>NC_092511.1:22675000-23925000 GCF_047511675.1 Marmota flaviventris | reverse complement strand
ATTTGCCTTAGCCACTGAGTGACACTGGGCCTATCACTGAGTCCTCCAAGCCTTAATCCTTGTCTGAAAAATGAGGCGACTCAAGCCCATTTCATGAATTTGAATGAGAATTTTTAAGTGAGCCTGTGGTAGTGAAAGCAGAGCTCTGTGTCCAGGGAAAGGAGTTTACCCAAGTAGACTCAGGCTCCTTAGTCTTCCCTTAGCCACAGAGATAGGGGCTCCTGTCTTTGAAGCCGGGTAAACTCAGGTGTGAAGTGCAGCCTCGGTGACAGAGACACTGGGGCAGAGCTGGGGATCCTGCCATTTCACAGAAGAACGAGCCATCTGCGTGTGGATCCTTCCTGAGTGTGGGGTCTGTCTGTCTCCACTCTTCTCCAAGGAGGATACTTAAGGAGACATTTGCATCTGTAAATTCCTGGGGACTCCACCCGCAAGCCCATCTCGTGTCCCTGTACCTCCAGACCCATGGTGATGTTCCGGCCTCTTGGGGCCTCCCTGGGGCGTCAGGACTCTCACCCTCTTTGACCCCATGGAGACTTGGGCCTCCTTCCTGGACTCCCTGTGAGGCTGGGAGGCAGGCGGTTCCCACCGCACAGAATGAGAGGTTTGAAGGGCATCTCCTGTGTCCCGCTCACCCTGTCCTCTCCCATGTGACATACCAAACACCAAGGCCAGAAGGGCAAGGAGCTAGACCAGGCAGAGGTGACACAGATAACACAGCCATCCAGGGATGAAGGTGCCAGGACTGTGGGGCAAAGAGAAAGCTCCTAGGCGGAGACAGAGGCATCATAGGTCCACCGTGTCACGGTCATTGCCAAGATGACAGAGAGCTGGGGTCCACGCACCCCGGGCTGTGCGTGGGGAACATGGGCCTGACTCGAACTGGGAACTGAGTTTTCCGTGGCCTGGGCAGCTTCCCACTCTGACCAGATTTCTCCTTTGTGTTCTTGGAGGGCAGCTCAGGCCAGGAGGCTGGTGGCTGGTGACAAGGGGGTGGCTGGTCTCCGGAGTGCCCACCTGGCCCGGCACCTCGGCATGCCAGCAGCCCAGCCCACAGACTGCTCTGCACATGGCTCTTCACAGAAACCAATATTTGCAGCAGTTTTATCTTTCCGCTGGGGTCCCGGATGATGATGTTGGGGCTGAGATGTACTTCACGTCCGGCTCCTATCGACACTGCTGGGAGGAGCCCTCCTAACAGGCTCCCCGCACGGCCCCCTCCCTGCTTGCTCAGCCCGACTGGCATAAATAAGCCCCTTGTTTCTCTTTCACAAGCAATCTGAGACCCTTGAAGGTGGCTGGAGGCTCCCCCACTCCCGCCTTGCACCCCCTTGCAGCCACAGGGAGTCCTCAGGCAGAGCCGGTGAGGAATGGCCACTGTCAAAGCCCAGCCTTGTGCCTCTGGCTGCTGACAGGCTCCTGGGCTCATTACAGCTTCGGAGGGTGCTATGAATTCTTCCTCCGTCTCCCTCAGCAGTGGTGCTCTGGCTCCTACAGGGGCCTAAAATCTGCTCAGCAGAGATGCTGGCTGGGACACAGCATCCCACAGTTTGCTCACGCAGGATGGAAACTTCCTGTGGCAAAAAGGGGAAATGGATCATGGGAAGGGGTCCTTTCATGTGTGTGTATCCTGCTCTCACCTGGGCATCCATAGCTATTGACCCCTTCCTCCCCCAAATCAACCCTGTGACTGATGTAAGATGAGTGATTCAGAAAAGTTGAGCCACTTGCTTTAGGTCACACAGCCAGGGAAAGGATGGGTCAGGATTTGAATATAAACTTGAAGTCCTGCGCTAGTCACCACGTCTGTGGCCTTCCCACAGGGTGAGGTTTTGGCTGCTCGGTGGGGATGTAGTTAAGTTACAAAGCACAGCGACAGCAGAGCTGAAACCCAAACCTGGCTGCCTCCTGCTTCCTGCCTGGCTCTCCACTCTCCCTGGACAGCCAGGGAGGCTTTGTTGGATGCCCAGCGTTTGCTGGACACTTAGTGGGGGTTATTGCCATCTTTTTCAGGTCATAAAGCTTCACAGTGAAATTTGAATGTGACTCCTTCCACCCTGCTTCAGGTCACACGTAATTTTTTCAGTACGATACGGTGAGTGGTACCCATAAATCTGAGACCCCAAGGGAACATTGTCAAGTGGCAGGGTTGGCAGGCATGCAGCAGCCTCTGCTTACCTAGGTCCCTTCTCCTGGCCTCCCACTGGTCCTCACTTGCCCTCCCCAACCCTGCATCTTGCCTGCTGCTCCTTGCCGGCCACTGAGCTGAGCATTTGACCGATTGCATCTGATTTGCCTTAATTCCCTCCACTCTTCTGAAAAATCTTCTTCCCATTTTTCCAATGCAGAACACGGAGCTCAGCCAATGTGGAAGACTCACCTAAGTCCACACCGTGATGAAATACTGGGGAGGGATTTAGATTGGGCTCCGCGATGCTTTTCTGTCATCTCAGCTTCGTGAGGCAGGAGAGAGGAAGGAGGAGGCTTGGGGAAAGTGTAAAACATCAGATGCTGGCTCTGCCCTCTGGGCCCTGGGGAGCCAAAGCATCATGTAGTTAGAATAATAAAACACAAGTGTGAACAGTAATGGGCCCAGGTAGACACGTCCACCATGGATTCTCTGGGAGTCCGGAGCTGGAGGGTCTTCTGAGCCGATCTAAAGAGAAGAACTCCTTTGGGGTCCAACTTCCACCCTTCCTCCTTCCCCTCACCTTCCTCTTCCCCGCAGAGGTTCAGCCAGCCTGACAGCCTGAGCGCTTAATCTGCCGCCCGCGAAGGGGGAGAGGAGACAGATCACCGGGAACCACTCCTGGTTTTTCACTACCCCCTCCCTCCTCACCCTTGTTTATTCTGAAGATCGATACAGACAAAAGAAAAGTTATTCCCGGGAGAGGACCTGGCTATGCAGTTTTAAAAAATGCACTTAGTCCTTCTTCCCCATCCTCCTTCCCTTCCCTCATCATATTTATTTAAAGCAGAGCCATTTCTGAGAAGTGACACGGATGCTGATGTTGGATGGTGAGCCCTGGGGGCTCGAGTCCATCTGGCTAGGGACCCATGAGCAGGCGTAGTCTTGTCTGGCCAGATCCAACAGGTTGATCTCCAATTCTGCCAGGGTGCTTTGCATAGATTTTGACATGTACACATCCAGTCTTGACTCTTGCATGAGTTTATTGACAGACCTGAGAGGTTGAGAATGCACATTAATTTTCAAATGTATTCCCAGCGGAATCCTTTGCGTTTCATTTAGTTCCTAGATATTACTCAGTTAAAAATAGAACTCCTCTGGTTGGGGGGAACAGGGTTGGGGACACATGCTACACTTCAGTTTTCTTCCTGCACCATGGAAGAAGCAGGGTCTCTGAAGGAGACCTGGAGAGTATCAGAGTGGTTGACCCTGGTGGTGGTTGGTAGATCTGATTCTTTAGGAATTGACCCTCTTATTCTCCTCTCTCTTTTGTCTCTAGGGAGCCGGTGAGAGCTGTGTGGGCAGAGATGTTCTTTTACTCTTGATTTGTGACCTCACACGCAGTAGGAATGGAGCAGCTGTACCAGTTGTGTTTCAGTCTCCGTTCCCACCAACACCACATCTTTGTAGGAAAAGGAAAAGTTGATAGGAAAGAACCACCACCCACCTGTCTGGACATGACACCTATTCCAAGTTTTAGTGGAGCCACTAATGAACCTTTTCTCTTCTCTTGCCCTTTAAAATAGGGTCTCTCTGTCTTCCAGGGATGAGATGAGAATGTCCCTCATTTTGGAAGTGCCCTCCTATGGAGCTGACTTCTCGAGTCTTTTCCATCTGGGAAAAAGTATACTTCAGTTACCATTGGCAAGACTTCAAACCATTCCCCAGAATCTATTGAGAACATTTTGTTTTAGGCACAGTACTAAATGTTGGGGTGTGAATAAATGTAAACCATGTTTGCATTTCTGAGGACAGTGCAGTGTGGGTGGTCACAGTAGGCACCTGGGGGCAGGTGACCGGAAAATGGCAGGTATGGAGTAGACTGTAATAACTTTGTTCTGAAAGGGGCATGAAACTGGGCTTCAGGGCTAAGGAATAAACGATAGAACATTCTGGGCAGGAGGAATAACATGAGCCAACACTTGCAGGTATTTTTATAGTAGTCTGGGAAACTTGGAGTACTGAGTTTGTTGGGGAAAGTAGCTGGAGGTGAAGCTGGTCAGAGAGTTTGGTTGGGAAGCACATATGAGGATGGAATTTATTTCCAGGATGAGAAATTTATGGTCATCACCCAGTGTTAGGACAATCATCCTCATAGCATTTTAGAGGATGGATATTGGAATGAGGAGAAAGGGGTCTCAGTTGTCCTTGGGAATAATAATAGAAGCCCAGACTGAGATGGGATGGTTTCATTCTACACTAGAGGGAGGAAGAGGGTGGGTGTGAGAGTTATTCAGAAGTAGATGGAGTTAGTAAACCCATAGATGGACATGATAATTAAGGAATTAAGGAAAAGTTGGACACGGTGGTGCATGCCTGTAATCTCAAAGACTCAGGAGGCTGAGGCAGGAGGATGGCAAGTTCAAAGCCAGCCTCAGTAACTTAGCAAGGCCCTAAACAACTTAGTGGGACTCTGTCTTAAAATAAAACATAAAAAAGGGCTGGGAATGTGGGGTTGTGGCTCAGTGGTACCAGGTACCAAAATACAAACAGATAATAAAAACTAAGGAAGAGCCACATTTCTGGTTTGAGAAACTATGTCAGAGGGGAGCTTGGTGTTCAAATTGGGGCTGGGTGGAGCAGGAGCACATTCCACATGGGAGGTGAAGGCAAGGTTGGACACCTTGAGAGTGAGTGGCTCACCTGTCATTCAGATGGGATGTCTGGTGGGGACTTGAGCTTGGGACATAGGCCTGGTTCGTGGGTGATCCCTGACTGCCTGGGTGTGGTTAAGCAGTCAGGGACAGCTTGAATATGGAAGAGAAATATGAAGATTAGAAAGGGAAGGGAAAGGAAGATCAGAAGGAATGCAGACAGAAGAGCCAGATGAGACCTGCCTTCTCTTAAAAGCCACCTGGAAGGAAGTCTGCAGTTCTCCAAGCAGCCCTAATTGGTCCTGCGGCAATAGGATCCACCACCCTGCCATGCCTTAGAGAAGGGGGGACTGGATGGAAGGCAGGCAACACGCAGGGCCACCAAACAGAGCCAGGTGGTTCTGCAGAATCAATTGTCTCCAGGGCCAGCATCGACTTCCCTTGGAGAGAGGTGACCTGCTGGGCCCCAAGCACCAGAACTAATCGAGAGAGTTGTTTAGCTTAAACATGTTGCCCCAGCTGTGCCGTGGCTGGGCCCCGGGTGTCACGTTGGCAGCCACTAGCCCATTAAAGGTACAGCTACTCTGGTGAGGCACGGCTCTGAGGAGCTGCTATTAACAGCATTTAATAGCAGGACTGTAGTTAATGGTTAGCAAATGTTTTATGAACAGGTTCTTCGTGCTCTGTGAAGGCTGATTCAATTTATTTGGAATGGATTTGCTTTCCCCTATTAAGCTCAGGAGTGTATAATCAGTTCCTTCCCTCTTCTGAAGGGCTTTCTCTGGTGGGAGCAGGACTGTGCCACCCTGGTCCTATTTAAGTGAAATGGCGCCTGTTCTGAAGGAGGCCCTTGATGGCGGGCTTGTGTGTGTGTGCTGGGGGTTGAAGTAGATTGTTGGAAAAGTGGAGACCAGAGTGATTTGTTTCTGGTGGACAGAGAAAGCCTGGAAATGCTGGGTGGTTCTGAGAGATTCTGCCTGACCTGGGACCACCTTGATTCAGGTACGGCTGGTGCCACCCTGGTCTCCTTTGTCCCTGGGCAAGCAAGTCAGCCTTTCTGCCTCTGGTCTCCTCACCTGTGAAGTGCAGCTAATAACATCTGTCTTCCTCTCGGAGGCATTGTAGAAGTTAATGACCATGGAGCATTTAAAAGGCTGTGAGGGGAGGGACTCGGGATGGTGTCGATCTCAAGCATCAAAGAGAATAGGAATTTCCCATCACAAGGGTAGGAAAAATATAATCTGCCATTGTCTTTGTCTATGTTGTTCAAGCTGATATAATAACATACCATAAACTTGGCTTAAGGTCGAGTTGTTTGGGGGAATACCCACTTTATGGCTTATTCATGCTATCTTCTTGCAGTGTCCTAACATGATGGAAAGGGGTCTCTCTGGATCCTCCTTCATAAGAGCATTCATCCTACTTATGAGGGCTCCATCCCCATGACCTAATCATTACCAAGGACCCCTTCTTGATACCTTCACCTTGGGGAATAGGATTTTTGCATATGAATATGTCTTCTTTGGGAGACCCAAACATTCAGACTGTAGCAGGCATTATCAATGGATCACATGTTAAATTGAATTTCTGATAGTAGTTATTCAGGACGTGTAGCATTTGAGGATAGGTATATGAAATTTTAGATCATTTCTATTTAGGGTAGACATAAGCTGTGGTTTCTGTTTTTAATTCAAGGAGAACTTAGATTGTTTTCTGTTTTGTTTTCTTTTGTGTGTGTGTTTTTCCCTTCATTAATGCCAGATGAGTGAGGAGACACAGCTGCCAAGCTAGTTACTCTCAGCTCTGTAGCCAATGTTAAGAAAACGTTTCCCCTGAGAAATAAAGAGGCTGATATTTTCAACTCACCCACTTGTACTTAAGCATAAGGTGTTTCTTTTTGTCTTTATTTTTGACTGAAATTAATTTTCACTCAACTACACAATTGAACAGAAGCACTCAGTGACGGGTAGGCAGATGACTGTGTCTCTGATGACATTTCTGATTCTCAGTGGAAGGACTTCCTTCTAGCTCCCAGACTACTGGCGGTCAAGAGTTTTGTTGACCCATTTGTTTCTGTCCCCTTAGGTCTTCTGTTAGAGAAGAGTTTGAGACGTGGCCCAGAAAACTCAAGGGCTAGGACCAGTTCAGGAGTTTGGCAGCTGTGGGCAAGACTCTGGTCAAGCCTTGTAATATCTGACCGTTCTGTCATCTAGAAAAATAAGTGGTGTCGTGAGGTCTAGTTCATAATGCTGCGGGGGTCAAATGGGGCATTCTATATGAAAACGGTACATGTGTCAGATGGGAGGGCTCACTGCCAAAGTGGGAAAGGAGGCTGATGGAGAGAGAACCTAGAGAGTGCCCTATAACCCCTAAGCTCCCTGCGCCCTCCCTCCCCTTTCTCCCATGGAGAGTGCCCTGTAGGCTGCTGAGCACTTCCATAGGCCAAAGGCCTGTGAGTCCTTTATACCCGCAGAAGACCACCCCTAGACTGAGTCTGGTCAAGGGGTCTAGCAGATCAGTTCACCAGGACCATCAGCAGGATGACCTGTCCTCAGAGCCCATGATCAGTGACAGTCACCAGGAGCTCCTGGGTCCAGGCAGCCTGCTGGCCCCTGCCCCATCTGGTCCTCACAGCTCCTGTGAGGTGGGTACTGCAGTTCCCCTTCCACAGATGGGAAGCCGAGGCTCAGGAGAGACCCTCACTCCATGAAGGTTGTCTCAGCGAGGATCTTGTCATTGGGATCCACTGCAAGAGATGGCAGGACACTCAGGGGCTGTCTCTGAGGGTATTGTGATGAGGGGCTTTTTAAAGATCTGTGCGCAGGGGTGAGGCAGCTCCTCAGGGACCAGCCATGGCGGGAAGCATTTACCACACAGGGCTGGCAGGACGAGCAAGGAAGGGAGCTGGGGCCATCTTGGACCCCAACAGGAGGTGGAACCGCCAAGAAGAGTCAGGGAATAAATCCCCAGCCTTTCTCTCCTCGGGTTTCCTGTCAGTGCCTCCAACTGGCTCTACCCCAGCCCTAAACCAGGGTTAGGATTAGGGAGCCCAAGAATGGGTTTGTTGTGGTTGGCCTCCAGGCCCTAGGGCTGGGAAGGAGAGCCCAGACATGGGGAGGTACCAATGGGTAACAGGATACAAGCCCAGGTTCCTGATGTCAAAGTCACCTCAGCACACCTCCATGGCTGAATTGGTGCTTCCCATCCTCAGGTAGAATGTAGTTTTATTGTGGTGATATA
Source organism: Marmota flaviventris (assembly GCF_047511675.1). Lineage (NCBI taxonomy): Eukaryota > Metazoa > Chordata > Mammalia > Rodentia > Sciuridae > Marmota > Marmota flaviventris. The sequence goes on along the minus strand of NC_092511.1, from coordinate 23,916,978 downwards.
AGACTCAAGGGACATGAAAAATAAAGTGCCTAATGATTGTCCTTCTGGTGACCATGGGAAGGGTCTCTGCCTTGGTCCTGGAGCTAGGCCCAGTTGCCTCCGTGGTGAAGCCGGTGCCCAAGCTTGGCCTGACTTCACCCTCACACACTGTGGCTGTTGCAAGGGTTTGGAAAGTTTCCTGTAGCTGTTGTATTGCTTTTTTTTTTTTTTCATCTTGTCACTTATCTGAAATTGCAGCAATTATTAGATCTTGTGGGCTAATGAAGAAACATTATGAATTACTATATCACAAGTTTAAAAAATATTTCGAAACACTCTACTTCAGTATCATTTGTTTTCTTTGTAGGAATTTTATATTTATTTGTATTTTATTTTATGCACTGATCGGCATCTTTCTGAGAAGGGGTGCCCAGGCTTCTGGGTGGCACACACACAAGAAAGGCATGGAACCCCTGGGCTGGATGACCTTATACCTTCCATAGGCATGCTGACCTGTAGTCACAGGGACTGGATTATGGTGGTGATACCTATGTGTCTGGGTCACAGGGCCTGGCCAGTGGCTCTGGGCCCTGATGTCCCCTGACCCAAGCTCCAGGATATCCTAGGGATGATTTAGACTCTTTCTGCCTCTGAATTCACTGACCTAAACACTGATCCTGTCTCATAATCATGCTTCTGAGATAACTGTCCTAGGAAAGAGAGCAGAACAGATAAGCTTCAATCTACCAAACGGACATGGACAAAACAGAAGACTGCCACCTTCAATTTGCTGTTCCCTCAGTGTGTGAGCCACCTGTCACCTGCCTCCCTCAGCATCACTTGGGAAGCTTACTAAGGCGCAGACTCCCAACACCCCACCCTCAGATCTGCTGTATCAGAATTTTGGGAGCAGGGCCTGGGAATCTGTGTGCTAGGAGCTTCTTGGGGGATTTGGGGCACACTGATACTCAGGAGCCAGAATCTCTGCTGAAGATCGCCTGTACCCCTGGGGGCTTTCAATTTGACCCGAAGTTCAAATTTTTAATTGGATTTTCAGTAGCACATCCAATTTCTAAACTAAGCTGCACTCCAGTTAGATTGAAAGGAGGCCAGCGAGGAGAGTCACCACATCCAGCCCATCCAAGTCTCCTCACGCTGTCCAGCACGAATAGAGATCTTGGTGTCAGGCTGAGCCGTAGCTCTGGTTGGCCTCTTTGGCTGGGCCACATTTCACAACAAAAATAAAGCCACCAGTGTGAGAAGGATCTTTCCCCTGTGGCCCTGGAAGCCAGGACAAGCAACATCCTCTGTTCAGTCCCCTTCAAGTGGCCATTCCAGTGATCTAATCCAGGGGCTGGCCAGCAGGGAGCCTGTCCCCTTTGCGGTGAGCCTGCTCAAAGCCCTTGTCATCACAGGAGGTTCCTCTGGTGTCCCAGTGCCCTGCTTCGATTGGTGGCACAGATGCTCAGAGGTAGAGGGCACACCAGGGCTCAGAAATCAGATAATGGCATCACGGGCATCTGGAGTCTTAGCTGACCTGGGTTGCTCTGTTTGGACCTTGAGGTTTTGCATTCCAAAGGCCAGTCATTTGATCAAGTGAAATGACAAGGCTGGGCTTTTATAGGACACCTTTAATTCAGGCCTTTAAAGTGCTATCCAAAGGTCAGAGCCTCCAAAGGGAGAAGTGCTTTGTGTCACTTAGGTTTTTAAAAATGTTAGAATAAATGAGAAGCAGCGTGCCGGCACCTCTCTGATGGGTTTATGCTTTCCAAATTTTCATTAGCCCTTCTGAAGAGTGCCAGTGTTGGAGAGAGGAGCCATTTGATAGCAGTGAGCCTGAAGATACGAGCGAGCTGTCTGTGCTGCGAATAATAATTTCAGCTTTCATTGAAATTACTCCTTTTCCAGAGCATGATTTTTTTTTTTTTTTATGAGCAATGTTTTCACAACCAAATCTCATCCTTTGTTCAGACCGGTTGGTGGACTGGACCCTGCTGTGGTTTCTGCCGTGGCTCCGCAGGGCCTAGAGCTTCAGCCTGGCCACCCAGCCTGTCCTCCACTGGGAGGACCTTATCTACTTTATGTTGTACTCCAGGGTCTCCTCATGTCCTCAAAGATGTTCTCCACTAAACAAATGGTTCTGATGTCACTATGCTTTTGTTTTTCCACTTTCATAACCAAAATCTGTTTACTAATTAGTTTCTGATTCGCATGGGAACCAGTAATACCGAGTTGATATCATTCCAATCCCAGGCAAAGAAATGTGACATTTTATTGCTCCTATGGGGCTTTATCCAGAGTAGGCAAACAAGTAAAGCCCGTTAGGCTCTGGAATATATTGAACGTAGCTCTCAGTGCCCTGATGTGACATTCAAAGGCCCCTGGAGGTGGGGAACCGTGGGGTGGCGGTTCTTTCTGTTCATTCGTTTGTGCAGCAAGGCCCCGTGTTGGGTGCTGATGGTGGAGCGCTGAAGGAGACAGACAAAAATCAGCTCTAAGTGGAGGACCCACGAACAAACAAGAAAAGGCCAGACGCTGCTAAATGCCATCATAACAATACGACACCCTGATGGCATGGGGAGTGACAGGGCTGCTTTAGATCAGGCCACTGAGGAGAGCTTCTCAGAGGAGGGGACATTTAAGATGAGACAGGAATGGTAAGGAGGAGCCAGCCACTCCAAGATGATCGTTGGTCACATTGACGGAACGGTCAGGATAAGTCCATACGTATGTTAATGTGACTTCAGTCTCATCTCAAACCACATTTTAAAAAAATCAGTCCAGCCGTTAAGCAGACAGTTCGCCCCAGGTGATCGGAACATTTGTCACACTTCCTTGATGCAGCCAGTTTGCTTGTCTGTCTGCTTAAGTAATGGGTGACCTCCTTGTAGGCAGGGTCTGATGCAGTGCCTGGCATACCCTGGACCTTGCTGAGCCGTGCCTGGCATACATGAGGCATGTAGTAAGTTTGGTGGCTGGAGGGGTGACAGCTGGGCTCATTTTCACTTCCCTTGGGCTTTGGAGGACGGCATCCTGTGAGGTTCTTAGCAAAAAAATGGCTGGGCTCAAAGGTGGGTATGAAGTGGTAAAAGAAGTCAAGAGGGAACTTATCAGCCTTGATTAGATTTGTTAGCCTCTTGCCTGCTGTGGCCTACAGAAACACTGATATAAATAGAAGGGTTTAGACTTAGTAAAATATTAATGCCCTCGTATATCTCTCACTAGAAAGCACAGATGCCAAGGTAGCTGAGAGGCCAGTCCAGGCAGGAGCCTGACCGTTTTTGGACTTGGGCTTCTGGGAAGCAGCAACCCCTTGGGGCAAGGCTGTGATGGAAGCAGGATATTGCTTCTTAGTCGGGATAGGACAGTCCTGGGATTTAAGCCACCTAGGATTCAAGAGCTCCAGCAAATTTTGGGATTCCTGGGGTGGTGTGGTCCTTGGCCAAGATCTGAACCACAGCTATCAGAGTTGGTGATGGACAGGGCAGAGCACGTGGGAGAGATGGGAGTTTGAGGAGAATTGCACTCACCTGGTGGAGAGCTCCCCCCGCTGCAGGGGCCAGGGAGCAGGTTTTCGTCTACAGTAAGCACAGGGTTTGAGGTCATAGCTGTCTTCAATGTCAGATCCACCAGAGAGGATGGTGGTACCCAGAGGAAGTGGCCGGCTGCCTTGGCTGTCAGGGTCTCCCACCTTTTATGCTGGGGCATAGTCAACAGTCACCAGGTCAGGGAAGGGAACCGAGAGTCTCAGGCAGGTGTCCTCTGGTGGAGCCCCAGTAGAGGCATGCAGGTATAAGAAGTGGAACACAAGATGGGGGGGCCAAGCGGGGGCCAGTTGGGAGCACTAGGGCTTGCCTTGGTGTGGGTCTGGTGCTGGGTCACAGTGGCCCCTCTGCTCAGCTTAGGGTTGGGTGTGGGTGAGTGAGTGATTCCCAGCTGTGAGGAATGAGGCCTCGTTGTACTGAGGTTGGTGACAAGCAGGGTCTGGTGTGGTCACTGTCACAGCACTCTACCCCTTGAATCAGGAATGCAGATGAGACACAGGATCATTGAGTTATTTGAATTTTAGAGAAACAGTCAAACAAAGGTTTTCTTAGGAAATGCCCCAAATGTTACTTGAGATAGATATTTTGTAGTTGATCTGAAATTCAAGTTTAATTGAGTGTCCTGTAGTTTTTTAAAATTCTTTCTTTTATTTATTATTATTATATATGACAGCAGAATGCAATTCAATTCATAGTACACAAATAGAGCACAATTTTTTCACGTCTCTGGTTGAACACAAAGTAGAGTCACCCCATTCGTGTTTTCATATATGCACTTGGGGTAATGATGTCCTCTCATTCCACCGTCTTTCCTACTTCCATCTCCCCACTTCCCTTCTTTTCCTATCTAAAGTTTGTCTGTTCCTCCCACGCTGCCTGCCCCATCCCTGTTATGAATCAGCATCCTTATATCAGAGAAGACATTTGGCATTTGGTTTTTTGGGATTGGCTGGCTTCGCTTTTATTTGTGAAATCTGTGACCCTAACTTAAAGGTAAATGACACAGGCTATTAAGAGGCCCCTGATTTCGAAAGCATCTGCCTCCTGGCCTCCCCCTGAAGTCGAGGCTGCTTAAGGCTGGAGTTTCTCTTGCACTTGCCTGAGCACATGTCCCTTCCAGGTCAGCAGTGACAGTGGGCAGGAGCTGCAGTGGCAGGGCTGACACAGAGTGGGGACATCTGGCCGAGTGGAGGGTTACCCTGACATCTGCCAGGAGCCGCTGCTGCTCTTTGCTACCCCTCCTGGAGGAGGTGTCCAGGGTTGGGGGGCTTCAGCCTCTGGACAGCTCCCTGCTTCCCACACTATTGCTGGGCCTCTAAGGTGTCCTCTGGCAACCTGATTTCTGGGATGTCATCGTCCCACCTGGAAAGGTCTCTAATGTTTCCTTTGAGGAAAGTCCTCTGCTTTGCAGAGTGGGGAAGCAAGGCTCCCGGGAACACAGGGACAAGTGACTCAGGGCCATGTTGGGTGCTGAGGCTGCAACTCAGATCACCAGCCTCTGGGTCAGCGTCCAGCCCATGGCCGGAGCAGCTTTGTGGATGCCACTCTTTTCTTTGCCAGAGGGACGGTGGACAGAGGACACGCAGAAGGACTAGCCTGTTCCCTTGAGTCACTTCTGTTGCGTGCCGCTGGCTGACAGCGCTCAGCCAAGGCATCTCCTTGGCGGTGGCACATTTGTTCTCATCTCCGAGGAACCTGTCATCCTGGAGCACGCGTGTCTGGGGATGGGGGTGGGAAGTTGAGTGATGTGTTGTTATTTTTGAGTTGAAAATGAGAGATAGTGAAGGGAATGTCCACTAAGCTGCTTCTGAAATCTTTGTCACTTACTGTCACTTTTGAGCGCAGGGGAAGACATCCTCTTAAGACAATCAATGTGAAGTCTTTATTTCAGTGACTGAGTGATGAAGAGGTGGCTTCTCTTGTGGAAGGTATCTCTAAACCCTCGGAGGCAGTGTCACAGAATAGCAAGTGTGAAGGGCCCTGGGACCTCTGCGTGGGATTTTTTCTGAACCCCTGCTTCCCTTGTATTATTCGGGGTTCTTCAGAGAAGCAGGACTAGTATGAGGGAGGGAGGGAGAGAGGGTGTGTGTGTGTGTGTGTGTGTGTGCTGGTTTATTTTAGGACATGGTCTCATCAGTTGTGGGGGTTGGCAAGTCTGAAATGCACAGGCCAGGCCAGCAGGCTGCCAATTTAGGTCAGAGTTGGTGCAGCAGGTTTTTTTGTTTGTTTGTTTATTGGTTCTTTTTAAGTATACCTGACAGTAGAATCATTTTGTTATAATTATACAATTCGGAATGTATCTTACTCTAGTTAGGACCCATTCTTGTGGCTGTACATGTTGGTAGGATTCACTGTGATTTTTTTCATATATGCACACACACACACACACACACACACACACTCACACAGAGGCAAGTTAAGATTGATTCATTCCACTGTCTTTCCTATTCCCATCCTTCCTCCCTTCCCTTCATTCCCTTTGTCTAATCTCATTCCCTTTGTCTAATCTACTTCTATTCTTCCCCCCCCCACACTTGCTTATTGTGGGTTAACTTCCACATATCAGAGAAAACATTTGACCTTTGACTTTGGGGGACTGGATTATTTCACTTAGCATGATAGGCTCCAGATCCATCCATATACTGGCAAATGTCATAAAGTCATTCTTCTTAAGGGCTAAGTAATACTCCATTGTGTATATATACCACATTTTTTTCATCTGTTCATCTGTTGAAGGACACCTAGGTTGGTTCCATAGCTTAGCTGTTGAGAATTTAGCTGCTATAAACATTGATGTGGCTGTGTCACTGTAGCGTGCTGATTTTAAGTCCTTTGGATATAAACCTAGGAGTGGGATAACTGGGTCAAATGGTGGTTCTATTCAAGTTTTTTTCTAGAATGGTTGCATCAATTTGCAGTCCTACCAGCAATGTATGAGTGTACCTTTTCCCTAACATCCTTGCCAGCATTTGTTGTTACTTGTATTCTTGATAATTGGTGCAGCAGTTTTGAGGCAGGCTGGAAACTTAGGCAGGGTTTCTGCATTGCAGTTGTGAGGCAGAATTCCTTTATGGGGAAACCTGGATCTTGGCTTTTAAGACCTTTAACGGATAAGATGGGGCCCACCCCTATCATGAAGGGTAATCTGCTTGACTCAAGGCCTGCTGGTTATAAATGCAAATTGCACCTCAAAAATACCTTCACAGCAACATCAGGACTGGTGATTGACCAGACCACTGGGCACTGCAGCCAGTTGTACACAAATGCACTGTCACACCTACCCTTTGTACCATCTGTGACCACTGTGCCCAATCCTCTCTGAAAGTAGGAAACCATGCTCTAGCCTTAGATAAGAGAACCCAGGAAGAGCATCACCACCTGTGTTCAGAGACAGGATTTGGCAGGGTTGAAGCAGGCCCCAGTGGACTTCTTGTCAAGAAGGTGGTCTCATTAAGATGATGCAGCACCCCCCGCCCCAGTCCCTGGACTTACATCTCCATGGCAATGACTGCCTCTCTCTATCTCCCCTTGCTCATTTCCTCTTTAGTTACAATCTGTGGCTTGCAGGGTCCCTCTTGGGTAAGGCTGAGGCAGGGAAAGTCCCTGTGGGTGTTAGGCTGTCCCCAGGCTCCACCAGCCATCATGGGTAATCTCTCACCTCCAAGAAGGCTGTACATTGACTGTTGTAAAAAATAAAATTTAAGCTTAGAATAATTTTAAATTTATAGAAACGTAGCTAAGATAACATAGCGATTTTCCCATTCTCCTCTACCGGTTTCCCTGAGAGTTACCAAACGTGATGTGGACTGTCTCAAGTGGAAAACCAGCGTGGGTACATGACTGTCCACTCCAGTCCAGGTCTCATTTGGACTTTACTGGTTTCCCACTGATGTCCTGTTCCTGTTCCAGGACCCAGGACAGGACCCCATGGTGCATGTGGTGCTCCTTAGCATTTTGGGCCTCCCATGTCTGTGCCCCTGGCTCCCCGCTCTGCCCTCCCAGTTCTCCCTCCACCCTCCCCTGGTGGAAGGGTCACTGCCTGGAAGTTCCTGGTGAGGCCCATTGATCTTCGTTCAGGGCCTGACCAGGGCTGTCTTCCCCCTTGCATTCTGGGGAGAAGGCAGCCCTCCCAGCTGCTTGGTGAATATTTTACAGCATCTAATGGAATCAAGTTGTTTACTCTGCAGGAAATAGAAAGGCATTAGTTAAGGAAAGTAACAAGCGGGCTGGTTGCTGACGCCTCAGGTTTAGTGAGAGGCCTGGGAGCGTGAATGATTGCACTCGGGAGCGGTGACGCTGGCCTACATTTAGGACATCTCAGAAGTGATTTGCTTCTGCTTTGCTTAGGACAGGGCTCTGGCCACTGAAGCTCTAGAAGTTGGACGTGGGCACCAGGCTCCCTCAGCCTCAAATCACTGGGACCTTGGTTCTGTCCCTGCTTAGCTCTGTTCCCCCAGTGTCTCTTTACAAACCCCATTTATCAAGATTTCTATTCTTGGCCTCTTCCTCTTCAGCCTATTTACTCTGGGGTATCCACCATGAGGCTGTGGACCCCATCCTGAGCCTGCTTCCAAGGGGGACCCCATGAGCTGTACACATCAGCACAGCCTCATCCTTAGGACCGCTGCTTTCTTGTCTGTAATGGGAATCGTGGTGCTGAGCACTTGGCTCAGAGATAGTGAGATGGGACTTCCCTGTGCAGATGAAATGGGAGCGAACAGGTCTCTGTGGCTGTTGGTGGCATCTGTTTCCTGCTCCTCTGCCTTGCGTCTCCCACCCCTTGGTCCCATACTCTTCCATACTTTGCCCCCTGAGAGTTTCATTTTGCAAGAAGAGGGAAATGAAAATGTTTATTATTTAAACCAAGGCATGTAAAGGCTGTCATAAATGGTTCTGATGTCGTTTGCAAGCTGTGTGTTGTAGTAAAATTTAATGCAAAGTCAGAAGGGAATCTGTAAAGGGGACCTGAGCAGAATCCCCAATGAAGGGGAACTAGGTGATGGGCCCGTGGGTTTGGAGCTAGGTCTCTCCTTCCAGCCCTGGTTGTGTCCCTGACACTTTGAAAAGGGTGCTGTCCATTTTGGTCCCTCCTTCCCTGCCCTGGAGCTTCCTCTCACTTTCTTGGCCTGAGCACCTCCCCTTTCTGCACCCTCTCCCCCCAGTGAGCTGTAGGGTTCCCCACAAGCCAGGGCCAGAGAAGGAGCTGCCAGTGTGCTTCCACAGTGCCCCAGCCCAGCGTCCATGCACCTGGCTGTGGCCTGGTACCTGGGAGCCAGGCAGCTGAGTCAGCTTGGCTCTGGCTTGGAGCTTGAGAAACCCTTGATTGAACTTTGGGGGATTGCTGAAGAGCCTCAGGTCCTCTTTCTGAGTGGTTTTGAAAAATAATCACTCTCACTTTAAGCATTTAATAAGTGCAAGTGTGACGTGATACCTGAGAAGGAGCTGAAGACATAGACCCTGCCCCTGAGAAGTGGGGGATCCCAAACCGAAGATGCTGATATGGACAGATGGACCGCTGCACTGAGCAGAGCAGACAGGGACCAAAGAGAAAGCAGTGGATAAATGTGTCACCCTGTAGAGAATCAGCTGGGTGAAATGTCCACTATGGTAATGTGAGGGATTTGCAAGGATAGAGAGGGAGATTGCTCACAGCCTGTGCTTTCTGCCCTCTCATTATGAGGGAAGGCTGGCTGGAGTGGGGAGGGAAGGAGAGGAAGGAAGGAAGGTGGACCTGTGGGCTGGGGGGAGCATTTGGCCAGTGCAGAGCTCCTGGTGGGAAGGGGCCGGTCAGGCAGCTGGCTCAGCTATGAATCCTGATAAGTAATGGGGGAGTCGAGTTCAGCCCTGACTTTTCTGGGGTTTGGGGTGGGGAATTGTCTACACAGAATGAAAGAGTCTACGTAGAGCTCTGGACAGATCACGTGGGCAAGGGGGAGAGGATGAGGTCACACTTTCACAGTAGTTCAACTGAGGAGCAATGAGAGTATCCACAGAAAGTTGGAGATGTGGATAGAAAGGCGGATGAGATGGGGGTTCCAGTGGGAAGGCTGAGCCAGGGCATGCATATCTCTAGAACTCTCTTTATTTTTGCTTCTGAGAATCTTTCCATTCATCCTTTGAGCTTCCAGGAAGAGGCCTCTCCAGCCTTAGCTGCCGGGCTAGGTCTTGCAGTCCAGCCATGATGAGGGTTCTATCTTCCTTTTCCTATTCTTTCTTATCAGGGTCCTCAGGAAAAGTGCCTAGTAAAAGGCACATTTGGGCATTTGTATATCCCCTAGCCAAAAACATGGACCCAGGAGGGTTCCAAGTCTAGAGTTTCATATGAAAATATGAAAAAGATCAATATGGGGTTCCTACCCTCCACCCCTTCTCCTAGAGTGGACAACACGTACACCCAAGGGTCCACCATGGAGTGATGAAGTTATCTCAGCCCTGGGATCTAGGCAGATGATCTCATGGCTTTCATATCTGGGCTGTTTCTCCCAGAGGGCTGGGAACTGGCTCTCATAGGCTCAGCAGCTTTGGATTAAGATGTTCTAAATCCACCTATTGTGGACCCTAAGCTGGATTCCCAAGGGACTGGTGCTTGGCTGCTGGCCAATACTACCCAGAATGGATTGGTACTGGGCACTGAAAGCAAGCCTCCTGATGGAGTTTGGTAAGTGGTGTTGCCTGTGCTCTGGCTGGGTGTGTCCTCCCCTTCCTGGTCATGGGCAAGAAGATAACTCTATCCCAGCTTTGAGCACTTAAGGTAAGAGACTTATCTCTAGAGATGGTAGACATGCAGATGGCAGGGCCTGCTCGTGGAGTTTATGATTTGATATGTCTAGGGTACGGCCCAGGAATCTGCACTTGTAGAAGCTGTCCTTGGTGATTCTGACATACAGCCAGATACGGGAAACTCTTGCTCAAAGCCACCTCTTCTTCTAAAAGGAAACAATCACTGACTTTTGAATGATAATTTTTGATTGTTGGCCTTTGGCCAAATTTGGCCCATCGTTGTGAGTTATTTGAGCCTCCCTAAGGCTGGGGGAGACCTCTCTGTGGAAGCTGTAACAATGAATGGAAAGAGTCTTAGAAGCAAAAATAAAGAGTGTGGCAGAGATGCGTAGGCCATGGGACAGCCCCCAGGCTCCCATCCCTGCCTCGCCTGACTTTCCACCAACATCAGCATCCTTCCACACATCTGACTCTTCAGGGTCACTAGCTCAGGCTCTCCTGAGTTCAAATACTGAGAGGAAACTGGGGAATGCCTTGCTCCTCCCCTGCCTGTGCTTAGTTGTACAAAGTAAGACGTGTTACCTGTGGTGCACGTTAGATCTCAGGCTGGAGACTCCATTAGAAGACCCAGCTCTGGAACTGACTACTTAAAGTCCCGAGAGTGGCCTCAAGGGGGAAACCCTGGACCCTGGCACACTTATTTTCCTACTTTACTAGGAAGTAGGAAGGTGGGGAGCAGCTTGGGGAAGGTGTGGGTTTGGGGTGAATTAGGATATTTTCAGCAGGATAACTGACTTCCCCAGGATGAAGTTACCCTGTGGGAAAGCCTGTAAATAGCCCACTCGCTGACCTCAGGTCAGGTGTTGGTCACTTACCCTCCCCACTCGCCTTACTGGGGTCTGATTGGGGCCAAGGCTGCAGGGTGAGGTCCCCTGGATTCCCCTCTCCGTAGTCCAGCCGCTCAGTCTTCCAAGGTCAGGTCCTGCCTAGGTTTTGTCCATAGGAGTGCTCATTCCTCCTGCCAATCACTGGCACTGTGTACCCCGAGTTCTTCAGAACTCTGCAGAGAAGTGGATCTGGGAGGCAAGACTGAGCCCCTCAGGAGGCAGCAGAAAGCTGGGATGGGATCCACCTCCAGCCAGGCCACTTCTTCACATCTGACCCCAAGGGGCTCAACTTTCCAGAACCTTACTTTCTCCATGTGTAAAGGGGGTCGTGCTTTGTCTTGTCTCCCTTGGAAAAACATTTCAAAGACTACATGAGCTGTCAGACGTGAGAATGTGGCAAATTCTAAAGCAAGCCTCCCAAACTTGAAATAAGGGGCATAAATGAGGGAGCTGGATAGCAAAGAATGGTGGGAACATGGAGAATGGAGAACCAAATTAGATTAGATCAGGAAAAAAAAATCCTGGAGATTCAAATAAGTCATATTTATGGGCCAAATTTAGCCTATGGGCCAACAATCAAAAAGTGTTGTTCAAAAGCAAGGTAGTTGACATAAATTTCCACGCCACAGTGTTCTATTACAAGATAGCAACATTCCAACCAATGCCCTATAAAGTACTTTGTGCCTGGGTGTATGCGTAGCACTTTAAGAATGTGGGGCTGGATCAGCCTGGTTAGATTCAAACCCTGTCTCTGGTACTTGGACACATAATTTTAGTTTCTACTCTCATCTTTTTTCCTTTCGTGTATAAAATAAAATAATTGCACCTACTATGTTGGAATCCTGTGAAGATTAAATGAGATAATCCATGAAAAGTGGTTAGCCCAAGGACTGCTCATAACTTGTTTAGTTTCAGTCTGTATCCTGTACCTGATCCCATCCATAAGCAACCTGGTCACCGAACTCTTCCCAGCATGCACAGGATTCATGATGCCTGCCTGTACACAACCCCCATCTTGAAGTCCTTTCTGAAGAGTCCCAGAGACTGCTCTCTTGTGTGAACTTATCCCGTATGAATTTCTGATGCTTGACAGGATCTGACACCCCATACATCTGACTACCCAAATGCACTTGGGATAGAGTACAGTCAGTATGCAATTTCTAGAAGACTAATTTCTAGTTTGTGCAGTGTTAATACGGAGTATTGAAGTACAAGTTCCTAGACTGGAGAGACTATTTATCTGTTTATTTTGCTCTGAATTACATCCTAAGCACAATTGGACACTTAATAAATCAATGTCTCGATGAAGATGGTGGTGGTGGTGTCAGTCAATGATAATAATTGGGAATGTAAGAGGAAAACATTGCTTGCTTTGAATGGGAAACCTTGGGTTCTGGGGAAAAGAAAGCTGTCTACCCAGTGTGTTTATTTTAAGAGCGCAGTGTGTTGAGTTTGCAAGCACAAGGCAAAGGCTGGATGAAATGAGTGGTGTATTATTTTACTGCCGAGTCCTTCCAAATATTTCTGGGAACTCTGATGGGTCAGGACAAAAGGCCTGTCTTTTACAACAATGTGTGGCTTTAAAAGGCTTCCTAATGGGAGCATGATGAAACAATCCCAAGAAACTAATGGATCTTTGGGTGATTAAAGGGTCTTATAATAAAATAAGTTACCAGCCCTTCACCATGTTATTACGGAGTACAGTACACCACCCACTTGGCAGTCAGCAAACCTGACAGCAGCACAGGAAGTGGGTGGGTGGGTGGGCCTTTCTGGAGCTGGTCTCCAAGATCCAGGGAGGCCCACTTCAGCCTTGCTGGGCCATTTTCTCATCATCCTTGATCCTTCCCCACACCCCCACCCCTACACTGATTATTCTATCTATGATTTCAGTGCACTTTCTACAAATGAAATGAGTGGTGTATTGTGTGACTGCCAAACCAACTGTATTCTGCTGTCATACTGTATTGGGAGTCTTTGTTTGCACACAAAGGTCTCTCTGGACTGAGGACAGACTGGTGTGGGTGGTGACTTATCTTTCTATGCATAGGACCTAGTGTAGTAAGTTCTCACTCTATGTTTGCTGAATGAATTAAACAATTTATGGGAAATACACAAAACTTTCACTTTCTCTCTCTCTCTCTCTCTCTCTCTCTCTCTCTCTCTCTCTCTCTATCATATGGAGATCCCAGAGAGTTTTCATACCTTGTCTGAGCCCCGCAAGACAGTGGCCCCCGCAGGGACTAGATCCCTCCCATCTTCAAAGGCCACGTGTTTGGCCGGAGTTGTTGTTTTTCCCCTCTTGCTTATCCTCATGGTTTGTTCTTCTTTACTCATTCATCGACTCATTCCTACATTATTTATTGAACAGCTATTAGGGCCTGGGTACAAAATAAAACAAATAAAGAACCCTGCTAGCTTTCATTTTTAGCAGGGGAAGAGGGCCAATAAATAATAAGCATAATCAATAAAGTAAGTCAGAAGGAAGTAAATGCTATGTAAAAAAGAAATAAGAGAGCCAGAGGGAGGAGTGGAGCTGTGAAGGAGGGCAGGCTGCCGGTTGCAGCAGGATGCTGAATGAGACTGAGAAAGTGAGGATTTGAGCAAAGACGGAAGGAGGCCTGGGACCTGGTCTTGCAGGTACGTGGGGGAGTGTGTTCCAGGTGGAATGAAGAACTCAGGCCAAGGCTCCAAGGCAACAGGAGTGTTTGAAGATCAGCAGGGGGCAGGGGAGCCAGAGGGGTGGTGTGGGCTTGCCTGAGGGCAGAGAGGAGAGCCGGAGACGCAGAGAGCTGGGTGAGGGGGGCCATATCAAGTAAGGCCCAGTGAACCCTGTGGTGAAGGTGGCAGGAGGAGACAGATGCTCCATCAGTTTTGAAGTGAGAGCCAGCGGGGTTAGGGATGGAGCGGACAGGGAGTATCAGACCGCAGAAGCGATTGAAGGGTCACCACAGGTTTCTCATCTCCACAGATGGAAAGATAGAGTTAGGATCTGTGAAGATGAAGCAGGTTGGAACTGGAGCCGGATTCCGCATTTCCCAGCCAGCTCCACTGATTCCATTCCTGGATTCAGGAGGAGTAGGGAGATGGAGGCACCCCCATCCCAGTGAGACTCCAGACCCCTACTTTTGTGAGCCTTCAATCTTTTCAACAATTCAGGACTGCCTTTCAGATTCATCACTTCTTCATGATTTCTACCTAGATTAATTTTACCTGGCTTGGGTCTCCCCGCTCATTCCATATTCATACATAGCTATGCTTTACTTCACACAATAGATGAGTTTTTGAAAAGAGAGGTGTAAGTCACCTTTTAAAAAAATATTAAAGCCTATTTTATATTCACCAGGGGAGCTAACTATTTCAAGTACCCTATTATTAATGCTTTTGTAAGGTGAAGAATCCTTTGGTTAGATGACTGCGGATCTCCACTAATTTATCCGTTTTTGAAAGATCAGGTTATTGTGTATAAAACTGAGCACTCACATAATGTGCATCTGTACACGAGGTCCTCATTTCATTGGAGTGGTCCACTGGGACCACAGGCTCAGTGCGCCCGCAACCTGAGCTCATTTTCCTCCGGAATCCTCTTTCTCCTCTACTCCCTGTTCACCCAGGCTGCAGTCTCAGATTCATCCCTGGATATCTGTCCCCATCATTCTTTCCCTAGCTTCTCATTTTTTTTTTTTTTGCCTTGACTGTAGCTCACCATCTAGACACCTGAGCACAGTGTCTGTAGTCCTATCTGTGACCTGTACGTGTGCCTCAAGTACCCCAAAGATCATTGATGGTCAGGCAGGTGGGAGCCCTCACCTTCATCTGCCCTGTGGGCTCCTCACGCCACCTCATTCTGTTCCAGTTCTTTCCATCTGCCAAAGCCTAGCCCAACCACTTTTTGAATCCTTCTCTTTCGATGGCACTTTATGCAGATCATTTTTGTGGCACGTGCCCCTGCTCTGGTGGATTGTGCTCCCCCCATCACATCTTGCTCGCCCGCCCATATGCATCCTGCCCCCTGGGTCCTGTCTCATTCCGTGCCTTTTCCCCGGATAGTATGTGTAGTGAGTGCTTAGTAATAATGAATCAGATGACTGTGAGGTTGTTCTTTTTCTTTTTCATATTTTATTGCTGACACATGCTATGTTAACTGTAAGCTGGGTCAAGTCTGTGACTTGTTTTTTCCCCTTCACCTCTCTTCCTTCCCATACCATACAGTCCCTGCAGATGGTGTGTCCTGTGCTAATGCTCACTTCTCCCTTAGCCCTGGGTGTTCAAGGTTGCGGGACCCCCCGGTGGCGGATAAAGAGCCAATTGGGAATTCATCCCAAGCACTTTGGCCTCAGGTTTTTTATTTATTCATTCATTTATTTATATCCCGTGTGGTGGATGTGAATTTCAGGCCACCACAGTAGGGTGCAAGAAATGTCACATTTCTTTATTTCTCTAAATCAAATTTAAACGATGCCAAGCTTCTACCTGCTGAGCTGGCAGGAAATTCAATCTGTCTGTTGAGAGCCCCTCCTTCTCCACCCCGAGGATTAAGCCTCAGTGTTCTTATCCCTTCTGAGGCTCTGGGGAAGAGCTCTTTAGTTACAGGTCTGGTCTATTCTAGCCCTTGTGGTCTACAGTCCCCTCTGCTTCCAGATCCATGTTGAGAGGGCTCCAGAGCTCAGGTTGGGGACAGCAGGTGCCTGCTGAGATTCCTCTGTAGTCCCAGAGCCCTGTGAGAAGAGACCCGGTCTCCACTCCCCAGGGTACCTCCAAAAACTAGAGCCCTTCCCAGCCCCAGGGAGCACTCTCTAAACCCTCCTCCCCTGAGCAGCTCTACCACCCCGTGAGCACCCAGTGAGGCTGGCTTCTTAGTACCCAAGTTGGTAACCACTTCTGAGGCAGGGACAATCTAGATGAGAAAGAGTAATGTCTCTTGTTCCTTTCTGCCTCTTTTAATATCACCTCCCTAAACATACAAACTCACAAACAGAAACCCCCTGATTTTTCTGTTATGCAACTGAAGAAAATGATTTATACTGAGGAGACACTTGTCTTAAATACGCAATAATACAGCAACAGAAACAAAGAATTTGAACCAAGGAAAATATAAGTGTAGATAATCACAACCAAGAAGGAAAGAACCCCAAATTCTGTTAACTATAGTTGTTATAGTTAAGCTTCACATTTGGCTCTAAGCTTTCTGGTAGCCAAAGTGAAAAGGGAAATGTGATTTCAAAACTCTCTTAGATGCTCTCTGAAAGGGAGAAGCCATTTCTTAAGCAAAGCAAAGCTTTCCCCCTTCCTTGGTTCTAAAATAAATTTCTCATGTGAGGCTTCATAAAGTAGATAAGAAGCAAAAATTCTTCTACCAGGTTGTTGGAGTATTGTCTGCAGATCTCTGCATCTTGTAGTTTTTACCTCTTGATACGCACTTAGCAGGGTAGTGTGCATGTGGGCCAGCACATAGAAGCATTTGCCACAGATGTTGGCCCCTGCTTTTGTTGTGCTCTAGCTCCTAGATGTGGGCAGATGTTGCTGATAGCACCGCAGCACCAGAGCCTAAGCAGAACCAGCACAAGGCACACCTCTGAGAAGATTATTACCTAAGTCAGAGAAGGGCATGGCTGGACTGAGCAAGTGAGTTTCAATCCTGATGCCACCTCTGCCTGTGGAAGGCCTTGGCCATCCCTCCTCCTGCTGAAATCCACTGAGCACAGGCACTGGGACTCCATGTCCACTCCCGAATCACCAATGCCAAGCACAGAGCCTGCCGTTTATCAGCTGCTAGATCCATCAGTGTCCACTAAGGTGCTTGTTTTCTCCTTTATGTCAGTTCATATCTGTAACACGATCTTTTAAGCTCCCCTCCTATGTTTTAGGAATAATCTGGAGCTAAATGAGAAATGAGTTCTTCGAAGGTGCACTCTTTCCCTTTGCAGGTGACAGGACTAGGAAAATAGGCCTGAGGCTCCATCAATGACTTAGGGGACATCTGAATAAGAGCAGAAGGTACTGTCAGGACAGCGAGCCCTGGTTGGCTGTGAGGTGGAAAGCATGAGGTTGTGTGTTCTTGCAGGGGGCTGCGTGAGCCAGGAGCCCTGATGCCAGTCCTGCAGCAAGACTTCACTATCCCGAGAACTTGGGCAGGTCATTTAGTTTCCTCATTTGTAATAGGAGGACAATGTCAGCTATTTGAATGGTTCTTGTTTGAAATAAAAAGGCTCCCTGCAAACAGAATTGCATAAGGAATTGTGGCTTATTCCTAGTGTAGTAGTGAGGGGTAAGCTTTCCAGACAGGGAAACTGCAGGACAAGGACTTAGTAATCAGAAGGAATAAAGTATATTAAAAAGTCAGTGATTGAAACATGCCCCCCCGCCAAAAAAAAACAAAACAACAACAACAAAAAAAACAACAAACCTATAAAAACAGTGAAAACACTGGGGAAAAAAAGTCAAAATTAACGTTCAGAACTTTGGAAATTAATCAGACTTTGAACAATCTGAGGAGCATTTGTTCAAGAAAAATGGCTGACTCTTAATAAGAACCATGAGCTCTGTGGCATGTTAATTTGCCCTTTGGCCATTCACCCGTCTCCAACACTGCGGTACTCTTAAAGACCACGCAAAACTCACAACCACAGTAGCTGTGATTGTTATAAATTGAGGTGTTAATTGTAATCGACAGGTAAACTACTAAGAAAATAAGAAGCAACAACAGAAGAATAAAAATGGGGTAATAGAAAACATCCATTTGACATAAAGTAAGGTAGACATGGAGAGATGGTGGAATAAAGATGTAAGTAAGACATACACAAAAGAGGAAATGGCAGAAATAATTCCTCCTTGATACTGATTATATTAAGTGTAAATGATCTGCATATTCCAACAAAAAAGCAGAGACTGGCAAAATGGAGTTTGGAAAAATAAGATCTAACATTATGCTGTCTATAAGAGACACTTGAGATTCAAATAGGTTGGAATAAGAGAATGATTAAAAGGATAGAAGGCACATAGTCACCAAAAGAGAAGTAGACTAAGAGTAATCAAAATAAACTTTGATTATTGTTACTGGAGACAAAGAAGAATATTTTATGATGATCAATGGGTCATTATCATGGCCCCCAGGAAGGAATCACAAATGTGAACATATGTGCACATGACAGAAGAGCTCCCAAAATACAGGAAGCAAAAACTGACAAAGAGAAAAGCAGACAATTCAATAATAATAATAAAGACTTTAGCACCCCACTTTCAATAATGGGTGGAGCAACTAGACAAGATGAGTGAGAGGTAGAAGACTCAAGTGACACTTTAACTAGGCCTAACAGACATCTATAGAATTGTCCACCCAAACAAGAGCAGCGTACATGGTCTTCTCAAGGGTAAAGGGAACATTTGCTAGGAGAGGCCATATGTTGGGCCGTAACACAACCTTAAACTTAAAAGGATTGGAATCATGCAAAATAATTTCTCCAACCACCATGGAGTTAAACTGGAAATTGATAATAGAAGGATATTGGACAATTCACAAATATGTGGAAATTTAATCACACTCCTAAATAACCCAATGGGTAGAAGAAGAAATCAAAGGGAATTTAGAAAATACTTTGAGGTGAATGAAAATGAAAACACAATATGCTGAAACTTCTGACATGCAGCTGAAGTGTTGCTTAAAAAGAAATGTCTGTCCCTACGTGCCTCCATTTAACAGGAAGATCTGAAACTAATAACCTAAATTATTACCTTAAGAGATTAGAAAACAAACACATTAAACCCAAAACAATAAAAGGAAATTAATAAAAATATGAGAGGAAATATATAAAATAGAGAATTAAATAAATAAATAAAAATACTAAAGAAAGATCAAAATGTTGGCGCCTGGAATGTCCACCTGATATTTAGGAGGACCAATTTGGTAAAGCTGGTAAGGACAGCTCTGGTACCGGGCTGCCTTCTACTTTGAATTGTGAGACACAAACTTTCTCCTGGAAGAGTGACAAAATGAGATGACCATTTGGTCACAGTGATCCAGATGTTTCATAAGTAGCTTAAGAATAAAATCAGTAAGGTGAAACAAGAGGCCTCCATCATAATGCAGCAAACCAGGGAGACAAGCCTGGGGTAGCGTAGTGGCAGCAGATGGTCAATTTCAAAATAAAAGGGATTAGGGAGGAGGGAAAGAAAGATGGCTGTTTGGATCTTTAAGAAAGAAAAACCAAGTCTGGTCCCAGCTCCATAATGTATTGCCCTTTGGTCTCAGCAATTCCTCTGAGTTCACCATTCCCTCACCTATGGAATGAAACCAGCAATGTTTGCCTGGCCTGCATCACAAGAGCTTTGTATGATTAAATGGAATAATGTGTATAAAATAGCCAGCTGCGAGCTCTCAAACTCTTGACAATGTGCCGCAGTCTGGCTGGGCACAATCAGGAGCCACTTGTCAAAAGAAACTAACTTTATTTTTAGAACCCTCCTCCAAACAAAACAGCTCCTCAGGAAAAAATCCTCAGAGCCTCAACTGCCACCACAGGCTTTTTTACAAGCCTGTCTCTCCCCCCACAAGCTTCTCTCCACCTCCCACAATCCTCCTGCTCTTGAGGCCGATTGGCTGGGTCACGTGGGCAGAGCCAAAAAGTCCCCCAATGAGCAGCTCCGTGGTCTGAAAGGGCAGGGAAACAGTCCAATGAGCATCACCGCAGAGGAGCCAATCAGCTAGATGTTGCTGGGGCCGAGGAGCCAATCAGCTAGATGTTGCTGGGGCCGCTGTGAGCCAATCATCAGCCGGCAGCTGGATTGCTGGCAGCTGGAAGTTTGCTGGGGCCCCTTCGGCTGTGGCTCTCAACATCTCCCCCTCTCTGTTTAAACAACAAGCATGTGGCTTAGGGACCGTGCCTGTTAGGCAGTCCAATTCAACATATGGTCCTTACCCGTCATCGGATGAACTGACCTCTAGGCGTCAGCCTCCTGTCTTAGGTTGGTACCACTGCAATTGGATCATACCCGTCACTGACTACCGGTCCAGCATACAGCTATACTTGTGGATAGGCCTTTGCACCAGTGGGGGGGTGAGGTTCTTTGCCTCACCTCTGTTGGCCCCCAAATTTTAGACCATCACTAGTAGAGGAGGATGCAAAATGCCATGACATTAAGCCAATTGAGGGCTCCTTTGAAAAATTGTACCACCGGTGACATCATCAGCAAAAATACCCCAACACTACCACAAGTCGCTGCACCAACAGATAGTTCACAATGCATACAGGTGAGCTCACAATGTGTCCAGGCAAGTTCTGCAAGCAGTTCAGTGATGGCTATTGTAGAAGGTGTAGATTGGTTTTATCTTTGACTTCACCAGCACTGGGATGAAGATAGGAATTCTGGCAATAATGGCTAAAGAAAAAATTATGTAACATTACAGAAGGCACTAAAAGAAAACAATTTTCTTAACAATTTACATTGTCTTCACTGGCACTGGGATGAAGATAGGAATTCTGGCAATAATGGCTAAAGAAAAAATTATGTAACATTACAGAAGGCACTAAAAGAAAACAATTTTCTTAACAATTTACATTATCTTTAAGAGAATTATTAAATATAATGAAAAGGAAAGGTGAAAGTAAACAAACAGATCTGTTAACCTTCTTTTTTGTTTACATATTAAAACAATCCTCAACAGTTGTTTACCCAATATAAATTAAACCATAAATCACGTGAAAAAAAAAATATTTGGATCCATTTTATCATGAGCGCTCATCATATATGATATATGGACATTCAAACATATAACACAAAACACAAGTGTGCACACATAACATAATACATACAACACATAACATTATAGTAAAGGCCTTATAACTTTTTACAGGTGAAATCTCCATTGCAATGTTTAAAAACTCTATAGTCAAAAAATAGAACTGATCAGCAAAACATTAACCTAGGTCTGTATGAGCTCAAAAAACAAAATAGAACTTCATGATATGGCAAAGGGCAATAATAAAATAGATATTGAAAAAAGCATCCTGGTTCTGTTGCAGATGTAAGAATAGCCAAACTGGAGTTTTGGATATCAGTTGTTATGGATTTGAGCCAAATCATCTTCTTTTTGGTCTGTAGAAATCGCTTTAGTTAATCTTTCTGGAATCCAAATCAGCTGCTGTTCTCCCTGTGGAAACACATAAACAGACCCCCGACTCCAGACAATCACTGGGTCAGGACTTTGGTTAATCTCTCTGGAATCCAAATCGGCTGCTGTTCTCCCTGTGGAAACACACAAACAGACCCCCGACTCCAGACAATTACTGGGTCAGGACCTTTCCATTGTCCTGTTAGAATATCCTTCCAAAGTACCTTGGGCTTATGTACATTTTTTGGACACATATGCCTTTCCGCAGCACTAAGTCCTGATGAATCCAAATTTAAAAAGTTTAGAGTAAAAAGGGTTATTTTAAGTTTATCTTTGGGGAATATATACCCCTTCCCAATTCCTTCTTTTTGCTTTAATAAGTACATTTTAATAGTTTGATGAGCTCTTTCAACTATGCCTTGTCCCTGTGGATTGTATGGGATTCCTGTTATATGAGTAATGCCAAATGTTGAGCAAAATTGTTTAAAAGAGGTAGAAGTATAACCAGGGGCATTATCTGTTTTTAACTGTTTTGGAACACCCACAGTGGCAAAATTTTGTAAGCAATGAGCTATAACATCTTTAGTTTTTTCTCCGGCATGAAGGGAGCCCATCAAAAATCCAGAAGAAGTATCAACTGTAACATGCAAATATTTTAATTTTCCAAATTCTGGCAAGTGTGTGACGTCCATCTGCCAAATATGGTTAGGTATCAATCCTCTAGGATTGACTCCAAGATTAACTTGTGGTAAAAAGGTCACACAATTTTGACATTGTTTTATTATTTGTCTAGCTTGTTCCTTAGTTATTTTAAAACGCTTTTGTAAAGTATTAGCATTGACATGGAACTTTTTATGAAAATTTATAGCTTCTTCTAGTGTAGAGAAAATATGTATGTCATGTGTAGTTTTATCTGCTAAATCATTGCCCAAACTAAGGGCTCCAGGCAATCCTGTATGTGCCCTGATATGTCCTATAAAGAATGGATCTTTTCTGTCCCAGATTAGACTTTGTATAGTGGAAAGCAAAGAGAAAACAGTAGAAGAAGGGGAAATCCTACCAGCATCTTCAAGAGATACTATAGCATTAACTACATACTGACTATCAGAAAATAAATTAAATACAGAATCTTTAAACATCACAAAAGCTTGTAAAACTGCATTAAGCTCTACCTTTTGAGCTGATTGTTTGGGTACTAAAAATGTAAAAGTTTGATCAGGGGTAACTACTGCTGCTGTACCATTATTTGACCCATCAGTGAATATATTTGGAGCATTCATGATAGGTGTTTTTCTTGTCATTTTTGGAAAAATTACAGGATGCAATGCCCAAAAAGACAATAAAGGATTAGATGGTAAGTGGTTATCAAATGAAACATTAGATTTGCACATGATTATTGCCCAAGTATTTAACTCATTAGCTAACTCATCAATTTGATTCATAGTATAGGGAGTAATAATTTTATTAGGAGAAATTCCAAACACTCCCTTTGCTGCTTTTATTCCTTTGAGTATTAATTGTCCTACAGCCTCAGGATACCTAGTAAGAATAGTGTTAGGAGAATAAGATAAATGTATCCATAATAATGGACCTTCTTGCCAAAATACTCCTGTAGGAATATTTTTTGTTGGTAGTACAATAAATAATAAAGGCAAACTTATATCAATTCTATCCAAATGCATATTTTCCATATATGTTTCAATGATTTTTAATGCCTTTCTTGCTTCAGGCGTTAACATTCGGGGTGAATTTGGATCTGATGGACCTTTTAGGATATCAAATAAAGGTCCCAACTCTCCTGTTGGTATACCTAAATAAGGCCTTATCCAATTTATGTCTCCTAATAACTTTTGAAAGTCATTAAGTGATTTGAGTTGATCTACTCGTATTTGAATTTTTGGTGGACGGACCATGGTTGAGGATAATAGAACTCCTAAATAATTAATTGGAAAATTTAATTGTACTTTATCTATTGCTATCTCTAGATTATAATTTTTTAATAAGTTTGTAAGTGTGGCATAACATTCTAGCAATGTGTTTTTATCTTTGTGTGCTAATAATACATCATCCATATAGTGAAATATTTGTAGTTCAGAATTTTGATTTCTAAGTGGCTGGATTGCTTTGTTAACATAAATTTGACACATAGTTGGGCTGTTAGCCATCCCTTGAGGGAGTACTTTCCATTCATATCTCTGATCAGGACCTTCATGATTCAGTGCAGGGATAGTAAATGCAAAACGTGGACTATCCTCAGGATGAATTGGAATTGAAAAAAAACAATCTTTAATATCTATAACTAAAACATACCAGGTTTTTGGCAAAGCAGACAACTGAGGAATCCCTGATTGAGCAGGTCCCATAATAACCATCTCATTATTAATGGCTCTTAAATCTTGCAATAATCTCCATTTACCAGATTTCTTTTTGATGACAAAAATGGGAGTATTATGGGGAGATACAGAAGGTTGTATATGTCCTTCCGCTAATTGTTGTTTGACCAGGTCATGGGCTGCTTGTATCTTTTCTTTAGTCAGGGGCCACTGAGGAACCCATACTGGTCTTTCTGATTTCCAAGTAATTTTTATTGTCTCAGTGGCCCTTTCTGAAAATCCAACCCATGTCTGTCTGTTCCTTGATCTATTTGTATTGGTGCTGCTATACCTTGTTCTTGTTTTTCTAATCTTTTTCCTTTCCTAAAACCTTGTCTAGTCATAATAGTGGGTGCATTTTGGTTGATGTTATTTGTTAATGTCAAACCTAATTGATCTAGGACATCTCGTCCCCATAAATTTACGGGAAGATGATCCAATACATATGGCTGTATAGTTCCTTCACATCCTTCAGGATCCTTCCAATCTAATACCATTGCACTTCTATGGGGATTAGTCGCCACTCCTAGGCCTCGAAGCGTTTGAGTGGCTTGTTGTAATGGCCAATGTTTTGGCCATTCTTGACGAGAGATGATGCTAAGGTCTGCACCTGTATCCAGTAGCCCATTAAATTCATGTCCTTGAATATTTAGTTTTAGCATGGGGCGAGAATCTAAATTTAAAGAAAGCATAGCCCAATCTACACCTGTGGAACCTAATCCCTTGGAACCTCTTTCTACAGTACGACTGGAAAATTTATCATGTAGGCTGGGTATTATTAGTAACTGTGCTATTCTATCTCCTGGTGAAATTACTGATATACCCTTTGGAGAACTGGCTATAATTTTTATTTCACCTTCATAATCGGGATCAATTACCCCAGGACTTATCATAAGTCCTTTTAGAGTAGAAGAGCTGCGTCCCAATAATAAGCCTACTGTTCCTTTGGGAAGAGGTCCTTTCACCCCTGTGGGAATGATTTGAACTCCCATCTCTGGAGTTAGTACTGCTCTGGCGGAGGCGCAGATGTCCAACCCTGCGCTCCCTCTGGTTTGTCTGATGAGGGATCTGATGGACAATGTGTCCTGGGCACTACCCTGATGGGGTTGCTGGGTTCCTCCAGTGCTCCGTATATTTGTGGTTTTGGGCCCCGGAGCATTGGGCCCCCTTGTCCATTTTTTGGCAATGGAGCCTGATGCCTTTCTCCACGATATCGTGGATAAACACCTGGTCCTTGTTCGTTTTTTGATAATGGAGTACCCTCTATGGTGGTTTGAGAACGGCATTCATTAGCCCAATGTCTCCCTCTACGGCATCGTGGGCAAATACCTGGTATTCTACTCCTTGGATACCTAGTTTTGTTAAACCCTCCTCCAATGGGGCAATTCCTTTTAAAATGTCCTGTTTGTTCACAATTGTAGCATGTTCTTGGCCTGGCATCTAAAGCCTGTTTTACTGCAGCTGCCACAATTTGCCCTTGTTCATTAATGTCTCTGGCATCTAAAGCCTGTTTTACTGCAGCTGCCACGACTTGCTCTTGTTCATTAATGTCTCTACATAATTTAATATATGTGTTTAAATCTTCATGTTTCCATGGTCTAATGATATCTCTGCACCAACGATTCGCTTGCTCATAAGCCAGGTGTTTTAGTAATGGCATTGCTTGTTCTGTATTGCCAAAAACTCTGGTAGCTGTTTGAATAAGCCTATCTACAAATTCAGCATAAGGTTCATTAGCTCCTTGTATTACCTTAGATAATTGACCTTGTAAACCTCCATGTCCTTGTAAAGTCTTCCATGCCTTAATTGCATCTGCAGCAATTTGTGCGTATACGCCAGGATCATATGCAATTTGTTGCTGCTGATCCTCATAAGGTCCCTTTCCTAACAACATATCTAGATTTCTCTGAGGATAACCAGCTGCTGCATTTCGCCTAGCCGTCTCCTTGCAAAATTCCTCATTGGCAACCTTCCATAACAGGTATTGTCCTCCATTTAGCACAGCTTTACACATATTAGCCCAATCTGCTGGCGTCATGTTCAAGTTGTTAATGGATTCGACCAAGCTTACAGTGAAGGGTGCTTGAGGACCATAGGTTGTTACAGCCTCTTTTAGCTGCTTCACTGTTTTGAAATTTAAAACT
This sequence comes from Marmota flaviventris, assembly GCF_047511675.1. Taxonomy (NCBI): domain Eukaryota; kingdom Metazoa; phylum Chordata; class Mammalia; order Rodentia; family Sciuridae; genus Marmota; species Marmota flaviventris. The sequence continues at coordinate 23,891,223 of NC_092511.1, read as the reverse complement.
TGGTAAAATCGCTGCCCTCCTGCCTCAAATACAGGGCATGTTAATATTTGAGATCTTGTCTCAGGATCCCAACTATCAACTGCGGGGGTTGGGGACCTCCCAGCATATGGAGGTGGCCTTGTTAGTTGGACACTTACGTCCTCTGGTGATAGAAAGGTGTTAGTAGCAGTCTCCTGTAGAGGTGGTGCTGTTGGTTGGACACTTACACCCTCTGGTGATAGAAAGGTGTTAGTAGCAGTCTCCTGTTGTAACTTTCCCCCTGATGGCTTTTTCTGTTTTACACTTTCTTTCTCTGTCTGACTAGCTTGAGAGGCCTTCTCTTTTACTTGAATCTTTTCCTCTGTCTGACTAACTTGAGAGACCTTCTTTTTTACTTGAATCTTTTCCTCTGTCTGACTAACTTGAGAGACCTTCTCTTTTACTTGAATCATTATGTCTTCTCCTTCTTCTACCATTGTCTGAACTGAAGGCTTTGGACTAAGCAAACAAGATACGAACGTCCACAATGGCAATGTGCCAACTGGCAGAGTCCCTGGGCTTTTCTTTTCTATTCTTTTTAAATCTTCACCATGATGGTTCCATTGTGATATATTTAACAACTCCTCCTTAAAAAGCCATGGGCTACATTTTTGTATTGTATCAACGTATGCCCTGACTGCTATTGATTTTACTGGGATGCCTCCTTCCTCTAACAATTTACTTAACACTCTTTCAGTTTGTTTTTTACTAATTTCTGATCCCGTATTTCTACTATAATACAACCCAACAAGATGACGCCAAACAAAACCGAGACAGAATGAGATAAAAAGGGAACAACAAAAAGTCATTATAGCCTTTCTATCCTCCTGACATGTGCATCCGTCCTTTCTCCCTATCTGTTCCTCAGACGTAAATAGTTTTTCCTCAGATGTGAGCGGTTTTTCTTCCGTCTCACTCATCTCCAGGGACAGGCAACTTAAAACAAAAGTGAAACAAAATAACAAAAGAAGAATCTTAAAATGGCTACCCATCCTCTCGCCCTGCCCTCAGGGGCAAGCAGTTTCACTTACCCTCAGTCGCTCCCCGTGCGAGCCACCAAATGCCGCAGTCTGGCTGGGCACAATCAGGAGCCACTTGTCAAAAGAAACTAACTTTATTTTTAGAACCCTCCTCCAAACAAAACAGCTCCTCAGGAAAAAATCCTCAGAGCCTCAACTGCCACCACAGGCTTTTTTACAAGCCTCTCTCTCCCCCCACAAGCTTCTCTCCACCTCCCACAATCCTCCTGCTCTTGAGGCCGATTGGCTGGGTCACGTGGGCAGAGCCAAAAAGTCCCCCAATGAGCAGCACCGTGGTCTGAAAGGGCAGGGAAACAGTCCAATGAGCATCACCGCAGAGGAGCCAATCAGCCAGATGTCGCTGGGGCCGAGGAGCCAATCAGCTAGATGTTGCTGGGGCCGCTGTGAGCGGCTCTGGGATCCTGAGACAAGATCTCAAATATTAACATGCCCTGTATTTGAGGCAGGAGGGCAGCGATTTTACCAAGTTTTAAATTTCAAAACAGTGAAGCAGCTAAAAGAGGCTGTAACAACCTATGGTCCTCAAGCACCCTTCACTGTAAGCTTGGTCGAATCCATTAACAACTTGAACATGACGCCAGCAGATTGGGCTAATATGTGTAAAGCTGTGCTAAATGGAGGACAATACCTGTTATGGAAGGTTGCCAATGAGGAATTTTGCAAGGAGACGGCTAGGCGAAATGCAGCAGCTGGTTATCCTCAGAGAAATCTAGATATGTTGTTAGGAAAGGGACCTTATGAGGATCAGCAGCAACAAATTGCATATGATCCTGGCGTATACGCACAAATTGCTGCAGATGCAATTAAGGCATGGAAGACTTTACAAGGACATGGAGGTTTACAAGGTCAATTATCTAAGGTAATACAAGGAGCTAATGAACCTTATGCTGAATTTGTAGATAGGCTTATTCAAACAGCTACCAGAGTTTTTGGCAATACAGAACAAGCAATGCCATTACTAAAACACCTGGCTTATGAGCAAGCGAATCGTTGGTGCAGAGATATCATTAGACCATGGAAACATGAAGATTTAAACACATATATTAAATTATGTAGAGACATTAATGAACAAGAGCAAGTCGTGGCAGCTGCAGTAAAACAGGCTTTAGATGCCAGAGACATTAATGAACAAGGGCAAATTGTGGCAGCTGCAGTAAAACAGGCTTTAGATGCCAGGCCAAGAACATGCTACAATTGTGAACAAACAGGACATTTTAAAAGGAATTGCCCCATTGGAGGAGGGTTTAACAAAACTAGGTATCCAAGGAGTAGAATACCAGGTATTTGCCCACGATGCCGTAGAGGGAGACATTGGGCTAATGAATGCCGTTCTCAAACCACCATAGAGGGTACTCCATTATCAAAAAACGAACAAGGACCAGGTGTTTATCCACGATATCGTGGAGAAAGGCATCAGGCTCCATTGCCAAAAAATGGACAAGGGGGCCCAATGCTCCGGGGCCCAAAACCACAAATATACGGAGCACTGGAGGAACCCAGCAACCCCATCAGGGTAGTGCCCAGGACACATTGTCCATCAGATCCCTCATCAGACAAACCAGAGGGAGCGCAGGGTTGGACATCTGCGCCTCCGCCAGAGCAGTACTAACTCCAGAGATGGGAGTTCAAATCATTCCCACAGGGGTGAAAGGACCTCTTCCCAAAGGAACAGTAGGCTTATTATTGGGACGCAGCTCTTCTACTCTAAAAGGACTTATGATAAGTCCTGGGGTAATTGATCCCGATTATGAAGGTGAAATAAAAATTATAGCCAGTTCTCCAAAGGGTATATCAGTAATTTCACCAGGAGATAGAATAGCACAGTTACTAATAATACCCAGCCTACATGATAAATTTTCCAGTCGTACTGTAGAAAGAGGTTCCAAGGGATTAGGTTCCACAGGTGTAGATTGGGCTATGCTTTCTTTAAATTTAGATTCTCGCCCCATGCTAAAACTAAATATTCAAGGACATGAATTTAATGGGCTACTGGATACAGGTGCAGACCTTAGCATCATCTCTCGTCAAGAATGGCCAAAACATTGGCCATTACAACAAGCCACTCAAACGCTTCGAGGCCTAGGAGTGGCGACTAATCCCCATAGAAGTGCAATGGTATTAGATTGGAAGGATCCTGAAGGATGTGAAGGAACTATACAGCCATATGTATTGGATCATCTTCCCGTAAATTTATGGGGACGAGATGTCCTAGATCAATTAGGTTTGACATTAACAAATAACATCAACCAAAATGCACCCACTATTATGACTAGACAAGGTTTTAGGAAAGGAAAAAGATTAGAAAAACAAGAACAAGGTATAGCAGCACCAATACAAATAGATCAAGGAACAGACAGACATGGGTTGGATTTTCAGAAAGGGCCACTGAGACAATAAAAATTACTTGGAAATCAGAAAGACCAGTATGGGTTCCTCAGTGGCCCCTGACTAAAGAAAAGATACAAGCAGCCCATGACCTGGTCAAACAACAATTAGCGGAAGGACATATACAACCTTCTGTATCTCCCCATAATACTCCCATTTTTGTCATCAAAAAGAAATCTGGTAAATGGAGATTATTGCAAGATTTAAGAGCCATTAATAATGAGATGGTTATTATGGGACCTGCTCAATCAGGGATTCCTCAGTTGTCTGCTTTGCCAAAAACCTGGTATGTTTTAGTTATAGATATTAAAGATTGTTTTTTTTCAATTCCAATTCATCCTGAGGATAGTCCACGTTTTGCATTTACTATCCCTGCACTGAATCATGAAGGTCCTGATCAGAGATATGAATGGAAAGTACTCCCTCAAGGGATGGCTAACAGCCCAACTATGTGTCAAATTTATGTTAACAAAGCAATCCAGCCACTTAGAAATCAAAATTCTGAACTACAAATATTTCACTATATGGATGATGTATTATTAGCACACAAAGATAAAAACACATTGCTAGAATGTTATGCCACACTTACAAACTTATTAAAAAATTATAATCTAGAGATAGCAATAGATAAAGTACAATTAAATTTTCCAATTAATTATTTAGGAGTTCTATTATCCTCAACCATGGTCCGTCCACCAAAAATTCAAATACGAGTAGATCAACTCAAATCACTTAATGACTTTCAAAAGTTATTAGGAGACATAAATTGGATAAGGCCTTATTTAGGTATACCAACAGGAGAGTTGGGACCTTTATTTGATATCCTAAAAGGTCCATCAGATCCAAATTCACCCCGAATGTTAACGCCTGAAGCAAGAAAGGCATTAAAAATCATTGAAACATATATGGAAAATATGCATTTGGATAGAATTGATATAAGTTTGCCTTTATTATTTATTGTACTACCAACAAAAAATATTCCTACAGGAGTATTTTGGCAAGAAGGTCCATTATTATGGATACATTTATCTTATTCTCCTAACACTATTCTTACTAGGTATCCTGAGGCTGTAGGACAATTAATACTCAAAGGAATAAAAGCAGCAAAGGGAGTGTTTGGAATTTCTCCTAATAAAATTATTACTCCCTATACTATGAATCAAATTGATGAGTTAGCTAATGAGTTAAATACTTGGGCAATAATCATGTGCAAATCTAATGTTTCATTTGATAACCACTTACCATCTAATCCTTTATTGTCTTTTTGGGCATTGCATCCTGTAATTTTTCCAAAAATGACAAGAAAAACACCTATCATGAATGCTCCAAATATATTCACTGATGGGTCAAATAATGGTACAGCAGCAGTAGTTACCCCTGATCAAACTTTTACATTTTTAGTACCCAAACAATCAGCTCAAAAGGTAGAGCTTAATGCAGTTTTACAAGCTTTTGTGATGTTTAAAGATTCTGTATTTAATTTATTTTCTGATAGTCAGTATGTAGTTAATGCTATAGTATCTCTTGAAGATGCTGGTAGGATTTCCCCTTCTTCTACTGTTTTCTCTTTGCTTTCCACTATACAAAGTCTAATCTGGGACAGAAAAGATCCATTCTTTATAGGACATATCAGGGCACATACAGGATTGCCTGGAGCCCTTAGTTTGGGCAATGATTTAGCAGATAAAACTACACATGACATACATATTTTCTCTACACTAGAAGAAGCTATAAATTTTCATAAAAAGTTCCATGTCAATGCTAATACTTTACAAAAGCGTTTTAAAATAACTAAGGAACAAGCTAGACAAATAATAAAACAATGTCAAAATTGTGTGACCTTTTTACCACAAGTTAATCTTGGAGTCAATCCTAGAGGATTGATACCTAACCATATTTGGCAGATGGACGTCACACACTTGCCAGAATTTGGAAAATTAAAATATTTGCATGTTACAGTTGATACTTCTTCTGGATTTTTGATGGGCTCCCTTCATGCCGGAGAAAAAACTAAAGATGTTATAGCTCATTGCTTACAAAATTTTGCCACTGTGGGTGTTCCAAAACAGTTAAAAACAGATAATGCCCCTGGTTATACTTCTACCTCTTTTAAACAATTTTGCTCAACATTTGGCATTACTCATATAACAGGAATCCCATACAATCCACAGGGACAAGGCATAGTTGAAAGAGCTCATCAAACTATTAAAATGTACTTATTAAAGCAAAAAGAAGGAATTGGGAAGGGGTATATATTCCCCAAAGATAAACTTAAAATAACCCTTTTTACTCTAAACTTTTTAAATTTGGATTCATCAGGACTTAGTGCTGCGGAAAGGCATATGTGTCCAAAAAATGTACATAAGCCCAAGGTACTTTGGAAGGATATTCTAACAGGACAATGGAAAGGTCCTGACCCAGTAATTGTCTGGAGTCGGGGGTCTGTTTGTGTGTTTCCACAGGGAGAACAGCAGCCGATTTGGATTCCAGAGAGATTAACCAAAGTCCTGACCCAGTGATTGTCTGGAGTCGGGGGTCTGTTTATGTGTTTCCACAGGGAGAACAGCAGCTGATTTGGATTCCAGAAAGATTAACTAAAGCGATTTCTACAGACCAAAAAGAAGATGATTTGGCTCAAATCCATAACAACTGATATCCAAAACTCCAGTTTGGCTATTCTTACATCTGCAACAGAACCAGGATGCTTTTTTCAATATCTATTTTATTATTGCCCTTTGCCATATCATGAAGTTCTATTTTGTTTTTTGAGCTCATACAGACCTAGGTTAATGTTTTGCTGATCAGTTCTATTTTTTGACTATAGAGTTTTTAAACATTGCAATGGAGATTTCACCTGTAAAAAGTTATAAGGCCTTTACTATAATGTTATGTGTTGTATGTATTATGTTATGTGTGCACACTTGTGTTTTGTGTTATATGTTTGAATGTCCATATATCATATATGATGAGCGCTCATGATAAAATGGATCCAAATATTTTTTTTTCACGTGATTTATGGTTTAATTTATATTGGGTAAACAACTGTTGAGGATTGTTTTAATATGTAAACAAAAAAGAAGGTTAACAGATCTGTTTGTTTACTTTCACCTTTCCTTTTCATTATATTTAATAATTCTCTTAAAGATAATGTAAATTGTTAAGAAAATTGTTTTCTTTTAGTGCCTTCTGTAATGTTACATAATTTTTTCTTTAGCCATTATTGCCAGAATTCCTATCTTCATCCCAGTGCCAGTGAAGACAATGTAAATTGTTAAGAAAATTGTTTTCTTTTAGTGCCTTCTGTAATGTTACATAATTTTTTCTTTAGCCATTATTGCCAGAATTCCTATCTTCATCCCAGTGCTGGTGAAGTCAAAGATAAAACCAATCTACACCTTCTACAATAGCCATCACTGAACTGCTTGCAGAACTTGCCTGGACACATTGTGAGCTCACCTGTATGCATTGTGAACTATCTGTTGGTGCAGCGACTTGTGGTAGTGTTGGGGTATTTTTGCTGATGATGTCACCGGTGGTACAATTTTTCAAAGGAGCCCTCAATTGGCTTAATGTCATGGCATTTTGCATCCTCCTCTACTAGTGATGGTCTAAAATTTGGGGGCCAACAGAGGTGAGGCAAAGAACCTCACCCCCCCACTGGTGCAAAGGCCTATCCACAAGTATAGCTGTATGCTGGACCGGTAGTCAGTGACGGGTATGATCCAATTGCAGTGGTACCAACCTAAGACAGGAGGCTGACGCCTAGAGGTCAGTTCATCCGATGACGGGTAAGGACCATATGTTGAATTGGACTGCCTAACAGGCACGGTCCCTAAGCCACATGCTTGTTGTTTAAACAGAGAGGGGGAGATGTTGAGAGCCACAGCCGAAGGGGCCCCAGCAAACTTCCAGCTGCCAGCAATCCAGCTGCCGGCTGATGATTGGCTCACAGCGGCCCCAGCAACATCTAGCTGATTGGCTCCTCGGCCCCAGCAACATCTAGCTGATTGGCTCCTCTGCGGTGATGCTCATTGGACTGTTTCCCTGCCCTTTCAGACCACGGAGCTGCTCATTGGGGGACTTTTTGGCTCTGCCCACGTGACCCAGCCAATCGGCCTCAAGAGCAGGAGGATTGTGGGAGGTGGAGAGAAGCTTGTGGGGGGAGAGACAGGCTTGTAAAAAGCCTGTGGTGGCAGTTGAGGCTCTGAGGGGTTTTTCCTGAGGAGCTGTTTGTTTGGCGTGTTTGGTTCTAAAAATAAAGTTAGTTTCTTTTGACAAGTGGCTCCTGATTGTGCCCAGCCAGACTGCGGCATTCAATGCTCCGGGGCCCAAAACCACAAATATACGGAGCACTGGAGGAACCCAGCAACCCCATCAGGGTAGTGCCCAGGACACATTGTCCATCAGATCCCTCATCAGACATACCAGAGGGAGCGCAGGGTTGGACATCTGCGCCTCCGCCAGAGCAGTACTAACTCCAGAGATGGGAGTTCAAATCATTCCCACAGGGGTGAAAGGACCTCTTCCCAAAGGAACAGTAGGCTTATTATTGGGACGCAGCTCTTCTACTCTAAAAGGACTTATCATAAGTTGCTGGGTAGTTTGTTTGCTACCACCATAATGAGTTCAGCTTCTGACCAGGGTGCTCAGTAGTGAACTTCCAAGTGGAAATGTTGAGTGGGCAGGTGGAAACGTGGGCAGGTGGAAACGTGGGCAGGTGGAAATGTGGGCAGGTTTTCTGGAGAGAAATTAGTGCCAGAACTAGCTTTGGGGCATCACCTGCCTGTCTCAGGGAGAGGAGAGGAGAGGAGAATGGGATGGGGGTAATGTGGGCAAGAACTCATCATGGAGAATCAAAACAGTTAGGGGTAGAGGTAGCCAGGCTGGAAGGAATCCAGAGCTCAGGACAGGTTTCAGAGTTGCAGGTTGCCAACACCCTGATATGTGAAAGGGAAAGATAGGGGTCTCAGGATGAGTAGGCATCTGTGTACTGTAATAGGAGTCTCAGAAAACAAAAGAAGCAAAAAGAGCATTATCAGAAGTGAACCGGGCGCGGTGGTGCACGCCTGTAATCCCAGAGGCTTGGGAGGCTGAGACAGGAGGATCGTGAGTTCAAAGCCAGCCTCAGCAACGGCCATGCGCTAAGCAACTCAGTGAGACTCTGTCTTTAAATAAAATACAATATAGGGCTGGGGATGTGGCTCAGTGGTTGAGTGCCTCTGAGTTCAATCCCTGGCACCACCCCCCTCCAAAAAAAAAAAGAAGGTAGTGGGTGAATCATGTGTAGGGAAAGGTAGGCACCAGGGTAGAGTTGGCCCATCAGATGAGTGGCTCAAATGACAAGAGAACTGGGGCTATTCAGAGTCTTGATTTTGTGTTTCTTTGTTTTGAAATGGAAACTCATGGATCTCTTAGTAAAGTGCCAGTCCATGAGGGAGTCACTAAGAAGGACAGGTGACCCCACCTTGTCCCTGCCTCGGGTACTTAGGTGCTGCCATGCCCTACATGGTAGGTAGGGGGGAGCCCCTCTCCAGGGAAGCATGGAGGGAAATGCCTGACATGTTAGATACCCCAAAGCTTCAAAGCTCACCAGGTTTTGTTTTCCAAGCTCAGTGATGGAGACGTAGCCCACTCAAGCCAGCAGACTTATTTGGAGACCTGATCCCTCTATTGCCATCTGCCCCTCTCACCTGGGGTACCAGCTGGAGTGTGACCCATCTATTTCCAGACCCCAGTATGCTCACTGAACACACGAAGGGCACTAAACGGGCTGGGTGTGATTCCAGATCCTTCCCAGCTCAGGACTGTGCTTTGAGAGCTGACTGACTCAGTGGTCCCCTGCACTTAGGGAAGGGGACGCAGCTTCCCAGCTCCTGCTTCTGCTGAGTCCAGGTGTTTCTCTAGCATCCAGCAAGTGAAGCCAGAGGTAGAGCTTCCTGGATCCCAAGGGCAAGACCTGTCTTCTGTTTTTCATGGTGACCTGTGGGAAGTTGACCCTGATTGCTCAGCAGTGCTGCAGAGTTGTGCTGAGGAGGGGCTTCCTCCCTGGGAGAGGGGGGCTATGTGTGTGTGTGTGTTGGGGGGTGGTATTCTCCATAGCCTCCGTGGCAGAAAGATCACAGAATTCAGTTGTAGACCTCTGGGCTGCTGCAGTGATTTCCTAGCCCCCAGGGTCCTTCTTAATGCACTTGACCTCTGCAGTGAAGGCAGCAAGAGTTGAGCCCAGCTACTCTGAACTGCCTACTTCATCTGTTTCTTGAAGCCTGGAAATGGAGTTGGTTGTGGTTCAGTGGCATTCAGGAGCTCCAGGCTGTGGTTTTTGTAGCCACTCTTGGTTTCCCTGCCCACCCCTCATCTCCCTCATTCCTAACCTTGTGCTCGAGATGTCAGCGGATGGAGGTGCCTTGAGTGAGTGAGTCCTCAAGCAGCCGTCACCACCAGGTCCCCAGGGACCATGGGCACAGAGGACTTGCGAAGAAAAATCCTTCTTCTGCAGGTTGGGACTTTGACCCTGAGCCCCTGATTGGTCCCCTACCTCAGAGTTGACCTCATTGCCACAGACATCCAGGACGCCTACTGTGACCTTGAGAGCTCCCCTAGGCTAGTCATCTCAAACCCCACCATAGTTCCTGGCCTCCAGAAGGACAAAGATGCCTCTCTCCAATGGAAGTAAGGTCCCCTGCAGATTACTGTGGCAGCCACACTGTGTTCCAGAGGAGCAGCAAGAAGCAGCAGGGCACAGCTCAGCAAAACTGGAGACAAGTTCAGAACAGGAAGAGAGAGGACATTCAGCCCCAGGATCATGTGCCCCACCTGTGCTCTTGCTCCTCCTTAGGGGTGTGGAGGGCAGTGGGTGCCTGTACCCAGAGCCACGTTGCATCCCAGGAGTCTAAGGGTGGCTGCTGTTCTCAAGGCTTAGGTAGGGCACTTTTTCCCCATGTGATCTTGTTTGAATGGGTCCTGGTGTCGTTTCATCAGCAAGCTGAGTTTGGGGGCTGAGTTTCCTCAACTTGGTGAGCCAAGTAGGGGAGGCCCCAGTGGCATTGGGAGGTGAGAGGGAGTCTCTGCAAAGAATTTGCAGAGTAGGACAAAGGTGAACTGGACCATATGTATGATTGAATGCAGAGCCTCAATGTAATTCATTACTGGTTCTGTGATGCTAGAATCATATGTAATAGTGATCGTTTTAAAATGATGGCCCAGTAACCTCAGAGTGAAAATGTACAACTCACATGCTTTCTCTTATCAAGTTTCGCAGGAACCCACCAGAGGCAGTGTTATCACAGGGAATAAAAGGACCTTTTCCCCAGGTCCAGTGTCCGCCTATACCCGAGGGTCCCCTGATGGGACTCCTCAGACTAGCCAGAGACTCACTTCTGAAAGATCTCATAGTGTTAGAACAGGACTTGGGGTCCTTTTGAGAAAGGGATTATGTCTCTTAAAGTTGACATCAAATTCTTTAACTCCAGAGGGATTTCCATTCCAGGAAACCCCACTCTTATATTAGAATCGTACAGTTGGAGCTTGGTGGTTTGGGGCACATGTGTGTGCACATTTATGTGCCTACTTTGTCCTGATACTTAAATATTAGTGGCTTTCCAGCCTGACATTGGGGATATCAAGATCCTTCAGTCCCCAGTGACTCCAAGTCACACAGATAAATAGGCATCACAAGAGAAAAGAGGTGCCTGCAGTCTGAGCTTTAAACCAAGTCTGGGTCCAGGCTGACAGGTGCTGACTGTTGGTGCTCAGCTTTGTCCCTGTCCTTCTTGATGTCTTCTATGTATCAGGGCTGGAAGCCTGCAATCGTTTCTCAGACCCCTCACTATAGAGAAACTGCCAGTGGGAAGCATTTGCCCAAGATTTGGAAGGTAGGAGAGAAGCAGAAGCCATGGTTGCCCCAGCAGCTTGGTGGGAAGGCTCATGGGCTTTGGCAGACGTCAGACATGAGGTTTTGCCAGTGTTTCCTGTGCAGGTAACACAAGTGACACCCACTTCTTTACTCTAGGTAGCTGAGATTATTGGTGGCATTTTTCTGAAATTCCCATATTTTCTGATTAACACCAGCAGTGACTTTCTTGACTTTTGCTCTGGTAGCCTTTTGAGCAATTTCATGAGCCTCCAAGTGCCTTCATTAACCCCCTTTTGCTTAGCATACCTGAGTGGTGTCTGCTGGCAATGCTTTGATTTTCTCTGCTGTCCAACTCTGGTGCCCAGTCTGGTGCCTGGTTCCTAGGAGTTGAGTGGACAGATACTGCCTTTTCTTACACTGGTAATTTGCAGCAATCCCTACAAATCTTGTTGGCTTCATTCCTAGCATATCAGTTACATGCTGAAGGCCCTACTGCTTCCTCTTGTGCTGTTCCAGAAACTCAAAATGGTCCTTCTATCCTAACATAATTATTCCTGACCTAGTTCTGCTACAATTAGGACCCTTGACAATGTCCTGGGATAGTCTAGTAGGGAATTTATTCATTCATTAAACTATAATTTTGTGAGCATCTATTCTCTGGCAAACACCTTTTTTTTAAGGTTCTAGGGATATCAGAATGGGGAAGCCGTAAGCACTACCCTTAAGCTGCTCATAGTCTTGAAGTCTCAAAAATTCATTTGATGTGCAAAGTACTATCATAGGGATGATGTACTGTGGCTGCACACAACAGAGGAGGGCTCACTCTTCCTGAAGGACAGTGGAAGTTTTATGAGTTAGGATAGAGGAGAAGCTGCTCTAACAAAGATGCCAAAAATTAGAGTGGTTGAGCTAAGATGGAAGGAGCTTCTTCTCCTTCTAGGGTGGCCTAGGTGGTAGCACTCTACCACCCAAGGCCATATATGGACAGCCAGGGTATAGTTGCTGCCTGTACCTAGAGTGTTGTCCTTGGCTGCATGGTTGAGACCATCTATCAGCATCACATCCGTGCTCCAGCCTAAAAGAATAGGAAAGAGGGGTGGGGACAGTCAGTTTCCATTTTAAAGATTTTGACCCGTGTGATGTGCACGTAACTTCTGGTCACCTCCTGCGAGTTGATGGTTCCATCTGGCTGAAAGGCAAGCAGAGAAGCATAGCAAGCAACTGGGAGCTCATGCCTAGCTAAAACCCAAGGGTTCTGTTATCAACTGGATGAAGTGGAGAAAGACTCAAGGAAACAATGATCAGTCTGTCCAGAAAGCTCTCCAGAGAGAAGGAGCTGAACTGCTCTATCTGCATGTGAGATGGGACCTGGGTAGGGCCAGATAGTCAGATTCTGGTGGTGAGGACAGTCGTGAGAAGATGATGGTGGCACAGGCAGCGCAGGTGGTGTCATTATGAAGGTGACACTAGTCCCTTTGACATTGCATATGGAGGTAGAAGAGGCAGGGTCCGCATGAATAGGCAGGTGGTTTTCCTGACTTTGGCTCCTCAACTTTAAATAGAAGTCACAGAGCTCGTCTAACCCTTCCTTCTGCAAAAGATGAAACAGAGCCAGAGAGGGATGAAGTGACGTGGTCACACCTCTAGTTGCAGAGACTCTAACACAAGTCCTTTCCTCTAGGCACATGGCCGTTTTGTTGGGGCATCTGAGAGACCTGGGAGTGCACAGAAATGCTGATCCATGCTCCTGATGCTTGCCGGGGTCCTGGAAAGCAGGGTTGGGTGTTTCTTTGGCTTGTGACTTGGTTGTCCCTCGACTTGAGCCACTCTCGGTGGTGCTGTTTAGCATGGAGCTGGCCCTCCCTTCTCCTCACCTTCTCCTCCCCACTGGATATCATGGCAATGAAATACCACCTTGGCTGAGTTGGAGAATTTGTCATTTTTACATCTCCACATCCTAGTGTCTTCTGCTCCCGTTGACAAATAAATCCCCAGGCTGATGGCTGGCCCCAGCCATTCATTAAGCAAATAAAGCCCCAGTGTGGGAGTCAGAGGCTCATAAATAATCCCGGGTGTTTTATCCCCCCTTGCCTGCTGCCTCCCAAGCTTTGCATATTTATAATAAAGGAGCCGTATTTCTGACACAGACTATTATGTGTGGGAGCGCATGGTGGAGAAGGGCAGCAGCCGCAGCCCTGGCAAGATGCAGGGGGCCTGCTCACGGGTCTGGCTGAGGGCAGTTGCCCTGAAGCCCTGGATGGTGGTGTCATCCTCCAGCAAGACCGAATCGGGGCTGTCTTGGTCAGCACTGAGCTGGCCTGGGTGCCCTTAGAACTTTGAGCTGCCTTCCAGTCTTGATGGGAGGAGGGAGAGACCTGGGGTGAGTAGCAGCTTCGGCCTGTCCCATCCTGGGGCTTGGGGGTCATCGCCATCTTGGATGAAGGAACTGGCGGACATAGGGAGCCCTTCACACCTGTCTCCCTGGGCAACCTCATGGGTGGGGAGGTTAGACTTCCCACACGGGGGAACAGGGAGGAGGAGAGAAAGTCCATCCTGGTAGTAACAAGAAGGATGAGAATTATTAACAAAGACTTTTAGTATTAAAGATGGGGTTAGGACTTGTGAGCATAGATGTTCATTGTGTACCTCCCTACCTATCCTCATTAGCAATGGACCAAGCAAGCTTCTTTCACCTGATGAAGATACCGCCAATACAGACTCCTTCCCCCAGCTTGCACATGCACACACACGTGCACACCCCACCACCACCACAGCACACCCCGGTCCTCTAGTGTGTCAGACCCCCAGGCAGAAATTGTTGCCTAAAGCTTTCTAGAGGCAGAAAGTATTGTTTATGGTGGTATAAAATCTACGCTGTAGCAGATGTGATTTAATTTAGATTCTTATTCTGCCACACCGGGGAAGGACATGGAATTGTGGTCTAAACAGAAACACAAATAGAGGTCAACCAGTACATATGTCAATCCTGATAGGAATGCTGAGGCCCCACTATTGTGAACCCATGGGTCTCCCTGTACCAGACTTTTTCCTGAAGTTGACAGGGTTGGCTGATAGCAGATGAGACCCCTTTTGCAATGTGCTAAGACAGGCCAGGATGAGGGTTAGGTCTCTGACGGGGTTCCCATTACTTCTCAGAGTATGACTGTGCTCAAGATGGGGCCTGTCTTTAATGCCCAGGTGAGAGCAGGTGTGTCCTGATTCTTCATCCTGCTCGATATGGTGCCAAGTGGACCGGGGTTTCTTTTTAAAAAATATGGGTTATGATGCATCAGTGAATTGTGTTTTTTTTAGGACCCAAGACAGAAGGAGAAAGCATTACAAGTAAAAAGGGAAAGTTTCATTCACCAATTGTGATTCTGCCATGCTCGTAGGTGTCTGTGCTGTCTTGGTGTGCTGATGGCCATGTGAAGTGTATCTCTTAAATTGGGTTGCACTCAAAAAAGTGGCAGCACTGGCAAGACTGGGGAAGAAAGTGCCCTGGACTTGGAGTGGAGAGACCTGGCTTCATTTCCCAGTGGGACCCCTTTCATCCTTGAGCACACATTCATTTTGTCCTTGACCTCCTAGGCCAGACTCTTATACAATGTATGAGTGTGGTAGAAATGAACTGCTGGGCTGGGGATGTAGCTCAGTTGGTAGAGTGCTTGCTTCACACACACACACACACACACACACACACACACACACACACAAATTACCTTCTGGGATGGTGTAGGAGAATTTTAGAGCTGGGAGAAACCTCAAATATTAGCCAGGTGTTTAAGGAAAGATCAGAAAATGCTGGTCTATGGTCACTTGGCACATTATAGGCCAAAGAAGACTGCATCTCTTTGTGATTTGGGGAGTAACCCACTTTCTGATAAGTGACAGGTGCAAGAGACCTGGGGATCTCCTTTCAAGTGATTGCCTTTGTGTGGTGTTATGATGACCTGGCTTCACTCGCTTCCGGCCTCGCCAATCTCCGAGCCAGGGCAGGGTGACCGACCCAACCCTTACAGGCCTCCCGCCAGCGTTCATCTGGGGAGAGAAGACAAGACACCCTTCACGCAATTAAAAGCAACAAGAGGGTGTAAGGGAGACGGAAAGTAATTCTCCTTCTTGGAAGCCAGCCAGGGCATCCTTGTGCCAAAATCAGCAAGGATAATAACAACAGCCATAGTAGTGGGAAGAAAAGGCTTCTACGAGGCCTCAGAGATTTGGCCAAGTAATAAAAGAGAATGGGAAATTAAAGATGGACACTCTGACCTTTGCAAGTCTCAGGTGGAAAAGTCGGTAGTCCTGTTCCTTACTGCAGGAAATGTCCTCCAGAAAGGGCCTAACCTTCCACGTAGGTCCCTGGCTACCCAGAATGCTCAGCTTGTCGGGGTCGGGGAGGACAAGCTCACTGGGATGGTCAGTGTCCTGGATCAACTCTGCTAAACTGGGGTGCCCAGTTGTTTGTTCAAACACCAGTCAGCTGTGAAGATATTTTCTTATATGTTTAACATTTAAACCAGTAGACTGCGAGTAAAGATTAACATTGGAACCTGTAGACTTTGCACCTCACGGACTCCATTCTATAAAGTGGGTGGACCTCCTCTAATCAGTTGAAGGGCGTAGGAGCAAAGACCGAGGTTACTTGAAGAAGTGATTGGCCTCAAGACTGTACCAAGGAACCCTGCCTGAGTGACCAGCCTTCAGACTCAAAACCGCAGGGCCCAGTTTCCACCCAGCAGACCTACAAATAGCATGAGCCAATTAAAAAAAAAAAATCTCCTTCTCTGCATGTGTACACACACACACACACACACACACACACACGCGCGCGCGCGCTCACACACGTTCATTTTATTTTGTCTGGGGAATTCTGACTAGCTTATTTTCCTTTTCCTTGTGTTTTACCTGTGCCTTTGATCCTATCCACTTGCAGGTTAGAGCTGTCCAGTTCACCTGGACTTTGGTCCTTCCCCCTCCTCTATCCAGTAGGCCAGTAAGCTTGTCATGTTTTCTGTGTCACCTGTCTCAACTCTAGCCCTGCCTCGTGATCCCTTTTAATCTTATTCTGGGAAATTGCAGTGGCCTTCAGAGCTGGCTCCTTCCAGGTCCCTCTCCGTTGGCTGTGACCCATGGCTGTCTCTGCCCCTCTCTTTCCACACTGTGGAGTGTTAGTGTGAGGCAGGCTCCTTGCAGGTCCCGAGATCCACACCCACTCATGGGCAGGCAGAAGCTGGTGGGGAGGGGCACAGGCCCTTGAATCAGACCTCTGCCATTGGGACCTTGTCTTGTGACCCTCCTGGCATTGGACTAGATCATTGTGCCGGTCTCTGAAATGGGGTTCCTAATAATACCCACATCTCAGAGTTGTGGCAAGGATTAAATTAGATGAGCCATGTAAAATTCTTCACTCATTCCAAGTACTCAAGTCAGTCTTAACTATTTTAATTATTATTATCATGGAATTTTAAATAAAATGGTCCCAAATGACTGCTTGCTGCACCCAACAGTCCATGGTAGAACTGAGCCACATGTCAGATATTTTGACTTCTGGTCTGGGGCTCCTTATATATCATGCCACTTGTCTGCCATCACTGACAGCTAGATTGACCTACAGCCCTGCTGTGCAGCGTCACTCTTATCAGAACTTTCTAGTGATTCCCCACTGCTTCTCCATATAAATTCTCTACTTTCAGGTTTGACATTTATTCAGTAAATATTTATTGAGGAGGACTATGTGCCAGGGTCTGGACTGGGTGTTAGGGATACCCAGTGGGTTTCCTGCCCTGAAGAGGCTTCTGTTCTAACGAGAGGGACAGAAGCAAATAGATACATAATCTTTATGGTGGCAATGAATGCTATGAGGAAAACCCAACAGAACAGGGGAAGAGTGAGCCAGGCAAGCCGTTCGAATAGTCAATATTTGAGCAGGAGCCGGTGAGCCGTGCAGAATCTGAAATGAAGGCATTCCAGGTGGGTGGGACATCCAGGGGAAAGGCTGTCATGGTGAAGGAGTAGCAGTAGCCCAGCGTGGCTGGAGTAAAGAAGGAGATGAGAACACATGGGGCCTTGGCTCTTATAAGGACTTTGTCCCTGAGGGAGATGTGCAGTCAGGGGAAAGTTTGAGCTAAGATGGGACTTGACCTGACATCACTCTCATTGTCTGCTCTTTGGAGAATCATCTCTGAGAGTGTAGGGGAGCAGCCAGGGAGACCTAGTAAAGTTCAGGAGAGAGATGGTATTGACCTGAGCTCAGGTGATGGTGGCGGAGGTGCTGGAGGTTGCCTGGGGTGTATTTCAAGGAGTTCACAGGGCTTGCGAACAGAAAGGACATGGTGAGTGAGAAAGAGAGGAATCCAGAGTGACACTTGGGTTTAAGTTTAGAGAAATGGGAAGAGCTATGAATTTGCCTCTGGATAAGAGGGAGACAGTTGGTAGGTGCAAGTTCAGAGAAGAAATCAAGCCCTGATTTGGGGACATACGCTCAGGGTATATTTTAGACCTTAATGTGGAGATGCAGGATCGGAAACGATGGGGAGAGAGGTTGGATGCAAAGACATAACTTTGGGAATTATCTCTGTTTCTAAATCCATGAGACCAGATGAGTTCACCTAGGAGACAGAGTGGGAGAGTGGACAGAGAAGGCAGGGTACAGAGTGGGGTGCTCCGCAGGGAGGAGGCTAAGAAGGACGACCAGAGAGGTAGGCGGGAAACCAGGCAAGAGTGGTGTCCCCGAGGTGAAGGAAGAGGGTGTTCCAAGGGAGGGGTGGAGCTACGGCGTGGCTGCTGCTGGGTCAAGCGTAAGAACTGTTGGTGGGATATAACCACATGGAAGTCACCTATCACCCTCATAATGGCCATTTCAGCCCCTCAGGACTTGATGGAAAAGAAAGCCGAGAAAGAAGAAAAGTGCTAGAAAGGACTCTGGGGTCCAGGGAGGGTATTTTAAAGAGGGGGAGCTCATGTGTGGGGGGGCCATTGGGGCTAACCCAGAAGAGGGGAGCTTTGTGGTTGTGAGAGAAGGAGGGTGTGGTCAAGGGAAAGAATTCCTGGTGGGACGAGGTCCAAACCATGCACCAAGGCCATCCATACCCATTCTCAGCACTTTTGTTCATCCACCAGAGCTTTATCTCCAGGCAAAATTTAAAGGGTCGGCCTTCCTTCAAACATGCCTAGTTTCTCCCCCTTTGTAACTTCACTGGGCCAGACATTAGGCAACCTAGAGAACTTCCTCTCACATCTGTCTGTGGGCTCCTTAGCTATTCTCCAAGGCACTCTCAAGTGCGCCCTTGCCCCACACGAGGTGGCATCCTCACGCAGCCCTCCGGGAAGTGGTCCCTCTTGACCAACTGTGCCCTCTTCCTGGGTGCTCCAGAGCACTTAACTGTCATGCTCTTCAGTCAGTAGGCAGAGTGCCTACCATGGCAGGAGCACAGCAGGGTCACCCGTGGGCAGGGAGTATGAGAACGAATTTGGCTTCTATGAACATATCCAGAAGTTTAATGTAATAAAAGAAAGCTGCAAAGAACCTGTGTCCATTTGGATACACTCCTAAGTCTCGTGCTTTCCTGGTGCGTATTTTTTTTATTCAGAAATATCAGGAAGGGGGGGCCATGATTTCTCCTGTGCTCAGGGTCCCAGTGAGCCCTCTCTGGCCCTGCTCCCTCCCCCCCTCTGCCTTGCCTCTAGGAAGCTCTGCATTTCTGGATCAGGCATTGTATCCCTTCTGCCTTGGAAGCACCTCCACTTTGGCCAGGGGACAAGACATGGTTTTTCTGGAAGTGTTTGACAGCACCTGTGGGCCCTGCATGGGAAGGTATTCTAACTCTGGTGACAGAAGGCTGTTGGTTAAAACTGGCCTTATTTCTTCCTGAGCTAGGAGCAGGGAATGCAGGACTGAGTACCAGGTCACGCTTCATCATACTTAGCTCAAGGAGAGGCTGATCCCCAAGCCAGGTATGGAGATGAGGCTCAGCATCTCACTGTACCCGCCCCCCCCCCCCCATGGCAATATCTCTTAAAAAAAGTAGGCAGGTTTTGATTTGCTTGCCTGTCAGTATTTTTGCTGAGAAAACCAGTAAAAAAAGTACCAAAGAGAGGCTCTCTCGGTCTCCTGTTCCCCTCCCTTTTCTCCCTCCACCTCTCATCTATGTACATATTTGCAAAACATCTTCAGGCTGTCTGAAGATATTCCAGCCCATGAAGATCAGAAGACTAGGATGCAAGGATATGTCCCAGAAGGAAGACTCTCTCTTCTGCCTACCCAGTTATTTTCTGGCGCATCCATCTTTGAGGCCTTCACTGCATATATGGCTTGTCTCATTTTATTAGTTATGATAACCTGTAAAGTAGATTTATATTCTCATTTTACAGATGAGAAATACTGATCTCGAGAGAACCTACTGAAGGCCACACAGCCGGCATGGGACAGAGTAGACATTTCATTTCAAGTCTATGGCCTTCAGCCCCCGAGGCCCTTGCTTCTTTGGCTCCATCAGGGTCAGCAAACTTTCACTCTGAAGGGCCAGATAGTAAATAATTTAGGCTTTGTAGGCCAAATGGTCCATAGGGGAGTTGCAGCCCCTGAGCTCTGCTTTGGTAGTAAGAAAGCAGCTGCAGACAGAAATGGTGTGGCCTTGTCCCCCTAAAGCTGTATTCATGGGAGCGGATGGTAGGTGGATCAGGAGGGGGCCCCAGACCTCCTCCGAAGCTCCCTCTTACTTTGCTTCTCTTTAGCTGTACACGGCTGGGGGTGTGGGAGTGTTCCTTCCATAACTTTAAAATGGCCCATCTGCGTGGTGCCTGCTGGCTTTTCCAGCTCTTGTGTGAAACTCTCTTGGCTCCAGGATGGGCATTCTTGCTCCAGGCCCATTGGCAGGTGATTAAGAGCCCAGCTATACATTCCTGACAGCAGAAGGGGCCGGGAGGCTGAGATAAGCCAGTGTCTGCTGGGGAAGGGGGCTGGCCACGTGGGATGCAGGTTTCACTCCTGGAGAGGAGTAATAAGCATGTAATTGGCTTTTCAGCGATGCGTGAGCTGCGGGAACCTGCTTATCCCGCTCACCACACTGTCTTCAGAGCAGCCGAGGCTGGCTCCCCAAGAGTAGGGTAGAGCTGGGTGGATTCTGCATCGGCCAGTGGCGGCCAGCTTGTCATAGATGATCTCTAGGAGCTGGACAACACGTGGGGCTGAGGACAAGGTAGAAGGCAGGTTGATCCTGCCAGCAACTCGCCCCCCTTCCCGAGGGACAGGAGGACAGGTCTGGGGGACTGAATATTGAGGAGTAGAGCATCAAACAGCTTCCTTAGAGTGGCAGGTGTCTTGGGTATGTAGAGGAAATCATCCTTCTGTGACTCCACAGGCCACTTGGGTGCAGGTGGGACCCCCACACACACACCCAGCTTTGTGCTGCCCAGAGGAGGTGCTCTGAGGATGGGGGATTGGGGGCTGCTTGAAGTCCCCTGCTTCTCTGTAAACTTCTCTGTTCCATGCCGTGTCACTGACCCACATGAAAACTGTAGCCATGTTTTTGATGGAATAGTTACAGCAAAATCAGCTTTCACTTTAGGTTCATTTTAGATTCAATCCCCTTTTAATGAACACAGTTAAAGCATACAGCTCTGGAGATTGAATCTGTTTCCATGACACGGATAATGATCTGCTTTGCTCTGTTCTAGCAGCAACACCCATTCATCTTACATGCCAGTTCCCTAGTTTCTGACTATTCGCACTTTTCTGCTCCGCAGAGCTGTGCTCTCAGGGAGACTGAGTCACTCACCCTCTATCCCAGGACAGTCCCACACTTCACTTCTGGCACAATAGCGTGCCTTTACATTTGTAGGGAGCTGTTGGGTTGTCAAAGCATTTTGACCTGCATTCTTCCCTTAATTCCTGTAGTGACCCTATGACCTAGGCAGCCCAAGTGCCATTTTTCCTATTATTCAGAGGGGCAGAGTTTCCAAGCTGGTCTACAGGGAGTGGATCAGGCGTTGGGCTTGTAATCCAGTACTCCTTCCTCTGCCCCGACCTGCTGTTTTCAGGGGGCTCCAGGCTCCAGGCTGAAGCTGGAGTGCCCACCTCAGGGACAGTAAGTGATAGCTACTCAACTCCTGCAAGAAGACCTCATGTCCCCTGGCTTCCCAGAGTAACCCTGTGGCCTTCCATGGTCCACTGCAGACTCCTTGAGGGAAATTATGTGGTTGTGGGGTGGTCTTGTGTCTCCCTGCCTGGCCGGGGCCTGCAGGGCACAGATAGCTTCTGAATGAGTGCCTGTTGAATGGGAGAATGAGTGAGTGACCACAGGCCGCCCTCACAGTGACAGCCTTGGGTGTCAGACACTAGGCTATGCAGTTCCAGGAAGAGGGATTCCTTCCAAGTAAAAATTAAAACATAACCCACTTAAAATAAACTCTTGCAGCAGCACATTCTCAGCCCAAGTTAGATTTGAAAGGAAGTCTACATTATTTTTGTGCTGGTGGGGTTGCAGCAGAAGGGTTGCAGAGGGTATTCTCTGGGCAGGTTCCAGCCTTGGGTTTCTGTTCCTATCCGTGAGGCAGTGAGGCACATGGGGTAGTGATTTAGGATGCCTGCCTTTGAAGCCTGACTGCTTTGTACCAGCCTGTGGCCTTGGGGACATACTTAGTCTTTACTGCCGCATGGAGTTGTTCTCTGGATTATATCAGATGGAACCCAATAGAGTGGTAAGCATGGGGCTTGGAGAGACCTGACCCTCTGTCACCATATCCTGTCCGCTGCCATTGTGGGGGGCCTGGGGTCACTCCCTCAGTCTCTCACGGAGTGACCAGTCAATGAAAAGCCCCTGCAGGGCAGAGCTAGGCAGGAAGCCACAGAGCTCCACTACACTGAGAAGATGGCCACAGTGAAAGGTCACCAGGCCCTGAGGCCTCAGTGCTGAGAAAATTAGCCATGCCTTCTCCTCGTCACCACCCCTAGAATCATGCTCTCGCCTCCCTGAGGACCTGCACGAGTTTCCTTATTTCTGTTCATTCATTCTCAGAAGCCCCTACTCTTCCAGGTGTCATTTGTCAATTGTCTTTGGAAAAACAGCAGGACCCTCCCTCCTGGGTCCTTGGCAAGAGCAAATAAGGCTTGTAGTTAGTTATTCCTCTCGGGTCCTCCAAAGCTGGCTGTTCCTGTGCCTGCATCTCATCTGCCAGTGTGGGTGTCCCCCTCTTGCTGCTTGCTCCCCAAGGCTTTCTTCCTTTCATTTCCCTTTTCTCTCATGGAAATTGCCTCTCCCGAGGCTGCCAGGCAGCTGAGTGGCGGGCCTTGACCTCAGTCAGGGAATGAGTGGAGTGCTGCCCCCAAGGCCGAGGGCCTGTGGCGAGGGTAATTTCACCCTTGTCGCTATAACTACAGATGCCCTCATTGCTCACATGAACGTCTCACCCTTGTTTAACAACATATTAAACCATTAGTCTCCATGCCAGTGGGTTCAGCTAGTTCACAGTGGCAAAAGCTGATCATTAAATCCCCCTTTCCCTGCTTAATCTCTTTTAAATTGGTTGCCTTTTAATTTCCTCAAGTGCCCTCTTTCTCCGTGGTTCCATTGTGTCCTGCACAGCATGCTGCATTCCCCAAGGAGACAGGAGCTGGGCTTCCTGGGGCTTCCCTGGGTGGTCTCTACCGACTGCAAGATTTGGGGCACAGGCTCCCCCAGGGTCCTGTCCTCGCAGAGTGGGGAGAGGTGATCCGTTTTGCCCCGCTCCCCACTCACCTCTAAGTTGGTACCTGAGCACAGGATTTTAAGCTTTTTGCTCCACCAGTCTGAGAACCTGGATACTCTGCAGGTAAAAATAAAAATCTTGTGTGTTCTCGGTAGGAAATTTAAATATTCATAAAATGAACACAATGTTATATGCATTATTTACAGTAAATTCAAATGGCTTTAAGGTTGTTGTGGAGTTAGGAGAATTCATATTGCTAGGTCCCAACAGCAGTGTATGTGGTGGGCAAGGGAACTGGAGATGGCAGGTAGATGCTAGGTGGCCACATCTGCTGCTAGAAGCTTATATGGGCCATGGGAGGAGGTGTCTGAGTTTGCAAGGAGCTAGGGACAGGTCATAGCTGCTGAGGACTGTGGGGATGAAGGAGGATTCGAGTTTTAGGAACCTTTTTGAAAATGTGGGAACAGACGTTGTATGAAATGGAAATAGCATTAACAGATTGCGCATGAGGCCAGACAGTTCAAATTAGAAGGCTGCCGCAGCTAGCTTCGGGGCTTTGCTACCCCCTGAAACACACATCACATTATCCACCTTGCAGGGTTGCTAGAGGATCCAGTGAAGAATGAGTGTGGTACATCTGGCGTGGAGCCTGGCACGTGCTGGTGACGATGGCAAGCATCCCATGAGCAATGGCTGCATGCAGGCACTACTCTGAGCCCTACAGGTGGTTCTTGGGTTTTGGGTCAGAGCCTTGTGAAAGTGATTTAGTATGAGTCCTGCCAGGAGGAGGAGATGAGGGAAGCAATACGGCAGAGGACGATGCTATCTAAGGATGTGGACTTGGCTGCATTTTAGCTTTGGCCTGGTCCCAAGGGGAGCCCTGGAGCAGAGATTGTCCAGCTGTTGGCACTGTTCACTCTCATTCACTTTTGGGGGATTGAGATGTAACTACCCAGGACGGGTAGGTCTTGGTCAGTGGAAGGTGGACCTCTGGAGAAGAGGTAGCGGCCAACATTACCAGCTCCTGTGGGCTGGATGTGCAGGTCCCATGGAACCGCTCTGTGCAGAGCTGTAGCAGCACCCTCGGTGGAGCACCCTCTGTAATCCATGCTCCATCCAATGATAGCTTCTCTGGAATTCTGTAGGGCAAGGTGTTATGGATTGGATGTGTCCCCCTAAAATTCATACATTGAAACTCTAATCCCCATTGTGACTATATTTGGAAATGTGGCTGCAAGGAGGTAATCGAGGTTGGTACAATCCAGTGTGACTGGAATCCTTACAAGAAGAGGAGATTAGAAATACTGAGAGAGTGTCCGGGACGTATACACACAGAGATAATACCATATGAGGACCCGGGAGAAGGCAGCCATCTGCAAGCCAGGGAGAGAGGCCTCCGGAGAAACCAGCCCTCCTGATTTTGATCTTGGACCTCTGTCCTATAGAACTGTGAGTAAATGCATTTCCATTGTGTTAGCCCCAGGTCTGTGGTATTTTGTGATGGCAAACGGGTGCAGCTGGTAGGACAAAATATAGACCCTGATGCTGCAGTTGCTCCTTCAGTGGTAATTAACTCTCACCATCCCCTTCCTCCATCTCCCATTCTAGATCCATCTCCTCCACCTACATTCAGTCTGGCCCAGGCACCTTTCCTGGTGGGCTGATCCCTGAGACGCTGCTTGCCACTCCAGGATCCTGTGTTGTGTTATTGTTTTCTCTCCTTCCTCTCTCCCACTGTGGGACCCTTTCTCCATCTTTCCTCGATGACCTTGACACTTTGAAGGTGCCGATCGGTTATTGTGTAGAACGTATTTCAATTGGATTTCTCTGATGTTCCTTCTTGATCAGATTCTAGTTAAAAGATTTTTGACAAAAATACCAGATGTGATGTCGACCCCAGCACATCATTTCATAGATATATCATATGGATTTATCTTATGTAATCTTATTTATCTGATGTAATCTTGATTGCTTGGCTAAGATGGCGTACTTTCCCCCTTTGCACTAATAAATATCTCGGGGGATGTATTTGAGACTAAGCAAATATCTGAGTTGACTTGGGCATTAGTCAGCAGACTTTAGGATAGGAGGATACAGCTTTTCCTGGACCCTTCTATAAGGTGGAGTTATCTCCTTTCTTTTTTTTTTTTTTTCTTCTCTTATATTGGTTTGAAGCTTTTTTATTTCAGTTGAAACACAGAGGGAATACTGAGAATTACACATTTCATAGTGTACAGACTGTAAGACTTATAAGACTATAAGACAGTACCAAAGCTCAGGAGAGGCATCCTACCAATGTTCCTGGTCTTGAGATGAGACAGGAAATTCAGTATCATAAAGATTTTTCTTTTCGGTTCTTTTTTATTTGTATGTGTTAATTATACAGAATGACAGGTTTTATTGTGGCATGTCACCTGCATATGACATAATTGCATCAGCTTCACTCCCTAATGCCCCCCCTTGCCCTCCTGCTCCTCTTCTTCCACCCTGTTGGTCTCCCTGCGACTTCATGATGACCTTCTCTTTCTTTCCTCTCTTGCCTCCACGTGTGATACTTCTTCTGAGTCTGGCTCACTTCAGCTAACACGATGCTCTCCCATTCCATTTGCTTTCCTCAAAATGACATAATTTCATCCTTTTCTTATAGTTCAATACAACTCCTTCGTGTGTATCTGCCACATTTCTTTGTCCCATTCATCTGTCGACCGACACCTAGATTGGTTCCACGACCTGGCTATTCAGAGCTGTGCTGTGGATAGGCGGGAACCTCTAAAGGAGGCTGACTTTAATTCTTCTGGGTAGATACCAAGAAGCAGCCTTCTTCCAGCAGCTCTGCAGCAGGTGTGGGTTTGGGGTGCCCTGTGCAAGTTGCAACTCAGGGACTGCTAACTCTCAGCTGTCCCTGGTAGGAGTGAACTGACACTTCTT
Organism: Marmota flaviventris; assembly: GCF_047511675.1. Classification (NCBI taxonomy): domain Eukaryota; kingdom Metazoa; phylum Chordata; class Mammalia; order Rodentia; family Sciuridae; genus Marmota; species Marmota flaviventris. Next base: position 23,865,318 of record NC_092511.1, on the reverse strand, counting down.
TTAAGACTAGTGGCCAGGTGGATTCTGTCATGGGCCCCAGGGCTTTTTTCCCCACCTTTTCTCTTGTCCCCTCACCAGCTAATTTGGCCTTCAGTGTCCTGTTTCCTTCCCCTTTCTCCTCCTTTCCTCTGATTTGCTTCTTGAATTAATTATGACAGCAGAGACTCATGCAGGGGCACAATTGAACAGAACTCTGCAGACATGGTAGACCCAGAGGCGCTGTAGAGAGTCCTGATTCTCACACTCTTGTTTTACTGAAGAGGGGAGAGTCACAGAGAGCTTAAGCTCAAGTGACTTGCTCAAGGCCACACGGTTAGTGGATGCCAGATTGGGCCTATGTCTTGGCTGCCTGACCAGTTTCCAGCGGGTTCCACTCCTCAGGACTGGTTATACAGAGGCCCTCAGGAGGAAGTGCCTGTTGATGGGCACAGGGCCCTTTACCCTGCTCCTGCCAGGAGATGAAGTCTTCCTCCCATTTAGTCCTCAGCTCCTCTTCCTCAGTCATGGGCACAGGGATTTGTCTTCTGCCTTGTTGGAGACCACCAGAGGCCCAATGCTCCTCTGTGGGAATAGTTTCTTTCTCCCTTGGAGTATTGGGACAGGGACCTTAGTGAGAGCCCAGAGTCTCCCACTAGCTGTCTTGTGCTGGATCTGGTGTCTCCCTGCCCCACCACCTTCTTTTTTTTTGGTGTGGAAGGAGTGTGCTCTTCTCTCTCATTGTCATCCTCCTCTCTGGTCACCTTCACCTTATAGTGGACAGTCACTATGTGCAAGTCACTATCTTCACATATGACATTTCATTTAATCCTTAAACCCAGCGACATAGATTATAATTCTCCCCATTTTGTAGATGAGGGAACTGAGGCCCCAGAAGCTAAGTAGCTCACTCCACATCTATTTTCCTTCCTCCTCCTCATCAGCCTTGCTGAAAGTTCACAGGGAGAGAAGCCTGAACCAGTTTTCTGCATTATCATTATTTTTAGGTTGTCAGAATCTGTAACACTTTCATAGCATTTCATGATCACCCGCATAGCTGTTTACTTTTAATTTGATAATTAAATAGATTCCCTGATTCAGGTTCTCACCCTCCAATCCTGGTTTTTTTTTTTTTTTCATTTTGAACCATTCCTTCATTGACCAGATATTATTATTTATCAGATTCTTCAAAATGGGCTCACAGGTGTGGGAATGTTCTTCTCTGGTCTTTGAGCATGAATGTCACTCAAGCTGGTTCCAGTGCTCTGGGGCCACACCTGTGCCTGCCCCGTGGCCATCATCTGGGTGTCCTCTGCCACTGGATGTGGCTATGAGGAGGCTTCAGGTCAGCTGGATTTTTCTTTTTGCAGGTGGCTTGATTCTGCCTCGGTGCCTGATGATTTCTTTCTTTAATTTCAAAGTGTGAAACCCAAATCAGGAAGTATCCTCATGTCACTGGTTGTGTGTTAATTTTTTTATGGAGCATAGCTTGCTCTTTTAATGTGCAGCTTCAGTTCTTTATTCAGTTTAGAAGACTTAAAAAAAAAAAAAAGAATACCGTGCTGTGTTCCATCTGTTTCTCTGCTTCAGGTTCACCGTTTCTCGGGTGCTGGATCACCTTCGCTGTTTCTGTGTATTTTCTTCTCTCCTCCAGTTGCTTTAATAACCTGCGTCCTTCTCCTCCACAGTTCCAGTGATTTGTCCACGGTTCTTCCACTCGTGGGTGGCAGAGCCTGGACTGGAAACCTTTAGATGGTATCAATAATTAGACTTCCTGCTGTGTCTGCTCTGCTTCTTGGAGTTTCTGCACTCATTATTGGTTTTGTAAAAGTATTTTGTATTTCTCCATTTTTAAAAATCCTTTATTTCATTGCTTTGGTTTACAGGTAATCTTTTTGCTCTTCTCTTATTAAATTCATACTCTTAAATTGTTCTATAGCATGAAGCATATTTGGGGATTTCCTTCTGTTCCAGACTAGAAGTTTTTTTCTGTGTGTGTGCGCGTGTGTGTGTGTGTGTATGTGTGTGTGGTGTGGTGTTTTTAATTTTATTTTCACTATACTCCATTCTTTCTATGGCGGGAGGGGGCACATCCCAGTGACACATTTGCATCATTGTCCCGTGGTTCATTTTCATCTCTCCTGACTTACTTCAATTTAGGACAAATCTGTTCTCGACCCCTTTCCCATCTTGTCTGAGAGTCTTCATTTCCTTCATGAGGCATGATGGAAGGACTGGAGGTTCACTGTCTCTGCTTCTCTTGGCCAGAGTGGGAGAGCTGGCCTGAGGCTGTGAATGGTCTTCCTTAGGATACCTCTGCCAGGGGCCTGGGGCTCAGACAGGAAACCCACATTCCTGCCTCCAAGGCATAGGAGTTGGGGGCAAGTAGGCCCAATCAACAGGCCATGACATAAGAAGAGGGGACACTTGTAGGTAGCAAGGACCAGATTCACTTAACTTACTTTGAGTCATGGTGGTGGCAGTTTCATGTAAGGATATGAGTGTGTGCACATCAGGATTCAATCAGATGAGGCCCAAAGTCCAGGGCAGGACTTGCTGGCCATGGTGAAGAACTTGGCCATTATTTTGTTGATGGGATCCACCTGTGTCTTTGACAAGTCACTTCTGCAACTGTGTAAAAAGTTAAATATAAGTCTAAAGACATAAATCCCCAGCAATATCTGTTCAACTCTGCATATCATCATGCTGGGAGATAGGACAGCAAGGGGTGGAAGGTTCTGAAACACACCAACGTCCCCCATCTTTCTCTACCCACGGCCCATCTCAAACACCTTCAGCTTCTGGAAAGCCTCCAAGGGACACTCCACCTCCTCCCAGTGGGCCTCTAGAGGTGTGTTCCAGGGCCACCCAGATGATAGCCAGGGCCAGGGTAGCCTGTCAGGAGGACACATCACAAAGTTGTTGCTCTTTTAAATACAAGCAGAGCAGGGACCAATTATAGGGTTCCTGTGCACAGCAGGCCTCATTAATGCACTCAGCATGGGATGGACAGAAGCTTGTAGAACTGGAGAACCAGCTTGAGCCTCCTAAAGCAACTGGGAGGGAAGAAGGGAGGACATCATTGGCCTCTTTGGTGCTCAGGGGGTCTTTGCAGAGAGCCACCTCTCCTCTATGCCAGACTTGACTGCTGGGAGCCTCCTGTGGCTCCAGCATGGCATGGGATCCTAGATACTGTAAACAGAGTTTTGCATCTATATTTCCAAGAAAGTTGTTCTGGGAAGAAGCACTGTGGCTCCCATCACATGGGGCTGGGTGTCCTCAAAATAGTTAAGACTGCCTGATAGATGGGAGACTAACCAGAGACCCTGCAAGCTTGTGATTGGCCCATGGATGTGCGATGGGGAGGGGGAGGGCAGATCTGTAAGTGAGTTGTCCAGACTCCCTCCACGACTCCTCTCTCCCTCTCCAGGGAGATCACCTTACTGACAAGTAAGGGTTCAACTATTATTTATTGAGCGCTGAAAGTGTGGATGGCATGGTGCTCAGGGCTAGACTACCCTTAATGCATTTGATCCATAAAATGGTATCACTATGTTGCAGAGTGCACTGCAGAGGCTTTTTTGAGGGAGAGAGTTTAAGTCACTTACCCAGGGCCAGAGATAGGACCTGGAGGAGAGATGCAGATCTAGCTCTCCCGGGTGTCTGTGCTTCCTTCCCTCCCTCTTTTGCATGCTCTTGTCTCAGTCTGGTCCATCCCTGAAGCTGAGCCATGACTTGCCTCCTCCCCGCACCTCCCTACATCTCTCCCTGAAGGGACCAGCCTTACTGGTCTCCCTTCCTGGATAGCAAGGCCACTGACAGTTGTTTGTAGGTAGATAGTTCTGATCCTGGTCCTGCCACTTCTCACCCTTGAGCACTTTTATTATCTTCCCTTAGCCCCTCTGCTTGTGTATGACACAGGAATAATTATATCCAAGTCCTGGGGCTTTTGAGAGCAGATAATGTCCATCGAGTCTTGATTCAGCACATATGTGAAGGCCTCCAAGGTGCCAGTGACACCATCACTGTTCTCAGAAAGGCCATGTCTGGTCCAGAAGCCAGGCATGAAACATTCCTGGGTAGGCTGTGACTGTGACTCCCAGGGGGCATAAGGGAGGTGTGCCAGGACCAGGAGAGCATAGAGGGGACCTGATTCAGCCTTGAAGATTCTAGAAGACAGAACACTTAACTTCCAGCCAGATGAATGAGTAGAAATTGATCAGAAGAAGAATGTTCTATGCAGAGAGCCCAGCAGACATGGAGGACTGTGATGAGAGATGGCATCTTGCTTTATAAACAGAAGAAAGTCCAGGGGGGCTGTAACATAGGAGCTAAGAGGGAGGTGGAGGAGATGAGGCTAGAGATTTGCAGCCCAGATCAGGCAGGGCCTTGGGGTCACAGAAAGGAGTGGGGATGTCGGTCTGAGCACAGTGAGCTGTTTGAGCCAGAATGGCGACCATGGCCTTAGATGTCTATTTTTTTTTTTGTAGTTTTTTTTTTCAGTCACAAGTACTTTAATTTTTAAAGACAAGTCACTTATTTAAAAATAAGCAAATGGTGACCTACTTTTAAGTTGATATAAGTAAAAAAAAAATTAAAAGGCACCATTTTCATAGGTGATGTGCCGAAAGTAAATGCTACACTAGAAAATCTCAGCTATGACATACATTTAGCTTATCTGTAAAGTTGGGCACTGCTCTCTAAAGTAACATTTGACTGTCACAACTGTTTGACTTTAAAAGGTTAACCAGGGGCTGGGATATTGTGTCTCAGCAATAAAGCACTTGCCTAGCACATGCAAGGCGCTGGGTTCGATCCTTAGCACCACAAAAAAAATATATTAATAAAATGAAGGTCTTGTGTCCAACTTAAAAAAAAAAAATTTTTTTTAAAGGTTAACTAACCCAAACAGTTTAAAGAGTTTTAGTTTCAAAAGTCAACAGTACAGGGCATGATTTCTACATTACAAGTTCTTAACGTGCCAATAGAAGTTTTTCAGTACGATTTTCCTCAACAAAATTACAGCATCCAAGCCCGCTCGCACCCTTGCCCTCCCTCCTTGAACCATCAGCAGGCAGCGTCTTGTTTGTGTGGCTGGACCAACTCCTCTTCCTTCTCCATTTGGGTGGGCATCAGATTCATTGAGGTGTATTCTTGTAGGTTGACAGATCCTCACAGAGGATCCTCAGGGACAGCAGCTTCAAGGTGTCCGGTGCCCACACCTGAAAGGCCAGTTGACTCATCTCCAGTGCAGCAGACGCCTCTCCGCCAGGGAGAAACAGCCCAGCCAGTAGAAAGACGGAGAACCAAGGAGTTCTGTCCCTCCTCACCTACCATTGCCTGGGGACTTGAGGGGACTTGAGGGGTGGAGTGCAGAGCCTACGGAGAAGGCAGGAGGCTATGTCAGGTGTCATTTTAAATAAGAGGACTTTGGAAAATGAGTCAGAGGGATCAAGAATGGAAGTACAGAATGGTTAGTGGAGGTTGGCATGGTTGCAGAGTGGAGAGCAGGGTAGATGTGGAGACATGTTGGGGACAGGATGTGGTGATGGGTTAGTGTGGGAGGGGTGTGGTCAGGGTGAAGGTGAGGGTGAGGGAGAAGGACATGTCCAGAAGGACTCTCAGATCCCCTGGTGTGGGCTGCCCAGTAGCTTTGTGCCATCTCTTCTCTTGGCAAAGCCTGGAGGAGGCCGGTGGTGACTGGCAGGTCAGAGTCCCACTGGGAATCTGTTCAAGGGGAGATGCTTAGGAGACTTCCAGGGGGTCTGTCATATGGACATTTGTTTAATAAATTAAAGAGAAACAGCTGGGAAACTGTTTGAAGCCACAGTTATGGGAGAGTCTTCTATCCTTTGGTGAGCGCATAGGAAACCAGGGAGGGAAGGAGATGGAGAAGATTGAGGAGGAGAAGGCCAGAAAAGAGGGCTCCTGAGAGCAAGGAGCAAGAAAAAATTAGAAGGGGGCTTTGATGAGGGGTGGGGGTGGGGGGTGCTCAGAGGTCAAGGAAGAGGAAAGAACAAAATAGTGCTCATGTTTGGCACTCAGTAAGTGTTCAATAAATGTGAGATTTCCCCCCACCCCTCTTACTCTGTCTTTGTTTGCTTTCTTATTTCTGAATATCCTTAGGCCTTTTCTCTCAGATTAAAATATATAGAACCCAAGAAATAAGGAATTAATGGCAGGACATGGTAGTGCACCTCTGTAATCCCAGCAGCTTGGGAGACTGAGGGAGCATCATAAATTGGAAGCCAGCCTCCACAACTTAGTGAGGCCCTAAGAAACTCTGCAAGACCCTGTCTCAAAAAAATAAAAATAAAAATGGCTGGGGGTGTGATTTAGTGGTAAAGTGCAATCTCTGGTACCCCCTCACACCCACCCCCCCAAAAGAGGGAAGGAAGGAATGAAAGACTGCACACATGCAGAAATCAAAAGAATGACAAGTGAAGTTTTTATTGGTGAGCCTCCAAAGTGGCACCCCGGCAGCCCAGGGCATTGATTTTTGTCCTAGGGCTGGGCCACAAGCAAGCTTCCTGGGAACCCATGGTCCCTGTCTAGCAAAAGGCCCTCGGGAAGCCTCTTTTCATGCTTGTCAGACATCCTGGCCTGAGCAGCGCCAAAATGGTCCCCCTGGCCACCCGGGCAGGGAGCCGCCTTCCCCAGCAGGTCGCTGGAGTCCCTGTCGCCTTCTCTCCCCAAGCACTGTCGACTGCACTGTAATCACACAATTATGATGCCATTAAAATGTCACATTTGAAGAAATCCATATAAACAGAGCATTAACAACCGCTTGAAAATTGTAGTCTTTAGCACTAATGACCTACTTTCTCTACGCGCCGCGCCCTCCCGCCACCTCCACTCCGCTGCCTCTTTCCCCTGCCTGGATTCCAGAGGCAGGTGAGGAGCTGCCTGGAGAGCCTGATGTTGAATGTGCTGGGAGAAGCTCTTTAATGGCCAGGAACAACCAGGCCAGGGAGGCAAAGGAGATGAGAGGATGGCACCTAAGCAGATCTGAGGTTCTGAAAAGAGGCCTCCCGAGAGGACTGGGTCCCAGGAAAATCCAAGAGCCCAATGGCATTGAGAAATTCAAGGCTTGGATTTATTCCATTGGCTTTGACTTCCTCACCCTGGGAAGAAGAGATGAACCCTGAGATCTAGTGGTCAGTCGTAAAGCATGACAAAATAGCAGGAGGGACATGCCCTGTTCAGAAGTGGTGGCCAGAGAGCTTTGCTTCCTAGCTCCTGGGAGGGGAGGGTGGGGCTGAAAGTGGGCAGAGAGGCAAGGGGGTGATAGGGTGTGTGTGTGTGTGTGTGTGTGTGTGTGTGTGTGTGAGAGAGAGAGAGAGAGAGAGAGAGAGAGTGTGTGTGTTTTTCATTTTGTGGCACTGGAGATTGGACTCAGGGTTGCTCTGCCGCTGAGCTACATCCCCAGCTCCTTTCTATTTTGAGACAGAGTCTCACTAAGTTGCTCAGGCTGTCCTCAAACTTGTGATCCTCCTGCCTCAGCCTCCCGACTCAATGGGATTATAAGTGTATAACACCGTGGCTGGTGGTTTGGGGTAGTTTTGACCTCATTGCTCAAAATATTGCCTTGGAAAATTATTCAGATGCTGAACTTTGTCTCTGGAATCTAATTTTAATGCACTGAAGAAGCAGATTACCAAAAGGACTCTCCCAGTGAGTATTGTTGTGAAGTAAATCAGAAGCCAGAACAGGTCTGACAAAGTGATTTATCTCTTCCTGATGTGTTTGAAGCACATCTGGGTCCTGTACAGTACCAGGTTGGATGAAAGTTGAGAGTATGTCCCCTTCTGAAAAGCAAACTGAGGGCCACTGTGGAGAAAAAGAAGTTGAATAGGAGTGGGGGGAGAGGTTTTAAATATCCCTGTAGCACTTAACACCCCGACAGCTATTCAGATGGACATGCAGACCTTGTCCAAAGCCCAAGGATGGTTGGTGATGGTTGGTGATGGAGCATGTCATTTGTGACGAGCAGTTATTGGTTCTTCCAAGGACAGCATTGTTTATATAAGCGAGTATATCATAAATCCCTTTTTGACAGTTCATGTAAATGTCCTGGAAGAGCCTGCTGCTGTGTTGTGGAGATGGCATGCATTGGGGACAGGCTCATAAGGATTTCAGTCCACTGCCATCATCACCTACCTGCACTATCCCCAGCAGCACTCAATTTGCCCTTGGCTCAGGCAGGCAGCCCATCCCCCTCCACATTCAGCAGGCTCACCTGGTGTCTGGGAACTATGGGTCTGTTTTTGACATGAAAAGAGCCCCTTTCATTAAAAGCCAGCCAGCAGCCCTCCTGGAGTCCCCGGAGATAAAGTCGATTCAAAGTCATTGCTCCAACCCCACACCTACGTATTCAGCGGCTGACCTAGTTTTGAGGCAGCCAGAGGGCATCTGGATGTCACCTTATTTACTGAGCAGACAGGAAATGTGCGATGCTCTGGCCTTGCTGCACACGGTATCTCGGTATCTCAGGCGATCAGTCCTCCACCTCAGAGGCGCAGAAGAGAGGGGAACAGCTTCTGCTCAGCTGAGAGTGGGAGGTTTTTCACTGAAGTCACCTTTGGGGAATGAATGACAAGGACTTAGGGGACACTTGACTCTGAAACTCTCTTTCTAGCTGTATTCTGGTTGAGCACCTTTTGGCTTATGGATGAGGGAAGGAGTTTCTAGGACGGCCTTGACCAGAGGGTGCAGAACTGAGCTTGTGGCCAGGGCCTCCCCACTCGGCCTACCTTTGTCTCTACCTGGGCTGGGCCCTCGCTTCCCTGATGATCCTGGGTCTGCCAAGCCCTGGCCCAGCATGTGCATGGAGTCAACCTGCCCAGGATTAAACCCAACGTCTACTTGCTATGTTAACCTTGAGCCACTCTAGCTCCCCAAACTTAGTTTCTTCTTCAGGAAAGTGAAATGTGGTAAATAATTAGGTTTGAGTTTTGAAGGAGTGACATTTTTAGGCATGCAGTGTACCCAGTGAGCGCTGCAAAACGATCATTTGCTACAGTGCTCATTGCTATTTGGGGTGATTGTGTCCAGTGTGAGAAAGTTCTTTTATTTGGGCTTCTCATAATTTCCCATCTTGATATCTCCCAAGAAATAAAATCTTCTTTGCCTGAGAAGAGGGAGATTTAAGGAAGCTTCAAATCCTGCTAGCCATGCTCTTTGTGAGTGGAGCAGTTAACCTGGGCATCCTGGCCCCAGGGGAAGCAAAGCCCAGGAGGCGTGGAGAAGATCTACTGGGACTGACAAGGCTCAAAAAGGGGGCCAGAAAGTGAGCAGCTAACTCTGAGTTCAGGTTCCTGGGCCTTCTGGGTGCTCAGGGTTTCAGGCAGTTTTGGGCTTCTGATCCTGCCTGGTGTCTCCCCAGAATCACCCAGGACAGTTCCGCTTCCTTGTGCATAAAAAGGGAGTCAGCACAGAGCTCCATTTCTGGCCTTCTAAACTGCAAATAACCTTACCAGTATGTATTACAGTTGTTAAAATAGTTTCTTGTTTTATCATTCGCCTGGCACCGTGCTTCCCGCCCCGTGTTTGAGATGGAGACTTGGGGTAGAAAAAAGACCTCCAAGCTGCAGGAAGCATCAGTGTTGATAATGACCCATCCCTATAGCCAGACAGTAAGGTGAAGAAGCATCTAGTCGCCTGTGGATGCTGTCAGGGACCCCATTCTCTGCCACAGGGAAGGCAGAAGCAGCTCAACATAAATTGGCTGAATGTAAATTGCATTTTCCCTCTATTAGCATTCAGCCTCCAAAATAAATAATAGTGACCACAGCCATGTTGACGATAATAATATGTTACATATGCATTATGTCTTACGAAGCAATTTTTCATACCTTATCTCACTTCTGAGATCTGATTGGAGCCCGTAAAACCAGACCGGAGGTAGATTAGTGTTGCCCTTGGGATGGAGGGAGATACTGAGTGCAAGAGTTTGAAAGGACAGGCTAGGCAAAGCCAAGTTCAGGGTCTGGCTTTCTGGAATTAAAGGATCATCCCTGGGGCCCTGCTTCCCCCTCTTTGCTCACCTCCACTCCTCTCCTGCGCCCCACCCCCAACACACACACTCTTGCTGCTGCTTTTCTGTCCACAAGAATTGGATGGAAATGAACAAGGGACCCTTGAAGGAGAAAAGAAGTCACAAAAGCACAAGGCTTGCTACGATTCATTTCCCATTTATTTGATGCTTCCCCTTTTGGTGTTTCTTGACCCTTTTCCTTTTATCCCATTACTGTTGTAATCTGGTGGCCTGCAGGTCAAAATCAGCCCATGGGCACATTTTGTTTGGCCCAAAGGGAGGTTTAAAGCAAGGTAACTAACTAGGCAGGTATTGTGCAGTACCTACCAGATACCTCCACTCTCACATTTCCACTCATAGGCACCCCGAGGCCTGCTCATTGTGGCCCCCCTAGATACCCTGGTTCACTAGGGCCTTGAAAATTGTTTGGCCTCATAGCTATTTCTTGCAGCTGAAGAGCTTTCTGATGATGCCTGATGATATTTCCTGGCCCTGTACAGCAAGCTAAGGGGACAGATGTACAACTCTTAGAGAGGGTTCATCTATCATCAAGAAATCCAAGTCTGGTTTTCACTGTTTTTATTGTTGTTGTTTGTTTGTTTGTTTTGTTGTTTCTCTTCTAGAAGTGTTTTTTTGGAAAGGTGGACCTCTAACCAAGTGCTGGAGTCCTCTCTGACTTTGTTATTGGGCTATACTAGGAGGGTTTGGCCTCCCTCTCTGGTACCTCTGCCCCTCGGAGGTGGCTGACACATCACCCTGTAGATACACAATGAGGTGACCCTGTACCCACGATAGCTCAGCTCTGCACACCAGAAATGGCATGTCTCAGTGTCCAGCTGTGTTCAGCTGGAGGCTGCCCTTCCGGAGCCACTTCCAGCTCTTCCCCTACATCCAGTCCCTCCCTTTGGGCTCCTCTGGGTGCTGGTACCTATTGTTAGCAATGCTCTCCTCTAGCACGGGCCTTCTCTGTGCCACTGTTGGGTCTACTAAACCCCCCTTCTCCCCTGCCGCATGAGGATACTTGTCCCCATTGCCCTTGACCTCCTGCTCTCTGGGTACTGGAGCTGGACAACGCTGACTTCTTGAGTTCCAGTGACCAGCCTGCTGTTCCAGTCCCTGAACACAAAGGGATGAAGAAATAAACAGCTTGGGCAAGGCCAGCTCTCTCCCAATTCATCAGCAATTGGGATGTATTCTTCAGGCAAGTGACAAGCGCTTCCATAAAGGAGCTGCGGGTCTAGTCTTTTGGTGGTGGGATTTCGGGATGTTGATGGGCAGAAGCAGGCCCATCAGCACGGGGGCTCATGCGTCCTGACACGTGCCTGGAGCCGGCCGGCCCTCTTCCCCTGCCATGCTGACTTCCATTTCCCCTGGCACCTCCCTCTCATGCTAATTAGTAAGCAAATTAATCTCCATATAAGGTCTTAATTGTGTGAGCTTTCTTTTTTTCTATTCCAGAAACAAAACCTGGGCTTTCGTCCATTTAGCTAATCATATTATATTTCACAGTTGGAATTTTCAGGCAATTATAATAATTATTGGAACTTTTTCTTCTTCCAGAACGCTCGAAGCTCCCCCCAAAGTTGTATCTGCACGTGGCACTCAAATGAGATGTGGGTGGTGAGTGCAGACCAGAGGGCAGGTGGGGAGGACAGAGGGAGGCCGAGGTCACTCTTGCCCTCAGAGATTAAATGAGATAAAAATCAAAGGAAGAAAAGCCCAGCATGAGAGAGAGGTCTAGGCTTGGTGTCCCAACCTGCAGACGCCTCAGGGGCTCAGAGGCCCTACAGAGGGGCAAATCCCAGCAGATCCATTTTTTGGCACCTGAGTGTTAAGTTAGGAAATTGGAAAAAAGGACAGGAGGGGGGAGAAGAAGAGTAAACTCATCCCTGTTGAATGATATGCTATCTCATCTGGTCTGAGAAATAGCTCTTTCCTCCTTTATTATATGTCCATTCTATCTATCAAACCCTTTAAGGAGTGACGCTCCTATAATTAATACCAACCATTAAACTACAACATTGAAGGAGCAATTGTCTAATTCCGAGGAAAATTTAAATTTATGACCAGCACCCGAGATAAAAATGAACACTAAAGAAAAGGAGAGAAAACCCTGCAGAAGATAAATAGAAAGCCAAGTGGGATATTGACTTGATCCTTCTCCAGTGCAGGGTAATTTGGCTTCTAAAGTGAGTTAGATCATAATAAATTAAATTTAGATTTCTGCACATCAGTTAAATAACTCCCAAGACAGAATTCCAGTGAGAAGAGGAGGTGATAATACATGGAGGAAATATTAAAATGAAGATCTGATCTAATAATCCATAATTGATGTGCCGTCCCTTGTGAAGGGAAAGGATTTTCCAGCTCTTTCCTTTGTTAGGAGCCCAGGTGGGTGAAGGGCTGGTTGCCCCTCCTTTGTTGGAGTTTGTCCTGCCCATTGGGAGAGTCTGTTACCAACAGTCATTCTTTCCCAGAGTATTCCCTGTAGGTAGGATTTACTGTAGCAGGTTAGAGCCATGTGAGACCATTTGTACTTCCTCCCTATGATAACTGCCCTTGCTGGCTGGATAAAAGTACAGGGGTGAGCAGATCATTAGGTACTTTTTGAGACTAACTGGCAGGAAGGCAAAATGGTCCTGTGGTTATATGGTAACATCTGGTGTGATGGAAGGGACACATTTTAAAGTCAAACGTCTTGGGTGAGAATTTCCGTAGTGGACCGTATTGATGTGCTCTTGAGGAAATTCCTCTGTTTTCTCCAGACTCAGTTCTTTCATCTGTGAAGTGGGAACAATATGACTAGCTCACCCACTTACTAAGGGTAACGATGATAAGACATCCAAATGAAGATGAGCTGCAGACTGTAAACATTTCTCTTTGGCCTGGGTGGTGTTGACTTCCGATTGTTGTACTTTTCATTTTTAAAATTTCTGTTTGGTTCGTCTTTGAATCCGTCTGGCCATTTCTATAGTCGTATTTTGTTCTCTGTCTGATAATTTCTGTATTTGAAGCCCTTGGATGATGTCGATTTTTTATCGTTTCCACTGATTCTTGCCTGTAGTGACTTGTTCCCTTGTGCATCTGGTTCATCTTTTGTTGAACTTCATGGGAGTCTTGGAGCCTCATTGGGGATGCTTTTCTCCAGATAGGATTTACATTTGCTTCTTCCAAGAGCCAGGGGTACAACCCATCTGGACCATTCCATTTTTTTCTTGGGGTCCTAAGTTTAACTTGTCCAATTTTGGGGGAGTCAGGGACCCAACTTCTCAATGGCCTTTCCCCCCAGGGCAGACTCACATTTTGTCTTTGCTTTTCATTCAACTACCCCAACTGTAATTGCAGCATCCTGTATTTTCCCTGGCTTTGCATGTTGAAGATTTTCCTTCTGGAAAGCCCTACAATACATCAAAAACTATGCTTATTGTACCTGATTTAGGTTCCAGTTGTAGGTTGGCATGAGGATCCCTGTGGGTATCTGGTCTTCTGGGAACTCATGGAAATCAGGAGCACACTGGGTGGTACTGGGGATGCAGCTGCTGTGGTCCTGGCAGAAGCTTGGATGTGTGCAGATGAGAGCTCAGCCCCACAGCTGGCTTAGAAACTGCATCTGTAAGAAAGACAAGCTTCGTGACAGACACCTGGCTGTTGTGTGAACTTGGGCGCACACGCCTCAGTTTCCTCATTTGAAAATTGAGAATAGAGTTTGCTGTTGTATTGTAGATTTGTGGGGGTTTTAAATAAATTTCAAACTCCCCCCCTCACTGCTTCCCTCTGAGGTTCTGACAAGGGGACCTCTAGTAGTTAGTTTTATGTGTCAATTTGACTAGGTCATGGTGCCCAGATATTTGATCAAACATTATTCTGGATGTTTTCCTGAGAGTATATTTTGGATGACCTTAATGTGTAAATAGGTAGACTTTGAGTAAATCAGATCACCCTCTATAATGTGAGTGGGCCTTGTCCAACCAGTTGAAAGCCTTAGGAGTTGTACAAGGACTGACCTTCCCCCAAGCACAAAGATATTTCACCAGTGGGGACTGCCGTCTGTCTCAGACTCCAAGTTTCAATTGTGTGAGCCAATTCCTTAAAATAAATCTATTTCTCTTTCTTCCCCCATCTTTCCTCTCCGTACACACACACACACACACACACACACACACACCACACACACACATATGTGCACGCACACACACACACACACACACACATACACCACACACACACACACATATGTGCACGCACACACACACACCCTATTGGTTTTGTTTTGCTGGAGAACCCTGACCAATACAGGAATTCACTCAATAATCAGCAAGTGGGAAACAACATTAATCATCTTAATGTCATTCCTTCAGGCCAGTGAGCCACCCTCCAATGGCCAACGTCAGGCTTCTGGTAAAAGCTGCATTGGACAATGTGGAATTGCCTGAGAATGAAGTTGGGCCTCATGTTTCCCCATTTTAAATCTAGACTGAGGGACCAGCACACCCAGGGGTGCCTCTAGGTGTGACCATGGAGCAGATCCCAAACGTACTCATCCAAACACCTGGGTGAGACAGGAGGCTTGCTTCTGGAAGTGGTGAGCACTTCCTGTGTGGGCATGAGCAGAGCAGTCCTGCCCATCAGATAGGCACGTGCAGCCCCTGCTGGTGAGGTTAGTCTTGCCTTCCCTGGAGAGGGGAGGCCAGGGCTGTGGGAAGCCCCTGACAGTGTTTCAGTGATCAGGTTACCAGTGCCAGAGAGGGGGGAGCCCCTTGTGCACCGACCTCCGTGCCAGATTTCACCAGGCTTTATTTTGCCTTATGTGGAAACATGATGGGGTGGGGCTGGGCAGAGGAGGGTTCTTGCTATGAAAATAAAATATGGTATAATAATGAATGGGGGCATTACCATAGGGACAGCATGTTCATGGAACAGCTCCTATGAAAACTTGATGTGAAAGTTAGCCTTCATGGTGGGTGATGTCCCCTTCCTGCACCATGCGGTCGAGTCCCTTGCTGAACCCATCTGACTTCTGTAGGTATAGAACAGCGTGACCCTCTGGTGCACTTTTTACCCTTATAGTTTGTTCCTGTCTGTGGCCTTGGGGGCCTGCTGGAGGATTAATTAAATCAGTGCTTTCATCCTTCCCTAGCTGGCGAGCTTGGGCAAGCTGACCCCTGCCCCCGCACAAAGGGGTTGTGTGAGGAGTGTGTGACAATGTATGTGTAAGCTTCTGTGTAAATTTAAAATGTCATTATTTTAAACACATCTTCACCATCGTTTAATATATTCAGATATCACTGAAGGAAAGCCCAGCTCCCAGCACAACTGACACCCCTCCAGGTGTCTCAGTGCAGCAAACTGGAAAGGGACTCTGCACATGTGACATCCTGAGGGGACAGTCCCCTGCAAGGACGCCTGCTACTGACTGTTCATGCGATTTCCCTTGCCAGCCTGGCTGCTGCTCTGGCTTTCCGGAGCCAGAATTCCAGCTGAGTTCTCATAGCAACTTCTCTAAGAGGCAGACCCTGCAGAGATGCCCGGGATGCTCTGCTTCCTGTGGGTGGTAAGAGCCAGGCTGAGCGAGCAACCACCGCCTGGTGCCATCTTGGCCCTGGGTCTCTGTTTGGTATGAATAAAGAGTAAGGGCTGGGATGAGACTAAGAGGTGGTTACACCTCCTCTCCCTGTCCCCTCATGTTGTCATGGGTGTCTGCCCTTCCACCTGATTCTCCAACAGATGGAAGGAACCATCCAATGCTACCCAGGAAGGCTCTGTTGTAAGGCTCAGGTTAGGTGACTGCAGCCAATGATCGACTGGTCTCATTGAGGGAGTTCTCTTCCCTCCACTTCCACTCCACACATGTGGCTAGAGACATTTTCTCCAGGGCGTACTTCATGAGACCTAGCTGCATTCTAGATTTTTCCTTCATTATGTCCTCTCTGTGATCCCTGTTCCAGCCTTACCCTCCTGAGCTAACCATGCCCTGAGCAGAGTCTCTGTCTCTGGATCTCCTGCCTGTGCTGGTTAATTTTATACGAGGCTCAACCTGACTGGGCCACAGGGTGCCCAGTCATTTGGTCAAGCTGTATTCTGAATGAGTTTGTAAGGGTATTTCTGAATGAGATTAACATTTGGATTGTAGATTGAATAGAGCAGATTGCCCTCCATTGTGTGTGTGTGAGCGCGTGCATGTGGGGGTGGAACATCTAATCCACTGAAGAAGGCCCCATAGAACAACAAAATTAAGAGGGAACTCCTCACCCAGAGAATGGTGAACGCCTGTAATCCCCAAGATTTGGGAGGCTGAAGCAGGAGGATTGCAAGTTTAAGAATAGCCTGGACAACTTAGCAAGACCTATCTCAAATAAAAATTTAAAAGGGCAGGGATGTAGCAAAATGGTAGACCTCCCCCCTCCCCCCACCCCCTGGTTCAATCCTCAGTGCAAAAACAAAAAAAGTCTGCTTGACTGCCTTTGAGCTGGGATGGTTTTTTCCACCTAGGGCTTGAACTGAAACACCACTCAGCTCTTCCTGTGTCTCCAGTCTGACCACCGCAGGTCTTGGAATTTGTCAGCCTCTATAATCCTTATCCAGATCCTTATAATCTTCCTACGTAAACTTACACACACGTGTGAATGTGCACACACACCTTATTGCTTGGTCTCTGTTAGCCTAGAAAACTCTAATATACTGTCTTTTACCTGGCTGTTGCTACACACTTATTTACCCCTCCTATTGTCCCTTACACAATGTAAAACCCCTTCTCATCCTTCAAGATCTAATTTATTTGACACATCATCCAGAGCTGTCCCTGTAGCCCTCAATCCTCTGTGCTTTCACAGCATGCCATGAAGCTTATGTGGTTAACTCCCTTTGTGTGATAGCATAGGGTCTCCATGGTATCTCTGCCACCTTGCAACCCCCTTGAGGGCAAGGGCCCTCCTCTCCACCTCCCTACTCCTTGGCTTAGAGCAATTTAAGGGATCACAACTTACTTTGAGAATTGCAATGAATTAAGCTGGAAATGAGCCAGTGGGAGACAGTTCCACGGCCCTTCCCAGGAAGATGGGATATCAAGGTCACTCTGGGGAGATGTTCCAACCATAGGTGACAGCTGTCAGACTCTGACAATACGTAGCACAGGTTTGGGGTTTCACACGCCCACTTAAATTCTCCCTAGCATGTTCTGGAGCAGCAGTATCACAGGACATTAATAAAATCAATTATTGGATAAAAATCACTGGTTTCCAGAGCTTCATCTTGTGCTATTAGCAAGAGAATGCTGTTTCAAAAAGAGATAACAAAGAGGGAGAGAGATCAATTACGGGATAAGATCGCGGGTGCCCAAGATGAACATGCAGACTGGCGTGGCCCCTCTTACCTGCCACAGCTGCCACGTGATTGCACCACTGTTGACTGAGCCTGTCCTGGGCCTTCCCACTCAGGTTCCCAGGTGCAGGAAGCACACCCTGCTCTGTGATGGGGTGCAGCTTTCTGCTCCCTTAAGACTCTGGCAGCATGAGACACTTGCATGACGATTTGGGTCAGTGACACATAAATGAGCGGCTCCATCTCAGTGACGATGCCAGCCCCAGGCCACCAGCCCTCCTGTACCAAGTCAGAACCCCATCAATAAGTTCTTCCTAGAGACACAGCATTCATGGTGCAGATGAACCTGAAAGGTCCCAGGTCCTTTTAGATACAGACTGTTCTCCCCAGGGGTAAAAGTAGTAACATCCCTTGGGAAATGGCATCCAAATGTAAGCATCTGTCTTGCCAGCCAGGAAGTCCAGCCCTGCTGGCTGGATAGAGAATCTCTATAGGTCGCAGAGCTGGTGAGTCAGGGGGTGGGAACCAGACATCCTGAACTCTAGTGGGAGGCAGCTTCTTATCTCCGAGGCTGGAGGGGCCCAGGAGGATGTTCTATGTCTTGGATTGCACCATTTTGGTAGTGTGCAACCCCACACAGCCCAGTCACCTACATGGAACCCTATCTTTCCTGCTCAGCCCAGAGGGTTATGGTGAGTATGATGTGAGATCATGAAAACCATCTGACACCTTCTAAAGTGGTGTGCCCACGTCCATATACAGTGAGGGTCATTACTCACTCTACCATTTTGATGCTTCCTAAAAACAGTCACAGATTCTTGGGTTGCCCAAAGAAAGGACCTGTCACGCGATGAGGACACACTGTTATAGGTGGGTCCCCTACTCTCTGTCACCACCTTTCCTGTGGCAGAGGAGGAGAGAATGGTGGTCATTGTGTACCTGCTCTGTGCCAGCCATTGTGCCAAGTGTTCTCAGATTGCCCTGGCGAGATGGCCTCTGGGGTTAGGATGCTACAATGTCCCAACGCTCCCAATTGTGGGATCTTAGCCAGGCACTTACCTGTCTCAGCAGTCTCCTCTGTATGATGGGAATCTGAGCCATGTCCATCTCAGATGCAGCGAGGATGACATGAGATGAGGTGAGTCAGGGTCCCAGGACAGTGCCTGGTGTGTATCGCTCACTAACTGGTGGCAGCCGTTCTTGTCCTTGCTCTGGTTGTTCTTGTTGCTGGTGGGTTTATTAATATTCTGCCTCCGGCCTCACCTTTGAGCCCAGCATTGCTGAAACCACCCTCATCTCCATGGTTGGGTGCTGAGAGATAGACAGGGGGCTCGTGGAGGGCAGGGAGCCATTCTTACAGACTTTCTGTCCTTGTCACACAGCCTTCCGATGCTGACTGGGAAGACCTATGGGAGCAGTTTGATGAGCGGCGGTATCTGAATGCCAAAAAGTGGCGCGTTGGCGAAGATCCCTATAAGCTCCATGCTTTCAACCAGAGGGAGAGCGAGCGGATCTCCAGCAATCGGGCCGTTCCGGACACTCGTCATCTGAGGTGCTTCTCCTTCTCCTAGGCCACTACCCCCACCCCTCCCTGCAGTCACACCAGATCAGCAACAGGCTTGATTTGGGGGCCCACTGTGTGTACTGCCCAGTGCCACCAGCTGGGGCATTTGCTGCTGGTTGGACACTAAGGGTTCATGATGTTTGTGCAGCTATTGCCGTGAGCCACCCCTAGGCCCCCCACTTTCCACCACGAGGTTGGTGGGGTGTGCCTACCCCTATCCTAGATGACATTTGTCATGAACTCAAGGAACACTATAAGTGCTTGACTGTATATTTTTCCCTGAAAGATTCCCAGGGCCTGGCCTGCCTTTCAGAGTGGGGGACAGCAGGATGGACATACCCCATGGAAGTCAGGCTGGAGTCTCTCCTGTCACTGGGGGAGACCCTTCCTGAGATAGCTCTTGCACATTTGCCATGTGATAAGAGAAGCTAAGGGGCATCTCCACATGCCATTGGTTCTGTCCTCAGCAGAGGGGCCCATTCACCCAGCTTCCCTTTTGCCACCTCTTGATCGGGCCACCCCTTCATCAGGTGACAGTGATCAGGTGTGGCACTATGCAGAAAGCTTTGTTTCTCAACAAAAAGAGACTTTGTAGAGATGCTTGATCTCAGGAATGACCATTCCTGGTGTCATGGCATCCCTTCTGCTTCCTGAGGAGGCCTGAGCAAGCAAGCCAGGCCTAACTCCAGTCCTCCCTTCCGGGCTTCCTGGCCTCTGCCCTGGGAGTCCAGAGGTGCCATAGACCTGTGTGGACATATTTCCTCTCTGTTGCAAGTCACAGACTTCGTTCCAAACAGCAAGCTGCCCTCTAGGGATGGAGTTTAAGGCAGTGTTGACCAAGAGGCGGTAGTACTGGCATTGGATTCTTAGCTTCCTATATTTGTTTGGGTCTTTGGGTACCTACATATATAAAATTGGGATTTATGCACAGGGAAGAAAGAATTTCCATGACGTATGAAGCTAGTTACTTTGGTTGTTCGTAAATTGACACTGGGTAAAGGCTTGTGGACTCAGTTTCCTTGATGAGTTTGCACAACTCAGAAACCTTATCTCACATGGCATGTATTCATGGAGCCATGGGGCCAGTTCTTGGTAATCACCACCATTCCCAGAAGGAGCCAAAACTTGATTTCCCTGTGAATGTAGCAAGGGAGATGAACTCAATATTCTGGCTTCTTCTAACCCAGACAGTTTGCAAATTTAACTCTCCCCTCAAGGTACTATGAAACCTTCCTTAGGAGCAGCGCATGGCATCCCCTATAGCAGAATTCCCATGACGTGGGCCATACTGCTTCCATTCTGTGGGCCTGATATCAATTTAAAGTCGGAGCCCTAATTCCTCAGAACTTATCTTGCTTCTTGGCATTTGTGAGAATTTTATTTAAATATCAAGTTATTGTATTTCCCTGAGCAAAAATTACGTAGAAGAGACCAAGGAAGAGGGAGGACGCAGGAGGCTGAGAAGCCCCCTGGGTGTCATGCAAGTAGTTTGTCCCTTGTCCTAAATCCAGATACAGAGGCCCTCAGAGGGACAAAAGGAGGCCTCCTAGCCAGGAAAGCTGCTGATGCATCAGGACAAGAGCCCTTCAAGAGACACCTGAGATTGGTCCCACCTGCAGAAAGTAGGCTCCATGAATTCACCATGCAGGCAGCACCTGGGGACACTCAGAGCGGGACTGATTTCCACACTGTCACTCATCTCTGATCTGAGTGAGAAAAGGGCATTTTTGCAAGGGCTGGAGTATGCTGTGGTAGGTGATAAAGAATTGAGCCTGTTCCCAGGAGTCCAGCTCACCAGCCTTGCTCTGGGCTCTGCACCTCACCCAGGGACACTCCATCTGTTAAGGAGCTGTGTTCTGGAAATACTGCGAAGAGGGAAGAGAGGATTTGGACAGAATTTAGGCACCCTTTGGGAAGACAGAAAAGGAACATGTATCAGCCATATGTCTGCCTCAGGGCAACAACCTTGCCCTGCAGGAGCCAGGATTGTTACTTGAGAATTTGGGGTTTATAGAACTTACTCTGAGTATGCAGGAAGAAGAAGGGACAGGGGTTGAGATTCAGGGAAGTGCCTAGGACCAGCAGCTAACTTGGGGGTACCGAATACTAACTTAGCGCCAGGATAGAACTGGAGAGGCATCAATGAGATCGGCTCTCCTGGGGTCCAGTTTAGTAGAATGCACCCCCTACTGGTGTCACCCGTAGTGATGAGAATTTCAGAGGCTGCCAGCAAAGCCTTTCTTCCCTCAGATGGGCCCTAGCTAGAGGACCTTTCTCTTCCTGCCCTTGCTACTCAGGGACACTAGCTGAGGTTGGAGTCCCTAATCCCTCCCTGATTCCAGCCTCCCTTTTGTACCCTGACTTCTTCCTGAGGCAGCACCTGAGGTTTTCCTGCCTGGGCTAATGCAGCCCTGGGGCTCATATTTGGACCCTGCCATGGCTCTGACCAGCCGTGTTTCCTGGGGACCAACAGCCTGCAGATCAGGGATTCTCAATAGCAGCACTACTAACATTTTGGCTTAGATAGTACTTTGTTGTGCATGTGTCCTGTGCATTGTAGGATTTGGGCAAAATCTCTGGTCTCTACTTCCTAGCATACCCTCTCCCAAGTTGTGACAATCAGAAACACGTTCAGACATTGCCATGTGTCCCCTGGGGGACAAAACTGCAGTAAAGATAACTACTGTAAATCTGACTCTACTTTTCACCTTGATTCTCCAAAACCAAACATAAATATGTATTACCAACCCCATCACCAGCAAGATAATGGGGCAAACCTTCTCAAAGCAGAATTTACTCAGAGATTCAGGACAGGGACTCCAGGCTCAGACTGTCCTGTTTCAAGTCCAAGCTGAACGAACTTAAAGAAGTTGTCTAACATCTCTGTACCTCAATTTCCTCTTTTGACAAACAAAGATAAAATTAACAATG
The DNA here is from genome assembly GCF_047511675.1 of Marmota flaviventris. NCBI lineage: Eukaryota > Metazoa > Chordata > Mammalia > Rodentia > Sciuridae > Marmota > Marmota flaviventris. Next base: position 23,843,494 of record NC_092511.1, on the reverse strand, counting down.
ATGATCCTGCCTAATTTGGATTTTGTAAGGATCAAATAAAAAATATGTGGTAAAGACTAGCCTATTCCAAAGTAAATAATTCAGAAAATTTCAGCATGTTGCAACCAGACCCCAAATTAAAGAAGCGCCAATATCCGAAGAACCAGGAAGAGGCATTATTAATAAGATCATTGAGTCGTTATGCATGGCAGTGGGAGCAGGGAGAACAGATGTGGGCTTCAAGGTCAGGCTCAATGCCAGAGAAATGGGAGCGAGTGGAATCAAACCCCTGCAGTGTAGAATGTTGTTCACAAGCATTGGCCTCAGCAGTTCTCAGTCCAGGCTCCTTACAAGAGGCACTTGGGGAGCCTTTTTAAAGTGCTGATACCCAGACTCCAATCAGCTGAAGTATGTCCTTTCTAAGCTCCACAAGTGACTCTAACGAGCTTCGAGGTTGAGGACCACTGCTCTAGGTAAGTGCTTCTCAAACTTAAATAGGCAAACAAACAGATCCTCTGCAGATCTTGTTTCAGTCTGATTCAGGAGCTCTGGGTTGGGACTCTAGATTCTGCATTTATAAAAAGCTCCCAGTGATACCAAGCCACAGGTGTGTGGATCAGACTCTGAATGGTGAGGGCTTAGAACAATGGTTCTCAAAGTTGCAGAATAGCAGCATAGGTGTGGCATGGGAGCTTATTAGAATGCACATTCTTAGGTTTCACCCAGAATTCTCTGTGGATGCATCTCAGCAATCTGATTATTAGCAAGCACTACCAGTGAGCTGATTCTGAGGCTCCCTCATTAGAAACCACAGAGCATGGGCTTACCTTTGTGGCTTGCTTTTGTGGCCCACATGAAGTCCATGGGTGGAATGGTTCAGCTGAAAGGCCCAGGGTTTGAGTAGAGAGTAGAGCCCCTGATTAAGGCCACCTACCTGCCATGTGCTGCAGCTCTCTCCCTCTGTCCAGGTGATGTGGCTTCAGTCTCTCCCCTGTGGAGACTTTGACCTCTTGGGCTCCTTCTTGTTCCTCCCTCTTCTCCCATATTCTTCAGACACAGGATCCATGTCCTGCCATTCTCCTGGCATTTGGTATCACCTCTACCAAGAACCTGCTAAAGCAGGGCCACCCCTGAGCCCAGGTCCATAGGCCCACACTTGGCTTCTGGCTTCTTCATGGGACTCAATCCCATTGATACAGGCTTTGCTCACCCCGGGGCCATTTTGTGTTCCCATCATGCCTTACAGCTAAAGTCCTGCTGAGTATGATACCCACCAGTCACCAGCTGCCCTCTAGGGTAACATGCTGAGCATCCACCACAGTGCCTGGCATGGGATAGGAATTAATTATTTTTTGAACAAATGGAAGAGTAAGATTGGAAAGATCATCGGCCACTCTCTGCCACCTGCCTTACACGTAGAGAGGAGAAGAGGGGCTCAAAGAAGCTCTCATCTCATTATCCTTTGACCCTCAGGGGCCTCATAAGAGGAATCAAGGGAGCAGACACAGAGTTAAAGGAAAAAGGCTTTTTCCCTTAAAGAGTTCTCATTACTGAAAGGGGAAGAGTGAAGGAACAGCATGTGGGAGGGGTCCGAGCTTATTAAATTTGCTTCCAATTTTCTTACCACAGTAATTGGATTCTGATTTATAGGAAGCGTTTGGACAGCGCCTGAAACAGAGAACTATTAGCCGAGCATTAGAGCAGGCGCTGCCAAGAGGGCGGGTGTGGGGCGAATTGCTTAGGAATCTGCAGGTGCCATGTGACGCGGAGGGTAGGAAGGCTGTGGAAGTTTTCACCCGACAGGCCTCTGTGCTGATCGAATCGCCAAATGTATTGGCGCTGTCCTGGCATCCGGTGGCAAGAGAAGCCCAGGGGCTTCATTCTGTGCATGCAATATAACAGTTACCATTTCCCCTGTTTCTGTCGTGCGTCTGCGGCAGGCAGTCTGCTTTATCCAGAGTGTGGGAGGCCTGAGGCGAGGAACGCAAGATCACACTGAGGCAGGCTTGGACTCCCCCTTCTCAAGGTGTCCAGGGCCCAGAGGATGGGTCGTGGGTGATGTGACATCCAGTATGGTTACAAAGCAAATTTCTACAGCCTCAAATGGAAGCTGGTCCCCTCCTCATTCACACCGCTGAGCTAACACCCTTCCCACGCCCCCAGCCTACTCCTTACATCCGTTTTCCAAGATTCTCACAATCCCAAGGCTGGAACTGGCTTCTACTTTTTTTTTTTTTGTTCTGGAGATTGAACCCAGGGTGCTTGACCATTGAGCCACATCCCCAGTCCCCCCTCCCACTCCCCTTTTAAGATTTTATTTAGAGACAGGGTTGCTGAGGCTGGCTATGAACTCATGGTCCTCCTGCCTCAGCCTCCCCAGCCACTGGAACCAGGCCCTTCGACATGCATGTCCTGGCTTGGTCTCATTCCCAGCACAGGCTGGGTGAGAGGAGTGGCGATGAGGGAACCCGAGTGGCCTTTAGAACGTCCCAGCTCCTCTCATCTGTAAAGTGGGCTGTTGGTCCAGATAACCTCAAAGATTTATCATTCTGTGAGTTACCACACAGATGTGGATTGATGTGTCCCTCTGTGGTTGGTCTTCTCAGTGCAGATATGTACATATGTGTCCCCCATTCTGGTCCCACCTACACTGAACAGATGGGGCACCCTGATTTCAACTCCCCACTCCCCTATACCAATGATCAGTTTCCACATCACTGCCCTGGTCCTGTGGAGTCACAAGGATGAATACAATGCACCTACATATGTCATATGGGGGGTGGTTCGTAGTAGGTGCCATGCAGAACGGTGTCAGCATCAAGATGGTGTCAGCGTCAAGGTGAGCAACTTCTAGCTGGGGCGAGGTCCCCAGAGGGAGCTTGCGGTTTATAAAGCAGTGACTGCTCTGACATATAGTCCTCCTTTCCAAGTCCTCCCGCCCCGACCCCATCACCAAGTACTGGTGACAACAGTTGGGTTTGCCATCATTCCAGTAGCACATAAAATATCTGGCAAACAAGAAGCCATCAGATGGAGACTCAAGCAGGGGGAAATATTTCGATCAAGCCAATGTATATTTTTGCTGTTGCCTAGCAATAACTATTATGGGGTTGCTTGGATGGCAGGGGAGCAGGTGACAGGGTGGACATGGCCTTTGAGCCGTGGTCTGCACCGAGGAAGAGCTGGGGAAGCTTCATTAGGTCACCTCCCCGGCCTGGCTGGGTCTGCCTGCTCCCTTGGGCACCTTCCCCCTGCGTCCGTCCAGTGTGGTGCTAAATGATTCGAACAGTGGGGCACCCATTGCCTGCCTGGAGGGAAAATTCCATACTTGGATACATCTCACCAGAAAGACATTTTTCCTTTGCTCCTTTTCATCCTGGGAAATGAAGGGGCTGTGGCCCGGGCTCCCAACGCACTTCTCCCTCCTTGTATTTACTCGGTTGGAATGACTGCCAAAGATCATCATCATTTCTCTCCTTGTGCTCGTCACTTAGCAGTAATAGGATAAAAATCTTTACGGCTGGAACAGCTGAGCGTAAAAAATGCTCATATTCCCTGAGAGTCAAGGCTGTTCCACTAGCTCAGCACAGCGTAGTGATTCCGCATCAAGGCCGAGGGGAGGGAAGGGGAAACCCATCACAGACACTTAGCTTTTGCAAACAAGTTATCCCCATCTGCTACTTTCTGGTCCCTCCAGTGTGCCATTTTTCAATGCAGGATGTAAACCCATTGAAAGTGGCTCTGAGTGTGCTTCATTGAGGAGCATCGCAGAGTTCAGGTTGCCCTCGGGGAAGATGGGAACAACAGGAAGAGATCCAAAACATCCTGGAAGTGACTTTGCAGTAGCCCCAGTCAGGGGACCTTGGCAGCTGTTTGCACTTCCCCCTATAGGACTTCTGGATCATTCTCTGCAGGTGAGATAGAAAGACCTGCCTTGGGCTGCGATGGAAGGTGCCTCTGGGTCAGGGTTCCTCTCCATTCCTGGTGGCCTGATTCCTTGAACACTGAGCCTGCTGGTCTCTTCTGCATTTGCCTGCTCTGAGTTTCAGGGAGATTTCTCAAGGGGCAATCCCTCAGCCTTCAACCCCTCAGCCTTTCCCACCTGCGGAGGAGAATTCATCTGGACACACTGCCTTAGCCAATTTGTTTTCTTGCACTTTGTTTTCTATGAGATTCCGCCAACTTTGGCCTTGTGTATCTCATTTATTTATTTGTCTGCTTATTCATTCATTCAGTGAACACATTTACTGGGCATTTGCCACACTCCAAGGTCTGTATTGGCAATGGGCCCCCACCCCCTAGGAGCCTGTTGGTCTAATAGGAGAAATCCACATGGGACAGATTCCTGATGCTCAAATGTGGATTGCATCAAGTCCCTACCCCCTTGACTCTGGTATTGATGCACTGACTTCTTGCTCACAGTGACCAGACACCCATCCCCCATCCTGGCCCAGGTTGTGGTGTGGCTGTTTCTATCTTGGTTGTGGAGCCAAGTGCAGGAGCTGGAAGCTTTCCTGAGAAGACAACAGCATGGCATAGGCTGGCCTGTGCAGGAGAAGGATTTACATGTGGACAGGAAGCTGAGGCCTTTTGAAGGAGATGGCATTTGGGCTGAAATTAGGACAGACATGTAGAGTTTAGGATTTTACCAGGTGGTAGGCATTCCATGTGGGGAGAAGGACATAAGAAAATGTCAGGAAGTGGTAGAACCACAGTGAATTTTAGGAACTGGCTGAATTTACCTGGGCGTATGGGGTGAGGGAGGGGAGGAGTGGGAAAGAACATTCTAGAAGGGAAACTCCGGGACATGTTTGGCCAAGTCTTGACTTCAGGATGAGGGGCTTAGATGAACTCAGTAAAGGTTGTGATACCCTGGCTTTCATGCTGCCATTGCCTCATTGCCATAGCAACATGGGAGATGCCCTGAGCAGCAGCTCCCCGTCCAGCATCACCTATGGGGTCTACTTACAGGGGAGAGGAGACCGACATGGGACCGAACAAAATAAGGCCAGGCAGCAGTGGTACTCCCTTCCCCAAAGGGCAAGCTTGGACTGACTTGGGGTCGACCCCAGGGGTAGAGTAGGCCATGGAGACCCCAGCCTCCACAGTGAGACTCTAGCTCTTACACTGAAGAGTTTGTTCCCAGTAGGGTGGGAGAGGTGAGAAGCAAGAACTGTGCTGGAGAAGAAGGAGCTGTCAGGGAGTGGGAAAAGGGGTGTGTCCTTCCCTCCTGAGCCAGCTACTGGGTTTGGGGACTAAGCACTAGGGTAGACTGCAGAAACCTGGGCATGACAGCAAGACTAGAGATGAACCACTCACCTCGGTGGGAAGACTCGGGTTCAGGGAGGTTAGGGGTTTGTCCAAGTTCACAGCTAATCAATGCTTCGCTGAAACCCAAATTCAAGTTCAGATTCTAAGTCCATATATTTTTTTTCCCTTCTATCACAAATATAAAACCACCTTTATGCCCAGGTTCCCTGAGATAGAGAGAGGGAGGAAGTGTGTGTTTGACTTATACTTTGGAAGCAAGGAAAATAAATGATACACGGGGATCCTGGGTTTCCCAGTTTTGATAGTTTGATAATTAATGACATTTTAGTTTTCTCTAAAAGAGCCCAAGAATGGCATTTTAGTCATCTAATTGAATAAAGAGTGTCATCTGGCTGGGCGTGATGGCACATGCCTATAATCCTTGCAACTCGGGAGGCTGAAGCAGGAGGATCACAAGTTCAAGGTCTGTCTAGGCCAGCAAGACCCTGTCTCAAAATAAATAAGAAGGGCTGGGGATGTAGCTCAGCAGCAAAGCACACCTGAATTCAATCCCCTGTAGCAATAGAAGACTGTCATCTTGTCTTCTGGGCCGAATCCTAATGGAGCAACCAGAGAACAACCTCGTGTGGCTTTGAAAGGTACCAAGTGGCACTGGTTCTGGGAACAGATTCCCCTTCCTTCTTCCTGAGATTTTGCCTCCCTCATTTCACATTGTCTGCAGAATGAAGCAAAGGACAAGAAGTGTGGAAAGAGACGTAGACATATGTTCAGTGCCAGAATGAAAAGCGGAATGGGATTAAATATTTGTCATGAGGAATCCATTCTACAAATTATTGAGTTGAAGCCTATCCAGGATGTATCAGTGGAAAGGTACACTGAAAATTTACTCTCATGAGATGTAGATTCTCCACATGAGTAAATCCCCTGGCTGTATATTTAGGACCTACCTTACTGCCCTCCCCAGGCCACTTGGTACATCCCCACCTGCGGACAATTTCCCATAGTAGGCATGTTCCCTGGGGCTGGCCCTTGAGCTCAGGGGTTTAGTAACAATGAAAATCTGCACCCCAGGGTACTCTCTTTAATGCTGTATGGAGTTGAGAGGACAATATTGATGAGTTTGGTGGTGGCTGTCTCCTCTTTTCATAGACTGCATTGAATCTTTCCAGTTCCATGACTTTCAAAATCTTCCTACAAGAATAAAATTTGCCCAAGACCAAAATGTCTCTTCATCTTTTCTTAAGTAAATTTTGTAGTGAAGTATAACTAATACATACAGAAAGGACACACTTCTTATGTGTACATCTTGAAGAATTTTTCCAAAGAGAATACACCCATGTTTCTTTTTCCGCAATCAAGAAAAAGAACATAAGCCTTTGCTAGAGGCCACTCTGCCCAGCCCCATTGGTACCCGTCTGCGTAATACTATCTTGGCTTCAAATGGTATAGATTAATGTTGCTTGTTTTTGAATTTTATACAAATGAGATTACACACATTATATTCTGTGTGTCGGACATTCCTTGCTTGACATTAAGGTATATGAAGTTCAGCCACATTTTGCAAGACATGGTTGGTTCATTTTGATTGCTGTCTAGTGTTCCTTTGTATGGGTATATTACATTTGATATTTCTGTTCAACTATTAGCTCTTATTTGGGGTTTTTCCATTTGGAGCTCTTAGGAGTAGAGTTCTATGATTAATCTTTCACTTGTCTTTTGGTGACATGTGCATGTATTTCTGTGGGGTGTATTCCTAGAACCTTTCAGAAACACTGTTCCACATTTCTTTCACAAAATGGTTGTGCAGAGTTCCAGTTGCTCCATCTAGGTTGTCCATCACTTGCTGTTGTCTGAGTCTTCTATTGTAGCCTTGCTGGAAGCTGAGTCATGGTATCTTGTTGTGTTCTACACCTGCCAGGTCCCGAAGAACCCTTTTTCATCAGCCTGTGGCCAGCCTCATGCCTAACTAAGTGTTGTGTCCTTTCTCTTTCCGTCTGTCTACGCCCTTTGCCCCAGAACCAGACACCAAGCCTGGCTCTTAGTCCCTCAGCAACCTGCTTCTCTTCTGGTTATTGTTGGCATGTTTTCCAACATTTTTGAGGCCGTGTAAGAAGATTAGGGGAGAAAAATGACTGGGCTGAGCATCAGGCTGCCTAGGTCTTCCTAGGATAACACCCAACAACCCTGTTAGCTCCCTGGTGTCCACTTGTGCACCTGTAATAGGTCAGAGATAACCATTAAGATGACTTCCAGCTCTATCTGCTGGTTTGTACACACTTCCACCAGTAAGAACATGTGGGCACTGGCTTAGGAGAGGAATCAGGTTGGATGAACCATATAGTAAGTCCTTAGAATAAGACTGTTCCTTCCTTGTATACGTGTAGGACTTTAGGAAGTGCTTTCCCATCTCTTTCTCATGATGTTCCAGTAACCTTTTGGGTGAAGGGTCATTGCCATTTCAAGGAAGGATACTGAGGCTCAGGCAAGGGAACTGGTTGACTGAAGTAGAACTTGATCTTCTACCTCTGTGAGCTTTGAGGCAAAACATCTCTGCCACTTTGCTCAAATTCCCTAGACTTCATTTCTTTATCTGTAAAATGGGGACAATGATGGTAGCCAGAGGGAGGTGAGATGATTCATGTCAAATGCTGGGCACAGTCTTTAACTTCTAGTAAGCACCCAGTGACGGTCAGCTGTGCCTGTGAGAAGACAAATTAGTTTCACGTTAGGACCACAATGGGCATTGGGCCCGTTGATCTTCCTGCTGCTTCACTGATATGGGGGAAAGGCCCATCAGGGAAGCAGGGCAGAAGGGGCAGGTCTGGAGGTGAGAATGGGGTGATGGGGCCTCTGAGTTTGGGAAGGTCCTGGTTCAGCACCCACTGCCCACCTCTGAGCCGGGTACTGTGGCTCCTGCAGGGTGCCCTGAGCTGAGAACAAGGCCAGGTGGGTGGAGGGTGTGTGGGACCAGGCAGGCCTCAGATGGCTTTTGGCGCTGAGCCTTCCACTTGCCTGAATGTCAAACTTACTTTAGAACTGGAAAGCAAAATAAGTGACGAGGCAATTGTGACACCATGTCTGGTGAAGTTTGCACTTGAAAGATACTGAGGATAGAAGCCAAGGCCAGCCGGAGGAGTGATTTAGGGCCCAGGGCCAGCAAGTACAAAATGTGTTTGACAGGAGATGAAAAGAGCAGGAGAGGAGATGACAGCTGTGGGTGGGAGACGCGGTGGAGAGGAGGCCCCGAGCCCGCCGTGGTGACAGACAGTGGGATGGCGCGAGGAGGGCCACGTGAGGCCTGTGGCGGCTGGAAAACCAACTGAGGAGCGCATATGTGACAAGTGGAGGGAGGGCCCTGCAGGGGCCCCATCACTGGGCCAGCGAGGGACCTTCTGTGTTAGCAAGGGTGAGGTCTGTGAGTGCCCTGTCCCTGGACGTTATACGGTGTCCCTGTTGACTGAAGCTTTATTGTAGCTAAAATGTTCTTACTTCTGACCTTGACCAACCCCTGCAAGAGCCCTGAAGCTCCAGAGCAGACATGCTGTCTCTGCACTCCTGCGGCCCCTCCTCCCTGTCTCTCCTTGTCCATCAGGTAGGTGCTTCCTCTGCTCCTTACCCCAAACCTCGCGGAGCCTGCCTGGGCCACCTTTCTAGACAGCCGCTTCCTGTTTGCCTGACATCTGCTCCATCCCAGGAAGGCCCCCCCATTCATTCCCCTTTTGACCCAAGCCCAGGTCTGTGGAGTCATCTCCCTGTCACCCTCCTGTTGTTCTGTCTGCATCCTGGATCCTGTGGGTCTCTACGCTGGCAGCTGAACTCTGCCCTTCTCTCCTGCCTGGGAGACGGTGGCAGCCCCCACTGCCCTCCTGGTTGGCTGTGTGCCAGCCGCATGCCATGCTCGCACCCCAGCCACCAGGAGCTTTTCTAATGTAGACACCCTTCACCTGCGGTTGGCTCAGGAGCCTGACTTGTCTATACCCCACCCAGAAGCAAGCCAGGCTTGCTCCCCAAGTGTCCTATGTACCCCAAGACTTGGGACCTCCTTTATTCTCTGTGGTCTGTTTTAGGTGCTCCTTCATCTTTCAGGAATCTAAGCGAAGGGGCCCATTTTCAGAAACATGCCTGTCCCATTGGCCTGAGTTGGCACCTGCTCTGTACGCCGATGCCTCCTCTAAGCAGCACGCATCTCACTGTTTTGTGAGCACAGTTTACCTGCTGTCTCCTCCCACACCTCGAGTGACATGGGGCAGGGACACTGACTACCTGTGTCCCTAAAGCTGAGCACACTGCCTGCCACTCAGACACCATTCATAGCTATCAGATCAGTGAATAGAGGTCCAGAAAACACCTTCCTGGATTCATTCTTGAGTTATCTATTGAAAGCAATGTTGGAGCACACAGGAGTGGGAATGAATCCTCAGAACAGAGGAGAAAATCAAATCACAGGAAATTTAAAGCCACCTTCACTCCTCAAAGAATTCTTGTGTTCGCTCGTAAATCCAGGACCATAATCGGCAAACACTTATTGATCATCCTCTGCCCCTGACAGGTGGTAGGCACCTTATATATGTGCTCTAGGGTAAGCTTCCCAACTTTGCTATGATCCTAGTTTTAGAGATGAGGAAATTGACTCCAGTAGGTTGAGTAACTGGCCCCTCGGGGTGTCAAATGGTAGGAAAGCATCCCAGCCCACAGGAAGGCAGATCTACCTCGGAAGATAGACGGCTTCGTGGAGAAGAGAACAGGTGCACCAGGCAGTCCCAGGGAAATGCAATGTAGGGAGACCCGGAAGGGAGGGCGGTGGGACCAGGGAGGTGTATAAAGCCCTGAAGGTGAGGGGGTCACACGTGGGGAAAGCAGGCTTGGGGAGATGAAAGTGAGAGCAAAAGCAGATGGAAGAGGCAGATTCAGGGGCCAGGTTGTCTCAGCAGGGGGGTGACTGCCAGAAAAAGTAGGAGCCTGTGCTTTTCACCCTCTTCTGAGACCTTGGAAGGGCACACTGTTGGGAGTCCCTGAAGAAGAGGTGCCAGACACTTGTTCCTCAAGCAGACCACTGCTGAGCTGGAGGTGCCACGTCGGGCCCCTCCTGCAGTCACCTGCTACACATCGGATCTCAGCTTCTTCTGTGTGAGGAAGTTGCCCCTCACTTCCCAAAGCGGGGAGTGACTCTGCCTTGAGCCTTCATCTGGAAAGCCTGGGAAACGTCATGAAATCGTCCAGGGATCAAGAGGAGAAGTCATTCTTAAGCACGAGAGAGACGCTCAACCCCAGAAATCTCCAGCAGGCTACCAGTTTTCAAAACACACAATGGAGAGAAAGGCCTATATGAAATAGGGTTTGAGAGAGTCGGGGAATCTAGATGGTCCTGAAGGGCGCTCTGATGGAGCTGGGGACATACAGACAGGGGGCCAGGCCACTGCTTGAACGCTGAGGCTCTGCTGCTCACGGACTCCGAGCCGCAGCCCCCTCCACGAGGAGAGGAGGCATCGCAGCACCCACCTCAGAGAAGTATTGTGCATATTTAGCACTCTGGGAAAATACCTGAGACAGAGTGAGGGTTCAATAAGTGTTATCTATTATTACTGTTGTGACTCAAGCCGCGGCTAAAATAAGACATGAGGAAGCCGTGGTCCCAGATGCTGAGGAATCTTTTTCAGGAAACAGTTCAAAAATAAGTCTTGGCTCACCTCCATGCTCTATGGTCCCAGTGAGGTTCTACTTTTGCCTTTGGAAAATACTCTCCTTTGCACACACATGTACACACACAAACACACACATGCTCACATACACACTGCTGCGGTCTAGGTAGTGTTGGTACCAGATGATATGGGGCCTGGCAAGATCCCAAGAGGATCCTCTTCATGGCATCCAGAGAGCTCTGCAGGTCTTCCTGGGGAGAAGGACCTGCCCCTTCCCCACAGTTTCCACCCAGCTTCAGCATCTCACTCATTTCCAAGGGGCTGGTCAACATTTGAGACCAAAAGTAGTTGTCTGGGAAAGCAAAGGGAGCCTGGTGCAAAGTGGAGCAATGGTCTTTTGTAGAAGGTCTAACACAGCCAGAGGAGTGAGTCTGCATCCTCTAAGTTGGGTGGGCATTCGGAGCCCAGATTGCACCTACCTACACAGGCAGCAGAGGAGCCCAGGAGCTAGGCTGGGGCCAGAGATCAGAAAAGCCCCCTGACTGGTGAGCATTGGCAACACCAAGAACAGAGACAGGTCTGCTGGTCCCAGAACAAAGAGTGGGAGCTGTCCTTTCTTCTGGTGGTACTTACACTGTCTACTGAGCATGGGTAGTCAAAGGTGCAGCTTGATTAAGTGGAACACACCCTTGAACTAGGCTTTCAGATACCAGTTGGTAAATGAGTGCAGGTCTGATTCATGGAGCTAGGAGACAGAGGAGATAATGAGGGACATTTCCTCAAAGCTAAACTTTACAATTTTAAAGGGCTATTAGTTATTCTGAGATTGTGGCCTTTTCTGTTATTTAAACACCCTTTCTTTTATGAAATGACGATGGTAGATGATAGAATTTTTAAAAATATACCCTTTCCTACAAAGTAAAATGTTGCAAAACTAATAATGGTTTCTGTAATGTTTTTATTTCATTCTTACAAAAGAATCTAATACCTGGAAACCATTGCCTGATACTCATGTTGGCATTTTAAATTATATACAATCTGAAATTCAGTGACAACTTAGGACAACAGCATCCAATAAAAATAGACGCGAGCCACACGTGTAATTAAAATTTTTCCTAAGAGTCATGTTTTAAAAAAAGTAAAAGAAGAAAGCGAGATTAATTTTCATAATTTATTTTATTTACTTCCACATATCCAGATGTTAACACTTCCACATGCAATCAGAGTAAAAACAAACTAGTGAATTATTTTACATTCTTTTTTATACTAAGTCCTGGAAAACTTGTGTGTGCTTATGCTTACAGCACAGCTCCATTCATAGGAGACACATTGCCAGTGTCTCGGTAGCTGCGTGGGGCCATTGGCCACCACATCATAGGTGCCTGTCTATAAGACAGTGTCTGAGCCATAGTGGGATGGGATTCAGCCTCTCCTCACTTTGGAAGCATTGGTCACCTTTCCTGGGACTTTGGTAAACAAGAAACCCCTGTCTTTTAAATCCAGTGACTGTTCCTAACAGAAAAAGCTTAGGAGGACAAGTGCCATCCCAGGTGTTCTCCCAGGACAACTTTCACCCAAGATCCCTTCCTCTCCTCACCATAGCGCCCCAGCTTCTGGACTCTTCAGTTTCTCTTACTGGCTTGATCTCTGCTACCCTCCTGACCTTGACCCTCATTCTCTGTATCTCCCTCTCGCTTGCAAATCACCCATGGCATGGCAAAGGATATCCACCCCCATCGTGACCCCATGAAAACCACACCTACTTCCACCCTACTGTCCACTCATTCTTCAGACATTATTGTGTGTCAACTGTGTTTAGTCACCATGCCAGGTACTGGGGTTACTGCCACAAATAAGTCTTTGCCTTCATCGCAGCTGCAGTCAGTAGAGGAGACAGAAAAGTAATTTCACAACACTTGGTAATAAATTACAGCAATGGGGTTGAATGCATGATCCTAGAGAAGCACATTGGAAAAGCCTCAGGAGATTGAGAAAAGCTTCCCAGGGGAAGTAACTTCCAAGCCAAGATTAGAAAAGGGAAATAAAAAAAAATAGCCAGGCTTTGGAAGAAAGCAGAGTGCATTTCAGACACAGGGGGAAGAGAGGGCACTTGCAAAGGTCTATAGGGGACAAAGAGCAGGTTAAACAGAGTGTGACTGGTGCTTTGAAGGTGCAGCAGGCAGGGGTCTGAGGACTTCAGAATCCAGGGCATTCAAGGATGGCAAGCCATGATTAGGAGTCTCGACTTTATTTTGTGTTAAGCATCATCGAAAGGTATAAATGATAGTTTCAGAAAAATCATTCTATCTGCAGCACACAGGATAGATTGGAACAGGATAAAGACAGGAAGTTGCTGCAGTCGTTTAGAAAAAAAATATGATGGAAATGTGGAGAAACAGCCAGATGGAGAGATAAGGAAGAAGGATTGACAAGATTAGGTTTAATTGGATTGGATGTGGGGGAGAGGAGGGCAGGGTGGGAGAATATATCTTCAGCTTGGGCACATAGCACATGCAGAGCTAGAGAGCACAGAGGGTCAGCAGTCTTGGCCAAAGTGTAGGAGACAGAAGGTGGGTGACCAGATCATTCATGGGGACATGCAGGGGAAGGCGTGCATCAGTATGTAGGTTAGATGTTGTTAGCAAACAGGTGAGGAATGGAAGGGTTTTAGACAAATAAGATGGTCCAGAGAAGAAGAAAATTGAGAAGTCCTCAGAGTTTTTTGCAAAACCCCACATTTAAGATGAGAGAAGGAAAAGGAAAGCCCAGAGGAAACAGCCTATGAAGAGAAGAGCCACGCCGGGGGGGGCAGAAAACTGAATGCTCAATAGAAGGCGAGACCCTCAATGCCAAGATAGAATTCAGTTCCCATTGGATTGAGCAATATGGAGAAGGAACAGGGACCTTGATCAGAGTGTTCTTGGGACAGAGTGTGGTAAAGGGCCATTGAAGGCAGAGGTGGCCAGTAACCCACCCGTGGGCTGGGCCTGAAGCCTCCATGTGTTATTGGATGGGGTCCCCAAGCCTGAGTGCCTTAAGGAAACAGCAAGTTCAGTTGCCAAGAAGCAGGCGAGCTTAGCCCTGCCACTAGGGGGCTCACTGCTCCCAATCTCCCTGTCTGTAAAAAAGGAAGCTGGAGCCAGTGTTTTCTAAACTGATGTCCCATAAATTTCTGTTTCATGGACTGTGTGGCATTTTGATAAACATATATCCAATAAGTATTTGAGTGCCAATTTTATATGAAGAATCGTGTGCTAATAAAAAGGAAATAGTGTAAGGGGACAGATGGAGGAATGGAGGGATGGATGTAAGGTTTGGGAACAGAAACTTGGTAAAGAGTGGGCTAACAGAACTCGCAAACTTTTTTAACAGGTTCATGAGCATTTGCAAATCATAAAAAAAAGTATAATCCAGTATTGAGTATTTATTGTTTCCCAACGACTCTTTTCTACTTTAATCACCAAGTGTGCGTAGACATCCAGAGATACTGCCATCAGCTTGACTTAATTGGGGATCTATGTGTGTCCCCTCCCCACCTCTGCCCCCAGTCTAGTATTGCAACAACACAGTAGTTTTCTTGGAGCCACAGACAGAAGTCTTCTAGCTGTTGGTAGTTCAAAAATAAAAAGACTGAGCCTTTAAGAGAGTCTGGACAACAGGGCCTCATCATAGTGTTCCCCTTCTCTAGTTAGCATCTCAGTGTGTCTGGAGAGACCCCATGGGCATTCTTCCCTTGCCAAGAAAAAAAGGACTTGCAGATCATCATATTTGGGATCATCATTCTGATGGACCGCCTGCACTTAATCAGACAGTGGAAGTGCCCTAGAAGTGTCAAGGTGTAGCTTTTCTTAAGAATCAGATGTTATCAGAAGCAGACAGCAAAACATCCAGGAAGGGTCCTCCAAGGAGCAAAAAGTGAACAGCAGATGTGAAGCCAGGTTAGTTGAGAAAGACTCCACCAAGAACAGAGTGGTGTTAGGTGAAGGGAATGCATGTGTTGACCTGAATAGGCTGGCCCTGAGTCCAGGTGCCCTGCAAAATGGACTTGTGCTCAGAGAAAGGAGGAATGTCTGTGTTAACACCTAGGACACCCTTTTGACTCCGGGCTATGGAACAAACTAACTTCTACCCTAGGCATGTGGAATGGTACTAGTTAAATACCATCCCCGGGTGAGAAACAGTCACTCAAATAGTAGCTTCCCTCTGGATGTAGGAGCCCCAAGGCATCCCTCCCTAGCACCATCTTGTAATGGAGGCCAGCAGAGTGTGAACAAATGGTCCCATGGGGAACCTGGGGGAGTGGGAAGGATGGGAATGCGATCACATGGCTCTTCCTCCAGGTACAGAGAAATTTGCCTTGTACCCTTGCACATGAGTAACCATGTTGAGCTTATTTTTCTTGCATAGCTAAGGGTATCCCGGCTTTTTTAATCTATGACTTTGTAACACATTACTTCAAAACATAATGGCTTAAAATATCATCTCAGTTTCTGGGGGTCAGGCATGGCTTAGGTGAGTCCTCTGGTTCAGGCTCCCTCCCAGGCTGCTATAAAGGGCTCCTCGGGGATTGTAGTCATCTCAGGGCCTACTGCAGGAGGACTGTCTTCCAGGCTCACTCCTGTGGCTATTGGCATGATTCAGGTCCTTGCCACGTGGGGCTCTCCATCATGGCAGCTTGCTTCACCAAAGCATGCGTGCCAGTCTTTTGTGATATCCCCCTGTTTCAGCATATTCTGCTCTTTTGAAGCCAGTCAACAGGTTCAGCCCACACTCAAGACAAGGGGCTTCTACAAGGGTGAGGTTTTTAGAAGCTGCCCATCACTGTGCCCAGCCAAGGTCCTAAGCAGTTCGCCTCTCTGCTTGAACCCATTTATTCCTTTCCAAACACACTGGAATTTAATAACATGCTAAAAATGTGGCATCGTAATGGAATGGCCAATCTCAGCACTGCTTTAAGTGTCTTTTATGGGACACGGGGTTTCTGCAGCTCTGAGTGAGGGTGAGTGTTGAGGCTAGAAATGGGAGCAGTACATGTTTATGTGGATGAACAAATTAATCTGCATGTGAAATCCCAATAAAATTGACATGAAATAAAAATTTCATGCCTTACAGTGTATCAGTGTTGCCCATGAAATGAGATTAAAAGGAATTTCTGATTTTGCAGTTGTCATACTTTTTAGACTGCTTGCAATTTTTCCCTTCTGAGGAGTTGGGTTTGAACCTAGGAGGTCAGCCCCAGAGTTGGCGTTTTATATATTTTTATTCATCTTCCCTTTCCTCCTAGCTGAGAGCAGGTGTCCTTAGATAGAACAGAGCTGGGGGTGGATTAGATGTTCTCAGCTCTAAAAATGAAATTTGTGCTTCTAAAGGCCAGTAGTAACAAGTTCTCTGCTCCTTGTCCTGAGCGAACTGACATTCGGGGACGGGCACTGGGCCAAGAGCTCCTCCTTGTCCCTTCTTCCTCACCCACATCCATCCTGAGTTGGGCTGTGGTGGTGAAGAAGGAGGAGAGGTGAGTCTGTGAGGCTTCTGCTGGACTAGAACAGATGGCAGAGGTAGGGACAAGAGGAAGATGCAGGGGACAGAGCATGTGTACCACCCTACCTGCACCAGGGATCCACAGTGTCACTCCCTTGTGGACACACAACTCCCCTAGAATGTGAGTCCCACCCCCGCTGGACATCCTCTGCCTGTGTTTCCTGTTGCCTCTGGCTGTGAAATCGAGGGACATGGAGCATATGGAGAAGATGACTTATTCATTTCCATGGCCTGGGTCTGACCTCTGCAGCATGTGCTGGAAGTGCAGAAATTGGCAGGAAACTCTGATTTCTGTTCAGGAACAGATGTTCATGAACCATCCCACCCAGGGCCTTTTTGTGGGCACATCCTCCCCACCCTTCCAGGCCTCAATTGGGCATCCTGTAGAAACCCCTGTTAGGATGTCCCTGTGGTGGCCCAGCCAGTATTTTCACCATCTTCCTTTGCAAGAGCAGGAGCCTATTCTTCCCTCTTGGGCAACGGCTGGTTTCTGGAACTCAGTAGAAACTGCTTCTCTAGATGCTGATTTGAGTAGGGGCATATGGGTACCCCCCCAGTATACAGGGGTGCAGAATGGACTTTAAGTAACGATTAGGACAACCCTAGCAGGGAGAGCATTATATGGGACAGAAACCCTGGAGTCCAGCAGGCCTGAGCTCCAGTCCCCTCTCCTAGCTGTAGAGAGTCGGTCTGTCTGTGCCTGAGTCTCCTGTAATGAGTCTATAAAACAGTGTCACCTCCCAGAGCTGCTGTGAGCATTAAATACTCGAGGTGCTCCATACAGCACCTGGTGGTAGGAGTCCCACAAGTGTAATTTAAACACACTCCACAAGATGGATAGTGCTGTTCCCATAAACTAGGGACTAAGTAGACCAGGAAGTCACTGGCGAGCTCCCCAGAAACTGAGGTTCAACCCAAGATGTCCCCACCCAGGCCTGTTTGATTCCCAGTAGGTCATGCTACATATTGATGCGATCTTCCCCCATTCAGTAACTGTCCTCCATCTCCCCTCGAGGATGCCAGAGCCCTGCTTCACGACTCAGAGCCCTTGTCAATTCTGGGGGAGCCAGTGTGGCTCCTTTTACACCAACATCATAGTAAAATCTGTGCTTTCTCTTCTGTTTCAGTGAGCAGCCTCCCTCTCCATCACTCCCTCCTGCTTTTATGCCCGAGAATAAAATTCTGAGTGTTTATAATTCATGAGCAAGTCTTTCCTTCCATGGAGGCAACATGCAGCTAGAGGAAGACCATATGTCCAGAGAGTCGCAGCTCCTGGATCCTGGCCCCCGGCTCCCTGGCAAGCTGTGGGACCACCAGGAGCCCCACTGATAAAATGGAGACAAGTGTGATAATCATCATCCTCTGTTTTCTAGGCGGCTGTGCTATTTCATGAGCTTGTGGGATAAACAGCATTGTGTACATCATTACAGAACTGCCGTAACTGACAGCAGGGGTCACTGTGCAGGCTCTGATGTACTCATGTTGTCACATATTTGTGTACCAGGGTAGGCAGGAGGTGGTGGTGGAGTGTGGGCTTGTCCTTCTCAGGTCTCAGGTTAGCATCTCAGAACTCCTCTCTGGAAACATCTCTGGCCAGTAAGTGGCACTGAATGCCCTGATCTTGTTGGTCTGGGAGGCTCATTGAGCCCACCTTAACAAGGAGAAATCTAGGGTCTCCTCTGAAGCTTTCTTTGAAAAGAACAAGAAATCACATGTTAGAAATCGACTTAGAGCAGCGTGCTATCAGGAGCTGCTGTGGCCATCTGCCGGCACCCCAGCCTGGGTCCCCACACAGCCAATGCCCCACCTTCCTCCTGGTTGCAGGAGATGGGTTTGGCACCCCCACCCCCACACGGATCCTCCCTGCTCACCAGCTCTGCTCTTCCGTAAAACCCCTGAATCTTTAATAAATTATCAACATGCTTTCTGTGCTGGCGCCGGGGCTCAGCCTTGGCCGCCTTCTCTATTCCCCTGTGCCCCTGGGAGAGCTCACTGTTGGATTTGTCTTTTCAATCCCTCCCACAGAAAGCCCATTGTCTGGGCTGACTCTCCTCATGGCATCCAGCATTAAGGATTTTTCTCGACCTCAAGGCCTTTTTCGAGAGCCCAGTGCTCATAGGCTGTGGGCCGGACCTATTATGGCAGGTGTGCAGTGCTCAGAGGCTGATGGGCCCAGCCAGCACAGTACCCTGGGCTCCTTGCCTTGGATCAGGGAGAGTTCACAGGAGACACTAGGGATGAGCACCAGCTTGGGAGTCCCCTCACCCCATTCATATACCTGCCGTTTGATCTAAAGTCAGTTCTGCCTCCCCTTACCTCATCTGCAGAGGGGAGGTTCTCACCTGTTGCTGTGACAGTCAGTTGAGGCAAGAGGTGAGGTTTGGCTCTGTGAGCTGCAGCAGGGCAGGGCGGTCCCAAGGAGTCCTGAGTGTGAGACACCACCCTGCCATCTGCCCTCCCTGGGCTTGCATGCGCAGGGGACCTCCCAGGCTTCCTGTCCAGTCTCCAAACAATACCTACTGAGTTACCAGTTCTGCCCATTCAGGGGGTTGAACTGGGTCATCTCCAAAGTCCCTTCATTTTCTACCCCGTGAGCTTATGATTCTGGTTAGTGCTCACCGCCCAGGGACTGCTGCAGCCGCTCTGCTTTCTAGCTGGGATAACAATTCTAGCCCCCATTTACTTGGTGCCTACTGAGTCCCAGGTGCCCTTTGTGCATTATCTGCTGTCTTCACAGCAAGCCTGGGAGGGAGGGAGGGGTTCATCCACATTTTACAGTTGACAACATTGAGGCTCAGAGAAGGTAAACAACAGGCCCAGGGTCCCCAGGTAGTTCTCAGCAGATCCAGATTCAAATCCAGGCATCAGGCCCCGGTTCCTCTCACTAACGTTGTTGCTGCATTCTTTGAACCCTCCCTCCTCCTGCCTCCCTCTGCCCCTCACCTGCTGTTGGAACAGGATGGAACCACTCACCAAAGATCCCTTTTCCCGTACTTGAAAGACCTGACCATGTCACACAGACAGGCAGTCACCTGCAGATTTGGACTGCTGTTAGAAATAATGATAGTTCCTATTTTTGAAGCATCCGCTTGGTTTGGATATGAGGTGTCCTCAGAAGTTCCCGTGTTAATGCAGGAATATTCAGAGGTGAAATGGTTAGGTTATGAGAGCCGTATCCTAATCGGTCCATCCTAGTTTGACTGAGTGGTAACTGTAGACGGGACATGGTTGGAGGAGGTGGGTCACTGGGGTTGTGTCCTAGAAAGCCGAAGGGCTTTGGGCCAGCCCCCTTTCACAGATAAGCACCCTGCAGGCTGGAGAGGTGGGTGATTCACTCAAGGTCCCATGCTGGTGGGTGGAGTCCAGACCCCTAGGCCAGGAACTGTGAAATGCTATATTCCATTTTCTGTCTGCATACCCCTGCCTTACCCTGTGAGATTCAGCACCTCCTTTCTGCCTTCTTTGCCATTCTAGATGACTCCAACCGCTGCCTAATTGTGTGCAAGCTTCTATCACTGTGCATCGACACACTTGCCTCCCCAGCTAGCACCTCCAAGACAGGGAAAGTGGCTTCTGTCCCCCAAAACTCTTTCAGCAGATAATAACTCCAAATACTATCATTTTGCTCCAGCTTTCTCCTCAATAACCTGCATCATAAAAGCCAGAACTTGGGGACCCGCTGCCTGGTAGCATGTGGAAGAAGCAGCCAGTCCCAAGGCAGTGTTCACAGTCTGCCTGCAGGAGATTTTTCATAGCTTCTTTCCTGGGACCATAGCAGCCAGGAGGAGCTTGGGGCATGGCCACTGGGTACATCTGGGTCCTGGCACTGTCTGCCTGCAGTCTCTCTGCTCTGGGTCTCTTTGCCCTTCCTGTCTCTGAGTAAGATCAGGAGGCTCTGGGAGCCTGACTTACTACTCTCCCTTTCAGAGATGGCTCCCCTGACTTCCCGCTCAATCCTCATGGTGCTGAGCATGCCCACTGTTGTTCCCCACTGCATGGGCCTCTCCAAGCCCCTTCTTGCAACTTCCCACCCCTGACCAAAGGCCAATCCCATCTGCCCTCCTGGCTCCCCACTGTGCCTAGCTCAGAGTCTGGGCTGTGTCCAAACATAGGCAAGTCTAAGGCCTCTTCTCCCTGGGACTGACTCATAGCACTTTCCTTCCCTTTGTATGATAGTTCATTTTTTGTTTGTTTTATATATATAATTATATATATATATATATATATATATATATATATATATATATATATATATATATATATGATAGTAGAGTATATTTGAATTATTATATACACATGGAGTATAACTTATTCTAGTCAGGAGCCCATTCTTGTGGTTGTACATGATGTAGAGTCACACTGGTCATATATTCATATACAAGGATAGGAAAGTTTATTTCCAATTCATTCTACTGTCTTTCATATTTCTATCCCTTCTCCCTTCCCTTCATTTCTCTTTGTCTAATTCAGTGAATGTCTATTCCTCCCCTTTCTACCCTCCTTTGTTGGGTGTTAGCATCCACATATCAGAGAGAACATTTGACCTTTGGCTTTGGGGACTGGCTTATTTCACTTAATGTGATAGTCTCCAGTTCCATCCATTTACCTGCAAATGCCATAATGTCATCCTTCTTTACAGCTGAGTAATATCCCATTGTGTGTATATACCACATTTTCTTTATCCATTCATCTGTTGAAGGGCACCTAGGTTGGTATCATAGCCTGGCTATTGTGAATTGAGCTGCTATAAACATTGATATGGCTCCATCACTGTAATATGGTGATTTTAAGTCCTTTCTATATAAATCGAGGAGTGGGATGACTGGGTCAAATGGTGGTTTCATTCCAAGTTTTCTAAGGAATCTCTGTACTGCTTTTCGGAGTGGTTTCTCCCTCTCCCCCATTAAACTTACTAGCATAAAACAAAAGTCCTGGGCCATCTAAGCCCTGTCTGTGCTTTAGGAATTTGGAGCAGCTTGGCTGGGTCGCCTGTGCTGACTCTTTAGGCTGCAGTCAGAAGTGTGCTACTGCTGGTGTCATCAAAAGGCTTGGAGGGGACGGGTGGGTCCACTTTGAAGGTGGTTCAATCAGATGGCTGACAGGTTGGTGCCAGTGTGGGCAGGTGGCCTCAATTTCTCTTCTTGTGGGTGTCTCTGCAGGACTGCTTGGGCATCCTCACAGCATGGCAGCTAGCTTCCCTCCACACGGCCAAGGCAGAAACTGCAAGGCTTCTATGATTTGATCTTGGAAGTCACTCACTGTCCCATCCACCAACTCCTATTTGTCATAAGAGATGCCTGATTCAGTGTGGCAGGGGGCTGTGCAAGGACACGAAGACTAGTAGGTGGGAATCCCCGGAAGCCATCTGGGTGACTGGCCACCACATCTTATAAAATCACAAACACTAAGACGGCTATGACCCAGGAATGCATTTCCTGACTTTGTCTCTCCCTCAGTATGCATGTGGTATACTTAAAGCTTGTTCTAGGAACACAGATATAAACAAAGTCATGAGTCCTTCCCTAGAAAACTTCACGGTCAAGATGAGGAGACAGTCTCACTATGAGAAATGCTAGAGAACAGATATGTACAGAATTATGGGAGCACAAAAGACAGGTCATTGCCAATCCAGAGGAGTATGGAATGCCTTCTCAGCAGAGGGACTATCTGCTCTGAGTATTGAAAGATGAATAGGAGCTCCTTCAGGTGGAGGAAAATTTGAGAATAATGATTCATTTAGCATGAGCCATGGCTGCATAGGAGACTCCAATTGTGAAAAGTCTAAAGGCTATGATAGGAAGCCGGAGTGTACGCATCAGGAACCACTGAGGGGCTTCAAGCCAGAGGAGACCTTGGTGGGCAACACAGGCCTGCAGAAAGATTGGATAGGTGGCTGCTGCCGTGGTCCTGCTGCCGTGGTCCTACCATGGGGTGGACTGCCTGAGCTGGAGCCGTGGGGGTGTAAGGCAGGGTACACGCAGAAGGTGGGCTGGCAGGATGTGAGATGTTGTCTTGGGAGGTGGGCCAGACAGAGAGGGCTGCATGCCATGACTTACCCTTTCCACCATCTCTTGCCCTGGGGCCTCCTTCCCTGACTCCTGGCTGCCTGCAGACACTTCCTGAGCAGGACAGCCTGTCCTTCTATGAATAACTTCTGTGCCGACCCCATGAGCCTTCAGTGTTTGCTCCCCTCAATCAAACTCCTCAGTCATCAGGGAGGCCACCGGAAGGCAGGACTATTGATTTAGGGCCGAGAATCCCTGAATGTTTTTGGCCACAGACTTCTTTAAGAATCTATTGAAAGCCATGAACCATCTTCCCAAGGGGGAAAAATTCACATTTGCACAAAATGTGTTTGCAAACAATTGTTTGCAAACAATTTCAGAGGGCTCCACCCCCTTGAAGCCCATCCCTAGGTCTCTGGACCCCAAATTAAAAGACCAGGAAGAAATGGGGAAATGCGAGCAAATGTCTGACTCCCCAAACATCTGTTGTTTACTTCCTCGTTCACTGCCCCCACCCCTGCGCATAACTGGGTGACCCTAAAATAGCGAAACCGGAGGCAGCGTTTACCCAGGGATGGCCCCTCGTGGCACCAGCCTCACTTGGCGGGTTTATTTCCATTATCTTAGTCATTTTTGAGCTGTAGGCTACAATTTTCACTTGCAGCGAGGTATTAAATTGAAATTACCCTGGATGTAATTGTCATACAAAGTCATCCTGGGCACACGGAAGTGAACACTTGCTCAAGATGGGGGTTGATGACTGACTCTGGGGCTTCAGGGCTCTGCCTCTTTAAGCACGCCAGATCTAGGTGTGTGTGGCAGGAGCTCCGCACAGTGTGGTAGGCAGAGGCTGCAGGCCCAGAACATTCTGCCATGAGGCCTCTGCCACTGAGATCTGCTGGCTGGCATGAGCAGGAGGGCTAGAAGGGCACAAATGCAGGAGCAGAGCCCAAGACTCAGAGTTGAGAGTATGCAGCTGCTACGGACCACAGTGCACTAGCTCAGGTGTGCACCATTTGTTTGCTATATCTGAACTTCCTTTGGCTCTAAGTCCAAGTTCCTCACAAGGCAGCTGAAATCCAGCTCAGTCATTCCAGGTGCTCTCTGCCTCCCCTTAGGGCCAGGTGAGGCCCTGGGACTGACAGGGTGCTAAGTTACTGGGGCGGCCCCACCAGAGGCCAGGCTTCTGTTCCTACCAGTGGCCTCCCTGATGCAGTCCCAGCCCTTTAGGTCTGCTCTGCCCCCAATGGTCTTAAGTGCCTTGCACTTTCCTTCCCAGGTGCACGCTGCTGGTGTATTGCACAGACCTCCCGCCCACCAGCATCATCATCACCTTTCACAACGAGGCCCGCTCCACCCTGCTCAGGACCATCCGCAGGTAAGGCAGCCTCCCGCCCCTTTCTCACCGGCAGTCCACCCTGGCCCCTGCTTGGCAACGCTGTGTCTGCTCACTGGGTCACCTGATAAGAGGACTGGGCCCTTCTGACTACGCACTGGGTCACTTGTGTACCCTGGGAGAGGCCATCGCCCCATTTATGGAGAGAAAGTCAGAGGCCCAAGGTTGGGTAAGTCAAAGAAGCTCATAGAGAGTGAGCAGAGGAACTGGTCCCAGAGCCCTTACCCTTCACCTGTGCCAAACTGCCTCAGGAAGGAGTTCTTATTTTCACAACTGATGGAGAAACTAAGACCCAGAGACGCTAAGAACAAATTCCATTCCCATCACCCAGCTGGGATCAGAACCCAGGTCTGCCAAAGACTGCCCCTCCCTGTACCCCTCTCTCCACAGCCTCCCTCCCACCCGCAGGGCAATGGGGGTGTGGATCAGAAAGGCCACAGGTCATCACTTCCTGGCCATCTGCTTTTGATTCCAACTCTGTTGCCCTCTGGCCTTTCTGACTCTAATTGGTCCATCTGCTATGGCTGGCCTGTGGCCTGTGTATGGTTTTTCATGTGGTCAAACCCCTGTGAAAGCCCCAGCAGAACTCCCAGAACAGAGCTGGGACCCAGAAAGCC
Source organism: Marmota flaviventris (assembly GCF_047511675.1). NCBI lineage: Eukaryota > Metazoa > Chordata > Mammalia > Rodentia > Sciuridae > Marmota > Marmota flaviventris. Next base: position 23,819,049 of record NC_092511.1, on the reverse strand, counting down.
TGCCCAGGATCCATCCCCAGGTTATCAGAGGACCTTGGTGATTTCAGACCACTTCATACCCTTCCCTGCAGGCAGCTGCCCTACCCTTCCTTACACAGACCCCCAACAGCATCTGCATTGTAGTTGGCAGAGAGGGCAACTGAGCCCCAGAGTTCAGAGAGGTTCTGCCACCCTCAGGTAGACCTGGGCTCATGGCTGCAGCTGGGGAGGTGGGGAGGCCATTGCTAAGCGCACTTTACAGCCGAGGAAGCTGAGCTCTGGATATCCTAAGGCAAGGTCTGCAACACACGCCCTGGTGGAGCCCATCCCCAAGCTCTAGGCAGTGTATCAGATGGTTCCCTGATGCCACAGAGAAGAAATAAGATTAAGTGTGGGCCACAGAGAGCACCAAGCACAGCAAAGTCTCTCGTCACCTCTCTCAAACCAGCCATGCTCCCCCACTCTCCCTGCACACCAGAGGGACCTTGTGCAGGGCAAGTTCCAGGTGAGGGGAAAGGAGCTCAGCATAACTCGCCCTGGAGGGAGGCACCAAGCCTTCAGCTCCGCCTGCCACTGAGTGATGAATGTCCACTGTACAGGATCAGTGCGTCCCTCAGAAACACAGGGAGGGACCTGCCCAGGCATGCAAGAGGCCGCTGTGTCTGTTGCTCACATGTCCTTGGCACTTGACAGCTGTCTGCATCCAGCAGCCACTGGCTCTGTCCTGGTTTCCACATTCACACCATAGGTCACTGAGTCGAATTTGATTTCCCAGCAAGAAAGTGTTCGAGGTCACTATTGGATGTCACCACGAGTCTCAATGTAGATTAATAAATTGCCTCGCTGACTTGAATACTGCAGGTGTGGGAGAAACAGGGATGAGGGGCAGCCTGGCATGAGTGGGTCTCCTCTGGTGAGGGGCGAGGAGAGAAGGGAATCTGTAGGCTTTCCAGGCCAAGCAGGTACCCAGTGGAGCAGAGGGGGCTGATTCTGAAGCACTGGGTTTCAGCCCTGCTACCATGTCATCTGCTGGGCACCTGGGCACACTTATGGAGCAAATTCATGAAAGCTCCAGCCTTCCCACTGCCTTGGTGGCTGCTCCAAGGTCATGTCTGGGCATGTCTGCTAGAGGTTTCCATGAGGACACAGCCTTCCAGAGAGGCTCCTGCTTTTCAAGTGTGTGTGTATGTGTGCATGTGTGAGAGAGAGACAGCATGTGCTCACACATACATCGCCAGCAGAGTCTTTCTCTGGGCCCCTTTCTGCACACGACAATTACAGCAACTACTGCACTTTTCCTTCCTGTCATTTTCAGTGATCTCTGTTGGGACAAGGACTATATCTTATTCATCTCTTAGTTAATCTCCCTGTGATTCAGGTTGCTAGCCAAGGAAATGAGAATACTCAGGCTGCCTAGTGCACAGGGTTGCATGAGTTAATTCCGGTAGAGACTGAGAACTGTGCCTGGTGCAGAGTAAGCGCTCCATCACTGTTAGCCAGCCCTCCAGCTGCTCGGCTAGTGAGCTCTCAAAAGAAGCTGTGGAGTACTTAAAGGGCACTTGGACTCAAAAGTCTTGAGTCAAGTCCCTTCCCTACCACCTCCTAGCTCTGTGACCTTGGCAGGTTATGAACCACATATGTAAAAGCGGTGAGGAAAATATGTTGTGGGTTTCAAGTTCTTTAACATTCCTGACAGTAAATTTTTCTCCTGGGATCATCTCAGATACTTGGGGGACATTATAAGATAATCAGGACCAGGGGGCTCCCAAAGCCCCAAAACACTGTGTTTATATTCTCAGGAGCATTTTAGCTGCTGCCCTCAGACCCTTCCTCTTTAGCTCTAACACATCTCTCCTCTTCCTGCTGCTTCTCCATCTCTTTGTAACAGTAAGAAACATTTAATGATTTAACAGGTGACTGCTTCCTGAGCCTTGTGGTCTACAGGAACCATCTCATCTCCCACTTGGCTTGGAGGCTCATGCCGTGCCTGAGCAGGGAATGTGCACAGGGTGAGGAGGCCCACAGACCTAAGGTGGGGAGCAGACAAGCCAGCCCTGAGCTTTCTGAGTTCCCCAGTGGGGCAGCCCCAGCTCTTCTGTGAGCTGGTCTGATGGATGGCTGCCCCATGCCCTGTACCTCACTGTTAGGAAGGGGCTTGGGGCCCACTGACACCATATCTTTCAGAAAGCACCCTAGAAGCTCCAAACCACTTGGTTGAGAGCCATGGGCCATTTTCTGACTCCTTGCAACTTTCAATATGACAGGCCTCAAGCCCCACCCATGTGTGATGCACACAGAGCACAACAGGAACCTGAGAACCATGTGCCAACGGACACGTGCTTACATCATCCGTAGGTTGGGTGGAAAAGAATTTTAGGGTGGGGACAAGGAAGAATATTTCTAGAAACTTCCACGCTTTCAGATTCCCTTCTACCCCTGGTTACAAAAATAAATCACTAGACGCTGAGATGCCATAAACAATACTTCCTATCTTTCTTTTGTCACTGATGGTCCTTTGATGGTCTCTAAGAAAACTTCATCTTTAACTTTCTAGAATTCTGGATGGTTTTGCTGCCAGGCTCTCACAAGGGAACGATGCTCCAGGAACCCAGGGAGAGTAGGATGCCCCCCTCCTCCCTCCCCACTGTGCCTGCTGCTCAGCCCTTGGCTTACTTCTCTCTACCCATCCCTGCCCAGGCCCTCTGGTCCCCTGAGCACTTTTCCTTAGCTGGAGATCTGGGAGGTACAAAGGCGCACATGGGGGGTTCTGAGCCAGGGTGATGGGGGTAGGGTGGAGAGCATCACAGCCTTGAGGAACGAGGGACTTGCCCATTTCAGGAGAGGGAAAACAGGCCCTAAAGAATGCTTTACCTTGACCACTTGTGTTACTCAGCTTTCTATCACTGTACAAAATACCCAAGAAAAATCAGCTTATTTTGGCTCGTGGTTTCAGAGGTTTCAGACTATGGCCACTTGGTCCAGTGGCTATGGCCTATGGCTTTGGCCTTTGACCTGCAGCAGTAGCATGTGGTGGAGGAAGACTATTTGTTTCATGACTGCCAGGAAGCAAAGAGACAGAGGAAGGGGCTGGGGTCTCAATATCCCTTCAAGGGCATGGCCCCTACGGCCCCTAATTTCTTTCCGTTAGGTCCCACCTCCTCCTCAAGTTTCCAATGGCACCATCAGCTGGGGACCAAGCATGCCACACACGAGGCTTTGGGGATGTTTAAGATCCAAACCATAACACTGGTGTTCCAGCCAGTGCTCATGTCTATGTGAGACCCAGGGCTCGTCCCTTCTCCTTGAGGGACCATTCAGCTCTGCACCTCCCATGGGGGTCAGGAGCATGTGTGGTCTATCGCTTTGCATCCTAAATCTTCTCGCTGTTGCTTTTGCTTTTTGGTAATGCCCTAGACCTAGGGGCGTGTGTTCTCAGGTAGAAGTGGTGAGGAATTTGGACTCTAGGGCCAGGTTTGCCTAGCTCGGCCCCAACAACTGCGTGACCCTGGGCAAGCTGCTTAACGGCTCGGCCTCAGTTTCCTTTTTTGCAAAACAGGTACTACTACTAAGAACTCCCGGCATGATTGTGGGGGAGACTGACTAAGTGGGGGTAGATAAAGGACTGGGAGCAACACAGGTGGTGACAGGTGTGACTATGGGTCTCCAATACCAATAGACAGTAGTATTCTAATGCAGTAGCTTTTCAGCATGAGCAGGTGTCAGAAGCTCCTGGAGGGCTTCTTAGAACATGGTTTCTTGGGCTGTAGCCCCAGAGATTCTGACTCAGTCTGGAGTGAGGCCCAAGAATTTGCATTTCTGACAAATCCCCAGGCGGTGGTGATGCTGCTGGCTCAGGGATCAGACTTTGAGAGTCACAGCTGTGCCTCATGCCTATTGCTGTCAGTGGCTTCGGTATTCCTACTCTCAACGCCCACGTTCTGAGAGCAGCTGCTGTGTGCCAGGTTTGGTGCTAGGCTCCTGTCATGCAGCCGCCGGGGGAGCAGCGGGCCTGAAGGCTCAGTCCTGCCTATAGCTCTCCCGCAGGCAAGTGGAACTACACAGACAGAGCACTTGAACCCCAATCTGTCTCACTCCAGAACAACGAGACTCAACTGTCAGCCAGCCTCCGGTCTTCATTCAACTGGTATTTGTGGAGCGTTTGATAAAACCTGCCTGCATATAGCACCGTGGAGTTCATGAAGCAATTTCAAATACATTTCCTCATTTCATACCCACAAAAGCCTGTGAAGTAGGTCAAGTATTAATATCGCCTGCTTTTACAAGGAAAAGGTAATTACAGAAAGAAAGGGAGGCTGGGAGCTGACAGGCGCCTGGTTCAGGACTGCACAGCTGGTGGGAGGGGCCCACCTGGCCTGCCAGCCCACGCTGCCCACTTTGCCCTGCTGCCTCTCGGGGGCTCTGTGGGCCTCACAGTGAGGGCACAGCTGATAGCAGCAAAGAAGGGAGCAGAAGACATAAATGCTGCCCTTTGGCAGAGAGGTGAGCTATACATAGGAGACTGTTCCAGAATAATCCCAGGGAGAAAGTGCATATGCCCCCGTGTGCCAGGGAGGTGAACATTCACTGCCGTGATGAGGTCATGTGAGGAAGGACATGGGGCAGCTGGAACAGGGGTGAGGCCAAGAGCAGCCACCCTAAGCTGGGGAGAACCAGGGACTCTGGCAGAACCGGAGAGAACCTGGCAACCCCCAGGGCTAGGGCTGTGGGGATGAGAGTGGGTATGCAGAAGGGAGGGCACTGAGGACCACCTGGGCCAGGCCACATCCCCTGGGCTGGACTTGACCTTCTTCTCCATCCACTCCAGATGCCCAAAGCACATGCTCATCTAAGGCCCTCTCAGCCTTTAGCCACTTTTAGGGAGACCCCACCATCACTTCAATCTGATTAGAGGAGCAAAGACAAGCCAGGTGTTACCAGGAAATGGTCTAATTAGCACTTACTGCTGACGATTCTTTTTTTTTTTTTTTTTTCCTTTTCTGTTTTAAACCCTGGACATTTTTTATTCGCTAATCATCTCTCAGTTCAACCAGCGTAGAGCTGCACGCGATTTACCTTTTGATGTTCACAGAAGAGAACTCTTGAATTTCAAAGAGCCGGCAGGGATTTGGGGGAATCGAATGCAGAAGCTACAGCCGTAATCAAACCTCATTAGAGGTTATTCTTCAAGCGGATTTTTTTCCTTCTGTCTGCCTCCCTTTCCCCTCCCTTTCGCCTGATTAGGGGGCTGGCGGTTGGGTTTGTTGTTTTCTTTGGGACAATCATGGTAAGCGATCTCCTCCCACCACCTCTAGTGGAGGCTGAGGCCTCCTTCCCCTCCTCGTCCCCCACCTTCCCACAGATGGTGACAGTGGGCTCGCGGCTTTGTGTTGGGGTTCCTCTCTGCACCTTACACTAGTTGCCATGGTGAGAATTAAGGCTTCATAAATAAAGGTAGCTCCAGGCAAATTTCCCTTTTCAGGAGCCTCTGCATCCTGCATAGAAAGGGGGGCTGCACCAGAGACAGGCTCAGAGTAGGCAGGCGAGGAGCGATGCTCTTGACCCCTCCTCCAGCGCCCATTCTGGACCCCCTCTCCAACATACATGGGGTCTGAGCTGAGTGGCTTCTGTGGCCCAGGAATGCTTCTGAGAAACCATGAGATTTGGGGGTGTTCAGAAGAGGTACGGGAAGCAGCCATCCCCGGCAGGCTTGAGATCCAGAGTTAATATTAAGCCCAGCTCGTGCCCCTTGAATAGAGATCCACTGCACGGGATGGGTAACAGAAGTCAATTCAATTAAAAAATCATTAATGTTGCACAAAGTAGTAATAATTGCTATCGTTTATCATCGCTTAGTGCCAAATGCTAGGTTAAATGACTTATATACATTTTTTTCCTCTAAGTCTTTTAACAATCCTATGAAGTAGGTACTATTATTATTATTATTATTTTCTAGATGGGATATTTTGCTGCACAGAGTAGTAAAGTAATTTGCCCAAGATTGCACAGCTTGTAGAGAGCAGCTGGAAGGTGACACTCATTTCTCCTGTGCTCATCTTTCCATACCCAGTGCTAAGCACCATAGTAGGTATGCATTGAATGGCCCTTAAGCACATGGCTCTGGGCCAAAACCTATGCTGCACTCTGGCAATAGAGAGGACAGGATCCTCCACAAGAATCCTGCCCTGGGATATGATAATCCAGAGGGGACAGTAGGCAGGTGAAGTACAAAACCAACCACCAGGGTCAGGAAGTGATAAAAGCCATAGGAAGCTTTGGATAGAAACAGCTGAGGGATCCCAGAGGAGGAAACAATTAATTTGCTCTAAGTAGATTGGAAAGCTGTTAGAGAGGAAGTGACATTTGAACTGGTCCTGTGGGCAGCATTGGGCCATTTCAAGCAGTTGGAGAAATGCCCCTCTGTGAATGAGGCAGGACATGTTCAGATAGTGGCACTGGGCATGGGACCTGGTGGGAGGCCCTGAGGAGCATGCAGAGAATTTGGGGTGCAGATGGGGGGGAACCACCGTGGACTTTTTGTCTGTTTGTTTGCATTAGTGAGGCAAGTCACTAAAATCATGCAGATTATATCTGCATCTGAAAGCTTGCTGTGTGGCTACAAGGAAGACAGTCTGGGACTGGGGGAGGCTGGGTCATGTCAAGCCTGAAGCAATAAACCAGATAGAAAAGGGTGAACAGGGACAGAGGTGGAAGAGGTGAAAGTGATTTGAGTGACATTTCCAAATAGAACCACCAGTCTCGCTCACTCCTTGGACATGGGTTTGGGGAGACGGTTGCCTGTTGAGGATGGCTCTTTGATTCTGATGTGGGGGGCTTGGTGTGTGGCAGCAGCATTCACTAAGAAAGGGAAGGCAGAATTCCAGCCCTGCTGGCTCACAGATGAGCAGTGTAACTGGACAAGTCCTTTGGTGCCTCTGAGTTTTCACTCTTCCAGTGCAATCATGTCTGTTTTAAAACTGTGGTTCATGTATACATATTGCCACTAGAAGTCATAATGATTTTTCTTCTTTCCTTCTCACAGCGTATTAAACCGCACCCCCATGCATCTGATCCAGGAAATCATATTAGTGGATGACTTCAGCAATGACCGTAAGTAATATAGCTCACTGGCAATGTAGGCATAGTGTCTGGACCCAGCTCCTGTGTAACAGGCAGAAGAGAGTTCACTGATTTTCTGGGTATGGAAGAAAGCCTGGGTGGATAATAAGCATGGGAGACTCCTGGGCTCAAAAAGGAGATAAATCTTACACTTGAGAAACAATTTCTTGGGTTCCCTGATGTCAGTTTTTGAGGATTCAACTAGCTAAACGTATAGATTCTTGAGTAGGTTGGTTGGTGTGTGAGTGTGCATGGGTAAGCATGCATGCACACATATGTGCAAGTGTGTACACATAGGCACTTGTGTTTGTGTGTGCACGTTTGTGCATGCACCATGTGCATGAGCATGTATATTCTGCAAGCACAGGCCCTCTAACCTACATTCTTAGATGTGGGAAAAGACACCAAAACTTCAAAGGCTCAGTGCTAGGACTGAAAGTCCAGAAACCATGACTGTTGTTGGAGGTTCCTGATTCTAATGCTGCATTAATCTGTAAGTCTGAGCTGAAACTGGCAGGCCTTCTCCTTTTCATTCCCTAAGAGGTCTGATGGAGATCTACCCATGGGTGGTTGGGACCCCCCATGGTTTCTCCCATAATCTGCCCATGGCACAGTGAGCAGCTGCCTTTGAACCTTCCAACTCACTGGTCATCACCATTTCCTACCTCATGTCCCCTTAATCTCCTATCAAAGAACTTGGGTCCCACTCAGATGTACACCCTAGATCTACTTTCCCCAAGAAAACATGCTGGGGGTTCCAGACAGCTGCATGTTAAGTTTGAAAGGCCCAATTACTGCACTAGCCCTGTTAGAATTCAGGAATTGTTAATACTGACACCTTCTCCAAGAGCCTTTGTCCCGGTAGCCTGGGTACAGTTCCCTGTAGTCACTGTCATCTAGGCAGAACCACCTCTTCCTGGTGGCAGGGGAAGTTGGGTGACCCCTGGGGACAGCTTCGAGTCTCAGGAGAGTAGAGCCCATCCCCACAGCTGCTAGAAACAGGGCACAGGGAGCCCCTCCCACCACAGGGCTGTCTGTGCACACACTGGAAACCCACACCTGTGAACCGCCCCAGAACTTCTGGGACGCATGTCACAGTGGGCTGCACACAGACCCAGGGCACTAAGACCTGGACTCCCACTTCTGGAACGTGGTGATCATCTTCCCCTTCCCTAGTGAAGAAGAGCTTGAGGTGGGAGAGACATCAGCTCTGCTGGGGGTGCACTGGCACTGAAGCAGGAGAAAGGCCTGCTGTAGGACTCACTTAGGGGTGAATAGTCGAGTGGTTATAGCTGGGCTCAGGAGTTAGACTGCCAGGGCTCAAATCCTCAAGCTGGAACTTACTAGTTCAGCAAATCATTAACCTCATGTGTGTCAGTTTCTTGTCTATTGAAGGAGCTGGCTAGAATGGTACAGAGTTTATATAGGGATTCAGTGTGTTAACACAGCCTCAGTGCTCAGAACAGGACCTAACCCAAAAGAAGCCTGGGAAAGTGTCTTCTGTCACTCATTAGAGTCCAGAGTCAAGCGGAGAGGCCAAGACCAGTAAATGAACACAGCAAAAGCAAAACCAGGACGGTGGGGCTGAGGTATGGAGCTCAGTAGGGAACTGGCAAGCTGAGGAAGTATGGGGCAGCAGGAAGCTCAGGAGTAGGAGCCTAAGACGTGGCCTCTCGCCCAGCCTCACACATTGTCCTATGGCTGGAGGCCTTCCTTCCAAGAGCCATTGTCCGGGTTGCCATTATCGGCTCCCTGTAACAGAAGGGACACTGGCCAATCCCTTCACAAGAGGGTCTCCATAATCTGAAAGCAAAGTCCAAAATCCTCATCTATGCCTGGCCTCCCCACAGTTCTGAACAGACCCAGAGAAGTGTACAGGACTCTGACCTTATCCTTCAGTGGTCTGTAGCCAAGAAATGTCCCTAGGTGACCATGCCAAGATTTCCCACCTAGAATGTTTTCAAGCAAATACGCAGTTGCCACTATGTATGGCCTACACCAGAGAAGCCCAGCTGCAGCCACCTGCCCAGACTGACCACCTTTATAATGACAGCGGTGATCATCAGCCCCATCCAGGAGCACCCTAGTGTCAGGACCAGGCTCAGCATTTCAGGTTGGGGATGGTGAGCAGGGCTGCCTTCCCAGGCGGTCAAGTTCACTCTCACTGGTGGTCGCATCCCTGGGTGCTCACTGGCACAACCTTTGTCTTTGCAGCTGATGACTGCAATCAGCTCATCAGGCTGCCCAAGGTCAAGTGCTTGCGTAACACTGAGCGGCAAGGTAGGTCTGTGGTGTGGGGCAGGGCTGGGGGTCATGGGTCTGTGTCTGGGTGTTCAGGTGATGGAGGGACAGTGGCACCCACCTGATCATTTGTCCCTGATGCAGGTCTGGTCCGCTCCCGGATACGGGGTGCTGATGTTGCTCAGGGCACCACTCTGACATTCCTGGACAGCCACTGTGAGGTGAACAGGGACTGGCTCCAGCCCCTTTTGCACAGGGTCAAAGAGGTGAGTGGGGCCGAGGAGCAGAACTGGGTTTCCTTCCATCCAGTTCTGCTGGGGTCTCTCAAGTTCGTTACCTCACATAGGCCTCCACTTCTGAGAGTTGGGCAGGACAGATTGCTGACCCTATTTTTCAGAGGAACTAACTAAGGTAGCGTGGCCTTCCCAGGGTCCCACCTCAGCCAGTAGAGGAGCAAGGATCCAGACGTGTTTGTTTTATCCCACTGTCACCTATAGTAGGTTTCCAGTTAGGGTTCCCAATGGGTTATATGTGACACATTCAACTTCCTGGTCAAGAGAGAACCACTCAGAACTATTTCTACCAAACCAGAAAGTTCCAGAAAGGGAATCCTCAGAAGGGTCTCTTGTAGGAAAAAGCAGCCAAGAATGAGCCAAGCTTCATCACTCAATTTCTGAGGCCTCTGTCCTCCTTCTACTTCTGCAGTACTGTCATCCCGAGGCCCTGCCCAAGCAGGTGGGCAGAGAGACCTGAAGCCCTTGCCTCTGCCCACCCTTAACTGACTCTGGAATTCTATATGTGTCTTTTCTGCCTGTGTCAGTTAATCCTTTGGAAAGTGAAAAAGAGATCCAATTTTTCCCTTAATTATTTTATATTTTAAAAAGTCCACTCACTGCTCTGCCAATCCACAGTCTACTCTTCTGTAGACAGTGGTGCCAGTGACCAGCATTTGCATTTCTCCACACCCTTATCAACTACTGACTCAAATAGAGGGTCTGTGCAGTAGGAGTCGGGTGTCAACATACCCATTTCACAGATGAAGAAACAATCGTGGGGCCTGAAAGTCCTCAGCTGGTACCTCCAGCGCCAGAACCTTGGAGTTGCTTGAACAGCATGTTCCCTATACAAGGATTCTTTCTTACCTTTCATGGTGGCTGCTCCAGTCCTCCCTGCATTGCGCCATGTCAAGGGGCTGAGAGGACTGAGCATGTAAACCGTTCAGGAGAGAACCACGTAGTCCTTACCCATGCCGTTCTTCCCAAGGAGCCAGCTTTGGGGGCCTGCATGCACAAGACCAGCCCGGACTACTTCCCCAGAGATGCAGAGGGCCATCCCCTCAGTATTGTTAGACAGATCCCCTCTGCTGTGATGCAGACAAAGAGGTCTGAGTTGAGCAACACAAAGTTGTAGACTGACCATTCGTTGGGGTAGGGCTTCTCCTGGCACCAAAGGCTCATTCAAATGCACCCTTCCTCTAGCTCTCATTCACAGCTCAGCAGCCTACTTGGCATTCCCTTCGATACAGCTGAGCTGCTCCTTATCCCTGAACTTGCCCCCTGGCATCTCTGAGCAAGCCCTTCCATCCCTGGATGCACTTTGTCTCCTCTCCACAAACCTTCCTGCTGCATGCCCATCTCTCCTCCTCCAGGTGGGAAGCCTGTCCTGACTGCAGGGCCAGCTAGGATCTCTTTGGGCAAAAATTGCTCACTTACTGGGCCCACCGATTCCTCTCTGGGTTCTTTTCTCTATCTACCCTAACAAATGACAAACCTGAAGCAGGGGACCAGCTCTGTCCTTGGGACCACCCTGTGTAACTTCCTGTTTGGAAGTGATAAGAAAGCAGAAGTGCTGGGGTTGGAATTAGGAGGTAAGCAGGTTCACTGCTGGCCCCTAAATTAGCAGACACTTACGGAGCACCTATTTGGGGCAGAGGCCAAAGAACTGGAATGACCCTGTAACAGAAATCCACACCAGCTTTGTAAGCCCCTGCTGTCCTCATTACAGGGCCCACACTGCTTTGCAAGACCCCTAGAAAGGAGATGAAACAGGCTAGGGAAAGAGATGTGAACACTCTAGAAACAAGGACATTCTGAGATGTTTGAGCACCTGGATAACGAAATAGGGAAATCCACTTCTGGCCAGTGACCTTTACCTCCCCCAAAAGGTCTTTCTACCTGTCAGTTGCTGACATGAATCCAGGGAGGTCCTGCTGCCATTCATGCCTGGAGCTAGGAGGAGATGGAGTGGATAAATAGCAACCAACAAGGGTCAAGGTTGCAGAATCAGAAGGAAGGCTAGAAAACCTAAGGTAGTTAGTGAGGGTGGGCTTGAGACTCTGTTTACAAGGTTTTATACGGAAGAGATGAGGTTCCCAACTTAAATTAAGGTCATATGAAAAAGGAATAGATTTGAAGCCCAGGAACGTGGTATAGTGGAAAATCTCTTGGCCAGGGAGCAGAGGACAGGAGAGAAGAGGCCGGGACCTCTCATTTTCCATTACAAAAGTGACCCACAGCCATTGTAAACATTGGAAAATATGGAACAGTAGGATCAAAACTAATCAGCCGCAATTCTACCATGTGAAGACATGCAACGTTAGAATTTCTTTCCATTTAGGATCATTTTCTCTTTGCAGAAAGTGTCTTTTATGTAGTTGTAATCATGCTGTATTTATACAATTTTGTATCCTGCTTTTTTTCCCTTACACATAAGCTTTTTCTGAGCAATGACTCTCAGGCAATTTGCCCCTTACCCAGAATGGCAGATGTGTTGTAGTGTCCCCTGAAGAGTCAGGAAATTCATCTCCAAGGAAGAAATGAAGGGCTGGGGTACTGGGCACAAATGAGTGCCCACACTGCTGGCTCTGCCTCACCCCTCAGGAACCTCCTGGCCCTACTTGGCACCCCCTCCCTGTCCCTACCTGGCACCTCTCCCTGTCCCAGCTGGCTGACCATGCACCCTAGAGCACATGATCACTGGGTCCAAGCCCTAATGACATGTCGGGGGGCTGCTGGGCTGGCACGTGGTCAGGGCTCAGACCTGATCCTAGGAGCTCTTTATCCAGAGCTGTGCCCAGGCCCCTTAGGGACTGCTGTCACAGCAATGGACTCAGCCCCAGGACCTTTGCCCCTGGACTGCCTCTGTGTATGTGTTATAAAATACATATAACAAGATTTGCCATTTTAACCATCTCCGAGTGGGCAGTTCAATGATGTTCACAGAATTGTATCACACTGAACCACAATCTAATTGCAAAACACATTCACCACCTCAAAGGGAAGCCTCACACCCATGAGCAAGTAGTCACTCCTCATTTCCCTATTGTCCCTGCCCCTGGCAACCACTAATTTTCTTTCTGTCCCTATGGATTTACCTGTCCTGTACATTTCATATAATTGGAATCAAATGATTTGTGGCCTTTCAATTCTGGCTTCTTTCACTTGACATATATTTAAGCCTCATCTACCATGTAGCATATATCAGTATTCCTTTTCATGACTAAATAATACTTTGCAGCATGTATAGACCACATTTGGTTTATACATTCATTCATGGATGGACGTTTGGGTTGTTTTTGCTATTGTGTGTGATGAGGCTGTAAACATTCATGTACATGTTTTTGTTTTTCAATTCCTTGGGGTATGTATATGGAGATGTAGAATTATTGAATCACATGGGATTTTGATGTTTCATCGGTAGGGACCTCCGGGCGGACTCTGTTCTTGTAGGATGTGTTAAAGGGACTTTGCTTTCCTGGTTCAGTCTTACTAGCCTTCGAGTCTTTTCCATCCTCATGGCTCTGAGCCCGTCTCAGAAGCCCTTCCTGAAAAATGCTTTCATATGTGCATTCGCAGCCAGCGTTCCCTGCTGGTCAGGCCATGCCTCCTTCCTCTTCCCAGATGTAAGTGCTGCCTGCCCCAAGATGCCTGATCACGGGGAGTCATTTGACTATAAGGTTGAGTTCAGCCTCCCAAGCTAAGCTCCTTGGTCCCCACTATCTGAGCTAAAGCTTTCATAGCAAAGAGATTAGTAAGACAAACTCCAGGCTGGATACAGCTCTGCCCCTTGCAGAGCTGTGGTGGCATCATTGGGCTGCAGAGGTTTCCCTGAGACCCTGCCTCTTGATGTCCTCACACTTCCCCTGGGACAGTCCCCTGGGGATGGGGAGTGTGGATGCGAATCTACTTGTGTTTGTACAAGTCCCGTGTCTTGGCTCAGCCTAGAACGTCATGTGATCTTATGAGCAGACGTGGAAATTTTTAGCTGTAATTGGAGTTTGGGATTTTCAAAAATAGAGATAAGAAAGAGGCGGGGCTTCGCCATCCTCAGCTGGTGTTCCCCACATTGAAAATCTCCCTGACTTTCCTTGTCTTCATTTCAATGACATGATGATATGAAACGAGCACCAAGTTGTTTTGTTTTTGAATAGGGGATTCTTTTCTTCCCCTCCTTATCTACATACTTCTTTGGTAGGAAAATATTTTAAGAAATCTCGATCTCTGTAGCATTCAGTAAATTTACATAAATAATAGCTTACACACTCTTCAACGCCTTCTCACATACTCTCCTCCTTTGCTTCTCACAAGAGCCCTGTTTAAAAGGCAGGATTGTTTTGGAAATAATAATTTGTCTTCGCTTTCTAGATGAAGAAATGGAGTCCCATGGAGCGTGCCAATTTGCTAAGTTCAAACATATTTTAGATGGCAGGGCCAGAATGGGAACCCAGGTGTCCTATCCATTTGTTCCTGCTGCCTAGGTGTCACATCCTTGAGGACCCCTCTCCCGCTTACTGCCCCTCCCTACAGACCAACTTAGAGGCCCCTGGGCTTTGTCTGTGCCCCAAATTGGAATCACCTACTACCTGTCCACCTTCCCTGGACTATGAAGTCTCTCCCTCATCCTGTACCTGCCACCAGGGATGCTGGTGACTACCGAAGGAGGTACCTCTAGAAGCTTTAGATTGCCCATTCACATGTGGTTTTAATTATGTCAATCAATGAAGAAACAGGAGACATGACAGCAGCCATGATTGATGGCTACTGCCTGAGGCATTCAGCCTCTGTCACTGCTCCTGGCAAGGGCCAGGAGAGGAGGGGGTGGGGTGCCTTAGTTTGCTTGGGGGAGGGGGGAAGAGGGACCTGCCTGGGATTCTACCAGCTGCCTACCTGAGCCTAAGCGTGGATGTAGCTGTCAAAGTACAGCCTTCAGAGCACACAGGCCTCCGGTGGGTCCGGGTGTTTGTACTAAGAGTCTGCTTCTCCAGGCATCCAGGAGGCTGTAAATGGCCTACTATCCACATTTGCTGGCACCAACACAGTATCCTCAAGGGAGCTAATAGCCACCCTCTTGTCGCCAAGGCTGATTGAACACCTGCTGCCCACCAGGCTCTGGGCTGGTGCTGAGGGATCCAACAGCGGAGCAGATGCCAACCCCCCAGGCCACACAGAGAGTTTGTCCTGGCAACCCCTTTTCAAGGTCGTGGCTCTGTATAGCACTTTGTCCCAGACAGCCATCACTGCCTGTCTGGTCTCCATGACTCAGCGCAGCAGTTACCATAGCTGAGTTGACAGAAATCACTGGACAGAAACCCTCAAAACCAGTAGGGGAGCACCCCAGAGCCTGTTGCAAGGCTGGAGGCAGAGCCCATGGGTGATTTGGGGGAGTCTGTGGCCAAGGTCAGCAGCCAGCATTTTATTTTACATTTTGGCTTTTAAATATTAAGGACAGTTTTTTTTTTAAATCAAAACAGGATTATAGTTTGGGGGTCCCCAAGACTACCATTGGGCTCAGTAATTTGCTAGAAGGACCCAATCGAGGTTATGGTTTATTACAGTGAAAGGATACAGGTTAAAGTGTAATAGGAAGGGGACAGGAGAGGGTTCCAGGCACACGCTTTTATTTGTCCTCTCCCAGGTTTTGCAGGTAACAACCACTTCTCCCAGCAAAGACATGTGGCGGCACTCAGGGGAGT
This sequence comes from Marmota flaviventris, assembly GCF_047511675.1. Classification (NCBI taxonomy): domain Eukaryota; kingdom Metazoa; phylum Chordata; class Mammalia; order Rodentia; family Sciuridae; genus Marmota; species Marmota flaviventris. The sequence goes on along the minus strand of NC_092511.1, from coordinate 23,803,742 downwards.
TCACTCACACTGAGTGTGTCCAGGGCTTTTACTGAGTGTTGACCACACAGACATGGCTGACCTCCCTGTGGTCTCCATGCCCCTGCATTGCCCAAGGCCCTCACCCTAAATCGCTCTGTTAGCCTAGTGTTAGCACAGGTGTCCCAAGGCTTCCACGCAAATAATGACACTTTTTAGGCAGGACACTCGAAGTCTTTAGAGGACCAGATGTGTCTGTGGGTGAGTTTACTCCTGTACTGCAGAAGGTTGGCAGGACTCAGTGCAGCTGCAGAGAGCTCAACCCTCAGAGAGCAAAGGTAAAATGAGACTTGGTCGGACTCACAGAAGATGCATCTGAACTCCTAAGGGCATGTTTGAGGGTTTGTGTGTGGGGGGGTGTCTGTGTGTATGTGTCATGTGTATCTACACATAGACGCTGACAGCAGCCCAAGAAGAGCCCCAGAGGACTGTGGCGGTGGGCAGGTGCAGTGCTGGGGGTGAATGAAGCATCTGTGGTGCCAAGAGGTAGAGGCAGCATGTCGACAATGAGCATCTCCTTCCGCGGGGCCCATTGGCTTTCAGAGCGCCTTGTTACTGTCAGAGGGAGCCGCCTGTGGGAGGCTCAGGGCCAAATTAAGTCTGTGAACTTAGAATCAGGCACTCAGTGAATCTGAAGCTTGAAATAAGAAGACAACCTCATCTGGGGGAAAAATTGAACCAGGAAATTAAATGGCTTCAAGGAGAAACAGAGGTTCCTGCCTGTGCTGGCCAAAGGGTGATTGCAGAGGAGAGGAAAGCGGTCCTGCCCAGCTCCCCAGACCTGCTGGCTTTCCCAGGCCACTGAGTGTCACTGAGTTATCCCCAAGTATCCATGTCACAGCTCTGGCACACTGCCCTTAACCTCAACTTGACCCTGCTGCATACCTGGTGAGGTATCCACTTAGGATTGGGAAGCTTGACAAACATGGTAACCCCAAAGAGCTAGTGACTTTGGCTTGTATATTTTGAAAATATTCCCTGGATGATTTTGATGTGCATAGACAGTGTGGCCTGAAGAAAGCAGCAAGTGATGAGGCTAGAAAACAAAATACAAGGCTTCTTTTTTTTTTTAATTGACACAGTGATTGTACATATTCACAGGTTATTGTGCGATCGTTGGTTACATGCATACAGTGAGTAATGATCAAGCCAGGATAATTAGCATTTCCGTCACCTCTAACATTTATCATTTCTTTGTGTTGAGAACTTTCAAAACCCCCTCAGTTTTTTTTAATATATAATAAATTATTATACACCATGTTCACCTTACTATGCTATAGGGTTTATTTCTCCTTTCTAACTGTATTTTGATACCCACTGTCCCACCTCTCCTGTCCTCCTGGCTCCCCTGCTCTTCCTAGCCTCTAGGGTCTTCATTTTTACTCAGACAAATGTCACATGTCCTCTGTCCTGTGGGAGCAGGCCTGGTTTTGGTGGTCTTGGATGCCATGCTAAGGATTTTATACCTTACCTTAGAGGCGATTAAAGTTTTAGCAGTTTAGCAGTCATATTTAGATGGTGGAAAGATAGCTTTGGCAGCCATATGTGGAACCACAGGAGAGAGGGATTAATGGGATGGGGTGGGGGTTAGGGCCCATTGCTGAGAGGGGATGGAGACTGGCAGGGGAAATCAAAAGAGCCATTTTAGAGTAAGAACCAACAGAACTGGATCTAGTTGATGGACAAGGTGAAGCTTGCTCATTCAGTGCCAGGTGAGAGTGATTCGTGATGATCTAGTAACAGAAATAGGGAACTTGAGAAGGGAGCATGCGTGGGCAGAAGATGGTGAAGCCACCTGTTGAAGGGCAAATGGAGGTGGTCAGCGGCATATGGGTTGGGAGCTAGGAGGGACATTGGGCCTAGAGGCTCAGATTTGTGAGTATCTAGCTACAGGGGACAGCTATTCAGAAGCTGGTCTGGGAACCAAAGGCCTAGGGTGAAAATATCTAGAAGCTCTGAGAGCTTCCCCTGTGGGTGCGTGGCTTTGCTTTCTGAGGCTGGAGGCTGGGGTCACCTTGCCAGCTAACTGAATCCTCTGCCTCCTTGAGCCCCACTGATGGGAGAGGACTTCTGGAACCCCTTCCTCCCGGTGTTCCCCTTCTCTGTGTGCAACACTCCTCAGCCAAGCCCCACCATGCTCCTCCACTATTCTCAGAAGGCCACTGTGACTGACAAGGTCCCCAACAGACAAGGCTAGATTCTTGGCCTCTTATGCATCATAACCAGAGAGGTCACAGTGTCCAGCACCCCCTTCTACAGATGGTGAAGTTGAGACGCAGAGATGCAAGTGATTGCTCAAGGTCACCTTGGGAGGCCCTGTTAGGCTGCCTGACTCCTGGCCCGGCTCCTCCCCACAGGCTGGGTGTGGGGGTCTTTTGTTTTACAGGACTACACACGTGTGGTGTGCCCTGTGATTGATATCATTAACCTGGACACCTTCAGCTACATCGAGTCTGCCTCAGAGTTGAGAGGGGGTGAGTGGGGCAGACACCTTCTCCTCCTTGTCGTTGCTTTAAGTGGGAGGGAAGTGAGGGGAAACTTGTTAGTGTCTCTGGAGCACCCCGTCCTGCACCCTATAAGAGAATTCACTCCAGTTTGGCTCTTACTCCTGGAACTGTGAAGGGATGGGCCAGGGGCACGGGCAGGACACCCCCACACACACACAGCTCTAGCTGCAAGCCAGGGGTCCTCCTGGGGCCTCCCTCAGCTACATGGGATCTCCATGTTGGCACTGCCCTCTCCTAGGGATTTTCCACTGCTCTCTGCCCAGGGTCCAGCACTGACCGCCCCCCACCCCAAGACCAACTTCTAGATAATTCAGGTGGTCTATAGGCCTCTTGAAAACCTGCTTACACCTTCCTGGCACTCAAGGCTGAAGGTCACACTCTGTAGATGTCCATTTTGTCACCCTGTGCCCTACCCTAGGGTTTTATCCTTTGCTCTTTTTCTCCTAACTCTATCTAGCGGAGAAGCTTCACAAAGCCAGTAGGAGGTATGGCAAGAGAAGGAAGCTGGGAGAGAAAGCTCTGGCAGCCCTGCTATGGGTCAGCACAGAGGAGTTCTGTTGTCCTGGGGACCCACTTCCCCCGGAACCTGAGTGTCTCCCTGAACTTGTGGGAACTAAACTCTGTAGGTGCCTTGAGAGACCAAATCAACAGGGTTGGTGCTGTGTTTTAGGGTTTGACTGGAGCCTGCACTTCCGATGGGAGCAGCTCCCCCCAAAGCAGAAGGCTCAACGCCTGGACCCCACTGAGCCCATCAGGTGAGTAAGAAGGGGCAGCGCAGGGTGGGGTGGGCAGGTTTAGCACCACTTGGTCTTTCCTGATATCCCACTGTACGCAGAGGGGTCCATATTTGATGCCCAAAGGGCAGGAATGAAGAGAACCCTCTGCTAGGCCATCTCTACTTCTGCCCTTATTTTGTGAGACTTTTGTCTCCAGGAAACTTCCATTTAAGGGAATGGGTTCTGGTGACCTGTGCTGAGGAGTGGGTGCTGAGCATCGTTCACCCTCACACAGGCCATGATGGCCTCATGCTTCCTGCTTAACTCGAGGATCCAGGATGCCCCCTTAGGGCCAAGGGCCCCCATGTCTTGGCTGTCCACACTCATGGCAGGAAGGCTGAGTGGCTGCAGGCACTAGAAGTGGAGACTGACATCAAGACGTGGCTCCTGCCACGTGTTAATAAGCACATCTGTCCTATTCTTGGTGAGAGAGCACTGTGGTGTGAACTCTAGGCCACTTATGCCATACTGTGGAGGGCTCTGTCCTGCTCTACTTTCTCCTCAGGGTCCCATTGTGACCCACAATGCACCCTGGCAAACTTTCTCCCTGGTGCTCAGTGCTCACACCCTGAGGGTATGGCATAGAACAGAGCATAGTGATCCATCCCCATGGTCCACTCCTCAGAGGCCTGTGGTCTCTGAGTCAAGCGTGTATGGCCTTGAGGGCCTGCCTGAGACTGGGTGGTAAATGCACCTCAGGCCTCTTGGGACCCTCCAAGCTAAAATAAGTCTGCCTTGGGTCAGGGAGCAGGAAGATAACTGTTTAGAGAACCCTAGAGAAGGCCATGGGGTGGGGATTTCTGTGCCCAGGGACTTAGGGACACCTGGCATTATCCAAGGGCATCTGTGTCTCTGATGCCTGTCACAGTAACTGTTTGAACATCTTTATTGGATTGACATAAGTCAAACCGAGGACTGAAAGGGCTGCAGAAAGCTGAACAGAGTGCTCCAGGCAGATGGGTAGTGACTCCGAGCTCTCCTCTTCCTCCACCTTCAATATCCGGAGTGACGCCAAGAGAGAAATGAGAGCCAGGTGGCACTCTGGACACTGGGAGATGCTTCTCACCAGGCTGAGCACTGAGCAGGCACATCAGCCTCTCAGCTCCTCATCCGTCCTGTGTGAAGGGGGGTGGTCATGGGAAGTGCCTGTCTAGACACCTCAGAGCAGTGGACCAAGTCCAGGAGGAAGCTGGTGCCGCAGCCTGGGTTTTCCCATCTCCCTCTCGCCAGAGGGCTTCTCAGGGTGGTTCTCCTCCTGTGGGATGCCTCTGCTCATCAGACAGGAAGTGTCTCCCGGGAGTAGGCCACTTCTCAGGGAGCAGGAGCCTGTGCCATATCAAAGGTACACCTGGGCTTCCATCTGTTCCCTATCAATTACTTGTTTCATATTGGACTTTCCCTTTACCCTTGGGACCCACTGAATGGGGGACAGGACCATGAAGGCTTACAACCTACACCGGCCGTTTGATCTAACAAACATATCCGAATTCTCTTGGAGTTGCTTGCTTGGATTCTGCTACTCTTGCCTGCCTTCTTATTCAATCCCTTTCCTTTCCAAGGACCTACTGTGACATCTGCCTCAGCAATCAAGAGCCAGGAGATTTGGGGTGGGACTCCCTAAAAAGAAAAGAAAAAATGCGGTTATATGAGTTTGGTATGGCTGTAGTAACAAGTCCCACGGATTGGGTGCAGAAATTTATTGTCTCTGGTTCTGGAGACCAGAAGTCTAAAATTGAAGTGGGAGCAGGGTTTGTGCCTTTTGAGGGCTATGTCTCTCTGTGTCTCCACCATGTCTTGTTTTTGTGCATTTTATAAGGACCCCAGTGACATTGGATTAGAGCCCACTCTATTGATCCTATTTTAACTTAATTACCTGTAAGGACCTCCCTCTGAAAACAAAGCACATCTCAGGTACTGGGAGTTAGGACCCCAATATATGCTTCTGGGAAGAGGGAGACAAAATTAATTTAATAAAGGAGTAAGGATGGACCGGGTGTGGTGGCGCACGCCTGTAATCCTAGCAGTTTGGGAGGCGGAGGCAAGAAGGACTGCAAGTTCAAAGACAGCCTCAGCATCCGTGAGGCACTAAATAACTCAGTGAGACCCCGTCTCTAAATAAAATACAAAACAGCTGAGGATGTGGCTCAGTGGTCAAGTGCTCCTGAGTTCAATCCCGGTACTAAATAAATAAATAAATAAATGGAAAATAAGGGAGTGAGCTGGGTTTCAGGAAATGGATGTGCTGCTAACAGGTGCTGCCCCAACCCTTCTCTGCCTGGTCAGTGATCGCTGCCCCTGCTCCCAATAATGGAGCCCCAGCAAAGAGCCCCACTGGGCTGCATCTGAGGAAGAGGTTGGTGGGAGCTCTCTAGTCCCACAAGCAGCTGAGGTTCTGAGCAATCCTGGCCTCCATGGGAACGGTGCTGGTAAACAAAGTTACTTGTCTGCAAGGAGAGATTTACAATCAGAGTGCAAAACTCTAGAGCAGGTTTTTGTTTTGGAAAACTGGACAAGGTGTTGACCATTCTGAAGAGGAACAGAAATGGGAAGCAAATGGCCTTGAGTTTTGGGTACCCAGGGCACAGAGTGTCTCCTCCTTTCCTGATCCCCCCTCTTTCCTTCCGAATACACAGGACTCCCATCATAGCTGGAGGGCTCTTCGTGATTGACAAAGGCTGGTTCAATTACCTGGGGAAATACGACATGGATATGGACATCTGGGGTGGGGAGAACTTTGGTGAGTTCCCACCCTGTGCATTCTTACCTATACCGTTCTCCATTGCATCCATCCTGAGAGCTGAGGAGGGGAGCTCTGGGTTCTTGGGCCTAGCGTGGAGCTGATCTGTCACACATGCTGGGATCAGAGCCTGGGAGAGGGTAAGCAAGTCACTCCTTGGGGGAAGGCTGGATGATGCACCAGAGCAGTGATTGTTGGAGGGCAGCCACAGGATGATGGGGGGGAAACATGCCAGGGAGACTCTTGGGGGGATGGTGAAGGGCAAAGGCCAGGAAGGCCACCGGGGAACACCAGGTCCCAGGGGCCAGACCCAGGCTCAAACTAGGAGCACTGAACTTGGGAATTTGGTGTTAGAAGAAGATTGAAGAGAAAGAGAATGAGGAATAGGAAAGCGAGTAACATTCCTTCACCTCCATTAACCTCCCTTGGCACCCTTGAGTATAACACGCAGCATTGTGTGAACGAAGAGGGTCTATCATAATTGACATGGAAACCCTGGGGGCATCTTGCCCTTATCTTTTAGTGGGAGAGGAAAGGGTGAGGAGAGGGGCTCATTACAGGGCCCCAAACCCTGCACACAGATGGCCCAGATCTGGTCACAGTGGTGTAGGGCTGAGGTTGGCAGCTACAGGAGAAGTAGCATGGTCAGAAAGCCCCATGCCATCTAGCTGATGACCCCAAGTGACCCTCATTTCCCTCCTGTATTAAAAGTATGACTTTGGGATAAGGATCCAATTTCTTGGGGTTGTGAAAACCCAGTGAGGTGAGTGTGTGAAAATCATGGCACCTGGTGGGCGTAACAAGTGTGTCTCCTTCCAGCAGTGACACTTTAGGGGATCCCCCGAATGTAAGCTGCTCAAGGGCAGGGACCTGCTCTGTTTTGTTCATGGCCATCTCCAGCACTTAGTAAATGTGGCACTGGCCACTCAGGAGGCCCCTAGAAACTACTGAACAAACCAACCCTGGTAGAGGGGAGCATGTTCGGCACGGGCCCTTGGAGCAGTGTGCAGGCCAAGAGGGATCCTCGGGGCTCATCTTGGCCCTCCGCAGTAATCCCGGGCATTGTCCACTGCTACTGTTGTCTCCTGCTCCTGCCCCTGGAGTGTTTTACAGCTTTCTTCCTCAGTCACTAAGAGTTATTTCCTGGAAATTTATGGCTCCTGGCCTGACCCACAGCATCTGTTCTCCCAAACTGGGCAGCGGAGAAAAAAATCTATCAGAAAAGTTGGTCTCCTGCCAGACAAGGGCCAGGCTGGAAGCACAACAAACAAAACAGAAAACCCCGACACTGGCCAGCCATACGGAATTCCCCTGTGGGACCTGTCCTTGAAGGCCTCAGATAGTGCAATAGGATCATGGCTGTGTTGGTGTGGGGATCAGGGCTGGGTCAAGCTGCACCAACCCTCCCACCCCGACCCCCCACTGGGAACTTGGGGCCAGGTAGATCCCTTGGTGTTCTCAATGGGGCAGGGCTTTCTGTCTTACTAGGCAGAGTTGATGGTATGTCCTGATGCTTGACCTATCCCTTATTTAGTAATGAGTTCCAGCCTTTCTCCCCATAGGCAAATGCATCCTCCCTGGAATACTTTTGACGGACAGCCATTCTCTACTATCTGCTCCAATGCTGCTTGTAATGTGGCATTCACTGTTTCACAGTTCAGCACATTCTGTGTTGAGATTTTTGTGTGTGTGTGTAGAATTGTTAGAAAATTCGTTGAAGCCCGGCCTCCTCCCAGCTTGTCTGTTGGGGTTTGTTCTGCCCTCTTGAACCGCACTAGGTGAGCAGTCGCATTTGGATGTAGACAGCATGTTATTTTCAACGATGGCACATTCTGGTCCAACTTACTAGTACCTTTCCTTTATAGCAGCGTTAACACACATCTGCTCAAATCAAGAAGCAATCTCATCTAGCCGACTTCCGCATCATTTGGCATTAACAAGGACTGATTTGAATAAAGAAGTTGGGAAGGGGTCCTGGGGAGGTGTGGGAGAGACAGTTTAGCATCCATCACAAAAATTTTAAAGCACAGAAAAAGCTCTGCAGACAGCCATCGCAGGAGACTCTCTGTTTTCTCACACCTGAACATTCCATTATGCTATAGCCAGCTTATAGCACTTTGAAAGCCATTTCTGGATTCTTTTTAAAAAAAGCATTTCATGTGCCAGAAAATGCAGTGCTTTTTCAAGGGACAGCATAACACCTGCAGGTGGGGATTACAAGGCACCCGAGTGTGCAAAGGTGGGAATTTGAAAGCGGGTCCATGTGATGATCAGGGATTGGGACAGGGTACATGAGCCATGCTTCAGTGACAAAAAAGAGATGCTGTGCAGAAGCAAAGGAGCTTGCCTGTCAGAGTAATGGGACCCTGGATCCCTGAATGAGGCAGAAGGGGCCGCCTCACCCCACAAGTTCCCAAGTCCTCAAGATATATTTCCTTTGCAGCCCCTCACACCTATTCTCTTTTTTCTGTCCCCAACAATCCTCTCCCGGTGATGCTCCACCTCTGTCTCATGCCTGTCAAATCTGTCCTCCCTTGTTACTGCAGAAATGCTCTCTGAGATGCAAACTTCCTAGTCCTGGGGCCACAGTGACTCCCTCTGGTCCTAAAGAGGAAGCCCACACTCACTCCTCCCCTGGGGCCTTGCCTACCTCTCCAGCCTCTCCTCCCTCCAGCCTTGGGTCCAGAGGTACTGACAGAGCCTCCTGCCCATCTCAGAATATTCCCCAGACTTCTACATGACTGCACCTCCCTTCTTCACCAATTGCTGATACCCTGCAGAAGGCAGGTCTGGAGCAGCCTCCTCTGTGAGTGACATGGGTACCTTCCTCAGTCTCTCTCTTGCTCATCCCCTCCCTTACTCTGTATCCCTCAGCACCACTTCAGGGTGCTGAGCCTGCCACCCTGTTCTACGTCCTGCCAAGCCAGGAGCTCCTTAAATGCAAGAACATGTATCCAACTCCCCATTCTTGAGACCCAGAACAGTAGGAACTGACCAATGTCTGTGCAAGAAGCAACAGACCCAATAAGGAAATTCAAGGAGGGAAGGGCAGTGTAGACACAGTCGCCCCTTGGTGACTGCAGGGGACTCCTTCCAGGACCACTCAACACAACGAAATCTGCAGATATCAAGTCCCTCGTATAAAATGGTATAGTATTTTCATATAACCTACACACACAGCACCCTGTGTGCTTTAAATCATCTCTCAATTACTTATAATTAATACGATGTAAGTGCTATGTAAATAATTGCTCTTTATGGTTTAGGGAATAATGACAAGGAAAAGGAGTTCAGACGTGTTCAGTACAGATTGCAATTCTTTTTTGAACATTTCAGTAAAAATAATAAACCACAGTTGGTTGAATTCATGGATGAGGAACCCCACCGATATGGAGGGCTGACTGGAATATACAAGGTGCCATTTAAAATGGGTCTCACTGCATAAACGGAGCCATGCTTAAGGGTCCCCTTAAAACATGAAAATAATAAGAGCAGGCAGGAGCAGTTTTCCTTAACAGGAAACAGAATTTCTGTGTCTTCTAGATATGTTTGTATGTGCTGGGTTCACATTATTTCACAGCCCAGAAATACATGAAGATATTGGCCCGGCAACCTTGACCTTGCTCAATCACAAGCTGCCCTTGCCCCTCCCATCTCACTTTTCATAGGTTCCAAGTAGTCACTGGTGGAGGGTGGAGTGGCTGCAGGGGCCCTGGGAAGGCTAGGCCAGGTCCTACCCGACCCCCACAAACGCTCACACCCTCTGACCCTGGTGCCACCGTTCCCACCAAGTATTTCTAAAATAAGCTGAAGAGTTTTGATAATTATATCCACAGTTTAGGATATGAGTAGGCTTTAGGGAAATGTGGCTTTTAAACTTTTTTTTTTCCCCAGAAGTTGATTTGCATTAAAATTGGATGCTTAAGCTCTCATTTGCATAACACAGGATCCATGTAATATATCTACTTACTTTGAGCTGCATCTTACTTTTAGCTTTTGGTTTTTAGAGATAAAGGGAATCTATTGCCCAATAAGAAGTGTGTGTGAGTGTGTGCATGAGTGTGAGTGTGTGTACACGCATGTGTGTGTGTGTGTGGGGGGGGGGGTACACATTTCCGAAAAAGGAGGCTTTGGCACACACAGGAAGGGAGAATATGGGATTCCTGAATTTAGAATGAGGGATTTCCAAAGCACAGCAGGCACAAAAGACAGAGCTGGAAAGAGAGAGAAGAGGTGGGGCCCAGAAAGGACTTGCCACCACCCACCAGCCCCAGAATATAGTCTGGAATACCAGGCTATTCTGGGCTTGGTGTGTGCGTGAGTATTTGTGGAAGAAGGGGGGCTGTGGAATCAGACAAGACTACGTTTGAATCCCTCCCATAGTCCTCACTAAGTTCCCTCATTTCCAAGTCTTTAAAAAGGAGACAATGATCCCCTGGGAGGGAGAACAGGCCCCCAAAGACATACACACCCTAATCCCTGGAACCTGGCAGGATGTTACCTTTCATGGCAAAAGGGTCTGCACATTGGATTAAAGTCACTAATAAGTGGCCTGAAGATAGGGACTTAGGCAGGTGGGTCCTGTCTCATCACAGGAGCCCATAAAAGCAGAGAAGAGTCTTAGGCTGGAAGCAGAACAGAAGTGACAGAAGTCAGAGATTTGGAGCTCAAGAGGCATTTGACCACCTCTGCCAGTTTAAAGAAGGAGGGGGCAACATGGAAGTGGCCCAGAGAGACCCCAGGCCAGCCATCTGCAAGGAAAGGGGAACCCCTGTACTACAGTGCCAAGAACTAAGTTCCACAAACAACCTGAAAGAGCTTGAATGTGGACTCTCCTTCAGAGCCTCAGAAGGAAGCACAGTCCTGCTGATGCCTTGATTTCAGCTGCGTAGACCCTGAGCAGAGGATCCATCTAAACCCACCCACCAACTTCGTGGTAATGCATTATTGGCAGTTCTAGAAAACTGCCAGAGTCCCCATATCACAGGGCTGTTGTGAAGATGAGTAGGTAATGCCAGTGCCTCTGCTCCGGCAGGGTTGGCACTTTCCCTCCAGTCTGCATGGACATCTGTTAAAGGAGGCTGACATCTGCCCTGCTGGGATACTTTGTTCCTCCTACTTTCTCCTTTGGTCTCACCCTTTCTGTGTTCCATGGCTCAAGGTTAAGGAAAGATCCTTATCTGGGAAGAGCACCCAAATCTGATTAAATCTCACTCCCCCCCCCCCCCCCGCCGCCCCAGATGGAGAGCAAGCTGCAGCATCTCACTTTGTTCCTTTTCTGGACTATTCTATGAAAGCCATGTGCCCAGGCACAATCCCACAAGGCCATCCTTCACACTGCTCTTGAACTGCTCCATGTCTAATCAAGTCACATCAGAGAGGACACTGGTTGTTGGTTATCTATAGGAAGTATGGAAAGATAAAGGGTGCCATCTTGGTATTTGTAGTCATTTGGCCACTGGTGACCATGCGATGACTCATGGTTCATATCTGTCAAGAAGCAGGGACCTGGCTACAGACTCGATTTCCCCAGATGTGGGTGAAGTGCAGCTTTGCTCACAGATTCAAGGCTGTCTTTTTTGGGCCAATAAGATTAGTCAAGTCAATGCATTCATGAAGAATAAGAGTGTCTAAGCCCATTTTGTGCCACTATAATAGAATGCCATAGACTAGGGAATTATAAAGAACAGAAATTTATTTATTATAGTTCTGGAGACTGGGAACCGATCAAGTCAGGGCCTTCTTGCTACATAATCCTTTGGTGGAAAGCAGAAGGGCAAGAGGGCACACATAAGGTAATGCAGGGGTCTGGGGTATGCACTCACCTATTTCTCACGAACCCATTGCGGTGATAACTCACTCTCAAGATAACACCATTAAGACATTTAGGAGAGCAGAACCCTTGAAATCTTCTCACCTCTTGAAAGGTCCCACTCTTCCTCTGTGTTGCTTTGGTGATTCGGTTTCTAGTACATGAATTTCGGGGGAGACATTCCAACCATAGCACAGAACTTGCTTCCAGGCCCAGTAAGCCTTTAAAACTTAAAGATTACTGTTGCACAAATGTATGTGTGGACATAGGAATCACACTCGTCAGGCAAGTCTGTCTCTTTCTGCCCACCACTGTCCTCTCTACTCCCTTGGTCCTCAGTAGTCTTAAAATTGGCCAGAAATAGAATGGTGTACACACACATACACACACACACACAATATAAGAGGCTCCATTTAAAACAAGGCCCATTGCATGAAGTGTTTCCCATGAGGAATGGTGCCCTTTGCCTTTGTTAGAAACCGAGCTAAGTTAGAACTTTGACCAGCACAGTGATCAGGGGCATATGAATAGCTGCGATTCGTTTTCCTGGGGAGAAAAAGCTGCTCATTCTCTCCCTAATCCCTGCCCATCACTCAGGGGCTCCACAGGTAGGTGTTGGTTCTGGTGAACAGAGAGGGCTCTAGGAGAGCTGGTAAAAAAAAAAAAAAAAAAAAAAAAACAGCTGATGGATTGATGAGGGGATAGAAGGAGAGAGATGGGAATGGAGGGCAGGAGGGCAACTTACTTTCAAATATTAATTTGCATCTCAAAAGAAGTAGGACCATAACAGTGCCCCGGTGAGGATGCAATAATTACACATCTCTCTGCTTGGAATGCAAGCAGATCTGGGTCTGCATGATACTCATCACTGGGGAGATGATGCAGGCCCTAACTCTAAGAAGCCCCCTTAGAGTCCCTGTGCAAAGTCTTTAGCTCTACTCTCCTTCTTCATTTAAGAAATGATGTCATTGCAAGAATACAGGCCTGGGGAACAAGGCTCTAACTGTACCTGGGAGGACCCACTGCCTCGACCTCAGTCCATGAAATTCTGTTGGTACTTTTCTCATAGCCCCCTGCAGAGGACTAGCAAGACTCCCAAAAGCTTCAGCAGAACTCTGCCAACATGGGGGCCTGGCTTGCCGGCCCAGGAGGATGCATATCCTTATCATGAAGTCAGTGGTACAGATAAGGGCAGGGCAACTACATATCCTGGCTTTTAAATAATCCACACTGTAGTGCCTATAAATCATCGCACTAATCTGGAAACTCTAATTTGCATCCCCCAGATTGCCTCTCGACTCGGATGGGAGCACAGCAATCCATGTCAGGCTACGTGTCTCCTAAAATTTTAGTTACAAGGATCTGGATTCCAGAAACCTAACTCATCACAGGCTGCCATCCTAAAGCAGAACTAAGACAGGCATTTTGTGAAATTGGATGAGGAAGTTAATCAGGTACAAGTGATCTCTCTGGTCATGTGTTAAAGGCTGTGGGGGCCTTGAAGTCAGTACCTGCATTAGCCAGTGGCAGATGTCGAGTGTGAGGACAAGGTGGTGTCAAGGCAAGAACGTGGACTATTTTGCAAGGGGGTGTGTACTTCAGCTTCCAGCTACTGGTGTTAGTTGTCCTAGCAGAGGTGCTGCCTTGTTGGGTACTAAGGACATCAGTAACCACTAAGCGAGTTTGCTAGGAGGACCAGTAAACGGCCCCTTGAGAAAGAACCTAACCATGCCTGACCCAGAGGAACAGGAAGGGGCCATTTTCCTCCCTGGCTAATGGTAGGACTGACGTATTCTGAATTTTTACACTCACCCAGCAGACACAAGGAATTGAGGAAGAGGGAGAATGGGCCTGGAGAATAGAGGGTGCAGGGCAGCACCAGTTGAGGGTGGAGGCCAGGGGACTGTCACACCTCCCTGAAGTATCAGCCCTTGGGAGGGGGCACTGCTGCTCAGAATAGACCTAGGACTGGTGAGACAGAGGAGAGTCCTCAGCATCCAGCGAGCACTGGGATCAGACGAGGAAGGAATTTCAGGACAACATTCAAAACCAGACCCTCATAATTAAGGAGGAGATCAGGAGAGCAGAGGAAAGAGAAGAAGGACCATGCCCTGTGATGGTACTGTGCCAGGTGGGAGCCCGTGCAAGATGGTGGCAGAGGGGAGGGAGTCAGTGGATTCAGAGAGCAACACAATGCTGAGCAGAGAGAGCTCAAGGGGGCTAAGCAGCTTGTGGGGTGGGGGATGGGGTTGTCCCCCCCACCAGTTGGAGGGATTTGCTTTGCAAATGAGTGGAGACATATGTCTCATCTGAATACGGGGAAAGAAAGAGAGAAGCTAAGGCACATGCATATCTTCGGAGGAAAGCTGGCACCGTGTATGAGTTATATCTAGTAAGCGAGGCTGCCATCTCTCATTTGGGGGGTTTTAAGTGGTTTCCTTTTTGGGAAGTGAAGCAGACCCTGTTTGGAGTCCTGGGACAGGAGTTGATTGGAGTACACACATCTGAAGGCAGACATACTGAGACTCCAATTCACACATGTACTGACACGATTCCCCACCCCATCCCTGAAGTCCCTCAGTGTACTCGCTGTAAGCTGGAGAGGTGGGTGTCAGGCAGTTGACTGAGCCACTGCTTGCTTGGTGACTCACAGAAACACCAGGCTGCATGCAGGACACACGACTCAGAAGGTGCCCCAGCCATTTGGGGCATTTGCCACCTCACTCTGTACTGAGGACCTTTATGGAGAGTCAAATTTTCAGATTTCCGGTCCACAAGTCCACAAGTCTCCTGCAGCTTGGCAGAAGATGGGAAGGAGGAAGAAGCTGTAAATGGTCGAAGAAGTGAGGGGCAGGCATGGTGGGTGATGCAGCACAGTGTCCGGGTTTTAGAGATGGGCTTGAGGAGGGGGTCTCATAATACCTGCTGCTGAGCTTCCAATCACACGTAGAGTTCACACAGTCATTCTCACAGTTCTATTTCATTTGATGGTGACGGCGGTCCTGCAGAGTATTTTTATGATCTTTGTTTGACATGTGAGAAAAAGCAGGCCTCCGCAAGCCGAAGCAGGTTTCCCAGGGACACAGCTAGTGGGTTGCAGCAGATTTGAGTCTGCAGAACCCCGAACCAATTTCTTCCTATTTCTCTCTTCCTCGCATTCCTGGGAATGAGCTGCAGCCTGCTCAGGAGAGAGCCTGGGTGGCAGGCAGAGGGGCAGGTGCAGAGGTGATGGGTCAGTTGGTGTGAAAGAACACTTGTCAGCAACTCAGTAGCCTATGCACAGAGACATGAGAGGAGGCAGGAGGGAACATGGAAGGGTGGCCAGGGACATGTGAAAGAGAGCAAGAGAGGATCAGGGTGAAGAATTTGAGGCCAGGTGCCTGCTGGGAGAGTTAGAATGCAGGGACTCTGCAAGCTAGTGGTAGAAGGGTCTGCAGATGAGAGAGGCCCAGTGGTGAGGAAACCTGGGGAGGCCTGGAGGTGTGGCCCAGGCTGCCGGAAGGCACAGGGCAAGCATTTGGCAGGAAGTTCCTTGAGTATCTGTAATCTTATTTCCTGCACTGGGACCCCCAGCCTATGGTTCCTTACCACTGGTAGACACCCCCAAGCATGGCATTTTCCTGAGTTAGCCTGTCTCCTTCACACTTAAGCTTGACTGCAAAAGCTTGGACCAGGAGAAGCTCCCACAGACCTTTCTACCAGTGAGTTACCCAGTGGGTATAGTCAGTAAGGGGGTGCATTGTAGAGAATTGCAGAGTAATAATACAACTAAGTCATTCTGCTTTTTAATAGCACCATGCACTGGCAGTCCCAAACAGTGGCAGTGATAAAAATGTTCCCCTGCCCCACCCTGGTATGACATTGCTTCTGCTGATACAGAAGCCCTACTTGGATCCCGCTCCTGAGCAGTCCTAGGGTAGTAGACTAACCACCCCACCCACCACTTGGATCCCACAGCAGCAGCCAACCAGGAAGAAATGGGTGTGTGGGCAAAATCCACACACTGGGAAGCACTCCCAACAACAGCTTCGCAGCTTCTAGAATTTTCTCCAACTACTCTCAGCTCTGGGTTTGCTTAGCTTTCCTCCTCCTGGATCACCCTTTGGGTGGTAGAATTGCAGTCTCACTGTGGAAGGCATTTTCATGGACACCTTGTCCAAGGGCCTTCTGGGGACTCATTCTTCTCTGTTGCATCTCACCATGTAGTTTTCTAGCCTGTCCTGAGTCTTCTCTTGATAGACATCTGGTCCCTGACTTGGAAAATTCTCTTGTATTCTCAAATAGAAATTCCTTTCTCCTCAATCTGGATTTGAACCATCTGTGGTCACAATGGGGAGTGAGTCGAAACCATCTTCCAACTGATACCTGTATTTTCCAAAGCAACTCTCCCTACCCCAAGGCTTCCCTGTTCCAGGTAGAATCCTTCCTGCAGAGCACCCTGCCTCACCACATGGGTCACCCAGTGTGTGACCACATGCTGGCTCCTGGGCCTGTATTACCTCACACTGCCCTCCAAAGTGTTACAACTGCCATCTCTATTTATGGATGTGCTTCCAGCCAATGGAGCACCCTGTCTGGCTGCACAATATTCTTAGCCACCCACAGCACCAAGGCCTGGTGCCAGGGCTCCCTAGTGCCTAGTGCCTCAAAGCCAGAGGAACCGTATTAGGAGGTAACCGGAGGGACATGGCTGTCTTGCAGAAATCTCCTTTCGTGTGTGGATGTGCAGTGGCAGCCTGGAGATTATCCCCTGCAGCCGAGTGGGGCACGTCTTCCGGAAGAAGCACCCTTACGTTTTTCCTGATGGAAATGCCAACACATACATCAAGTAGGTGCATGTTCTGGGCTCAGCACACGTAGGCAGCAGTGATGTCGCTGTGGCTAAGGATTGGCAGCTGTCCCTGGTGCCCTGTTAGGTGGCCTGTGTGCCCTGAATAGACACCAGCTGCACATCTGTCCCTTGAACTCTTCCTGAACTTCCAGTGTTAGGGCTAAGGCTTGACAGGGTCCCCATAGGGCCTGAGGGGCGTCAAATCACTGTTCAGCACCATCCTGCAGGACCCACTAGGGAGGGTCTTTGGGAAGCTGTAAGAAATGGGGCCACATAGGAGATACAGGCTGTGTGCCTGCACCAGGGCCTCAGGGGGCACCAGAAGGGTCCAGGCTGGGGCACTTCCTGAGAACATGGCCCCTAGCACAGTTATTCTCACCTCCTGCCTCGAGATAGCATGTCCACATTATAGGTATCAGGCCTCAGCCATCCACGAGCGCGTGTCCCTGCTCCCTCCTTCCTACGCCTGCTTTCCTTCCATCATTTCTCCTCTTTTGATCTTCTCTTCTTAGAAGATAATTCATGTATAGTCTTTTTTTCATCTTTTCCTCCTATTCTAGCTTCTCTCCCTTCCCTTGATCATCCACCCATCCCCTCTATTTTCCTGTCATTGGTCCATTAGGGTCAGGGGTGCTGTGGGCCTCTTTGGTGTGCCCTTCACTTGGGGTACTGTTGTCCTCCATTCTTCCTTCCTTAGTTTTTCACACCCTGAGCACATGCACATCCTGCCAGCTGTCTCAGAGAAGGCATGGATCTGAGCAGTGGAAAAATCAGCAATACCTTTTGCAGCAGGCCAGGAAGCATCAGGGAAAGCAAGGGTGGGTCTGTCTTCACCTGCAGGTTTTCAAACTGCAAAGGGAAGCCAGGACATCAGGCCTGGCAAAGTCGTGTGGCCACCTGGAGTCAGGCCATCCTGGGAAGGAGGAGGCAAGATCTGGGACTCCAGACATTCATTCTGTTCCTTACTGTGCCCTGGCCAGAGAGCAGCAGCAGCCATGCCACTGAGCCCTCCAGTGTTAGGGAAATGTGGTCCAGTGTCTGCAGAGCAGCTTCCAGATAGCTAGGCCAGTGGGAGGGACCAGCAGAGCACTGTTACCTGCCTCCAGTGCCCCGAGAACTGGCTTGTATATGCATAATGTCATTTCAGGTCACAGCTCAGAAGGGCTTACAACACTCCTTTATCAAATGCCTCTGCTCCAAAATAGAACTGGAGTCTGAACGAGCATGCCCCTTCTCCCAAGTTCATGCCTCACAGGTGCTGCCACCTGCCATCTCATTGTTTCTGATATCTTTCTGTCTACTCTGGGGCTCTTTATGGGATCCCTGTATCTCTAAGTCCTAAATGATAACATCTTCAGTGTCTTACTGCCCTTCTCCCTGTGTTCCTTTTCTGTGACCTTTGGGGTCTGAACATGACCTGATCCCTTGTCCCTGCATGTACTCATTGCTTGGCCTTTGTGCTGATGTCCCCTGGAGAGCTGGGACCTCAGCATGTCCCCTATGGTAAAGGGGAAAACCCTGGAACAAGAGCCTAAGAACCAAGGCTGGCCAGGAGCAAGATGCTCAATACAGGACCTGCCTTTGAGCTTGGAGTTACTAGCAACAAATGAATGCCCAATGGTTCTCCTGGCCCTTTGCTCTTTATTTTTTCTGAGTTCAGTTTCTGGTGTTATTTTTCTGATCTGGACCTTTTGGTGAAAGGTTTGTTGTTCCTGCTAAAATCTTGTGCCTTGGGGTAAAGGTGCCTTTGAAGATTGGGGAGGCTTGGCTGGGCTCAGTGTCCTGAGAGCCATAGTGCTAAGGCTCAGTCATGGTGGTCCCCACCTGTGGGATGCTGCCAGCTTTGCCCATGGGTGTGTATTTCAACTGGGTACATTATAGCTCCTCCCAGACAGCCATTCCTAACACTCCTTGTCTCCCCAGGAATACCAAACGGATAGCTGAAGTGTGGATGGATGAGTACAAACAGTACTTCTATGCTGCCCGGCCTTTCGCCCTGGAGAGGCCCTTTGGGAAGTAAGTGCTGCCACAGGACTGCCCACTAATGGGGGAGCTGAGCTGGGCCTTGCACAATGTGCTGATATTTCCAGCTATTTACAGAAAGATAGGATGTTGGACCAGTTCCTTCAGGTCGGAGTTCCTCCTTCTACGTTTTAGTGACCCAAGATGGAGCCCATCACTGCACAGGAGGACCAAATCTGAACCAAACCAAATGACTCACACCAAATGAAATCACAGTCCACACTGTCCCTCTGGTTATCCTCACTCCTACCTTACTGAGGCTTTGGCTCTCAATCTCATCATGGCTTCCAGTCTACTAGACACGCCCACCACCCCTCCTCTCTTTACCCACTTTCCTCTCCAGCTTGGATTCCACTGTTGCTTAAAGACAAATTTCTAAAGGCCTTGTCCACAGATCTTATGCCCTATGGTTCATCTAGCCATACCCTTCCCCAACCCCACACAGTTTTCTCAACTCTGGAGGAACCTGTCCCTGTACCTCTTCCTTCCCTGTGCACGAACTGCTGGACAGTACTGGGATCTACTTAGTGCTACTGACCACACTCCATAGGCATCCTTCTCAGGGAGGCCACAAGATGTCCACTGGTCCTGCTAACTTTCCCAGCCAGCAACCCCTCCATCTTCACTAAACCTCCACTCCCCTCCCCCAGTCTCCTTCTTTCCCTTGCAGCAAATGACACCTGTAAGATGAAATAGACAACACTGATTCCCCAAAACAAACAACCCATTAGCTTCAGCGCATCTACGCCATCCTTCTTGGTCTCTTTCGTCTCAAGGGACAGGTGTGTTTCCTGTGGTGGTAGGGTGCTAGGCCAGCCCTCCTCCTGCACTCCAGATGCACCATTCATACTCGTGCTCATTCATAAATCAACACTTATCAGGTTCCCACTGCCTGGATTGATCTCCTCCTGCCTCCTGGTGCAGGGCCTCTCAAACTTTAATGTGCACGCACACAGAGCTCCCGGGGATTATGTTAAAATGGAGAATGTGATTCTCCAGGTCTGCGTTTCTAATAAGCTCCCCAGTGATGCCGTGCGGCTGGTCTGAGGATCCAATTTGAGGAACAAGGTTCTAGCAGGCAAGTTTCCAAATTGTGTTCACAGTGGGGAATTTCAAATCCCCCCAGCTCCTGGGCTCCTCCCCAAGTGGGCTGATTTACTGTCTGGGGCATGGCCTGAGTTGTGGAATTCGTGGAAGACACCCCTGTCTCCACCTCATGATTGCAGTGTGCATATGGCAGGACTTGCTACCAGGAGCCTCTGCTCACCCTGACCTTGGCAGATCTGATGTAGCATTCCCAAGCACATCTACAATCACTCCACGGCTCCCACAGCTCTGCCGTCTTCGCTTTTTTGACCACCTTTTTGGCCCTATATCCAACCTTAGTATCTTCTCCCCCCCCCCCCCATCGTATGTTGGCCTTCCTGCAAGGCCTGTCATAAGCCCTCTTCTTGGGACACATTCTCCCTGGCACTCACAGCCACATCTTCACTGCCCATACTCAGATCTCTGTTTCTAACCAAGACCTCTCCTCCCCTGAGCTCCAGTCACTTATATCCAAGTTTCAACTGGGTCACTCCCTGGATGTCTCCCAGACACCTCCCACTCAACAGGTCCTAAACGCATGAAGTTCACTCCTAAACCTGCCCCACATCCCATATTCTCCATCCCCAGGAGCCTTCTTTTTGGGACCTTATTGGCCAAATCAGAAATCTGGGCATCACCCTTGTCTCTTCCCTTTGGTTCTCTGTCCCCATCGCAAAGATCCCTGGGTCCTGACAATGCTGCCTCAGTCACACATTGAGCTTGTTCCATCCTGCCCTGAAGATCTGAGACCTGGTGGGGAGGCATGGTTTGTGCTCTGTGGGAAGTTCTGGTGTAGCACTGTGAGTGAGGCCAAAAGAGGAGGGGTGTGGAAGGCAGCCATGCTGCGTGGGAGGCAGGGCCAGTTCTGCTGGCAGCCCAGGAAGGACAAGGTGCAAATGGAAATTAGGTGATTACCAGCAATGCAGATGGAGAGCAGTGGAGGACTGACCCTCCTGGGCCTCCATGATAAAGTATGATTGGCACCTGGGGTTCCACAGTCACTTCCCTCCTGTCCTCCCTGTCCCCCAGCTCTGCCTTACCAGGCCCATTGCAGAACCAACTGTGAGATGTTCTCCAAGTGCAAACATTGTCCTGTCATACCCTGCATAGAGCCCCTTGGTTTCAACCTGGTGCCCTTAGGATGAAGCCCAGCTCCTTGCTCTCTTCCCACTCACATCCCTCTTCACACCTGCTGACATCCCACCCCATCCACTTTCTAGTTTGTCTAGATGACGTCCATGGTTCCTTCCACATACCAGTGTCACCATTACCACCTTGGCCACCATGCACCCAACAAACACCTCTGCATTGCCCACAGCCCCCACAGACCTACCCAGTGCCACCATCCTATCCCACACTGGGTGCAATACCAGACACAGTAGGTGCCCAGTGAATATCTAATGAGCTGTCACATGCCCAGACCCCAGCACCAGTCCAGGAAGAGGATTCTCGGAGGCTGGGGCATTGTGGAGTAGTATTTCAACTGCAGAATCCAAAAAGAAACTGTGAGGAGCAGGCCCAGAGTCCCATGGTGTGTGAATACCAACACACTGAATGTTCCAGCACCTTTATTTTTAAGGAAAAGTCAAAACAACCCCAAATTCCATTTTCAAGTGGAAGGTCAAGTCCTCAACACCACTGCTACCTGGTCATAAGATATGCTTTAGTGTCCCTAGCCCTGGCCTGAGCTGTAGAAGTCTCTGCGTAGTTCATTTCCCCAGCACCTTCCAGAGACATGTGGGTGCAGCACATGTGCACTGCTTGTGACTTAGGCTCCCAAGCCTGGGCCACTGTGGCCAGTTCTGTCTCTGACGGTTGTGTTTTGTCTTTGTCCCCATCACCCCAGCATTGAGAGCAGAGTGAACCTGAGGAGGAACCTGCACTGTCAGAGCTTCAAGTGGTACCTGGAGAATGTCTACCCGGAACTCAGGTACCCCTACCCACTAGAGCCTGGGCTGGCAAGGAGGAGAGGCCCTCAGCTGGCTTCACCTGGAGGAGACAGACTGGGGCCAACTGAATGAGGAATTTTAAGCCTAGGGAAGACTAAGAACCAGGGCTAGTTGGCTCCCTTTATCCCTGAAACTAGAAGGGGAATTAGGTCAAATCAGCAGCATGACGGATTGAGGGTAGCTAGTAACAGTATTTCTCAACTGTTGGTGTTTGTGCCTTTGGTTTTATCCTAAAAGCATGGACTTACTGATGCAGGCTCCATCCCAGGGATCCCTCCCACTGTGGCTCCCAAATGCTCATTTGCTGCCTTACTCCTAGTGACATCCTTCTCTGAGCAGATGTCAATCTTTGTGACAGCCCAAGGAAAGGTGGCCCTGCCATTCTCAAAATACCCCACAACCTCTCCAGCTGCTAGTATTCTTGATCCCCAAGGCAGTGGGTTCTCACCTCTCTTTGTGACTTTCCTCCAGAGTCCCCGAGGATTCCTCCATCCAGAAGGGTAAAATCCGGCAGAGGCAGAAGTGCCTTGAGTCTCACAAGCAGAACCCAGAGGTCCTCACCCTCAGGCTGAGCCCCTGTGCCAAGATCAAAGGCGAGGATGTAAAGTCCCAGGTAAAGTCAGCTGGCTGAGTACACAGCACCATGTGCCACCGAGGAGGGAAGTGGCCAGATTAGCCTTGGTCACTTGCTCTCATGTGTGTCATCAGGGCCCCAGTTCTACTCAGAGATCAGTAGGGGAGTGTGAGAAGGAAGACCCCCACCACCACTCTGCCACGTGTTCACACTGCCAGGTTCCAGAGACACAGAATTCCTGTTAGGACAGCGTAAAAGGCAACATTTTACCAAAAGGAAATGGCCCGTAAGTTAGCAGGAGCTGAGTCTGCTGTTGATGTTGTTCCTGCTGCAGTGAACATGGGCTGGGTTAGGCAGGGCGGGGGTCATGTGACATGGGCACTGCCTCTGAGACCAAGTGCCCACTCAGTGAGTCTCCAGGTAATCTGACTTCTGAGCAGTTCCGTCAGATTTGGTGACAATCACATCCTCTGCCTCATCTCTGGGCAGTGTCCTCATTCATCCCGTCCTCCCCTCTGTAGACCAAGGGTTCCATTTCTCCCTCTCCTGCTCTCCCCAAGTCCGCAGGACTGCAGGCCAGCTCTTTTCAGGGTTGCCGACGAATTCACAACCTATCTCAGCCTCTGTCGCCCTTGGCCAAGCACATCCATCACCTGACGGCCCTCTCTGCTCTGCAGGGTCCCCTTTTGCCTGCATTCCTGTCTCTCCTGTCTGATTTCTTAGCTGGCTCCTCCCCCCACGTTCAGGCCCCACCCCCTGTGGAAGTTCACCAAGGTTCTCAGGTCACTGTATTTTCTCTATAAACTTTTTCATGGAGTTTTGTTTTTGTTTTTTTCATTTCTCCTGCTCTGACAATCTCCTCTGTTTATTGATTCACAGATTCTGTGTCTCCATTCATTCACTCAGTCATTCAGCAAATACTTCCCTGCTAACTTGAAGATATAGATGAACACCTAGTCCCAGGCATCAAGGGGTTGAATGCAGGAATAAGCAAGAGAGCAGATACCATGATATAATTCCTGACCTAGGGAGCTTGTGTCGGGTGCTGCAGGAGCAGAGACAGGTGGCATCTGAGTTATGTGTGAGGACTGGGAAGTTGTCCCAGAGGATTTGAAAATGAGCTGTGTCTCAAGAGATAAGCAGTAACAGACCTGGCCAGGAAGTGAGAAAGAGTGGCTTAGGAAATAAAGCAGGTACTGAGACCTGGGGTCCAGAGCAGGGGTGCCACCTTTGAAGGGCTGCAGGGAGACAGGGTCTGAGCAGATATTGAGGCCAGCGAGAAGCAGGAGTCAAATTGTGCCTTCTTCCCTGCCGAGCTTGACCTTTATCCTCAGGAGTGGGACACAATGAGGTCACAGGAGAGGGCTTGGGGATGGAAGGTTCATGGTTCAACTCCACGTGGGCAACTGGGTCAAACTCAGTTGAGATTCAAGTCAACAGATGGTGTGAGTAGCTGGTAGCACCCTGGCTGCCTTCCCATCCCTACTAGTTCTCTCCACCTGACCACATTCTTCCAGGCACCATGATTCCAACCCTGCCCAGTGCCTGTGGCCCCCCTTCCTCCTGCAGTCCCCACGTCTGCCAGCCCCTGCACGTTTTCCCTCAGAGAACTCCCTTGCATTTGCTGTTTCTTGTTAGATCTGTGTTGCTCAAACTCAGCTCTATGGATGTTTTGGGCAAGACAATTCTTTGTTGTGGGGGACTGTCCTGCACATTATAGGCTCCCTAGCAGCAGCCCTGGGCTCTACCCATAGATTCTGGTAGTACCTGCCACACACAAGTCACAGCCCTCAAAAATGCCTGCAGAAATTACCAAATGCCCTCGAGGAGACAGAATGGTCCCTTCCAGTAGCCATAGTTAGGTTTTGGCAACAGCCACCAGTGGCTTCTCCTTCCCTGCTCCAATCCCTGCCCCTCATCCCCACCTTAGCTGTGATCACTAAACCATTGTTCCCAACCTCAGCATAGCCTTCAGTATTCCCCTATTGTCCACCACAAAAATCCAGAATCCTGGGCCTGGTACTTGCATCTCAAGACCTAGCTCTGGCTTACCAAAATTTCTCCAGGAACCATGTCTGCTCTAGCAGGACAGGGGAGGTGTCTTTCTGAGTCAGACAGGAAGAAGGGAAAGGAAACCAAGGTGTTGATTTTGTCTTAGGTGTAGTTGCCTGGTTGAGAGTGACACAATTTTTTTTTTTTTTCGTGTGGCATTTTGTAGAATGTTGAGTAGGTGACACACATTCTTTCTTTGAGTCTGTATTTGGGTGGTGCTTCTGGGAATCCCAACTCCTGGGACAGGAGATTGCTTTTCTGGAACTTGCTGTCTTCGGCAGCATAGAGGATCTGCAGTCCTCTGAGAGGGGTTCTGCAACGCCCTGGCCCTAGACAGAGGAAGCCAGGCCTTTATTGGACTGCAGGAGAACTAGCTCATGCCAGCCAACCTTCCAGTCCTCTGAGCAGGCACCCCAGAGTCATCATGGCAAGGGTCAACAGGTGAGCAGAATTCTCTAGAAGACAGTGTTGGACTGTGGCTCCACTCTGCCTTAGGAGTACCACAGTGTTTGTGCAGCAGCCTTGTGAATTCAGGATGCTAGTGGATCCCTGGGGGATACAAAGAGGCTCAGTCCACCTGGGCAGACTGGAGTGCAGCGCCCTGGGCTCACACTGCCTGCTAGGGAGGCCAGGTAGGCGGTTCATGCTGGATTAGACACAGCCTCTGTTCTCCAGGGCCCTGCAGCAGGACTGGGCACTTGTCCAAGATTCTCTGACAGTGTTAAACCCATTTTGGATCCACAGAAATCCACATTACCATTTCAGCTAAGATCATCTCTCCAAGCGTGTGTGTGTGTGTGTGTGTGTGTGTGTGTGTTATAATATACACTCTGTAGAACTGATTGTTGTTTCCTTTCTCGTCCATCCATATTCCCCTCCCCCTCCTCATAAACCACCAATCCTGACTTTCTGCTTTTCAACCCTTTCTGCTAATATTAGGCATCAACACTGTTCTTGCCCCTTAACCTTGCTTTTCCTCCACTGCTTGCATCTGTCCACCTACCTCCTCAGCCTTTGGCAGTCCATAGGACATTGCATCTGCCCCTCAAAGCCTGTGCATAACTCATTCATCCATCTCTGTCTGTACCCACCTCATCTGACTCAGAAGTGACATGAGAACCCTATTAAGTAAATATACAGTTATCCCCATTTTACAGATGGTAGAACCAAGGCCCAGAGAGGTTGTTTAAGGTCATATACTGGCAGTGGCCCCCATGCCATTCTCTCCAAGCTCTGCCATTGCTGTTGCTGGCCAAGGAATCATGGCTGATTTCAGAGCTCATGGGAGAAGGGGTCTGTCCCTAAGATTTCCTCTTTGAGATTGTGTATATTAAAGTCATAGATCAGTTCCACCTTGACAGGAGAGAGTTGGAGATAGCAAGAGATTCTTTTTTTATCCACAAAGAGTCTTCTCTGTGGCCAATTTCCATTGATTGAACTTCTAAATAGGCAACAAACATAATCCTATGTCAGGGTCTGGGGTGGGCAGGCCAGAGAGTAGACCCTTCCCAGACTGGGGCAAGGTCCTGGGGCAAGAGGGTGAATGGAGCCTTTGCGCCTCAGATTCCACTCCAGGCCCCCAGGGACGCACACTTTCTTCCTAACCCTGGGTCTGCCTTGCACTGCAAGCTCTCAGCCTCCGTATATAAACATAGTCACACCTCCCTAAAGGTTGTTCTTGGCCTAGAGGTATGTGCTGGGGACACAGTCCACTGGGAGGATGAACACAGACATGAGATCCACACTGGTCCTGAAATCAGGAGGGAGGCACTGGGCAGGGGATTCTGAAACCCAGGACTATGAGGAGAGTGGGGACCAGGAGCTCTGAGTTCCACATCCAGCTGTCACTCACTCTCCAGGTGGGCTGAGCCCTGAGCACTGGGCTGTTTTGTCTTCCAGCAGTGGGTTGGCGCACATACCTGCTCACCCCCACCTCCACGCCTCACTCTGCCTCACCTGCCTTCTTGCTGGTTTGTCAACTTTGGGAGCAAAATGTTGAACCCACATGTGTATCAAAGGTGCCAGTGAACCCAGGTCCTGTGGGAGATGCGAGAGAAATACATCAAGCCTTTGAAAACCTGTGAAGCCCAACAAGTCTTCAGGTTAACAAGTTTCCTCTTGGCTTTACTGAATTCTCTACAAAAACATCTGTGAAAGGTAGAATTTAAAAGAATTTAAAGAATGAGGAAAACATAAACTAGAAATTTCAATGTGCTCCTTCCCCTGTGCCCCCAGCCAATAGGCTCCTGGCCTGTGGAGCACACAGGTAGGCAGCTGGAAGCCCTGGGGTGGGCGAAGACAAAAGCTCTCCCCAGAGCTATGCCCACCTGGGTCTGCACCCTCCAGTGTGACAAGCTGCCAGCCTGTTACCTCCCTGCCTGTGCTACCTTCCTTCTGGTGCTTTCTTGGCACAACTTTGGGAAGAGCCCCTCACGAGCCCCACACCAGCACCTCACCTGAGCACTTTCCAAAGTCAGATGTGAAGGGCCATCGCTCTTCCTTCTCCCAGTCACTGTTAGCAGAGCAGTTTCCTAAATGGAAAGCGCCATCCTGGGAACACGTGTGTTAACCCATTCATTCCATAGAGTGACCTTCTGCCATAGTGACTGGGAGTATCTTCATTTTGCATTTGAAGTCACTCAGGTAGAGAGCGGAGTAGCTCACCCAAGCTCACAATGTTATGGAGCAAGTGAGCCAGGATTCCAGACCCACAGTCACCCCAAAACCCAATTCTATGACGTAACACAAAATGTGCAGCGGTTTTAATCCCGCATCCATCTATACTCTTGCAATGTGGAGAAGAGAACAGGATGAGCCGGAAGAAAAGAAAAGATCCCAAATGTGAGTCCAGTGTAGGTCCCAATTGAAAGAGGAGAATGTGTGAGGCCTGCCAGGTCACCCTGTGCCTCTGGGCAGGGCCCTCCACCAGGGTGGGGCTGAGGCCCATGTTTGTACACGTGATGAAGGGACCCCGCCTGGACAGTTGGTGCATTGGGGCTGTTGTCACTGTGGCTGATCCTTCAGAGATCCAGCACCTAGGAGTTTGAATTAAAAGTTTTGTTGAACCCAGGCTCATTCATTCTGTGTGAGAGAGCTCTAAGGATATGTTTCGTGGACTAACGAGTTGCCTGGTATGACAAACGAGGCTGGAAGCCCACTGGTGGCCCTGGGTACTGTCAATTCAGGTCCCATCTCACTGAGGAGGGCTTGTGTGAAGATTCAGCTCCAGGATCTGCTCCTGGTATTACCCAGGCCACTCCCTGATCCCACCAGCAACTGGCCTCTTTGATCCTCAGTACCAACTTCCCTAAAATGGTAGCTTCTTCCCGTCTTATGAGGATTGAATAGACCATGAATGTGAAACACCTAGAAGTGGGCCTGGTCCTGAGAGAATCCTTTTCAGACAGGAGTCACGCTGGCTCTCTAATCACAGCATGACCAGCAACGCAGTCTTGTGCTTATTTTTTCTTCTTAGTAGTTTAGTGGTCCCAGCTCAGAATCATTTTCTTTCTTTCTTTTTTTTTTTTTTTCTGTACTGGGGATCGAACTCAGGGGCACTCAACCACTGAGCCACATCCCCAACCCTTATTTTGTATTTTATTTAGAGACAGGGTCTCACTGAGTTGCTTAGTGCCTCATCATTGCTGAGGCTGGCTTTGAACTCGTGATCCTCCTGTCTCAGCCTCCCAAACTTCTGGGATTATAGATGTGCACCACCGCGCCTGCTCAGAAGCATTTTTGAACATGGAACTCACCATCATCAGTACATGACGTGGGCTCCTTCCTTACTAAAAACACTGCCACCTAACTTCCCTGCATTGGTTCATATTTCTCTTACTTCATCCAACACTTCTCCCCCTGTGGCATGGAAATCCAACTTATGAAGCACTTACTCTAAGCCAGAGCCAGGCTCTGGGCCAAGGGCTCACCAGGAATCACCTCATTTAGTCCTCCATCACCCCCTTGCATGGCTGTGTCCTGTTTTCATCCCCACTCGACAGATGGGGTAAGCAAGGCTTATTCTACCCAAGTTGAACATGAATGCTGCCACAGCAGGGGTGCGATACAGGCCTGCCGCCTGCAGAGTGCAAGCCTGAAGACTAGGCTGGGGGGGTTCTCAGCCTCAGCACCACGGCATCGCATCAGAAAGGGTTTGCTCCTTGTTGTGAGGACTCTTCTGTGCATCAGAGGATGTTTAACAGCATCCCTAGTCCCGCCCACCAGATGCCAGTAGTACCCAATCATAATAATTAAAGAATGTCTCCAAACACTGCCATATGTCCCCTGGGTGAGGATGGGAGACAAACTCTCTCCACTGCTCTCCGCTGATTCCCCCTGCCTATTAGAGGAGGGAGCCCTGGACCATTCCAAGACCAGACCCTCTTCCTGGTCTCATCTTCACCCCCGCCTCTCTTAACCTTTTAAGAAAAATCTTTCCTCTCTGCTTCTCCAGCCAGGGCAAGACAGTGAGCCCCAGGCTGGGCGCTGTAACCCCTTGGATTCCCGTCCCGGCTTTCAGTTGTGACCAGAAGGGTGCTTGCTGGAGAGAGAAGGCACTGCCTGCCCCCAGCACCAGGCCACTCCCTGACCCCACCAGCCCTGGGTGTCTCAGAGACATGCCCTGAGCACAGGTGGTCAGTCTCCCTCCTCAGGACCGGTACAGGGGGTGGAGGGACAGCAGTAGGCCCTCTTTTTTGGCCCCTGGCTGGCCGGTCCCCACACCAGCCTCTGGGACAGCCTCTGGATAGCCTTCCCTGGGGTCAGCTGTGAGTGTATACACTGGGGGTGGAGAGGGACATCAACCATGGGCAGTGTTTTTGCCAGTCCCCAGATGGAGCCATCAGCCTCAGAGGGCCCAGCACTTGTCAGTCGAGGCCAGACCAGCCTGGATGACTTTTTTTGCCTCCCTGAAGTCCATTTCTCAATCAGGGTTTGTTTAACAAATTCATTCATCCCTGGCCCTTTTGGAAACGCTGATGGGTGCAGGGTGGGCCTCAGAACACCTCTCCCTGCTTCCCTACCACACCTGCTCCTGTCTCCCCTCCTCCTGAACATGTGGCCAGAGGTCAGCCCTCTCCTGGGAGATCATGAGGCTGAATGAAATCCCAGGAATGGACCAAGTAATGGAAAGCCCACTTGTGGAAGGGCTTCCTGCCACGTCTGCTCCCCCTCACACACTCTCTTGGGGATCTTTAGGTGACTTCCTCAGACCCTACCCCAGGCGTGTGCCATCTGGCTATTCCTTCCCAAAGGCATTTGTGAACTGGGAGCCTCAGACGTCAGGAGAACCCATCCCCAGCACTCCCAGGCCCCTAGGACATTCACAAAGAAATGCCAAAATGAGATTTCAGAAACTGGTATAATTTTATGTTTTTGTGTTTAATCTGTTAATGCTTTTATCACAAAAAAACACAGTGTCATTATATTGTGGTGGTCAGGAGATAATGACAGGATTTATTTTTTAAATGCTAATTCGTGCTTTCCTACAGACTATATGGGCAGGTAATGGACCAGAGGAGCAAACCTCATCCTCTGTCCTCATCCGTGACTGTTCAGCCTCATTTCCAGAGAATGGCAGAAATCTAAATTTGAGGGTGGTTGTCCTAGGCCTGGACAAATAGTTCCCTGGCAGCCTGCTTGTAGATCTGGGCCTTAGGCTCTCTTCTCTCCTCCCCATAGGCCAAGGAATATTCTGGGCTCATATGCAGGGTTCCCCTTGTAGGCCACACTCCAGATATCCAGGATTGCAGAATCCCCTGCCCGGTGGCCTCAACCTGATTTCAGGACCTGTGAGGATCTCATGCCTTAGTTTGTCCTCTGAGGTAGACTTTGTCACTAATACACACTCTTAGACCCCAAGGGGAGCTACGTAGCGGAGTAGCCATGCTTGGATATGGAGGCTACAGGTGGGAAGGGAAGGGAGAACACAGGCTGGAAGCCCATGCTGCATGTGTCCCCTGTGGCCTGCTGTGGAATCCATAGAGCAGAGGCCCCTGTTCATCCTCAGTTCCCATAAACGGCAGAGAGGGGTAGACTCTCTGGCCTGCCCAACCCAGACCCTGACGTGGGGGTATGACTATTGCCTGTTTACTATACTGTCACTGGGAATTGGCCACAGAGAAGAGTCTCTTTGTAAATAAAGAAAAGATCTCTTGCTATCTCCAATTTTGTCCTGTCAAGGTGAAATTGATCTATGGCTTTAATACTTGTAACCTCAAAGAGGACTCAGAGACAGGCATCTTCTCCCATGACTAAACTTGTCTACAGGAGTTGCAGAATCAGCCAGGACTTAGTCAACCTCAGCAATGGCAGAGCAGTTGGCCCCCCCTGGTGTGGGGGCCACTGCCAGTATGTGACCTTAAACAACCTCTCTGAGCCTTGGTTTCATCATCTGTAAACTGGGGATAATGATAATATCTACTTAATAGGATCCTTATGGAGATTAAACTAGTCAATCCATGTAAAGCTCTTAGAACTGTGTCTGGCACATAAAAAGTGCTCGATAAATGTTAGCCATCATCAGCCACTTCAAGGTCATCGCACCACTCTGTGCAGACTTCCTTCCCCTTTCAGCTTATCCTGGAGGAAGGCAAATGGCTTGTGTGCAATGATGATGTTCTCAAGGCCACAGAGCTTCTTGATATGCCCCAAGGAATACATTTTGTGACTTTTTATTACATAAAATTTCAAACATATGTAGATATAGAAGTCAATGGAATAAAGATGGGTTCTCCCCATGTACCCATCACCAGGCTGCAAAAAAACATCAACTCGGGGATGATCTTGGCTCATCTCTAGCTCATCTCTAGCTCATCTCTGGTCTAGGTAGGTCTCCCAGCACCAGTAGTATGAAATGGGACAAAAGAATCCTCAGGCAGGAGCCTTCTCTAGGGATAGTGGCTGGTGGCCCCATTGAGAGGTTAATGGGCTAGGGATGGTTCTAGATCAGGAAAGGCAGTGGTCACCGTCCAGCAGGTAGGGCCAAACCAGGTGAAGATGAGCTGTGCAGACAGGACAGCAGAAGGGCCTGAGCCTGTGGGAGAAGAGGAGGAGCAAGGCAGGTCCCACACAGTCCTGAGAGTGTCCAGCAGGCCCAGGGGGGAGGATCTGGGTCTAGGAGCGGGTGGGGGAGGTGCAGAAAGAAAGGCAGATGAATGCCATGTTCTTAGGGCACACTTGGTTGACAGCAGGATGCTGGCCTGTGAAGGGACCCTTTTTTCATTCTCAGGCCACAGAAAGGTAGGCTATGAATGGCCTGGTCCAGAGGCGTAGGGCCAACTAGTTGGCAAGAATACAACTTTGACAGGGTCCTCTGCAGCTTCCCCAGGGTGGGGGTTGGGTAGGGGGGTGGTCTGGAGTCAACATCTCTGCCCCATGGTGAAGGCCAGGGTACCAGGACCTGGGAAAGCCTCTTCATGGTGCACTTGCTCTCCCCGGCATGAGGCCTGGAGAGCATGTCAGGCTTCCTGAGCAGCAGTTTCTCTGTGGTCTCTGGCACTTTGGAGGGAGTATGCATGAGAACCATTCCCCGTGCTGACCTCACAGAGGGCCCGTTCCTTACGCCATCGTCTCTGCTTGTCAGCCCAGTGCCAAAGCTTCTTTCCCTGAAGGAGTTCAGCAGCCAAACTGCCTACTCTACCGTGTTGGAGTATATTCATTCTCTTCAAATAGTTTGATGTCTCAACCTCAGCTTCCAGGTTTGGGCTGTCTTCAAAGAAGAGAGCACATTCTAAAGAGAGCGAGGGGGTGCTGTGTGAAATGTCAAGAGAGGGGAACAGACTCAATGTCTGGGACATTATGTCCAAACAGACTCTGGACACCACACAGCTCGGTTCGAGTGCTGTTCAATCTCTTGCCCAAAGCCCAGAATAGTTCAGTGACTCTAGAAGCTGCCTGCATGCCAGGCCCAGGCTGCTTCATGGGATATGGGGACAGCGACTTGTGGTGGAGGCATGACCTCCCTTGCGTAGTATTTTCCAAGGTGACCTTGTTGATGGTCAGTGCCTGCTGGGCCCCTGGCACTTCTCACCCAGCTGTACTGATTCTCTCAGGTGGGCACAGTGGTATCCCGTGAGCGGTGACTTCCTCCATCCTGAGTGCACATTCCCGGTCTCCCCCGTAGGTGTGGGCCTACACGTACACCCAGCAGATCATCCAGGAGGAGCTGTGCCTCTCAGTCGTTACCTTGTTCCCTGGTGCCCCGGTGGTTCTTGTGCTTTGCAAGAATGGAGATGCCAGACAGGTAAGGGCTCAGCAGGTCCCTGGGGCATGGCTGCCTTCCATAATGTGATGATCTGGATAGGACTAAATCTCAGGGGCAGGAAGACAGAGGAACTGTTGGAGAAGGAAGGGCGGAGAGGGAGGAAGGATGTTGCTTGGGATCCTCTCCAAGGTGCCAACAGCAATGCTGCTTTGACCCCCCTGGTCTGTTGGCTTATGAACACCTGTGACCCCAACTGCCCATGCCAAGCCCACACATATTGGCTCGCACTTCTTCACAGCCACGCAGGTACCCGGTGTGGATGGCTGCTTTGATTGCTCCTATGACTAACTCACTTCATATTTTCTGGCCTATTGCTTGGAAAGTTATTGCCTCCTAATGAGTTTTCCTAGCAAACATATTGATTTTGCCTTTAACTTTTTTTAATCTATTTTTAAAAAAAGAAAAGAAAAGAAGAAGAAAACCAACAACAATACCTGGCAGAGCAATTAGTTACAGTTTCATTCTTCCATGAGACCATGAAATCAAGTCTCTGGCTGACCCTAGACACATGGTAGCAACCTTTCTGATTAAACCTGGAACTCTGATGTTATTGATAGGACCTGGGGCCTTAGCCAGAGAAACCCAGCTCATCCTTTCTCCTCCTCTCTAGCAATGGACCAAGACGGGCTCCCGCATCGAGCACGTAGCATCCCACCTCTGCTTAGACACTGATGTGTTCGGGGACAGTTCTGAAGATGGCAAGGAGGTTGTGGTCAACCCATGTGAGTCCTCACTCATGAGCCAGCACTGGGACATGGCGAGCTCCTGAGGACCCTGGGCAGATCCAGCTTGGGCCAGGGCTGGTGCTTGCCCAGGCCAGAACAGACTGGAAACCAGGCTTTGAAGAGCCACTGACTGCACCAGACGCCCTGAACTGGAGGTGGAGCAAAGCCCCCCCAGGACAGGAGCAGCTGTCTCAGGGAGGATGGAGGAAAAGATCACAAGCCAACAGGCTCAGTGACAATCCCATGTGTTCTCAATGTTGTGAAGTTCCAGTCCTGGCCATATCTTCCCCGGATTGGTCCCTGGAGACCCAGACCTAATGGGAAATGTTTGTTGTTCCCTCTGTGTTCCAAAGAGGCACCCATGGAGACCAGGGAGGAAAGTCTTTCTTGTCACCGGGCCAGGACTAAGTTGAGAGATGAAGGATGGAGGTGGTTTTCAGGAGAAATAAATAACCTTAGAAATTGTCCTTAAGTACCTAATGCTTTTCCTTCTCCCACTGGCCAAGGGATAAGCTGATTTCTCCTTTGAAGGTGGGCAGTGGGAGGGCATCTGGTGGAAGAGTGGATGAAGAAGACAAGGGAGGTGGGAGACCTGCGCCTTTATCCTAGGTTGCCACCAACTAGCTATATGATCCCCAAAAGACACATCCCTTCTTTGGCCCATCATTTCCTCTTATGTCACATGGGGAAGTAGGGCCAGATCAGTGGTTTTTACTGAAGATACATACCTGACTCACTGAGGAAATTTGTCTAATTTGGAGGCCCAACATTCCTGCTTTGTAGGTCTCTGGCCAATTCTGATGGCCCCTCCCTGGTTAAAACACTGTCTCTGTGGCCATCAGCATAGGAGGGTCTTACTCTAATAAATCTCCCCATCCCTGGTGTGCTCCACAAGTTGGTTGTCCGGTTGCCCCTTCTTTTCAACTAGGGCTAAAGAGAGAAGCAGCCCATATTGTTTAAGTTTCCTGTCCATCCTCTGCCAAGGTAAGTTCACCACATGCTCTTTAGTAACTGTCTTTGTTATCTACTGCTGCATAACTAATGACCCCATAACTTAGCAGCTTAAAGCAACACACATTGATTTTCTGTTTCTATGCATCAAGAATCCAGGTACAGCTTACCTGGGTCCTGTCTTTCAGAGGGTCTTACAAAGTTGTGGTGGAGGTCTTGGCTGGGGCTGCAGTCAGCT
Source organism: Marmota flaviventris (assembly GCF_047511675.1). Lineage (NCBI taxonomy): Eukaryota > Metazoa > Chordata > Mammalia > Rodentia > Sciuridae > Marmota > Marmota flaviventris. The sequence continues at coordinate 23,769,201 of NC_092511.1, read as the reverse complement.
CACCTGGGGCTGCAGTCAGCTCACCTGGGGCCAGATCTGTCCTCAGCTCACGCCGTAATTGTTGGCAGATTTGGTTCCTTGCAGGTTGTTGGCCAGTGGCTGACCTCAGTTGTTGCAAGGGCTTCTCCAGCTAGCAGCTCGCTTCTCCAAAGCAAGCAGGCCAAGAAGGCAGAGTACGCACGAAACAGGAGTCAGAGGCTCTTAAAAGCAAATCTCACAAGTTACCGCCCATCCCTTTTGCCATATTCTACTCGACAGAAGCAGTCACCAGCTGCAGCCCATACACAAGCAGAGAGGATTACTCAGGAGAGTGAATGCCAGCAGGGATGATTGTGGGGAGCCATTTAGAATCCGCCCACCACAGTGACTATTAAATTCTAAGCAGGTGTCTATCCCCCTCATCCAGAAAGGCCTTCAGTAAAGGAAAATTGTTGGAGCTCATTATAAAACCCATTGCTGCAGACTACTGTGGACTGGGAAAGGCAAGAGTGGAAGTGTACAGACCCAGAACCTCCTCTGGTGGTTGCGTTTGCTATGCAATCTTCCCACCACCTTCTCTAGTTAGGATGTGGCTCTGCTTTGGGGGCTATTTCACGCCATACTGGGAAAAAGAGAGGAGACCATGGAGAGGTAAAGCCATCTATAGAAGACATTCTGTAGGCTGCATAAACTTTGTGCCTATAAAGCATAAACCAGTTTGCAGAGAAGAAAAGGGATAGGCCATTTGCCAGTCACCTTTCCCCTAAGTAACTGGGATAGAATAACATTATAATTCTACTACAGTCTCACACATTAATATGTGATGTCAAAGCAAACAGAACAACAGCTCCAAACCTCTACCAACTCAAGACAAAGCTAACAATACCTATAGGACAGCAGCCTGCAACAACCCAGGCTGTGGCCATGCCTTACGGGCCACCAGATCCCCTGGTGGGTGCTGGATTAGAGTCCTCAGCTTACTCTCTGATCATTGAACTTGAATGCCAAACTTTAGTAGCCTGGATTAACTCACTTAGTTGACCACCCGTAGCTATCTAAGAAAGTTTGTTAAATGACACGAAACTTTTCAGGACAAAAAAGACCTCTACTCAGGATCTTTAGGGTCCACAAGATTTGGACCCCAAACCATGCTTGGAGAGTCACCCCTCTACAGCAGTCTCACCACACTGGCAGGTGAGGAGGTCGCAGAAGCCCCTCCTAGATCACATCTGCCTTTGGGAATAATATGAACTTCTTTCTGAGTATCTGAATGTGACGTGCATAGTAAATGAGAAGGAATTTATACCTGTTACCAGAGTGTGTGTGTCTACAGTCTGCCTTCCACATCCATGGGTTCTGTATCCATGGATTCTACCAACTGCAAATTGAAAATATGCAGGGAAAAAAAATCACCTGTACTGAACATGTATGGGCTTTTCCTCTGTTGTTATTCCCTAAATAATACTACAAAAATTATTGACATAGTGTTTACATTGCACAAGGTATTTTAAGTAATCCACAGGGGATTTCAAGTATGTGGGAGAAAGTAAGAAAGTGCACAGGTTAAGCACAAATATTACACCCCTTTATAGACAGGCCTTGGGCATCTGTGGATTCGGGATCCATGAGTTGGGGGGTGTACTGGAACCCACTCCCCATATATACCAAAGGTCAACTGTGTTCTCAGGAAATAGGAGAAAAAGGCAGAGGCTTTGTGTACTGTCTGGTGTCTGGATTATAGTTGGGGCATGATGGTGTTCAGTGACTGGGGAGAAATGGGAGATTTCAGGTGAATCTGGGCTCCGCGTGGGTGTTTGAGCCTGGTGCCATGTTGAATCTGAGCTTAATGCTCCTGGCAGTTGGTTTCCATGGTGCTTTGTAATTTCTCTCTTTGAGCTCATCTTCAATGGGACTTTCTCCTCTGGGCTTCCCAGGCACCCTGGTTCTGGAGACATTTCTCAAGGGAGGGCTAAGCTTGCCTCTGTAGGGTCCAGTTGGACTGAGTTCAGGCCCTTTTGTACATTGACTTCTCTTGGTGGTTTTTACATTGAGTGATGAGAATTAGGACCTGCCTATGCCTGGCACCAGCTGGGAGTGTGACCATTCACACATTGCTCTTTCCACCCCAAATGTTAGTCCTGCTCCATGGCATCTCCACTCACCCAGCTGGTTGATGGGCTTATCTAGCCCTTCCCCCCCAGCTTTATGGAAGGTCCTGTGTTCGGCCTCTGCCACCCATGAGGCTCTGGATCTCCTCCTGTCTGCCTCTGCTTGGATGAAAGCCCCAGCCTTGGTGACATGTTATTGCTTTGATTTCCCTCAGCTCCCACGCCCCACTCTCACTGAATTCCCATTTGATTTCGGAATCTGATATCTCTCCGTTCTCCCTTTCAAATGCAGCTGTGATTTCAAATTGTTTTATCCAATATTTATGTGTTTGGGGGGCGGGCTTCCTGTGTCAGCCCAGATCAGAATTCCTTGGTGCCATAATTAGCTGTCACCACTCTTTCCCACTGGCTGTGGGATCATTTCTTACTGTAGACACTCAATAAATTTCTGTGAATGAGTGAGAGAATAAGCCTGTGATTCTTTAGTACCACTTCCTAATTACCTCCTGGCTAGTTATCAGACTTTAGAGTTTTAAAAAGACAGCCAAGGCAGAAATGGAAGACCAAGAAGACAAATTTATAACAATAAAATCTTGTTATAGTACACATAGATTTAGAGATCATGCATATTTTACTTCCTAACGACGGAGTTTAATACTGAGAATGCTAACTGGAAAGAACTGTCAGTAATGGAAATCTTTAATACTACAGTAGAGCAGGCCAGAGAGAATTTGTTCTCATAAACTGCGGTCAGGGGGATGGTGATGGAAGGTGGGCAGAGCCCTTTGTTTCATCTATGAGAATCTCAGGCACATCCACCTGCGCCTGGCAGCCTGAGTCCTGGAAACAGGTTTGCCTTGCCTTGTTCCCATGGTCCATCTGGTTGACCCCCTGTCCTGTCCTAGTCTGTCCATTCCCTAAAGCACATGGGACAGCGACTGCACACCAGAGTGCAGTGAGGGTCTGAAGGCCATAGGGGAGGTCTAGCAGCTGTGCACACGTAGTGGCCTCTGAACGTCCCATGTGTCAGGCGGAAGCCTATTTGTCCTGCCGTGCAGAGCTGAACGTCTGAGCTCCCTCGTGGGCTATGGTCTCTGGCAGCCCAACTCAGATTAGCCAACTCCAGAGCTCTGAGCATTTTTCCATTTGCCATGGAGCCGACTAATTTAATGAAGCCGTCAGCGTGCAAACCTCGGGGCTTATTGGAAAAGGACCCGAGCACGACATTATTTCTCAGCAGTAGATTGCATCATTTTCATTTCACAGCTTTCCAATGGGAAATAATAAAACAAAATTACAAACATAATGAAGAAAGAAAGAAGGGGAAAAAAAAACCTGTGGGTGAGAGACGCATTCTCTGTGCTGTGTCAGGGCTGGTTCCCTTACTCACTTGAGCCAGTAAATATTACCTGGCTTCGCTCTGCAGGAAGCAGCAGCCCAGGATGCCTCCACCTGCTGCGGAAGATAACAGGCTGCAATAACTCACTGTCCAGATGCAGTGAGGAGCCAGGAGCGTACCTGGAGATGGTCCAGTGGATGCCTTTCTAAGAAATTCCAGCCTCCAAGAGCACAGCCCGCCACGCAGCTGGGGTGAAGGGCTGCATGGGTGGGGCAGGGGGAGCAAATGGGGTGTGGGCAGGCACCCTGCTCTCCTTTCCCTGGAAGACAGCTGCATCTCCAGTGGGTCTTCCCTGGTATGGAGAAGAGAAAGCAGGTCACTGCCTTCGTCCATCCTGCAGTGTGACTATGGGTGATCTGACAGACAGAGGCAAACTAGGAGTCAACAAAGGGACAGAGCTCTTTCCAAAACCTGTTCTCGTTAATTGCACAGAGGTGTACAGTTGCAGGGAGGTGACAGAGCTCAGCCAGGCCTTTTATTGTGCTCTGCAGACATGCCCTTCGGCTCAAGGAGATGCCCCAGGTCTATCCCATAGCAGAGACTGGACGCCTTCATTCCACCCAGCCCCCAAATTTCTCCCCAGACTGTTACTGAAAATAACTTTTCTGACAATGGAGGAGGTTGAGGCCATGTGGAATGAGGTCCCCGTTCTTTCTCCAAGGTTCCCTGTGACTCCCTTCTTCCCTTCTCCATCTTCAGGTATACCTCCCCCTCTACCTAGCTTCTCTCCATCTCCTGAACAGCATTCAAATCTCTCCCACCCTGACTTACAGAAAAAAAAAAGCCTTTCCTGCAGCCTCATCTCTTCTTTTCTTAGACCAACTTGGTCCTCTAAAGCACAGTGATCAGTTCCTCTGCTCTTGAGTAATGCAGATTCGAATCCCAGCTCCTCTAGCTCTTAGCTGTGTGCTAGGGGCAAACTACTTAACCTCTCTGAAGTCAGTTATTTCCTCAGTAAAGAAATCAACAATCATACCTGGCCCATAATTTTATTGTGAGATTAAATGAAATGGCTGGAATGAGGTCCCTGCACAGAATGAGGCACATACAAGGTTCTCCACATGCCTGTCATCCTCGTGGCTTATCAAGAAGATTAAACCTTAGGCACTGGAGCAGAGGCCAGGGCATGTGAGTATGGAAAGTGATCCCTAGTTTTAGTCCATTGGGGTGCTATAAAATAAAGACTGGGTATTTAAAATAGCAGACACTTGTTATTTCTCAGTTCTGGAGGCTGGGGATCCAAAATCAAGGTGTCAGCAGTTCTGGTGTCTGATGAGACTCCACTTCCTAGCTTATAAATGCCCACCTCAGTCTTCCTTTCTTGCAGTGCGGATCTGAGGTATTACAGTTTCTACACTATAATCTTGTAGTGTCCCTGCAGATTACAATTAGACCAGAGACCCTGCACCTAATAGAGGAAAAAGTAGGCCCAAATCTTCATCACGTTGGGTTAGGCCCCGACTTCCTTAACAAGATTCCTAAAGCTCAAGAAATAAAATCAAGAATCAATAAATGGAATTGGATTCAAACAACAAAGCTTCTTCTCAGCAAAAGAAACAATCAATGAGGTAAAGAGAGAGCTTACATTTTGGGAGCAAATTTTTGCCACACGCATATTAGATAGAGCACTAATCTCCAGGATATATAAAGAATTCAAAACATCAAAAAAAAACTCAATCAATAAATGGGCTAAGGAGCTGAATAGACTCCAGAAGAAGTTATACAATCAATCAACAAATATATGAAAAAATGTTCAACATCTCTAGTAATTAAAGAAATGCAAATCAAAACTGCTCTGAAGATTTCATCTCATGCCAGTCAAAATGGCAGTTATCAAGAAAACAGACAACAATAAAGCAAAGTGTTGGCAAGGATTTGGGGGAAAAGACACTCATACATTTATGGTGGAACTGCAAATTGGTGCAACCACTATGGAAAGCAGTATGGAGATTTCTCAGAAAACTGGGAATGGAACCACCATTTGACCCAGCTATCCCACTCCTTGGTCTATACCCAAAGGACTTAAAATCAGCCTACTATAGTAACGCTGCCACATCAATGTTTATAGCAGCTCAATTCACAATAGTTAAACTGTGGAAGCAACCTAGATGCCCTTCAATAGATGAATGGATAAAGAAACTGTGGTATGTATACACAATGGAATATTACTCAGCATTAAAAGAAAATAAAATTATGGCATTTGCAGGTGAATGAATGGAGTTGGAGAATATCATGCTAAGCGAAGTAAGCCAATCCCCCAAAACCAAAGGCCAAATGTTCTCTCTGATAAGTGGATGCTGATCCATAATGGAGGGGGAGGCATGGGAAAAATGGAAGAACTTTTGTTGGGCAAAGGGGAGTAGGTATGGTGTCAGGAAAGATGGTGGAATGAGATGGACATTATTTCCCTAGGTACATGTATGACTGCACATATGGTGTGATGCTACATCATGTAAAACCAGAGAAATGAAAAGTTGTGCTGCATTTGTGTACAATGAATCAAAATGCATTCTGCTATCATATATACCTAATTAAAATAAATAAATACATTTTTAAAATAAAAATTAAAAACAAATAAATGGCCACCTTCTCTCTGTGGCCTCATTTTGCAGAAAAGGATGAGAGAGCCCTCTGGGGTCACTTCCATAAGGATGCTAATCCCTCTCACGAGAACTCCATCCTTACCACCTAATCCCATCCCAATGCCGTCACATTGGGGGTTGGGATTTCAACATACAAATTTGGGGGATCCATCAACTGTACCCCTCAATCCTTAGAAGTCCCTGAAAGGTCAGACTAGGCAGAGACTTCCCTGTGGGATTGCCTGTGGAATGGGTCCTGGAGAAATCTCAGATGTGAGAGAGAAGAAAACAGAAAAGAGCAGAGAGGGCCAGTGGGGCAAATGATGTCCCTGTGGTTACTGGTTGGGTGCAGGTCTCTGCCGTTTCCCGCCTGGTGCTTCCCCAGCCTGCCTGTTCCTTCCCCACCTGTGCACATGGGTCAGGCCTCCACCTCTGCTGAGCCCTGTGAACTATCAGCACCATGGAGAGCACCATGGTGTAGGAGGGCAGAAGACAAGCAGAGAACAGCTCCGCAGACCAGGCCTCACGACACCCAGGGAGCATCTGCAGCTCTGCTTCCCACCTCGTTAGGGACTTCTGACTCATGAGCTCAGCCCTGAGTGCTGCCTCTCATGGCTCCTCTCCAGCCTGGCATCTGCATGATTGCCGGGCTGGAGCTGGCACCTCGTGCCCTGGGCCTCCACCTGCTCCCCATAGGGGTCACCTGCTCAGGGGGGTGGAGTCTGAGCCATCTCACCAACACCTGCAAATGCCATAAAAAAGCGTCTGCTTTTTATAGGACACTCAGTACTGAGCAAAGGGAAAGAACGAGAAGGACCGCAGAGGCTCAGGTAAAATTTTGCATCAGGGAAGAGTTTCAGAGAAAGTGCTCTGAGGCACACAGGAAGAAAGGAAGCCCCCTGAGATGAACTTGAAGTATAAAGTGGGATTTCAAGTGAGGACTCACCCCAGATGACAGGAAGAGCCTGAGTAAAGTCTCAGAGCAGGGGGATGGCCCTGTCTCAGGGAACAGACAGGTCAACCTGGGAGTCAGGAAAGGTCAGAAAGGGGCCCGTGGACACCAGGCAGAGGATTTGGAACAGGTATGTAGTTATGAGCCATTAAAGGTTTTGAGAAAGGGAACAATGTTGTCCAGAGTCTCAGAGAGTGACAGGGTGTGAAGCCGGGGCATGTTAAAGCCTCCAAAAATTCTACAAGGCCTGAAATAGTTCCTGTCCCTGTCTGTCAGGGTGGAAAACAGACGGTGGTTATGAGACACCAGGGTGGTGGCTGTGAGCTGCAGAGAAGAGGCCCTGCAGTGTGGTTGGAGAAGGGCCTTCATACCCAGCTGATTGGGCAAATGCCTTCATAGTACCTGCCTTTCAGTCATCTGTCTATCTGATAATCGGGCTCAATTTTTTAATTATAAAACATTATGAGTACACAGGGAAATAGTAATATATAATAACCACGTGTGCAGCGCTTCTTCTGTACCCAGCATTGTGCTGAGAGCAAGCTCTGATAAAGCGCCATGTTAACAGTGGCAACCCACTAATGGCTCCTCCTTTGATCAAATGATGAGGGAGTCCCTTGAGGGCCAGGAAGATTAGAACCATGCAACTTGTAGTAGAAGTGCTATCCAAATCCAAGAAACCCTCCCCCAGATTCTGGATCCATTGCTACAAGGTGCCATTGCTTCTCTCAGGAAGGATAGAATAATAAATACTTGTGCTCTCAACAGAAAGAAAATACTAGAAATGCAGTTGAAATCTCTTGGGTCAAACTCACCAATGGGCTGATTTTTAAACTGAGTCATTCGCTATCTTCAACAACCGGTTCGCCACGCTGATCCTCAGATTTATTCTCCCATCTGCCATTTGTTAGGCAGGGGAGGGACCGGAAGTGTGTAGTGAGCTATTAAGATGTGCCCAAATGATGTGAATGTGCTTTCCATTCACTATTTTATTTAATGCAAACAGCATCCCTACAGGGTAGGTATTAGCATCACAATTTTACAGATGAGGAACTTGAGTCTTGGAGAAGTTAAATAACTGGTCAAGGTTGCCCAAGTGATAAATAGCACAGCAGGTGCCTCACCTCAGTGGTCATGCCTCCAAAGTGCATGGCAATTCAACCCCCAAATGTATATGTAAATCACTAAGCAATAAATATTTAGTAGGCACCTGTTATATGATAGCACTATGCCAGGACCTGGCCGCCAATCCTTGCCTTCAAGGACAACGAGCAACAGCGAGAGAAATGGGTTTTATGTAAGATGGGGGTGGGGTGTGCCTGGCAACATCACCACTACAACAGGCCACTTGGATTCAGAGGATGCAGAGGAGAAGGGAAAGTTTGCAGAGAACCGGATGGCTGCAGGAGTGTTGTGAGACTGACAGGGAAAGTGGAAGAGGCCGTGCAGTTTCACTCAGAGAAGCCCACATTTGCTTCTCTGTGCCATCTTTGAGGCCCTGGTTTAATTCTCACTATTATCAGTGAAGCATTCTCTTTATGAACAGTGGACTGTTTTGAGGCTGGGGAAGAGCATGGTACCAAAGAAGACTGAACTCCCCTCGAGGAACTGAGCAGGAGAGGTACACGAAGCTAGGTGTCCCCTTTGTCCCCAGGGAAACACGTGTCCTCATGGAATGTTTTGTGTCTCCACATCCTGTCTTCCCACAGCATCCTCTGCATGGCCTATCTTAACACTTCATTACCTGCATGTCCTTTCTAGGTCTGACTCCTTGCTCCTGTGAGTGTGCACGTATACCACATGGAAGATGGAATGTGGAGAGTGGCCTTCTATGGATCAGAGATGTCACTACTTTGCTTCCAGGGCAGTTACAGGCACAGGCTGAGGATCTCATCCCACTGTATCTTATTACACCTGAGATAAACTTGAAGAATAAAGTGGGATTTAGCACTGACGGGTGGGGAGCATAGAACCCTGTGGGCAGTGGGAACTCCCCTCGGATCCTAGTCCCTCAAGGAGCTTCTGAGTGCTCTGAGGTTCCTGTTTGTATTGTCACCTTCCAAGGGTGGCACAGAAGCACCCAGTTGTCGATCAGCACCTGGCAGGGTCTGGCTCTCAAAGGGTGTGTGTTGAACTGAGATGCCCCAAGTAGCCAGAGCAGATTGCCTGGATTAATCTGCTCCCTCATCTAATCAGCCAAGCCAAGATCACTTCTCTGACCAGAATAGGCCCTTGAACTTGGACAGCACCTAAGAGCCCTTAGTTCATTCCAACTACCAAGCAATCTTCCAGCAAGCTCTGAGTAGTTCTCAGGCAGCCTCTGCTGAGTGCTCAGACACTCGGAAGCTCCTTGAGGGACTAGGATCGAGGGGAGTTCCCTGCCCACAGGGTTCCACGCCCATCCCCACAGCAGGTTGACACATAGGAATGGCAGAGCTATATGCCAGGAGTCCAGAGGGATGACCACTGGCTGTCCTCCTCTGCCACAGCTGGCTTCAGGACATCCAGACTGAGTCATCTCCGGAGTATGGCTGACCGACATGCTCCAACCACAGAGAGGGATTCAAATTCCAGAACCTGAAGCTACAATTTGCAGACCATGAGCCAAAGACTAGATCCCTGCACCTGCTGGAAGGTCTCTATTGTCAAGCAAGCCGGTCCTGTGAAATCAGGTTTGGTTCTCTTGGTCTTTTCTCTACCAGTTCTTTCTGATTACAAAGTCCAATTCTATGCATTGCCTTGAATTCTGTATTTCTATGGCAAGAATGAAAGAAAAGCCTAGAATACTGATCATGAACAGAACTTTGAAAAGAGTGTTTCTGGAGTCCAGCCCCAGCTTCTAGACAGGCCTATGCTCAAATCAGCATCCATTTGCTTCCATTTTAAAACATCTTTAGAAATTATTCTTAATTTGCTCAAATAGAGTCACTACTTAGTAGGTGCCCACTCCATGCAGGTAGTCAGGTGTAAAGAGCTACAGTGAGTTGAGATCCTCAGGATGTGCCTATAACTGCCCTGGAAGCAAAATGGTGATATCTTGGATCCATAGGACAGGACACGGAGCTCAGAGCAGCAGAGTGACTTGTCCAAGGACGCACAGAAAAACGGTGGGCAGAAAGGGCTGGAACTCTCTTAGCTCCAGATCCCAGGCCCCTGTAGGCTTTTCTTTTCTTCAAATAAGTTTCACCTCTAAAAATCTTTAATCAAGAAAAACATGAGAACAGTATTAAACATAGTGTAACTCAAGAAGCTTAAAAGGTAACACATTTTAAAAATTGCCTTTTCCACTCATGAGAAGAAAAGCTGAGGTTCTGAGATGGTAATGACTTGGCCGATGTGATAGAAAAAAAAAGTAGATACAGCCCACTAAAAGGCTGACCAGCTGTTTGTGTCTCTTTAAGAAGCTCAAATTCTGATTGCTATCAAAGCAATCAATCATTGTTCAAAGTAAAGCCCCCATTCCAAACCCACTACCTTCTCCAGGGACAAACATTCTTCCACTTGTAGATCTTTCCCCTAGCATCGATGTCTATAATTTTTAAATTATACTATTTTTTGAAATATCATTTTTAGACATTTCTATTGACTTCGTGCCAGTGTAAATAAGGACTTAGTTTTTCCGCACCACTACCCACATTCCTCTCCTTTTATGCCTGTGGCATATTTAGAAATAAGTTTTAGAAAAATCAATAATCACCATTTACATGAACCAAACAGTGAATCTTGACCAATCTTCTTTCTTGTACAACCTTTTGTTTTTCTTGGAATTAATAATTGCCTCAAGTTCATTTTTTTTCACTTCCCCATTTTTCTGAGAATCTCTCACACTTTTCTCCAAATTTCCCAACATGTCATAATAATATTTTTTATAATCTCAAACAAATCACCCTTTCCTTTCTCTTAAGAATGTCACTCAGGGGCTCCCTGTTCAGATTCTTCAATATCATTCATTGCTTTCTGTGCATGTTACATAGCAAACATCATAGGAATTCCCTCCTCCAATCTCTAAATTTCAATTTGGAAACCCTTCTACCCTACATTTCTAGAGTTTTTTCTCATACTAGTTCTTTGATTATTAGATGGCTTCTTTCCCCTTTGTGCACCCTTATGAAATTCTCTAGTTCTTTTTGGATTTGTTTGTTTGCTTTGTTCTCTGTCTCTCCATTTGGAAGATTTTCTTAAATCTCCAGTTACCTGTGGTGGCCAGTGAGTGTATCTGAATGAATCAGTGAAACAGCTAGAGATTTGGTGTTCTCAGGCAGAGTGCACCATCTGGTGAGCTGAACCACAGTGTGGTCAAGGGCGACCTGTCTTTTCACTAGGAGGATCCCAACTTTCCCTTCTGGTAGGGGTTTGCTCTTGGTCTCTTTGGTTTCTTGAGAGAACAGTTGATCAGTTTTCTGCCTGGAGACTTATTCCAGAATGGCCTTTCTGGACGCAAGGCTGGAGAAGATGGCTAAGGCGACCATGCTTCAGCAAGCACATTTTTTTTATGAAGGAGAAGAAATAATTACAATGGATAACACAAAGTCCTTGACCCTGGTCCTCCCAATAGTCCTTCCCTCAGCCCTAGCCTCTCAGGGCCTGGGTCTTAGCTTAGAGCCCCCAATTCCATAACAGGGGAGGATACCATGGGGAAAGGGATGGATACAACAGGGAGCCCAGTTCCGATCCTCACCAGTCCACACCGACTGAACTGCGCCCTCACACTCTGTGCCATTCTTCGCAGGTCTGTTAGAGGGGGCAAATCTGATTCAGGGCATCCGAAAAGAGACCTAGAGCCTTTGCAACTAGATTTCCACATGGCCCTTTCATAGAAGATGTCTTATCTTCCTGTTTCTTTTGATATTACTTGACCTTGGTTTCTTGAGCTTCAAGGTGGCATTTGCCCTTCTTCAACTTTCTCTTCACAAAGTGTTTATTTTATCATAGTCGTGTGCCGTGAGGAGTGCCCTCTTGGTACACCTTTATTGCATCTCGGAGTCTCATGGCCACTGCCATTATGAGGCCTTCCTTGGCCATCACCTGCTATGCATGTGCACCTGCAGAGGAGATTCCATAGTCCCTTCTGATTTACACTCTCAGAATCTCAGTGGCTAAAATCTGGGAATCTGTATTTTGAAAGACAAAAAAAAAAAAAACCCAAAAAACCTCTTTACATGATTCTGGTGACCTGCTAGGCCTCCATGCCTAATGCCTGAACCTAGGGCTGATATCCTAAGCCATATGTCCCTGGTGCCAACTACCTGCCCAGTTGAACCTCTGACATTCCACTGACCTGACTGGACAGAGCCTAAACCCCAGAATTTGGACTCTGCATCATCACTCACCTGTAGTCCCCTCACCTTAAATTCTCTGTCCTCACACTGACCTTCCAATCTCAGGCTGGCTTTATGGACTTACCTGTCCTTGCCAAGGCTCATATCCTGACCCTTCACCCACCATCCTTCCAAGTCCTGATTTCCTGCCTAATCTGCCTGGACCATCCTGATGCTGCCTGGGCCTCAGGTCCAGTAAGTGGGAAGATGCTACTGGGCGGTGCAATGCTTGGCCCAATGAGAAATGCAGATGAGGAGCACCAAGAAGGAAGTGAGGACTTGGGACCTCATCTCAGGGAGGTTTCTCACTGCCATAGATGTCAGTAGGACTTTCAGTGGAAGAGTATTTTTGCATATTCATAGAGAAAAGGAAGTCAAATCCAGGAAATATCAAACACCTTCTGCTATTACAACACAGATACTACTATTGCTGTTCCAACTGATAGTCATACACGGCTCTACTGATTTCCTACTGTAGCAGAAGCACCACATGTAAACTTATTTACATATATTTTTGGGACTATTCAACAACCCTTTGAGGGAGGCATGATTATCCCCATTTTAAAGATGTGGAAAATGAGGTCCAGAGGAGAATGATTTTCTTGAGATCTCAATCAAGATCTTTAGGGGCCAGGAGGAAGAGTGGCATTCCGGTCTCAGGACAGGTTTCTTTTCTCAGTATGCTCCTGCCACTACCCTGACAAGAAATAATGCAGCTCTCCCCTCCAGGAGGAGCAATCTCCTCGCAGGGAGACATCTGCAAATGAAATTCAAATCAAATCATGCTGTGTCTCCCCACTTAGCCAGGGAGAGCGGTGGAGACCCGCTAGCATGCTCCTTCCTTGCTGGTGACCGTTATTCTGGCAGGTGAGTATGGCAAGTCGTGATGCTAATGATTCAGTGGCCACAGAGTTGATGGAAAGGCGAGCAGGAGGGCCAGGCTGCAGGCTTATTTCCTTCCACACCCCTCTCTGTCATCCCCACAGCTTTCTGTAACATTTGCTTGGAGACTAAAAATACTGTTCAATGCGGCCCCAGGTCCCAGTTATTTTGCAAAACTTGTTAAGTGCTTTTAGAGTTAGGCAAGCAAGAAAATATTTGACTTTTGTTCTAATGAAAGCTATTTTTAGCCTTGGAAATATACAAAGCAGCCATACTTCTGCGTTTCAAACTCCAATATTTGCCAGCGTGCTGCAGTACACAGCTCTTTAAGTACACAATACATGAAAATCTAGGTTTACAGAAAAATTAGAGATTACTTATTTGTTTACAAGGTTTTCCTTATTTAGGAATTCCAATAGTTTGGAAACCAGAATCCTAGGTCAAGCCCCACCACTTACAGGAACAGCCTCTCTGCCCTCAAGTGTTATCTCTGTGAAATGGAATTAGGTAGGGGTAGGCTATTTGACCTGCCCCTCTTGGAAATCTAATGAGATGTAGAACGTAAGCGCTGAGGTGCTCTAGAAAAGTAAGGCGTCTTTGATGAGAGAAACGGAGGGTTGGGTGGGGAGAGAAGTCTCTTCCAAGTTGTTGGTTCCCCAGGTTGTTGGGGAGCCAGCCCCCCACCTCCTCAAGCTTGTGAACAGTCTAGCCTTGGTCCCCATAGCAATCGGAGTGTGAGCCGTTTCAAGTTTCATTATCCTGCGCAGGATCACCCTGCAGCCCTGATGTTCAGTTAAACACCGCAGCTCCTGAGCACATTTTAATTTCTGATCATTAGTTACAAGATTTTCTTGTTAATTCTCATTCAGCAGATTTTGCTGAGACAGCTCTATTTTTGCCCCTTTATTTTGGTCTTGCTGCACAGAGCCTATTCAGACAGACAATAAATCCGGGTGGCTAACCTCCCTCCTAGGAATGAATCATCTGCAACTCTAAAAAGGACACTGCCGCAGGGGTGGTGGCAGGGAGGGGTCCTCCTCCCAGGCTTCTTTATAGGCCACCCTGACTCTGGGGGAACCTGACTTGTGGGGGATCTTTGTAATTCTGGCCCCAGGACACAACCCTGCAGGTAATTAACATCAACCGACAAAAAGATTCCCCCAGAACTCTACAGCAGGCAAATCAAGGGGGAGGGGGGGCTGTTAAGTAAAACAAGATTCCTGCTTTCTGCCTCTCATTAAATCACAGGTATCATGCGACTGAATTTGCATATTCATGTAACCTGGGAGGAACCAATAGAATTTTGCAACCAGCAAGATTGGTTTAGGGCCCTGTGCTCTTCTCCTCTCCTTCCTTGATGATGCCTAGTTGCTTGCAGATGGCCAGTGGCAAGAGTAAATTTATTGCTGTCCTTGATCTGGTAGGCCGTCCTCCTCCCAACCCTGGACCTAGCAAAATGAGGAGCTCATCCATGCTGAATTGTTTTTTCTAGTTATGATGTCTTTTCCAAGGACCAGTGTCTTATTTTTTAGATATTGTTAATAAGAACCAAGACTTATGGAACATTTACCATGTCCCAGCCACTCTTCTGAGCCCTTTATTTGTATTTTTAACTCACATTATTGACGCTCCAGCCCCATGAGATAGGTGTAACAATTTTACCCATTTTACATATTGGGCAACTGAGGCACAAAAAGATTAAACTTCTCCTTTTAGTGATGCATATAGTAAGTAGCAGAGCTGAGATTTGGTACCCAGTTCTAGAGTCCATGCCTTAGCAATTGAACTTTACTGACAAAACCAATTTTTGTCACAAGATACTTCTGGAGTGGCCTGGCAGAGTAGCAGGACAGCTCAGTCTCAGGAGACAGAAAGGGTCTGGGTTAGACCTATGACAGGGAGAAGACTGGAACTGGAGAAGCAAACCTAGCTGGTTGGCTGAAAAGAAGTCCCATCTAGAGATTTTAATCCAGGGCAAGAAGTAGTTCACGCAAACAACCTGAGAGCTGACAGAAGGTAGAAGGGTGTCCCAGACTAACAGGGAACGCACAAGAAACTCAGTAGAGCAGGCATCATCAACTGTTAGCAGGCTACAATGGGTTGAAACCCTAGCTAAGTGGGCTTGAGATCAGGAATCAAGAGTGAGTTATGAACCCCTACCTCACACCATATCGGCAAGTCTGAGGCCAGCCTGAGCAACTTAGCAAGACCCTGTCTCTAAATAAAAAATGGAAGGGCTGGGGATGTGTCTCAATGTTAGGATGTTTGCTAGGATATGGGAGGCCCTGGGTCAAATCCCCAGTACTGCAAAAAACAAACTAAAAGCTTTTGTGCATCAAAGGACAGTATTAAGAACATAAAAAGGCAGTCTACAGAATGGCAAAGAAATATGCAAATGAAATATCTAATAACGATTTAATATCCAGAATATATAAAGAGCTCTTAAAACTCAAAATCAAAAAAAGTCAAACAACTCAACTTAAAAATAGGCAGAATTAAATAGACACTTCTCCAAAGAAGATATACAAGTGGCCAACAAGCACAGGAAAAGATGCTGAACATCATGCATCATTAGAAAAATGCAAATTAAAACTACAATGAGATAGGCTTCACTAGGATGGCTATGATTTTTTAAAATTCTAAACTTTTTTTTTAAAAAAAAAAAAGCAGAAAAATTATACTTTCAAGGACGTGGAGAAATTGCAACTTTCCTACATTGCTGGCAGGAATATAAAATGATTTGGCTGCCGTAGAAAGCAGTTTGGGCGTTTCTCAAAAGATTAGAGTGACCATTTGACCCAGAAATTCCACCTTTAGGTCTACACCCAAAAGAATGAAAAGAGCTGCTTATGCAAACACGTGAATGAATATATTATGAATGAATGTACATTCACAGCATCGCTACTCACAGGAGCCAAAAGTGGAAACAATCCAAATAGCAGTCAACAGATGAATGGATAAAGAGATTGTGGTGTATACATGCAAGGGAATAACTATTTAGACATAACAAAGAACAAAGTGCTGATCCAGGCCTCAACATAGATGAACCTTGAAAACATTAAGCTCGTGAAAGGAGCTAGTTACAAGAGGTCTCGTACCATGCAATTCTGTTTATATAAAATATCTAGAATTGGTAAATCCATGGAGACAGAAAGCAGACCGATGACAGCCAGAGGGTAGGGGAGGAAGAAATGGAAAGTAACTGCTTAATGGGTAGGTAATTTACTTTCCAGGAAATAAAAATGTTATGGAACAAGACTGCTATAGTTTGGCCTTCAAATGTTCCCAAAAGGTCCATGTGTTAAAGGCACCAGGCGGTGGAACTATTTGTGGGTATTAGGACCTTTAAAAGGCGAGGCCTAGTGGGAGAAAGTTAGGTTGCTGGGGCCATGCCCTTGAAGGGGATATTGGTACTCCATCCCTCTCTTCTTCCTCTTTCTTCTTTCCACATCTGGCCATGAGGTGAACAGCCCTCTTCCACCATAAACTCCCATCATGATATATTATGTGGTACCAGGCCCAAAGCAATAGGGCTAATCAGTCATGGACTGGAAAGTTCCAAAACTATGAACCAAAATAAACCTTTCCTCTCTTTAAATTTATTTATCTCAGGTATTTGTTATAGTAACAGAAAACTGACTAACACAAAGGTAGAGGTGATGGTTATACAACATTATGAATGTATTAATGCCACTTTTCAGTGGTTAGTTTTATGTCATGTAAATTTCACCTCAGTCTAAATATATATATATATATATATATATATATATATATATATATATACACACACACACACACACACACACACACATACATACATACATTGGAACCTTAGAATAACCATGGCATCAGGCAGACAGCAAGGTGGGTTCCCAGGAACATGCATAAAAAAAGAGTATCAAGTTCAGTACTTGGCAGCAGCACTGTTACTCCGCATAAGGGTGACCTGGTGCTGACCTCAGCATATAGGACCAGGGCTCTTGGAGCAGGCTTTGCCCTGGGAATGGGTAAGGGTCAGGGAGATGGACTGTGTCCAGCTGGGCAAAGAGGAACCTGAGATCTCTTTTCCAGGTGGGAAGTTACTAGAAGCTGCTCCATGTGAGCATTCAAGAGAGGCAAATGCCAGTGACCAGGGGACATAGGACAGCTTCCTGTGATTCAGGCTTTTCTGGCCTCCCTCCCTCTTCTCAAGTTGTTGTGTAAGCCTAGAGGCTTAGACCAATGCATTTGGCTGATAATGAATCTCAAGCACAAAGGAACAAGAGGGAGGGGTGGAGAGGGAGGGAATATTCTGTTGTTGTTTAGAAAATGAACAAAACAGCTGGAGGTAAAGCTTTTGTTGCAGGCTGCCATCTCTGATTCATGCATCTTTATAATCCTGACTGCAGTTTGAACGAGCCAGGAAGAGCGATGATTACCTCTCATGCTGCACCCACCAGCATGGGGTTTATTAGAAGTAGACGCCCATTTAGCAATGTCAGGAGTGTGCTCATCATTTCACAGAGCACAAGTAGAGAGCCGTTCTCCTGCTCGGATGCCCAGGGAGGTGTTCAGACAGTGCAAGGCTTATCTGAGGAATTCTGGGGCTCTGAGGGGGAACCCTTGCTTACTAGCTAGGATTGGGTGTCCAGCCTGAAACAATCATGGAAACCTTGGCCTGGACTAAGCAGGGAGAAGCTTTGGGGACAGGGAGTTGGGACCTTCCCACTCCCTCCTCACCATTAGCTGGGGATTTAGGAAAAGAAGGGGATTTAGGAAAAGAAAGGAATTTATAAAAAATAAAAGATGCCTTTGACACCCCCCTCCCATATTCCTGGTCTCCTTCTTCTTCCTTCCTAAGGCTGGTCCTTCCTCCTGCCTCCCTCCAGCCAGTCTTCTGCCCACAGATCCCTCTGTATTCATCCACTACTTCCCCTTCCAAACACTGATGCACCAGCCACGCTGAATGCTATTCATTTCCATGGTGATGCCCACCCCCCGGGGTTGTTTTGGAGTGGTCCTCTCCCTGTGCCTGCTTCTGGTGGCTTCATATTGGGACCTCCCCGACCTGCCGCCATCTTACCCTGTCTGGAATGGCCAGTTTGTGTGGCCTCCTTCTCAAAGTCTTTCTTCATTGTCCAATCAGATACATTCTCCCTTCCTTTGAAAAACCTGTTTGTGTATCTCTTGAGAGATTTTTCTATTTGGTTTTGCATTATGGTTATTTCTGGACTGTTCGCAACCCCCCTTGCTAGGCTCTGTGCTTCTACCTCTGAATCATCTTACACCAGCACAGGGCCTGACCCGTGTGAGATGGTGTTTGTTGAATGAATGGATAAGTGAATGAATTCTCCTAAACTGAGTCAGGGGAGGAGTCTCCAGGACACTGCTGAGCCACCAGGGGTCCCTGCACCACCACTGCATGCAGCTCCCTCTGAAAGCCTAGCTATAAAGTGTCATCTAGAAAGTATATTAGAAAGAAGTGCAGCAGAGACTTTAGGGCCAGGCTTCTGCCTCCCTGGAGAGTACCCTGGCCTCTGTTCTCTCAGCACAGGAGGTCAGGCTTAGAAAACAAAACCAGGAAGTGCATGACCCTCCCCCCCCCTTTTTTTTTTGGTACCAGGTATTGAATCCAGGGGTTCTTTTGTTAAAAAATTGTTTTCTTTTTTTAAATTAGTTATACATGACAGTAGAATGCATTTATGTACTTTCATATACGTAGATGGGATATAATTCAATTTTCTGAGTGTATTTGTTGCAGAATCAAATTATAGTCACATATATACATAAAATAATAATGTCTGTTTCATCCAACTATCTTTACTATCCCCACATCCTCTCTCCTCCCCTCCCATCACTTCCCTCTACCTAATCTAAGGTAACACTATTCTTCCCGAGTGTCCCCGCCTTATTGTGACTTAGCATCTACATATTAGATAAAACATTCAGCCTTTGGTTTTGTGGGATAGGCTTATTTCGCTTAGCATGATACTCTCCAACTCCAACCATTTACTGGCAAATGCCATAATTTCACTCTTCTTTAAAGCTGAGTAATACTCCATTGAGTATATATATCACAGTTTCTTTATCCATTCATCCATTGAAGGACACCTAGGTTGATTCCATAGTCTAGCTATTGTGAATTGAACTACTAGAAACATTGATGTGGCTGCTTCACTATAGTATGCTGATTTTAAGTCCTCTAGGTATAAACCAAGGAGTTGGATAGCTGGCTCAAATGGTGGTTCCATTCCCAGTTTTCTGAGGAATCTTCATACTGCTTTCCATAGTGGTTGCACCAATTTGCAGTCCCACCAGCAAAGTATGAGTGTACCCTTTTCCCCACATCCTTGCCAACATTTATTGTTGCCTGTATTCTTGATGACTGCCATTCTGACAAGAGTGAGATGAATTCTTAAAGTAGTTTTTGCATTTCTCTAATTACTAGAGATGTTGAACACTTTTTCACATATTTGTTGATCAATTGTATTTCTTCTTCTCTGAAATGTCTGTTCAGTTCCTTAGCCTATTTATTGATTGGGTTATTTGTTTTTTGCTGTTAAGTTTTTTGAGTTCTTTATATATCCTAGAGTCTAATACTTTATCAGAGGTGCACATGGTAAAGATTTTCTCCCAAGGACCAGGGTTGTGGCTTAGCGGTGGACCCTGGGCTTTTCTTGGTCAGAAGGCTTTTGATGGTGTTTTCTATTACTTGAAATTGATTTGTTTAAATCATGTATGACTTCCTCATTCAGTTGGGGTAGTTCATATGTCTCTAGAAATTTGTCAATATCTTCAATATTTTCTATTTTATTAGAGTATAAATTTTCAAAATAGTTTCTAATTATTTTCAGATGTGTCCATTGTGATATTTCCTTCTTCATCTTATATTTTAGTAATTTGAGTTTTCTCTCTTTTTCTCTTTGTTAGCATGGCCAGGGTTTTATCTATTTTATTATTTTTTCAAAGAGTCAATTTTTTGTTTTGCCAATTTTTTCAATTATTTCTTTTGTTTCAGTTTCATTCATTTCAGCTCTGATTTTAATTATTTTCTGTCTTCTAATGCTTTGGGTGTTGATTTGTTCTTCTTTTTCTAGGGCTTTGAGATGTATATTAGGTCATTTATTTCTTGACTTTTTATTCTCTTAATGAATGCACTCAATTGCCGCAGTCTGGCTGGGCACAAAATCACGAGCCACCACACACCTTGTAGATTCAAACAGCAACTCTTTATTCTCAAACTGTCACCTGCACTTTACACACACGTTCTGGGCAAATCCACGTTCTGGGCAAAATCCACACACTCAACCGGGCTCTGAATCCCAAATACTCTCTGAATCCCGCGAGAACTCAATGGGAACTCAAAGAGCGGGTGCGCGTGAGGCAGCAGGATACGCCCTATTCCCAGCAGGGTACACCTTAAACCTGGAACCGCCCTAAACCCAAGGAGCAGGAAACTCCCTAATCCCAGCAGGATACACCCTAAACCTGGATCCGCCCTGGTCCTTGAGCAAGGTCACCTTACATGCAATGTCACTGCAAATGACCTGGGTCATGCCATGCGTCATACCTACTTGGCAATGGCTCTCAGCATCTGGCAATGGCTCTCAGCACTCAATGCAATAAACTTTCCTCTTAGTACTGCCTTCATAGTGTCCCAGAGATTTTGTTATGTTGTATCAGTGTTCTCACTTACCTCTAAGAATTTTTTTACTTCATCCTTGATTTCTTCTACATCCATTCATCATTCAATTGTATATTATTTAGTCTCCATTTGTTACAGCAGCTTCTATTTTTTATTTTATCATTAATTTCTAATTTAATTCCATTGTGGTCTGATAGACTGCAGGGTATTATCTCTAGTTTTTTTGTTGTTGTTTTTTAAATTTACTGAGAGTTGCTCTGTGGCATAAGATATGGTCTATTTTAGAGAAGGAGTCATGTGCTGCTGAGAAGAAAGTGTATTTGCTCTTTGATGGATGAAATAGTCTCTATATGTCTGTTAAGTCTAAATTATTGATTGTATAATTTAGTTCTATAGTTTCCTTATTTAGTTTTTGTTTGGAAGATCTGTTCAGTAGTGAGAGAGGTGTGTTAAAGTCACCCAGAATTATTGTATTGTGGTCTGTTTGACTCTTGAAATTGAGAAAGGTTTGTTTCAAGTACACAGATGCTCCATTGTTGGGTGCATGAATATTTGTAATTGTTATGCCCTGCTTATATATACTTCCATTAAGAAGTATGAAATGTTCTTCTTTGTCTCTTCTGATTAACTTTGAAGTCTACTTTATCTGAAATGAGAATGGAAACCCCTGCTTGTTTATATAATCCATATGAGTGTAAGTTTTTCCCATCCTTTCACCTTCAGTCTGTGGATGTCTTTGCCCATGAGGTGAGTTTCTTGAAGGCAGCATATTGTTGGGTCTTGCTTTTTAATCCAATCTGTCAGTCTATGTGTTTTGACTAATTGACTAATTAGTTTAGGCCATTAACATTCAAGGTTACTATTGAGATATGATTTGAATTCTCTGTCATTTTGATTCATTTCTGGGTTTTGATTTGTCTTAGTTTCTCATTTGGTTGAATGTCCCTTTAGTGTAGATCTTTCCTTTGCTGGCTTTCACTTTTTTTTTCCACTTCATCCTCATGGAATATTTGGTTGAGATTGCTCTGTAGTGTAGACTTTCTAGTTGTGAATTCTTTTAATTTTTATTGATCATGGAATGTTTTAATATCATCTTCAAATCTGAAACTTAGTTTTTCTGGATATAAAATTCTTGGCTGGCATCCATTTCAGAGCTTGAAATATATTATTCCAGGACCTCCTAGCTTTGAGGGTGTGGGTTGAGAAATCAGTTGAGATCTGAATTGGTTTCCCCCTATACGTAATTTGATATTTTTTTCCTCTCACAGCTTTTAAGATTTTATCTTTATTCTCTGTGTTAGACATTCTCATTACAATGTGTCTTGGTGTGGGTCTGCTGTAATTTTGTACATTTGGGTTCGGTAAGCCACTTGTATTTAATTTTTCATTCCATTCCTTAGGTTTGGGAAATTTTCTGCTATTATATCATTGAAAAGATTGTGCGTTTCTTTGGTTTGTATCTCTGCTCTTTCATCTATTCCAATAACTCTTAAATTTGGTCTTTTCATGTTATCCCATAATTCTTGGATGTTCTGTTCATGGTTTCTTACCATCTTCTCCGCATGTTCAACTCTATTTTCAAGATAATATATTTTGTCTTCATTGTCTGAGGTTCTGTCTTCCAAGTGGTCTAGTCTGTTGGTGATGCTTTCTATTGAATTTATAATTTTGTTCACTGATTCCTTCATTTCTAGAATTTCTGCTTATTTTTCCTTATTTTTCTCTAACTCTTTATTGAAGTGGTCTTCCTGTATTTTGTTCTTTGATTTCACTCCTTATACTATCCTTTACTTCATATATCAATTTAACAATATACAATCTAAACTCCTTCTTGGACATTTCTTCTTCTTTGTTATCAGTGGCTTCTTGGTATGTTTGGGGACTATATTCCCTCGTTTTTTCATGTTGTTAGTGTGTTTCCCCATTTAAAAGTATGGCTCTAAGGCAGGATAAATTCTACCCTGTAGACCTATAGTGTCCCTAAAGGTTTCCAGCACTTTGCCTTTACTGGTGAGACCAATATCAATAGCACCCAGTGTACATAATATAAAGCCTTAAACCTAATAGCTCCTACTAAGGTGTCTCCTGCTTTCTTGTATTATACCAAAATGATGAGTTCAATAACTATCTATAGTACAAACCGAATATTTTTAAAAACTATTTACAATTTCAAATGGTGGATGAGAGACCAGAGGTAGTGTAGTATGCAATATTCACGAAGGAAGAAGAGAGATGCTAGAAGTAAAAAATCAAAAAAAAAAAAAGAAGTAAAAAATCACAGGAAGAGTGGAAGAGGAGCTGACAGAGATTGGCTGTTGGTTGGAGAAAAGTTGGAAAGAAAATCCAAGAAAATAGATAAGAGAGAGGAAGAATATGAACAAAGAGAAAAAATTAAAGACATAAGAATACAACAAAAAATGCAAAACCCCATCCATATATCATTGTCCTCCACACACTGATGCATAAAAAATATCCTGTTCCAAATATGGTAGAGAGATTAGTGAATCAAAAAATAAAATAAAATAAATCTTGCTGGAAAATCAAACTGTCTCTGTTAATGTTCAACAGCTTCTCAGCCCTGTCTCTACGTCTCTGAGGATCACCAAACCCAGATCAGCCCTTGTAAATCCAGTCTCTGTCCCACAAATCTGGGTTTCAGATACCTCAGTCTCGTCCACACTGCAGTCCCAAGGTCTCAATGCTGCTCCCACTTGCAGAGAGACCAAGAAGGATACACTCACACAAAGGAGCAACCCCGAGATGCAGCAGCAGGACAAGGACCACCAGCACTCTCAGCAGGAAGACCCCAGGCTCCTCCAAACCTGCAGGCACCCCCACACTGAACCTGCACGTCCCAGCTAGAGTCCCCAGAGACTCTTGTGGTGGTAAACCTGCTGGCACCCAGGCCAAAATGGGTGCAGTCTCACGTGCAACCAAACCTGGAGTGTCCCCCGAAGCAGTCCTTTAGGTCGTGGTAGCTGTGGTAGTGGTGGTGGTTGTTGGCAGCAGGCAGCAGGTCAGCAGTAGCGACGGCTGCAGAGATAGCTGCAATTGCGGTTTTGGGAGCAGCGTCACCAGACTATCTCCGGGGGTCAGCAGCAGTGTCAGCTTCAGTTGCATCCGGGCAGTGGCTTCTGTGGCAGCAGCACCCAGAAAGAAGACCTCCAGGCACCCTCAGGCTGGCAGCAGCCACGTAGGTAGGGTGCAGGCAGCCACTGATTGACAGGAGACTTCCAATTCAGCAGCAGCGACCACAGAGGTAGAGAGGGAATTAGCAACCAAGGTAACCCAAGCCATGCCCGGAGAAGAGACCTTGGCATGGCAATGGCATCTGAGGCAGCAGCGTGTGCCCCAGAGGTTCTTAACCCCTGAGCTACATCCCAGCCCTTTTTATTTTTTTGAGACATGGTCTCACTAAGTTTCTGAGGCTGGTCTTGAACTTGTGATCCTTCTGCCTTGGCTTCCCGAGTTGCTGTGATTACAGGCATATGCCACTATGCCCAGCAAGATGAACTCCTTTTTATCTAAACTGAAGCAAATCAGTCCTTGGTACTCAGAGATTTCCAGGACATATGCCCTTGGGAAAGTGGGGTAGCCAGGACCACACAGGGAAGAGGCCAGGCAGCAGAAGTCCTCAGGGCCTATAGTCTCAGTTCTAGTCATCTACTCAGTTGGCAGAATACCAAGCAGGACTGTGAATCAAGGGGACAGAGCCAAGGCTTGCAGGCTGTCAAGGGTACAAGTGAGCTGGGCCTCTTGATGGGGGTCCTCTCTCAACACAGGTGGGTGGAAGGCAACAGACCTGAGCTTAGGGCAAACACCTGAAAAAGGAGAGTTGCTTAACTCCTGACATGGACTCAAAGCTGGAGGCTTTAAAATGTGCCTGACTGTTGTCAGGGCTTAGCTCAGAAGGGCCAGGCCTGAGCTCATGGAGCTGGTGAAGGAGGGCCCACCCCCAGGACCCACCCCAAAGATTTTTCTTCCTGAAGTCCTTGCTGAATTCTAAGAAATGAGAAAGCATCAAATCAGCAAAAGAAGAGGATGAGGGAAAGACAAGAGGGCATGTTAGGGGAGTCACAGGACAGATGTAGGTTTATAGGGACTTGAAGATTGAGCAATGGAGGAACACTTGAAAATTACAAATGCAAGATTGAGCATTGAGCTTCAATGCTCATAGTGTCCCTAAACCTAAGCTTTATTGCCTTCCAAGTAGATCAGCCTCTGTCCAGTGGCAGTGTGTGTGTTGGAGGAGAAATGCAAACATCCTATAGAAGTGCATGAGCCTGGGACTGCGGATATAGCCCAGTGGTAGAGTGCTAGCCTAGCATGCACAAGGCCCTGGGTTGAATCCCCCATATGACAAACATGGAGTTTGAGAGTTCCATGCCACCTTCTCTATCTGCCTCCCTGACTCCTCTCTTAAAAACCCAGCTGGGCTGCCCAATCTCCCTCCCTCTTATCTTCCCTCCTCTCCCAATTAAAAAAATCTATTCTGTATTTCCTGCATGCAGCACCCTTAATATTAGGTCTGAAAACAATTTGCAATCAGTTGCACTAATTAATCTAATTGAATTTAATTTCCCTTTCTTGGTGTTAGGGGTGAGCGAACTCCATATGCTGACTTATGTAAAGCAATATGCAAATTTGTATCTTGAGCTCAGAGCCCTGCAAATGTTTTTGATTACAAAAAAGGGCTACACTGAGGCCCTGGATAAATGAACTGTTAACTGCAGTTTCTGGCCTGACACCTTGTCTTCCAGAAGTCCAGATGCAATAATGTCCCTCCTGTGACACCTACAGCTTGTCACCCTGTTCCTGCCCCAAACTACTGCCAGGTCCTTCCACCAGGTTCCTGGGCACCTGGATCATGTATTTTCTACTTTAACTCTTAAGAAGATGGGTTCCTCCCCTTTCTTGTATTTGTCCCTAGGCCGCTCATTAAGCTCAGATCCGAACATGGGCAAGTGTTTTAGTCAGCTTTTCCACCACTGTAACCAAAAGGCTTGACAAGAACAATGAGTGAGGAGTTTATTTTGAGACTCACAGTTTCAGAGGCCTCAGTCCATAGAAGGCAGACTCCCTTCCTCAGGGCCTAGGGTGATGCAGAACGTCATGGCGGAAGAGTGTGGTAGAGGAAAGCAGCTCTACCACATGGCCACCAAAAAGTAGAGAGCTCCTCACCAAGGACAAACTATGTATCCCAAAGGCATGCCTCCAATGACCCAGTCACACCCTACCTGTCTGCGATTACCGCCCAGTTAATCCCTATCAGGGATTTATGCACTAATTAAGTGAAGGCTCTCATAACCAAAGCAGTTCCCCTCTAAACCCTCTTGCATTGTCTCATATGTGAGTTTTGGGGGGATCTCTCTTATCTAAACCATAACAGTGGGAAAGGAAGTCTGATGAACACCCTAATGGTGAGAGGTTTCCTTGGTCAGGGATTGAGCAGCGTATTCCTGGCTGTTCCAGTTCCATCCAGCAGAGGGCAGTTTGGGGCTTGGTGGGGAACCTGGGTCAAAACAGAAACTGGCCTTGTGGTCCCCAACTCCTTATCTAAGCTCCCAGGGAGAGCAGGTGGTGTCACAGGGAATAGCAGTGGAGCAGAGGGTCCTGAGCCATGATTAGCCGCAGCCTGAGTCCCAGGGTCCCTTGAGAGCCCTGCCTCCCAGAGCCACCAGACAGAGAGGTGCCGAGAAGAGACACACACCTGAGTACCTGGGCTGTGGCTCAAAACAGGCCACACTCCTGGTGCTTCAGCTTGGTCAAGCCCCAGCATCTTCAGTTTGATTTTCTTTAAAATACCCCAAGGTGGAAGAGGAAAATTGGGCCAAGTAGAGAGAAAACAAGATGGACCATGAGTTAAAAACTGTTGAAGCTGGGTGGTGGGATCACTAGGGTTTATTATACCTTTCTATTCTTTTAAATTTTGATATCTGTTTGAAAATTTCCTCAGTGAAAGATTTTTTAATGTTCTGATGCTGAAACTGGATCTAAAAACTAGTTTGTTTGTTTGTTTCTTCTGAGTAGGAGTTTCTAGAGGAAATGAGGAAAATCCAGGGAGGCTTTTTGTCACCACCTGCCACACCTGGATCAATGAAGATGAAGGCTACACTCTCCCCTGGTCTGCCCAGGGTCAGGGAGGTACAACTGAAGGTGCAGAAGGACTTATCCCAGCCACTTGCTTGTGCTATGGCTCCCTGACTCTACTCAGTTGTCCACAGAGAGGACAACACCACCAGCAAACTGGCTAATAAAATCGCAATAAAATGGACCAGGATCTTCAGAACAGACTAGAGGGGAAGGAGTAGATGAGGGGAGGAAGACCAGTTGGGGTTTTGCAAGAGAAAAAAAAATGTGAGGGGTCAAAATCAGGCAATTTGGAAGACACAGATTTGGAAACAAGCCTTGGGACAATTGCTAGGGCTTCCATTTCATGGAATGTGAGAACTGAATGGGCAGGAAGCCTTGGAGACTGCTCTAGAAATCCTGGATCCGCAGTGAATCCCTGGACTGAGGTGAGCGTAATGGAGAGGAAAAACAAGTGTTTTTCTAAGACAAATTTAATTTCAAGACAACAATAATCCAACAGGCACTATTCAAGGAGCCCCAGAAAGAGATGAGAACCGGAGAGGAGGAAGGGGAAGTCACAGGAGTGCTGGACCAGTGTGGGGGAGAGCGCCATCACCCTGGGAGAGAGGAGGGTATGGAAGGGATCTCAGGGAAGCCAGCTGTCACAGGGCAGGAGGGGAGACCATCACAGAGAAGATGGAGGTAGGGAATAAAAGGAGCTGGTCATGTGGAAGGAGAACCAGAAATAACAATGGACCGAGTGTGGTGGCATATGCCTGTATTCCCAGTGGCTCAGGAGGCTGAGGCAGGAGGCTTGCAAGTTCAAATCAACTTCAGCAACTTAGTGAGACCCTGACTCTAAATAAAATATTAAAAAAAGAGCTAGGGATGTGGCTAGCATCCCTGGGTTCAATCCCCAGTACGAAAAAAAAAAAAAAAAAAGACCATGGAAACAATAATAGAAGAGAGAATTGCAAGAAGTGTGTCCAATGATGTCCTGGCAAGAGTTTGAACAATCTGTGTAACCACATCTCCTTTGCGCTCAAAACTCATATAATAATGAACTTATATAACCATTAAAAAAAATAAAACCAATTTCCTAGCCTAGGTCTGTTATGCATGAACTCCATCTTCTCAAAATACAACTTTCCCTCCAGCAAATCAAATAGACTTGAATCATTATTCAAAGGTATTCAAGAACAATGAACAATGGTAGGTGGTAATGAGACAAAGAATTTATTAATAAGAATAAATCCAGCTGAGAAGACAGGAGGCAGAACAGAACACAAGGACTGATTAGTTAGGCACAACTAAAAAGGTCACCAGAGCCATGTCTGGACCCTCCCTCTTTTATGTAGGACTTTACTTCATCATTGCCGTTTTTAAAAAAAATCTTACCTTTCATTCAGCATTTCATTCAACCTAAATTTATGAAGGATGTCCTTTGGGCAGAGCACATGCTCTACTCTAATTCTTTTTTTGGTACTGGGGATTGAACTCGGGGACACTCAACCACTGAGCCACATCCCCAGACCTATTTTGTATTTGATTTACAGTCAGGATCTCACTGAGTTGCTAAGTGCCTTGCCATTGCTGAGGCTGGCTTTGAACTTGCAATCCTCCTGTCTCAGCCTCCCGAGCCGCTGGGATTACAGGCGTGCCCCACCATGCCGGCTATGCTGACTCTTATTCACATCAAAATCTTTGGCCCAGCACAAGACCCCGCATTGCGTCCTACAACAAGAGCTGCCCAAGTAAAGGTGAGAAAATGAAACTGACACCAACCCAGGGTAGCCAGTTCACACTCGATGTGTTCTGGAAAAGTTAGATCTAATTAAAATTGAGCAAATCAAGTAATATTTTAAGGGCAGCAGGGGAGCTCACTGCTTAAAGGAACCCAATGGGGAACCTTACTATAGAAAGAGAATCACCCCCTCCTGATCCTTTAGTTTTCAATTTCCATGAGCTAAGTCAGGTTTGTCCTAAGCCTTGTGCATTCAGAGCTCTCAGAGGTAACCCATCCTCTGCCCTGCACAGGTTTTCCTTAGACCCTGAGAAACTTGGTCATTGCCCCATTTGTATATTTTGGGAGAGTCCTCTAGCTCCCTTTATTTTTTTTCTTTGCCTGAGAACACATATTTATGGGAACCTCTGATCCATGAAAGAGTTTCATTTGATCCCCACTCAACAGGGATAGGTGGTATTTTGGTACCACCCAAATACCTATGGCAGACTGACTAGCCCAGGCCAGGACCCTGGGCACAGTCAGGCACTGTGTTCATCAGGGTCCCTGGTTCGCTGTGCTCTTTGACCCTCTCCAGACCTCTCCTACTCATCCCAAAGCTCTGACTTTTCCCATCCTACAAAGACTTCCCCAGGGTCTTGTGGGTCCGACAGCTGGAGATGAAGGAGGAAGTGAACTGGTGTTCTAAGTGTCCAGCCTCTCTGGAATCATTGCCCTGGGCCCAGGGACCAGCCCCACCCAGGGCAGCACAGTCTGAGTGCAGAGAAGCAGGGTGGCCTTGTGACTAAGACTGCCCCCAGTCTGAGCTTGGCATGACTCATTGGAAGATACCCACAAAGAAAGACAGATTCAGATATTAGAATTTATTGATCTCATCTAGTAAAACAAGTTCTCGGTTAGGTATATTTGTTTATGTGAAAGGCTCGGCATTGTAGGTAAGACAGGCCAGAAACAGAATCCAAGGCACACCTTAGTAGCAGTTTTGCATTAAGCAAGTCACCTGTTTTTGTGTTCTAGTCCCACAATATTTCTTCATGAAAGGCCATCTAAAATTGAAGTTTATTGGGCTTAAGCTCTACCTACTTTTACTTCTCCAGAGAGCAAATGGAAACTCGAGTGGTTGGAGAAATCCAGCCCCAAGTTCCCCACTCCTCCCTCATATATCTTTGCAGAGCTGCTACCTCAATTCAAAATCAAGTCTCTCCCCACGGTATAATTGTGCCACCTATTGCCATGAATTCTTCACCTCTATTCTCCATTCTGGGGTAGGTCAGAACTCAAGAAAGAATGCAGACTCAACTTTTGTTGGCTTTCCCTATGTGCTCTGT
This sequence comes from Marmota flaviventris, assembly GCF_047511675.1. Classification (NCBI taxonomy): domain Eukaryota; kingdom Metazoa; phylum Chordata; class Mammalia; order Rodentia; family Sciuridae; genus Marmota; species Marmota flaviventris. The sequence continues at coordinate 23,739,213 of NC_092511.1, read as the reverse complement.
AGGGTGCTAGACAAAGCCTAATACTCTGCTATTATGACTATTTAAAAGTTGAAGAAATTGATTCCTACAAATTGACTATGGTATATGGAAGAATCCAGTTTAAAACCCAGGTCTCCTCACTCCCTCCCTAGTCGATAATCTTGGTTTTGCATACACTATAGTGAGAAAAATCTGTCTGGGCTAAAATAGAAGTTACAATACTAAGTAGGAAAAATAGCCTTGTCAAATTGTTCTGGGGCAAAGATGATTGTGTCATTGTACCCAGAAGTGAGGACATTATAAATTCTAAATACAGAACGTTACACAATACTGTGTAGGTAGATAGCAGTGTACAGTGATTTTTTTAACTCCATGTTTGTATTTGTCTTTCATCCATTTATAAATGTTCTCCTAGGTGCCCTCTGTGTTCTGTTTTAAGCATGAAATAGAAGCCATGTTATTTACCAATTCAAATAGGTTATGATCAGTAGAAACAAGATGTAGAAATAAGCTCACAAGGTACATTTTATAAATTAACAAGAGAAGATTGGGGCTGGGGTTATGACTCAGTGGCAGAGCACTTGTGTAGCATGTGTGAGGCACTGGGTTTGATCCTTAACACCACGTGAAAATAAACAAATAAAATAAAGGTATTCTATTCACCTACAACTACAAAAAAAAAGAATGAAAGAATGAAAAAGAAAAGATAAGAAAGATAAGAAGCAAAAATGTGGAGGATATAAAACAAGCAATTCACATAGGAAAAAAAAATACCAAGGTATTTGCTTTCAGTAGTGGCAGTATAGCTTGCTTTAGACTAATTGTTCTCTATGTGGAATTATAAATGCTGGGAAGCAAATAGCAACTAAAAACCACTTGAAAGCACAGAAAAGTGATTAAAAGCAGGTAGAAACTGTGGAAGCATTAACTCTTGGAATAGGGAACTGTGCTGGTGAGAGTAACATTTGACAGCATTTTACTTAATACCTCCTCTCAGTCCCTAGCCCACGAGACAAAACAGAGAGGCTTTAGTTCATCCAGTGAGCCACAATCTTACAATCCTGAGGAGTCAAAGGACAGATTTTAGGACTTCCAAAATAGATGGAAATTGAGGTGAGAAATCTTGGAAAAGAGGAAGCGACAAAGTACAGATATCCAAAATATTCTCATAAATTTTGCCCCAATTCTGAATTGACTCAGAACTGTGTGTGTTTTACGGAGGCTCCAAGTAACCTGGCTAGAAAGTTAAAAGAACTGAGCAATGAAACCAGCTGCTGTCCACGTCAGGAAAGACCGTTTGGGATTTGAGTTTGGCCACACAATTCAAAAATTAGAGAGCAAGATAGCAAAACAGAGTTCCTACAACATGTCATTCACAATATCTGACATACAATTAGAAGATATTAGACATGAAAAGACAGACACAGAAAAGATAGTCAATAGAAAAAACAGGCGATACAAACTGACTCCAGTTGTTATGAGAGCAGAAAAGGGCTCAAAACTTACATTAAATCTGTTCAAGGACTTGAAAGAAAATAACACAGATAACAAATGTAAGCCCAAGGGATGTCAGCAGAGAAAATGCCATTTTTTAAAAACCAGAACCAAATTGAATATTCAGAGTGAAAAAAATATAACAATTGAAATGAAGAACTTACTGATTTGGTCAATAGAAAATCGGAGATGATATAAGAAAGGATTAGTAAACTTGAAGTCAGATTAGTAGAAAATATCCATGGTAAATAATACAGAGAAAAAGATTGATGAATATTAGCAGAACCTCAGAAGTCTGTAGAATAATATAAATCAATGAAACATAGCATAATGTAGCATGTATAAGTAAAATCCAAAAAAAGGGGAGAGAAAGAATAAGGCAGAAAAACTACTTGAAAAAATAATGGATGAATATTTCCCAATTTGATAAAAACAGAAATTTACAGATCCACAAATTTCAGTGAATCTCAAAAAAACTAAATACAAAGAAAAAAATAGGAATTGGATCTATTCATTTCATGGCAAAACTAATGGAATTCAAACTTTTGAAAGTGAACCATTTCATATCGGGAGACAATAATATGAATAAAGGCTGGCATTTCTGAAGAAATAATGGTGGTGACAAGATAAAGACACATAGGCTTTAACATGAAGAAAGGTAAAATTGCCAAACCAAAATTCTCTATCAGCAAAATAGCCCTCAAAAATTCAGGATCAATAAAACTAGTTTCAGATTAATGGAGCTGAGAGAATTTATCATTAACAAACATTCTCTAAAAAAAAAAAATGTTAAAGCGATGTTGAAAGGTTCCAGGTAGAAACTACAGAAGGAAATAAACTGCACTAGAAATGGTAAATTGAAGGATAAAAACTTTCTTCCTTCATTAATGCTTTTTAAAGATGCATAACTAATTAAAGGAGAAAATTACATCATCTGAGGAATTTATTATATATAGTTCTAAAATATATGGACAAAGTAGCACAGAAGAGGCCCTGGTAATTATAATTAAAGGGTGGGGCAGGCTGAACATAACTACTGTTGCAAGGTTCTTACATCTCACGTAAAAAGGCATTTGCTCTAATTTCTGTGATAAGGTTGGGTGTTCACACTGTTATCTTAGAAAGTCAATTTAAATGAGTATATTTTAAAAATCAATAAAGAAATTACAAAGAAGTAGAGAGAAATATTTAATTATCCAAGAAGAAAGAAAAAACAGAATAAAAAAGATTGACACATATCAAAATCATAGCCCATATTAATCAGTACTGAGAATTATATTGAAGTTATACAGTTTATCATTTCTACTAAAATGAAGACATTCTAAGAATGAATAAAAACCAGTACTCAATTATATGCTGCCTACCAAGAGACACATTTTAAGGATAAAGAACAGAAAGTTTGAAAGTAAAAAATCTAGAAAAAGATAAATCATTAGAACATCAAAGAAAATTAAAGTGACTCTAGTAATATTAAACAAAGTATAATATTATATTTTACAATGATAAAAGTATGTATTCATCAAGAATGTATGTATGTGTACCTAATTGCAAACCTTTATAGTAGATGAAGCAGAAATATAACATGTCAAAATTAGATTAAAGGCAGAAATGGAAAAATTCAATATTCCTCCTGTTGTGGTTTAGATATGAGTTGTCTCTAAAAGCTCATGTGTCAGACAACACAAGAAAGGTTAGAAGTGAAATGACTGAGTTATGAGGCACTTAACCTAATCAGTGCATTTATCCAGTTGAATGGATTAACTGGGTGATAACTGTAGGCCAATAGGGTATGGCTAGGGGAAGTGGGTCATTGGTAGGGACTTGCCTTTGAGGTATATATTTTGTCCTTGAGGAGCAAAAGCTCGCTGCTTTCTGATTGTTGTGTCCATAGCTTCTTTCCTCTTCCACACCTTTCCATCATGATGTTCTGCCTAACCTGGGCCCAGAGCATCGGAGTTGGCCATCTATGGACAGAAACCTCTGAAACTGTGAGCACCAAATAAACTTTTCCTCCTCTAAAATTGTTCTTGTCATGTCTTTTGGATAGAGCATTGGAAAAGCTGTCTAAAACACCTCCTCTCCCTAACTGGTTGACATTGAGACAAAAATTAGCAAGGACATAAAAGATCCCAATAATGCCATAATCCACTTTGGTCTGACTGACATTTTTGTACTTGACAACTACAAAACATCTCTTTCTCAAGTGCACATAAGAACAGTGACCAAGACCAAGCACGTAAACTACAAAATAAATCTCAATAAATTCCAAAATGTTTAATTCTTTCAGTGTATGTTCTCTGATGAAAACAGATTAAATGAGAAATTCAATATGATACATATAAAAGCTTTGAATATCTAGAAATTAAGCAATATGCTTATAAGTAAGTTGTGAGTTAAAATTAGAAAATACTTCAAACAAAATAATAATGTAATAATATATCAAGATTTGTGGGGGCTGGGGTTAAGGCTCAGTGGTAGAGCATTTTCCTTGCATGTGTGGGGCACACTGTGTTTGATCCTCAGCACCACATAAATAAATAAATAAAATAAAAGTATTTTGTACATATACAATTAAAATTTTTAAAAATTAAAAAAAAAGATTTGTAGGATGCAGCTAAGGTAGCACTAAGAGGAAAATTCATGGCTATAATTGTATTAGAAAATCATCAAGCTTTAAAATTAATGACCTGAGTTTTTACGAAAAACAGATTATATTTAGATAAACGGAGCGGCTTTACTAGATCTAGAACTACTGAGATTTTCTATTTCATCTGTGTCCATTATAGTATATCAAGAAAAAAAATCTAAATCTAAATAGCTTTAGTGTTGAGTGTTATCAAAATTAAGGAACACATATTGACACATCCTATACAAATGCTTTCAGAAAACAGAGGAGGAGGGAACGTGTCCTACTACAGTATATGACATCATCATAAGGCTGGCACGGAAATCTGACAAAGCCTTTACAAAGAATGACTCCAGATGGACATTTAACTCTCCCATAAAGAATAAAGAGCACCAGAAATTGATATTAAATAGTGGCTATTAAATAAAGACATATGCATATGTGCATACATGTATACATTTACGTATGTACATATAAAGCTTGAAAGAAGGATACCTACCCAAATTCCGATCTTAACTTTGGGTAGTGGTTTGATGCATGAAAGCTATTTTAATTTTTGCTTTCTTTTTTTTTACTAATTTTTCTATTAGAAGCATTTTTATATTTTGAATGTGGGCTCCCGAACTGGGTGCTAAGCAATTTTCTAGGTTCAATTCTATTCAGAATTGAATAGAACTGACAAAATGCCCATGCTCCTGTGGAGTCCAGCATTCCGTCAGGAGAGAAGGGCAACACACATAATGAAGACCTGTCGGCTGTGAGCTGGAACAGTAGGCCCCCAGCTTGGCTGCGGATGATGTGCACTAAAGGAAAAGAGACAGATGGACATAAGGGGAGAGTCCGAGAAGGTGGAGCTGGCAGCTTTTAACAAGCTGGTGAGGGTCACCTGAAGAAGGAAGCATTTGAGCAAACACCTACCTGAAAGAGATGAGCGAGTGTCCTCAACTCTGTGGGCAAGGAGTGTTGCAGGCAGAGGGGATGGCTGCCCAAGGGTGCTGCGCCTCAGGTTGGGCCTGCAGGCTGAGTGGACTTAGAGCAGAAGGAGAAGAGGTCAGAGAGGAAAGAGGGAAGCTGGTCCTGAGAGGCCTTTTACTCTCCATGAATCCAGAGTCTACTGGGAATGGAAGTACCACAGTGTGCCCTGTGTTTTAAATGGTCACTCTGGCTGTGACTGAAGAGAGGTCAAGGAGAAGCTGGAGGCCGACTAAGAGGATACTGCAACAGTTCAGGCGTGGACAGAGTTGTATTGCCATTTTTAAATCATCAATAGGCTTAGCTCTCTTACAGTCGCACAGCTAATAAGTGGCTGCACTAGAGTTTGAATCTAGAACCATCTGATTCCAAATCCAGGGTTTTTCTGCCCAGAAAGGAAAACTGGACTCAGAGTCACAGTGAATTACTTGGTTGCCAATGTCCTCACACCTGGGGGGGCTCTCACCTCTAGACCACTCCCTGTCCCAGGCAGACCCCATATCCTTTCCTTTCAGCTCTCTGGCCCCTGCTGCCAACCTGAGAAACTGAGGTAAGCACCATAACAGTGTCTTGTTATTTGACATCCCAGCGTTGGTTTCAAGCATTTTCCAAACCCTTAAAACAGCCTGGGGTCACAGGGAACAGCCATTATAGTATAGGTTGGAGAAACTGAGACTCTATCAAATCAGGAAAGTCCCCAGAGTCACACAGCAATTTGGACATGGGGCTTCCTCTTTCTCTGCCCTCATCCTGGTCTGGTCACCAGCTTTTAAGCTGGTGCTGCTCTCCGTCTCCAGTGTGGCTCTGTTCTCAAAAGGGTGCCTGAGCCCCTTGGTAGGGGCGAGCGTCACAGCAATCCAACACAGCTCTGGTGAGTGATTGTTATTTTCTTGCACAACATCCATCAGGAGACCAGCCTGGCATTTATCTAGCAGCGAGTGATCGTTATCTGGTGGCAATGTTCTTCCCACTGACAGTATCTTCTAAATAAGGGTCAGCCATCCAGCCGCCTGCCTGCTGCTGATTAGTTCCTGTGGGATAAACCACATTGAAACTACGATGGCAGGAGGTGCTGGGGAGAAAGGGTGGCGGTGAGAGAGAAGTTGGTTAGGGAGGTTGGTTATCCCACAGCTGAGCCAGGGAAACCGATCCCAGCTTTGATTCTAACAAGTTTGGGGGGAAGACGCAATGCCAAGGAGAAAGAACCCTCATGTCTGTTTCAACAAACCCTGTGTGACATTGGTGTGAGAGGCCACCCGTTAGACTACCTGGATGGCAAAGCTCTGGGTGTTGGGTGGTAAAAAGAAAAGACTTTTTAAAGCTCTTGGTCTCTGTGGCTTGTCTTCCTATCATCAGACCATAATCTGGAATGGGTTATCAGATTGAGCTCATCAGAACAAGCCCATCCAAGTAGCCCAGTACTGGGCATCAGAAAACCCAGGTTTAAGTTCAGGGTCTACCAACTCCTGCATTTTGGCAGGAGGTCAGTCCCTAAACTTCCATGAACGTAGATTTGCTCATGTAGAAGGATGATGATCCCTTTCCAATAGGGTCATTTGAAGATTAGTGGAGTTAAGAATCTATAAGAAAACATGACATGGGCCGTGTAGAGCTTCACACAGGTAAGTTCTGCTCTTGCTCAAATCCAGGCCTCCTGCTGATGTCTGCTCAGCACTCTCTCCTCTGTCTTGCTGACTTGAGTCTGGCCTTCTTTTTATTTCTTTACCTCTTGTGAACTTAGATTAAAAGTTATAGTCTAAATGATGAGTCCATTAATTAACAGAGTCCTACGTGGTGTAGGCTATGCAGGCTGCTGGGGAATCAAGAGGAATATATGATTTGGTCTCTTCCCCTCCTGGCATTTCAAATGTTCACCCTGGGACATGTGGAGACCAGTAGAAGCCAAGGTGTGATCATGAGCAACTCTGCAGTTGGATCAGATTTACTGAGGGTCTGATAGGTGCTGGATGATGACAGGGGACTCTGTGTGTTATTTAGTACTCCATAACAATTCTGGGTAGACCAGGTCTTCATTTTACAGTTGAAATCACCAAAGCCTGGCAGGTTGGATGACTAAGCCAAAATCCAAAGATTGAAATAAGGACTACATCTGTTTATTCCTGTGCCCAGGGCCTGGGCCCTATCCTGACTGTAGCATCACCTGGTGTTTTAACCTGCTGCTTACCCAGAAGTGAAAACCCCTGGCTCACATCCTAGGTGGCTGAGGCTTTGGGTCTACTGCTCATCAGATTCTGCCCTATCATCCCTAGGGGCCTTTCTACTACTGGGTATTGGGACAGGGAAGGTTCGCCTGCGGTACTTGGATATTTAAAACCCAGGGGGACATGCAAATCAAAACTACAATGAGGTATAATTTGACACCCATTAAAATGGCTTTTGTGAAAGAAAGAAGGAAGAGAGAGAGAGAGAGAGAGAGAGAGAGAGAGAGAGAAAAGAACAAGTGTTGGTGAGGGATGCAAAGAAATTAGAACTCTCATGCCTTCTAGTAAAGTTGTAAAATGGTGCAACCTCCATGAAAATAATTTGAGATTTCTTAAAATGTTAAACCTGAGAGTTACCATATGATTCAGCAATCCACTTCTGCACATATATCCAAAAGAATAAAAACCAGGGACTCAAACAGATATTTGTATACCCATGATTATAGCAGCATAAGTCACAGTAGCCAAAAGGTAGAAGCAGTCCAAATGTCTATCGATGGATGAATGGATAAATAAAACATGGCTTATACATGCAATTGGACTATTATTCAACTTTGAAAAAGGATGATGATTCTGACATATTTTCAGCATGAATGAACCCTGGAAACATGATAAGTGAAATAAGATAAAGACTGAATAATTCCACTTATGTGAGGTCATATGGACTCATGTGAGGTCTGTCTACTGCAGAGAATTACCTGCCCCAGGACCCAGTAGTATCAAGGCCTCTAGGGATAGGGCAGAACCTAATGAGTTGGAGCCCCAGGACCTCTGCTGCCTAGGGTGAGAACCCGGAGTTTTCTGAGAGACAGAAAGCAGAATGGAGGTTAGCAGGGACTGAGGGAAGGGAAGTGGGAGTTATAATTTAAAGGATTCAGATTGCTGCGGGGATGATGGAAAGTTCTGGGAATGGATAATAATGGTAATGGCTGCACAACATCACAAATGTACTTAATGCCATTGAACTGCACATTTAAAATGGTCAAATTGGTAAAATTTATATCATGTATATTTTGCTACACCAAAAAAAATAAATAAATAAAACATGCAGGAGAAATTTTTCACTTGAACAAAAGAAATGGTATGCGGCCAAAGGTTCCCTTCCCTGGTGGCTCCAGGAGGGTTACGATGCTGGTTAAGAAATCATGACCCTCTCACCAAAGAAGGGAGTAGCTAAGACACTCAAGAGATGTCCCATGAAGAGAAACAGCTCTGCAGTGTCAATGTAACTCAGTACAGGAAATGAGGATTTGATTTATTAAAAATTTGGTGTTTTTGAGACTTTATCCAGAGCCTTCCTAGTGCCCAGTCCAACAAACCTGTGTCAGCATTCAAAGGAGCTAAGAGAAAAGGCGATAGAATTTGACCATGGGTCCTTTAAGTCATTCCATGATGCACATTTATGCCACATGTTTCTTGGGCTTTTAAAAGGCAATGTTCTGTGCTGATGGTCCCCCCGGCTGTATAGATAATTGTAAAACAAACTCCATATTCCACTGACACCCTTTCTAATTACATCTCACCTTCATTCAGCTATTAAAGTGATAGATGGTAGCAATTACATTGAACCCCACTGAAAACTCTCTATCTGTGACGCGCAGTGACGAGAACATGAGTTATTTACCCAGAAGCCAGAGAAAGAAGGCAGCCAAGCTGTGGCTGAGGAAAGAGAAACCCCAGGTGACCACTCGCAGGATCAGGGGCCCTGAGCAATGGTAGGAGGCAGATACAGAGAAACTCCTTGTGTCAATTTTTGTGTGCTTTCCACTGTCCTCCACAGATGGCTGGAAACAGAAAACAATGACTATTATCAGCTCTTTTTTTTTTTTTTTTTTGACTGAGGATTGAACCCAGAAGTGCTTTACCACTGAACCACATCCCCAGCCTTTTTTATTTTTTTATTCTGAGTCAGATTCCTTTAAGTTGCTAGGGATCTTGCTAAGTTGCTGAGGCTGGCCTTGAACTTGGAATCCACAGACTTTATTTAGCCTCCTGAATTGCTGGGATTACAGGTGTGTGCCCCCATGTCCAGCTACTATCAAGTCCTATAAAATTATTTAAAACAAGTTTGAACGTATTTATAAGACAGCCTCCAAAATACTAAATGACTCCCCAGCCATTTCATGAAGGAACTAGTCAAAGGAACCAAAGAAGTTGAACTTGGGTAAAAGAAGACACAGGGCAAAGGGTGACCATCTCTAGAATTCCATTAGAATGAATTACACTTGATACATCCATACAGCCCAAGAGGCATGAGTCAATTAGTGGGGGCAGCAGAAACCTTACTCTAATTGCTTTGACTAACTAGGGCATATGCTGGTTTGCATTACAGGAAAGGCTGAGGTGGATGGTCAATTCAGGGACTTGGTGATATATTCCACGCTCTTTCCTTTCCTCAACTCTGCTAGCCAGTGTTGGCCCAATACTCAATTGGTCCCCTCTAGCAATAAGAGTTGCATATTCTGTTTTTAGCTTCTGTTAGGAAAGCAAGGACTGTCTTCCCATAAGTCCCAGAAAAAAATAGAGAAAGAGCTTAGAGGCCAAAGCAGACACCTCCAATCACATCTCACTAACGGGCACTGGGTCATGCCCATTCTGCATGGCTCTCTGTGACTAGGAGGATGAGACTATTCTGTTTGGCCAAGACTGATCCTGCACACCCTGGAGCAGCACTCTGGTCAGCTTCCATTGGAATTTCATGGAGGAACAGTGGCAGTGACAACCTGAGCAACGTGGGGCTCTATTAGGAAGGACAAAGTTGGGATTGATATTTGGCAAAACCACTAACAATGTTAACTTTAGGGAAAAACAGGACCAATCAGTGACAGCAGATTTGACTCACAGAAAGAAGAACATCTTAACACCGGAGGACGGAAATGGTGCATCTGTCCCACAGCTACCGCCTTGGATACCAATGGCAGATAAAGCTAATCAATAGCTCATTACCACAGAGCTTGGACACAGCCTCGGAATCCCCCTTAACTTAGTCTTCCAGGCAGTAAGTAATATTAAATTAGAGACAGCTACCAAGAAGAACCCCCTCATCCTGCTGTTATAGCTCTGATGGCTAGACTGAGTAAACTCAGGAGGTAGTGGGCTCTAGGTCACTGGCAGTATCTTAATACAGAAATGCTATTATGGGGATTTGGTAGCAAGTGAAGGTGGAACCCAACTGTCCCTAAGATTCTGTAAGTGGCTTGGGAAGAAAGTTGAGGTGTTAGAGCAGGCCTCCAGCCATAAACAGAGGAAGGACCTAAGAGCCTTTTCTAGCCCTTTGCTTTGCTTTCTCTCCATGGTCCTGAAACCCACAGACTCCTACATGGGATATTACCCCAGACAGCTGCCATTATCCAGAGAAGCCCTCTAGTGACAAAATGTCAATACCTTTACCTATGGCTTCAATTTGTGCAAACCCTTTTCTTTTAGATTTCAAATTGTTATTCACATTAAAAGGTATGCACAAAAGATAGGGACCATGGTCAATTGACTGATGCATGAACCTGAGACGTTGGTTGCTTTGCCCAAGATCACACAACTAAGCTGATGGCAGCAATAACATGGGAATCTGGTCTCCTCTGCCTCAGTGCAGAGCCCTACTCTGAAATCACAGGGCTATAGGGCTAAGGTGTCCTCACCTGGGCACACACATGATGGAGAAGGGCTAGACAGGCCCCAGTATCCAAAAGGTGGTCCTCGTGGGCCATGCTGGCTCCTGCGGGAGGCCTGGGTACCAGGGAGTCTGACTGTGAGTGGGCCTCCTATTCTGCTGGGCTTCACTTCCTCCACCCGCCTTCTCTATATTCTCTGGGTAGGAGATGCTAACATGGCTAAGATGCTCTAGAGCCAAGATGATAGGTGGAGGCATTTCCTCTGTCTTCTCCCTCCAGAGAAGATCCTCCAGGTTCTCCTGAGCAAGGTGAGAACTCCTATGGCTGCTTCTCTCCACTGGTTCCTGGAGCTGGTTCCTCCTCACTGGGCAGGGGTGGGAGGGCAAGGAGGTGACCTAGGGTTAGGGCCACATCTACTGGTATGTGTCCATGTCCTTGCGAGGACACACAGCTTCTGGTTTCCTGCTATGACTCTTCTCTGAGCCCTTTTTAGCTTGTGATGATGTATAAAAGACCAGCAAAGTGTGAAAAGAGAACCAGAAAGGAGTTCTCTGGAAGGCATTCTTCCTCCACTATGGACAGCACAGTTAGCACATTAACCACGTTCCTTATGCCAAGTGCAGTGGAAGGCACCCAATGTGGCTTATCTGGGTGGTTCAGCACTGGCACACACTAGTGATGGTGTTGCTAGAAACTTGGCAGAACCTGTCTTTGTTTTTCACAATGTAGGGCTCAGCCTAAACTGAGTACATGATTTTTAAATAGCAGACAGACAGACTGAAAAGATAATTAAACCCAATTTTGTAAAGGAAGCAACAAAGACTTGTAAGGTATGTGTGAGTGTTGGCAGAGCTGGGACTGGAACTTAGGTCTTTTTCATCCTGGTCTGGATTAGAGGTAAACCTAGATAATGTCCAGTATCCCTCTGTGCTAGATTCTGGATTAGTCTGGGCCAGTGCTATCCTGTAGAACACTCTGCAATGATGGAAGTGTTCTGTACCTACACTGTCCAATACAGTGGCCATTAGCAGGATGTGGCTATTGAACACTTGAGAGGTGGCTAGTGCAACTGAGGAGCTGAATTTTTACCACTCTGCATACACAGCTCTAGCATTTTCTCTCCCTCAAGGCCCAGCACCACAGCCCCTGCCAAACATTCATGCAGTGGAAGTTTGCAGTCGTTGATGGCACTTGGAGACGCTTTCTTATATCCCTTGGCAAAACACATCAGATCACCCAAATGCACCATTCTTCAGTAGCTGTGCTTCTTTCTACAGAAGGGGGATGAAAACAAAATTGAAAGAGTTGAAGCAGAAAGACTATTGATTTTTAATCCTTTTTTATCATCTAAGAATTTCAAGGTGTATTTCTCATGTCATTCCATTTCTCCCCTGGGAGCTGGGAGAAACTGACCCATGGGGCCTGGATAGCATGGAGTTATATGAATTAAATGCACTTTAAAGAAAACCTTTCTAGACAACATCATTTTTCCCCAGTGATATGTTTGGCTCTCTAATAACTATTATTTTCTTTTGGGTTCTTGCCAGGAGAGGATTTTTTTTAAAAGTAGATTAAACCATTAATCCATTAACCAGTGATTTAATTTCTAGGCCCTCATTCATCTATGCTGTTTTCTCATCACATAATAGATGGAACCATGGCACATCAGAGCTGGGAGAGAGCTTAGGCAATCCCAGTCCATAGAATGGACAAGGACAAAATGGTCACTGCTTATTCAATTTTGTGCCAAAATTGGTACATGCCTACACTTTCTACCCAAAAATTCTATAGGGTAGGTAAAAAGTCTCCCCTTTTTATAGTTGGATGAGTTGCTGAGCATCAGGATCCATCTGAGTCCACAGCTGGAACTCTTCCTCTATGCTCTTAAGCCTCTAGTTCTTTCATAGGCAAGGAAACAGAGACTCAGAGAGCTACAATAACTACAGCAGCCAGGGCCTGACTCCAATCCCTGCCTAATCTCTCAGTCTCGTTCAGTCTTGATCTTTGAACTCAGATTTGTCATCCCACACCCAGTGTGCACATAGCACCCTCCTTCTTTAGCAACACCCTATTTCCTAGGAAAAAGTCAAATATCTTTACTTGTCATTTAACCATTGTCCTTTTGCAATTTAGAAGCACCTCCCCTGAACTTCCCACCACTGCCCAGTCCCACTCAGTCAAGAGAGATTTCAAAGCAAGTTCAATGTCCCATTATCAGAATTGAAGGGGTTTTTTTTTCTGCCATGATAAGAAATACATAAACATAAATTATGTTCCTATATACCAACAAAGATATTTGGGCATTAAACACAAAGATGTTTATTACAGCAATATAATTTACTGTGAAGAGTAAAAACAGCTTGCATGGTCAACTATAACAGAAATGTTAAGAATAAAGCCTTCTATTCTGTAGATTAGAAAAAGGCCCCTAAAACAAGTAGGAGCCCTGCCACGGGGAGCATTTGTCTCCCCACAATGGGAACAGCTAAAGGACAATAGATTTTTTCGCCCTGAGGCTTCTTGGACAAAGTAATGATAAGGTATATCAATGAAGCTTTGCTTTATTTTATGACATAAAGTGTCTAGTACTTGCTAGCACCTCCCTGAAACAGTCTCTGAAGGCAGCTGGTAGAATAGAAGCATAATGGACTTGAAAAGACTTATTCAACGTCTGGCCAGGACACAGGACTTCATTCAGTGTTCCCATCTGTAGAATGAGAAGATTCTGTTCACTATAGGGCCCTGTGCTCCACCCCTAGTATTGTCTCCACGTTACTCCTTAGGTGAGGAAGCAGCACTATTTGGGCTTTTATGCAGGCACGGGGAGTGAGGGCAGCTTTTCTGGCACTCTGGGCAGAGGGGGAATAAAGCCGAGCTGTTTGGGCTTGCTGGCCCACCAAGCTAGTCACTTGGGTCAAACTGATCTGCAGCAATCTGTCCACACAGTGCAGGAGTGGAGAGGTAAATGCCTGCCGTGCGCTCCCCTTGGAGTTCTGCTGTATCTGTGGCTTCTGCTGAACCAGAGACCCAATAGTAATGATGATAATTGCCATGGAAACCTTGGAGGCTTCTCATCCTTCAGCAACCATTCAGGGGACCATTTTTAGCCCTGGTCAATGACAAGGTAATTACCATTACCATAGGAGATTGTCACCAATTGCTCTTCTGATTGTTTAATCCAGCTGGATGTGCTAGTAGGAACCACTGTGGAATATGCTGTGTTTAAACACTAAGCCTGGAATTTGTCCACCAAAGCCATGTGTGTTGAGAACCAGATCGGTATCCGAGTATCTGAATTTGTTCCTTAAGTCTATAACTCAGAATAATGTTGAAACGACTAAGGAAACCTTTTTCCCTCAAATATGGATTAAACATATATAGAGCTCAATACATATGAAATGGATAAATAATAGTTATTTTGTGTATTTTATAAAATAATTTCTAAGTAGTAGAAATTCTTACAAAGCCAACCAGTGACGATAATGACATTATTTTAATAAAAATGATTAAGTTGGTAAGGGTGTGGGCAGGGGAATGGAGGGAAGTTGGATAAATGGTACTGAAAAATAGTTAGAATGCGTTCTAGCCTTCTGCAGTATGGTGGGGTGACTATCCGTCACAACAACATATTGGCTATTTTATGAAGAACTAGAAGAGAAGAACTTGAAGGCTCCAAGCACAAAGAAATGATAAGGAGATGAGAATGCTAATTATCTCGGTTTGGTCAGGACATCTGCGTACATGTGTTGAAATATCACATTTTCCCCATCCATACAGACACATATTCCATATTAATAAAGTGATTCAGTCAGGGATCATGGATGACAGTTGCATTTTTGTTTGTTTGAGCTTCAGCATCTGACACACCTGCATTTTGTTTTGATAGCATTATCTTAATAATGACAGTAACCTTTAGCCACTGCTCTGAGTGCTTCAAACATGTTAACTCATTTAAGCCTCAGAACTCTATGAGGTTTTATTCCAGGTGAGGAAATGGAAGCCCAGAGAGCCAGACATGTGGCCCAAAGCCATGTGTCAAGCTAAAGGGGGGATATAAACCTAGGAAGACTATTTCCACAGTCTATGATCTGAATAACTACTTTCTTTTGCTGCCCCCAACTGAAAGCCACACTTTGTATGTGTATACACAGATACATGCACACACATGTGTGGGCACACACGTAGACATGCATAGTTATAAGTGACAACTTCTTATTTGCCTGGTTGGCAAGCCAAAGCTTTTCTTGGATTAAATTGGGAGGGCCAAAGGTTTTAGTCTGAGTTCTGTAGAAAATTTAAAAAGTAATAATAACCTAGCTCTGCAAGCATCCTCATTAGGGTTCAGGGAACAGTTTGAAAATTCCTGACCTAGAGTACCTGGGAACTCTTGAAGAGCCAATTGGGCAGTCAAAATCTACATCCAGAGAACCCGGGGGGAGTGGTAAATACAAAAGACATTGGCTGGCATTTTACCAAATGGAAATCTCTAGTCTCCGGCGCTACCAATATTCCCTATTACAAATCTTCCAGCTGGTAAACAGAATGATGCCACTGACATTTAATTGAAATGTCAGCACATTTAGAAAGAGCCCTGATGGAACTGCCAAGTTAAAGTTATCACTGATGACTTAAGCTAAATGGAAACAGAAAATCACCACTAACATCACTTCCCCCACACACACACACACACATTCACGGTAGTGTAATATCAGATGGAGAGAAGGCAGAAAGATTCAGCTGTCCGAGAAAAATTTACAGATAGTTTTTAAATGGACTTTTATTCTAGCTATGGAAAACTATGGGGCAATTGGAAAACACTTGTGAAAGTAATCAGGTCTGAGACAGGCCAATGCCCATGTAAATCAATTCAACAAGCATACATTGATTGAATTGCCTTTGGATAGTAATATGATCTCACATTTATTTGCATAGCTTGCAGTTTATAGAGGCTGTGGTGGATGGCAAAAATGGCCCAATTCCTCATCACTCCCTATCTCCCCTCCCCTCCCATATGCCATTGTAATTTTGTAAAACTATCCCACTCTGACGTTAGGCTTGATCATGTGATTTGTTTGGGCCAATGGTATATGGTTTCTGTTCATCCTTGCCCTATGCCATGGCCATCAGAACATGCCCATGGAACAGAGCCAAGACATCCCATGGCTCCAGTCAAGGTTGTCCTAGATCAGCCACAGAGAGCCCTCTCCCAGGCATGTCATCCGAGCCATTCAGGTGACCTGCATCTGAGCAGCCCCATGAGCAAGCAGAGCTAAGAGCCGCCGAGCCCACATCAACTGGACCCAGACATGTGAGCTCCTGTGGTTTTGTAAAGCACAATGTAGCAACAGACTTGATGAAGAGACCTCCTTTGTCCCCTCCTTGGGAAGAAATGTTGGACGGGGATATTTCCCCCACTTTGTAGCAGAGAACACTGGTTCACACAGCTTAAGAGAAGCGCCTTTATTCTCACAGCGGCTTTTGTGATGCCTGTTCTCTGCCATGCCTGCGTCCTGCAGCCTCTCTGAAATACTTAGCAAATAGCATGAACCTGGAGGCCCAATCCATTTTTCTCTTTTAGATCAAAGAGGCAGCTTTTATAGGTTGAAAGCACAGAGAGAGGGACGTCTCAGAAGTCCCTAGGCCCTAAAGGCAGGAGTTTCACAGTGTTTGGCTTTGTGGCCTCCCTCCCACCCTGTCACCCTAGGATACCTCCCTCCTGCCCCGGCTTCCGCTCTGCTTTGAAGAGATAGGCAATCGGGCCCATGTCAGATGCAGGTTTCTCTCTTCATCTCTCTGTGGCTGATTCCTCAGGCACTCACAGGCATTCTTCAAATGCTTCAATGCTTCACAAAATCTCTGCCAAGTAGGAAAGTTGCTGAGAAGTTAGGACAAAATAGCAAAAAATAGTTTTGTTTTGTTTTTGACCTTGCAACAAGCTCACCTGAAAAATAAAATCTATCTACCTCCCAATTCCTCCACCCCCACCACCATGATGACCCTTTGCAATCTGGAACAACCCTTGATTTCAGTGTCCCCCCTGCCCCCTGCCCCCACTTTCTAAAGCAGAAATGTCCCTCTCCCCCTGGAGCATTTTGGGTTTTTGAGCTTTTACCCTATGTGTACTCCTCCATCTGTTCAAAATTCTTTTCCTTTCTTCCTCACCTGGTGAGCCTCTTTTCTTTCCTGGAGGATCACACTCGCTTCTTTGAAACACTTTAGAGACCCACTCATCTGTGTGAGCATGTGCATCTGTTTTGTCTGTCTGAGGCTGGCAAGTGTGGGGAGACCCTGCTGCCAAAACCCCCTGGCAGCCTGTCCATGGAGCGCTCTCAGAAGCTGGAAATTGTGCAGAATAGATGTTCTAGTGTGGGTTGCGCCCACGTCCGGAGGGAAACAGGATGGGTCTCAAGGAGTTCAGAGGGAGAGCCAGGATTCTTTCCTTCTAGAAACAGGTAGGGTTAAGTAGATCCAGCCTTCTCAGATACTCCCATTCCAGAGTCTTCCAGCCTGCCCACGTGCCACCAGGTTGATTCCAAGCGCCTCTTTTAACTGGTCTACCTCCCTCTCTTGCTCTGATCTCATCGAAGACAGATGTCATCTTGCTCATCTTTGTATTTCCACATCTCCCCACCAGCCTCCTCGCTCCTGACTCCCAGCACTTACAACACTTACAACAGAGGCTTGCACATATCAGAAACTCAGTGATTGTTTGCAAAATGAGTGGGCACCAAAACAAGCTGTTGGGCATTGGACTCCCGGAGATTCCTCTGAGAAGTAAATGTACCTCCTCAGACTCCTCAGAGAATTCTGTGAAAAAAATCTGTGCATATAGTAGAAACCGTAGGTGCTCTAGAGTCAGAAGATCCTGGGAATGTCACTTAATCTGTTTCCTAATTTATAGGGTGGAGATTGCATATGATCCCAGCCTGATAGTATTATTCTTTAAAAAAGGGTTCATTTTTTCAGAGACAATGGCCCCTGGGGGAGAGTGGCAGAAATATGTATTTAAAAGTTTTTTTCTCATTGGATTCTGAGGAACTAAGCCAACCCCAACATGAGAATCTCTTGTCTAGGTTTGAGGACAAGAGAGTGGATTTGGAATGGAGGAGAAGTGTAACTTGGGGACAACTCAGAAGCTCTAGACAGTGAAAATGACTCATTGACTTGACTTCTAGGAGAATGAAGGCAGAAAACTTGCAGAGAGAAGGAGAGAAGTAAGGGGAAGTCATAAGTGGCTCTTTATCATGCATGAAGACCAAGGATGAATACTAAGAAAAGACTTCACCGTGAGTGCCTTATTGATGCTGTCTGTTTCTTAATTCATGGATGGCAACAAATGGATGTGAGAACATGCTCAGCCCAGTATGGGGCTCAGGGCAGGGTGGGAGATGGACATGTTGGGTGGGTGCTTTCTTTCTGCAAGTGCTCCTTGTCAATGGTAGCTCTGACATGCAAACACACAAACATACAAAGCCCCAGAGAGAGTGCCCCAGTAGGATTTAGGGAGATGCTCTATTTTTCTGTGGTGGTTGTAAGATCCTCCAATAAGCATCTGCTGCCAAAATGCTTCCCCCTGCCCTGTTTTTCAAGGCCTATTAAAAGTATAATCATGTACAGATTTATGTATACAGATAATGCATATGTACAAATATTGCTCTAATTATTTTATTACAATGCAATTGCATTATACCTACCATTATTTCTGTGTCTTTATTTTCTCATCCAATGAAATCCATGGAATTTTCTCTAAATCTTCGGTAGTTCTCAAATACATCCTTTTTAATGCTCACATAATGTTCTGCAGTGTAAATGTATAGCAATCTATTCTGTATGAATATCAATAAACAATTCGGCAACAATACACATGTCAATTTCTGTTTGTATCTTTAGAAACAGCTATTTTATTTATATGGGATAAATTCACAGAAGTAGGATTGCTAGATCACAGAATACATGGACTTTGAATACTAATAGATGTTGCTTGCTAGCTTCCAAAATATTGTAACTACATCACTATCCCAACCAACAATGTATGAAAGCACTCTTTATCCTGCACATCCCTGCCAGCAGCAGATATGATAGTTCTTTTGATTTTTTCCAGTCTGGTGTGTGCAAAAAGATCTCTCATTGTTATTTTAATTTGGATTTCTATGACTGTCAGTGAATTGAGCATATTTTGTGTTATTTGCATATGCCCTTCTATGAATCATATTTTGATATAATTTCCTCTATTTAGTGTGATTTAGTCTTTTTGTCAATTTACAATTTCTCTGCCTAATACAGAATTAACCCTTTAACTGCCATCTGAATTAGAAATATTTTTATACATCTGTTTATCTATGCCAAAATGCCTAGACTGAATTTTTATTGAGATACAATCCACATACTTCACCTACCACAAAATATATGTATACCATAAAATTATACACTTCATATAATCCATTGATTTTTTTAGTACATTCAAAAGGCTTTGCAACCATCACCTCTATTTAATTTCAGAATATAACTATCATCCTAAAGGCACCCCATACCTGTGAGTAGTTGCTCCCCATTTCTCCCTTCTCCAATCCCTGGAAACGACAAATATGCTTTCTGTTTCTATGGATTTGCCTATTATTGACATTTCACAGAAATGAATCAGACACTATATGGCTTTTTGTGTCTGCTTCATTCAGTTGGTATGTTTTCTAAGTTCACCCATGTGGTAGCATGTCTCCAAACTTCATTCTAATTTATGGCTGAATAACGTTCTGTTGTATGGATCTACTCTATTTTGCTTATCCATTTATCAGTTAATGAACGTCAGGCTGCTTCCACCTTTGGCCTACTATAAATACTGCTGCTATGAACACTCATGTGCAGGTTTTTGTGCTAAGATGTTGCAGTTCTCTTGGGTATACACCTATGGGAGGAATTATCGGGTCATTTAGTAATTCCAAGTTTAACTTCAGAGAAGCTGCCAAACCAGCTAGTTTTCCAAAGCAGCTACACCATTTGACACTCCCACCAGCAATGTGTGAGGGTTCTAGTTTCTCCATAATTGTCACTGTTCACCATTTTACTATCACTGCCTTAACGAATATGAAGTGGTATTTCATTGTGGTTTTAATTTGCATTTCCCTAATCACTAATGATGTCGACTATGATTACTGGCCTATCTACTTTGAAGAAATATCTTTTCAAATCTTTTTCCCATTGTAATTTTTAACATAATTAATTAATTAATTTGGTACTGGGGACTGAACTCGGGGCCTTGAGCATGCTAAGCATGTTCTCTGCCACTAATCTATACCCCTAGCCTTTGCCTATTTTTAAGTTAGGGCCTTTTATGGGTGAATTGTAATCATTCTTTATATATTATGGATACTAGACATATAGATCATGGCAAACATTTTTCTCTAATTCTATATATTGTCTGTATTTACCTCCTTAATAGTATCCTTTGAAAAACCAAAGTTTATAAGTTTAATGAAGTCTAATATATCTATTCTTTCTTTGGTTGGTTGTGCTTTTGATGTCATAGATTTAAAAAAAAAAATAAAACTGTTACTTACTCCAGGATATGAAACTTTATATTTTCTTCTAAGATATTTATAATTTTAGCTTTCACATTCAGGTCTTTGATTGCCTACAAAGGCAATGGTGTTTACGGCATTATGTAGAGTCACAGCTTTGTTCTTTCGTGAGAATACCCACTTGTCCCAGTATCATTTGTTGAAAGAACTATTCTTTCCACATTTTATTGTCTGGCACCTTGTTGGAAATCAGTTGACTGAAAGTGAAAGGGTTTATTTCTGGACTCTCAATTCTATCCTATTGAATAGAAGTGGTGAAAGTAGGCTCCTTATCTTGGTGCTGATCTTGGGAGAAAAATTTCAGGCTCTTGCCATTAAGTGTGATATTAGATGTGGATTCCTTGCCACTTATCAGATTGAGGAAATTTCCTTCTATTATTGACTTGCTATTTGAGAGGATGTTGGATTTTTTTTTTCAAGCACTTTTTCTGCATCTTTGGAGACAACCATGTGGCTTTTCCTTCCATTGCCTGATTTTTTCTATGTTAGAACTCACCTTTTATTCTTAGGAGAAACACAACATCCTTGTGCTGTATCATCCTTTCCGGTGGCACTGGATTCAGTGTTTTTCTTGGGATTTTTGTGTCTATATTCTTAAGGAATATTGGTCTGTAGGTTTTTTGTGATGTTCTGTCTCATTTTGTACTTTGCACCTGGGTTCAAATCCCACCCTCATCACCAGCTGTCTGGCATGTGTGGGCTGTCAGGTGGTCCTAGTTAACCAGGCTCCCCAGAGGTGACTTCTCCCCTTGGGTCCAATTCACATCAGGAATGAGTTTCAGTTGATTCTGGCAGCACACTTTACAAGATGAAGAGTGGCAGCAGACCAGTGGTATGGACCAAACACCATCAAGGGTCAGATGCCTGACGGACTGGGAAGAACTCCATCTGGAGAGCATTCTCAGAGTTTGGGGGATTGTTCCCCTTTCTTTTTCCTGTATTCAACCTGGATGGGTTGCCAAGTATTTCTATCACCAAAGGAGTTTAAGCTAGTCTTAGGAGTTTTGTTTTAAGATTCATGGGATTTGCTTTTGTGCTGAGTGGTCTTGTCTCCTGAAAATCCCCTGGCCAGGGTTAGGAATTCCCAAGCCAAGTTGCATCAGACTGCTAAGTGACATGTAGGGTTGGCCCTGCAGGATGTTTGAGTGAGCTTTAATGGCGTTCATTATTCTTAAAGCCACAGTATGTCTCTCATGATATACTACATCAGGGTAATACAGGTCTCATGGAATAATTTGGTGAGTATTTCCTCTTTTCTGTTTTTGAGTAGAGTTTGTGAAGAAATAGTGTTAGTCCTTCTTTGGTAGAATTCATTGATAAAAGCGTTTGATCCTGGGCTTTTCTTTGTGGTATTTTGATTATTTTGATTTTCATTCAATCTCTTAGCTTAATTCAAGTATTTTGATTATTAATTCAATTTCTTATCTTATTATAGGTCTATTCAGATTTTTTATTTCTCCCTGAGTCAGTTTACATATTGTCTCCTTCTATAAATATGTGCCTTTCATCTACATTATTTAATTTGTCGGTATTCACTTGTGATTCTGCTTATTAATGTAAGGTCAATACTAATGTCCCCTTTTTAATGGACAGTTTTAGTTATTTTTTTTCATTTTTTTTATTGGTTGTTCAAAACATTACAAAGCTCATGACATATCATCTTCCATACATTTGATTCAAGTGGGTTATGAACTCCCATTTTTTACCCCAAATACAAGTTGCAGAATCACATCGGTTACTCATCCACATTTTTACATAATACCATATTAATGACTGTTGTATTCTGCTACCTTTCCTATCCCCTACTATCCCCCTCCCCCTTCCCTCTCATCTTCCCTCTCTACCCCATCTGCTATTGTTTAATTCTCTCCCTTGTTTTTTTTCCCTTTCCCCTCACAAACTCTTATATGCAATTTTGTGTAACAATGAGGGTCTCCTTCCATTTCCATAGTTTCCCTTCTTCTCCCTTTCTCTCCCCCCACTCGTCTCTGTTTAATGTTAATCTTTTCCTCATGCTCTTCTTCCCTGTTCTGATCTTAGTTGCTCTCTTTATATCAAAGAAGACATTTGGCATTTGTTTTTTAAGGATTGGCTAGCTTCACGTAGCATAATCTGCTCTAATGCCATCCATTTCCCTGCAAAATCCATGATTTTGTCATTTTTTAGTGCTGCGTAATACTCCATTGTGTATAGATGCCACCGTTTTTTAATCCATTCATCTATTGAAGGGCATCTAGGTTGATTCCAAAGTCTAGCTATTGTGAATTGTGCTGCTATGATCATTGATGTGGCAGTATCCCTATAGTATGCTCTTTTAAGGTCCTCAGGGAATAGACCGAGAAGGGCGATAGCTGGGTCAAATGGTGGTTCCATTCCCAGCTTTCCTAGGAATCTCCATACTGCTTTCCATATTGGCCGCACCAATTTGCAGTTCCACCAGCAATGTACAAGTGTACCCTTTTCTTCACATCCTCGCCAGCACTTGTTGTTGTTTGACTTCATAATGGCTGCCAATCTTACTGGAATGAGATGGTATCTTAGGGTGGTTTTGATTTGCATTTCTCTGACTGCTAGAGATGGTGAGCATTTTTTCATGTACTTGTTGATTGATTGTATGTCCTCCTCTGAGAAGTGTCTGTTCAGGTCCTTGGCCCATTTGTTGATAGGGTTGTTTGTTATCTTATTGTTTAATTTTTTGAGTTCTTTGTATATTCTGGATATTAGGGCTCTATCTGAAGTGTGAGGAGTAAAAATTTGTTCCCAGGATGTAGGTTCCCTATTTACCTCTCTTATTGTTTCTCTTGCTGAGAAAAAACTTTTTAGTTTAAGTAAGTCCCATTTGTTTATTCTTGTATTTAACTCTTGGGCTATGGGCGTCCTATTAAGGAACTTGGAGCCCAACCCCACAATGTGTAGGTCGGAGCCAACTTTTTCTTCTATCAGGTGCAGAGTCTCTGATTTGATATCTAGCTCCTTGATCCATTTTGAATTAACTTTTGTGCATGGCGAGAGAAAGGGGTTCAGCTTCATTTTGTTGCATATGGATTTCCAGTTTTCCCAGCACGATTTGTTGAAGATGCTATCCTTTCTCCATTGCATGCTTTTAGCACCTTTATCAAATATAAGAAAGTTGTAATTTTGTGGATTGGTCTCTGTGTCCTCTATTCTGTACTATTGATCCACCTGCCTGTTTTGGTACCAGTACCATGCTGTTTTTGTTACTATTGCTCTGTAGTACAGTTTGAAATCTGGTATCGCTATACCGCCTGATTCACACTTCCTGCTTAGAATTGCTTTTGCTATTCTGGGTCTTTTGTTTTTCCATATGAATTTCATGATAGCTTTATCTATTTCTACCAGAAATGCCGTTGGGATTTTGATTGGCATTGCGTTGAACCTGTAGAGAACTTTGGGTAATATCGCCATTTTGATGATGTTGGTTCTGCCTATCCATGAACAGGGTACATTTTTCCATCTTCTAAGATCTTCTTCTATCTCTCTCTTTAGGGTTCTGTAGTTTTCATTGTATAAATCTTTCACCTCTTTTGTTAGGTTGATTCCCAAGTATTTTTTTTTTTGAGGATATTGTGAATGGGGTGGTTTTCCTCATTTCCATTTCAGAAGTTTTGTTGCTGATATACAGGAATGCCTTTGATTTATGCGTGTTGATTTTATATCCTGCCACTTTGCTGAATTCATTTATTAGTTCTAGTAGTTTCTTTGTAGACCCTTTTGGGTCTTCTAGGTATAGGATCATATCGTCCGCAAATAGTGATATTTTAAGTTCTTCTTTTCCTATTTTTATGCCTTTAATTTCTTTTGTCTGTCTAATTGCTCTGGCTAGTATTTCAAGGACTAAATTAAATAGAAGTGGTGAGAGAGGGCATCCCTGTCTTGTTCCAGATTTTAGCGGGAATGCCTTCAGTTTTTTTCCATTTAGAATGATGCTAGCCTGAGGCTTAGCATATATAGCTTTTACAATGTTGAGGTAAGTTCCTGTTATCCCCAGTTTTTCTAGTGTTTTGAACATAAAAGGATGCTGTACTTTGTCGAATGCTTTTTCTGCATCTATCGAGATGATCATATGGTTCTTATCTTTAAGTCTATTGATGTGGTGAATAATATTTATTGATTTCCGTATATTGAACCAACCTTGCATCCCAGGGATGAATCCTACTTGATCATGGTGCACAATTTTTTTGATATGCTTTTGTATTCGATTCGCCAGGATTTTATTGAGAATTTTTGCATCTATGTTCATTAGAGATATTGGTCTGTAGTTTTCTTTCTTTGAAGTGTCTTTGTCTGGTTTCGGGATCAGGGTGATGTTGGCCTCATAGAATGAATTTGGAAGAGCTCCTTCTTTTTCTGTTTCTTGAAATAGCTTGAAAAGTATTGGTATTAATTCTTCTTTGAAGGTTTTGTAAAACTCCGCTGTATACCCATCTGGTCCAGGGCTTTTCTTGGTTGGTAGTCTTTTGATGGCTTCTTCTATTTCTTCCTTTGTTATTGGTCTGTTTAAATTGTGTGTGTCTTCCTGACTCAATCTGGTCAGCTCATATGACTTAAGAAATTTATCGATGTCTTCACTGTCTTCTATTTTATTAGAATATAGGGTTTCAAAATAGTTTCTAATTATCTTCTGTATTTCTGTAGTGTCCGTTGTGATATTGCCTTTTTCATCCCTTATGTTAGTGATTTGAGTTTTCTCTCTTCTTCTCTTCGTTAGCATGGCTAAGGGTCTGTCGATCTTATTTATTTTTTCAAAGAACCAACTTTTAGTTTTATCAATTTTTTCAATGGTTTTTTTTGTTTCAATTTCATTGATTTCCGCTCTGATTTTAATTATTTCTTGTCTTCTGCTATATTTGCTGTTGTTTTGCTCTTCCTTTTCTAGGGTTTTGAGATGTAGTGTGAGTTCATTTATTTGTTGGTTTTTTCTTTTTTTGAGGAATGAACTCCAGGAAATGAATTTCCCTCTTAAAACTGCTTTCATTGTGTCCCATAGATTCCGGTATGTTGTGTCTGAATTGTCGTTTATCTCTAAGAATTTTTTGATTTCCTCCTTTATGTCTTCTGTAACCCATTGATCATTCAGTAACATATTGTTTATTTTCCATGTGATGCAGGATTTTTCCTTCCTTCTTTTTTCATTGATTTCCAGTTTCATTCCATTATGATCAGATAAGGTGCATGGTATTATCTCCACACCTTTATATTTACTAAGAGTTGCCCTATGGCATAATATATGATCTATCTTTGAGTAAGATCCATGTGCTGCTGAGAAGAACGTGTATCCACTTGATGATGGTTGATATATTCTATATATGTCGGTTAAGTCTAGGTTATTGATTGTGTCATTGAGTTCTATAGTTTCTTTATTCAGCTTTTGTCTGGAGGATCTGTCTAATGGCGAGAGCGGTGTGTTGAAGTCACCCATAATTATTGTGTTGTGGTCAATTTGACTCTTGAACTTGAGGAGAGTTTGTTTTATGAACGTTGCTGCACCATTATTTGGTGCATATAAATTGATAATTGTTATGTCTTGTTGGTGGATGGTTCCTTTTAACAGGATATAGTGTCCTTCTTTATCCCTTTTGATTAACTTAGGTTTGAAGTTGATTTTATTCGATATGAGTATGGCCACTCCTGCTTGCTTCCGAGGGCCATGTGAGTGGTATGATTTTTCCCAACCTTTCACCTTCAGCCTATGTATGTCTTTTCCTATCATATGAGTCTCCTGAAGGCAGCATATTCTTGGATTTGTTTTTTTTGATCCAGGTTACCAGCCTGTGTCTCTTGATTGGTGAGTTTAGTCCATTAACATTTAAGGTTACAATTGAAATATGATTTGTACTTCCAGTCATGTTTATTTATTTATTTATTTATTTTAGTTTGGCTAGTTTTTACTTTTTGGTTGTTTTCCTCCCCCTTTACTGAGATACCTCCCGCTGTTGGTTTTGGGCACTATTTTTCCATTCCTCTTCTTGTAGAATTTTGCCCAAAATGCTTTGCAGTGCTGGTTTTCTGGCTGCGAATTCTTTTAGTTTTTGTTTATCATGAAAGATTTTAATTTCATTGTCAAATCTGAAGCTTAATTTTGCTGGATACAGTATTCTTGGTTGGAATCCATTATTTTTCAGCGTTTGAAATATATTGTTCCAGGATCTTCTCGCTTTCAAAGTCTGTGATGAAAAATCAGCCGTTAACCTAATTGGTTTACCTCTGAATGTAATCTGCCTCCTTTCCCTCGTAGCTTTTAATATTCTCTCCTTGTTCTGTATGTTGGCTATCTTCATAATTATATGTCTTGGAGTTGGCCTATTATAGTTTTGGATGTTTGGGGTCCTGTAGGCTTCCAGGATTTGGCAATCCATTCCATCTTTCATCTCTGGGAAATTTTCTAGGATTATTTCATTCAATAGGTTGTCCATTCCTTTGGTTTGAACCTCTGTGCCTTCTTCTATCCCAATGACTCTCAAATTTGGTTTTTTGATGAGATCCCATATCTCTTGGATAGATTGCTCGTGAGATTTAAGCATCTTTTCTGTATTGACTATATTCTTTTCAAGTTGATAAACTTTGTCTTCATTATCTGATGTTCTGACTTCTACTTGATCTAGTCTATTTGTAATATTCTCGTAAGCGTTTTTAATCTGGTTTATGGTTTCTTGCATTTCTAAAATCACTGTTTGGTTTTTTTTTAAGATCTCTATCTCCTGGTAAAGCTCGTTCTTTGCAGTTTGAATTTGTTTGTTTAGTTCGTTTTCAAAATATACTTTCAATTCTTGGACTTGCTGTCTCATGTCTTCTCTAAAATTCCGTTCCATCTGAGTTAGGTATGCCTTGATTTCTTTCCCTGTCCATGTTTCTGATGCTTCTAGATCCTCCTGTAGATTTAAGTTGTCCTGCATTATCTGTACTCCTTTTTTCCCTTGTTTTTTCATGTTGTTCACGTTACTTTCCAGCTCTATTTGACTGCTTTGTAACTGCTTTCTCCTATACATTTGTTTTGGCTTTGTTTATATCTGTTGTCTCTCCTTTGTGGTGGGAAATTATGCCTATAGATGTTGGGCTTTATTGTACTTTAGAGCTGATTCATTCAATTTATAAAGGGCTTCCGGATTTTGTATGCATATAGTGATTTGTTTTTTGTTCTTAGGACTTTAGGTTAGGTGCTATGAAGGTATAAGGGTTAGTATGTCTTGGCTACTTTAGAAGATTGCTCTACTGAAGGGGGATACTAACCGTCAATTGGATCAGGGTGTTGGTAGTAGCTAGGTATTTAGGAGCACTATAGACGGCCTCGAAAAATTCACCTGTTTGCATTTAGACAGTTACACGAAATGGAGGACGTAATGCTTGGGATGAAAGTTGGGGGGAAGGGGAAGGAAGGTGCTCTTGAAAAGAAAGAAGGAGGGGGAGTTAGATAGCATAGAGGAGAATGGAAAGAAAGAACAATAAAACTTGGAAGGGGAGAGAGAGAGGGAAAAAGGGAGAGAAAAAATAAAATAAAATAAGAAATAAAATTAGGTCTTAGAGATCCATTTTCTTCTCTTCCCGTAGGCAAAGCTGTGCCCTCCGGGCTGAGATTTACCCTCAATGTGTCAACAGCAATCCCTGTAAGGCGGCTCCTGGGAGCCTCTCAATCCTGTTGGTCCAGAGCCGTTTCACTTCTACGGCCCCTCCTCCCCTTCCTCCTGCCAGCCAGCCAGGTCCTGTGCACCGGAGGCGGTTCTCCAAGGATTTGGTTACACTTTCAGCCCCTCCGAGTGCTCTATTTCCCTAACGACTGAGCACTCTCTCTGTCATTCATCTAAGCCCCAGTGCTGTGGAGCTGTGTTCTGGGAGTCAATAGTTTAATTTTTCCGGTCCCCTTTGGTGGGCACACCTTCGGAATCTAGCGGCTAAGACCATTGGTGTCGCCACTGGTGGTAATGGGAGTTGGGGGTCGAGGATCCCCTCTGCTTCCCTCAGCCCCTACAATCTCGACCACTCCGCTGGCGGTAGGAGGAGTTGGGGGTCTGGAGTGTCCTCTGTTTCCCTCTGCCCCTACTGTCACGCCCTCTCAGTTGGGGGAGTTGGGGGTGGGGAGTCTTCTCTGCTTCCCTCCGCCCCTACAGTCACGCCCACGTCACTGGCAGTAGGGGGAGTTGGGGGTCGAGAGTCCTTTGGCCCTTACAGTCACGCCCACGGAGAGATTTTGAAGTTTCCCGGTTGTTTGTATCTGATGCGGGTGGGAGTCACACACCTGCTAAAGTAGATTCCGCTGGGAAGGAATCTCTTTGGCCGAACTTTGGTGACTTCCCCTCTCTGCTATGGCAGGCCCCTGGCTCCTTGCTGGAGTGTCCGAAGGGAGGGGTGGAACTGGCTTGTCTCTGGTCTGACACAATCTCTGGTTTTAGTTCCCAGTTCGCTATTTCATAAAGGCTTGGTTAGATTCCCTTCACATCGTCTCAGGGGGGGGAGCTGTTTGCCGGGTGGGCAGGGCCGTTCGCAGAGCCAGGCGGGCGGGGGGCTGTTTGCCGGGTGGGCGGGGCCGTTAGCAGAGCCGGGTGGGCGCAGGCCGTCTGCTGGGCCAGGCGGGGACCCTTCTCGCTGCGCCGGCCGCCGGGAGCCGCTTGTAGAACCGGGCAGGCTGCGGCCTCGTGGCTAAGAGCCGGGCCGGCGGGGTGGCCGATCGCAGAGCGAGCGGGGCTGTCAGGAGAGCCGGGATGGCGGGGACTGTCTGCCAGGCCGGGCAGGGACCCTTCTTGCCGTGCCGCGCTGGGCCACCGGGGCCCGCTTGCAGAGCCGATCGGGCGGTGGCTGCAGGATTGGACCTCTGCGCCCGCGTGGCCAGCCAAGATTCACTTGTCTGGGACAAACTGTCACCTCTAATAAACTTACTAATTCCTGGCAGGTCTCCTTTCAGCGGAATTTTGCTAGAAGTTCCTCAGTAGGTAGAATGTAGCTGTTTTAATGGGTGTTTCTGATCCGGTTAATGTGGAGATACTGAAAGTGCTGCTTCCTTGCCGGCCGCCATGTTGGATCCCTCCCCAGTTTTAGTTATTTGAGTCTTCTTTCTTTTTCTCTCAGTCTATGAACTAAAGGTTCATAAATTTTGTTGACTTTTTTTCAAAAAGCCTGCTTTTGATTTTATTGATTTTTCTCTATGGTTTTTCTATTCTCTAGTTCCATTATTTCTACTATCATCTTATTATTTTCTTATTCTTACTTACTTTTTGCTTATTTTGCCCCTTTATTATTTTGACTCCTTTCTTTTTTTAAAATATAATATATTAATATAGTTTAGTAATTCTTCTCTATGCACTTTTTTTCTGTATCTGCTAAGTTTTAGAAATTTGTTTTCATTCTCACTTTTCTATTTTCCCTTTGATTTTTTTTGACCCAATAGCTAGTTAGAAATATGTGGTTTAATTTCAATGTATCTGTTTCTCAAGTTTTATTTTGTTGATTTTAAATTTCATTTCACTGTGGGTAGAGAACATAATTTGTATGAGTCCATCTTTTTAAGCACAGTAAGGCTTGTCTTATGGCCTAGCCTATTGCTATCCTGAAGAATGTCCCACATGTGCTCAAGGAGAGAGTGTACTGTTCTTGTTGGGTGGAATGTAGATGTCATTAGGTCTAACTGGTTTTTAGTGTTGTTCAAATCTTCTATTTCCTTGTTGATCTTCTGTCTAATTGTTCTGTCCATCATTGAGGGTGGGGCATTGAAGACTCTAAGTACTAGTATTAAATTTTCTATTTTCCCTTTAGTTCTTCCTGTAGTTTGTTTCATGCCTGTGGGGGCTCTGTTGTCAGGTGCATATGTATGTATGTACCTGCTGGGTCTCCTTGCCTTTCTTTGTCCCTGGTAACAATTCTTGTGTGAAAGTCTGCTTTATGATATCTGTAAACCACTCCAGCTCTCTTGGATGCTGTTTGCATGATTTATCTTTTTCATTCTTACACTTCCAACATATTTGTGGGTTTTTTAAAATATAAAATATGTCTTTTGTTGGCAGCATATAATGGGATAATTTTTAAATCTCTTCTGCCAATCTCTGCCTTTTGATCAGCATGTAAGAATTTACACTTAATCTTTAATCCATTTTCATTTAATGTAGTTACTAATGAGGTATGATTTATAGCTGCCATTATGCTGTTTGTTTTGTTCAAAGCATTTGTCTTTTTCTATTACTCTACTCCATTACTATTCTATTTTGTAGTAGAGTTATTTTCTGGGGTGCCTTTTCAATTCCTTTGGTACTTCCTTTATTATTTATATTTTTAGTTATTTTCAAAGTAGTTGTCCTGCTGGTTGCCAGGCTGCTGGGTTTATGTGAATGCAGGGCGTTGGTTTTCATGACTATTGCAGAGCTGGGGAACAGGAAGTTTAGAATAGGGCAAGTTAAAATGCTACAGGATGCTCACTGCTCTTACAAAATTCAGACTCTTTTCTTGTATGAACGAACACTGGATTTCTGTATACCTTTGGTCAATGTCCAGTGTTCTGAAAAAGTTGATTCTGACAATTTTTGCTAATGTTACTATTTCCTTTATGGAGGAAAGATTTTTTGAAGGTGTGTACTCTGCCATTTTTCACTGATATTGCTGCTATAATTTTCTTTATGCCAAGGTTAATTTAAATTGTATTTCATATAAAGGTTTACTTTAATTTGTCTGTAGTCAAATGTCTGTGGTTTTTGTTGCTGTTGTTCATTCTATGAATATATTTTTCTTTACTTTTTCTTTTTCTGTTATTGGGAATTGAACCCAGGGGGTGCTTAACCCCTGAACCACATCTCTGCCTTTTTTATTTTGAGACAGGTTCTTGCTAAGTTGCTTAGAACCTCACTAAGTTGCTGAGGTTGGCTTTGAACTTGTGATCCTCCCGCCTCAGCTTTCTGAGCCACTGGAATTACAGGCATGTGCCATTGTGCCTAGCCTCTATTTTTCATCAGTAAAATCTCTCCAACCTGAGATCATAGTCTCCTAGATTAATACAAATATAGATAAAGAAATTATCATTTGTAATAATACCATACATATCATTGCATGTACATATAAATGTGTATATAACATAATAGTATATATAGTATATGTGTATGTATACACATAATCAATTCATTGATGCACTCATATAAACTGATATGAATATTGATATAATGATATATATGCTAAAGTAATTGTTTTGATAGATTTATATTGAATCATGTATAGAATCTACTTATTCATAATATATTATTCTTAGATCATTGCCAGATTTTATCTGCTAATATTTCATTTAGGATTTGGCACCTACATTAGTAAATGATATTGGTAGATATAATTTTCCTTCTTTGTTGTCTTTGTTAGGTTTTGTTATTGGAGCTTTGGGGGAGGGTTCGGTTTCTTTATATCATCTGAAATGTTAAATTGCATTGGAATTACCAGCTCTCAAATGATATAAAAACTTAGCTCACTAAAGGGCTTACCTAGTTCTCTAAATGTCGATCAAGTCAAGATGCCCACCACTTCTTTATAAATCAATTTTAGTAGGATGTATCTTTCTTAGAATTAGTCCATCTCCTCTAGATTTTTAATTCTGCAGCTATATAATTCAAACATGTCATCATGGTACATGTCTCCTTTTTCATTTATTATCTTGTGTGTATTGTGCGTTCTTTTGCCTTAATTAGACTTGTAAGAGAGGTATCAGTTTTATTGGCTTTCTCAAAGAATCGGCTTTCAGATTTATCCTATTTTTAAAATTTCAATTTCACTGATTTCAAAGAAGAAATTTAAAAAGAGATTACTAATTACCTAGATGCCCATGAAAAATACAACAGTAATACTACACACTGCAAAAGCAGTACTTAATCATTAAAGAAAGACCAGAAAAAATGTCCTGGTCTTTTTTAAATGCTCCTCTTAAACCAGGAAAAAAAATGAAAACAAACAACAACAACAAAACAGTGAAAGAAATCAATCAGGAAAATGGAATCTATAAAATGTTTAAATCAAAGATATTTCAAAGCCCAAAGATTTCCTTGCTTCTGTCTTTTCTCTCTACCTCCAAGACCCAGTCCTTAGTCTGAAGCATGACACCCAGCGCTATTTCTGTTCTCGTCCCTCTCTGCCTTTGAGCCCCATCAGCTGACATGCCCAGCTCACTTCATGACCCCCAAACACCAAATTGCTTGCAGTTCCCAAGACATATTCTTTCCCTTTCCTTCATTTTATTACTGTACTATTCCCAGTCTTTGAAATGAATCCAACCCTCTTCCACCTGGCAGACTCTTTTTAATCTTTAAAAACTGAGCTTTATGGGAAAATAACCATAGAAAGTTTCTCCAGCTTCTCTACCAGATAAAACAAAAATTTCTTCTCCTGAGATATGCCTGTAGTTTTATGTGCCTCCCCAATTGCCTTGTCTTCTTCATCTCCGTGGGGAGCACCTTGGTGACAGTATCATATATATATTTTTTTGTACTGGGAATTGAACCCAGAGGCATTTTACAACTTAGCCACATCCCCAGCCCTTTTTGTTTTTTATTTTGAGACAGGGTCTCACTAATTTGCTTAGGGCCTTCCTAAATTGCTGAGGCTGGCCTCAAACTTACAATCCTCAGCCTCCCAAGTTGCTGAGATTACAGGTATGTACCACCATGCCTGGGAGTAGTTGTATTTTACTAAACCCTATGACGACCCCCAGCTAAGTGCCTAGAATGTATAAGGACAAAAAATAATTATTGAATGAGTGAATGAAGGCTAGGACTGTAGTACCCAAATATCTGAAGTCCTTTATTGCTGAAATACTCTTTCAGAGTGTTTTTATGCCTTCTCTCTCTACTTTCTGGAATTTTGTCCTTTGTGACCTTTTGCAAAATGCCTTCTTGTCCTACTGTATCAACAAAATGACTAGACCTAGCATCCCAGCAGCTTTCTTATTAACCACTTATTGAGTGGCCCCTCTTCCTCTCCCTGGTTTTGTCAACCTTTAGGCAGTATTTCCCCAGTTAAGCCCATTTATGCTTCTATTTCCTCCCTGATTCTGCGACATCATTCTCCTAGAGAGCTCATTCTCAATTTCTTCACTTGTCCCCTTCTGTGGGACTCTCTTCAGTGTGGCTTAGCCATCCTCTCCATTGAGTGGCCTCATGCATTCCCAGGGCTTCAATGTAAATATCTACATTGAACATTCTCCAATCACTAGCCCCAGCCAGGCCTATCTATGAATTCTGAGCTGACATTACTATGAACTTACTCCCTGTCCCTTAGGCACCTCAAATTCACCTGTAGACTTTGCCTTTAATCCTG
Organism: Marmota flaviventris; assembly: GCF_047511675.1. Lineage (NCBI taxonomy): Eukaryota > Metazoa > Chordata > Mammalia > Rodentia > Sciuridae > Marmota > Marmota flaviventris. Next base: position 23,705,450 of record NC_092511.1, on the reverse strand, counting down.
CTTCCTCTGTATCCCTTATGGTTAAGAATAGTGTAATTGTTATATTGTGTTCATGTACAAATAGATAACAACAAATCCCATCATCATATACAACTATAATGCACCAATAAAAAATGTTGGAAGAAGAAATAAAGAAAATATGCACATGTGCACGTGCGCGCACACACACCACACATGCAAACACACACGGGTCCCCAGAGAATTCCTTTCCTCTTCCTTGGTGTGAGGAAAGCCCACAAGAGGCACCATTTATAAGGAGCAACCCCCACCAGACACTGAATCCACTTGTCCTTGATCTTGGACTTCTCAACCCTGACAACTGTGAGAAATAATTTTTTTTGTTGTTGTTTAAAAAATTGGAAAAAAAAAGAATGGTGTAAACATTTCCCAAGTTACTTGATGTGCAGATGATTTCATCCCTGACTCTCTCTTGCCCACTGCCCATGTCACCAAGTCTTGCTCGTGCCTCTGAAATGCCCTTCAGATTTCTCTGCTTGCCTCCATTCCACTGATGTGGTACTACACCAATCTCATCATCTTTTCTCTTAGATTACAGTAATAACATTCTAATTGCTTTCTATCTAATGTGTTCTTCACTTGGCTTTAGTTCCTGTTTTAGCTCTAAAACATAAATCTGGTAATGTTTTCCCACTTTGAAAAAAAAATTGTCAACTCCAGTTACCTAAAGAACAAAACATAGAGGCCTTAGCACCACATGAGAGACCCTCCACAGTGTGTTGAGTTTGTATCTTTTCCAGTTCAGGTCCGGTTTCTCCCCACCCCACCCCATATGCTGCAGGGACATAGGCTTCTGCATTTCCTAAGACCACCTTGTGCATGGTTGCGTGTAACTGTTTCATACCTATTCCCATCTGTTTGCTGCAAACCCCATGAAATCTGAGGCTCTGTCTTATTGACTGCTGTACTCATAGGGCCTCACATGTCTGCACAGAGCAGGTGAAAGGGTCCCCTTCCATCCTTTTTTGCCTCAGCTGGTTCCTTTACCTGAGGTGCTCTGACCCTAGTTTCTGGGTCATGAATGTCTACTTGCCCTTCAATCTCTAGTTCAAATATCAATGCTCCATGAAGGCTGACCTAAATACACCTGCCCCAACTCAAGATAAGTGGCTTTCCTTCCTCTGTAGACCTAAAACATTTTCCTCAAAAATGCCAGTTTAGCATTTACCTCCCTGTATGACGATTTTTTGATTAGGTACTTCACTAGAGTTGAACTCTTAGGAAGGAAGAAATTGTGTCTTACTCATGCATAGTTTCAACTCTGAACTTCCTGAGAAATCAGTAGGTTCTCAATAAATACTTGAGCTGGAAGAAAGTGGAGTCAGATGTCTACCCTTGAGGACATGCAGCCAGTTCACAGACAGGAGCCTCTTCTGCAAAGCACCTCTCACCTGTCTCTAACTCACCTTTGAATTGAATCACTTAACTGTGGAGCATCAGAACTACAAATGGAAACTGAAATGCAGCAGTTGAAGGAACTTGTCTAGGCCACACAGTCAGGCTGTGAACCAAGGCTAGGGGAGTTCAGCTGACCCCTTGAGCCCCGTGCCTTTTCCACTTGACTCTGTCTCCAGTTGCAGTCATCTCCCATCAGGAAGACCAAGAGTCAGGTCATAGAGGGAAATCCATGGGTCAAGCAGTAAGGAACACGATTAAGTATGTGTGTGTGCAGGAGTTTTCTTCCTCTTTTCTAATTCTATAACCCCCTGTGTGGCAGCATTAAGATCCTGGCAGTGAACAGATAAGTCTGTGGCCTTGAAAAAAACGTATGAGAAGAAAACTCACTGCTTCTGGCTCTTCCCAAATCATTCACCTTCTAGAAAATGCTCAATGCCTACCCAAGCTTGGCTATGGCATACTCAACCACAGCAGGGTCCTAGGTAAGCCTCGAAATGTCACTGTTGCCAAGAACCCAGATCCCGAGGCAAGATGGGAAATGATGAGCTTGTGTCTCAGTCTCTCTCCATCTCCTTGGGAGACAACAACCTAAGACAGCCACTGGCTGCTGTCTTGCCTCCGTCTCTGTGGCCTAGATAAGGAGCAAAGAATAGCTCAAAGGAATGTCTAGTTTCAGTCATTCTCCAATATCAAATTAAAAAAAAAAAACAGCTTTACCCTCAATAGACACGGTTTTATTGCAATTGCTTGGAATTTGAATAGCTTGCCATAACCATCCCCATAAATTGGACTTCTTTAGATTTATTAAGCTATTTATTGAATGGTGGGTAATAAACATTCAGGATTAAGAGCTCTGCAACTGCTCTGCGCCAGTTACATATAGAGTTGCTAAACTCCCATAAAATAATTATGAATCAGTTACCATGCTGACAAACCATAATTGTCAAAAGTTCAATGCAGACTCAGGGCCTTATTTAAAAGTTTGTTCTCGTTTGCGGCTTCGAGTCTCATCTTCGTCTGCTGGTTCTCCCTTCAACTTTCTCCCCATCCTCTCTGTTCCCTTCTCCTATCTCACCATTTCTTTCATTTATAGTACCCAATGGTAGCGTGTTATGAAGGGGCAGTGATGTGGGGTCAGATACATCTGAGCTCTAGACAGGCCTTTGCCAGCACTGGGACATGGGCCAAAGAACTCTTCTGGGTCATTGTCTCCCTAGTCATGAACGTGGAGGCTGATGTCCAGCATAAGGGACACAGAGGCTTTGATAACTTCTGGGTTCCTTCCCTTCTCCTGCATCCTGAACTTGACTGAGGATGCGTTCTGCAATTCAGCTGACCCATGGCTCTGCCCTAAGGCTCTTACCAAAGAGCTCAGCCTGGCTGTCTAGGCTATCCATGATAGGGCCCAACCCCTTCCAACTATATCACCAACCATATCATATTGTCTGGTGCCGTAGAGTATACAGGATTTTAATTCAAATCAAGTGAAAATATTTTTAAAGGTGGTAAAATATACATAACCTTAAAATTACTATTTTAACCCTCAATTAAGTGTCCATACAGTTCAGTGGACAGGGACAGTCATATGGTTGTGCAATTATGGCCAAAATTCATCCCTGAATCCTTTTCACCAGTAAAACTAAACAAATGCCTATTAAGTATAAACTCCCCTCCCCTTCCTACCACTTGTCAATCACCATTCCACTTTCTGTCATTTTGAGTACCCTAGGTGTCTCAGTAAGTGGAATTGCACAATATTTGCCTTTCTGTGACTTGCTTATTTCAGCTAACATCATGTCTTCAAGTTTCATCCATGTTAGAACATTCTACTATCTATACATCATGTTTTGTTTATCCATTCATCCATAGGTGGACGTTGGAGTTACATCTACCACTGGCTATCATGAACGATGCTGCTATGAACATGTATGTACTCACATCTTTGAATTCCTGCTTTTAATTCTTTTGGGTATACACCCAGAAATGGAATGGCTGGGTCATCTGATAATCCTTTATTTAATGTTGGTGGAAATACCATTCTGTTTTCCATAGTGGAAATTTTTTAACTTTAATTTTAAAGGGTAACATACATGCTTTATGGACGGTGAAAAAATACAGAAAAATGTGTAGAAGAAAATAAGTTACTCATAATACCACCACTCATAGGGCCAGTGTTTTCATTTTGAAATAATTCTGGCTAATCTTCTTTCTTTATATCACATTACATACATGGGTTTACCTGACTGTATTTTTGTTTTTCAAACAGAAGTATTTAGATTGTATTGCCTATATAATCTTGTGGTTTTTTTTTTTACTCCATAGTATACTGTGAACATTTCCAATTTCTGTTAATTTGTGCAAATGTGAATGCTTTGTAATATTCCAATCTATAAATGTACCATTACTTATAGAATACAATGATTAGACTAATAAAAGTTCCTATTAAAATTTATTCTTGTACAATATTATCTTTTATTTATGGAAAAGTTGAGTGAGTTATAAGAATATAAAGTCAACCAAATATCTGTAATTTTTTTTAAATTTGGGTTTTTAGAACTCAATATCCCCTATCTCTTTGATTTGAAAACAAATAAAATGGTCATTTTCATCCTGAGGAAATAGGTAATAAAAATTTAAAAACAAATGGGGAAAAATAACCTACCATCCTGATGTCTATGAAAAAAAAAAAAAAAAGTTTGCTCTGCAAGTCCTAGATGGCTGTTTCTTTTCTTCTCTTGCCTTTCTGACTTGCACCATGTCTTCAAGGTTCATCCATGTTCTTTTTTCCATCCAAGGTTCTTTTTTTTTTTTTTTGCCTGTTATAAAACTGTATGTGCATCTACCTAATGTTAACAAACTAAGTGCATTTGACATGCTTCAGTCTTAATAAAATTAATTGTAATGGTTTCATTTCATTCTCCTGAGAGCTCATCTTATGCTTTACCTACCTTCAGACACTATTTGATTTGGGAAAATTAATTTCTTACCCATTATCCATGGACCTTCAGACTTTCTAAAAAGTGCTCCCCTTTCCTTCCCTGACAAACCACTTTCTTCTAGAATCACGATTTTTATGTTTTTTGTTTTGTTTTGGTTTTTTTACTCCTCGTGGAAGCTTCCCCTGACTGATCCCACTTGACCTATCTCATCTAAACTCTTTCCAATCCGGTTATTATATGTCAATATGCATTCAATCAGAGAAATTATATGCAGAGAGAAACAAATTCCAGGATAAATTTTATAAATAATTCTGAGTCTACGTCCCTGAAATGCAACCTCCTTTAATTTAAATTAGTGTTCTCCAAAACCAAGTTCTCATTGATGGACTCTGTTTCAGAGATTATTCATATAGACAACCCTCCAAACACCCAGTATCAACACACACACACACACACAAAAAAAAAAAAAAATAGTAAAAAAACACTTGGAAGGGGACAGCACTGCATGTTAACCAGGGTTGTATCTTATTATCTGCATATTATTATCCCTAGGACCCAACTAGATTAAGAAACATTTTAAAAGAAGTTTCAGAAATGGAACATTGCCCACTGGGAAATCTGAACATTATATCTCCATTGTAACGTAATGGACCAGTTTGCAGGCTGCATCCAAATTAAGTCTATCTTACAAAATCTTTTCAAATAAAATAGTTTTCTTCCAAAGAGTTTACCTGAATAGCTCACAGGTCTTTGGGGTCATCTGTTTAGACTCAGTCCTCAAAAATAAAAAATACATCAATAAAAAACTTTGACATCAAATCTTCATTCTCACCTAAGATTTTGAAACCAAGAGAAAGTACCCTCTGTCCCATAGTCCATATTCAATTTTATCTCAGGAACAATAAGGAAAAACATCAGCTTTAAATGCTGCCAGTCCTTGAAGGGTAAAGATTCAAGTGTTTGAGGGCCCCCTGCAATCGATCTAGTGATCCCAGTTAAGAGCATTAATCTAAATGGAGGTAAATCAAGGATTCTCAGGAATAGGAAGGACTTGCTTTTAAGATGCAGGCTATTTGCATTCTAAGGTTACTCCTGCAATAGACTTGCAATTCACATTAGATAGTGAATTCTTCAGAACAAGTTTTATTTATTTATAGTTGTTTATATGGTTTTGTAACTTGGAAAAAATAAAATGTCGTACTTAGTAAAAATCGATGGAGGAGAGAAAGGACAGGGTGGAGAACAGAGGTTCCCGGTTTCAGTTTGGGATGACATGTACCAGATGGTGACTTGCCCTAGGCAGCAAAAGCTCTGCTGAGGGTTCTGAACTCTGAAGACCAGAGGTTGAACTACTGGACCCTGGAGTCCAGACGTTTCTGAGCTTTAACTCTTGATTTCCTTCGGATTTCTCTTAGGCACTTCAAGAGCTGCACATCTAGGATAGGAGACAAGCAAGGAGAAAACAACTTATTTGGAAGCCCAAATACCTAAAGATTTAAAAATTCAAACAGAGCGGCTATGTTTTTATTATTGTGGTCACATATATGTAACACGAACTTTACTGCTCTAGGTATCTCATTTAAGTGGAATTGTACAGTATTTGTTCTTTTTGTGACTGACCTATTTCACTCAGCATGATCCAAAGTTCACCCATGTTGTAGCAACGGTCAGAATCTCCTTTCTGAGGCTGAGTAATATTCCATCTTATTGATAGACTACATTTTGTTTACCTATTCCCCCATCAATGGACACCAGAATTGCTTCCAGCTTTTGCATATTGTGAATAATACTGCTATTAATATAGGCTCAATATCTATTTGAGTCTCTGCTTTTAATTTTTTTGGGCATATACCCAGAAGTGAAATTGCTAGGTTGTATGGTATTTCTATCATTACTCTTTTGAGGAACTGCCATAGAGTTTCCCAAACTGGCTGTACCATCTTTCATGGGTAACCAGTGCACAAATGTTCCAATTCCTCCAGATCCCCACAACACTTGTTATTTTCTGGTGTGTGTGTGTGTGTGTGTGTGTGTGTGTGTGTGTGTGTGAGAGAGAGAGAGAGAGAGAGAGAAAGAGAGAGTGAGGTTCAGATATCAGTTATCTTAATGAGAGTGAGGTGGTATCTCATTGTAATTTTGGTTGCATTTCTCTAATGACTCATGACATTGAGTACCTTGTGCTTATTGCCCATCTGATCTGTATACCTTCTTTGAAGGAAAGTATATTCAAGGGCTGGGGTTGTGGCTCAGTGGTAAAGCACTTGCCTAGCATATGTGAGGCATTGGGTTTCATTCTCAGCACCTCATATAAATAAGTAAAATAAAGGTCCATTGACAACAAATATATATATATATTTAGAGAGAGAGAGAGGAGAGCGAGAGAGAAAGAGAAGTATATTCAAGTTTTTTGCTCATTTTTAACGGATCAACTCATTTTTGAAAATTGCTATTTTTGATTTACTTGGATTCCAATTCAAATTTGAAGAAACTATTCGTCTGATTGAAAGAAGAACATCTGCCATTTTACATGCCAGGGCCCTCCAGCTGAGCTCAAAAGTGAGTAATTGAGAGTTCTACACAGTTTTCTTTCCACATGTGCCTCCTCATGGAGATAAACCCCGAGTGCCACATTTCTTTTTCAATCGTCAAAGTTAATTTTTTTCCACCGTGGTGATATAAAACTGTGCTAGCTAAATCACTGTGCTTGGCAATATGTCGACAGATTACGATTTCAGACCACTTTTCTGGAGACATAGTGTCTGCTGGCAAGGCAGTCTCTATTCCAGGGTCCCTTCGCTGTTGTGTGGGCTACAGATGCAACAGGAGGCTCAGGAAGGAAAGGAGAAAAAGCAGAGATGGCCTGGAGCCCTCTTGCTGAGACCCGACGGGACCAGATAGTGTCTGACAGCAGGACACCTCTAACCTCCAATTCTCACTAATAAAAAGAACTGAAGACATGAACTGAAGGGATTCAAGAAAAAAACAACTGAAATGGGGAGAGGAACTATATTCCTTGCACTACACCTGCTTTCCTGAAGCTTCTCTCCTGTCTCTCACGCTGCCCTATCCTGTCACTGAGTTCAGCTGATCCAGATTGATTCTGTAGGTAATGGCAGTTGGGAGCTTTTTCAAATCTCTGAATGACACCTGTCTTTGAAATTCAAAAAGGAACAGAAAAAAAGATTCAATCTTGATTTTATGTCACAGCCCTGGCCTGAGTTCTCTCCTGGTCGAGAAACAGCCTCTTTCTGTGGAGCCAGGACAGCCTGGCTCTGTCCAAGTTGTCCCAAACGATCATGTTTGCTTCCTCAGGTCCTTGGGTAGCAACCAGCTTTTCAACTATGTTCCTAATGATCTAATTCATCTATGAATTTTCCAATCTCATTTATTAACCATCATGAAGTACAAGGTTGTCAGAGATCACTGAATTCATAGATTTGCTTCCTCCAATAGAGCCAATGTTATCAATTCTCCCTCTGACAAATCTTTTATATGAATTTCAGAGGGTGACTGTAAGAAGGTACCACAAACTGAGTGACTTAAACAACATAAGATCATTGTCTCACACTGATGGAGCTTAGCAGTCTGAGATCTAAGCATTGGCAGGGCCATGCTCCCTCTGAAGGTTGTAGGGAAGGACATTCTAGGCTTCTCTCCTAGCTTCTGGTAAGAAGTTTGCAGCAACTTTAACTTCAGTCTTCACGTGACATTTGCCTGTGTGCAAGCTTGTATCTGTGTGTAAAATGGTGACCCCAAAGCCACTGATGTACTGGATTATCCTGATGACCTCACTTTAACTTGGTTAGCTCTTTAAAGACCCTTACTCCAAATAAGTTCACCTGTGGAGGTACTAGGGGTTGGGGCTCCCACATACCTGATTTTGGTGGAGGAGGAGAAGGGTGCACAGTTCAACCCATAATATCTACCAAAATCTTGGAGTTGCAGAATCTCCCATCTGGATTCACCCAGGTCAAATCCTGGCTTATTATTAGCCTCTCTGGACTTCAGCTCTAATCCTGTAAAATGAAGGAGTAGGACAAGATCATGTGAAGACTGTCTTCTATCTCTAAAATCTCTCAAGTTTAAAATTGCTCTTCTCGGGCTGGGGATGTGGCTCAAGCGGTAGCACGCTTGCCTGGCATGCGTGCGGCCCGGGTTCGATCCTCAGCACCACATACAAACAAAGATGTTGTGTCTGCCGAAAAACTAAAAATAAATAAATAAATATTTTTTAAAAAATTGCTCTTCTCTTTCATCAAAACTTCCTGTCTCTTTACTAAAGAAAGATTCTCTCAGTAATGGATAAAACATTTGAAAAACACTTGAACCCAGTGACATGGAGCATGTCCCCAAAGGGCCCAAGACAAGGTTCATGGAACTGAAGGGGCAGGTAATCACCACAGGAGGTCTGATCTGAAGACAGAGAGGACTCATCAGTACCCAACAAACCCTCTCCATCACCACGATGAGTCTCTGGGCGCCCCTCTGAGCTATTGACCGCCCCCAACTCCTAAGACACGGCAGGCCAGCCTCCTCAGTCCTTCAACCTCAGCCCTGGCACCTGAGTGCAGTCTCCCCTCTTTATCTCACCAGGAAATCTGCTCAGGCAGAAAAAGCAAATGTCCCTGATGATAAAATTATCCTGAAATCCACCCCACTCAGCGGGCAGCCTTCAACTGACAATGCAGCTCTTGGAAAACACTGGCAATGGTGATTAGCACAAGGGTGTGTTTTGCTTACATCTGCACACACAAGCATTTTAAGTGGGGTGGACATCCAGCTTCACATCCCCCAACCCTGAAGGCCACTGCCATCTGCAGGAGAAACTGGCAGGAGGAAGTGGCATGTGTTCCTCCCTGATGGGAGCACATATATATATATATATATATATATATATATATATATATATATATATATTTAACCCTACTCCCTACTCATTGTGGAAAAATGAGTACCATAGAAATGGGTAAAGAAGGCATGAAAAAAAATCAGCTATTCTCATACTACACAGAGGCAATTATTGTGACATCTTGGCATTTTTTGCTTCCAGAATTTTTATAAACCATTATATAACATAGTTGAGATCATATTGAGTATATTATTTTGAGAACCCAATTTTTTTTTTGGCACTTGATATGCTCACAGCATTTTGCCAAGGCTGGTTGTTAATCAACCTCCTAATTGATATTATATATGAGAGACTGAAAACCTGTTGTTGGCCTCCATATTGACTTTGGGATTTATTCAGGCCGGGGAGGGTGGTGGGTGGGTGGTAGGGAGGTCTTGTTTGCCATTACATCATTTTCCTCAAATTGCAAGTCTTCCTGCCACCTAAAGGGAAATTGGTCTGGGCACTTCTTTGTAGTTCAGCAACAGAAATAGAAATCTGGCTGGGCATGGTGGCGCACATCTGTAATCCCAGAGACTTGGGAGGCTGAGGCAGGAAGGAGGATGGAAAGTTCAAGGCCAGGCTTGGCAACTTAGCAAGACCCTCAGCAACTTAGTCTCAAAATAAAATGAAAAAAGGACTGGTGATATAGCTCAGTGATAGAGTGCCCTGGGTTCAATTTTTACTTTCTTCCAGGGAGAAAGTAGAAACCTGAGAAGAAACCTTAGAATCTTGTCCAAGAACAAACATGCACAACATTCTCTTGGCTTCTTGGCCACCAGGACAAGTGGCAGGAATTGAAGATAAGTGGCTTAGGCCTATCCAAGTATCCTGCAGGATCAGACAGGGAGAGAGTGCCCCAGGGCAACAAAGCCCATCTGGGGTCACCCCAGTGCCTGAGATGCTCCCCACACCATTTAATCCTCAGAGACTCTGCAAGGTACCCATTCATGACCCTATTTTAAGGATAACTTAACCTTAGAGATTTTAGGTGAATTGTCTAAGATGTTCAATTCAGGAATTAACCAAGCTAGGATTTCAATCCAAATCCAAAAGTTTTTTCCACTGTACCCAAATTGCCTCTCAAGGTCACCAAGAAGCCTCCCTTCCTCAGGGCAGCTAATTAGACATTCATTTATACTGGCAACTTGTCTCAAAGAATAAAGAGACCAGGACCTGGGTGGTGTGGTGGATGATGGGGTGTGACAGGTACATCCCTGTTCAGGACTGAGGAGTGTTGACAACTGATGGCTTCCCATGACGTCCCTCTGCAGACATCGCCCTTGATTACCCTTCACTGAAGAGAACTTCCTTATCTAAGGTCAAGCCCCCTCCCCAAGGCAGTCAGCCTGAGTTACCAGTCCAGGTGGGGGATTTAGCAGCCCTTCCCTCTGGCCTCAGAATGGGATGATTAAGGACCCTTCCAGACCTTAGAGCTGCAATGGCCTCAGTCACTGCTTCTACCCAGTCCCTCACTCTGTCCTGTCTGCCTTCCTTCCTGCACAGGAGCTGATCCCAACAAAGCTTCCCAGTAAATCCTCTGCATGTGAACCTCCTGCTCAGCGTTTGTTTCTAGGGACTTGACTAAGACCATGAGACCACGAGGCATCTACATGCAAAACTAGGGGCCATAGAAATGGACCCTGTAATGGACATCTTCCCCAGGACCCACAGCTCCAGGGAAGCGGGGAGAAGAGAGATCATGAGGCTTTGAGGAAGAGCAGACCTCCATGGGGTGGCTGAGTGCTTTGGGGCAGCTAGAGGATGTGGTTCTGTAACAGTGGTCCACTTTACCTTTTTAATATAGCCCTCCTTGCTCTGAGGCTTATTTTTAAAAGGACATATTCCTTCCTCTCCCCTCTCCCCCTCCCTAACAATGTTATCTTTTCTTCCCCTAGTTAATTGTCCTTGAACACATCCACCACAGGAAGGAGACATCTGCCAGAGGATCTAAGAAGAGAATTTGGACACACTTGTGGGGACACCTGGGGCCCCCAGTCAGGGCACACCTGGAATGGAGCCTTTGAGAAGCTCCTTTAAAAGCCCTCTCTCCTCCCTGATGGGCAGAATCACAGTCTCTGGGACAGGAGTCCCCTGGGTTTATCCTTTGCTGGCAAAGCAAAAAAACTTCTTTTTCCTTTTTCTCAAAACCGTGTTCTCATTATTAAACTGGCACGAATTGGCATCAGGGACAAGGACCAAGCTTTTGGTAACAAAATTAGCACCCAGATGGGACCTGAGAGCAGCTCCACTCGGCTTTCTTGGGCAGGCTGGGCACTGCAAGCAACCACACTTCCACGCTCAGGATGTAAGGCCAACTTCTTGAGAGCTGACTGCTGGAAAGTCAGGAGATGGCCGAGTGTGCCTTGGGTTGAACCAGAGGAGCTATTCCTGTGAGTAAAAGGAGGGACTGAGGAGTGTAGCAGCAGCTGCAGAAGCCCCTTTTGCTTAAGGGAACTCCCGCCTTCCTTCCCTGAACTATGTGGATTGCTCCATCTTGATCTACTTTGAGAAAAAGGAAACTGAATGCAGTAAAATCGGGACACCTTGGTCTTTCTGTAAGCTCCCCTGCAGTGTGCACACCAAGACCCTTGATTCCACATGTCTGATTCCCCTTTTGGGATATCTGTGGTATCTGTGGTGTAGAAGTCATGGTTAAGTGGGAGTTGGGAGCTTCAGGGGACTTTCCCCTATCTGGTCTGTTTTAAAGGTTACCATCTGTTGGACATGGTTGGGGATTCTCTCAGTTTGTCTTTATGATTTTTGTTTGTATCTGTTTCTGGCCCTTTAAGACAGGGGCAATAATGTGTTGATTCTATAGGTTGTTTTCTTGGGAAAGATCTTGGCCCAATGGGTCACTTATAGATATAAACCTATCTAAGAAAAAGAGGATGTTTTACTGTAACAACCTGGTCTTTGAATGGTTTTCTGAATTATTGTACAATCTTGCCGTTGGAAGTTGGTCTGTCAGAAATAAAATAAGTGAAAGATTCTGTATGTACAGATATGTATGCAATTACATAATAAGGAATCTAAACAGTCAAAAACCAAGTTGGATGCAAAAAGATACTGCCTCTAATGTGTGAGTATAGCAGGACACAAAAAGAAGATCTAAAAAAATTTTATTAATTTTTTTTATTCCTTTCAACCCGGTGCTGACAGTCTAAGCACTGCTTCTCATCTTGGCCCCAGGCAGCTGCAATTCATCCTGCTGTGGGTCAGGGACACCAGTCCTGGGATAAGGGGGGAAAATCCCAGGGAAACTGCCTGGTCTATAGAGAAATGGGTAAAGAGGACCTGGCCTCTACCCTGCTTTCCAGCCGCTCTTTGCCCATGGGAATAAAATCAGAGTTTGAGAACAAGGCTCAGTTTGCCACTTCTGCAGATAAATGAAATCTATGTGGGCTGCAGGCCTCACTGATTTCTTTCTGGGTTCTTGTCTCATGGATTCAAGCAATGAAATCCACCAAAGGTGGAAGAGGACAAAAATAAAAGAAATAAAATTAGTTCTAAATGAGAGACAAAAATAGACGGAACTCCCCATGATGTGAGGGGGAAACCAGCAGAAAGCTTTTCCACTTGAGTACACTAGTCTGGAGACGTAATTCCTCTTGGTAAAGGCATTGGTCAGAGTCCATGCTGAACAGACCCAATAGTGTTGGGGGTGATCGTTGGAATCTATGCTGTACAGATGTTGGGAAGGCACCTAGGCTAGTGACTTGACCTATGACTTTATATTTAACTGTGTGCTTTTATTAATCTTAAGTCTCTGTTTTTTGTAACCTCCATTTGGATCCACCCCCACTTCCATTCTCCCTGCCCCTCTGAGACAAAGCAGTGAACTGGAAGCTTCACCTCACAGGGTTGCCTTTACATTGGAACCAAGCCTTATCTGGGGCCATTTCACTCCTTGTCTGATGATTAACTAGCCTATCTTAATAGAGGAGGAAGATGAAAGCTGCCAGTCACAAGGACCGGGGCAATGGGTTCCAGGACTATTAAATTATAACCCTGGGACAAAATAGTTTCCCCCTTTAAGATCTGACAGGAAGCCCCAATTGGCCAGGGGACACTTCCGGGTGCAGCCCTTCCTGTTGCCCACAGCATTACAATACAAGGGCCTACCCAAGTCCCCATATATGCAAGTGTCTGTATCTTGGCCCTGCTGATTTCTGCAGAGAGAGATAATCTCTGTATGGTCAATGTGACCTTCACTGGACAGAGTGCCCTAGACATAAAGATATATAAAGAGAGTCTCTGGGTACAACTGACAGTGAGGAACTCACTTAAAGTTGATGGCATTATGATGATGATAAAGGAGACTGGTCAAATAACAATGCCCTGTGCTCAAACCCCTTGAGTGCAAACTAGAAGGAAAAAAGATTAAGGCACAAGTTTTTAAATATGCCAGACTGCTGCTTCCCTCTCCTGGGACAAAATTGGTTGTGTAAATTAAATGTACAGATAACATTCTCACCCTAAAAGCAACAACTTCATTTGCAAGTGCCTTCCAGGGGAAGACGGAGGTCTCCTAGGAGTGAGTAAGAACTTTTAGGCCAAAGGGACCCTGAGTAAGGTGACCAATGTCATCCTAACCAAGATTTGTTTTAGGAGGAAATAACTTGTCCCAGGTGGGGGAAATAGCCCCTTAAGAAAGAGGCATTAATGGGGATTAATTCTCTTCTGGATGGTTGTTTAAAATGTGAATTGAGTCAGCTTTGCCAGATATCTTATTCTGCCTGTTGTGTTTGTTAAAAAAAAAAAAAAAAAAAAAAACTCACACGAATGAGTCTCAATTTGTGCAAGACTTGAGAGCTAAAAAATATTTATGAAAGGGTGATGTCCATTACTTTTAGGATTTTTCTTTGTCAGAGAAACAGATGAACTAAAAATGTTGGCCCAGCTTGATTTTCAAGAATACCCTAAATGTATGTGACTAGAGATACGTATACATCTAAAATTTATAATGTTTGTCTGAGTTTTATCTAAATGTTCTTTGAAAGTTTATAAAATGAAAGTTCATATAGATTTAACCAATAAGTGCTATCATTATCAAATTGGCATGAGGTGGCATCGGGGACAAGGACTGAGCGTTCAGTAACAGTTCCAGCCCAGAGCTCCTGGTGAAAGCACATGAAAGAGAATACAAAAAGAAAAAGAAAATGGAGGCCGACCTCACGGACCAGCGATACTTCACTGAAGGGGCACAAGAGCCAGGTCATGGGAGGAGTTACTTTTGGTGGTGGGATCATTTATAGCGCAGAGTGGGGCCGGGCATGTAGGGCAACAGTAAGGGAAGTTCCTTGGGGTTTATTTTCCATATCCTTCACCTGGTGTCCCTAACCACCAAGGACAAAAGAGAAGGGACCCAGGAGACAAAAAAAAAAAAAAAAGACACTAAAGGCAGTGGTTCTCAGACTGAGCTGCACATTAGAATCAGCCCATAATGCCTGGAGTAGCCTCACTCTAGCCTCAAGATTCTAGTTACTGCTCAGGGGCAGACCCTGGCAAAAGCATTAAAAAAAAAACTTTCTAGGTAACTGTAATGTACAGTCAGTATTAGGAGTCCTTTACCTGCACAGATGAGCAGTCCAGAAAGCGAATATTGTCTCTTAAAATCTACTCCACAAGTTTGCTCTGACCCCTGGTGGTCAGACCCTGAATACCACAGAAGATCTCTTCCTGGGTGCAAGGGCCAGCACTACAGAAGGGAGCCCTCTCTCCTGACCTGTGCATGTGATGATCTGTACAGTGAACCAGCCACAACCAGGGTGAGTCCAGGTATCCCCTGGGATGCTTATTAAACCTGTGGAGTCCCTGGCTCCAACCCCAAATTACTAAGTCAGAATCTCTAGGATGAGGCCTGGGAATGCACATTGTTTCACAAATTCCCCAGGTGAATCCCCCGCATCTGTGTTTGAGAACTGCTTCTGAGAGCTCTCTGCAGGGCACCTTTCTCCTAGGCAACCCCTCCACTCCAAGGAGTCCTCCAAAGAGCCCTCTTGCTCTTGTGTCCTTTGACAGCACACTAGCTTTCTATAGTGGGCAGTACAGGTTCCTGGATGGACCAATCAGCTTGTCAATGAGGATCTGAGAATCAGCAAATTCCTTCTAGTTGTTTTTTTCCCCCTTTTCGTAGGTATGATAAACATTGCTTGTGAATTGTCCCAAATATATATTTTTTTCCTGGTCATTGTACAACTGAATTGAAAGTTTTGTATAATAAAAGGTTAACATAATGAGCTGAAAAAGAAATGAATAAAGCTTGATTGTTCTTTTCAGGGGCAGCGTTTGCAGTTGAGCACACTGTACTTATCTTCCTGTTTGGTTCATTGTCTAATGATTGTCCTCTCAAGATGTAAGTACGGCCCTAATGCTGATAAAAATAGATATTAATAGACTTGCACACACCTCCCCAGAGGCACTGGCTTATAAGGAGGCACAAATATTCCTCTGACCACTTGAGCTGGCTTTGTGTAATCACAGCGGGCGCACCCCAGCTAGCTTGCAGCCCATCCACCTGAGGCCTGTCCCGATATGGCTCTTATGCGGTGATCCTTGGCAGTCTTAAACTTCCTCAATTAATCCCTCAGTGAAGGCTCCAGTATCCATATTCATGAAATTGTTTTGATTGTCTTTCATAGATAATGCATCCGTGGGCGGCAGACCTTCTGCTGAGTCAGGCCTCAGGGTTCCCCCTTCATCTTCTCCAAAGGCCTCTTATCTTCTGAGGATTCACCCCCAAGACTGGCTATAGATGGAGACGGTCTCAACAGGACAGCCCTTTCTTTCTGTTCCTCCAAATGAGCACAGGCATCCCTTTTTGTCAGTTTTCTTGCTCATCGTCTTGGGGAACAGAGAGAAGTACCCAGGAGTGCTTGGGGAGCAGCAGCACTAGCCCACACTGGATCTCTAAGATTATTTCATTAGGGTACCCGGGGGCTCTCCTATTGGGACTGAGAGCATCTTTTCAGGTGTCTGACTCACAAAAGAAACTATCATGCCACAGCCTCTTGTGGAGATTGAGCTGGCACTGCCACCAGGCCTTACTTGTCCATCCTGTGTCCTTGGCCTCCTGCCTCTTCTTGCCCAAAGTCCACTCATCCCCATAAGTCACTTTGACTTCAACAGGCAATTGAAACATCTCCCCACCCGTGTGCCCAAGTCCTTCCTTCGTCTTCAAGCTATTCTGCAGCAACTCTGAACACCACTGATCTGTGCCTGTCCCACCCTACCCATTCAATGCCTTTTGGGAGAAGGTAGGGCTTTTCATGAGGTTGCCAAGTTAGCTAGAGGATGATAGCTGGAGTACAGCTTCCTCCAAGCTCCACCTACCCACATTCCATCTTGACTTAAGCCCTCTGACTCAGATTCCTGAGAAAAAGTTTATTAGGGGATATGGTTGAAGAAGGAAGTAGTAAGAACAATCTCAAATCCGTCTGTTCAATCAATATGCACTGGGTGTGTCCCCCAAAGTCCATGTGTTGGAGACTTAATCCCCAATGCAATATGTTGGGAGGTGGGGCCTGAGAAGTGGGTCTATGTTATTATTGAGGGTGGGTTCCTTATTGTGAGAGTGGATTTGTTTTTAAAGAGAATTTGGCCCTCTTTCTCTCTCACTGTTGCACTCTCTGATCCTCTGTCTTCCATCATGGAATGATGCAGTCAGAGGGTCCTCACCTTACACTGGCACCTTAATATTGGACTTCCCAGGCACCAGAACCAGGAGCTAATAAACTTCTATTGTTACCTGGTCTGTAGACATCCTGTTATAGTAACACAAAACAATGATGCCTATGCCCCCCTTTGACCCCAGGCAGAGTTTCAATTCCAAGGACAGGATATGGTTCTGGTCCAGGTGTCTTCTGAGGCTGCAAGGACAGAGAGTGGCCACCCTTGGACTGTGATTTCATGGATCTGGTGTTCACCAAAGGAGCATAACCTGAGGGGTGCTGAAGTATGGGAGGAGACAGAGCAAGCTCCATGATTGACACATACTCCCTCCAGGGCACAAGAAGGACCTGTACTGCTCCAGTCCCCTCCACCACGGCCACCACACCAAAAGGAGGGAGAGGCTCCTTTCCTTCCAGTCCACCTGTTACTAAGGTTTCCCCATCAGTGGCAGAGCGCATTTCTCTCTGGATGGATTCTTCTGTCTTTATAGGTACGGCAACGCATGGCAGCAGCCACATTTTGCTAGTCGCTTGGTTTCTTCAGGCCATATTTACAGCATACTTTTCCCACCCTGGACTTTCTCTTGGTCACTGTTGGGACCTACTTCACTGTCCTGGGTTGTCTCCTTTACCCTGCCCATTAATGTTCTTGGTTCCTACCTCAGGAGACCCAGCCTCCCTCCTAACCCAGTTCCCCTACCCCTCCACCAGCCGGATGTTAAGTCACATTTACTAAAGAATACCCATCATTTCCCAAATAGTTATTATGTACCAGAATTGGTATTAAATAATCTTCTTGCTGTTGGATTTTTCATTCTTATGACACCTGATAAATTAAATTCTATTATCATCACCCTTTTGGTGTTGAGAAAGCAGACTTAGAGTTAAGCAGCTTGTTCAGGATTCTGCAATAAGAAAGTGGTAAGGCCAGGACAGTCTGATTTGAAAACTTGAGTGTCGCTAATGTACTTTTGAAGATAATTTTAGATATTTTTTCACATATTTCTTCAATCTAAAAGTAAGACAAGACCTATCCATCATAGAGGCCATGAGAATCTGCAGTGCGCATCCTTCTGGAGGTCAACCGCCTCATCCCTGCCCCTCTAGCAATGTTCTCATGGGCCTTTCCTGTCAGTTCCAAATTCTAGTTTAAGGACTCCTTCTAACTTATAGTTCATTTGTCTAGGTAAAATAATTATTGTAGCCCAAGATAAATGAATGGTCTTCCTCTTCAACACTCAAGTAATCCACTTGATTTATGTAGTGCACTAAATGCCACACAGATTTATTGAGCACCTACCTTGGGCCATGTATCTGCTAGGAGTTTGGGACATAGAGGAGACATTATCCTTGCCATGTAAGTAGCTCATAGTATATAATGGCCTAACTGAGTGAATAAGACATTGTACAGAAAGAGGAAGAAGCTGTAAGATTCACAGAAGAGAATTTCATAGAGGATAGAAACCTAGGCTCTGAACTCAGATTGAACTGAGTTCAAATCCAAGTTGACCACTTCCATCTATGTGATCTTGGGTAAGTTATTTAACCTTTCAAAGGCACACTCCTTGGTGTGTAAAGTGGAGTCAATGACACCTCTCTTATAGGGTTATAAGGATTAAATTAAAGTATATGTCATATAAAAAGGGCCTTCCTATAGTATTCCGTAAAGGTGTCATAGTAGGGGCAACTGTTGGTATTTATTAAACACTGGCCCCTAGTAGGTAGTGAGAATAATAGCAGTGATATTTGAATTGGGACTTGAAAGCTGACTGGAGTTTGACTGGTCACAAGAGAGGTGATGAGAAATTCTAGATAAAGGAGGAACATAAATGAAGTCATGGGAACATGGGAGTATATGATGTGTCCAAGGACTACTAATTAGCCCTGTGCCTGGGTCTGGGCACATGGCATGGGGGAAAACGCCACCTGAAGAAGAGGTGCTGGCTAGATGAATGAGATCACAGAGATCCTTTGAGGGTTTGCAGTTCACTTCTTTACTCTCTAGTACTCCATCTTTCCACCCTAGGTAAGTGGCACCATTTTGTAAAGTAAAAATATTATAAAGGAGATAGAAAGGCCTTTCTACACTGCTGGAAGAGGTGGCGGGTACAGTCCTTTGGAAAAGTATTTTAGCAATAAAAATTGAAGACCTTTCCAGGGTTCGTAGCTCTTCATCTGATAATTTTAGGAATTTAGGAAATGAATCATCACTTTTTGAAAAGATTCCCATGCAAGGATTTGTAACTTTGGCAAGGCCAAAAGTTAGAAATGATATAATGTCCAAACATGCAGGATAGGTTAACCTTCCCAAACTCAGGTTTGGAAGCTCACCCTGCAGAAAAACCAATGCCTGAGAGATCAGTGTTGGGGAGGAAGAAAGGGAAAGGAAAGGGGGTATGAGAAGAGAGACAGAAACAGGGCAATCTGTGGAGAGTAAGTTTAAGTTAGAAACACCTCCCTTCAGAGGCATACAATTGCAAGAGTGGTTTGCACAGGAAGAGGGCCCCAGCAGGGACTTGGGGAGAAGAACTGGGGCTGGGGACAACGTAACTAGGTGCAGCACGAGCCCAGTGCATTGTGCAAGGCAGTTCAGGGTGCCCTAGTGGGACACATGCTCTGTGGACACCCAGAAGACACCCCCAGGCTGCCCAGAAATATTGGGGGTGGTGAGACTTTGTAGGGAAGAGGCTCAAAGCCAGTAGGGTAGGGCACAAACTCTGGGTCAGCCTCTCTCACATGCAGCTGTAAGCTCCAGTGACTGAAATGGTTAAGTTTTTTTGTTTTTGTTTTTGTTTGTTTTTTAATGGGTGGGTTTAGAAAAACAGTAATTATTAAGTAACCACCACCCTGGGTTCCTTCTGTCCCTTGTGCCTGTACCCTTCCTGCCTCTCCACCTTCACATACACTCCACGGTCTTATCCTACATAGGAATGGAAACTCCAGCTTTTGTTGGGATCCTGTCCCCCAGGGCACAAATTGGGGAGGAAGGGACCTGTGCCTGACTTGGATGGTTCATATTCATCTAGTCCACAGTCCACAGCTTAGCAAACACAGGCTGGGTGAGTTTGGGGTCTCATCCTTCTTAGGAATAACAAAATCATCTCACTTTGTTGACTTTGCCATTTCCGCTCCCTGAGGAATGTAACAACACATGAAATCTCACAGCTGATCTGTTCAAGCACCCTGTATACCCATTCACCCGGCCACACAGTGCCCTTTGTTATGTTTTACATGGACATTTGACTTAGTCCCGCAAATCAACACTGGTTTATTTTCTTATAAAGAAAAAGAAAATGAGGCTTATCAAAATTAACCAGACTGAGGACGCTTTACTTTGGGGCTGCCTGCAGGATACTGTGGGGAGAAGGTGTCCAGGGAGCTTCTGGGAACTCAATAATGCTGTTTCTTGACATGGGTACAGGTGTTTTGGCTTTTACTTTGGGAAAACTCTTCCAGGGATTTGGACTTTCTAACCACTCTCCTCCTGGCTGGTTCCTCGCATCCTGCACTCCTCAGGGAGGCCTCCAGTGACCCCTCCACTGGGGGCGGGAGCCGTTTCCTTGCTTTGGAGTTTCATCAAACCTGCCACCCCTGCCCGCCTCACGGCACTGATCCCAAGTGAAATCATCTAGCTGTTCTGCGGTTACTGGTTGAGGGAGCCTCTCACATTAGACTCCTAAGCAACAATGCTCGCTGTGTCCACCTGGTCTACAGCTGTGTGTGCTGAGGCCAGCACAAGGCCTGATACACAGGGTGGCACAGGGCATTGTAAAGGAATGATGAAGGAACAGAGAGGGAGTCAAGCAGAATAGAGGACTTGGAGAAGAGGAGGAGGAGGGAAGGAAGGGGAGGAAGAAGAGCTGTGTGTCTCAAGATCTGAGTAACTGGAATCATGGCTACAGGCTGGGGAGGGAGAGCCTCCAGGAGTGAGTGAGCAGAGTTTATCATGAGTGAGCAAAGAGGATCCCGAGACAGAAGTCTTTCCAAGGGAGGGTAGGTTGGTTCAAGGACTATAGCCTAGGTTCCTAAGGTGAGGTTGAAGACCCTGACCCTCACCTCTTTCTGATTTTCTTAAGGCTCAGAGGACAGTACAAAAAAGAGCTATTTCTCTATTATTTCTATAGGACACAGAGTACGAGATGTCAGCAGTGTGGGTGCGGGGAACAGCAGCACCAAGGACAACCATTACATTATAGAGTAGGGGTGGGGTGTGGTTGCAACACTGAGGCAATGAAAGCATCTTACTATAGTACTCAGGAACAGCCCCAGCAGCCCGACTTGGGCAGCCACAGCAGGATCTCTGCATTTGTTAGACAATGCAGGCCTCTGGGTCTTGGTGACATAGCTGCTGTCACATGCAAGGAAAGAGATCTGCCTCAGGAGAAGGGGCGGCCATGGCAGGTGCCACTGGGGGATCAAGGGGCTGCATCTCAGAGCAGGATGTGAAGCATAGGGCATTCCTTCAGAGCAGGAAGTCCCATTAGGAATTTACTGTTAGGTGTTACCTGGTTTATGGCCCCAGGCTGGAATTCTCTGGGAAACACAAATCTCTGAGATTTGGTCTCTAAAGAGCACAGACAGGTCTGGAGGAGAGCGCCAAAGAATCCAAGAAACCAAAAAAGCAAACAGCCACTTGGATTTGTGAACAGGTCTTCCTCTCAGGACCCCTCACCTTTGCCATCCTTACCATACAATTATCACCCAAAGAGACTTGTCTCCTGGCACTCAAATCTCCCTCGAGAGATATTTCCCTTTGAACTCAATACTCCCAAAGACCACTCTAGGGACAAAGGCTCCTGCTCTTGGGGGGAAAAATATTTCATGAGATGAGAGAAGACAAAAACCATCATCAGTCAGTTGGAAAACACCCAATTATTTTCCTTGAGGCACCAACTCAATATAGGCTTGTGTGGGTGGGGCTTGCGAACACATTTTCTCACCTTTTTTTCCCAATATGCTGGCTTCCAAATGTTTTTGATTGCATACCCTATTAGTAAAATTATTTCAAGCAGGTACCACAAATATAGGCATGTTTATTCATTAACCGTCTTTATATAATAGTGTGTGTATTGTATTTATAGTGAATGTTCTAATAGCATATGTCCCCAAGTGTCCCACTAAACAAATGTGAGGCAGACAGGGCAAGCACCATAAACCTCACTTCACAGATTAGTGAACTAAAATTCAGCAGGGAAGGGACTTACCCAGGTTATAAAGCTAGAATTTATGGAATGAGATTGAAAGCTACCTCTGCTCAAGCCAGTGACCCCTACTCACCCACTGTGCTGTCTCCCAGGGAGGTTTGAGCCACATCTCACAGGTGCTCTGATTCTTCCTTCCATGTTTCAAGCTCCATCTCTTCTCAGCCATCCCAGTTTGGAGAAGGTCCGGTGTTAGTTTCTGGTGATTTTCACACATTTTTTTCCTGCCTTACTGATTTTATCAGTATCTCTGATAACACGGGTGAACTACGCCATCAGGGTTCTGGAATCAGGAAGCGTGGGCTGTTAATGCCTCATCTGTTGCTCCCTGACCCATCAACAGATGACACAAAAACCATCCCCGGGTCTTGCTGGGCCCAGAGGCTAAGGAGTTCTGCAATTTATTTGCAGAAGGAGGATGCTCTGTCCAGTTGAAAGGATGTGTGCCATGATCCTCCTTGAGTGACCACTCTTGACAGGAGGACATGGCACATGTGCTTCCCACACTAGAATGTGGCACGAAGGACAGTTACTTCCTGGAGTCTTTTCCTGGCACTTTCTCCCCTCTCCTAGAAGGGCTTTATAAAAACACCAATTTCCTGAAGCAGAAGAAAAATGAAGCTGAAGAAATATCTGGAAACCACAATCAAGGCAGTCAAGAAGTCAGTATCTGGAAGCATCTAGAAGTGAGGTGGGGTCAGGTGGGGAGAGGGCTGGGTAGAGGACATGGGAGAACTTGCTGTTAGAACCCATTATTGGCTGTCTCTCTCTCCAGTGCCAGGGCCTGGACACAGAAGTCACTGTTTAACTAAGGTGGAGCGGCAGCACCTGGTGTGCCCATATAAGGAAGAGCCCAGGGAAAGAAGCTAGCAGATTCCAGGGCTGCCAGTTGGCCCACAGCTTCTCTGAAGACTTCTCCGCAGTCAGCACTGCCACCTTACATCACACAAAACTGCTCCTGCTGAGGCTGTGGGACTGGGTCCCAGCTGGGTTTCCTGCAGGAATACTGCCGTGGATGCTGCTCCATCAGACGTACCTGTGAAGGACACAGGTAAGGTGTGAATCGTGATCTTTGGGGGCTCTGAACCACGAAGAGTCTTCTAGAATTAGAAGACTAATTCAGGAGGCACATTCTGAGTCCCCCAGAAGTGTGATTCAGTAACTTGGAAAACCAGCTATGTGTGATCAAAGTGGTCCAAGAAGATGCTTTAAGAATGAGGGCAAAGGACGAGTTCACTTTCTAGGAGAAGCTTATAGAGATTGTGCCCAGTTGCTGCAGAGAGAGGACCTCACAGTCACTGAGCCATCTTTGGTTTCTGCTCAAAGTCAAAACTTTGAGTGCATCATGGACCATGAGAGAATTGTGCCCCTGTGTTCCCAAATGTATCATTTCTGACACATGTAAGTGTCTTAATGAAAATTTGCTAAAAGGAGAAAGGGGGCCCAGGCCTTCTGTTTTCTAAAGATGTAGCAGAATAGTTACATGAACAAAGTGGCAAAGTCTGGACTAATCAGAAAAGACAGATCACTGCAGTTTCAGAGGATCAGATGCTTCCCTTCCCCCTACAGCTGTGTCAGTCACAGATTTGTCCCTGTGGCTGCTGGAGTCGAATCATTTTTGAAATGTGATGCTGTTCTCAGGGAGATAGTCCAGCTGCTTAACTTGAGCTCAAATGCAAATGTTTTCCAACTTCAGTCACCCTAGTCACTGACTGCCCTGTTTGTCCTGGGTCACAAGAAAAACTTTGTTCATCCCTAAGAGAGATTAAGTGGGTCTCTGACCTGCACATTTTCTTGAATTGCTCCACCACAAGGGGCATTTTTTTTTTTTGGTGGTGGAGGGGTGCATGGTAGATGTAGGAAGGTTTACTTGTTTGTACATTCACTGATGAAAATATAATAACCTAACAATTTCTAATAGGCATGAGTTACATGTAGCATGAGCTCATGGTTCTCAAATTATAGATGGACAAAGCATCTACCAGACACAAATGACAGAACTAAAGTTCTATCATACCTCAATTTGTCCATTAGCTGATAGTGTTCAATGACCCATTTGGAAGAACACCTTAGAAGAAGAGGTGCTATCAAAAAAGGCATTCACTAATGACCCACCTCCCGGGACTGAGGGCATATTCTGTGTCAGTTATTGTGCCTGCTACCCTTCCACATGTGAGCTGAGGGACTCTGGGTCTCAGTTTTCTCATCACTAAACTGTGGTAGCCATAGTATCCACCTCATACCATTGAAAAAGTTAGATGGGGTTGGATATTATGAAAAGTATTTAGCTGTATCTGGCTCATGGTAAGTGCCCAGAAAATGTTAGTTATTACTAATGATATTTCTTTAGACTGGTTCTCTGTGAAGCAAAGCCCAAGGTGAATCATCAGCAACATGCACTCACTTCCCTGGAGGTGTGATACCTGGGCAGTGGGAGTGAGGGAAATGGAAAATAAGCAGAGAATCATGGGAAGCAATGCAGGCCACCCACCCAACCTGTCTTCACAAAGAGGCATGGAGGTCACTTGGCAAAGCAGGCCATCTCTGGGCTAGCTTTTCATAAACATTTTGGCTTAGAATAGAGAGAAGATGGAGAGGAGATGATGATACACTGGCTCCTTGTCTCCTCCCTCGTCTGGTTCAGAGGAGTTTGCTCTCCTGCTTTCCTGGCTTGTGTCATTTTGCTCTCTTGGCAGCCTCTGAAAACTCAGATCTTAGTCCTTGAGGCTGAGGCAGAAATGACCAGCAGAGCCATGTCCTTGGCTGGAGTAGAAAAGGAAACTTAGAGTCTTGGAGACAGTTGAGGCTAGAAGAACCTGAGATAGCACTGGAGATATGCTCAATGAAGATCAAATTACCATGGTTATTATTTTCTGAACACCGTGCCAAGAACTAGTGTTTCATGGGGTCACCTCTTTCTCCCATAAAGAGAATTGTGAAGGGTCATCTGAAGTCAGCTGCTCTATCTCATTTCTCCTCAATGTTTGGAAGTCTGACAGAGTACATTCTAATGCTATCAAACTTCATGGTGGAGCCCGCCACTGATAGGTGGTAAGGAAGCCCAAGGCCATGCAAAAAACACCAGAGTAAAATCAAGAGGGGAGTGTTGATTTTCTACCTCCCTCGAGACAATAGGGTCTCCTTATCTGTGGTTTCTGCATCTGTGCATTTGACCAACTGCAGCTCAAAAAGATTGGGAAAAAATTTTGTGCTGAACAGAACAAGCTTCTTTTCTTGTCATTATTCCCTAAACAATACAATATAACAACTATCTGCACTGAATTCATATTGTGTTAGGTGTTATAAATAATCTAGAGATGTTTGAAAGCATACAGAAGAATGAGCATGGATTATATGCAAATACTATGCTTGACAGTCCTTGAACATCCTCAGATTTTGGTATCCACAGGATACTACACTACACAGCGTAGTCTTCTCAGTATCCATTGGGGGGCAGGTTCCAAGACGTCCTGTGGATACCAAAATCTGAGGATGTTCAAGGACTGTATAAGCATAGTATTTGCATATAACCCATGCTCAGGATACTTGGGCTGGGAGAGAGCCTGGGTTCTAGAGCTAACATCCTTACTCCACCAAATAAGCCCAAGAGGCCTTTAAAACCACGAGTGGCCAAGACCCTTGTTTGCTTTTCCTGTGAAAGAATGGTCCCTTGGGCAGCAGTCTGCCCTCTGATCATACTAGGTCAGCCCTGCCAGGCCCACCTGCCAGTCCTGAGGATCAGCCGGACCAGGACCTCTGCTTACACACAGAGAACAAGCTGACCCCAGCAAACCTGAAGACTAGAAACATGGAGGGTCATCCTTTCCCTTAGAGTGACCTCACCTGCCTTCAATGACCACATCTGGATCCAGTGGACTATGAAGGGCCTGGGGTGGGAGAGGCAATGGGGTCCCAAGCCATACGAATGTGTGCCCCAGATCTCTATTCAAACACTGGCTTTCCCCAGCCCAAGCCTTCACCAGCTTGCTGCCAGTCGGCTGCAGGGCAGGGTTAAGCTCCATCAGGACTTTTGTGGCATTACCTGGGGGAGAAGTTCAGGGCAGAGACTTCCTGGTTCCCAGGACTCTGGTGGGCAGGCTGGCCCGTTCCATCAACTCGGTCCATCTTGACCCAGCTCTGCTCTCTCTGTCTCACCTGTCTGTGAACCGTGTCTATTCCCTCAGCCAGGTTGCTTTCTCCAAGTGGACACAGGCCTCGCCCATGGCTCCCTGTCAGGAAGGTTGTCCAGGCAGCAGGAGGGCCCTGAAGATAGCTCCACCTCTTCTCAGGTAGAGGCTCCCAGGCCTGTCCACCCTCGTGGACCTGTCCTTCCCTCACCTCCCCTTCGACCTCCCCACAAGCTGGTTCTTTCTGTTCCTCTCTCTTTCCTTCTGGCCTGAAGCCCCTCCTGGAAATGCTCCGGCCCCCACCCTCACCCCCACCTCGGAGTTCTAAGGGGTGGGAACAGATGAAGGAGGAACACGGGGCCCCTCAGAGGCTTTTCTTTGCTCCTCTCTCTCACCCACAAACACTTGTTCCTTCCACACTGCTCTTTGTCATATTTAATCAGAAAGCTTTTTCTTTTGGAAGACTTTCCCTCCCACTGGTCCACACACCCCTGTCCCTGACCCCAGAGGTGTGACTCCACCTGCTTGGATGGAAGCTTTTTTATTCAAACACACAGCCCCGTACCCACCCATCTCAGACCATCTCAGAGCACTGAGACCCTCGGTTCCATGGCCAGCGCCACAGAAAAACAAAAGCAAAGCAAAACAAAGGCACCTGAAGCCCAGGATTCTCAGAAAAAATCTGAGAAGAAGCTCGGCCTGGGCCCTCCTGAGAACCACCACAGGGTGACCCCCTGCGCTCCTGGTTGGGACAGGGAATGGCTCCCTTGGCCAAGGTGGCTGGCTGCTCATGCTGCTTGGTGTTTCTCCCACCCCTGCCCCATGGTGGGAGGGGCATTGGCAGAGCCAGGCTCCCAGTCCCAGCTCTGCCCATGCACCTCTGTGGCTGCCAACAGCCTGAGATGCCCAGAATGACCAGGCCCAGGCTGGTGTGCCTGAGGTAACCAGGCCAGAGGTCCACCTGCCAGCTCAGCTGCCTTTCCTCCCTGCTCTGTTGTAGGCAGAGCTTGGAGGTAGAAGGGTGGAGTCTCAAGGGCTCCTCCCAGGGGTACAGCAAGCAGGTGCAAGTCTCTTTTCCTGCTGTCCTTCAGTATTCCCTTGGGATGGATGAGGCACAATGACAGTGAGCCAGGGACACCCAGGCTACACGAGAACGGCTGCCTTGTGTCTTTGCCCTTCATTTCATCTTGGCCTCTCCTGGGCCACTCTCCTCCTTAGAGTCCCTCTCCCCACTGACTGGCCCTTCCTTTCTCTCTTGGCTCCTCTCTGGGTCTCCCTGCCCCACCTTCCTGCTCCCTCTGCCTTTATCTGCCTCATCTATTTCCTTTCTCTGTCTCACCTCAATGAAAGACTAAGAAGATAGGCCAAGAGGAAATTCTTTAAGAATAAATGGATAATCTAATTGTAGCCTCAACTTCCAAAAAGCCTTTGGAAGGGGCAGAGAGGGGAAAAGACGCCTAACCCAGTCCTCTCTGGTTCATGCCTTTTGGAGTAGATCAGGTGGGGAACCTGGGGAGCATTGGTCCAAAACAGAAGTTCTTAAGACCCAGCATTTTAGGTTGACAAATGGGCCCCATCCTCCTAAGTGTCCCAATTGACTCAGTAAGTGAACAGAACATTCCTTCACCCATGCCTAGAAACCTAGGAAAATGTCAAAGATTGGCAGAGCCAGGCTCCCATTCCCACTCTTTGATAGGCATACAATTGCGGAACCCAGGGAGAATGCTTTATCTACCTTGTTTGTAGAACACAGTTGACGGTTTACTCAAGAATGTTCTAGGCCTCTTTCTCAGTTGAATGACACATATCAAAGATGTCTAGAGGGGAAAGAGGAGAATAGTTTTATGCAAAATACATCATGTTGCCACACAATGAGCCTAACCTTAATGGCAAAGAATAAAAACATTCTGTGGGTTCTTGTTTTATCATCTGCCGAACAATATCACTTAGGGCTTAGAAGAACCCATATTCTCAACTCCAGAAGCACAGAACATTAGGGTTGAAAAACACCTAGAAAAGGAAATCCAACCTTCTTAGTGTTCCCAATGGGGGAAGCTGGGCCAGAGGACAGAGCCCAAGGCTCAGAGACTTTAGTGGAGCTGCACAGATCTTTCTGCCAGGCAAATGTTCTCTTTGCTGCCTCACAGGGTCTTCTGGGAAGGAGCCATCCGCTGAGGTCTCTGAGCTCCCATGGGCCCGCAGGCTGGGTCCCCATGCAAGGGCAGTGGGGAGAGAGAGGATGTGGCTGCTCCAGGCCTGGCACCATGGGAGGTAGCTTCTGTGTTCTGTGCTCTCGTGCCAAGCTGTTGATCTGCTTGGCAGCCAGCCCTGAGGCCGAACCCAGTCACTGGCAGGCAGTGGATAGTTCCATTCTGAGCACTCACTTCTCTGGTACCTGCTCCAGATCTGGGATGCTTTGTAGCATTCTAAATCTGCCTCTTTCATGTCTCCCACTTCCGTGGCCCCTGGTGGATTAGAGATTATCTTAGAAGATGAAAGAAAAACACTTGCTTACCTGCACCCATCTCAGCCCCGATTGAGCAGAGAGTAGAATGCACAGGGCCAGGCCCTGCTTACAGGCCAGATCTCCAGTCTGCAAGCTGGGGCAGAGCAGGAGTCTCCTACAAGTGCTGTCCAATTCTCCTGATTGATCTTGAGCCTCAGTTTCCCCTTCTGCAAATTGAGCCCATCAGAGTCTTCCTCTGAGAACTGCCTTTCTGGGGGTCACAACCTCCACCTATAATTTGTAGGCCACCAAGGCATGAAAAGGCTCTGAGATGACTCAGATGCGTGGGAGCATCCTGGTACAGCACCCTTCTGGGGTTAAGTACCATATTCAAAATCCAGAATTAGTGCTCATCCTCACTTAACACCATCTCCCACAGTTCTCTCGAGAATAGTCATGTGTCCCCTCTCTCCATCTCTTCCTCTCTCTTGCTTCTCCTTTTTTCCCCCCTTTTCCTTGCCATTTCTCCTCTGTTTTCTTTCCCCTTTTCTTCCCTCCCTCTCCCCCCTCTTCCTTGCTTTGTCTGACACTCTCTCTCTCTCTCTCCATTTCTCTCCCCCACATTCTCCCTGCCTCCCTTTTCTAACTTCTCCCTCACTCCTTCCCTCTCTGTCCCTGAAGCCCTGAGGTGTGCCGAGGTGGCACATAGCTGGAAGTGATTTGCACTGGGTTTTTTTCCGCCAGAGAGCAGTTAAGTGCCTTATTTTCTCCACTTGGGTGGCTAGATTATTCTCCATGTGTTAAACAGTGTAATTAAACACATACACACGAGAGTGTGCGGGCCCCTTCCCCCACCCTTCCTTGTTCCTTGTCAGCAGAGAGAGTGTCAGCCCCAGCCTTCAAGCTCTGTTAGTTTTAATTTGAGTTGTGGAATTAGTAATGGGTTTTGCTGGAACGCTGTTGTGGGAAATAGATCGCTCCTCGTGCAGGGCTTGGGCACCATTTCAAATGAGTATTTGTTAAGGGGAAAACCGTCCCTTGTCGTGTTCTGCTACATTACATCAGATTTATTTCCATTGTTCTGAAAAACACCAGCCACAGGAGAGGGCTGTGCGCATCACTCCTGGGCAGACGACGATTGAACCGCTGCTTCCTGTTTCTTAGTTGATTGAAAAAAAAAATGAAAACAAAGTCACCTTTTGTGGCTGGGAGATGCTAAGCAAGTCTAATGGCACAGTGACCAGGCCAACTCCTGCACCCTCACTGTGAGGGCTGGGGCAGCTGCTGTCCTGCATGTGAAAACTGGATGCTGGAGGAAAGCACCAGAGAGACAAGAGCCCAGTGGGTCAAAGGTGAAAGGGAACTGCCCCGTTCAGGGATGCTTCTGCACCACTTCTGTTTGACCAGTTCCACTCAAGTGTCCTCACACCCTTGTTCATATCATTCATAGCTCTTTTCTTGGTGCTGTCCAATAAGGCAGCCACTAGTTGCATGTAGATATTTACATTTAAATGTAAATGAAATAAAATGGAATAAAATTAAAATTCAGTCCCTTAATCATATTAGCTATATTTCAAGGGTTTGATAGCCACACACGGCTACTGGCTACTGTGTTGGGTTTACAACATCTTCCTTGCTGCAGAAAATTCTATTTTAAAGATCTTTAATCCCTGCCCCCAAATATCTGAGGACTAGTTGCACCCTCTAAGCCAAACTGATGATGTGTGCCTCCTTTGCCTTCCAGTTCTTTCCACTGGGAATGTGATTGGCTTCAGGCCATCATGGCAGGACAGGGTGGGCAGGGAGATGCAAATGCCCCAGGACAGGATGGAGGCTGTGGGATCCCAGTCCAGCTACAGGTGCTGAGCAATAATGCAGTGTACAGCTCAGCTGCGTGCCCATGTAGGTGGGCACTCAGAGTGACTACCAGGCAGAGTAGTGAGCGTCCAGACATTTGGGAGGAACATGACTCTGATGTTGGAAGTCCAGAGGAAGTTTGGCCAGGGCTTGGGGTACCCATCATCTGGTATGGAGCCCCAGTCACTGGACTCAAGTTCAGTAGGCCAGGCAAGATACCTGAGAAATTGCTGATAGGATAGTGGTCACAAGATTTTCTACATGCCCCACCAAGAGTCTTCTCCCTTAATACCCACGTGGCACTATGAGGCTGGTTTTACTACTTTCACCTCCAGTCTATTTTATATGTAAGGAAAGGAGGCTTGGAAGTACCAGTGCCCAGGGTCATGTAGTCAGTAAGACACAGCTGGATCCAAACCAAAGTCCCCACCTGATTTCACCTGCTTGTGCCCACCACCTCATTCTGCCTCTTTTGCTCTTATCTTTCCTCTTTCTAAAAGGGCAAGGCAGAGTCTCGCTTTCACACTGGATCTTAACACTGGGACCAGAGAACTGCCAGGGAGACAGGAGTGGGGAGCCCTGTTGAGGGTCTGGAAGTGGTTGAGCCCCTATTGTCTCGGTGACATCCATCTGGAGGGCCAGGGAAGGGGGCTGCAGGGACGAAATGATGAGTCTGTAGACCTCTCCTCAATCTGCATTTCTCCCAGTAAACTCTGGAACTCCAGCTCTTCTCCCCAGGAAGTGACTTCTAGGTTCCTGGTCTACTTGGCTGAAGTCTGGATGGCACATTTGTGCCAATTAGATGGCCATCGCCTGTTCCTAGTTGGTATAGTGCCTGCCAGGAGAGCTTCCTGCCAGCACAGTGCTTGCCTCCCTGGCCGGGTGACTCCATGCCACTCAAATACTCTTTTTTTGGATACAAATGAGAATGTTGATGAACCTCTTGGAATGCAACTTCTAGAACTCAACCCAGACATTAAAGCGGCTCAAGAGAAGATTCATACCTGGGACTGGAGCCTGGATCCCAGTTACAGCAATGCTGTACTGCCCTAAAGGCTGTCAAATCTCTCATAGTTTCGCCTCATTATAAAGAGGAAGGCAAGTAATACATGAAGAAAATATTTTTTAAATGAAATGTAGCAAGACAGACCCTGCTCACTGTGTACTTGCACAGTTAACTTTGAAATGTGAAGACAGGTTTGCAGTCGCATGGAGTAAGTTTCATCTCCTGGGTTCTGAGGTCATTTAGGGTTTTAGTTCTTCCCTCTGCTTGGTTAGTGGTTCTTCCTTTATTTCTATTATTAAGCCTGAAAGAGATGAAAAGGATTTTTAAATTTTCATTTCAACACTTTCTTCCAGGACTAAGTTTTTAAAAAAATTTTTTTTTTGAACAGGAAAAAACAAGGGAAAGAGCTCTGTGATTACAATGATTCCAAGATAATCCAGAATCTTTCATCCATAATCTCTGCAGCAACTGTGAATCCTATTTACTAAGCTCTACTCTACC
Source organism: Marmota flaviventris (assembly GCF_047511675.1). NCBI lineage: Eukaryota > Metazoa > Chordata > Mammalia > Rodentia > Sciuridae > Marmota > Marmota flaviventris. The sequence continues at coordinate 23,673,396 of NC_092511.1, read as the reverse complement.
TTCCTGTGCTACATTTCACAGCTCTACCATATGACATGATGTACAACTTAGCCTGTACAATCTGTTTTCACCATCTTATATGTAAGAAATAGGTGATTTCATCAAATGATTTTTAAAGATTAAGAAATTACACACACACACACACACACATATCCTCTTCCTTCAGAATATCAACTAAGTACTCAAAATACTCCTTTGTAAGTCCATTTCAGGTTTTTGCTATGAATATTAGACTTCTTAAAAATATAATTATGGAGCTACAAAAAATTTTAAATCAGCATTTGGAAAATGATGGCCTTAATTGCAGATAAACTTTCTGTTAGGAAAAGAATCTCTCACAAATTATCTTATGTTAAATTTCTATAATAATTAACATTTGGCTCAATTTATAATAATTAAACTTATCAGCAGATGTTTGTAATACCTCTGTATTTGCATAAGGTAAAGAATAACTGTGCTCTTCAAGAGACACTGTTTAAAGATTAAGAAGATTAGCTGCAAACTGGGAGAAGATATTTGCAGCATATATAACCAACAAAAGATGAATATCCAGTGTGAGTAAAGAATTCCTACAAATCAATAAGAAAAAGACAACCCAATAAACAAATGGGCATAAGATATGAATATTCATTTCTCCAGGGAGGGAACATGAATGGAGAAGAAACATATTGAAAGATGCTCAATCTTACCAGTAATCAGGGAAACAAATTAAGACCATAAGGAGTTGCCATTTACTCCCACTAGACAGATACAAATAAGAAGCTTGCCAATACTAAGAGTTACTGAGGATCTATAGCAATGGGAGCTGTTTGCAATGTTGGTGGGATTATAAATTGGTACAACCTTGAAAATAATTTGCCATACTAGGTTCAGTATGTGCATACCCTAACCCCAGTAATTCCACCCTGGAGTACACCTGGAGACATTCTTGCATGTGTTTATTGGGAGATCTGCTCCAGAGAGGAGAGGTCTAAGTAAATTGTAGAATGATTACTTTTTATATATACAGCAATGAAAAGTAAAAAATACAACTACTTTTTAAATTTATGGGCTTATAAAAAAAAGGAAGTTGCTGAAGATTAAGCTATGTACAGCATTTGACTATTTAAGATTTATTCTAAAAATTAAAGTATATATGACATCAGAATGCATTTTGATTCATATTACACATATATAGTACAATTTTTCATATCTCTGGTTGCACACAACATAGAGTCACACCATTCATGTCTTTAAAACAACCTCATTTAGGTGCAATGAATGTACAAAAACTGCACATATTTAAAGTATAAACTTCAGTAAGTTTGATATGTGTGTTTACATGTGAAATCATCACCACAAATTGGTAAATATTTACATGCCCCCCCAAATTTTCTGAGAATCCCTTTAATCCATTCCTCCCTCCACCTCATTTCTGAACAACCACTGAGCTTCTTTCTGTCATGGTTCATTAGTTTGCATTTCTAGGATTTTATATAAATGAAATCACAACAGATGTCCTCCACTTTGCCTGGCTTCTTGCACTCAGAACAATGTTTTTTGAGATTTGTTCATGTTGTTGGATGTATCAGTAAGTGTCTAAGGCCCTTCCACCATTAAGGAGCCCTCATTATGTTTAATCCAAATGATGTTTGCATACTCTGCACATTAGGTGCTGCTCTGCCATTTTGGTGTCTGCTGTCATCTTTAACCTCTACTTTGAGATCCTAATTAATATGCTCCAGTTCCCCCGTGGTCTACATTCTTCCTGGAATGCACAGTCAGAGCCTGAAGAGTCGAGTCAGCCAGGGGTTAGTCACTGCTGTGGCCTGAACCATGTTTACCCAGAATTCATATGAAGCCCTGGCCCCCAGTATGACCATGTCTAGAGATAGAGACGATTGAGGTTAAAAGAGGCTAAAAGAGGTCATAAAAGTGAGACCTAATGTGCTAAGACTGTGTCTCCTCTCCTCCCCGCTTTTCCTTAACATGTGAGGACACAGAAGCTGACATGCTAACACGCTGGTCTCAGATTTCCAGCTTCCAGAAAGAATTGTGAGAAAATAAATTCTGTTGGTGAAGGCACCAGTTTGCAGTATATTTTTATGCAGCCCCAGCTGATTGTGCCTGTCTCCTCACCCAGCAGAGGAATCACAGAGGCCTAGAATCAGCCTCTTTCAGACCCTGAGGCCAGCAGAAGAGACCTCATAGTCGCACTGTTCCTCCTGCCTGCTTCAGCCTGCTTCTGAAGCTCCACACATCAGCTCACAAAAGTTCTTGTAGGAAGACCTTTGTGTCAACTCTCTTTGCCAATTTGCGAGCTCCTCCTGTACCATTTTTCTTGCCAACCCAAGAGATCCCTCCTGAAATAAGACAGACTTTAACCTTGGTAGGTCTTTAGATAGGCCTTTTGTCTCTTACTTCCTCTTTCTTAAATCAAGGCGGCGGAGTCTCCTCCAGCTTTGTATATCTTACACGATGGGGCAAGCAGGAGAGAGGTGGGAAAAGAAACCATCAGCCCTCTCCAAGTTGACCACGGGAAATTTGGTTGGTCTTTACTGGGTAACAACAAATGAAATATTAAGTTCTGTAGACCCTTCCTGAGAAAGTGAGCCCAGAAGCTATTCCTTGGTCAAGCCATGAGCAATTCAAGAGAAAGCAGACCCTTGGTAGCCATGGAACGTGGGTGTGAAGGCTGAGCTAGCTTCCCTGTCTGCCTTCTCTGTTCCCCAGGAAGGTTCTCTCCCAGAGCAGCCATCTCCTCTAACAGCCAACTCCGGCCGGATGCCTGTCCTCAGAGTCCTGCCCTTCCCTCTCGGCTCTAGGCAGTGAGCCATCACAGAACAGCAAAGCATAGTGAATCACCCAGGCTGCCCTCACCCCTGCAAGCCCCTCTGAGCCTCGCCTGTCCTTGGCCATAAGTCAGTCCTTAGAGGGTGTCTGGCTTCTGCACAATCCTTCCAAGCTCCAAGTGATAATGATCATGGAACTAATAGCCATTATGTATTGACTGCTTTCTATTTACTAGTCACTATGCTAAGCATTCTATAAGCATGATTTCATCCGAGCCTCACAACAACCCTATTATGTGTGTAATATGATTATGATCTCCATTTCACAAATGAGGAAGGTGAATCTTAGAACAGGGATTCCTTAAGTCTGACCAGCCCACCCTCCAACCCATAGTGGGCAGTGAGGTCCTCCAGATGGGCTGGGAATGGATTCTGACATGAAAGGCCTTTGTATAGTTCTGATGGAAAAATGAAGCAAAATTCTTTAGACTTTTATTTTTACCTAGTATTAGGGCTGCTTACCAGCAATCTGTAATTGTGTTATTAAGGTAACTACAATTTGGTTTTCATGAACCAAAAATAGCTCATTACTGGAGTCTATCACACTCCAATTTGACAGAGAGGTGGGAGCTTGGCAATGCTGTGCTGGTGCCCCCATCCCTGAGCACGCACAGAGAGTAGAAAACCCACAATCTCTCAGCTCTTCATTACCAGGTACCATTGCCTTTGTCTCGAATTGACAAGCAATTTCTATCACTATTTTCTTGCTCTTGAATGATAGCTTGCCATTATTTTAGCTTCATCACTATTTATTTAATTTGTTGTGGGCTCTCCATGTAACTCCACTGCGAGTGGTGGGACATATTGAATATTTTGGTCTGTTATTTTACAAAGATAAGATTGAATCAATTCGTCTATCACATTAAGTAAGATCAAATGAAACTGCCTGTATTTAACCACTATTTACCTTAGCCTATACCACATGAATACGACTCTATTCAACTATTTTGGATCAATAAAAATGCCCGTTTTCACAGTTCAAATGAAAATTATTCACATCCTTTTTGGAAGAGAATTGTATGTACTATTCCCTCCAAATACACTTGTATAATGACACTTAATCGGTGATATTCTGCCTATGAATCTGCTAGCTACAGAATTTGCCACATACCATTATAAGAGAACTGCAAGATAATTGTGAAGTTATTTCAAGTATGCATGTGTTTTTCTAAGATTCAAAATCTTGGTTGCAAACTCATGCTCTTTCTTTGTAAGTTATTTATGTTCTTTCTTCTTTATCATTTGACTTTTTTTTCTACTGAGATTCAGTAATCAGTGGGACACTTGGACCTCAGGGTTTTTTGTGCCATAATTAATAAGGTAGATTTGGGATTCAAATCTAGGCCAATCTCATGATTGAGGATATGATGCATATTTTGGAAAACAGCAATAGTTGCCTCCCTATGGCTATCTGAATGAGAAACCTCACCCAACCTTGAAATCTCTTTAGGGAAACTGGACACTAGCATTTATTGAATGCCTACAGTATGACAGTCCCTCAGGTTGATCTCTTAGGTCAAATTTGAGTTAATTCCACAATGAACCCAATGCTGTTGGTACAGTCATTCCTACAGATAGAGAAACGGGTCCACCAGCTTGAATACCATCTCAGGATTATAGAAACAGTAAGTGGTGAGAGCAGAGAGCAAACTTCAAAACCCATGGTGTACTGCCTTTTCTTCTCCCCGCTCACCTCCCATATTTGATTCAATCTCAAATCCTATTGGCTCTACCTATGAAATGACACTGGAATCTGGCTCCCCTCCACCTTCTTCACCACTAATGCTCCATCACGGTCTCACAGGGACAGAGGCAGCAGCCTCCTAGACTCATTCCTGCTTCCAGGCTCCACCCATCCCCCAACTTGTTCCCTGCAGCACCGTCCTATCTACAGATTTGGTCATGTCTTCAGTCTTCAGTGGGCCTGCAGTACTTGAAGGGTATAAAAACATCTCAATCCAGCTTTCCAACCTGCCTTTCTGGCCATCTCTTCCAATGCTCCCTAAACCCAACCCCCACCCACCAATCCCCCAGTGGCTCCCTGAGCCCTCCACACCCCATGGCCTGCCAACACAGCTCCTAGGCCTTCAAGCCCTTGCTACCCAGGGCACCTGCAGATACTTTCTAAGAAAGTAGTCTACCTATCCATTCTCCACTTGGCAGATCCTTCTTCCTTAAAGGCACGATTCACTCTCTGTAGGAGAGTCATGTGGGAATATCCTCTTCCCACTTCCTGTGGGAGGATAATCCCAGACTGTTCATGGCTGCTGCTAGCTCCTCCTCTTTATGACCACAGGTTCTTGCACACATTTTTAATTGACAGCTTCTATCGAATGATAGCTGACTGCTAAAATGTCTAATCCATCTTTTCCACTTGATAATGAGCCCTGAAATTATAAAGATCATGGTGTAGTTCTCTCTGGATTGCCAGCATTCAGAAGAGTGCCTGGCACAAGGTCAGTGCTCAATAAATGCTCATTAAATGTACAAATAACCCCCGTAGCCTTTCATGCACGTGTCAGCACACTGAGAGGCTGCTTGGTACAGCAGACTGAATGCTAAACTGGAAATAAGGATGCTGAATTTCAGTTGAAGCTCACCCATCCACTGGTTATGCCACCAGGCACAGCATAAATGTGGGGAGATCAGAGTGCCCTTCTAGGACTCAACATCTGATGATGCAAGGCCTGGGCATCTCACCCCTAAAAACATTCCTTTTTCTCACCAGAAAGAAAGGACCTCAGAAGTCTTCTAAGGAGAGTCATGGCATATAACCCAGAGCCTCTGTCAGAGACCTCTGTCATCAAGTTCAATGATCAGGACTTCTACTCCTTGCGGGATCGTTGCCTACACAGCCGCCTGCCATTTGAGGATGAGACATTTCCAGCTGAGGCTTCTTCCATAGGACAGAAGCTGCTCCAGGGAAAAAATCTTTCCTTCCTGGAGTGGAAGCGGCCATGGGTGAGTCCGTACCTCGAGAACACACCCAGCTCTGCGGCCCTCAGAGCTGCCTGTCATGGCACCTCCCAGTGAAAGGAGCATGGGCCTGAGACCTGATTGTCATGGGTGGTCCAAAGAGAATGAGAAGGAGAATGAAATACATTAGGACCCTCTGCTACAGTGTTGTGTCCTCTCAGTGGGAAGGGAAGACCCTGTGCCAGGGTCCAGAGCCCGGATCTTTGGTTCTAACCCAGTTCTAACTCTGAGTATACCACTGGATTAAAATGCCTCAGCTCTGTCATAGAAAAATGAAAAGCCATTGGTATGAGGATTGTGGTAGTTGGTCTTTAGGGTCTCTCCCTCCTCCATAATTGAGCCCATCTATCAGTCTGTCACCCTTTATTCTCTTTGGATGTCAGTGTCTTTATATTCTTTTTTCTGTCCCTATTAGGATGCACTCAAAGGGGATATATCATGCTGGTCATTTATACTATGGGATGAATTTGAATAATTGCCTGGCCTCTTTTATATTCACATTCACAATCTTGTAAAGGGTTGATCGCCTATAAAAGAATTTCAGACTTCCACTGTAAAATTAGGGAGATATTTCAAGGCAGTATTCGAGCTACCCTGACTCCCCCACCTCAGCAGATGGCATCTTATTCCACCTTGCAGCATGGTGAGCCCCACTAGTTTTTCTAGAACAATCATAGTTTTAGAGCATGAAGCTCCACAGGAAATTTCTCAGCAGATTCAAACTTCTCATAATCTCATGAGGACTACTACTGATGAGAAGGGGACAGGTAAGAAACACTTTGAGGATCCTGAGACTCCAACCTCCTGTTCATGCTTCCAAAAGCTCCAGTAGAACCTTTAATAAGAAAAAAAATAGTATAAAATCTAGTAGGTGAATGATGGTCAGTATAAATGACTGACAAGACATATTCCTTTTGAGTGAATTCTAATAGGGAAGCAGAAGAGACTATAAAGACACACTGAGCACAGATAAAATGCCAAGCTCTCTACTGAGCATGTCCAATAAAGTTGGTTCAGGTATTTTCTGATGATGCCCAATGAGATGCCCAGTGAGAGTTCTGACGATGCCCAATGAGAGGCTGTGGGACCCCAAAAGTATCTGTCTGATGTGTAGATAGCTAACTCACTTCTGCCCATGAGAAGGACAAGTCAAATCTTCCAGCTCTAGAGATGACACCTCTTGCTTACATCAGGACAGATTTGTATGGGAGTGGGAGGTGAGGGTTCGTGGAGATCAGGTGAATCAGGAATGGTGCTCAAAGGAAGATGAAGGTGTTTCAGCCTTCCAGGGTCCATCGCAGCAGCCATGGGCAGTAAGTCCACACCAATGACTTCTTCTGACCTTCACCTCCTGTGCAGAACTAAGGCAAGTGAACTGTATTTTTTTTTTTTTAATTCTGAGCAAAACCCGGTGGTGCACACCTATAGTCCCACACCTGTAGTCCCAGTTACTTGGGAGGCTGAGGCAGGAAGATCATAAGTTCAAGGCCAGCTTGGGTAACTTGTGAGACTCTGTCTCTAAATAAATAGTAAGTAAATAATAAATAGATAAATAAATAGATAGATAAAGGGCTGGGGATGTAGCTCAATGTAAAGCACACTTGGGTTCAGTGCCCCGTACCGAAGTAAAGGAAGAAATTTTGAAGGGTCATTCTTTGTTATTTTATTTCAAACACTGAGATTGTTTTAGAAACAGTAGGTTTTTTTCTCTCACCCTTACAGGTGTTGAGCAATAGATATGAGACATATAGTGTTGAGGAATTTATAATATTTCTATTTAGAAAGGGTTGACTTTTTCTTACTATCTAATTCCAGCAATGCCTCAATCTGTGATGTATTTTAGAAGCAAGGAGAAACTGAGGCAAATAGACGTGAAACCATTCATACAGAATCATACCAGGAGCCTAAAATAGAGGCAGCTAGGGGCCATTGTGTTTTTCCCCTACTCTCCTTGTCCAACAGCTTTCCTGAATTCTACTGGAGGTCATTCTTCACTTCAATGTTTCTTTTTAAATATCACATTTCTATGTGTCCCTTTTCAGAATCGACAATACTTAACATTTGTACAGGACATTCCATACATCTTTGTGTCCTTTGTTTTCTAAATTTATAGAAAAGGAAACTGAGGTTCAGAGAGGTGATGTGACTCACCAAGGTGACATGGTTAGGGAGGGAAGGACCCAGGATTTAAACAAAGAATCCTGACCCAGATGCTGCCCTTAATGCCCTCTCTCTCCCTCTTTCCCTTTTCCTACTTTCCCTTCCTCTGCCGAATCCATTTTGCTTATCTAATTTTGTTTAAAGAAGAAGCTCCTTCCCCACCTAATTTGTTCTGTTCTCCTTTAAAGAATTTCCAACCTCTCCCCACAGCCCCACTCAGCTTCTTTACAGCCTGTGACCTTGTGGTGAAGGGACTCAACAACTCATCAGTGTCAGTGCTTCCTGTAACCCCTGCTCTCATTAAGAGATAATACTAAGAATCATACTTACATCTGGGGTGTCTGTGCCACATTCCCCTGAATTAAATGGAATACTTAGAGTAGCTCCCTTTTAGGAGAAATTTTATATCATGGATAGCAATAATAAATCTGTTTGTGGGAGCATGCATGTGTTAGCTTTATTTGCACTTTTTGTGCAGTTTTCATTTAATTCTCCTCACAGTCCTGTGAAGTAGATGATATCACCCTCACTAAATGGATCAGCATTGTCCCAGGGACCCTTCCGTGATGCTGGAGACGTTCTTTCTGTGCTATCCAATGCTATAGCCATTAGTCACATGTGGCTTTTGAGCACTTAAAATGTGGCTGATGCAACTGAGGGACTGAAGTTTTATTTTATTTTGTTTTATTTTTTATTCTAAAGCATTATTATTTGTTTATTTATTTTTAAATTTTTTAAGTTTATATACAACTGCAGAATGCATTACAATTCTTATTACATATATAGAGCACAGTTTTTCATATCTCTGGTTGTATACAAAGTATATTCACACCAATTCATGTCTTCATACATGTACTTTGGATAATGATGTCCATCACATTCCATCATCATTTCTAACCCCATGCCCCCTCCCTTCCCCTCCCACCCCTCTTCCCTATGTAGAGTTTGTCTATTCCTCCCATGCTCCCCCTCCCTACCCCACTATAAATCAATCTCCTTATATCAGAGAAAATATTTGGCATTTGTTTTTTTGGGATTGGCTAACTTCACTTAGCATTATCTTCTCTAACTCCATCCATTTACCTGCAAATGCCATGATTTTATTCTCTTTTATTGCTGAGTAATATTCCATTGTGTTTATATGCCACATTTTTTTAATCCACTCATTTATTGAAGGGTGTCTAGGTTGGTTCTATGGTTTAGCTATTGTGAATTGTGCTGTTATAAACATTAATGTGGCTATGTCCCTGTAGTATGCTGTTTTTAAGTCCTTTGGGTATAGACCAAGGTGAAATTTTAATTTTATTAAATTTAAATCTGAATAGCCACATGTGGCTTGTGCCTACTGTATAGGATGGCTCAGCATTGTAGATGGTGGAGCCTCACAATGGTCACCAATGTGTGTCAGACCAAGGGACAAGAAGGTCATCTTTGTCCCCATTCTATAGTGAAAAAACATTCCAGTTTTCAATGACGAATGGGCTGAGTGCCAAAAGCATGTTGTGTACTGGGCACTCAGAGCTCAGCAGCAGCCCCGTTGTGGGTCAGCCTGTGGCCGTCACAGGGCCAAGTCCTGCCTGTCCACAACAGTGTTCATCTTCACGCAGCCAGAGCAGTTTCTCTTGGGAAAATTCACTAGAAATGATTCAGCTTGGTATCAAAATGTGTTCTTCAGAAAAGGAAGAGGTTAAAGAGTGGAGAGATGAGTGTAGGGTGGATTGCATAGATGTCCCATCAGGCAACAGGTAACAGAAGGTGACAGAAGTGACTATGCCAACAGCCAATTGCCACTGAGTCAAACGACTTTGATGTCAATATATCAAAGCCCTCTAGGAAAACTAAAGGGAGTGAAGTTGCCACCCGTCCAAGTCTTACCTCTGGACACTGTCTGAAAGGGCCACATGTCAAGATGCATAGTGTCTCCTCATCCAGAGCAGTGTGGAGAAGTCTTGAGCAGCCTTTGAAGAGAGTGCAGAGTGATGCCAATGCTGTCACATTGGGAGAGACACTCCAGAGGCAATGGGGGGACAGGGGCTGATGAACCACTTCAGAGGGGCTATTTGCTAAGATCCCAGAAGCTCTTGCATTATAGGAGCTTCTGACATACCTAATAGAACAGAGATCACCCGAAACTTTGCTCGAAAAATGCCCCCCTCCAGAACTCAATTCCTGAAATTACTTAGTTTGACTGTATTACTCAGGGCTCTCCAAGACACAAAACCAATGATATGTATCTCATTGAGACACATGTATAAGTTATAAATATTAAATATTTATTATTTTGAAAAGTATATTGACTGTATGTCCTATTACATAGCCTAACATATATATCCTATTATATATATATATATATATAAACTCCCTATTGATAGATTTATATATACATCCTAATATATATGTCCTATTGATACATTTATTAGAAAGATTTTTTTAGGAGCTGTCGGCTCACATGATCTAGAGGCTGAGAGTCCCACGATACACCATCTGCAAGCTGCAGCCAGAGGAGGGCCAGAGACAGACTTATATCTGCATCAGGGGCCTGAAAACCAGGGGATCTACTAGCATCATTTCAGTCTGAGGACAGGATAAAGCTCAAGCTGAGAAGGGGCAAATTCTCTTTTTCTGCCTTTTGTTCTATTCAGGGCTTCAGTGGATTGGAAGATGCCCCCACACACTGGGGAGGGTCAACTGCTTTAGGAGCCCAGTGATTCAAATCCTAATCTCACCCCCAAACACCTGCTTGGACACAGCCAAAAATCATCTTTAGGGTTTCTGACTCCCCATCTCAGGGAGTCAGAGACCCTAAAGCTCAGAAGACTGTGACTGCTGCTGTGGTTAGAGGGAAGAGCACGGCTCCCTGTGGGCAGAGTGCCCAGTTCCTAGCCTGCTCCTGTAGGAACTGGAACAAATCACTCAGCTCTCCCTCACCCTCGCTGGGCCTCAACTGGCCTGAGGAACTGTGTCCACCTCTGGCTGACCCGGGAAATCAGAACTGCGAAGGCGGGGCTGCCCAGGGATCCTGAGTCACCCTTAGGCGGTAGTTCATCCTGATCTGATCTAGGATCTGATCACGCTGACTTCACCACTGCTCTAGTGCCCTGCCCACCTGGTCACCGGGGACCTGCCCAGGCCAGGGCTTATTTTCCTTATGAGCTTTGTCTCAGGTACTTAGTTTCATTATGGGCCTTGTCTCAGGAAGTCAGATGAAAGACAAAAATGCTTCTGAGCATGTCTATTCCTCTTTGTGGTGGTCTCTCATAGCTCTAAAGCCCATGGTAGGGAAGGGACATGTACCTGGAGGACAGGAGACACAGGTGCCTGCCCATCTGGACACAGGTGATTGCAGGGTTTCTGTGTAAACTTGAGGTTGACTATTGATTTCATGTTTGAAATAATCTCCATTTAATTTTCATCACACTAAAATAGCCTCTGTTCCTAATTCCCTAATGTTTTTTTGTTTTTTAATTATAACTTTTATTGTTTCAGAAAAATATAAAAACTTGTGTATTAAATGCCTTCATAGCAATTATGACATGAAATGTCAACGCTTTACCCCTACAAGTGCTAGTTCATGTTATTAGAAGTTCTGAAGCCATTTTTGCATTCTGCATTTCTACAGCAAATCCTATTTGATAGTAATATATTAGGCAAAATCAATCTGGTATATATGTATGTATATATATATATATATATATATATATATATATATATATATACACACACACACACACACTATATAGTGTGTGTGTGTGTGTGTGTGTGTGTGTGTGTTCTCTCTCAGGTTGATCATCAAGGCTATACTGGCTTCTTAATTGGTAACAAGATTCTTTTTTCTTCTTAACACTGAACTGGTAAATGACATAAGAACTGTCTATTCCCTATAAGTCTGAGAGACTCAGCAGGAAAATTTCATGTACCTGGAAGCCTTTACAGATATATTGGGGAGCTACTCCTTATGGTAAAAATATTATCCCAAAGCTATTGGTACATTTAGTTAGTAAATACTTGAGTCATTTCAGCCATGTTAATTTTTTAAAATAACTAGTATAAAGTTAATTTTAGAAAATTACTAGTATTTCTTAATTGACTAGCATAGAATGTTACATTGTCTTTTTATATTTCCAAAGACCATTTTTATCTAATCTTGTTTGGTTTCTCTACCACATGTGCCAAAGGTTGGGTCTGTGTAAATTGCCTATCCTGAGTAGAACTTTTTTTTTTTTACTTGATTAATCTTGCTGTTCTTCTGATTCATCTCACAATTCACAATTGTTCTTTTCATCACTTGCATTTGCTATTTTTGGGAGCCCCTTTTGTCTTTTTCTTTCTAATGTCTATGAATTGATGGCTTTTAATTCATGTTTTTATTCTGTCTAGCAACAAATGCATCTGAGGCTATGGATTTATCTATGAGCTCAGCCTTTTTAACCTTGCAGGTATTTCAGGAGAAGGGAGTCAATATTTATTGAATATATACCCTGTAGGACGCTGCGCTAAGTATTTCACTTCCTTCCTCATTTGCAGAATGGAAAGACTCATGCTGCTCTGCAAGGCTGTCTGGAGCCTGCAGGCAATAATCCAGGAATAAACAGCCAGCCCTCAGCCAGGGTTTCAAAAATAGCAGCCATTGCCTTATTTCATCATTCCAGTCTCCTGTCTTTACATTCTGTTCCCATTTTACACATGAGGAAACTGAGCCTCTGCAAAAGAGAGAAAATGGCTCAAGGTCTTCAGGTCATCTGGGGAGAAACGTCAGGGCAGGACTCCACAGCAGGTCTCTCTGGAGGACCCCGCTGAATGCACCTGCCCACCTTCTATGCAGGTTGATGGAGGGAAAGCAGCAGGACAGCAGCAGATGCGCTGGTGGTAGGTCAAGAGAACAGAGCAAAATCTGGGCTGTGTTGGCACATGCCTATAATCCCAGTTACTCAGACGGCTGAGGCAGGACAAGTTCAAGAACAGCCTAGGAAATTTAGCAAGACTCTGTCTGGAAATAAAATTAGAAGGGCTAGGGATGTAGCTTACCCACCAATCAGAACCCCCTTGGGTTCACTCTCCAGAGAGAGAGAGAGAGAGAGAGAGAGAGAGCGAGAGAGCACTTGAGAGTGAAATAACAGGACTTCTTTGAGACTTGCAGTTCCTTTTCATAGTAAATGGGAGAATTAGTGGTTACTAAAGTGCCCCAAGTTGTTTTCAAACTGGCTGGCTGCCCTGTGCACACAGCTGAAGCCCCCAGGGCATTCTTCCCTGACTGCTTGGCTTAGGGACGCCCAAGTCCAGCCAGACCACAGGTCTGGCAGAGGAGCCCCCTCTCCAGGCAGAGCCTGCGGGTGCCTCTCCTGGCATTTGATGGTCAGTTAGTTGTTAAGAAAGCAGGGGAGGCTGGTTAAGAGGATGCCCTTACCCGGTGCAATGTGTTTGCAGAGGGGCACACCTTTGTTTGTCCCATCTGGGTCCCCTCCAGGAAACTGGCCACTTACACAAGTCTGGCAGTTTCTACAAGGTGCAACACTCTGTACTTTCATGGCTGTTGGGCAGTTTAATCTATTTCTACAATGTGACCCTCCTCTCTGGGGACTTATTTGTCAATGTGAAAAGAAATGATGGAGGAACAGTTGCCAAATTATGCATACGATGCAGTGGAGATCAGGAAGAGCTGCACCGACTCCTCAATAGGATAATCCTGTGGGCCTTTAGTAGGGACAAACTAGAGCGTGGGCCAGTTCTGGGGCAGGAGCTGGACCTTCAGCCCAGTGTGCCCCCAAAGTGCCTGGGGATTCCCTTTGGATCTCTCACAACCCTGCTGAGATCCCCCAGGTTTCCCCAGATGTTGCTGTACTGTGGAACTCTCTAGCATCCCTTTTTTTCTGGTGGGCGGGTGTGTGTGGATTGGAGGTTGGAGAAGGATAGGGTCTTCCAAATTCAGTTTATGGGTGATCCAGGGGTGGGCAAAGATAAGAACATGCCTACCTTTTATCCTGTGCAACAAGTGGCTGATCTGGGACCCAGAATCCAGAACACACCCAAGCTGATGTCTGAGAGATGCCATTTCACAAGTTTTATTATGAAAAGATAGAGCACCTGTTACATTATAAAAGTCTCATCTAACACATGTATCTAACACATGTATCTTATTCATTTGTGTTGGGAGTCGCCCTAGCTCCAAAGACTAACCTCCCCATCCCCCCCGAGAAGAGCTGGCCAATGGTGAGTCCTGCTGGCTCACATGATCCTTACCCACCAATCAGAAAGCACTCCATGCCAGCTGCCAAAACCTTTAAACTGTTAAACTGTTTCAACTGTCAGACCACCGCCGGCTCTATGCATATGCAGAGCTGCCTTGATAAACCAGCAGGAAAGCCTTGATTGTTCTTTCAATTTGTGTGTATGTGTGTGTGTGTTTGTAGCCTCTTAATAAAACATTGGCTTTTGGTGACCAGAAAGGCTATTTACTATAAGGATCCTGAGCCTTTATTTATGTTGTCCCCTCATGCTTCTATGTTTATTGCCTTTGACACCTACTTTTCTAAGAACAGAAGAGCCTGAAGATGAAAAGAACTTTCCTAATTTAGTTTTTTAAAATGTCTTTGTTTTGTTTTCTGGTACTGGTGATTGCATCCCAGGTGCTTTACTACTGAGCTACATTCCCCGTCCTTCCTTCCTTTTTTTTGAGACAGGTTCTCGCTAATTTGCTGAGATTAGCCTTGACCTTACAATCCTCCTGTCTCAGCCTCCCACCTAATGAAGATTTTAAGCACCTGTTTAAAAATTAAACTCTATCCCTCAAAGACTAAGTGAATGATGTCTTAGGTCCCACCTCAGAGCACAAAGCAGTAAAAGATGCTCACAGCTTTTCTTCCTCTTTCCTAAGGAATTATCAGAGGTTCCCCCTCACTTCATCCTGGAAGATGCAAGCAGATTTGACATCCAACAAGGAATAGCAGGTGAGAACTCAATATCTTTCCTCCCAGCCCTTGGACTTGGACTTCACCTGCTTATAAAATTTCTACCTGGCCACCACCCCAATGTCCACTCACAGGGTTTTGCTGACTGGAGAAAGGAGCTCTCTAAGTGTGTCTCTGTGGTTTCTGCACTGAGCACAATGCCTCCTGAAATAGGATTCAAACAATTGACCCTGTTGAAGGTGAAGGAGAGACTCAGGGGAGGGGATAATCATATTCAAAAGGGCCCACAATGGTGCCCAAGGAGAAACACAAGGCCCACATCCCTCAAGGCAAGATGAGAGAATCCTTGTGCTGCCTACAAAGGCCCTGTGTGGGTAGGAACTGAGCAAGTATCAGCAAAGGTCTGTTTCTCATGTGGTCCAAAGCACCACTGCCACCTTTGCTAGCAGCAGAATTTTCTGTGACTTTAGCTCTGAGCACTTTGGCAATAAGAGAATCAAGGAGTAAGTTGGACCCAGCTCTGTCAAAACCTAGCTGGGGTTCCCCAGTGCTCCTTCACCACACCATTACCCCCACCGCCGCCACTACAACAGCCATCAGCTGTCCCTTCTATACTTGCTTGGAACTGGCTCCAGTGAATCCTTTCCCCAATTTTCCAATTTTCTGCTCTCAGAGGGAAAATATGGGTTATACATTAAGCCATCTTAATTCAAAATCTGAAATGCTCCAAAATTCTAAACTTTTTGAGAGCCAGCTATTGCCACAAGTAGAAAATTTCACATCTGACCTTACGTTATGGGTTGCAGTCAAATACAGGTGCACTAAAAATACTGCTCTGCTTAAAATTTGCCTTCAGGCACTGTGTATAAGGTGCATATGAAACATATGTGAATTTTGTATTTAAACTTGGGTCCCTCCCCAAGATAACTCATTGTGTATATGTAAATATTCCAAAATTTGAAAAAATCCCAAATCTGTAACTTGTCTGATCCCAAGCTTTCCAAATAAAGTATGCTTAACCTGTATTCATAAGGAAGTGTACCAATTCTGGGGGCCAAGGACCTGTAAAGTCATGGAATGGGTCTTCCAGGTGTGTCCACATGGTCTCTATGATTTTATTCCTTCCCAGGAGACTGCTGGTTCCTGGCAGCGCTGGGCTCCTTGACCCAGAACCCTCAGTGTCTGCAGAAGATCCTGATGGACCAAAGCTTTTCACACCAGTATGCAGGGATTTTCCGTTTCCGGGTATGTATGCTGCTGTCACTCCTTAGATGATAGAGCACTCCTTGAGCACAGAGGCACAGAGGAAGCCAGAGTCATGGGTATTCTTGTGGCCTGGGAGCCTGAGATGAGAGTGACATTCCTGTGTTAGTTACACAGCCTATCTCATGGGGCTTATGACTTGGTTACACATATGAGAATTAAAGTGTTTTCAGGGAAATAAGAAGAAATGACAGTAATAATTAGCAAAATAAAAGAGTTATTGATTCAGAACCTTGTAATGATGGTGGGTTCTTGTCTCTGTATCTATTCCTGCACCGTGTCCTGTTATTTTGATTACAGGAGTATCATAGGAAGTTGTAACCCCTGGGGCAAAGTCCCCCACTTCATTATTCATTATTATTTTCTCAAAAATATCTTGGTACTTCTTGCACATTTATTCTTCTGTGGGAATTTTAAAATCATTAGTCTAATAAAAAAGAAAAGCCACTGTGATGTACAATGTATTAGCATCAAATTTATGTATTTATTTGGAAAAATTACATTTTTATTATTTTAATTATTCTCTTCCAGAAACGTTGCCTTTCTATTTATTCAAAACTAGTTTAATGCCCTTCAGTAAAATGTTATAGTTACATTTTCTTATTGATGCTCTACCCTTTTTTGGTAAATTATGCTCAAATATTTTATAATTTTATAGCTAATGTGAATGAAGTTGTGTTTTTTGTTTATTTGTTTGTTTTTGTTCTGCTCATTTCCAATTAGGCATCACTGGAAAAAAGAAAAGCTACTATTTATTGTTTGTTAAACTGGATCTAAATACCTTACCAGACTCTTTAATAATTTCTTATTTTGTTCTTTAGCAGAATCTGGATAATTTTAGTTACCTAATAACTGAAGTAAAGATAATTTTGTTTCAAGACTGGAGTTGTGGCTCAGTGGTAGAGTGCTTGCCTCACACATATGAGGCACTGGGTTCAATCCTCAGCCCCACATAAAAATAAATACAAAAATAAAGGTATTGTGTTCATCTACAAATAAAAATAGAAAACAAAGCAATCCAATTTTTTAAAAGATAATTTTGTTTCTCATTTTAATTTTTGTAGAACTTATTTTGCTCTTCTTTGCCCTGTCACATTAGTTAGCAACTCACAATTTTGAATCAAAGTGAAAAGAGTCAAATTCCTGTCTCCCTTTGATTTGTGGAATATACTTTCCTGATATACTGTCAGATTCAATTTGCTAAATATTTGTTAGAATTTTTGTCCCTGTATCATGTGTAAAATTAGCTTCTAGTTTATGTTATTTTGTCACATTTGCATTATGCTAGCTTTTAAAAATTAATTGGTTGAGTATTACCTACTTTTAAATTTGAGATAATTTGAATAATATTTGCTAATCATTATCTGTCCTTTGAAAGTAAAATAAATAAAAATGAAAGAAAGAAAAAAATAGACAATGGTTAAATTAGCTGACCCTGCTAATCACATTTTAAAATATAATTTCTTTAACTCCTTCTATATATTCAGTAACTATAAACCTGCTCAGATACCTTATTTCTACTAAACTTAATTCTTGAAATTTATTCTTTACCAGAAAAATCAACTATTTCTTCTTTATTTCCAAATGCATTGACTTAGATTTGCTCATGCGATTCTCTGAGAATCCATTGATTTTCTTATAATTTGAGGCTAAATCTACTTTCTCAAACACAGTGCTATATTTTTATTTTCCATAATCCAGTTTTTCTCAATCCAACTAATCTGTTTGTATTGATATTTTAAAACAAATCAACTTTGATTTTCACTATTCATGCTATTTTTTTCTTTTTAAGGTTTTGATTTCTATGCTATTAATTTTAATTTTATCTTTATTAATTTCTTTTTTCTTTATCTTGGTTAATTGTATTGTTCTTTTTTGTATTACTGAAATTGCACAGTTTAGTATTTGAATTCTTTTTTAATGACAAAAGCTTTTAAAACTATAAATTTTCCTCTGAGATCTTATCTGAATCTATAAGTTTTATTATAAAATATTTTACTTTTGGCCTGGGAATGTAGCTCAGTTGAAGAGTAGCTGACACAAGACTCTGGTACAATCTCCAGTACCCCCCCGCCACACACGCACACACAAAGTCTTACTTTTATTAATTTTAAGATGATTATTTTTGGTTTTTAAGTTTTGGTTTGTTCATTCATATACATATGGGAGTTATTCCTTTAAAGTTTATTTAATTTATAAATGATGACATTTTCTAGGAGAGGGCAATCATCTGGTTGCTGAGTTTTAGTTTTGTTAGATTATAGCTGAAGAATATAAATCATAAAATATCAACATTCGGGGAAATTATTAAACTAGTTTTAGTTATGGTTAAGTCTGTGACAGTTTTTGTTGATGATTCACGGACACCCGAGAATATAGGTTATCCAGTGATCATGAGTGTATTCACTGACTCAATCTTTCTGATTTGCAGATTGTACTATCTACAATTTTCTATTTTATCTGGACTTAATTTTTCTGCTTAATTTATCAAATACTAAATGAACAATTGAAGTTCCTCCTCAAAGTCATCATTTTGAGAATTCTCATGCTTACAAGTATTCTGGCTCTGCACATATTCTCATTGTATCCTTTGGTGGCCAGAAGTTTATGATCTTTATCTTTTTGTTAGGATAAAACTTGTGTAGCATCTCTGTTTATTATACTTAAAGCTTTTGGCCTTGAATTTCTCTTTATCTGACAATCACATTGCCACACCAACTTCCTATTATTTACATTTCCCTCTTATGTCTTTGCTTGTCCCTTAATTACCAATTTCATTTTCACTATTTTAGGCCTGTTTCTTATAAAAAGCATGTTAAGAACTCATTGATTACCACTGTTTCTTCTACCTTTATTGCTTGAGATTTTTGTTCTAATTTAACTTTCATTGGATAGAAGTAGCTCTTTGCATAATTTCCTCAGTCTACATGAAGGGTTTTCATGTGCTCTTATTTAAGAAACGACATTTTGGTTAGATTTAAGATTCTTGGAACACGTTCCTTTTCTCAAAATTTCCATTGTCCCATTGTCTTGTGGCCTCTAATGTTGCAGAAGAAAAATCCAATGCTAATCTATTTTTCAGGCTTTGTATGCAGAATGTACTTTCAAACTGCACATCTCTAAGAGGTTCTCTTTCTTTCCCTGGAATTCAAAAATCTTTCTAGAATATCTTCAGATGTGTGCCTTTAAGAAATAGTCCTGCCCGGAATTCAGTGAACTCTCTATCTGAAGACCAGACTCCTCCTGCTCAATCTCCCTCCTTCATTGCTGGGCCTCTTGCAGTGCATGCTCAGCTGGATGTGTCAGCCCTGTTCTCCCTCCTGAGGTCCCACTGTGTGCATCCTGGTTCTTTTGATAGGCACCTTGGTGATACTGCTGCCACTGCTGGTCCAGGGACACAATGAGGAGTGCACTGGAAGATTCAGGATTGAGCTACGCCTGGCCTCACCCTGGAGCTGCCAACATGGCGGTGATGGTGGGGGTTGGAGGAGTTACTTAGGTGGTTATAGACCCAGACAGGACGCGCTTTGCCCTTCTGGGTGACAAAGACAGTTGCACAGTTCCCCAAAGGACCTGCAGTGCGAGCTCTGAAGACCTCTCCTCATGGTTGTGTGCTCAAGCAATTCTTCTGGATAGCACCCAGTGCCCATGGCCCCTTGGATGCTTTGCCCAAAACACTTCTGGTTTTCCTGTCAGGCATTTGGGTGCAGGCAAAATGGTGCCTGCATGGTTCTTAGAGGGTAGAAACTCTGTCCAGACACCAGTCCTCCTTCCTCATCCAGAAATGCAGACCAAGAAATATAGGTTCATGGTCCCATTCCTGACCACCAGTCAGGCCACTCACATCCTCTCCTCAACAGCAAACTTATCTGATGCTCTCTTTGTCTAGGGAGAGAAAGTTCCATCACATTTCTAGTAAGAGAAGATGGAGGCAAGGGTGATTTCTAGTCACCGTAACCAGAGCAGCTTACTGGAGCCCGGATGCACTCACTTGTGCAGGCCTTCTGGGCACCAGGCTCTACTCTGGGTGCCAAACAAAATGACTGTTGACAAACAGTCCCTCAAAACAACACTCTCGCTTTCACAGTCATCTGATCCCAGTCACTGCCTATAAGGAAGTTGGTTCTTAATCTTAAGTTTGACAGATGAGGAAACTGAGTCACAGTGAAGCATCTCACCCAACATTTGTTGCTTGGGCATAAAGGGTCAAAACCAGAATTCACTCACAGTTCTACCAACTGGACGATCTCTGCTCTGTGTTGCTACTCAATTAAGCCCAAAATCTAAATGGCGCTTCCGGTCCCTGCCTCTTTTGGGAGCTGGGATCAGCTCCTGATAACATGCCTACTCCCTCAGCCTCGCCACCTACACATCTTACTGCTCGATGGGAGAAGACTGCAAGTCCACAGAATGCCTGAGTCAGCTGCAGTGCACGGACGTATTCGTGTCCATGAGGACATGTTCTTTGCTGTCTCTGCTGACATCTCTTCATCTCCATCTCTGCTCTGAAAGTGCGTCCTCAGTTGGATGTGTCAGCCCGACATCTGGGACATCCAGCTGTGGAAAAGGCCATGTGGATGAGAGATCACATCCACCCAGCTTTAGCGGAGCCCCTGCGGCTTCGACTTGCTTTCATCAAGGCTCAGGGCTGAAGCTGGAAGCCCTGCTGCTCATCCGGCACAGGGGAGGCCAGCAAAGAAACTCAAAAGTCTGGCTTTGTAATGGATTCTCCTCATTTGGCCATGTCCCCGGGTGAACTGTTCAGAGTTGAATGCTAAAGATGAAAACAGTCTGTTTTGGAGAGGAACATCTGGCTCATTGGAGCTCTTAGCAGCAGCAGTGCCAGCCAGTTACATTTCTTTGTAATGGCAGTGCCAGTGTGACGTGAGGACAGGAGGGCCAGAGGGAGACTGTCACCACCTAGGTCCTCCTGAGCCATGAGCATTGTTCTGCCTCCAAGCCTTTGCCCATGTGGTCTCACCTCCTGAGATTCCTTCCCTGTTTCATCAACTGCCTGAATCTTACCTCCTCCCTCAGGCTCTCAGCTCCTGGTGGGTTTTTCCTCCCCCCTTACAATTCTGCATCTACCACTCTTCTTGGTTATTTAGCACATTCTCCCTCTACTGCCCTTTGTGCACTAGAACCTAGAGAGTCTCCATGTCCTTTCAATTCACAAAGAACTTGCCAATGTTAGGTTATAGTTAGCAGAAAAGCCAAACTAGAACCCAAGTCTCCTTCGTCCCTGGGCTAACTTGGTCTGTGCCTAATTTTCTCCATCTACCAATATGGGTGACACGCCCTTGTCCTGTTTAGCAATCTGAGCTGGGATTTGCTCTGGGTCTAGTTTGTTTTTGCATTATGGAAGTCTTGTTGCAACTGTGGCTGTTTTGACTTAGGTTGGAGGGCTGCAGAGGCTCCTTCCTGCCTCACCACTCCTAAGACATACATGTGTCTCTCTTCCAGTTCTGGCAGTATGGCCAGTGGGTGGAAGTGGTGGTTGATGATCGCCTGCCTGCCATAGGCAGAGACTATGTTTTTGTACGTCCTCGCAAAGGCAACCAAGAATTCTGGCCCTGCCTGCTGGAGAAAGCTTATGCCAAGTAAGTATGGGCCTGCTTCTCTCCCCAGAGTTCCCATGCTGGCCCTGCATGCCTATGCCTTGCCCTTGCAGATGTTCCCCACCAGCTGGCCCTGTAGCTCTCAGCAGCTCTCCTGAATGTGGGCAATGTCCCTTGGAATATCAGAGCCATTGCCACCTGGCTGGGTATCCTCTGTAAATAATCATCATGTGCAAGAATCAGTGCTGTGGCCATCAAGAGGGACCCAGGGACACATAGTGAAGTGTGGTCAGAGCAGAAGACAGAGATATGCACAGATAATATTATTGCTAGGCCGGTGTGAGTCCATATGAAATATAGTCCTCCTTGGAATCTGAAGGAAAGTGGTTCTAAGACCCCACATGGATTCTGAAACCCACAGGTGCTAAAGGTTCTTATATAAAATGGTGTAGTGTTTGTATACAACCTATGCACATCCTCCTGTATGCTTTGAATCATCTCTCCATTACATGTAATACCTAATGCAATGTAAATGCTCTGCAAATTGTTGTTAAACTGTATTGTTTAGGGAATAGTGGACAAGGAAAGACTGCACATGCTTTCTACAGACCCAGTTTTCCTCCCAATAGTCTTGATCCGTGGTTAGTTGAGTCGTGGATGTGGAGCCTACAGATACAGGGGGCTGACTGAGTGATACCTCGGTTGAAGTCCAGTGAGAGGGCAGAGGAGAAACTGAGCCTGACTGTCCGACCCACAGAGAGACAGGCTGAGTCTGTAGGAGGAGGCAGCATCCGAGTGAGGCGGGAAGAATGGGGGATCCTCCGCAATAGGGGACTTAGGGGCAGAAGCAGCCCCATCAGAGAGTGCGTCAGGCAAAGATATCAACAGGGCACTTCAAGCTGAGGTCCAGGCAGCTGGAGGCCTGGCATGGCTGACGTGAGGTGGCAGTGGGTGTGGGTATGGGGCAGCTTTTGCCCATTCTCACCCATTCTCCTGTGCTCTGCACACTATGCTCAGGGACTAGCTTCTGGTGCTGACAGGCTGAGGACTTATAGCATCTGACTCACGTTTCACCTGGGCTTTGGGGCTGGCTTTTATTCAATGGATGTCTCCCAAGCATCTCCCCAGATGCCAGGCACTGGGGTTGGCACTGGGACAGACTCTCAGGCTGTGTGTGAGGAAGAGGGCACTGTCATAAAGCCCCTTACAGATGAACAGATGCTCAGACTTTCCAGAATCAGAAAAATGCAAATAAAAAGAATAATAAAACACCTCTTCACTCCTAGGAGACTGCAGAGGTTAGAATTCTGGATAATGCCGAGTGTTTGCCAGGAATCCTCGAAGAGCCCTGAAGAAGGGCCACAAAACAGCCTTCTGAATAGCCACTCCACAACAGATTAGTGACATGCACATCTCACACCCTGAAAGACACTCCTAGAGGGACACTCAGGAGACAAGTCTAAGGCTGTTCCTGACAGTGCTGTGGGGGTGCAGATTGGATCTATGATGGCACCTATCACCAGGTGCATAGGTACCATGGGGCAGATGTGCTCATGTGGAAAGCCACACAGTAGTTGGAAGCCTCAGATCCAATAGACAAGACACATAGGAATGTCTTCAGAGGCCAGGTACTGAGAGAGTGGGGCAAGAGACTCTGAGCAATAAAACACAAAGTTATTTATGGGAAAGAAACCATGCCTCAGAAACTATACACTTGACAGGGACACATGAGAGTGAGCAGTTATCCCTCCCAGGGCAAAGGCCACACAGAGAGCCACACCCTGGAGAAGAAAATGAGCAGGCGGGGGTTCCAGGATCATCACAACCAGACCCTCATTTCACACGTGGGGAAGCCCAGCTTCCCAGCAGTTGGAGGTGGCAGGTGTAGGTAACCTGAATCAGCCGAGGCCTCTAGCACCTGACCAGGGGACCCCAGTTATCAGGACTGCAGCCCTGGCTGCATCCAATCCTAGGCCCTCTGGGGTGGTAATAATACCATAGTCCTCCCAAGTTCCTGACTTCTGGAACCTACAACCTAAGGAGCAAGGAGCCCGAGTCCTCTTGGGGTACATTCTTTTTTTCTCAGGCAGCTTGTGAAAAACCGAGGTTGTTGCTCATTTCCAGTGTTAGGAAGAGCTGTTCGTTAGGCACAGGAAAATGAAGCCCAGATAACAGCAGTGGTTGTTGAACTGGCGCACATGTTTGGGGAGGTTAATTCACTTCTAAGCTACTTACAAAAATACTGCCATTATCTTTCCAGCATGGATCCCGCCCCCATCAGTCCAGGGCCTCCTTTTTCTCTTATGTGAAAGGGGGTAGCGTGGAGGTTCACTGGGAGAATTAGAAAGCCGCAGAATGAAATGATGACTTTGACCCCATTTTGTTAACAGCTGACCTAAAGCAATCATTCAGCTTGAAAAGAAATGGGAAAGTAGACCTGGAATCCACATTCCACTGCCCAAAGAAATCTAGCAGAGGGTAAAATGTTTCAAACTATTAAAGCCATTTAAAAGCTTTGCCCCCACCCATCCAAAGAAGGAAGCTAGAGAATGCAGGAGTGAGTCAAATAGAATTAGAGCACTCCTCGAGAGCTGGAGGGGACTTCTGTGAGTATTGAACGATCCCTTTTTCTGTGAAAGGTGAGGAAACTGAGGGTTAGAGAGGTGAAAAGGCTTGTCCAAGGTCACACAGCATTTGAGGCCAAGCTGGTGCAATAACTGTTCTCCCTGTCACATACTTTCCCACCAGTCCTCAATAATGTTAGTCCTACAGAAAGAGATTTGTCTTCTTGCTTTGGATAACTCTGTGCCTGGCACATGGAGACTGTAGCACACGTGTGGAAAACACGTCTGTCCATGTACAGAGCCCCTCTTTTGCTGCAGGGGTGTAGGCAGCTGCCAAATAAGCATGGGGATTCCAAACTTTCAACTATCCTTGTACCTGAGGATTCTGGAAATGAATTGGTCAAGTCAGTCAAATGTGGGGGGAAGAAATCCATGTTTGGGGATTCTTTTCCCCAGAGGTTATAAAATAGAGAGCAGATTAGGTACAAAATCTGGCAGGCTGCATACTACCCTTCATAAAGTCTCTGCAGGTGAGAATTGCAGTATTTCAGCATCCTGTCTGGCTCGGATTTAGACATCTGTATTCTTCCCTCTCGTATCATTGCAGGCAGATAGACATTTCCCCCAAATAAAGCTGAAGCAGAGAAATAAGGACAAGACTCTCGGAATTCCTGGGTTCTGGTGTCAGGGTTTAGTGACAAGGTGGCAAGCCCAGTTCTCTCTCTTTCTATTTCCTGTCAGCCAAGGGGACTAAGAATAGTTGCCGCGTTCCTGAGCATCAGCGGGATCCTTGAGCTCCTGTTTGGAAAGCAGAGCGATAACTCCTTGTCAAAACACCCAGCTGCTGCTGGGACTAGCTTTGTGAACACTGCAGACAGACAGTGAGAGAAGATTCTGGAAGTCCTGGAGGGGTGCTGGCCTTGGGAGTCAGGAAAGGGGTGTTTCTGGTGACTACAGAACAGTGTGGGTGGGAGACCTCAGATGAGACCCAGGGCCACTGAGATAGCCAGGGAGGGGACAGAGCCCTCCACTGCTGTCCTGGGGTGGCCATGATGCAGCCCTGGAGGGTTTGGGCAGGAAGGGGCTATTGCAATGAGGTACTAGTGGGCTCCAAAACAGGCTCCAGAACCCCAGCCTGGAACCTTCAGTAGCTCCAGCAATGACAAGTGTGACCTCAAGAACTGAATGCTGAGACCCAGTTGGGCACTATTTTGATCAAAGGGTGGCTCTGCAGTTGACTGAGCAAGTGCTCCTGAGATAAGAGTCTCCTATCAGTCCTAACCCAGGGTCAGGGAGAGGGAGAGGGAGAGGGGATGATAAGATCAGAACCAGTTTTAAAACAAGTTGGGTAAATCTGTCACATGGTGGTTCCTGTAGAATTGCCCCTTTGTTCTGTGGGTCCTTAACTTTCTTTAGCAACTGTCTTTCTAAGCCGTCTAGGGCATCTGTGCTGTATTCTACTCGATATGTATTTGCTGAAGTGAGTTTATTGGAATTTTAGGTAGTTTCCTGGAAAAGTGACCTAGGTGGAAACAAGGTGAGAAAGAAGAGTCTGGGCTCCAAGAGCATCAAATCCACCTTGCTCTTTCCAGCTGAGTGGCCAAAGACAGGGCAGGGCAGGGACTTGTCCAAGGCCAAAGACACTGTAAAGGCCGCAATGGGCATGGATCTAGGGCCCGACTCACATCTGATTTTGCAGCACTAGAACAAAAAATGGCACAGCAAGGTTCCCCCAGCCCACACCTGCTGCCTGCCACCTGTCAAAGGCCCTGTCTCTGCTTGCTAGAGACAGGAATGTACAGGACTCTGGAAAAAATCCTGAGTCTCAGAGATGACAAAGGCAAGGGCAGCAGCCACTGGGCAACTTTGAAGCCAGGAGGCAACCCTAGGCCCTGCTGCCCTCTGCGTCCCTGCTGCCTGTCCTGTGTGATTGCCCTGGATGGATTTGAGGATTCCACTGAAAGACAGTTCACCCCACTGACAGGAACTAGACGACCCACCCCACCCCACCCCGCCTGCAAAGTAAATAGGATATGTCTTGTCCCAGCTTCAGTGGAACCACTGTGACTGGTGGAACCACAGGCCGCTCCCTTCCCTATTGCTGGCCCCGTCACCAGCTCTTCAGGTGCTGGGGGTCTCCCCACTGCGATTCTTTCTCCTTGGAATACCTGTACCTCTTTCCTTACCTGGATGAACCTTGACTCAGAGGGTCCCTCCCAGAAGTCTTCCCTAGACCCCAGGTTAGGTTCGGCCTGTCCTCTCTGATCCACAGGGATCCCCCATGTTTGTAGCAAATACACACCCAAGAAGGGCCAAGAAACCTGGTATATTGTTATTATGACCCCCTTCTAAGGAGAGTGTGTCCTGATGTCTCATGTTGACACCAGTGTTACAGAGCCAGGTGCACACGATCCACTCACCAGCAGTGATCCCCACAGCCCCACAAGGCAGGTGCTGTTCATGCCCATTTCCCAGATGAACCCTCGAAACCTTCAGCCTCTTCTCAGGGATTGAGGGCTCAAGAGCTCCGAGGCCAGGGGTTGGGCCCAGGTGGTCTGTGATGAGCCACTGAGGCTTGCGGCAGAATCCAGAGTAGGGCAAGATAGGGACATAGAGACTGGGTATATTGAGGGGTATAGATGAAAAAACTGAAAGCCCAGTGGTGGTGGGTGGTGGGAGATGGGAAGAGGTCTGAGGATGACAATCTGAGGGAATCTTATGTCAGATTTGTCCCTTTCTGTGTTACCTGAGTAAAGCCACCTTATCTCCCTGCTGATTCCAGGCTGGTTCTGGAAACAGAAGCTCTCGATCAGGGTCTGCCCAGGGTGGAAACAGGCTTTTTGCTGCTTATCCCTGCTGGAAGGCAGGGACGGGGTCTTGCTTGTCTTTGGACACATAACTGGTGTGCTCCCTAGCCTGGCCCCTAATGTGGGCCTGGCACACAGTCAGGGCTTAGCACGTTGTCCGGCTGAACAAGGAGTATTAGATACTCATTAAATAACACCCAGTGTTTACTAAGGGCTTGTCATGTTCTTTGTTCCTGGGTGGTTGTCCTCCAGAGTGGACCAAGCCAGTCCTCACCTGGGAACCCTGCAGAGGGTCAGTGTGCAATCTCCCTTCCTGATGTGTCTCCTCAAAGGCGTCTGAATGCTGATATGACTTCCCTCTCCCAGGTTGCGTGGATCCTACTCAGACCTGCACTATGGCTACATCGAAAACGCCCTGGTGGACCTCACAGGAGGGGTGGTCACCACTGTCAACCTGCACTCCTCCCCTTCTGATCTGCTGATGGCAGTAAAGATGGCGGCCGAGACAGGCTCCCTGATGACTTGCGCCACCCCAAATGGGGTGAGTAGATGAGGAGCCCCTTTGCACTGTTCCAGTCTTTGCCCCCCACCGCCCAAGTGTCCAGCCAAGCACCCAAAGTCGGGGAGGGGAAAGGCAAGGGCCACGGTGGAGCATTTGCTGGTGAGCTTTACCCTGCTCACAGCTCACCTCGTCTAATCCCAGTAGCCCTCCCTCTGAAGTGAGGAGTGCAGAAATCACTTCCCAGAAGAGGACACAGGCTGAGGGGTAAGCAGGGTGTTCCACACACAGCCAGAAAGTGCTGAGCAGGGACTCTGGTGCTACTGCCTTCAAAGCCTGGACCTACTACTTCTTCCTGACCAGGAGCCTGATAACCTGGGGGTCATCACTCACTGCATAAGGCAGTTCCTGCTGCTATGAGGAGCTTCTTTGTATTCTGTTTTGGGTTTATAAGGCCAGCACGTCTCATTTTGAAAAGCTTGAGGGGATCCTCCAAGGTATTTGAGTCTGTTAGGCAAGGTCTGTGCCCTATCCATGGGACACTTCCTGCACTCTTTAAATGTATGGGTTTGGAATCCCACTTCTCTAACCCAAAATGCCACCAGAGATCTACAGTAGATCAGAGATCTACAATGCACTTTCAGTCCCCGTTGCTCATTTCAGGGGCCTCAGCAGAATCCCTGCCTCCTGCTCTCTATTCAGGACACATTCTGTGCTGGGTCTTGTCCATCCTGGGTGGTTGGTGGAGCAAACAGCCCAGATCATCAGGACTCTGTGGTGTTCCTTCAGCCATGCGGCAGTCTCCTGGACCCTCAGTCACCCTCCGGCTATCATCTCTGCCTCTCTATAAGAGAGTTCTGCACACGGGGAGGGAACTCAGTGCTTGGTCTGCTTTTCTCCTCTGCAGCCAACCGCTGGGGCCCAGGTGATGAAGAACGGGCTGGTGAGTCAGCACGCCTACACCGTGACCGGGGCTGAGAAGGTGAGGCTGGCCGGATGGCCTGGCGTCCTGCCCCTGGGTTCTGCCCTGGGGTTCTTGCCCCTCTCAACAGGAGCCAGAATCCCATGCCTCCAGCAAGCCCAGCAAAGCTGACATGTGTCCCTCCTACCCTCACAGTGGCAACTTCCGTGGGCAGCCTCGCTCCCTGGTCTTCAACGAGGAGTTCTGGTACCCAGGACCCTCTGTCTCAGGAACTGCTCAGTGACCTTGCTCTCCCTAAAATGATCTCAGGTCAGAGCCTCTAGCTAGGCCAGGGATTAGTCCTAAAAGAAGGCAGAAGGATCCTGCTGTTAAGTCAGGGCTGGGGTGATGTGCCCTGGGATGTTCACGCTAAACTGATAGAACAAAGATACTCTAAACTACAGGGGCTGAACCAAGATAAATTTCACTTTTCTCTTGGTTAAGCAGACAATTGGGTCTCGTAGTTGGCTTTGCCATCCTCAAGAGGGGCCGTCCACCTAAGAGCCCAAGACAGCTGCTCTGAGTCCCTCATCTCCCAGTCAGCAGAGGAGAAAGAAACCTAATTTAATCCTGTGGCCACACCAAAGCCCAAGGGAGGCTGGGAGACACACCATCTAGCCGGCTTCCATGTGCCCAGATGAAACATGATTCCTGTGGAAGAAAGGGGGGTGGGGGACAGCACTAGAGGGCAATCTTTCCCCAGATGCATGAACTGCCGTGGGTGGACAGAGATGTGTGTAATTGCTGTGTGGGCATGAATGGTCTCCACTGAAGTCCAGCTTTTTCCATTCATGTGGGGAGAAGCTGAAGCCTGATGGGAAAAAAAAAAAAAACAAAACGCTTTTTGCAAGGTCATGGAACAGCAGCAAGAAAAATGGCCCATTGAGGGACCTCGTTTCCCTATCCCCATCTGTGCTTGTTGTGCAGCCGGAGCAATTCCACTTGCCAGTCTTGTGAGGTTTCTTGCTAATGGCCCACCTCTTTATTTCCCATTTCCCACTACCTCTAGGCCCTAAGAGACAGAGTTCCAAACTCCAAAGTGTCTGTCTCACAGGGACTTGCGGACCAGGATCGCTGAGTGTCAGCTTCAATTTGTGGCTTTCTCAAACTACCCCCCCCCATATCGATCCGTTTCTCCTGGCCATTGACTGAGGCCAGTCGCTCCATTGTTTCATGTTTTACTGAGTGTCTCAATTCACAGAACAGGGCCAGTATCTCCTGTCTCCTGACTGCCTCCCTAAGGTAAATCAACAAGGAACTGCCCCTCTGCGTTAGGTGCCTACTAGAAGAGATCTGGCACCTAATAAATGTTTGCTGGATCAATGGGTAATTGCGCTAGCATGAGTGTATGAATGGATTTGTCTTTGGCCTGTGACCATAACATTGCAGATCCACCATCACAGAACAGAGCAAGGAGCCCACAAAACATTTCCCACCAGCAAGAAAAATCTCCCTGATCACCGGAAGCCCGAAGAGATCTCAGTCACAGTGGCTCCAGACTCCAGTCCTCCAAACTGTACTACAAACCCTTGCCTGAGTTCTCAGTGGGACAATCAGTACCATCATCACCCCTGACCACATATGAACACTGTGCAGTGTGAAGCTCCCCTGCCCCAGATGTGGACAAGTCTGGGGATGGAAATAGCTTTTATCTTCAGCTTTTTCCACTTTCCATGCTGTCTGGACTCTTGTGTGGATAAGACCTTGCCACTGATTCCAAATGGGGAAAAGAGAGTGGTGATCAAGTGACATCCGCCATGTTGGTCATGGGAAGAAGGAGTGGTCTGAATGGAGCACCTCACCTGGGATGATGGATGATCAAAAGACCATGTCTTCTGTGGTCCATCCCACCCTGCCTTTCTGAGCAGCTGACCCTTTGCAGAAGGTGCCTTTAGGAGCACTAGCCTAAAGATCCTCTGTGAAAACAGGTTTCCAAACACATTTGGGAAAAATGCAGGTCACTATTTCCCTTTCTGGGAAACTCGCAATATACATTAGCAGTTTAAAGGTTCTGAGAAGGTCTGTATTAATAAGATAAGTACTACATGGTTTTAATTTACCATTAGCCATGAAACCATATTTTCTGGGAAAAACTATCAATGGCCAATGGAACATATTCAAAAGAATACATCTGAGGAGCTACTATTCCAGGGTAGGTAACCTGGGCCACCTCTTGCCCAATGACACCTTTTCTAAGAGAGTTGGCCAAAGTAAGGAGCTAAGGTCGGCAGCCAGGGCAGTGAAGAAACTGAGTCAGTCCACTCTTACCTGTAGCCATGACCTTGCCTCAAATGTGACCCTTGCACCCCTTGCCAAGCTCCATGTGGTCACTAGTAGGGGACCATCATAAAGGACACCATCACACATGGCCCAGACTTCGACTTGGTCAAGGAATCCTCCTCCAGGGAGAGGAGGCTATAACGCTGAGCCACCAGTGTTAAGATTAAACCAGCCCATAAATGTAGCCTGCTTTTTAATCTTCTCATCCTCCCTCCAGGCAGGACACAGACAGGAAGATAAATGAAATTGGCATTTTTTATTATGCACCTAGCTCCGCAGTGACTCCCCTGAGCAAGGGGGGTGAGTGTTTATCGGCATGCCTCATTTAGCCTGCTCCCAGCCCCTTTGAATCACTGGCTGCTTTCCTTCCATGTGCCCAACTGAGCCCCTGACTATCCGTTGGGCATTGAGGGTGGCTCATTAAGCTCTGTGGGCCACCGGGCAACCATTTCTCATGTCCCTGCTCAGTGGACTCCGGCAGGTGCTGGCAGCTAATGATGAACTGTGTGCAAGGCCTTGGGGTAGATCAGGGAGGGGTGGGAACTCTGTATCAGGAGACCCTGTGGTGGCACCAAAAGCCAGAGCATGTTCCACTGTGGTGCTGGCCAGAGATGGGGCAGACAAGAGAGCAACAGGAAAGACCCTCATCCCAGCCAAGTTCCAGAGCCCCCATGTGGCCATATTACTTCTCAGGGCAATGCCCTGTTGGCAACTGGGCCAGGGGGATCAAGGGTTAATTTTGAGGCCAAGATCACAGCCACATCTCAGAAGGAGTCTTTATCTATGTCCAATTTCAAGATTAAGAGCCTGGTCTTTGGAGAGGAACAGTATCTAGGATAAGAATTCTGCCCCACTCCTGGCTTACTTTGAGGCCTTGGGAATCTGGCTTACCCTCTCTGATGCTCAGTTTTGTCCTCTGCAAGACAAGTAACCATCTACTCCAGAGGACTGCACCTGAGGTAAGGCAAGTTAGCCGGCCCCTAGCTCTGAGCCCCGCCTCCACATATGGTCTTCTCTGAACCCTGATGCGCTGCTCAGTTTTCTCAGCCCTTCTGACCTACAGTCAGTGGACTCACTCGCTCCCACCTTCTGCTCTCTGCTCAGAGGGCCTTAGCACAGATCAATATCCCAGCTACAACTCGATCATATTTTAATCCCCCCCTCCAGGCCGAGAGCTCTAAGCCTCCGAAAATGGAGGTTTTAGGGTGTGCTGTTGTTTCTTGTACCTTTCCTACAGTCCTGCCTTTGGATTAGTGGGAATAAAGGAGCCAGGGTGCGACCTCAGTATCAGATGAGTGACAATATGCAGTGCTTGGCCACTGCAGGTCATCTGCTCTTAGAGGCTTCTGGCCAGCAGGATGAGGTGCAGGATGAGGAGGTCTAGCCTCAGCCCCTCGGTTCCCAGGCTGTCCCAGTGTCACAGCGGCCTTCTCTGCCCTCTGCCTTCACGACAGCACTATGGAGATCGCACTGTAGCTTCCCACAAGAGCTGGCAGGGAAGGGGGCTCTGTCCCTGGGATAGAGATACCTACTTGTGACAGGGGGTGGAGGAGGCTGGGGACCCATAAAGATCTGTCCTCTGCAGCCAGAAGCTACATCCTCTGCTATTTATCTGCTATTAAATCTGAGCTCACCCAGGTTCTTGGATGCAGTCGGAGACTATGATAAAGTGGCACCTGCCCTGCAAAGGGCTCAGCAGAATGAGGGGCCATTTTCTTCTCTATCTCATTCCAACTCCATGCAGGCAGCAAGAAAGACATTGATTTTTTTTTTTTTCCTTTCAATTTTTTTTTTTTTCCTGGCTGCAGCCAAATGAGGTCAGAAGTTAAATTAGTCCTCGGAGATAAAGAAGCAGCTGCATTCATATTCCCTCTTTCTGCTGACTTTTGCCAGAGAGCCCTGACAGTTTCCTTTTCTGTTTTTTGTTACAGATTCAGTACAAGAGGGGCTGGGAAGAAATCATCCGCCTGTGGAACCCCTGGGGCAAAACAGAATGGAGAGGGCGCTGGGGAGACGGGTATGGCTTCTCACTGAGAGCTCAGCGTCCTGCCTGGGCAGATATTACTTCAGGCCTGTCCAGCTCACAGCTAGGTGTGGCTGCCCGTCCACTTCACACTCCCATGATGCCATTCTCTAGTGTCTATCAGGCAACGACAGTGTGCCCTCTGTACAGTGTGCTCTGTGCTGCTGGGTGGGTGCTATGAGGTATGTACAGATGATAAGACCCTCCAGGACACGAAAGTCTAGGGCTGAGAACCCACATACCCAGGGCAGGTGGCAGGGCAGGGCTGAGCCCCTACTTGGAAAGAGAGAGGTAGAGAGGCTCATCCCTGAAAGAGAGCCCATGGAGTCACATCTGGGGGAACTGGGGAAACCAAGACAAAGGTCTGAACAATCTTTTTACTCCACCTACTCAGGTCAGGCCTGCCTGCTCATCTGGACTCCCAGGTGTCCCAGGAGTCTGCAGGGGCACCTTGTTCATGATAGGAGTAAATGGAGTAGATGGATCTCCAGTGTCCAGAGGAGCATGCCCTGGTAGGGTCCAGCTGTATGGTCAGCAGCCAGGGGACAATCCCTGGTGTCCCACCCACCCCCACCCAACTGAGAATGTGCAGGTGGCCCTGGGAAAGGTCGAGGGTCAGCAATAGGTTGCTTGCTTCTCCTGGCAGCCCAAGAGGCACTCCTCTGAGGACCTGGGCAGATGTGTGAAATGCATCACAACAGTGGCCACAGCCTTGTTGCCGGTGGGGGTGGGGGTGGGGAGCGTTAGGGGAAAGGAAATGCAACACCTTCAGACAGGACACAGGACCCAGTGAGCAGTGGAAAGCAGCGCCCAGAGCACAGCGGGTTCTGAAAGGTGGGCGCAGTCAGCTGGCTCCAGACCCCACTGCCCTCTGCCCAGACCCAGCCTGCAGCCCTGCCAGGCTGTGGCACCACTGCTCCAATTCTCTGAGAGACCCAGTGGCTGGTGTCTACCTGGCACATGTGGGAACTCAGCAAATGTTGAGATGAAGGTTTAATGGGGGTAGGGGATGAGTAGAAAAGCAAGGGAGGGAGGAAAGAAAGGAGGAAACAGCAAAATGAATTTGTAGACGCCCCCTGGAGAACAGGGCCCCTGAATCCAGCCACAGAAGGGAAACAAACTTGCAAAACCATGAACCAGTCCAACCTGGCAATGTCTTCCTCACCCCGTCCCCTTCCTCCTTTTTCTCTTGCCTTTATTCTTTCTTTCTCCTCAGGGGTCTCCTTTTCCCTTTCAACATAAATTCTAGAATCCTCTCCCTTTTCAAGTTCTTCTTGTCCGCCATTACCCCGAGCTGTCAAATATGGCACAGTAGGTGATTTGATTTAGCCAGAACCCCTAGTTTGGGGTTGGCTATTAGAGGTAGGAGTAGAGCAAAGGCCGGTGGCAAGGACAGATTCTGTAGGCTGGGGAGCAGGCAATATTCTCCCAAGAGTTGCTATTTCATCCATGTCCCTGTGCTAAGCCTCGAATGACCTGTAAGGGACACCAGAGATCAGGGAAAGACAGTGCCCCGTGGATGGACATGTTGGGAAGAATGTCATAGACTGGATTGAACATGAGTTGCCTTTGCAGGGAGGGAATATGCTACACTTCAGAAGGGACACTGGGTAAGAGGGCCAGCATCCCACCATCCCTGACCAGGAATATGTGTAATCTGCTCAAGGCTAACAAGCTGGCCTCAGTCAGAAGAAGTGCAGAGAGGGGGGCTGGGGCTGGATGGCCGGATGCCAGCTGAGAAGCTGGGATTTATTCCTTACAGGCTCAGGCATGAAGGGGAGCCATGCCTGCAGAGAGGGGATCTAGCAGCACCGGCTCTGTAGGATCATGTCCCTTGTGAATGCTGAGGGTTGCCACCTCCCAGCAAAACCCAGGCTGGAAGGAAGCAGTGGGGTCCGCATAATCACTGTCTCCATGCAGGTGGTCGATTTCTTCCTACTTTTTAGGAATGGAGATGGATGGAGGGAGCTGGATGGTCTAATCTCAGCCATAATTGAAATTTCAGTCGCACACACTTAAAGGCAAACTTACATGAGTCGATAGAGTATTGATTTACACTACATTTATTTTCCCTTACACACTGCAGAAAATGTAATTATCACTTAATTATAAAATTGCCATTTTACAATAACACATCTGACTGCCTCAGCCTGCAGCCAGAAGCCCGAGTGGTGGTCCCTGCCTTGCTGTCCCAGCACAGAGGTGACCCAGGCTGTCAATGTGAGCTCCTCTACGGGGAAAGATCTCATTAGATTTTGTGCCTCTGGGGCCCATCGCCTATGAGCTTGCCTCTGCTTTGAACAGCAGACTGAAGGAGGGTCTCCCCCTCCCTAGACTCTGGACGAGCTTCATCATCCCAGTGATGTGGACAGTGGTGATTAGTTAACTAAGCAAGGAAGGAAGCAAATCTTCTTGTGTCCTGAGTATGTGACAAGGCACGTGTCAGACCCCTGTGGTGGTATAATGGTACACGAGGCTCCTGGCACTTGGAATCTAGCGAGGGAGGGCAACAATAGCAATACAGGGTGCTGAGACTAAAATAGGAGTGGTGAGGGATGCTGGTGCTCAAAGGAGGGCACCTACTCTGGGTGTGCAGCAGGTGGGTCATCAGGGCCATGGGAGGCTTCCTGGAAGAGGTGCCCTTTAGAAGGAGAGATCAGTGAGAGTTAACAGGTTACAGAACAGAGGGGAGGAAAAGCACTCCAGATGGGGGAACATCAAGGTGAAAGCCAGCCTGTGGGGTTGGAGTGTCTTTTAAAAAATAAAGACATTCGTGACTGCTGGGGCACAGAATGAATTCAAGCACAAGGTGGGGTGGGGAAGTACAGAATTTCCCAGGTAAGTGTCGAGATGTGGGCAGAGGCCAGAGTTTTCTTTAAGGAGGTGGAACTTTGCCTGGAGAGTAATAGGGAACCCCTGGCATGTGTTCAGTAGGGAAATGACATAATCAAGTTCATATTTGAGAACAACGACTTGAATGGCAATGTGGAGAGTAGGTAGGAACGTGGGAAGGACCCAGTAGAGGGAGACCAGGTCAATGTTCAAGGGGGGTGAGGGTGATATGAAGAAGGACAACAAAAGTAGGGGTAGAAGTGAGTGAGTGGCTGCGAGAGGCGTGTAGGAGGCAGAATCGATAAATGAATAATCTTTGGTGACTGTTTAGAGCTGAGGGTACCAAGGGAGAGAGGCAGAGAGGGAGAGAGGAGAGACTCTTCATTTTTCTCAGGCAATAGAGGAGGTAAAGGGTGAGTACGGGCAGATGATTTGAGATCACCATGAGATTCTAGTGGAAATGGGTGGTGGAATATAGATCCATCCAGAGCTCGGCATAGAGGAACAGGCTGGGGACAGGTGTTTGGAAGCCATCAGCATGAGAGAATGACTGAGTCCTTTCCCTAGGAAGTAAAAATGGCCTGTGACAAGTGACCCTGCTAGGGCAACATACGGTTGATATAGAATGCTCTGCGAGATCTCACCCCGTGTCTGTCCACGCACAGGTCCCGGGAATGGCAGGAGACCCGTGACCAGCGGAAAAGCCAACTGTATGAGAACAAGGAAGATGGAGAGTTTTGGTATTAGCCTCTTTAAGAATGCCATTTTGAACCTTTTACCGTTACCCAAACCCTCGGTCCCCCTTTCCCTAAACTTTCATGAGGTTGGAAATGAGAATTGCAGAGACCTGTTTAGAGGGAGCCTATTTCTTCTACAAAGACAAAAAGACTTTGGATGGGACATCATTGTGTTCCCTGTCTTGGTGTGAAAGTCACCTTGGTTATGAGGTACTGGGCTTTCCCAGATATTTTGATGATAAAGGGAATGAGGGCATCCAGGATTTGAAATAACAGCTTCTTGGAAGCCAGGCAACCTGGTTGTCATGCCCATATCTTCCATGTCATCTTGTTGTGACCCTGCATGCAATTCCACAATCTCCCTCTGAAATGAATCTCCAAAAGAGGAGCGGGAAGTTCATTTCTTAACCGGACTCTGGGATTCTGGGTGGGATGTCACTGTCATCACCCAGAAATCAGGCAGACTGGACAACCAGATGCTTTAAAAAGGCAGGTCCCACCATGTGCACACCTCTTAGAGGAGGAAGTGGACATTTCTTGGAGGGGCTTTCGAGTTTACTTAGTGACATATTTAGATGAAATTTAGCAGATGTGAAAAGGAGCCTGGGTTATTAAGAATCAGAGGAACAAATGTAAATTTGAAGTATAAATATCCCCCAATATTTCCACTTTTTTCACAGTAGGAGGTGGGATTTTGGGTGTGGACTCAATTTTGTTTTCATAAAAACCTCAACAGTGGATTTGGCAAAGGGCCCCAGGGAAAAGCCAACTTCCTGGCAGCATGTGGGGCCCACAGCAGAGAGGCTGGCGTGTCCCACTGGTCATGGAGGGCTCATGGTTGGATCAGTGACTCAGGGAATAATTAATGATATAGCCCCTCCCAGGTGACACGAAAAACTCAAAATATGACTCTGTTATTGCCCTCCCAAACACTGGAGGGAGAGATCCTTAAAAAGCAGCGTGGTGCTAAATCAGCAAGAATCTGACCCAGGTCTTTGGGTGATAAGTCAATGGATACTTGAGCTGATGCTGAAAAGATACAATGAAGTGATGGGAACCCTCACCAGGGGACACACTGGCCGTCCTTTAGTGACATGTATATGTTTTCCACAGGATGTCATGTCAAGATTTCCAAGAGAACTTCTCCTGCCTGTTCATCTGTAACCAATTCCCCATCACTCTGGACCATGGGATCACACCCCATGAAAGATGGCACCTAACAATGTTTAAGAACCAAGTGCTTCTTGGAAACACCACAGGTAGGTAGGATGTTGGAGATCATTCTGCCAGACAGGCAGACCTTCAGCCCCAGTGCTGCCCTGGTGTTGAACATCTCTGACCTTTAGTTCTAAATAGACCATTAGCCTGATGCTGAAAGGAGAGGAATTTGTAAGCTACTGCTTCTTCAAGGAACATGGCAGCTGGTGGTATGTGGCAGGAGAATCTCTACCATGCCTCCCTTGGCCCTTTGTGTTCCACCAAGTTTCTTCTTCTCACCTCCATCTACCTCTAGGGAGTGGAACAGAATCCCTGCTCTTTAGAACATATCCAGGATGGTGGGTAAGGCTGTGAAAAGAAGCCCAAACCAAAGTTGAGACCTTGCTTAAACCATTGTCTTTGCTGCACACTAACTTTGTGACTCTGAGAATATAGCTTATGTCTTTGTCCTCAGCCTCCCCAACTGTAAATGTTGGAATGAGTAAGCCTGTCTGCTCCTTGAACCTACAAAGCACCACCCAGACTCAAGGAAGAATGTCCCTACCCCAGGTTGGTTGTAAGACAGCTGTGGTGGCACTTCTGAGCCATTAAAGGTTCCCCTGGGATAAAACTTTTTGACTTTGTCCTTACTTCTAAGTCACCTTCCCTTATTGTACCTCCCGCTCCCTGTGACATTGATAAGTGAAATTGCTTCCTGTGGAGTTGAATCAGAGTGTGCTAATATATCCTTGATAAAAGAGGTTGTGTACAATATATTTGTGTGTGAAAGTGCGTATGTGTACATATGCATTTCTTCTCCTGAGCAGCTGCCTGCTGAGAATGTGCTGTTTGAATGACCCAAGGCCCCAGGGTATCCTTCTTTTCAACCTCCTGGTGCTAGTGATCACTCTGCTACTCAGATAGCCTCCTCACCAGGAGGCCATGGACAGACTCAAAGAACTGCCCAGTCATTCTTGGGCAGCAAATGTTCTGATTCATCTTCCTGAGCTGTGCCTGCCTATACAGCCAAAGCCCTCTTCCCTGGATATGATGCATATCAATGAAACAAACAAAATTATACATGGGGGCCATTTTTAGGAATACCTTACAGGGAGGGAAAGAAGGGAGCCATTGATGCAGCACCTGCTGTATGCTGCTCCGTACATTTTAATGCATTGTCTTCCTCAATCCCCATAGAAAGCCCATGACTGCGATGGTCTTCAGGTCCCTCCCGCACTCTCAGAGCTTCCCAGTTGTGACCTAAATCTTCTGATATGTGTCTATTCACCTTGATCCTGACTTATCTTTATTTTTTCATGCATTGAAGAAATGTTTCCACATGAGATTTTCTTCTCGCTGTAGCTTCCACGAGCATGCTTGGGTAGAATAGCAGTGTGGAGCGCCCTCTCTGCCTGTTTTCCCATTTCCTTTGATGCTTGAACCATTGACACCATTTCAAGGCTCCATGGTTACATCAGAGCATAAGGTCATGCATACTTCAGGACTCTGGAGTTTCACTTATTATTATAAACACAGCCCTTGACTTTACATTTGAAAAACATTAGCAAGTGGGGACTCTACTCCCTCCCTGTTTTTAAGACGAGGAGACTGGAATTTAGGAAATAAAGAAACTTGTACCACAACTGGGTGGAGACCCAGGTCTTAGGTCTCCAAATGCAAAGTGTATAAGCCAACCCCACAGGACTCTCTGAACTGGACATAACCCTCATTGAGGGTCCCAGCAGTGGAACTGAGCACCAGTAATGAATGGCTCTTTCTCACCCAGGAGCACCCAGAAGGGAAG
Source organism: Marmota flaviventris (assembly GCF_047511675.1). Taxonomy (NCBI): domain Eukaryota; kingdom Metazoa; phylum Chordata; class Mammalia; order Rodentia; family Sciuridae; genus Marmota; species Marmota flaviventris. The sequence goes on along the minus strand of NC_092511.1, from coordinate 23,633,999 downwards.
CCCAGTACTTCTTTGATGTGTCAGAGCTCATGAGGGGCCACAATGTTGTGGTGTCCTTCACTGTCAGGCCACAAAGCTTGAAGGCAGAAGATGAGAACTTTCCGATACGCTTCCAGGTGTTCAAGGTAAGGCAGCCTGTCTCAGGGCTTGCCCTTTGGGACATTTCTGTATACCTTGGGCTGGGGAGAGTGGCTGGTCAGGCTGGGAGATTGGAGTACACCACAGCTTTGGAGATAAAGCCCAAGGGTCTGGAGCACTTACCTGTCCAACTTGAAATTTGAAATGAAACAAAATGAAAAAAAAAAAAAAAACCTTAAAACTAGAGGGAAATTAGACTTGACATTGTTTGTAATGGGACATACCTCCTGCCTGGGTCATTTGTCAGCTTTTCCTGGTATGATGCAGAACTTAATGCATGTACCTTAAAAGGTGGTCTGATCTAAATTCAGCTGTTGTAATTAGGCAGATTCCTGGGCCTGCCACAGACCTCCTAATCAGATTGTGCAAGAACTGAGTCTGAAAATCTGTGTTTTAATAAGCTCCTGAGGGGCTGATTATGCACATTATGTTTGAGAATCATTGGTCAAACTTTTGTAAAGAGTTAAAGGAAAACAAAACAAAACAGCAGTTATAAACCCAGGAGCTGTGTTGAGGTACCTGGTCTGCCCAGCCAGGACTCAAACACCAGATAAGTCTACTAAAAGCATCTCAGCCAACTCTTCCATTTTGAATGGAAGACAGAAGCCCCAAAGACGGTCTCAGGTCTGCCCCAGTGCACAGCTCCTGGGCTGGTTACTGTCTGCAAGCCTGGGGCCCCAGAGCTGGGCAAAACAACACCCTGGTGTTAACTGTTTTGCCCAGAGTCTTTTCATTTCAGAAGCCCTAGCAGGGCTGTAATCATTCTCAGTTTTAAAAATACTACCAGAGCCCACTTCTCTCTTTTCTACCAGAGATGCATTATTTCTCAGCTGCCCAAGATCTCCTCAGACTCTCTGGATATCTCAGTGGATAAGGATCCTGATTGAGTTAAAAAACCAAAGAGGAGTCTAGACCTTGACAACTCAAAAGATATTTGAGTTCTTTTTTGCTGTGCAGCTGAGAAAAGAGGCTCTATGTGTGCCAGCTGCTGGGCTCTCTGGCGCACTTGGGACTCAGTGGGAACAATGTCTGGCACAACTGAAATTGTACCCCTGGTGCAGGCCTGTGCTCCCCAACTGCTGCAGGAGCAGGGAGCAGTGGTAGATGAGCAGGCAGGCAGAGGTGAAGACAGTGGAAAAGGGTAGATAAGCCATTTTGTCCTTGCCCCAAAGCACCTCCCCCAGGCCAGGATTGTGCTTGTGCTCTTCCTGGGCACAAGCCCCTTCCCTAGAGTGACAGCAAAGTTCTCTCTTATCTCCAGCCCTGCCTGTGTCTCTCCTTTCTCTTCAATGTTATCACTGCCATGAACAGTAAACACACCTTGCTGAGGGACAAACGGTCACCTCCTCCTCTCAGACACCTTCTTTCCTCTTCAATTTCCTTCTTATTGTTCACAATTGAGTAGGTTTTCTTTTTTACAACCCTGTATGGAGTTAGAGTAATCATCCATTTACCACCAGTGTGCCAGGGAACAGGTCAACTGCACAAAAAGAAGGGGCACAAGTCCCTGAGCCAGGCTGGGGGATCCCACCTATCTTTCTGTTGTGGTCTGGCTTATGTTAGTTGGATTTCCATTACTGTGACAAAATGCCTGAGATACAATCAACTTAAAAGGAGGAAAGTTTTACGTTTGGCTCATGGTTTCAGGGGTTTCTGTCCATGGTTACTCAGTCCTGTTGCTTTGAACCTGTGGTGGCTCAGTCCATTATGGTGGGGAGGCTATTCACTTCACTGCGACTGGGAAACTGAGAAAAACTGCACCATGAGCTGGGACCCTTAACACATGGGCCTTAGGGGACATTTCCAAACTATAGCAGGCCTCCAGAACATCTTTCTTCCTCTTCCCCACAGGTGGACTCCCAGGTATTGATCACCACCATCCTCACTGGGCAGGCTTCTTGGTGATGCCCTTTGGTAAAGTGTAACCTCTTCCAAAACCGTGTCCTTCACATGTCCTCTGGCTGCAAATTTTTGTTGACCTCTCCAAACAGGTCAACAAAGCAGGAAAATATTTAGTTGTCCTGGTCTGATATTTGGACCCCTAGAGGGTTCTCTTGTTTAACATTCAAGAGGGGCTGCAACCACGAGGCCATCCTCGGTTTTGGGCCCCTAATGCAGAAGGCGGGTGCAGCTGGTTTGTCTGTGTTGTTGAGGGGACCCGAGAAGAACCTTCAGACTCCCAAATCAATCAGCCCCAAATCCATCACAGACCCAAGTGTGCCGTCCGCACGCAGCTTCAGGCATACCCTCCAGTTCCTCTGACAAGCAAATCGCTGCCCCTCCTAAACAGATGACCTGGCTCAGTGTTGATGACAGGTGACTTCAAACTCTAGAGGATAATAGAGAAGGATGGATGAAATCCAGAAACCTGTGCTCCAGGCACACAGCCCCTCCAATGACTGTGAGTCCCTCCACAGCTGTGAGCTCTGCAGTGCCCTTGGCTGCCAGAGGAAGGCACAGGAGGTGGAAGGGAAGCAGGTGGGCCACAGCCAACAGAGGGTGACTGCAGCCCCTCCAGGCCTTCCAGGGGAGTCTCAATAGGTAGACAGAGGCCAAGACAGGGAATCTGAGAGCAGGGGAGACTCAGAAATCCTGGCAGGAAGCTGGCAGCAAGAGATCTGTCCCACAGTGGTGGCCGAGCCACAGAGCAGAAAGTTAGGATCTGCCTCTGGCCCCCGGCCCCACCAGCCATGGATGTGGGACAGTTAAAGGGCCTTGAGGAAATCCTCAAGGGCTAGGAATGGGTTGGCACTCTAGTTCCCAGAGCTGGAGAACAGGGTAAGGACTGGATCCAGGAAAAGGCACAAGCCCCTTCCCTAGAGTGACAGTCAGCTCTGTACCCAGCCAGCCCTGTATTAATTTGAGGTGTGCTCCTCTGAGTGCTGGACCAAGACCTCTCATCACTGCCCACACCCCACTTGCTGGCTGCCCTGAGCAAGTGTTTTCCAAAGAATAGGAAACCTGGGCAGAGCTGTGAGGTCTAATGGAGGGAGGAGAGCAGGACACCAAGGCCATCCTTGCCTCCTAGACTATAGCAGCCAGGCTGCCCACGCACCTCTGCATACACACTCCTGCCTAGAGCATAGGACATAGCTCTGAAGAAGACAGTTATCATGGCTTCTGCCCAAGGGGCCCAAGCAAGTCAGGCTCTCAAACCCACGGGGGCTGCTTCCACCTAGCCCTCTGCTGTACACCTGGGGCAGTGACCTACCTCCTGTCTCACTCTGCAGCCCAACTCTGTTCCTGCTTCCTGTAGAGAAATTCTCCCTTTCCCCCATTTCTCCCCCATAGCAGAACTCATAAATAATCATTTCATGCTGCATAACCATTCTAAATGGAATCCCCATGCTCCACTGTAGTGGGGAAAATTTGTTTAGTAAGGGGTTTTTATTATGTAATATGTATGTGACATCTGGTAATAGGAACTGCATTATATTTATTGTTTTATCTCTAAGAAAATATTGAAATAAAAGGAAAATGATCAGGGCCTATTATTTTCCAATGAGAAGGAATCTCTGGGCTCTTCTGGAGAGAGGGAACAGAGGAAGGGAGAAGAATGCCACTCTGTAATGCAGTGACAGCCAGAGCATTTGCTAAAGGTTTAGGAGAAAGTGGGATTTAAGGCCCCCAAGGAAATTCAGCATTGGCATGATGTCACCAGCCTTCTCTGTGTGTAAGTAGGGGGAGAAAAAACAAAACGAAGCCAGAGACCCAGGATGCTGCTAGGCTTAAAGAGATAGTTTTGTGTGTCATTAATTGTAGTGTGTGGAGTCTAGATGAAAATATCACTATAACTCTAGTGGGTTTTTTGAGAGTTCGCTGTCTCCCTGTCCAGGCCCTGTAATTGCTGTTCTGGTGAACAGAGCGGGATCTGGAAGGTGAGCCTCTCTCCTGGTGGCTGGGGACCATGCTTTCTCACAACAATCACCTTTCTTCCAGTTCCAACAATTCCAGGAGAGGTTGCCGCCCACATTTTTCTCCCCATTCAGACATGATATCCAAGGCATAGAGTATGAAGTCAACTCCAACTTCACAAAGTCCTTCCATCTGATCCCTGGGCACTATGTTGTGGTTCCTTCGGCACCCAGAGAGAAGACTGAATACTTGCTCCGAATCTTCTTGAAAATGCCGGACAGTGACAGGTACAGAGCCTTTGGGATTCTGAGTGTTTTATTCTACTTATTTTTGTAAAAATTCATCACATCATTGTGTGCAGTGCTCTGTGCATTGAATATAACATGGACGGTCAGTGGAGACACAATACTGGCCTTGCTCCAGAGAAGATCACCATAAAGGGGGAAGAGAGACTGGGGATCAATAACTAGACCCCAAGTGATGGGGCCATTGCTGGAAGTAAAGCTGCGTGAAAGGACAGAGTGAAGGGCTCATTGCTGGCCCGAGGGACGGGAAGAGGCTTCTTTGAAAAATGGCAGCACTTGAGTGGGTCCTAGGGGAAAACAGAAAAAAAAAATAGAATTTAATGGCATAAAGGGGAAGGCCACACAAGCCAAAGAAAAGAGACTAGGCAAAGGCACAGGTTTGCTAAATAACGAATGAGGCCGGTCAAGGGTGCGGGAAGGTGGTTGGTGGCATGTGTGTCAACTTGTCTCAAATGTATCCAGAATGGGGGGGTAGACAGGGGGACTGTGAAAGGTGGGCCTGAGTGACACATTCGGGTCCTGGAAGGTCTTGAATATCAAGTCATTTGTGTCAACAAGTTCTCACCCCACTGGGTACTTCATCCCCCTGGCCCAAGGCCCATTACTAACAATTCAAGATGGAACTTAAAACAAAGCCCATCCCCACCCTGGCAACGGGGCTTGCCGTACACCCCCATCTGGTTGTGAGAGATGAAATGGTTAGAAGATCAGACTGTGTTCATCCGACAGGCTGGGCACATAACCCTCGTGCTCCTCTGTTTGCTGACCTCCACGACTTCCCACTTCACATCCCATGGTGCTGAGGTCTTTCCACTCTTCCTTGTCAGAAGTGTCAGCCTCCTATGAATAATGGCCTGGTCATCCTTGTCACACTGTTCTCCTGGTTTTTTAGGAACTCGAGCAACAATTTCGACCTCAGAGAATTGAAGGTAGGTGTGTAGGAAGGTCTGGCTGGCAAGCTTCCTTGGCCACTCCCTGTCCCTAGGGCTTCTGTCTCTCTCCTTGCCCCACCACTAATTGGTAAAAGAAAGGTACCACAATGGGCCAAAGGTGGCTCAAAGAGGTGGGAATAAGGGTGGCCTCAGAGGCCAGTTTGGATCCAACCTCTTCCTTCCACAAGCTTTGGTTTTCCAATTCCCCTAAAAGTTTTTTCCCCAACTGCCAGACAAAGCCTCAATCTCAGATCTTGGTGGGAGTTGTTCCCTCACTGTATAAGACTGGCGGCCTCCTCCCCAGAAGTTTAATGCTGGCTATTTTCCCTTTGATCCAGGGAAGTCTTCCAGAAAATGGCTCCCAACAAAGCATTTTCTACAGATATGCTCAGAAGGTACAGTACAGGGGACCTGTGTAGGCAGGTGATGGAGGGACTCGAGGGAGGGGGCCCCTCCAGGCCCTTCCTGGGAGGCAGAGAGGAAAAGTGACTTGATGGATCATTTTATCCTCTTTGCTTCTGGACCATCTCCAGAACTGATCTGGCCGCCAAGCTCTGGAGAGAATTGGTGGCACCATCTGGGTGGGTGACATTGGGATACAATGTGGAGCTTAGAAAAGAAGGGAATAATTACAGGGTATGCGTATGGGATATGTCGCTTCTTGCATCTTTAAACAAGCCATTGGCAGCACCCTCTGAAATCATCCCTTCTCTGATTCGGCCACCACCTCCCCTGATCTGGCATGGGTCCTCCCAGGAGCTGGCCAGCTTCAGAAAGCACCAACAGCACTCTTCCTGCCAAGTCACCTATGTGCACACAGGATTTTCCTAATAGTTTAATAAACTGTTATAAAGAACTCCTTGACTTATCAGGAAAAAAGAGCTGCCAAGGGCTCTGCATGATGGGCTGTATACCATTAATAATTGTGTTTGTGTGGGAAGCAGAAAGTGATTCAAATGATTATGCATACCACACCAGCTTGGGCCAGGCAGAGACCAAGGACAGGAAGGTTGCTGAGCCCTCCTCTACATTCAGAAGACTAATGGGCTGGTGGCATCTTGGAGGCAGGCTGGGCCCAGAGGGAGAAAATGAGAAATCAAGAACATGGCTGAAATGAGGGGTACATGTTCCAAATAGCAGCTGACTGTCGGTCTCCCTGAAATCAGAATTAACCCAGGATTCAGGGCCACCCCCAGCTTGATTCCATAGGCCTTCACTTGATGCATGACAAGTCCAGCCAAGATGATTGTGGTCCCCAGAATGTGAGCTCCTAAAGGCAGGGATAACATCATATGCATTCCTTGTCCCCAATGTTGATCACTGTCCTTGGCCCAGAGTAGGTGCTCAATCATTTCTGTCAAACTGAATAAAGACAGATTAGCTTCCCTAGAGCAGATGCCCAAGCCAAGTTTAGCTGTGTGTGGTGGTCACCAGGGCCTGATTAGAATGCCTGAGACCTAACTTCCTTGGGAGGGTGGAAAATTCTAACGCATAGTCTATGCCTGTACCTCTAAAATAAAAATAGGTTTTGTCATATGATAAGATGGTACAGATTCCAAACAACATCCAAATTCCTCCCCATGGAGAGTGATTACCATCTCATATTGGGCCTTGGTGGAAATCAGAATAAGACACAGACACTGCATTGTGCTAAGGTGACCCTCAGCTTGGCATCCATGAGCAGGGCCTAACTGCAAAATACCTCCGAACTACCTTCAGACGCTCTGTCCTCCAAAGAAATTTTAAAGCAAAACATTCCTCCACTGTGTCCTCTCTCCTTGTCTCTTATATTGGTTTCACCAGCTTTAAACTAATACAGTGACTTGTTACCATCCCTACCACTGGTTGCTTTCATTAGCCCTGGTAGTGGTGGTTATAACATCACCAGAGCCTGCCTGTGGGGAAGGGAGGGTGTCCTCTGACTCTGGGTTGGGCTAGATCCATCCACCATCTATTCTTTAGTCAATTAGCAAGTATTTCCCAAGCACCTGGGGCATTTTAAGTCCCACACTGAACTTTGGGAACACCAAAATGTCAGCCCGTGGGTAAATCCTGTTGTGGTGGTGGCAAACATGGGCTTCTTTGGGAATTTGTTTCAGCAGCCATCATCTCCATCCCTACTGTCTCCACAAACGCTTTTGTTTGGTTATGGAGTGTGACATTCAGATCAGAGTCTGTGCTAGGTGAGGAATATGGAGAAAGAAGCAGACATGGCCCGTGCCCCATGTTGCTTGTAGTCTAGTGGGTGGTGCTGTGTAAATCAAGTTCCTCATTACCATGTCACTGGCTAAAGGGAGGCATCAGGTTCTGTTATAGGAACTTTCCTGTCCTACCCAAACTGGGAGGTGCTAGATGGATGACCCAAGGACCAACTTGAGACCCTGGCAGGATGTGTTCTCAAGGGGCATCCTGAAGGCTCGTATTTCTAGCTGAAGGTCCACGGAAACACAGGCTGTGGGGTTGCTTTTGCTTTTAGTGCTGGTTGGTGAGGCCACCCCTGGGAAATGGAAGGGACAGCGTGTCTGTTTTTCTTATGAGGTGCTGGTTCTCAGAAGAGCCCAGAAGGCACCCTCTTCCTCTTGAACCCCTGTTCCTCTGCCAAGTCACCTGTTGAAAAACCAAACTCCTGTACCAGCTCTCCAAGTAAAAGTGTCCCCAAAGCAGCACACTTCCACATCTCTATAATCTGGTCATCAAAGGCACCACCCATCACACTGTACACTTCCCCCTGAGAAGCCTAAGGTCATTAAGCCTTCCGAGTTCAGGCCCAAGCACGTTCCTCTCCCCCTTGGCCTCCATTGCTTCCTGCTTTTAATCCAAGGGAAAACCACCTCTCCCTCTGGCCGCAGTGCCTGGGAAGACTAATGCTAAGTAATGGGCTTGACTGTAGCACCTTCTCTGAGCCTAGATTCCTGGTATTTTTAACTCCTACCATCACACACGTGCGTGTGTGCACACACAGTTGTCTCATTTCCTTGTAGTCTCTTTTTGGAAGCAGGTGGAGAATGCATCTAAAGGCTGTACTGAGCCCCACAACAATCCTCATTCCCCCCAAAGTTCCCCAGTGCCAGGCATGCTGGGGAGAAGGCCAGTGCAGCCTTCAGCCCAATAACAAGGACGGAGGGATGCAAGGGAGCTCGGTGGGGACCAGTCATTGCTCAGGGAGGGTTATGGCCATGGCCCAGAGCACGGCCCAGTTAAAATCCCCAGAACAACATGCTTCAGGTAAGGCAGGCATGTCGTGGGAAGAAAAGGTTTAGAAACTGGAGAGCTTTTACAGGGTAGGGCTGGTGCTCCCCTCAAGTCCTGGCAATGGTCTGATACCCATGTCCTTCCTTTGTTCGAATCAGGGGCTGGACATAGATGCCACCCAGCTTCAGAACCTTCTCAACCAGGAGCTTCTGACAGGTATGGTCAGCCCCGGGGCCTGCTGGTCCCAGCCTCAGCCTGACACACCTCCTGCTGCCACATCTGTCTTTCCTGTTTTCTCTCTTCTGGATCTCTAGGGGACACTTTCTCCCTGGACGAGTGTCGCAGCATTGTGGCTCTGATGGATGTATCCTTTGCAGTCATCCCATCTCCCAGCCCTAGGAGTCCATCTTCTGTGGGTTTCCCTGGGAGTCTCTTAGGGCTCAGCACAGGGCCTGGGTCCTGTGGATTTTCCACCAGCTCACTGACTCTTCTGATCAACCACGTAACAATGGAAAAGTTATTGTTGATCAAACACCTACTATATGCTGAGACTTGTTATGGGTGAATATATATGTGTGTATATATATATATATATATTTTGTTTCCTTATAATTCTTGTAACAACCCCTGGGATACAAGAGGTATTAGCCCATTGTGTAATAGGAGAAATAGGGGTTCAAGGGAGTCAAGTAATTTCCCCAGATCACAGAGCTAGCCAGACTTGTGCCTGGATATGAAGTAGGAGTTTAGCCTTCAAACTCTATGTTCTAACTTCATCCTGCTCCCCTCCTTAGAACACTGATGGGAGCTACTTTCCCTTCCCCTCTTCAAGAATGTTCCTTTACTCAACAAGCCTCCAATTCAATAAAAGATAGCCACCAAAATGTGTAGAAACCTCCTTGGTCTACACAGCAGCTGCACCTGTTGCTTGCAGATGTGGACATTAGGTGGAGGTAGTTTGATGGCTCACCTAGTTCCATGGCTACAAGTGGCAGGACCCAGAGTCACACCCCAGTCCTGGCTATTATCCTGACTTCTACACTCCACCCAGAGTTTTCTCCCCTCCCATCTCCTTTCCCTGCAGGATGGAGAGGCTGCGCACCTGTGCCGTCCTGGCTGCTGACTGGCAGCTCCTCTCCAGCCCTGCGCTGTGTCTCGAGAGAGACAGATCGCCCAGCGCCCACACTGTTAACAAGGCTGGATTGGGAATGCGGAGTCGGACACTGTAGAACAAGAGGGCTTCTTGATGAAATCATAAATCAGACTTGTCTCTGCTGGCTGTGGTCAACATCATTCAGGGACAGAGGAATCCAATGCCCTTGCAGCCCCAGGCCAGGGCAGATACCCCAACGGAGGAGGTCACGATTGAAGGACCCTAGCAAAGCAGACAGGTCTTTTCTAGCTGTCCTCTTCCTCCCCCATGTTTCCCTTTCAGTTCTCAGGGGGCAGTTCTTTCCCTTCATTAGTCAACAATGAGCCCCTTACATGGAGTGGCCAGGGCTCATGTCAGTACAGGGAAAGTGTTCCCTCCAGACACAAATGCACAGGGCTGGCACACTCACCTAGCACTGCTGCAGGACCCCTTCATGCTCCTCCCCACCCTCCCCTGCCAGGAAACCCACCCCTCATCTGGTGAAGGCCATGTCTGGACTCACTCTCTTCCCCTGGGTACAAGTGATACCGGCCTCTCTCTCATAGGGCTCCCTTCTCTTTCCAATAGTCCATTTTCCTTTGTAAAACAAGCCCAAGCCAGGTTACCTTCAGACACAGAGGGAGCCAGCTGGAATGGAGCCACATTAGGTGACACCAGAGCCACTGAGTTCCTAGGTGATGGGTGGGGCGACTCTGGCTTCATTGGCAGGACCAGCACCCCCTCCCCCATTCCTGGCACCTGGACTAGTTAACTCTTAACTTCTCGTCCAGCTGAAAGTGAACGGGCGTCTTGACCAAGAGGAGTTTGGGAGGCTGTGGAGGCGCCTTGTCCACTGCCAGGTATGGCTTGTTCTCTGCAATTACCACTCTTATTTCATCAAGTTTAGCAAATATTTACTGGGTGCCCAACCCTGTCCCAGGGTCGAGGGGCATGAAAGGAGAGGAAACCTGACACCAGCCACCAAAGAGAGCTCACATTTTGTTCCGGGAGATGTTCCTGCACCGGAAGGCCAAGGCACTAGGCAGTGATGGAGTGGCAGGATGAGAAATGCTCTAGGAGGTTGGAGGGGAAAGAGGTCACCAGGGACCACAGCAGGAGTCACCAACCGGCATGTCCTCCTCATTTCTCCCCAGATTAATTATGGCATCCCCTAAGGGAGTCCATCTCGTTCTCCTCTGAAGCCTCTGCCAGAGGATCTGCCAAAAACACAGATATGGTTTGTCCATGGCCTCGGGTGGCCTCCCCAGTGCCCCCAGGACAAAGTCTAAACTCATCAGAGTGGTACACAAGACCCTTTCATTTTGCACCCCAACTTTGAGGCCCAAGAGAAGCCCATTTGACCCATCCCAATCTTCTTTGGGCCCCAACTATAAGACTTAGTCCCAATAAATGCCATGGCCTTATACCTTTGAGGTCCTCCCCTCTTACATGCATGCTGGGCATAGCCATTGCCAACCCCACTCAAGAGTCCAGCCTCGGACACATCTTCCACACTGAGCCTTCCTTGCCAGCCCCGGAGCCGGTTAGCTCCCGGCTCTGGCCCCTAGCATGTGAGCCCACATCTGTCCGGGCAAGCCACGCTGCTGTATTATGATTTTGTACTTTAAAAGGATCTTTCCTCATTATAAAAGTAACACTTGTTCATACTAGAAAATGCAGATGAACAGAAATAAATTTTAAAAGAAAACATGATCTTGCCAACCAGAGAAACTAGTAAAACCTAGTGAGTATTTTTCAAAAAGTTTTCCTATGTGTATGTATACCCACACTAATAAGTGATCTGCTTTGAGAAAATGAAAACCACCAATATATTAAATGTGTGGCAAGGTTACTAAACGTCTCAGCAACATGTTTAAAGTCTGAATACGGCTCTCCCAAGTGACTGGCCAGGATGCATCGCCCAACCCCTCACTTGGGGTCATCTGGTTTCTCACAGGGACCACAGTGGTTGCCATGGCCACCCCTCCCCTTTACACTACAGGGTTCTCCAGGGAGGGGGTCCCTATTGTCCTCTTTCTACAGTGCATTTTTGAACAGTGGTGTTCAAAAATGCTGAATTAGTGACCAAAATAGTCGATTAGTGAAGCAGCAAGAGAATACCCAGTTGAGCACTTGAGACTGTCTGACACAGGCCAAAGCCAAATAAGGCCAAGAAAAAGCTCTCAGGCTGCCCTTGCACAATCCTCGTTTCCCACAGATGCCCTCACACATGTGGGGGATTATTTTGCCTTGAAAAAGGACCTGTGGGGCAGCTGTGTTTAGACTAAAATTGGGAGTTGTGCATTCAGTTCTATACAAACCGCACACTTCAGGCAAGGCGAGGTCTTTACCTGCCCGAGCGTCAGTTTCCTCATCTGGGAAGAACAATGACAACCAGGATTACAGAGAGGATTAGGCAGAGGTGGAAAAGTTCTGGGTAAATGAGAGAAGAGTGTGCCATAGTGGCACATTCAAGGTACTACTTCCTGCAACTGTGCTGGGACCCAGAGGAGGGTTTAACCTGCCTTCAGTATTTTCTATAGAGAACTCATTAATGCCTAAGGCATGGTCCTTAGCACTTTTAGAGTATCTACTGTCTCCCCCCCAAAGAAGAGTATCTGCCCATTTATACCTGGCAACCAAACTATGAGGTAGGTATTGTAATTAATCTTATGCTACAGATGAGGAAACTGAGGCCTAGAAAGATCAAATCACTTGTCTAAGTATTGGTTACATATCTGGTGGTGACTAGTTCGGCTGGGACTTAAACCCTGGGCAGTTTGTCAAGTCTGTGCTCTTTTAACCACTACCCTGTGCAAACTCCTTAGAGATCCCTATGCTTCCCTGCTAGGCGGCAAGCTGCCCCAGATGTCAGGGCCCCAACAAGGGGTGGGAAGAAGAGAGGAGGACAGGTTGGGAGAGGGGAACCCCCCGGTCCCAGCAGCAGCCAGGCTGGTGGACTAGATCGGATGTGGCCACTCTTGCCTGCCCCAGTCCTCTGCCTACTGCTCTGCCTGCCTCTGCGCTAGCTGCACCCATGCTGTAGTGCCACAACCTCAAGGGATGGAAACAGATTTTTTGGCACATCCCAGCCCTCAGGTCACACCCTCCAGTTCTAACTCAGACTTCTTCCTTCTTTTCCCACATCAGCATGTTTTTCAGAATTTTCGGATGAGCTCTGGAGTTCTCCTGAGCTCAAACTTGGGGAAGGCCATAGAGAATACAGGTAATGCAGGGGCCCTTTGAGCAGTGATGGTTGGGGGCCAGAGTACGCGACACCCACGCTTCAATTGCTGTGTACACGCTGGTGCGGTGAGGCTGGGCAGGTGGGAGAGAAGAGAGCCACAGGTCCCCTGTCTTCCTGGCATACACTGCCACTGATGGGCGACCTGGGCTCCGGACTCAGACATCATCCCCACCTGAGCTCTCCTTGCCCAGCAATCTCCCAGCTGCCTTTTCTTCCCGACACAGCTCTAATTGTGAGAAAATAGCCCCACATGACTGATTTTGTACCAGGAATGGAGCTCTCCTTCCAAACGCTTCCAGCTCAGTGTCTGGGCAATCAAGGTTAAATACCCACGGACAGGCAGATGATCTCTCGTCTCTCTCTCTCCACAAAGGGCTTAGCGCTAAATTAAATCAAATGGCACCTGTCGGTTTCAAGTAGGCAAAAGCTTTCAGTCCTGGGATACTGATAACAATACCTTAGGGTGCTTAAGTGCTTCATAGTTCACCAGGAGTCCTTATTCATGTCACCTCATATGATTGTCCTGGCTCTCTGTGAACTGGGAAGGGCAGGATTCATTACCCCCATTGTACCTGTGAGGTAACGGTCACACAAAGGTTATGTAAGGGAATGGCTACCTTTCTTAATAAATGATGAAGTCATGTGTCCCCAGGTTAACTCTGGAAGGAGACTCTGCCTCCTGGTCTGGAGTAGGGGTAAAAAAAAACAGGATCCCACTCCCTACTTGATCCCCAGCTTAATTCTTCACAACAGCAGCTGTGATGCTGCAGATGAGCTCCTCAGAGTCTCCTGCGGGTCTAGCTAAAGCTCTGAAGGCTGAGCCTCCCCCTAGTTTCTGCATCAGGGTTCCAGTTTGGAGCTAGAGAGGGGCATTTCTAACAAGCTCCCAGGGTGGGTGCTCCTGCCCTGGTCTGGGACCACAACTTGAGAATCACTTGAAGAGCCAAGTAAAAATGAAACCACAAAGGAGTCTTCACTAATGACGCCAGTATAATAAAAGGGACACAAAATGGAAAGAGTTCAAGTTCAACTGAAAAGCCTCTGGGGCCACTTGGAGTCAACCCTAAGAAAATGGGTGATTTGAGAAGGGGGCAGACTGGAGAGTGATCACCCTAACTGAAAGCATCCCCATTCCCATTTTATTAACTCTACACTCGCCAAATGTATCTCTGGCTGCATGGGGTCTACAGGCCACCAGGGTGGTCCCTTGATGAAAGGCTTGCAAGGTTCCACTTGTTATCAAAGGTTGCAGGCCCAACTGTTGACCAGTCTGTGCATGTCCCCTATTGGGCTGGTACGTCCCTAGAGCTTATAACTAGACATGAAAGACAGCACAGCCAAAGAGGGCAGGGTGCTGACCTCCTGCCCAGCTAGGCCACCTTCTCAGATTGGTCTCCCCTGTGAGGACCAGCCTTTTTCTTGGATGATCGACTTAGAGCTGAATCTCCCTCTTCCAGGGAGACCACACCTGCCCATACTAGCACCATCCATGCACTAACAGTTGCAGGATCAGGGTGACGGTTATTTTATAAAGTCACCAGCAGAGAGAGGCCTGGCATAAACAGGGCTGGAAGCCGGCCCCAGCTGTCCTGGCACCTCCCTTGCTGTATGGGGATTATCTGACCATTTCAAAGGCCCATGTATCTCTAGAACAGTCAGTGTTTTGAGGCTCCTGAGTAGTCTCTGGCCAAGCTCCAGAACTGTCATTGAGACCCAGCCAGAGAAGACAGAAGCATCTGAGAGACAGACTCTGGGCGAGGTGGACCGGCTGCCAAGCCAGGCTGAGTAGGGAAGATGGCATGAGTCCCCCAGGCCCTCTGAATAGGCTTCTCAGGCCTTGCAGAAGGCCACCCGCTCCTCCCTGCTCACCAGCTCGCCCTGCCACCCCAGTCTTCCTTACAGGGATCTTCGTAAGCAGCGAGCTGCTGGACCTCATGACCCTTCGGTACAGTGACAGCATGGGCCGGGTCACTTTCCCTAGTTTAGTCTGCTTCCTGATGCGACTGGAAGCCATGGCAAGTAAGTGTCTCATGGGCACATTCTGGAGACTTTGCAGTGACCAAAAACACAGGAGAGGACCAGGAAGTCATGGCTGCCCCAGATTTGAGGAGTCAGTGGGATGGCTTCCTGCCTCAGGCACCCTTGCTCCAAGAGGACAGTGCTAAATGAAGCCACAGATATATTGTCAGCCATGCCCCGTCTCCCTCCCACACCCTTCCTTCCCTAACATTCCTCTACCCCGGGTCTCCTCCTATCAGCTCCTCTCTCAGAAACAGTTCACTTAAATCCCCTCTCCAGCTCGTACTTACAACTAAGACCTTGCTTCAGTCATGCCATGAAGGGTGTTGGTCTCTGCTGAAGAAATGTCACACATAAGCAAATAGGTGGGGGCAAGGTTTCTCCCCTGAAGCTTTAGAAATCCCACCCTGCAGGCCAGAGGGTGCGATGCTTTTTAGAGGCATCACCTTTGTTTTAAATGAAATGTTAGGTCAGACCCTCATCCACAGTGTGTGTGGCTCAGAATGGAGCTGTTGAGGGTGAGGTAGAATGGGGCTAGAAAGACCTCCACCTCTTGGCACCATCCTACTATGGCTCTGGGTGGGCCAACTTATAAGGCCTGAGAGACTAGAAACCTGGGGGAGGGATAAAGAGAAGCCTGAAGCTTAAATCTTGCCACCAGGGAGTTCTCACATGGACCAAGAAGTCTCCAAGGCTTTCCCAGACCATGCCCCGAAAGAAAGTCAAGCCCGCACACAACTGAATGGGGAAGGATGCAGGGTGTGCAGAGTCTGGGCAGGGGAGAGGCCAGAGAGACACAGAGCCATCCTGAGGAGGTGCCCTGAGCTCCTGGCAGCATAGAGCTGACCCAAAAGAGAAGAGAGAGGACACAGGCACAGTGGAAGTGAGGCTGCCTTCCCGGAACCTCATTTGGTTTTATCTTCACATGGGCCCTGGCCCGCCCTGATTCCTTCCTCTTAAGTCGGTCAAAACCTTTCCTTCTTTATTCTAGAGACATTCCGCAACCTCTCCAAGGATGGAAAAGGACTCTACCTGACAGAAATGGAGGTGAGGTCCGTTCCCCTCCCAGGTCCAGGCACAGTCCCAGGCTGCCTCTCCTGATCCCCTTCCCTGGGGGCATTCTTCTCCTGAGAGTATTGAACAGTCCCTCAGAGTCCAGCCAAGCTGCCAGCCCCCCTGCCTCCAATTACTGTCTTTATATATTGCAGGCTGCCAGGTTGCTTTAGGATCTTGGCAGACAGATTTTATTTTTTTCCAATAGCTTAATAAAGCAGAGGATTATGTGGGAGTCATAAATCCAAGAGGGAAATAAAGAACAACCCGCTGAGCTCACCGTACATTAAATTTGCTCCCACTGAATTTTAGAGCCTCCCAACCGGCCAGCTGGTCGACCTCAGATATACTTCTCACTGCCTGGCTATTCAAGGGGGAGCAGAAGATATCTTGTGACAGGGGCCTGAGACCTCCTACTTGACTTGGAGTTAGCTGGAAAGGAGTGATGAGGCAGAACTGAGATCTTTCAAGGGAGAAGAGTGGCATTTTCTCCACTCCATGTTAAATAAACAAGCTTAAAGAATTAGTTGTGATGCATTGGAGGAGGAGGGCAACAAGAGGGAGGGAGAATGGGAGGGCATCCACTAGTGCTCGATATTGTAACCTTCCCGTTATGCTATGTGCATGTGCAAATATACCACAGTGAAGCCTCGTGTGTGTGTGTGTGTGTGTGTGTGTAAATTATAAGAAACTAATTTAAAATAATAATAAAGGGGAGATCAGTAGATTCCAGAGTTATCATGTCATAAATACAGATAGAGCAAGTGGATCAGGGTGTAGAAGGGCAGGTACTAGGGAATGAGATTGATCAAATTATGTTATGTGCATGTATGAATATGTCATCATGAATCCCACAGTTACATACAATTAGAATGCACCAATAAAAAAAAATGATCGTTGGTAATGATGATGCTTTTTTCTCAGTGGATGAGCCTGGTCATGTACACCTAAAGCAAGGAGCATAGAAGACCCTGTGGACCAGGTACGACATGATAACTCTGGAATCCTTTCTTCCTGCTATAAACAGCTCCCCTTTTCCTCCAGGAACCACACATAAGATTCCCTGGGAACAGCCCCCCAGCAATTACAGAAAACTTATCTTTATGAGCTGAGGCTCAGCTGCTCAGGACCCCTAGTTGTAAGGCCAATGCTGAAAATTTCACGCAGGCCATTTAGACCAATGGACATTCATGTAAGCATGTGGCCTAAAAGTCACAAATGAGGGATTTAACATTCTTGGTTGATGTTACAAAGACAAAGGCAATAGAAATGGTGGAGATGGAATGGTGGGGAGCCATAGAAACAGCAGACCTTGGGGAGAGGAGAATTGGATCCAGCCCCAGCTCTACCACTGCCTGACTACGAGCTTGGACAGATCGCAGACATCTGTAGGCATCAGTGTTTATATATCTAGCATGAGTGTGCCAGAGAATTAACACCCACGTCACATTTTCTCTACATTTGTTTTCATGGAACAGACTCTAGAGTTACATAATCCACACCCACACCTTGCTGTAGGAGAAGCCCCAGCAGAATCTCTCTCCTAGAAGCCTTCAAGACTGAGAAACTCAAGCTCTCTCCATTGTTGGTCATCTCCTGGTGTCAGAGGGAACAGTTTTCTTCCCTGTAACTTTCTACCCCTCATTCTAGCTTTTGTTCTGGGTCATGGAAGAGAAAAAAGACTGGACTAGATGTCTTCTAAATGTCTTACATTTCATGCCTCAAAGCATGGAGATACCTCTGTTGTCTCACCCAAAGCCTCTCCGCTGCAGTTATCTCTGCTGTCTCTCATCTGGGATCTCCCACTGACCATTTTGTGCATGCCTATGTCCCTTTAAAATGAACAGTTCTCCAGCCTTCTGAAATTCTGTTATTTTTTTAAAAAATTCTTAATTTTATCTACCAATAATGTACCTTGAATCACAAGATAGATAGATAAAGAAATAATATTTTAGCATAAATACTTCCTGATGAACATTTGGTGATTCCTAATGATCACAAATTAACAAACGGCAGAGATCATGATTTGACTCAACTTATTTTCTTGAATTCCCCCATTCCTCCTTTTTAAAAGAGATCATTTCCCATTTTTGTGCCTATTCCAGTCTGCATGGGTTTTTAATATCAAAGACACAGTTCAATTATATCTTTAAGCTAGTTTGGTCCCCAGGCCTAAATGCCTGAACTTTTGAAATGCCTGAGTTCTCTGTCTTTTCTTCATCTGGGTTCTGGTTCCTTCTTAATTAATTTTTCTAGCCCCTCCTGTTTTGAAGATAATATGAGAAGGGACTCTAATGTAAGGTGGATGGTAACATGCACTTGAGCCTCTTTCACCAACACCTGTCATCAAGCCTAAGCTGCTCCCCAGTGTCCTCATTAATCTCAGCTTCTGACATCATACCCTAACACTCCTGCTCATCACACTTAAAGCTTGCCTGTTCACTCTTGGCTCGTATGTTGCTTACAGAATTGGAGGCAGGCAGATGAGGGATTTCTTTTTTGAAATCTACAAATCTGCCTTCATCAGTAACCATTTCCTCCCTTCCTCCTGTTGTGTTAGAGGGCATGTCCCTCTGAGGGTGCTCTGTATCTCATTACCATCTACCTTTGCAAGGGCCTGATTGAACGAATTTTCTCCTCTGTCTTCTGAATACTAAACCTGTCTCTTTCTCTGGGGTTTTCCAGTTCCCATTCAAACATGCCTATCTTTTAAATTTCTTCCATTTCATATCCCCTTCCAGCTACAGCTGTCTCTCTCTCCTCCCATTACACCTGAACATCATAGAAGAACTAATTATTTCCACATCTTCACCTCCCACTTTCCCCTCAAACCACATCAATTTCAATTTCTTAGGCATCCTCCCTCTCCCTGACTTTTGCATTGGTTCCTAATCCATTCATAACCCTCACATCCATTTCCTGCAGCCAGAATTTATTCATTGCATGCCCCAGGTTAAACCCATCAATGTCTTCCCATCACTGTACAGGACAAACCGAGAGTCATTAACTCAGACCCCAAAAGCCTGCCCACCCACCTAGCCACACCTTATTCCTGCTTCTGCTCCTGCCACACCTGCATACCACAATTTCCTTCCCTTGTCCATGTTTTCCCTGGTTTATGACTTTACTGTCTGCCCTGGGTTAGTCACCAAACTCCAGATCCTTCATTTGGGCTCCCAAATTATTCCTCCTCAATCATGATACTCAATACACATTTCTTTTTTGTTGCCTATTCCTTTTTAAAAAAGAGATTTATTAAGATCTAATTCATACACCATACAGTTCACTCAAATTATAAAGTTCAGTGGTTTTTAGTATAGTCACAGAGTCATGCAACCATCACCACAATATGATTGTGGAGAAATTTTGTCACCATGAACAGAATCCCTGTGCTCATTCAGCTGTCACTCCCCAGCTGCATCCCAGTCTCTCATCCTAGGCAACCACTGATCTCCTTTCTGCATCTATGGATTATAGATTATAGGATTATAAATATTCTATTCTAGATATTTCAGATAAACCAAATTATGAAATGTGTGATCCTTAGTGATTGGTGTTTTTATGTTTTCAGGTCCATCCATGGTCTAGCATGTATTAATATTTTATTTCTCTTTAGTACCAAATAATATTTCATTATCACTCTACCATATTTTATTCACCTATCATTTAGTGGTCATTTAGGTTGTTTCTACTTTTTCACTATTGTTAATAATCCTGTTATAAATGTTTGGGTATAAAGTTTTGGGTTGACATATGTGTTCAATTCATTTGGTTGTATGCTCAGGAATGGAATTGTGGGATTGTGTGCTAATTCCATGCATAACATTTTGAGGAACTGCTTTGCGAAGTAGCCGCACCATATTACATTCCCACCAGCAGGGTATGAGTGTTCCAATTTTTCCACATCCTCCCCACACTTGTTATTTTTCATCTCTATATTATAACCATCCTGGAGGATGTGAAGTGATATCTCATGGTGGTTTTGATTTGCATTTTCCTGATGGAAAATGCTTATTGGTAAATGCTTATTCAGTGCTGGTTGGCCATTTGTGTATCTTCTTGGTGGGAATGTGTACTCAAACCCTTTGTCCATTTTTAAATAGAGTTATTAATCTTTTTGCTATTGAGTTGTAAGATTATTTTTATATCCTATTTACTTGTCCCTCATTGTATATGTCATTTGCAAAACTTTTTTCCCATTCTACAGGTTGTCTATATTAGTCAGAGTTCTCTAGAGGAACAGAATCACAGGAAATATAATTATGAATGTGATTTATTAGGTTGGCTTACTTGATCAGAAGCTGGATAGTCCACAATGGCTGTCTGCAAGCTAGAGAGCTGGAAGAACCAGCAGCTGCACAGTCCAAGAGGCTGAAGCCTCAGAACAAGAGGGATCAAGGGTGCTACCTTAGTCTGAGACCAAAGGCCTCTGGAAATTCCCTGGAGAATCACCAGCAGAGTCTGCTCTGGAAGAGTGAAGAAGTTAGAATCCGATATCCTCAGACAATTGCAGCAGCAATCAAGAACCCATTCAAGAAGAATTGAGCTTGCATCTACTGCTGCTTCCTTGTTCTTTATTTATCCAAGCCATCATCCTATTGGACAGTGCTGCCCATTCTTAGAGAGAGTCTCCATGGCTGTCCACATGCCAATAATTCTTAGATGTACCCTCACTGACACACCCAGAAGCCTCTTAATCATCCACATATCTTAATCCAATCAAGATGACAATTCAAATTAGCCATTACATTGTCTTTTCAGTTTTTTGATAATATCATTTGCAATAAATCTGACTTATTTTTTTTTCTTTTCTCTTTTATACCATTGATGATATATGTAAGGAATCATTACCTAATGATTTTACACAAAGAATCTTATCATAAATATTTGCTTTTGGGCTGGTCTATAGCTCAGTGATAAAGTGCTTGCCTAATGCATGTGGAGCACTGGGTTTCATCCTCAGCACCACATCTTTTAGTTGTCCATCTACAACTAAAAGAAAAAAATTAAAATAATCTGCTTCTGTTTTTCTTCCAAAAGTTTTACAGGTTAGGTCTTATCATTTAGGTCTTTGAACTATATTGAAGTATTTTTTTTTTTTTAGTGTGTGAAGTAGGAGTCTATCTTCATTCTTTTGCATGTGGATATCCAGTTCTCCCAGTGCCACTTGTTCAACAGACTATTCTTCCTCCATTTTATTGTCTTGGCATCCTTTTCAAAACTAGCTTATCATCATGTAAAGATTTATTTCTAGACTTCCAATTCTATTCCAGTGTCTGAGAGGTCTAGCCTTATGCTGCTGCCACACTGTGTTGATTACTATAGTTTTTGCAATAAGTTTGAAATAAGGAAAGGTGAGTCCTCAGGTTTATTTTGGCTATTTTCAGTGCCTTGCATTTACTAATAGATTTTAGGATGAGCTTGTCCATTTCTGCAAAAAAGAGATGGGAAGAGGAGGCAGCTGAGATTTTTATAGGGATCACTTTAAACATATAGATTAATTTGGGAAATATTGTCATCTTCACAATATAATTGTTGATCCATGAATATGAATATGAGATATGTCTCCATTTTTAAAAAATCTTTAATGTCTCTTAAAAACATTTCACCATTTTCAGTGCAGAAATCCTACACTTTTGTTAAATTTATTCCTAAGCATTGTATTCTTTTTGATGCTACTGCAAGGAGAACTATTTTCTTAATTTCATTTTCATATTGTTTATTGCTGGTGCATAGAAATAAATTTGATTTTTGTGTACTGATTTTATATTCTTTAACCTTACTAAACTCGTTTGTCGGTTCTAATAGTTTTTTTATGGGATTCTTTAAGATTTTACGTGTACAAAATCATGTCATATGCAAGTTGGAGGTAATTTTATTTTTTTCCTTTCCATTTTTGTATGACTTTTATTTCTTTT
This sequence comes from Marmota flaviventris, assembly GCF_047511675.1. Classification (NCBI taxonomy): domain Eukaryota; kingdom Metazoa; phylum Chordata; class Mammalia; order Rodentia; family Sciuridae; genus Marmota; species Marmota flaviventris. The sequence goes on along the minus strand of NC_092511.1, from coordinate 23,612,208 downwards.
TCTTGCTTAATTGTCCTGGCTATACTTTCTAGTATAATGCCAAGTAGAAGTAGAAAAAGCAGGCATCCTCTGCTCCTGATCTTGACAGAAGACACTCAGGATTTCATCACTCAGCGTGAGGTTAACTTGGGGTTTTAATAGCTATCATTCGTTCAGGGTTTTTATCGATGCCATTTGTCAGGTTGAGGAAGTCCCCTTGTGTTTGTAGCTGGCTGAGTTAATACACTTTTAATTACCTGCTTGATCTCTGTGTTCCCTGCTGGATTGTGAACCTAGGTGTCTTGTTCTGTGGCCCTCTCCTTAGCAAGAAGCAGGGAAATCACTCAGGAACCATTTCCCAAATGACTCAAGAAATCATTTGATCAGGTTTGTCTTCCTCCGTCTTATTCTCACCCTGACTTTTGTAAATATTATCTTACACCCAAGTTTCCTGCTATTTCAGCCATTTTTCTATTTTCTTCCCCATAGGGGTCCTGGGGAGCACATAGTTTATATCATCTTGTTATTACCTCTAATACAACATGATCCACATTCTCTTATGAAAGCTACTATCTGACCTATTTATCCCTCATCATTTGAAATCTGCCTTCCTGTGCCCAGGCCACCTTTGAACTCTGCACAACATTCCTCTGCTTTGCTACCTCTATGCCAAAGCTACTTTCTTCCAGGATTTCCATCACTCCCAGGATGGCAAAGAGATTTTCACCGTTGATGAGCATTTGGTCCAAAAAAGAATTCTATCTCTCTGCTTATTTGGTCCTCTGTGGAAAGAAAAAAGCATCAGAGGAATAAACCAAGGCTTGGTCATATTTACTAAATGAGCTCTTCCCAGAGATGGGGGTTACTTGGAACCCCATCACCAGTCTTTGTGGCTGGGTTATTTTCTACAAACTAGATGTACAAGAAGTCTTTCACGCACCCTAAGATTTACAGGGCAAGTTGGGTTATATTGCCATTGCAAGGATACTTGCTTTGCTCTCTTCCTGTCTCATCTTCAACCCATCTGTTCTCCTCTGAATTAATACCAACCAGGCTGAACTCTTCCTCCCTTCCCATAATATGTATTTCTTCTGAACAAAGTATGAGCCTCCATTGCCACATTGCAGGTAATACTTAGGTTTGAAAATATCAAGTTCATAATTTTAAAAATGCTAATTGTACATTGGTATGTACCCCTTGGACATTTGAGGCTATGCTGATCTTAATTGATTTCAGAGTCTAGAGGCTTAATGCATTGCAAATCACATCCTACTGAGGTTTGTCTAGCGAATGTCATTTACATCCATGTTGATCTGTTGTCAATATGGCAGTAAAGTGCCTTATTCTAACAAAATTAGTGTTTGTAAAAATTTCCCACTGCCCAGAAGCAGTATCTAGAGGAAAGGGCCCCCATTCCTTCTAATGTGTATGAAAGTAGAAAATGGACAGCTGTGGCCTTGACCCTGCTGATTACCATCCACAGTCTTCTCCAGAGTGGGCCTGCTTCCATTCCAATAAATCCATCTCTCCCATCCTTCAGACCAAAGAAATTCCTTTTTAGATACCAGCTAGACTTTGAGCTCAAGAATGGCATCATGGAGCACATGAGACTGCCAGAGGTTGGGGTCACTCTCCTAAGCAGGTTGTGTTGAGAGGAGTCTGGATTTGCCTCTGGCGATGTGAAAACTCCAGATGCCACTGTCAAGCCTAGAACCTGTTGGTTACAGGGCACCTACAAGGCCAGAATGTTCAGGCTTCTGGAACTGCCTTTGAAGAGAAATGGACCCAAGTACAAAAATCACAGGAGCACTCCTGGGGCATTAGGAAGAGTTGGAATCCAGAAAATGGGGGATCCAACAGTAGAGAGAGGCAGGAAAGTCACAATGCCAGACCTGAGCAAGAAAGCAGAGAGTGCCAAGGGCAGGAGGAGTGTGCACTTGGGGAACAACTGAACCAGTAGTTCATCAGGTTGCTTAATCATGGGATGAAGAGTGGTCAGCGGGGTTTTAAAATTCTGCTGGAGAGCCTTGGAAGAATTATTAGAATAATGACACACTACATAAAAAAATGAGATAATTATTATCTCCTGGAAGAACAAAGAGTCACAGAAGAAAGGAAATGTGATCCAAGAGTATTTCCTCACTCAGCAGTGAACAGTACATACATAACTGTAATAAAATAAAAATTGAATATTGATTGGACAAAAAGTGAAATAAATATATTAGAAGAATGGAGGAAGAGAAGATTCAGACATGGAAGTGAGTTAGGAGCTCCCCAGCCCCATCTTTCATCAAAAGAAGTCAATAGGCATTTAAAATTGACAAATCATGGAATAACTGTGTGAGGGTGGTATTTAGAAATACAGAGGGAAGGAACAAAGAAAAGAGTTTGGGGAGAGGAATCTAGAGTAGGAATGGGACAGGAAATCAGTGGTTTCCCTTCATGACCTGGAGTGCTATTTGAATTTTCAAATTATGGGCATTGAAATAAATTTTTATTACAAAGCAAGCAGACTAGCGAATAGGATGAGGGACGAGAGTTTCGGACTCAAGAGGAAGAAGAGGGAGACAGGGAAGAAAAGCTGAGGCTTTTTTACCCTATGGGCAGGGAAGTTGGTCAGTTATAGGTTCAGAAGAAATATCTATGCAAGAATGGCACTTTACTCTAAGCCACATGCTCTGGAGAAAAGCCACTCCTTGGCCAAAGTCCACAGCCAACAGACAGGAGCTCAGCCTGGACAGAGGGCTCTTGTTATAACTGTCCCTGCCGCAGCCTTTCCAATTTACCCACAGGTGGGAGGAACATCTGTCCGAGACTCTGTGCAGGCTGCTGTAGGCCAGGTGGACCATGGCTTGGACTTAAGCTACAGGCAGGGCAAAGCAGGTGGAGAGTGCTCTGTAAGGGATTTTGAGAACTCGGGGATTTTCCCATCCATTGGGGGCACCTGGTGCGATGGAGCTCATCAGCCCTGCAGCCCATGATACCTGTGCTCCTCCTGCTGTCAGAGGGTCCAGACCAGCACCTATAGGCCTGGCCTCTGTGGTCACTGCAAGGAAGGAAATTTTTTTTTTACTTTCCCAGGGTCTTCTACCAGTAAGAATCCATGTCTTTCTCTAGGACAAGCTCCTAGTGGTCACTCAAGAACCTGGCTCATTCCAAGGGGCTATGTCCCCATGGTGATAAGACATCTAAACCTGCCCCATGTGGGGAGTCACCTTCCAGGAGCCTGGGCTGGTTTTTGGTTGAATCAGGTCCTGGTAAGCCCAGGGTCACTTGGAAGTTCATTCCATCACTTTGAACCATCAGCCTGGACTCCATGGAGAATGAAACAGGATGTGTCCCACTGTGAGAAAGGAAGGCAGAAACTGCCTCTTGGTCCCCTCCCATTAGTAGGATCCATTTCTTGGAAGAGCCAGAGTAATCCAGTTTTCCCACTGTGAGGGTGCTGTGGGTACCTGGGAGTGGTCCACCTGGTGGTGTTGAATAATCGCACTGTGCACTGAGTCTCACAGCTAAAGAGCAAAATAAAACCCATGTTCCATAAAGTTCTCTCACTGGGCTAAAAGAAGAATCTTATTTCTGTTTCAAAAATACACTTGGGAAAGATATGATCCAGCCAATGAGGAAGGTACCTCACTCCTCATCCATGAAGTAATTCTTAGGTAATCCCCAAAAGATCATGGCCCACAAAAGAATAGAAGAAATTCAGAGAACAGCCAGGCCAGATCTCAGGAGAATCTGCAGCTTGAAAGCTTTTCTCTGGAAGCATCTTCCTAGTGAGGAGTACTTACAAATGAGTGTGTCAAAAGTACAAGAAGGTGGAAAACCTCCTGAGCATGGGTCTCTAACCAGACACCATCAGAGGTGGGGTGGGGTGGGAGTGACTGCTCCATCATGCACACTCACTGCCAGGAACAGGGTCAGGGTCATAGTTTGGAAGTGAATGCTTCCTGTGTACAAGTAACAAACATGGCCAGCTCACCTGCAGAAGGTCAGAACACATCAATGCATTTTGCATCGTGGTCCCAGCTTGGTGAGCTAGGACAGATGGTCATGGTTAAGAGCATGGAATTTGGAATAAGACAGGGCTAAAGTCTGAAGGTCCTACACCCTGGGCAACCAGAATGCTCTGTTACACAAGTTCTTCTTCAGGCAAAAAACCTCAGACCACTGGGTCATTACAGGCTTTCCTACAAGAAAAGACCAGAAAAATGAATGAGCCATTTCCTGGAGGACTTGGAGATGACCTTTCCTTGGATATCCATGTAGAAAGTCCAGCACCCCTGCACACTTTTCTGCCCTAACCACATGTCACCCCAAACCCCTTCTAGGCCTGCTTGGGTCCTGGGAGATAAGAAAGGACAGGCCAATTATACAGTCCTCTTTCTATGCCCCTCTGCATTGGCTGGATTGGTGTCCATAGATGTGGGGCAGTTTCCTCCTTCACAGGACTTTGTTCAGGATCCAGGATGTAATTTTCTCCTAATGGGATGTAAGGACAGAGATTGCTGGACCAAATGGCTGAAAAGCTGACTATCAGAGACTTGCTAGGGCTCCAGAGGGGTCAGAGAGGCTCCCGGGGCCATGGCTGAGGGAATCCGGAGCTTTATTCCAGTCTTCCAGGGAAAAGAAGTACCTTGGTCCTTAGGCCCAGCACAGGACACACCAGTCAGCCTGTCCCCAGGCTGCACCTTCCAAGGACTCCTCACATCCTTTAGCCAAGGTAAAGAAAGGAGCTAAAGCAAGGTAGGCATAACAGACAGAGGACCTCAGATACCCCTGGTCTTGCCAGATTCTTACCTATAGATTCTGGAGCAGATTTCTTTGCCCCTTAAGATGAGGAGGTGGTCAAGCAGCACACTGGAGAGAGGAATCAAATCGGCAGGCAGCCCTCCAGAAGCAAATAGCGAGGCCTGGGAAGTAAACCTCACCTGTTGCTTGGACTCCCCAGAGCTTCTGCAGCTACAGCCACCCAGGGGGGAAAGTAGGATGCAGGGCTGTCCTTGCCCACTTCACAGATGAGAGCCCTGACACCCCATAAGGAAGTGACCACATCATTAGAAATGGCAGATACAAGATGGAAATTCAAGTTCCTGACTCAGTGACTGTCCCCTTTGAAGCAACTGGGCCTTAGGGTGACCTTGGGTGGAGGAGGAAAGAACCAGCCCATTTCTCAGGAGCTGATGGTTATCCATGAGGTCAGCATGCACCTGTGTGCACACATGCACACACACATATACACAAAGACACACATACACACACACATTGGGGAAACTGAGTCCCAGAAAGCAGCTCCATGTGCGTACCCAGTAGTTATGGAAGAGGGCTGACTGACTTCAGCTTTGCTTCTCCCTAGATCAGAAATGGGCCCCTTTGTTCCTACTTTGTTCTTGGCACCTCCAGACCCAAAGGAGATACAGGCAGGATTCACAGTTGGAAATCACAGGGGCTTTTCACAAATGCGATCCAACTCTTCCCTCCTCCTAACCTCTCTATGGAGAGAGAATCCATGGAAGGCTTCAGATTGAGGCAACTAAATATACTGGGGCAGTTTCCAACTGTGTTCAACTTTCCTATGTTTTTCAATTAAGAACCAAGACAATATAACTTATCCAAAAGTAAGCATTTAAAACTTTTAGTTCCATCTAATAATCGATTAGGAGCATGGGTGGGAATAAGAAAGAGGGAGAGAATACGGAATAAAAGAAGATAATGGGAGGGAGAACACAGAGTTTATCAGGCAGAGTCTAGTCAAGAAACTAGGAACCATTCAAAGTATTTCAAGAAAAAAGGAATTTAATACAGGGAATGAAATGTTTGCAAGCTCTTGGTTGGATGGAGAAGCAAAGGCCAGAAGGGTTACTACCAACTCCTAGGTTCATCATTAGCTTTCAGACAATTAAAAATATTGTGCCACTACCATCCAAGCTAGATAATAAAAGGGACTGCAAGTAATGGTCCAGCTACCTGTACCCTGCAAAAAAAAAAAAAAATCTGCTGGAGCCCACATGTCTGCCCACCCTATGGGAGGCAGGGTCATAAGGATTCTATCTCTTCATCTTCCAAATGCCACACTGAGATACTGATGTGACACCATTTTTGAAAACAGCTTCTACCTCAAGGCCTGTCCAGAGGGAGGGGGTGTGACCCTTGTCCTTGGAAAAACCCACAGAGCACTCCTAGGCACATACCCACCCTGTTGTTTGTCTGCAAATAACAGGAGAGATCTGTGGCCCCAGGTGACCCTGAGTCAGTTAGGCTAGGTGAGGACCCATAGCAACCCCCTAGCAACCACCAATCAGCATGAGACAGAGAAAATACCTGGGATGCCAGATGACCCCCTAGTAGTCTGGGTGGTTGATAACATGTTGGGAAACCATGTAATTTAGCACGTACTCCCCTCACGGATTAAACCAATCAGTTCAAAGGAATCCCCCTCTTGTACTAACCAATCACCCCTACCCAACTTGTTCCCGCCAATGAATGTGCTAATCAATGATTTTCCCGCGGTGTGAAATGATTTGCTGTGTGATGTTGTGACACAGAGAGTATCCCACGAAACCTATAAAATCTCACTGAACAAAGGACCGGGACTCATTCTTCGGGACCTCTGCATCGGAAACGGTTGTGAGCCCAGGCTCGAGCTTGCAATAAAAACTCTTGTGTGATTGCATCAGATTCGGCTCCTGGAGGTCTACTGGGGTCCCTCGAATCTGGCATTACATACAACACAAGAGGATCTGGAATTCTCCTGGCAAGCTTAGTTCTCAGGCTTTCAGACCCTACAAGATAGGAGAGAAGGTAGAAGGGGATATAAAAGTATATTGTTTCTTGTCACCAAGTCCAGTGACAAGAGACAATAAATAGCCAGCACAGAGAAAAAAGAAAAGTGGAGAGGGAGAAGGAAAGACCCAGATGGAAAGAGCTGGAAGGAAGGTGGAATCTACCCAGATAAGAGGGAGACAGAGGAGGCATGGCAGAGAGCAATGTACACAAGGATGGGAGAGACAGAGGGCAAGACAGAAAGCAAGGATTGAGAGGGAAGAAGAAGACTGAGATCCGTGGGTGCTGGTGGGAGTACTGGGGATAAAGCCCTGTCGTGTGCAATCCATGCCCAGTGAAATTGTAGACTTACCCAGTGTTGATCACAGTTAGCTCTTCCACTCTCAAACCTCTGATACTAGCACTCTCCTACCATATCAGGCTCCAGAATCACCTGAAATAACTGGTTACAAAATCTTCAGAGATTCTGATCCAGGAAGCAGGCCTGGGAATCTGTATTTGTGAAGCTCCCCAGGTTGATGGTGGTCCTGAGTGACCTTTCAGGAATCACTGCTCTTGGTCTCCACTGAATTTGACAATTCTCAGGGCCACAGCAACCAGGGTAGCTAGAAATACATAGTTAATTCCAGCACGAGGCCCCATCAGAGGCGCCTACCCCCCCACCCCAGCCAAGCTCTGCCACCTGGGAGAACTTCAAGATCCCCTCATACTACCCTCTGCTCACTTCTCCCCTTCCTTCTGGGTCCCAGAGAACCAGTATCCTGGCTGATTTTTTCCCCTCTAAACAAGCTAATTAAGCAATAATCCTAGAAGAATCCATCACTCTGACAAGGTTGTTGATTAACCGTCCCCTGGCCAAGCCCAAAGTGCTTAATATCCCAGCAGAATGGTCAATAATGAGAGCAGCAGTGGCCTGGGGCTGTGCAAAGCAGGTATTGGCTGCATCTGAGAAGATGAGTTCAGAATGGGTAATTGAGCCTGATTTTTGCCACCTGGTAGACAAAAGAAAGGAAGGTAGACAGGCTTGAGGGGGCACCGACTGGGGCTTCTTCATCCAGAGGCTAGATCATTCTGTGAGACCACCAAATTCCCCCAGAGGGCTTCTAAAGCTCTGAAACACTCTGGACTATGGAAAGGCCGTGTGTAAAGCTGTTGGACGCACAAACGCTTCTCCAATTTTGCGCAGTGTCATCTATATAGATGCTGAAATTAAAAAAGGGACAGACAGACAATAAGATGACTAACTTTGAGAGGTGAATTTCAAGCCCAGACTGACATATGTGTCTCTTTTCTATACTTAGAATATTATTCCAAACACCCCTCTATTCCCTAAAAAGACTTTTCTTTTTTTTTTTTTTTTTCTAAAAAGACTTTTCTGCAGTGCTCCCAGAATCGCCTTTGGCCAAGCAGAATGGGATGGAACACTGCCCCCTGGTGCTCACAGTTGTTGCAGCATCCAATCATCAGCTTTCCACAGGTTCCTGTTCACCCAAGTGTCCAGTGTGGGCAGTAACAGGAGGATTCTCAGCCTAGCCCAAGCATGCCCCATCTGAGCTGCCATGCCCATGGATTGGCCTTGTCATAGTTGTCTAAACTTATCTCACTTCTGCCATTTTGACCTTGGCAAGCACTCTAGACCAAGAGGATGAAAATGTCCCTAGCTATGATCCTCTTTCACCATGATGTTGTCCCTGATATGCCATGTCATCGTAGATCTCTAAGGGTTTCCAATTCTGTTCAGCTACAAGGAAACAAAAACAGCATACAGTAAGTGCTCCATCAATGTTAAGAGCACGAATGACTAAGCATACATAATGTGAAGCCCAAGGCGGAGCAGACAGAGCCCTGGGCAAGGATTCCTGGCCGAAGGAAGGTCAGGTCCTGGTTCCTTCTCCACCCCAGTTGTGTGTCTTTGAGGAAATGGCCTTCTGGACCTCCTTCTCCAAAAATTAAGGGTCTGGACTCAAAGGTCCCCTCCATGTCACAAACCTAGTGAGCCAGGTCTAAACAGATTCTACTTGGTAATCATCACTTAGGGCAGCAATCAATTGCCAAAAACAAAAAAAAACTTATATAATGTAGTAAGTGCAGCTCTGCCTGAGGCCTACACTGTCTGGCCAATTAAGTCAAACGATCCTCACTTTCCTCAACCTGGGAAATGCTGCTCTGCCTGGGATGTTCACCACAATGGAATTAAAAACTTCCTCCACCTATCTGGAGTTGACCCTTAGCCAGCATTGGCACTGCCCTAGGTAGATCATGGTGAGACAGTGACACCTAGTGGCCACTTCCACTAATCACTGCCCAATCCAAGGGTCTATACCCAGAAGGTCTATACCCAGAAGCCCAGCACTTGCTATGTTTAATTGGCAACAATAACCCACAGTTTGAGTAAGGCAGACCTACTCTTGCAAGTACTTCTTTGTCTGATCTTAATCAGTTTCTTCGATTGGGGGTTTTGACCTGACTTAAATCCTTCCCTTTCAACTTCCTTGTTATCTGATCCCCTGCCAAGTTTATAATCTATAGTCAGGTCCCTCCCAGATAGGAAGGAGCAGCCCAGAACTGAGCGCAGGGACTGGATTCCACTCATGCAATCATGCACATATGTCTGTCGAACACCCACCTCCATGCAGCTGTGAGGCAGGACTACACAGCTAAGCCACCGATTGCAGACGTTTGGAGCCAAGGCCTGCATCCCAGCTGCCAGCTGTTGAGGTGGGAAAAGTAACAAGCCCACCAGGATAAGGTTGGTGGCCCTAACATTCTGTGGAGGGCAGGGAGCAGCACACTTGGCTTTGTCACCTGGGTAGCAGATTGCTGGGGTCCACATGGTTCATGTAGCACTAAAGAACAATGCAGATGGGTTCTTTTAAGCATACTTTACTGCTTCATTTATACCCCATAAATGGCAAAGGGTGGAGGATGGACTTTGAGGTGAGGCTTCAGAACCTCCCCCTGGGCATGGACCCACCCCAATTGAACTGAGGCAAAGGTAGCTGAGCTTGGTGCGTCTTTTCTGAGCCCCATATTATTCTTCTCCTAGAATAATAGGAGAACAAGGCTCCCTGCTTCTTGATCATGTTCCTCATCAGCAATTTTTGGCCCGAGTTTATTAGTCTTTCTCAAAGTATAATCTTTCAGTCCTGCATGATTTCTCTGGAAGATTTTGGTGCCTTTCAACCAGCAAACCACAGAGATGCTGGATGAGGCCGGTGACTTCCTCACCCTTACCCTTCCTGGTCTTCCTCTAGGCCACCACCAAGTGTACCGTGGTAACACTCAGGAACCCCCTGAAGAAGCAAGTCCTTTGCACGGCTTGGGGATGTCAATTCAGGTGTTTCCATAGCTACTGGTGGTTTGTAGTAATTTTCCCCCACCATTAAATCATTATGTAATTCTACTTTTTTGGAAGTGAGAGCAAGTGCACCACCATTTTCAAACATCTACTAATATTTGAGTCCAGCCACGAGACAAAGATCACACTTGAATAAGAATGTAAAAAGTTAAAAACTAGTAAGACAGTTAACTTAAAAAAAGACAAAAGAGTCCTCTGCAGAATACAGGATAGCCAAAGCAGTGCCGGCTGCCACCCCTAGGGACAAGGGAGATTACCCAGAGAAGCCACAGAGAACCTGGACAAGAGGCAGAACTGGTTGCAGAGTGTAGCTACAGACTGTGGGACAGGAACACAGCTTAGAGGACTCCAGTGGATTGGAGCTGGACCCCAAGAGGCCCCCTACTGGGTGCTGGAAACTGAAGAGAGCGCCCGTCCCCTCCCCAGACCTACCAGGTACTGCTGGCAATCACAGTAAAGGCAGGAAAAGGCACCCTGGAGCCAGGGGGAGGAGCTCTTCCTCTGCTAGGACTTGCAGTGTCTCTCTAGCTCCCTCTCCTGACGAATCCGAGCATTGCACCAGTTGTCCAAGGAGAAATGTTTATAAGCTCCAAACCCAGTTTTTTACAAAGTAGGGCAGAGAAGGACAGATGTGGAACTGAGAGGCAATAAATTGATAACAGGCACACCTACTCTATGCCAGGTCCTGTGTTATGAGTTTTGCATGCTTTCATCCATAATTCTTTGAACTAGATATTAGCATTCCCATTTGAAAATTGGGGAGATACTAAAAGCTAAGAGAAGCTACCTGAGAAGAGTGTGCAACTAGTAAGTGGCTGAGCAGGAGTTTAAAGTGACTCTGGCCTGTGTGTTTCTGCACCAAACCAACAGTGTCTCCCTCTCTCTAAAGGAATAAGGGCAGTAAGATTCCTTCAATCTTGAAGGATTAAAGACAACAAGATATTTTCTCCTCTCTTTAACCCCTTTCTTTACCGTTAAGTCACCTAATCTTTCCCAGCTCCCTTCTTGGACTGTCCTCCTTGGGGAGACAGACTGTGAGGCCGATGTCCTGTGCTGCTCTAGAGCAGTGACTCCCAAACCAGAGTCACTGGAGACTTGGTGAAAAGCGTGTCCTGGACCCACCTCTGGAGATTCCCATCTGGTAGATTTGGAGTTGGGGAAGGGGACCTGGAACCCACATTTAATAAACTCTCCAGAAGTCTTCAGTATAGTCCAGGAGGAGTCAGAGCACCTCCTCTGGGCTGGGTGTGGGCAGTGAGGGGCTGCCTGGCCATGGATGGGAGGGGAAGAGGCCTGGCTAACAAACTCGCCACGGCCAGCACCCATGGAAAGGTCAGTATTGATAGCTGGTTCCTAAAAGGAAAATCAAATAGGGCACATGGATTTGCTGTGTGGTTGATGAAGTTGTAATGGCTCTAACAGACACAAAATTGATTTCTGTTTGTCAGACTGGGAAATTGGAGAACTGGGCCCCCTACCTCCTGACATTTTGTCTTGCATGATTTCTGGGCAGGGGGTATTTCAGAGCTAGAGCATGCCAGGGACCACCCCACCTGGCTCAGGAATCATGGCTTCCAGCTTCTGAGCACCTATCCTGTGACAGGAAGTATGCTTTAGTCTCCAACCTCGAGCCCTCTTCAAGGGTTAATACCACAAACATCAGAGAAGGACACTGAGGGTCTTGGCCAAGGTCGTGTGGATACACTCCAGAGCCGGTCTCTTTTCACTGGCCCATGTGGCTGTGAGACAAAAACCCAGCTTTTGGGCCTGGCTATCTACCCAGGGGGAGCCAGGTCAGTCCTGAAAGGGGCAGAGCATTTGTTGCCCTGGGACCTGGCAGGCCAGGGAGAGCTGGTGTGTCACAGCCCAGGAGGCCAGAGCTTGGCCAGGAGAGCCCAGAAGTGTCCCAAGGATGAGGTGGAGATGCTGATCCCAAACCCAGGCCTTCCCAGACACCTGGAGATAGCATGAGGGGGTCCGCCCAGATGGTGCATTCATAAGGTCCAGTGACCCATTCCAACAGAAATTGTCATCCACCCATGTCACAAAGTCTGATGGGTTTTCCTGCTTCACTCTAGGAATGTCTCAAGTGCCAGCCTGTTCAATCCTATAAAAGCTTCTGTGTCATGCTGCCAATCAGTGCTGGAGAAAGCTCCGTGAGTGCCAGCCTCACTGAGGCTGTGGGAATGCAGTGCAAAAGGAACATCTGTGCCCTGCTGTGGGTGCCTCCAAGGTGGCAGCTCTGCCCAGCTTAGGCCAACTGCAGTGGCCAACTTGTGCCTGCCTCAAGGTGGGTCCTCAGTAGGAAGCCATGTGGCAGGTCCCTCCACTCCCTGCTTTGTGAACTTGGCCTAACCCTCTGGGCCTTGCTGATCACCTCTGATAAATGTGCACTAAAATGTGTCAAATCCTGTAAAGTGTCTAACACCCAGAGTGAACCACCATGTAACTATGGACTTTGGGAGAAAATGAGGTGTCAATGTCGTTTCATTGATTATGTCAAAGGGGCCTCTCTGGTGGAGGATGCTAGGGCAGGGGAGACTGGGGAGTCCATAGGAACCCTGCACTTCATATTTGCTGTGAACCTAAAACTACTCTGAAAAATAGTCTGTTTTGAAGTGGGTGGGGGTGGGGGAGCTACCGCCTCTTAAGGTTGTTGTGAGAATTAAATGAGAAAATGTTATCAAAGGGTCAAGCACAGTCTTTGGCACCCCATGGGGCCCATGGTAGATAAATGAGGGTATGTCACCCTGTTAAGAGCCAGGAGGTCCTGACAGCAATGGGTGATGCTCACCTGCATCACACTTCATCTCCCACAGGTGGGGACAGGAACAAGAATCCAGCACCAGCCTGGGTCAAATGCCCCTGTGACTACTCAGGAGATGAGACAGCAAATGCGGCCCTGGCTGAGTGGAGTACCAGAGCTAACAGAAGAAACAGAAAGGACCTGGCTATCGGGCAAAAGCACCAATCTGCCTGGGCCACTCCCCTGCTCAGAAGTCCTGCTTGGTCCCTGGTGACTTCATCCGGCACAAAGCCTTCCCTCCCTGGCTGGACCCTGCGCCATTGTGGGTACCACTCAGCAGAGCCCACAGAGAACAACAGCCAGGTGTCTGGAGACCTGAGTTTCAGGTCTAATTCTGAGTGACTTTGGAAGCATCTCTAAGCCCTGTGCCTCAGTTCCCCCAGGCCCACCTCCTCCTGCCTCCCATCACTGAAGACTTGGCCAAGTGCTGACCAGGAGCCAGGCAATCTCTGAGGACCCTTCCTACTGTGGTATTGTTTTTTAAACAATGCAGCTCAAGTGCAAGTCAAGAAATACAAAATACACAGCAGGAAGATGAAAGTGTCAATGGTCCCTTAATCCTGGTTCCCACACTGAGTGCACTTCCCCCTCAGCTTGTCTTTTGAATCTGCATTTCTGTAGACTCTGTGTTCAGGAAGTGATTGATACCTTCCGTGACAGCAGAGCTGGGCTCCTGTCCTTGGTGTGGCTCACTGCAGGTAAGCCTCAAGTCTCTTTGCAGAAGAAAGTCAGCGTGACGCTGGGACAAATGTAGATTCTTGCTGGGCATTGCTTTTCATTTCCCTTCAGTCTCTGCACTACCACACGTGTTCCCCCTGCCAGGTGCTGCCCTGGTCCAGACCCTGCAAGAGCACCAGAACTTCCCTGGGGGAGGCGCATGATGTGGAAGAGCAAGCAGAGCTTTGGTTCCAATTTAGTTTCATTATTTACTTTCTGTGTGACCTTGGGAAGTTACTCAGCATCTCTGAACCGTGTTAGGCTTTATCTATTTATTGAAGATAATAAATCTCTACCTAATAGAGATTGTAAAGATTAAGCAAAATGACGAAAGCGATGTCTCTGTCCACATGAATAGCAGTACTGCTTTATTTAATGAGCTACTAGGAATCTCCCCCTCAAGTGAAATAAGCCAGGTCAAGCGCTGGGCCAGTGCCCAGGTAAGAACTCCTCCTGTCTATTCTCATCCTGGTCTTAGTGGTGTTCGCTCCCTTCCCTGTGACCTCCAGGTGGCAGCATGGGGCTGTGGAACCAGAGCCTTCTCAGGCTGCCACCTTATGAATGGGCAAGCTGGCATGGTCCTTGGGTGGCAAAACCCACGTGGCTATTCCCTGGACTCTTGCTGTGCTGGGAGAGTGAGGAGCATGTAACAGAAACCTGACTTTGGGTCTGTGGACCTGCTGAGGGAGGGTCCCAGGGAGGTGCACCCCGGTGGGGGAACTGCTGAGGAGATGGAGAATCAAACTGAGGCTTCCAGGCTGCCAGCCAGGCACTTGCCACCGTGCTGGGGTCTCCTGGCAGGTTCCAGCACCCTCCCCTGGCTGGTGAGGAAATGAGACCCAAGGACGGAGGGGAGGAGCCCTAGAGCCCAGGCTCCTGGGAGCAGCCCATCAGCCAAGGCCATGGCACTGCCTGGAAGGCAAGTGCCCCATGTCACCTTGTCCCTCTGCCTCACCCAGCAGGACTTCTTCCAATCCCCAGGTAATCCTGGCCAAGAGACAAAGGGATTTGTGGGAAACTTCCTCCAGATCCTCTGCTAATCCTCCCCTTTGACAATTCCTTCCGCAATTACATTTGCAGCTTGGTGGCCTTGAGTCATCTCACCCTAAATGTTCCTGGGAAACTTCTGGGGCCATCACAGGGACAGACCTGTGGTGCCAATATGTCCTCCTCTGTCTTCTTTCCTTCCTCCTGTGAGTCTTGCCTTAAAGCAAGCCAGGGAGAAGCCTCCAGTCCATGCCTTGTGGTCTCTGGACAGGGCACACTGGCCACTGGCTAAGCCCTCGTCCCCTCCACACACTGGCTCTCAGAGGGATGCTTGAGGTTAGGGCTTCAGCTGCCTTTCCTCTGAAATGGGGTCACCATCATCTTTCCCGGAAGGGACGCTCTGGGGTAAGAGACTTGCTGAGCTTAACTCGGCACTGCTGTGTAACAAGCTTGAGAGCGAGTCAGCCACGAATAACACCCGCCACCTGACCCCAAGAACCACTGTGGCCCACCTCCCTCTCTTACCTCTGAAGGTGTGGACCCCTGAGGGACCGCAGCTCCTCAAGGCTGGGAGACACAGTGGTGGGGAAGCTCCTGGGCAGGGCCAGCCCTCGGTGAGCTGTGCAGGGTCTGGGCGCTCCCTGCATACGGACAGTTCTGGCCAGGGAGCTGTGACAGGCACTGAAGAGAGCTGAGACTCAAGGTGCAGCTGCCTCTGGTGTGGGCCCAACCTCGTGAGAGACACGTGAGAACAGGGCCCAGGAGGCAGCTCTGGGGAGGTGCCATCCTGCATCCCAGGCAGGAACAGGCTCCCCCAGCCTCAGCAGAACAGAGAGGAGGGCCCCAGGCAGTTCTCAGGCAGCTGGAAGGAGAGAAGCAGGGACTGGGCCAGCAGCTCCAGCAACTACAGAGAATTCTTCCATCTTTGAGGCACAGTTAGAGTGTGATTTTGTAACTCACAAATCAAGGAGTTCCCACTGCCCCTAAGGGTTAGATCAAGTTGGCTCAAGACCCCTGTGGCAGGGAGTTCAATTGCTCTCTGAGATTTATGCTGGACCCTGACCTCCTGCCCCTGAACTCTCCATCTCTCCTCGGGTTCTGCAGCTGTTCCCTCATCTTTCCCAGATGTTGGCCCAATCACAGACTCCTGTCTCTGTTCTGTGTGTCTAAGCTACACCAAAAACAAAACCAAACTCACCCTCTTTGGGATAGACAGTCCCAGGCCTTCTCTGGGGTCATGCCCTGCTTAACTCAAAGTCCAGAAACATGCCCCTTTAGCCAGAAGCAGTCTTCTTACAGAAAAACATGAGTCCATCCTACCTGGCCACATGCAGGAGGCCAGGTCTACCACGCATCGGAGATGCTACCTGAGTGGACATTCCCACAGCTCTTGTTGGATGCCAAAGGCCAGGCTTCAAAACTTTTCAGAAAAGTATCTTAATGAGTTACTGAAACCTTTCTCCTCTCAGCCCAGAACTCCTTCCCATTCTATTCACTGGATTTCTTCTGTGGAGACTGACATCTTAGGAGCACAGAATTCAGCAGGGGTCTTTATTCCTAACTAGCCATCAAAGTGATTCAAAACCGCCTTGCATTTGATCAATAATTTTATAGATTTTTAAATGTAAAAGAAACATTTTGATTACAATCAAACATCATGCAGGAGCCCTAATAGATACAAAACAGTAAAAACAGAACTTCTGTTCTGAATCTGGAAGAGACAGAGGGATTGAGAACACCTAATCCTGGGCTGGTCTCCATTCCACACCCCACCGACACTCTAAGGCCCCTCTGAGCACTAGAGTCAGGGAAATAAAAATGTCTCTTTGCCCAATGTAAGGACATTCAGCTTAACTCCTACTAAGATAAATGCAAATTAAAACTGCACTGAGATACTATTTTTCCTTCTATCAGATTGGCAAAGATCCAAAAGTTGGAGAACATTCTGTTTTGGCAAAGATATAAGAAACAGACAAACTTTTATGCATTTTAGGGGAGAATCTAAACTGGTGCAGTATCTGCAGAGGGAAATTTGGCAGTGGGTATAATACAAATGTACATACCCTTAGGTCCAGGAGTTCCATGATCAGGAACTTGTGCTTCAGATAATCTCTGCATGTGAGGGATATGACATAGAGCTCTGGTGGTAAACAATGCCAAAGGAAGCAAACCAATGGAAATGCCCATCATGGGAAGTGGTTAAGTAAATGGCATGTGGTTAAATGAATATATGCCTACACAATGGACTACACAACCACCATTGATTGTAAGTTTCTAATATCGATCAGGAAAGATCTTCAAAACATGTATTACTTAGTTAAAGAAGTGAGGGAAGGGACAATCTGGGCATGGTGGCACATGCTTGTAATCCCAGCTTCTTGGGAGGCTGAGGCAGGAAGATTGCAAGTTTGAAACCAGCCTGAGAAGGCCCTGTTTAAAAAAATATTAATAATGGGGCTGGGATTGTGGCTCAGTGGTAGAGCACTCACCTAGCACGTGCGGGACCGGGATTTGATCCTCAGCACCACATAAAAATAAAGGCATTGTGTTGTGTCCATCTACACTTAAAAAATAAATATTTTTTTAAAAAATCAGGAAAGACGATGATAGTCAGTGGTAGAGTGCTTTTGAGCATTTGAGCATTTGAGAAGCCTTGGTTCGATCCCCATTTTTTTTTAAAAGCAATAGTACAAACCATACTACCATTTATGTTAAAAAATAAGTGAGGAAAGAATATAGAGATATTTTGTTGAAGTTGCATAAAATATTCTGAAAAGGCTAACAAGAAACTAAGAACACTGGCTTCCTATGTAGATAACCAGGCGGTAGGGTAGTAGGGATGGAAGAAAGACTCCTCACTGTTCACATGTTTGAATTTTGAGTCAACCTATTCAAAACTTAAATTTAAAAATTTAAAAGTGTATAACAACAAATAATAAAAAGAGTTGTAGCATGAAATAAAAAATTAAGATGCATGGGACTGGAGTTTTAGCTCAGCGGTAAAGTGCTTGCCTTGCACTGGTGAGGCCCTGGGTTCAATCCTCAGCACCACATTAAATAAATAAATAAATAAATAAATAAAATGAAGGTTGAATCTTAAAAAAACTAAGAGATATATTAGTTTCCTACTTTTATGATACATAGTGATTTGTTCTCTTAAATGATTCAAAAAATTAAATTGTAAGTTCTATTTTTAATGATTGCCTAATATTGCTCAAAAAAGTAAATTTCTAGACTTTTAAACTCAAAAGGTTCTAGGATTTCTGGCTCCTGCTTAGGATATAGAAAAACCACCGAGTATTGCTCCCGCTCTTTAAAAAGTCAAATTACCTTCAAAATGACATTTTTCTTGAACTCATCAGAGAACTGAGGTTACAAGCAATAAGCTAACTCAAAATCTAAAAAGGGAAAAAAAGAAGGCTGCTCTGAGGAGAGACAGAACCTGGGTACCTGCTTACGTGTTGGACTCTACACACAATGGAAAGAATCAGCCTATTTAAGAAATTGCTAAGAGCCACATGTGGGGCCTGCATGATTATATAACCCTGTGGGGGCTACACACATAAGGAAAATCCACTCCCATTTACAGTCTTTTCTCCATGGACCACACTAAATGCTCACAGAAATAACAGAAAGAGGCTGAGGGCCCCCACACAAACCTCTCTCCTAGTTTCGGTTTGGGAGAGAGGAACACTGGTATAGGAAAAGCTAAGAATTCGACAAAGACACTTCTCTAAATCCCTTTGGTTGGGGTGGGGGGACACTGGGAGAGAGGCAGAAAACTCTGTTGTCCTTAAGACATAGACTAAGACTCATTGCAGCTGCAATAAAAGAAAAGTAAAAACTCTCTTCCCCTGTGTAAGGAGCAAAAGTCCAAATAGACCGGAAGAGCCTCCTACAGACAAGGGAAGGACAGAATCACTGAAATACCCCACCCTAAGACACGGGGACCAGTGGTGCTTAACATGGAAGCTGAAGTAGACCAGTGAGAATGTCCCTCATTTCTTCCCCAGTCCCAGTGTCCAGCTAAAGTGTGTTGATTAACAAGGAACAACACAAAAACCAAAAGCATGAAGAGTAATTTTCTTGAAGATATAGGCATGACCAGAATTCCTAAAGTTTCAAGTGCAACAATATTAAGAAAACCCTTCTGGCAAGTCAGCTACCACCCCAAACACAAGATAAATTTAAAGCCTATGGTGCTTTAAATTTATCTTGTAATATAGCAACAAACCTCAAATGCAGCTCAACTCCTGACTAGATTGTTCAATCCTCCATAATGAAGACCCAATAAAAGACAAGGCATGGCCATTTCCAACCATAAATACCATTTACCTATATCTCTACTGTTCTACATAATACTTCTACCTTTCAACAACAACAAAAGTATAAAACACCCAAAGAAGCAAGAAAAAGCAACACACTATCAAAAGTCAAGGTCATCAATGGAACTATATTTAAACATTATACACTTACTGAAATTGTCAGACAAGGGATTTAAAATAACTATAACTAATATGTTTTTTATTTGTTCTTTTTAGATATACATGACAGTAGACTGTACATGGCATATTATACATACATGGAGTATAACTTATTCTAATTAGGATCCCATTCTTGCAGTTATTTATGATGTGGAGTTTCACTGGGCATGTATTCATATATGAACATAGGAAAGTTACGTATGATTTATTCTACTATCTTTCCTTTTCCCACACCACCTCCCTTCCTTTTATTCTCCTTTGTCTAATCCAATGAACTTCTATTCTTCCCTACCTCACCCTTATTATGTGTTAGCATCCACACACATATCAGAGAGAATGTTCAACCTTTGTTTTGGGGGGGATTGGCATGACTAATAGGTTAAAAGTTTTTTAATAAAAAGGTTGACAATATGTATGATCTAGAAGCTAATTTTGGCAAGAAATAGAGGAAAAAAAGTAGAAATGAAAAGCAAAAAGGAAATGGAGAGTGCCATTGAAAGATTCACCAGTAGACTTGACAGCTGAGAAAAAGAAACAGTGAACATGAGGACAAGAAGAAATGGCTCAAACCAAAACACAAAGTGAAAAACAGGACAAATTAAAAAACAGGGAAATGTTAAACAGTCTAACATAGATGAAACTGAAATCCCTGAAGGTGAAACGTTAGAACAAGCCAGGAGCAGTATTCAAAACTATATTGGCTAGAATTTAAAAAATAATAATAACAGACACCAGAACACAAATTCATTGATCTAAGAACTGCAAGTAGCTTAGAAGAAAATCAAGATAGCAAGGAATGAGAAGGGGAGGAGGAGGAAACTTAAACATGTCCTATTTAAGCAGCCAAAGTCCAAGAACAAAAAGAAAAGTTTGAAGGAGGCCAGGAAAAAATAAATAAAATAAAAACTGCAATGTACAACAGACTTATTTTCAACAACTATGTAAGCCAGGAGATGATGGAATGATGTCTTTAAAGTGCTGAAAGGAATGTGGGAGACTCTTCACCAGAATTCTACTCTCTTTCAACATAAAGGACAAATAAAAAATGTTTTCAGAAAAAATAAAAACAGACAATCTATAGCCAGCAGACTGGCCCTCCAAGAAACGATAAAAGGTCTTCAGAAGAAAGAATATAATAATAAACAGAAATTGGGATCTGCAAAAAGAAATAAAGAACACGGAATGGAGTACATGAAGGTAAATTTTAAATTGCTGTAAAAACTGTTGATTGAAACAGTAGCAATGTCTTATGTGATCAGAGCACAAATAAAAGGGAAATATAAACAACATTGGCACAAAGGATGAGAGGGAAAAGTTAGGAATATGTTGTTAAAAGGTCTTTACAGGACAAATGAAGCAGTAAGATAGTTTTTGAGTAAAGACTGAGATTAACTTTATATTTACATTCTAAACATTAGGGCAATTGGTAACATAAATTTAAAATGAAATAAAAATAATAACTCATTAGTGGAGATAAAATAGAATAATAAGAAATACTCATTCTGGAAAAAAATAAGGAAATGGAATAAATAGAAAAAAGGTTAGCAATTTTATTGATTTGAATCCAAACATATCAGTAATTATATGAAATATAAATTTCCTAAATACATTGTACAAACTGAATTGTGACATTCCAAAATTCACATGTTGAATCCCTAATACCCAGTACCTTAGAATGACACGATTTAGAGATAGGTCCTTTAAGGAGGTAATTAAATTTAAATGATGCTATAAACATAGGGCCCTAATCCAGTGTGGCAGGTGTCCTTTTAAGAAAAGACAGAGAGAGACATCAAGGATGCACATATACAGTAAAAAAAGGCCATTGAGGACCCATCGTGGAGGCAGCCACCTGAAAGCCCCTCTCACCCAAGGAGAGAGGCCTCAGGAAAAAAAAAATACCTGATGATACCTTGACCTTGGACTTCTAGCCTCTAGAGCAGCAAGAAAATGAATTACTGTTGTCTAAGCCACCCGGCCTGTGGTAATTTGTCATGGCAGACCTAGCACACTAACACACATGCCAGTTTAAAGATGCAATGGTCAGATTGGATATTTTAAAAAACTCATATATCTTAATATAAAGGCATAGATAGGATAAAACTAAAATAATGGGGAAAGATGTATCATGCAGAAAATTATATTGAAGTGACCACATTAATATCAGGCAAAATAAACTTAGATCAAGAAACTGCCAGTGACAGAGGAGGGCAAGGTACAGCGACAACAAGGTGATTCACCAAAAAACACTATAATCTAAACATGGGTCCACCGCAAACGGGGGCTTCAAAATATGTGAAGCCAAAATGATAGAATGGAAAGAAGACATAGAAAACCCCACACTGTGCCAAGCAGCTGCAGTGGCCCCACACAGAGTAGGATGCAGAAAATCTCTAAGGACATTGAAGAACTGAAGACTAACTTCACCTAATTGTTGTTTATAGAACATTCCACCCAACAACAGCAGGATGCTCATTCTTTTAAAGAGCACATGGAAAATCCACTAAAATAGACCCCATTCGTGGCTATTTAAAAACTCACAGGCTTAAAGGAATTTAATAGAAAGAATGTTCTATGACCACAGCAAAATTGAACTAGAAATCAAAACCAGAAAGGTAGCTGGAAAATCCTCAAATATTTGGCAAATTTAAAACAACACTTCTAAATAATCCATGGGTTAAAGAGGAAGTAACAGGAAATTGAAAAATAATCCAAACTGAATGAAAATAAAAACACAGCGTATCAAGCTTTATGGGATGCATTCATGTTGGTGCTTAGAGGGGGTGAATAGCATTAAATATTTCTATTAGAAAAGAAGAAGAAAGGTATAAAATAAATGACTGATCTTTTACCTTAGGAAACTAGAGTAGAAAATCAAATTAAACTCAAGGCATTCTCAAGGAAGGAAATAATAAAGGAAAGAGAAGAAAACAATGGAAATGGGGATAGAAACACAACAGAAAAAAACTCAATGAGATGAAAAACTGGTTCTTTAAAAAAAATGAATAAAATCAATAAACACCCAAGCCAGACTGGAAAAGATCAAATGCTTGAAAAATACTGATATGGTGAAAATTACCAAATACTAATGAAAGATATCAAATAAATGTAGAGTTGGAAGACCCAATGTTAAGATATCAATTCACCCAAGATTGATCTGTTGGTTTGATTCAATTCCAATAAAACTATACGTTTTTATAAAAATTGACGAGGTGATGCAAAATTTATGTGGAAAAGTAAAGGATCATGACAGCCAAAAGAATCCTTAAAAAAAAGGTGAAGGAACCCATCCAGCTGTGGTGGCACATACCAATAATCTCAGCAGCACAGGAGGCTGAGGCAGGAGGATCTCAGGTTCAAAGACAGCCTCAGAAACTTAACAAGGACCTAAGCAACTTAGCAAGACCCTGTCTCAAAATTTTAAAAAAACAGGCAGGGGATGTGGCTCAGCAGTTAAGTGTGTCTGGGCCAATCCTCTGCTGAAAGAAGAAGAAGGAGAACAAGGAGAAGGAGAAGGAGAATCCATATCACCTGATTTCAAGACTTACTAGATTTGAAGACTTGTATAAGAACTGGACCTAACTGACATTTATTCAATATTCCACCCAACAACAGCAGAATACTGTAATAAGGTTAAAAAAACTATAGTAATAAGGTGAGTGGTTTTGGAGAAAAATATATATAATTATTTATATGTGTGTGTGTGTGTATCAGAATAGAGTTCAGAATAAATTCACACATACACAGTAAACTGAAGTTTTTACAAAAATACAAAGGTGATTCAACGTAATTTTGACAGTGATTTTATTCATAATCACCCCAAACTGGAAACAGCCCAAGTGTCCCTCACCTGTGGAATCAACAAAGAGTGCTGTGTTCATGAAAGACAAGCTCACCGTTGACACTGCAACATGGATGCAACTCAACAGCAGCACACTAAGTGACAGAAGCCAGACTCGAAGGGGAAAACCAGAATGACTCCATTTACCCGCCATTTGGGAGCTGGGTTTAGGGGATACATGCAAAGGACACAGGAAAATTTTGGAGTCCTGGGTCCACATCTGTACCTTGATTGTGGCAATGGTCACCCAACTGTATTTATTCCTCAAATCTTGTATACACTAAAAAGTGTGAAATATCCATATGTAAATTATACTTTATTTCCCATGAAACTGGGTTGGGGGGGGGCAGATGGTAGACCCATTCACTTATGTTCCAGAACTTTCTATGGCCATCACAGTACATAGGGAGCATAACCATGATTTCAATCTGTCGCTTAGATTTCAAGGCCCATGTATTTTTCACAGTTTCCCCTCCGCCCAGAGGTCATTCAGATTATTAATCCATCCGATGGAGCAATCCCTGATGAGATCACAGTCGTCATGGCCCAATCACTTCCCCAAAGCCCCACTCCAGACATGGCTGCATGGGGGACCTAGGCTTCAACACATGAACTTTGGGGGGAAATTTCAGATGCAAACTATAACACAGGGTCTCAAGTCTAGGCCCTTCATTAGGAACATACATTCCTCCCTCTATTTTTCTCTCTCCCTCCAATTCTTGGATATCAGAACCTTGAATCGTTCCATGATTCAGCCAAAGAAGCCAAGCAAAGTGTTTCCTTCCCTGATTCACCTCCTTGGGACTTGTGCAGCTCTGACAGTTCTGATGTCCAGTCTACAGTTAAAGTGCCTGTCACCCTTGAGGGGTCGGTGGTTGGTTACATAACTTCAAGGCAGAATCAAAGGTGTTCATCCTTGTGTCTGTTGGTCCTACTGTGTTTCTCAAGCTTGCCGTATCCATCCATCCTAAATCTTGTTTTGGATTTCCCTTACCCCAGATCCCAGCTTTGGGTCACCTGCAAAGGAATCACCTCTTCTCTCTGAAACGTTACTGGAGCCAAAAAGGAAATTTCTCATTCTAATCTGATTCCCCTGGCCCCAGGCCTGGCAGATGTATCTCAAGATACATCTTCCAAACTCCTTCACAGTGAGTGCGAGCTCAGTGAATTGGAAACAAAAATTAAATGCCCAATCCCACAGCTTCCTCTGTGACTTTTTTACCCTCCATTCCTCCTATCTGCTTGTGTATCGTCTATCTCTCCATCTATCATCTGTCATCTACCATCTATCTATATTTATCCTTCCTTCCTTCCTTCCTTCCTTCCTTCCTTCCTTCCTTCCTTCCTTCCTTCCTTCCTTCCTTCCTTCCTTCCTTCCTTCCTTCCTTCCTTCCTTCCTTCCTTCCTTCCTTCCTTCCTTCCTTCCTTCCTTCCTTCCTTCCCACCATGCTAGATAGGGGTGAATCAACCATAGAGAGTCACGGGATAGTAGATTTGGAAGCAAGTGCCCATCTTTATGTGTCCCTGTGGTTGTGTTTACACAGAAGAATAGTGTGAGAGACCAAAGAAGAGGCAGGAAGAAATGAATAAAAATGATGTTTTTTTCCCTTGGTGGGAAAGAGCCAGAAATTACATCTGTTCAAAAATGTCCTGCCTCTCAGATAAATAACAGCATCAGGAGTAAATGTGTCACTGGAGGATACTTTCAAAACAAATCCAGGAAGGGCCCCTTGAAGAAGCTGCTGGTGCTGGCGCCCTCCCCTTGCTCGGAAGCCCCGATGCCCCACTCCCAGAGATGGTCAGGAGGAAGTGGAAAAAGGAGGAGGCCTATGGCCTCTCCCTGGGCCTCCAGAGAGGGGAGAGGAGCAGGGCCAAGGGTGCTCCCCAGACAGGGCTGTGGCCAGAGGGTCTGGGTTACAGATGTCTGCCCCACAGAGAAGAGCTGCAGAGGCCGTCCCTCCTGGGATGGAGCAGTGCAGGCTCAGAACAAGGGGCTTCCCCACAGATGTGCACTTACCTGGTGTGCTGGCTGGAAGCAGGTAAATGAGCTGAGATCAGATGACTCAATTCCAAGGGTTACATTTAAATCATTTAACCTACAGTGCAGCACAGGCACCTGCCAGCGGAATGGACTCCAGCCATTAACAGTGGGGAGGCACGTGGTCTTAGGGCTATGCACCAACTCAGCTCTGCCTAGACCAATACTCAGTTGGCCCTGCCACAGCCCAAAGGTATTGTCATGCCATTTTATGGATGGAGAGACTGAGGACAGGGGTGATTCAGTGACTCATCCAGGATCTCATGGTTGGTCATGGCAGAACTGGACTTTGTCTCTTCCAAATGCTCTGCTACTTCCCACCTCCCCAGCTCCCCCAGCAAGGCTAAGAAGTCCTACTGGGGCCCCAGTCTGGCCCTGCCTGCCAGAAGAAGCCTCAGTCAGCTGCAGTCACAGGAAGGCAGCTCTTGGGCCCTAATCTCTGTGGGAACCAATAGCTGCCAGACAGACAGTCATACACCCTCCAGGAGGGAACAGATGCAGACTTTTCACAGCTGTGAGCTTCTCAGCTCCAGACCCAGGTAGAGCACCCTTGCAGGGCCTCAAGGTGAGGTTCAGCCCCTGTACCTCCCACTTGGCTGCAGGGCTAGAACACTTGTCTTACCTGGCCAGGTAATGTCATCTTTTGCTGTGGGTGCTGAGCTCTGTTGAACAGCTTCTTAACATCTGTATTCATCTGTGCAAATTGACACAGCAAAATACCATAAACTAGGTGGCTTAATCAACGGGAATTAACTTCTTACTGTTCTGGAGGCTGGAGGTCCAAGATCAGGGCCTGGCCTCATCAGTTTCCAGCCAGGTCCTTTTCCTGGCTCTCAGTTAGCAGCCTTCTTGCTGTGTCTTCACATGGTCGAGAAACAGAAAGAAAGTTCTTTGGTCCTCTTCTCAAAAGGATCAGGGCCCCACCCTTAGGGGCTCATGTAACCTGAATTACTCCCCTAGAGGCCCCATCTCCAGATACAGCCAGCTGAGAGTTAGGGTTTGGGCATCTGAATTTTATGGGAACACAAACCTTCAGTCTATATCTTTTGGAGTCAGATAGTCCTTGTTTCAACCTCTTTCCCTGTCAGCCCTGTGATCTTGGGGAGATTCAGGCCTCATTTATTAGTTTCCTGTTGGTGCTGAAATAAATTGCAACAAGCAATGACTTATAACAACACAACTTTATTATTTTACAGTTCTGAGGTCTGTCACCCAAGCCAGTCTCACTAGGGCAAAATTGAGGAGTCGGTAGGGCTATGCTCCAGGCCACAAGGGAGAATCCATTTCCTTGCCTTTTCCAACTTCTGGAAGCTGCCCACATTCCTGGGCCTGTGGCCCCACATGACTTCAACAACAGCTTCTGTGGATGCATCTCCCTGACTCCCATCTCTGGCCACTCTCTTTTAAGGACCTTGATTCCACAGGGCCCACCTAGCTGATCCAGGGGAGTGTCCCCATCTCAAGATCCTTATGTGATCACCTCTGAGCTATTTCCTTTGTCATGAAAAGAAAGCAGTCCACAGGTGCTGGAGAAGGGGATGTGGATCCCTTCTTTTGGGGGTGACACTATCCTGCCCACCATGTCTCAATGTCCTCATTTATGAAATGGGACTGATTGCTTTAGCCACAGCTCTGATGTTGCTAAATGCACAGCACCATACCTGGCAGAGGTGAAATGAAGCCATGGAAAGGTGGTTCCTGCTCTTCCCCTCTTCTGTGTTGAGTTCATCTGGGGTCACCAAGGCCACCAAGCTCTGGGCCTGGCTCTAAATGGGACTCAAAGAATCCCTGCTGAAACAAAGCACCTACTGATGACAGGCGACTGACCTCCCGAATGCCAAGATGGGCTGTTTGCAAACTTCATGCTTCTAGGCAGCAGAGGGGGATTCTGGGTAGAAACATGGCACAGTATGTGCAGGGACATAAATTACAAGTTATTTTTGTTAGAAAAGCGGAACAAAAATCATTCCATCCACATTCCCAGCGTGGGAGCTGCTCTCCCAGGTCGCCTTTGGCAGAGACCCAAATCAACCATCAAGCCCCCCTGGAGAGAGAGGTGAGGCCCTCTGCCAGGGAGCGGGCCAGCCTGAGATCCAAGTCCCCGAGAAGCTGTGCCTGCTTCACTGCCCGGGCTCAGGAGGGTGATGTCACTGAGTGGCAGGGATGAAGCAGCAGCTGGGATGAGGCAGGGATGGTATCAGGGTGAAAGTTCCCACAGGAAGGGTCAGGAAGACTTGTCACTGTGCATGGGCAGGGGAAGTTGCAGCAGGGAGAGGCTCAGGCAGGGCGACCATGTCTGCTTGTTGAGAGACACCAGGCCAGAGCGGGAGCCACCACACTGGCTGGGGGGCTTGGCTGAGCTGTTAGGGGTGGGGTTGACAGGGACAAAGGAGCCCATCTGACCAGATAGAGAAGACAAGGGGGGCTGGTGTTGGTTCCACATGATCCACAGGAACATGGTGTTTTAGTCAGCTCTGTCCCTGATGTGACAAAAAGACATGACAAGAACAATTTTAGAGGAGGAAAAGTTTGTCTCTTACTGTTTCAGAGGCCTCAGTCCACAGGGGGCCAATTCCATTGCTCTGGGCCCAAGGAGAGGTAGAGCATGGCAGAAGAGCGTGGTGGAGGCAAGCAGCTCTGGACATGACCACCAGGAAGCAGAGGGGGAGAGAGAGACAGAGAGAGAGGTCTCTCACCAAGGACAAAATACATACCCCAAGGCATGCCCCAGTGACCCACCTACTCCAGCCACACCCTGCCCACCTGCAGTGGCCACCCAGTTAATCACTATCTGGGGATTCATGCACTGATTAGGTTAAAACTCTCATAAACAACCATTTCACATCTATACCTTCTCGCATTGTCTCTCACATGAGCTTTTGGGGGACACCTCATATCTAGACCATAACTCTTGGCTTTGGGCTCCTTCTTTAGGCAAGAAGACAAGTTAGCTGCTTCTCCTCTGAAGTCCCCTCTAGCTGGACATTCTTGGTCCATCTGGGCTCATCCAGGCCCTGCATATCTTCCAGCCTGAGCCAGGAGCTCACCAAACAGTCGGCACTTGAGAGGTGATCGGGCACCAGTGAGGGGTTCCTGAGGAACTGCCATGGCCTGCTGTTTCCTGAGAAGTAGGGGAGGCCCATGGAGCCTCCTTCTCCCCCAACCCCTCCACCGCAGGTGGCCGGAAGCACTGCCCCTCTCCTAGCCTCTGTGGTGCTTGTGAATGAGTCTGAAAACAAACATGGGAGGGAGAGAAAAAATAAGCTGCTTGTCCCCAAATAAGCTCTCTGAAGCCCCACTGGCCACCTCATCCTGTGCCTTTGTCACAGCAACCTTGTGTTATTTTGACAGGGAGGCCACCTGGCGGGCCTCTGCAGTCTCTCTCTCTCTCTCTTTATTAATATTTTTATTTTTTTCTAATTAGTTATTCAAGACAGTAGAATGCATTTATGCACTTTGATGTATCACACATAGATGGGATATAATTTCTCATTTTTCTGAGTGTACGTGTTGCAGAGTCATATTGGTCATGCAGTCACATATATACATACAGTAATAATCTCTGTTTCCTTCTACTACATTTCCTATCCTCACATCCCCTCTCCTCCCTTCCCATCACTTCCCTCTACCTAATCTAAGGTAACGCTAGTCTTCTCTAGTGCCCCCGGCCATATTGTGCATTAATATCCGCATATTAGAGAAAACATTCGGCCTTTGGTTTTTTTTGAGATTGGCTTATTTTGCTTAGCATGATATTCTTCAGCTCCATCCATTTACTGGCAAATGCCATAATTTCACTCTTCTTTAAGCTAAGTAATATTCCTTTAAGTACATATATCACATTTTCTTTTTCCATTCATCTATTGAAGGACATCTAGGTTGGTTCCATAGTTTAGCTATTGTGAATTGAATAACTATAAACATTGATGTGACTGAATTACTGTAGTATGTTGATTTTAAGTCCTTTGGGAATAAACCATGGAGTGGGATAGCTGAGTCAAATGGTGGTTCCATTCCAAGTTTTCTAAGAAATCTCCATACTGCTTTCCGTAGTGGTTGCACCAATTTGCAGTCCCACCAGCAATGTAGGAATGTACCTTTTCCCCAACATCCTCGCCAACATTTATTGTTGCCTGTATTCTTGATGATTTCCATTCCGACAGGAGTGAGATGAAATCTTAGAGTAGTTTTGATTTTCATTTCCCTAATTGTTAGAGATGTTGAACACTTTTTCATATATTTAGTGATCAATTGTATTTCTTCTTCTGTGAAGTGTCTTTTCAGTTCCTTAGCCCATTTAGTGATTGGGTTATTTGGTGTTTTTTTTTTATTATTGTTGTTGTTGTTAAGTTTTTTGAGTTCTTTATACATCCCCGAGATTAATGCTTTATTGGAGGTGCATGTGGTAAAGATTTTCTCCCAATCTGTAGGCTCTCTCCTCATGTTATTGATTGTTTCCTTTGCTGAGAAGAAGCTTTTTAATTTGTGCAGTCTCTCTTGGAGGCTTTTTAACTTGCAGCATGCAGGGAGGACAGGCAGGACCAGGAGTGCACACTCTGATCTTGGGGCAATGGGTGGACTTCCCTGGGTCTGGGATGGAAAAGCTGTAGAGTTGCTTTTGCTGGTAGAAGGACAGGCTCCAGGATAGAGACGTTTTGGTGAAAATTCAGTGAGAAAAGATGTGGAGACACATTCAACCTCTCTGATCACCAGGACTTAGAGCAGAGAATAAGAATTAAGGAGTCAGGCCACCAGGCTGCTGCTCCAGAAGAAAATGTCAACCAAGATCATGAGCAATAATAATTCTAGCAGCCAGCACGTTCTATGCTAATGGCTTTACATGTGGGACTGTGTGACCTGTGGATAGAATTTAAGGGCTCTGTGAACTTGGAAGGGAAAATGTTTACATCCTTATCTTTACCTGCCTTCCACTGAAATTTAGTACTTCCTGCTCTTATAAATTCAGGCAACCAACCTCAGACACACTGGCAGCACCTGTGATTTGTCACCAGTAGAAATTAAAGGTATTTTTCACAGCACAGCACACCCATAACAGGTCACTTACATCTCGTCTATCACTACTGCAGGATTGTTATGGTGGCTGCTAGACCTGTCACTAGATCTTGCTTCCTGGTTAACAAGCACCTGAGATTCGATACCACAAATTTGAAGTTTTACAAGATACTTTACAAGGTACATTGATAGCTGTGTTTCAATGTAATTAGAAGTTTCCTTTATACTTCTATACACTCTGCTTTATGCATTCTAAAATATTCCTTGAGCAGGCACTCACAAGTTTTATCTTAAAGAAGGACCTGCTTGCTTTACCTGTGTGATCTTGAACACTCCTCCCAACCAGCCAGTGTGGTGGGGCAGGGCTGGAAGGACCTAGGTAGGCCTGAAAACATTTGCAGGTACAAGTTCCTTTGTTCAAACAAAAAAGATATTGGGCTGGGTGCCATCATGCACTCCTGTAATCCTAGCGGCTTGGGAAGCTGAGGCAGTAGGATTGTGAGTTCAAAGCCAGCATCAGCAAAAGTGAGGTGCTGGGTAACTCAGTGAGACCCTGTCTCTAAGTAAAATACAAAATAGGGCTGGGGATGTGGCTCAGTGGTCAAGTGACCCTGAGTACAGTCCCCATTACCCTCTCCAAAAGTTAT
Source organism: Marmota flaviventris (assembly GCF_047511675.1). Classification (NCBI taxonomy): domain Eukaryota; kingdom Metazoa; phylum Chordata; class Mammalia; order Rodentia; family Sciuridae; genus Marmota; species Marmota flaviventris. The sequence goes on along the minus strand of NC_092511.1, from coordinate 23,581,555 downwards.
TGGTTTATCTCCACATGATATAAAGGTGAAGCTGCTCTAGTTGTATTTGGGGGTAGGGGGTCTTTGGAGCTGCTCTATGTCTCTACCCAGCCCTCCCAGTAAGATGCTGTCCCACCCAGCTTCCTTCTGGGAAGCTCCATGAACTTCCTAGGTTTCCACAGAGAACATTTGTAAATCACAGACCTAATACAACCTCCTCAAGGACCAACATGTTGGTGGAGTGACTTCCCATACTGCCTTGGCCCATGGGAAGTCCAAGATGCTCAGAGCCCGGGACGGCAAGGCCTTAGTCCTGACTATGAGCAGATCTGGAGTGGGCATGTGGGGGGTGTCCTTTATGATCCCATAGTGAGGATTCCACGTATTTGTCCAGGACAGAGAGGGCTTTCTCACCCAGAGAGCTCTTCACCAGCAGCTCAGGAGCTAAAATCATAAGTCAGAGAGCTCTAGCGTCACATCTGACTCTACCGCTTACTGGCAGTGTGGCATCTAGCCTCTGTTTTTTTCTATTAATTAGGAATAATAATCTTCTCCACCTTAAAAAAAAAGTTGTTTTGAAGATTAAATTTTAAAAATTCATGGGAAGGGTTCAGCATGACTCCAAAGCTGCCACGGTCTGAGTCCTTTCTCTGGGAAACAGGTTTGTGCCAGGGGCAGCCTCCTCCCTCCACACATGACCTCTGCATCTTCCCCTGGGAGGTAACCCCACTGAAATCCTTTTTTTCTTCCCCTCCTTTTCAAACTGTCACTTGGCAATTCTCCGAGTGTTTTGGTAGCAGCAGCATGGCTCACCCAGATGGCACACACTGTAGCTATATCTAATCACCTAATAATTAACTTGACATTTCTAAAGGGCCTCAAGGGCCTTGGGAAGACTGCTGTCTTTACTTGAGAAGGTGCCGTAGTTTCACACCCGTGCCAGGCAAGACACAAGCAGAAGGGAATAGTGACCCAAGGTCTGGCTTGCCCTCAATGTCCTTAGTGTATTTATACAGGGGCAGGTTTACTGTGATACTGACAGTAATAATCTGCAGTCCTATCCTTTCTGCAAAATTTGTAAAAGTAATTTGCAATAATTTTTAAAAGAGATCCTACAAAATTGTTTAAGCACAAAGTTCCTGTGTTTAAACCAAAGTTGTCTCTTGGGTCTGCCCTGCCCAGAAGCTTGGCCCTCCTATTGCCTTTAAGGACCAACCAATGGTTCAGGGAATACTAGTTATGGGGCGCTGAAGAATCTGGTGACTGGTTCTATCAGAACAGAGTCAGGGACCCTTAATCATTGATATTGGAGTTCTCTGCTCTGCCACCTACTGGCTGGAAGGCTTGGGTGCAACCACAAGATCTCAGAACCCTGAGTACTCAGTAAACAGCAAGTAAGAAGCCTGACCTGCCCACAGCCCAGGCTGTGATGACCCAGCAACCTGGCCATGTGCTGAGAGGGCAGCTTTGGTGGAGACCGCAAAAACACAAAACATCGAGTTAGGGATAAAAAGACCAAAGATAAACTCCCTGCCTCAGGTCCCTGGTGAGCCACGTGTGGAATAAGGTATGTAGCTTGTATGTTAGATTTCAACTAAGAAATAAAATAGGGAATGATGACGTCCTCCCTGGCATGGTCATGGGGGGCTCAAAGCAGTCACCTACCTAGACACCTGGTGGGTCTTAGCTCTCCAACTTCTGCAGCCTCAGGCCTTTAGGCTCAGCCCTTAGGACAGATAACCAGCAGAATGGATGTGTTTTGATCAGGACATGGAGGAGTGGGGTGAGAGGGCAATGAAAATCTCCCACAGCCCAAAGAAAGGCTCTGCCATTTTTTTTTTTTTTTGGCAGGGGACTCTCCTCCCAGCTGGCCCAGATCCCAGAGCCATGGGGTGCTTCCCTTCTATTTCCCATAACAAATCAATTAAGTTCTAAAATCCCCCCTCATTACCTGCTGCTTCATCCCCTCCTCTATTCCTACAGATCACCCTGTTTCTGGTCTGGGCTGTAGCAACCCTCATCTAACCCAGGACTTCCAAACCCACGGGCTACATACAGGTACCACCTGAGTCCTATCACCTTGGTCCTCAGGGTATTAGCCAGCCCAGGTTTGGGGAGGCTGGAGCCTGTGGACCAGGATTTTTCAGCCTTGAGAAGCCCCCATCTGGTGTTCCTACTATGGAATTCAAATGTCATCATTTCTTATGTTACTGGTGTATGGAATATTGGGGAAGCACCCATATAGCAAGTATCCCCTTTTTGCCCACTCAGCCCAAACCTAGGCACTGGAGCCAGATCCATTTCCATGGAGTCCAACTATGACAGAGTAGCCCACCTTCAGAAAGGTGATCAGATTCTGCATGACATAAAACTTACTTACAGCCACATCTGGCCACGAGGTCAGGTGAGAAGAACCCTATGTCCTCATAGTGTGAACCTGTAGGCTGAGACATATGGAGAAAGCAGCCTTGGAGGATATGGGAGAGGGATCCTCTTGCTCCTCCTCCTGAGTGGTCGTTCTTACTCTCTGCAGCATACAAACATCACACTTGCACTTGTGGAGATTGCAGATTCCAGGGCCTCCTCTCCTGCCCACGTCCCGGTATGTCTGCAAGACTGCACTTTAGGAAGCATGCTGAGAATGGATACAAGTGTTTCCCAGACCTCACTTGGAGAAGCTGTGCTCTGATGACCTCAGCTAACTGTAGATTCCCCCCAGTTGGCCCCAGAGATGAAACACTAGCACATGGGCAGGAATTAGCTGTTAAAAGCTGTTCTTTGGCCTAAACCCTCAACTCAAACATATCACTTGGAAAAATTCTCTAAGAATAAGGGATCATTAAAATATGGCAAGTAGTTAAAAGGAAGACCATCTGGGCAAACCAAAGCAGCCTTGAGGAACCAAAATAAGTTACTCATACTCAAGAACATTCTCCCACAAAAGCAAACCACATGAAAAACAGAAAATTGACTCCTAAAGAAAAGGGAAAGTCTTGCAATCGTGGAAAGAAATTATTTATAATCTATGACCAAAGCAGCCCCTCGGGCAGACACACACAACAAACTGCTCTGTACAATGTGACAAGATGGAGAATATATGGAAGACATCAGATATGCATGTAGCCAGATGCCACATGGCCAGGGGACAAACACTCAAGCTGCTCTAGGAGGCTTGTAGAGTGGAGTGAATGTTATCAATGGCACCATTATCAGCAGAGTGGATGATTCAAAGCTAGTCCTCTTGGGGCCTGTCCCTTCATTCATCTGAATGGCCCCACTGGTTATTGCCACCTTATTGATCCCCAGATGAAGCATGGTCTGTCCCCCAAGAATATTATGAAAGTATCAAACAAGTGACATTCATCATTAGACATCCTGACTAACTTGAAAATAGAGATTGCCCCTTCCCCGTCACTCTGTGGGGATGTCTGAGTCTCTCAGTTGGCAGACACTTGCCACCCCCTAAAGGTTGTAGCTGCCACTCACTCCGTCACCTCCTTTTGCCCACTGCATGAACCATTTCACCACAGTTTAGAACTTTAGGAGCAGAGTGGAGAGTTCAGGAGCTAATAGACTGTGAGACTGTGACTAAATGGACCCCCAGGAGCGACTGAAGGGTTCTTTTCACTGGGACAAAAATTGTGGTCTTTCCTCTAAGCTCAGTGAACATGGGAGGCCAGAGAAGATGGTCCTGGAGAAAACAGATCCACAGTTTACCAGCACCTCATTAGGGCAGGTTCACCATGGAACGGGCACTCAGGGACACAGTTTTCCTAAAGAAAATGTGGGGCTTCATGACTCGCGTCGACTTGAGATCCCAGTGAACTGGATCAACAGCCACGATTCCAGGGGAGGCTGAGAACTTCCTGAGAACCAGCAGGAAGAAAGGGTTAGAAAAGAAACAAGTCCTCGGCTTTAGCTAAGTCTCTGTTTTTAACTCAGATAAAATATCTAGCAAGGCAAGAAACACAAGTTTGAAAACGGCATCCATTGTGAAGTGTGGTGACACACATCTTGGCCAAATGCAGGCATATCGATAAGTGTCTTGAGAACAGAAGACATGAATCATACAGGACTCCAGGGCCCAGGTAGCGCCAGCTGTCAAGGCCCAGAGGGTCCACATGGCCCCTAGGCCAGCAGCTGGAAGCAAGCAGACCAGCAGATTAAAGTCTGCTGCTCACAGACCTGAGAGCAAGCCCAGAGAAAGATCCCAGCCAGGTTCCCTCAAGGGCCAACCCCCTGAGTCACTGGGATTTAAATCCCCCCTGACCACAGGGTCTTCTAGAGACTGCATCAGGGACGAGCTCAGATGCAGGTGCTCACGAGGTCCCAGGGAGGCAGTCTAGGAAGACAAAAAGACATGAAGCCAAACCGGTCATTGCACTTAGCAGGGAAGGGACGCCTGGGGTTACAAGTCACTCTAGGTTTTGACTTGGCTATGTACTCAGCTCTCCTTGACTCTGAAATCACTGAAAACCAAAAGACCTGCAGTGATTTGGTGGGGTCTATAATGTGCCTAGCACTGTGCTGCTCCTATGTAGGGACGGGAGTCACGAAATAGTCAATGCATAGAAGAGTGTATACTAAAAAGACACTTAATGTGTCATTATACACTGAGAAGAAAGTGGCCGTGTTAAAGTGCTATGGCCAGAAAGTGCTGAGCAAGGGTGCGGGGCTTCCTGGAGGAGGCAGGGCTGCTTAGCTCCTGGACAGTTCCCTTTCTTGCCTCTTCCACCTGCTGGGTGGCCACCTGTGTTCCTCCTCTCGTGGTCCCTTCCATCTCCAAAGTCAACCATGGCAGGTTGATTCTTTCTCCCAGTCATGTCACTGGGACCTTCTCTTCTGTCTCCACCTTCCACTTGAAAGGACCTGCGTTAGTCCATTTTTCAATACTACAATGAAATATGCAAGGCGGGCTGACTTCATCAAGGAGAGAGCTCTATTTAGCTCACAGTTCTGGAGATCTGAGGGCGCCTGACTCTGGTGAGGCCCTCATGGTGGGTGACAGCAGTGTGTGTGTGAGAGAGAGATAGAGATCATGTCACCCAAGAGGAGCCAGAAAGCAACTCTAAGGTTGGGCTCAGGATTTCCTAACAACTGGCTCTTCTGAGAACTCACTCTAATAAGAGACCAGCATTCCCTTTAGGCCCCTCTTAAAGGTGTCCCTTAGCAACCTTAACGCTGTCCACAACCTCAACTGGATATAATACATTTACATATTTTGGGTATTAGGATGTGGCTATATTTGAAGGGGGACATTATTCTGCCTAACACAATTAGCAAGGTCTGAGGATAGAATCTATTTTATTTAGCAATCTGTTGATTTGATTTATAGTTTAAGTATTCATGGTTATGGTGTGCAGCCTCTGTCTATACTCTTGCCCCAGGCCCTCTAAATGCCATGGGTTTGGGTGGAGGTACCCAACTGGGACCAGAGAGCAGAGTCTCAATGACCTCCCATTAGGCTCTGCCTCTTGAAGGTTCCGTACCTAGAGGGTCTCCTGGAGTGAGTTCTTACAAGTGCTTGTCCCAAGGGGACTGTTGGTTGAGCAACTCTTGTTGGGGCAGAAATGCACTGAGCAATCATCTTTGTCCAGCGCTCCCCCTCTGGACAGTCTCCAACGTGCCCCCAGTCCATGAGCCTCCAGAAGAATACCTCACCTTCTTCATCTGCTCTCGCTGTAAACCCAGTCCTCTGACTCCCAATGCTTTGCTGTCTCAATGATGTCATTCCTCCCAAAGAAGGTCAATTTTCATTTTCAGTTCTTCCTCCTCCTCCTCCTCTTCCTCCTCCTCCCCCTCCTCCTCTTCTTCTTCTTCTTCTTCTTCTTCTTCTTCTTCTTCTTCTTCTTCTTCTTTTCTTTTACTTTTACATAAAGAGGGTGGAGGCAGGGAAGAAACATCCTACTCATCCCAGCCCAGTAGTACAGACACATCAAAGGATGCCAAGCCCCCCCAGGAAACCAGAGCACAGCTTACCTCATCCTGCAGCACATCACTAAGCAACTGTGGGATCAACATCTGTTTCCATGGAGATGTCACATCATTGCCATTCTCCAGAAATGCTTCGGGAAGAATGAGTAAGCTGGGCTGTGCCAGAGAAAAACAAAACCTGGTGGCCATGAGTAAAGGAACTGTCATCAGAGTCAAGGGTGGATGAGAGAGACACTGGAATGAGGAAAAGAGGGGGATGGGTACTGCGCGCCGTCTAGCGGGGTGCCAAAACTAAAGCACCAAGGACCCCACGATTCTGAGTTCTAAAACCCACTCACAAACTCAGGGAGAGGACTCCCCCAGTGCCCAGCACTCTGCCTGCCTTCCACTAGCTCTGCCGGAAGAGGCCAGGAGAGGAAGGGGAAGCAGGCCTCCTGGCTAGGGGTGAAGGCTGCCTACCTACATCCTGGTGAGGGGACAGAGACTCCCTTGTTTCTGGAGTGTCTGAAACAGGAAAGCCAGGACTTGTTCCCAGGCTGAGCTGGTTGTCCACTGAGCCACAGACCCCAAACCAGGCCCGGAGCTGCTGCGGCAGCCACGTGGGAAGAGTAGCCCCAGAAACACTTATCTGATGTGGTTCTCACCCACGTGGGAAAGAAGATGGTGCATGGCAAACTCAGTTGACACTGAAGGTTATCGGGACCTTGAGACCAGTGCCTGCCTCTGTTTAGAGATTTTCAAGGTAAAGTCCTGGTGATGTGGCCTTTGCCACCAGGGTTCAAGCAGTAGTTATGGATGGAGTGTTTCTGGGGGTAAGATGGGGTCCAACCTGTGAAGGTGCTCTAGCCCTCAGAGTCCACATGAGCACCATGGAAGGTCCCCGGGTCTATGTAGAGGGTCACTGAGGTCAGTGTGGGCATGCACCACAGAGGCAACTGGGACAAACTTTGGAACTCCCAACTCAGAGGTGAATTTGTGGGTGTGCACTGATGTTAGGGCTGAGGGCAGCACAGCTGCCCTTTGGAGGGTTGGGACTCAGCTACAAAGTGGACAGTGGGGAGCTCTCCACAAGCCCCGGGAAACCTCCTGTGCCATCTATGCAGACTACCACGTCATCAGTAGTACCAGCACTGGCCAGAACCATCCAAACCCAGAATGAAGCCAGGGCCACCCCTTCCTTCATCACCCCCGGGGAGGAGCCGATGAATGGCCATTACTTATTTGTCTTCGTAGGGACCTTGACCAGTGGGGCTAGGGAACAAGTCTTAGGGCTGGGGGATTGGAATCTAGGAGGATATGGTAAAGGAAGTTCAAAGACAGGAAGCAAAACAGAGGGTTCTGGAGCAGATCCCTCCAGCATTTCCAACCAGCCTGGCCGTGGACAGGCCACCTGCACCGCAGAGGGAGCCCAGTGCTGAATTCAGCTGCAGCAGGAAGTTTTCAAATAACAGAATTAAATTTTAAATACTGAGATGAGACTGCTTCAGTAAGAAAAGGGAGCAGGAGTTAGATATGGTGACACACTCCTGTAGTCCCTGCAATTTGAGGTCTGGGGAGGCAGGAGGATGGCAAGTTAGTGGCCAGCTTGAGCAACTTAGTAAGACCCTGTCTCAAAATTAAAAAAAACAAAAAAGTGCGCTGTGGCACACGCCTGGAATCCCAGTGACTCAGGAGGCTGAGACAGGTGGATGGCAAGTTATCAGCAATTTAGTGAGATGCTCTCTCAAAATAAAAATTAAAAAGGGCTGAGGATGTGGCTTAGTGGTAAAGTGTCGCTGGGTTCAATCCCCAATACAAAAAGCAACAATTTAAAAAAAAAAAAGATTTAAAAGGACTGGGGATATAGCTCAGTGGTAGAGTACCCCTGGGTTCAATCCCCAGTACCGAGAGAGAGAGAGAGAGAGAGAGAGAGAGAGAGAGAGAGAGAGAGAGGAAGAAGAAGGAGGAGGAGGAGGAGGGGGAGGGGGAAGGGGAGGAGGAGGGGGAGGGGGAAGGGGAGGGGGAGGGGGAGGAGGAGGGAGCCAAAGGGTATAGAAAGTGATGGCATCTTGCCCAGGTGTCATTGAGAGAAACCCAAGAAGGTTTTTTACATTTTAAAGGGAAGGGGGAGAAGAAGAAAAGGAGAGGGTGAGGGAGTCAGGGAGAGGGAGAAAGAAAAGGAGACCACTGCATGTGGTCTCAATATGGACCATCTGGTCTTTGCAGAGAAAGTTTTGCCAGACCTATTTGTAGCCCGATAGGGGTGCGGGTACAACTAGGGAAAACATAAACGAGTAAGTTTCATATTTTAAACTCTCCTCTGCCGCTTGCTTCTTGCACTCGGGATAGTGGTTTTAAGACTCCTTCATGCTGAGGAGGGGTAGCCCATAGATTTTCACTGCTGTAAATGAATATGACAATGTATCCATTTTCCTGGCAATGAACCTTTAGGTTGTTTCCATGTTTTCCCTATAATACTGCTGGGAACATTCTTGTCCATGTCCCGTGGTGCCCATGAATAAAGTTTCTCTGGGATAAATACTTTCAAGTGGAATTTCTGGGTCAGAGAATATGTACGGCTCCAACTTGATAAAATATTGTAAAAAATTGGTATCAATTTATGCTTCCACCACTTTTTTTAAAGCCATCTTTCCTTTACCTCTCCACTTGGTTTTATAAGAATTTCACATTTTTGCTAATCTGATGATGCAAGAGAGTAACTCATTAGGGTCTTAATCTGTAGCCATCTGAGCACAAAGAGGTCATGCTTGCAATTTGGGTTCTTTCTATTCATAATTTTTGTTCACTTGGGGGGTTATTTTTTCTTAGTTATTTGTGAAAACCCTTGGTATATTCTGCACATTAACTTCTCAGTTTTATGAATTGTAAATAAAATATGTGGCTTGTGTCTTGCTTTGATTTTGGTGTGTTTTGAGCAAAAAAAAAAAAAAACAACTGTTCAATTTCAATGTAGTTAATATTTTTAGTCTTTCTCTAAAGTCTGTGTTTTCTGTGCCTTCTTGGTTTTTCTTTTTTGTTTTGTTTTTGGGGTTTTTTCTTTCTTTGTTTTCCCTTGTAGTTCTGGGGACCTAAGCTAGGGCCTCACCCATGCTAGACAAGCGCTCTACCCCTGAAATCTATACCCAGCTCTTTCTGGGTCTTATTTTAAAAATTTTCCTGACTCAATTTCAATAGAAATAGATAACACAGTTTTAAGTTCTGTTTTTCACATTTGAATTTTAATCCATTTGGAAATTATTTTTTTAGTGTGGCAGGAAATAAACTTTATGTTTTTTTCTCCATTCAGATAACCAAATATTTCTGTCCTTTGACACTGAGGTTGTAATGGCATTTCTGAAATATATCAAGTTTTCACTTGACCATTGATCTAATCTGGTGCCAATCCCGCATTCTGCAATGACAGTACCTTCGTAAGTCTTGACATCTAGTCAGAATACCTCACCCAACCCTCTTCCAAGCTTTGTGGCAATTTTCAGTCTGTTGTTCATCCAATTAGATTCCACCATTGGCTTTCAGGTTCATGTAAAGCAGTGGGAATTTTATTAGGATTTCATTGGAAATATAGACGAATGAGCAGATAATTAGTATTGTTAGGATGTCAGCTTCTCCCACCCATAAGCATGGTCCATCTGTTTCTCATGTCTTCTTTAGTGCCTCCCTCCCTCCCTCCCTTCCTTCCTTCCTTCCTTCCTTCCTTCCTTCTTTTCTTCCTTTCTTTCTTTCCTTTATTGGGTCTTGAACCTAGGGATGCTCTACCACTAAACTACATCTTTTTAGTTTACATTCTTTTTAATTTTGAGACAGGGTCCCATGAACTTGCCCAGGCTGGCCTTGAACTTGCCATTCTCCTCTTTCAGCCTCCCAAGAGGTTGTTGCACCACTGAACCCAGCTCGATAATTTTTTATTATATATGGATATACACTCATGCATGAACACATACACATCTTACACAACTTTATTTGCATTTTTAAATCATTATTAGAGTTTTATAGTTATCATTGGGTTCATCCAGACAAACCCACACACGTATGGAAATCAATTCCAGCCCATGATCCCCGCCTCTCCCTTCCCTTTCCCCCTCCCCCTCCCATTCTCCTTCTCTCACAACTTTTGTTAGATTTATTTCCAAGTTAAAAAGTATTTCTATTTTCTATGCCATTCATAAGAGAAAAACGGACAGTTGCCCAGCATGGTCTATGACCCTCTTCCAGAGTGTGAGGTGGTTGCCATGGGATGTGTGGTCCTGAGGGGACAGGAACAGAGAAGCAAGTGGGGCCTCCTGTTGGGCCCCTCCCCTGCCAACCAGATGGGTGCAGAGGACTCCACAGAGCGGGGGTGGGAGGAGGAGAGCCAGAGTCTCTCTATCACCAACAACTTGAATGGCTTTGAAGGAGCACATGAACGAAAAAATAAACTTTGGTTATGTTGCACTGGCTGAATTTTTACCCAAGTAATGCACTTCTTAGGTAAGGTTTGGGCTCTTTTAAAAAGTATCTTTTCTATTCAATGTTGCTGGTGAATTTTAAAAATACATAAATATTGTGTGTTATTCATATTTTTAATTAAGACAACACCCTAATGTGTCTAATAATTTCTGTTCTCAGATTTTATTGCAGAGTTGTATCATCTACAAAAGTGAGAACTTTGTTTCTTCCTTTCCACTCCTTACTCTTTGATTTACTTACTCATCTCACTGCCTTAGCCAGGACTGGCTGTTCTCGTCTCACCTCCAATCACAACAGAAATCCTTCTTCTGTGTCATCATTAATTATGAAGCTGGCTAGGGTTAGGCATGGACACCATGTTGAGTTAAGGAAGTTTCCCTCTCCCTGGCAGTCCATAATTTTTATTATAAATCGATCTGGAATCATAGCAAATGTTTTTTCTGCATCTATTGAGATAACAACATAGGTTTTTCATCTGTTTGTGCAGTGAATTATATTAACTCTCTAATATTAACTCATGTTACAATCCTGGGCTAAACTTGTTCATGAAGTATTCCTTTTTACACATTAATGAACTTCTTTATCAATATTCAGTATTCTCTCTCTTTTTTTTTCTTTTTTGGTATTGGAGATTGAACCCGGAGGCACTTAACCACTTACCACATCTCCAGCCTTTATTTTTTAAAATTTTGAGACAGGATCTTGCTAAATTGCTTAGGGATTCACTAAGTTGCTGAGGCTGACCTCAAACTTGTGATCCTCCTACCTCAGACTCCCAAGTCACTGGGATGGATTATATGTGTGCGCCACCTTGTCTGGCTCTCTTCTTGTTTTCATGGCAAGTTTTGACAGCTTCATTAGATGAGTCAAGAAACTCACTTTATCTGCTTCTCATCTCAAGAACAGTTTGTATTCTACAAGGATAAATTTAGTCAGGTTTCAAATGGAGGAGGTGAGGGCATGAATACTCTATTAAGCTATCTGATGAGAATTTTTTCTTACTTTTATTAGGTTATTATTTAATTTATTTAAAAGTATATTCAAATTTTATATTTCTCCTTGAGAAATAGTCTATTTGTATTTTCTGTCATATTATCTACCTTATCTAAAATTCAATTCACTTAAAATTGTCCAATCTTTTAAAAATCCTATTACCTCTATAGAGTTCTTATTTTTTATATGTCTTTTTGAAGTCCTTATTTTTTTTTTGTTTTTTATTAAATATAACAGAATTTTGTTCTTTCAAACAATCCAATGACTTTCATTTGAACTGTCAAGTTTGGTCCATTTACATTTAGTTAGATGATTGATGCATTCAAATTATTCTCTAGCCAAGACATGTTGTTTTCTGGATATACTTTTTTTTTCATTATATTTCATTTTTTCAAAGCTTTATTGAGACAATGACATACACACAAATTTAAAGTGTACAGTTTAATATGCCTATTTCATTGTTCTAGTGCCATTGCAAAATAGAAACCTTATTCTCTATTTAATTTTCAATAGTTTCTATTATTAAATCTTGAAGCAGTCACTCACAAGTTCTTAACCATGACCTTCCAACAGATGCCCCTTCCCCCGTGCCGCCCCCCCACCACCTTCTTTGTTCGTTTTGTTTTTGTACCAGGAATTGAACCCAGAGGTGCAGAACGACTTAGCCATATCCCCATGGCTTTTAAAAAATTTTATATTGATACAGGGTCTCTTTAAGTTGCTGAGGCTGGTTTGGAACTCACAATCCTACTGCCTCAGCCTCCTGAGCTGCAAGGACCAACAATTTCTTTCTTTCTTTCTTTCTTTTTTTAAGAAAACCTGGGAAAAGGCAGACGGCCATGGGCTTGAATTTGGGTTACCCCCTACCACTGAAGAGCAGGCACAAAATCCCACTCACCAGACCCTTGTCTTTTACAAGAAAAACATCTTAAGACATCAGAAGGACAGGAAACTAAAGGTTCAGGCACAAGGCACTGCCCCTGGATGAAGTTAGAAGCAAAAACCATTTGGCAGCAGGGGAGGTGGGGAAACCCTGCTCCCTGCCTCCTACTGGGAGCTGGCGAGAACCCGCTCAGTTCAGGAGTCACACTGATACCATACAGAGGTCTAATAGCACTGGGGCTGGAGGAAAGGTGAGTCAGGAAGCTCTCCCTGCCCATGATGCCCTGTAGGTTTGATGTGAGCTACAGACACTACAAAAGGGATAAGCAAGGCTAATGAAGGCCAAGTGCGTAGAGCCCAAGACCAGATCAGAGAAACCACGAACCCCACCTGCTCCTAACATAAGCCTCCTTCTGAGTGAGAGCAATAAACAGTCTATCTATCTGGGCAAGAGAGACCTGAGGTGCAGGCCATTGGCCGCCTGTGATTGGTTGTAGCTCAGCTGTTGTGATTGAGACTCAGATATTTGTTACTCGAACAAATGCACACTTAAATTAGTTTGCAGCTTGTTTGCAACTAAGTTAGGTTGCAGTTGGCTAGGTCAGAGCTCAGAGTACAGAAGCACCTTCAAGTCAAATTCAGCTTAACAGGGCTTAGAGAAATTGCATGAGTAACTGGTAGAGCTAAGACTGTAGCCAGTCTTGTAAACCCAAGTCAAAACCTTAACATGTCCATTGGCTCCTGTGTGCAGCCTCCTTAGCCAAAGACTGGGAGGTTTAAGTTCTTCCTGGAGTCTGCAGAAGGGAGATGGGCAGGAAAGGAGCTTCTGGATTTGTGGAGCCAATGAGCTCAATCGTTCATCATTGCTGCCAAGGACCCAGACTGACAGGATCCCTCCTCTTTATAGAGGTCCCAGCCTGCCCACCAGATGATCGAGCACAGAGTAGACCTCACCCCACAGCTCCCTGGCTCTGCTCAGCTCTGACCTTACCCTTCACTCAGCCTTGATAGCATCTTCTACCAGCCTGGAGCCCTAGCCGGCACTAACCTCTGCCATTTCCCCTGCTCCAGCGTTCGATCCCAGCTGTCTATAATGCAGGTCCTGTCTCCTCAACACCTGATATGACACCCAAAAGATGGGTCACAATGATGTCCCCAAGCCCAAGGGTGAGTCCACCCAACAAAGAGTGGACCCAGGGGGGTGCAAAATCCAGGCCATACAGATGGATGCAAAATATGCTGACTACGTGTTATTCAGTGGAAGGGAGTTTTGCTCATTGTAAAAACAGAATCAGAGACAGACATGAAGTGAAAATAAATTTTCCTATGATTTCTGATTCCTCTCCCCAGCTGGTTCTCAAGAAGCAAGGCTTTGATTAGGGTCCTGTATGTGCTTATTCTTCGAAAGTCATCCATACGTGAAATAGCTTATCTATGTATATAAATAGATCACGCACACACACACCTGTACATTATATTACATCCTAACCCCAAGCAGAGCCATTCATATGTGGCTATTTTAAATGGACTCAATGCTAAAGGTATGATGAGCTAAACCAAGTCCAGCCCCTGTATCCAAGCATCCTGAACAGATGCAGATGGTCATCAAATAGCCACGTAAGATGTCACTAAAAGCTGAGATCCTGTGGGGAGATACGTGTACCTTAACTGTGGAGCCTCACACGATGACAGCCATATCTGTCACTGTTTAAGTGACAGCTGCCAGCAAGCTACCCTAGACCTGGCCATGGATACCTTCCCTGCCAGTTTCTAATCTGCTTCCGATTAAGAGCTGGAGCTGTGACTCACTGTCCTCCCCCTGTTGAAGAGGCTGTTGAAGAGGCTCACATGACTCAGTTCCACCCACCCCACCCGCTCCCCCCCCAACAAGAGACAAAATTATTCCATGTGACTCAGGCAGGGACAGGCAGCCCAGCGGGGTCTGGCCTGCACCCACCACCCCTGTGTGTGTGAGAAGGGGGAGGTATTGCTCCAGCCTCTCAGGTCACATCTTTTCAGGTGAAGGATGTGCTGACAGAGGTATCCTAGTCAGTTCAGACTGCTGTAACAAAGTACCAGACAGGGTGGCTTAAAAGACACAGTCATTGCTCACAGTTCTCAGAGCTGGGAAGTTCCAGAGCGGGACAGATTCGGTGTTTGCAAGGAGCATCTTTAAAAAACAAAACAAAACAAAACAAAAAACTGTAGCTGTAAATGGGCATAATGCTTTTATTTTATTTATTTTTATGTGGTGCTAAGGATCAAACTCAGCGCCTCACACATGCTAGGCAAGCGCTCTGCCACTGAGCCACGGCCCCAGCCTGCTAGGACCTTCTTTGTGCTTCATATACAGTGTCTTCATAGACATGTGTCCTCACATGGCAGAAGAAGTAAGGAGCTCTTCCGTGCATCTCCTGTATGAGGGCGTTAATCCTTTTCGAAAGGGCCCCTCTTTCGTGACCTGATCACCCCCTCAGAGCTCCACCTTCTGCCTTCTACATACCCTTCCCTGTGCAAGGATTCTTTCAGGAACCCCTCACTGGCCTCCCCGACTCCAGCCCGTAGACTTCTTAGCTCTTGAGATACTTTCCTGGTAGCAATTCTCCACAAGTTTAAAGACCACAGAGGGCAGGGAGATGACAGAAGGGGAGCACCCCAGGGGGAAGGGAGGCAGCTAATGACAGGCCACAATAGGGAGTGGTGAGGAATAGGGAAGACTGAAGAATAATTGTCTTGTCTAAGGGCAGCCACCACCCAGCCTCAGCCTAGTGCAGCTCTATGGGAATGAAGACCTCAAACTGCCGGCCTGCCAGATGGCTACGAGATCCAAGAACCCAAGGTCCAAGATAGCTGTCCTCCCTGCTCGTGGCCACAGCCACGCCAAACTCCAGGACATTTGTTCTCTGCCATTCCCAGGGCCTGCCATGCCTGTCACTCTCCGTGCCCTTCCTTGCTGATACCATTCCCTGTACTGCGCTGTATTCTCACTATTGTATTCTGGCCAGATGCAAACACCTCCTCCTGCCCCCTCCTCCAAGGAGTTGTCCCTTTGCCCGGAGTCTGATTTCTGTCCCTTCCCACTTTTGTGCCTCCTCTGCACGCTGTACCCCTAGTGCAAGATGCAGTGCAACCTGCTCATTCTGAGCCACGTGTCTGCCCACATCTTCACATAGCTGAAGACAGAGAGTATGGATGTTGTTTTCTGGTCACATAGCCTGCACGTAGCAGGTGCCCAGAGACATTGCAGGAGTGTGCTAATTAGAATTAAGGCTCTCTCCACCATGCGGGGGTGTAAGGGTGACTCGGTTCTTCCCAGGTCTTCTCAAGAGACTTTCAGCATCCTGGCTTCGTGGCCAGGAAACAAAAGCAAAACCCTCTTGCTCTGCAATGCATGATGTGGAAACTGGTCATCAAACCCATCCAGCTCCAAGAGAAGACACTGGAGAAAATCTGAGCTGCATCTCTAAGGCATTGTTCTCAGGGCCACATGCCCATTAGGGTTGCACAAAGATCACAACCATCCTCCAATTCCAAGCTGAAAACATCACCACTGTCAGGACAGTTGGACATGTTTTATTGGAAATAAGGTTTTTCTGTCTGTTTCTGGGCTCTGCCCCAGTAGGTTGATTCAATCATAAATGTGATGTTTGGGGGGAAGAAAAGAATTGGAGAGTGGACTGATACACAGTACAGTGTGGGTTTGGGAACTTGGGGTGTCCATATCTAGGGCAACCTCTCTCGTTCTAGCTCCCCAGGTTGCACACCCAACTTCCCGGGGCCTCTTGCCCCCAGCCCCAACCCCATTTGCCTTGAGTGGAGGTGAGCACCAGGAGGAAGTTCTGAGTCACTGCCTGAGCTTGGGCCTAATGCACTTCACAGGCTGTCATTAGCAACCTGGCCCACTTCTTGCTCTGCAGTCCCCCAGGTTTATGGCGAAAGACATCTGTCTGGAAGCATGCCCTGCCAAAGTGTTTGCAGCTACTCCCTGCCCCTATGTCTGCACCTGAAGTCCTGGTCCTTTTCAGCTGTTTATGATTATTTGCTGTGGAAACGGTTGTGTTCGTGGCCCAACAGGGATCAGGTGCAGAAGGCCAGGGAGAGCATGAGGGTTCATGAGAGTCGATGTGTCTGCTTCTCACTCTGACCCTGAGGAGTGGGGGCAGCAACACAGCCAGCCCAGCCAAGGGACAATGCAAAGAGCAATAAAACACGGGCTGCTTTTCCTGGAGGTGTGAGCTGGATGTGAAATGGACTCCAGATGTGGCCTGAAAAGTCCCATCAAGTTTAAAGCTGAGCTTTTCAGTCTCCCTGTGGGGAACCAGGGAATCTCTGAAGATGAGGTGGCTTTGTCTTTTTTCTTTGCATGAGGCTGGTCTCTCCGTCCCTACTGCCAGGTGCAGAAGTTGGGTTCTGGATGGTGCATATCATGTGGGCTTTGGCCATTTGGACATGAGCTTCTAGAAAAACACAGAACCATCCCACCTAGTCAGCACCCCTGCAGGGTCCCCTTTCACCCTATGTGGAGAACATTTAGATGAGAAGGAGCAAGAGAAAAGGCTTGGTGGGCCCCTGGGCAGCGCTATAAATGTCAGCAATCAATTCACCATTCATTATTGGTAGGAGCATGAATAGGCCAAGGAGGCTTCCGGAGGAGACAGACCCACCTGCTAGGAAATGCTCTCATTCCAAGTTTTTGTTCCAATCTGTCCTTCAACAAGCTATTGTTAAGCTCCAGTTACATGCAGAGCTCTGTAGGGTACAGGTAGTAAGCTCTGCGGGAGACCAAAGTGCCTGTCAGGAGTCCCCTGGGAAGGTCCTTGTAATCCTCTAGGGAGAGAAAATGCATAGAGTC
This sequence comes from Marmota flaviventris, assembly GCF_047511675.1. NCBI lineage: Eukaryota > Metazoa > Chordata > Mammalia > Rodentia > Sciuridae > Marmota > Marmota flaviventris. Next base: position 23,564,469 of record NC_092511.1, on the reverse strand, counting down.
ATGGAGTGCTGTGGTCCTGAGAAAGTTACTCAGGAAGGGAGGGAGCACTAGGCAGCATGGGTCAGGGCACCCTGAGAGTGGCAGACAGAGTGTGGAGACCCTGGGAGGCAGTGTGTGGGTGAGCAGAGTGCCGGGGGAGGGGAGGTGGCGGAAGGTGGAGGGGCAGGGTTTGAGTCCACTCGAAAGGCCCGCTTTGGCCACATGAGTCTCCCTGTGGGATTTGGGGCCAAGAGGCAGTCTCTTTGCTGACGTGGAATCACAACCCTGTCATGGGCTAATCAAGGACTCACATCCTGTAGGACAGCTTTGGGAGTCCCACTCTGCCAGGCTCTTGGGAGACTGGTAGGTCCCACTCCTTCTGCCCCAAGAGGAAGGCGGTTTTCCATCTGGTCTCTATAGCTAAAGCCTCTGTGACCTCATTAACAGTCATGCTTTTTCTGTAGAGGGGTTGGGTATCTGTCTGGATTGTTCTAATACCCCTCTGTTCAAGGTCAAGATCCTTAATGTGCAGTAAGAATTTGCCCAAGTTCCTGATGGTTGGGAATGTCTTCAACTGTCTTCCTGCTCCCCCTCCTACCCATGGTGAGTTCTTCATCTTCTGAGTACCCCTCCTCCAGAAATTGAGGGGCTGACTTGTTGGGCGTGGTGAAGGGACTCTTAATCCTGGCATTAGTGGATTTAATGATTGCTTTGAAGACTCTTTGCCATGAGTTTCCTAAGTCCTTGGAGGTTCATGCAAATTCAGCTCTCCTTTCAGTTCTCCCCTCGCCTCCTGTCAGAGTTTTGGGGGGTGGTTCAGCAGATCAGGCATTGCTTTGAACCAAGGCCATGCATCTAATGAGGAGCAGCTACGAGGTTCCAACAGCATCCATATTCCCTTTGCTTAATAAGTGTCTCAGCACTGCTAATCAAGCTCTACCGGAAGAGAAGCCTCCTGTGTCCTGAACACAGCTGCTGGTTAGAGTAGGGCTGTATTCTACCCGGCCTTGTTTCAAGCTAAGAATGCTATAGATCTTTGTTGCCCGATTGTGTGACCTATTGCATTCTTTTGTACAATGACTCAGTAGTAATGTTTAACCTCATGGGACATTCACACCGAAGGGACATTAGTGCTTTTCTGCATCACCCTCAGAAAAGCAGGGTGACATGAGGTGTGGTCCCATGTATCATTGTGTGGGTCTGAGATTCTGGGAGTATCGGATGGCACTAAGGTCACTGTATGAGCCTAAGGTGTCATGGTCATCCTCAGCCATCCCTCTCCACCTTCTTGCTGTTTGCCTCTTCTTTGTCTCTTTTCAGCATCTGGGGCTGAAAATCAGTTGAACCAGGACCATAAATTAAAAGAACTGTAACCCCAGCCTGGTCCTTTGTCTGGAGTGACACCAAAGGATGATTGTCAAACAACTTGGGGATCCAGAATAAAAGGAGCCTGCAGAGCTTGGACCTCATTGACCAAGTGACAGTTTTACTGTGGATGATCCCTTTTGACTTTCCCTCCCTCTTTCCTTTTCAGGGTCTTAGATCAGTAAGTCCACTTCCACCCTGTCCAGCAACGCGGTTTGTGATGCTTTTTCACTTCAACTCTTCCCCCAGACCCCAGATAAGTGTTTATCACTAGGGCCCTAACTTTTCTAGTTTAGAAGGTACTGACTAAACCCGGTCTTGAAAATCAGGATTGGGTCCTGTTCCCGTGGTGACGAAGACTGCACACCCTAGAAACACTGAGGCAAGAGAAAAAGTTTTCTTTAAAGGCTAGAGCACACACACACACGCACACACACACACACACACACACACAGTGGGGCAGGGAGACTCCTCCAGAGAGGAGAGTGTCCAGAGCTAGTGTCCCAGGGAGTGAGGATGTCCTTCCCCTTTTATAGATTTTCGGTTTCCTTTCTTCTCATGTCCTCTCTTATCTGCTTTACATCTATTATTTTATCTCCTTGAACATGACCCTGAGCTGAGTATTATCATCTCCACTTTCCAGCTAAGAAAACTGAGGCTCAGGAGGGTTAAGCAGCCTTGAGCTCTGCCAAGCCCAAGCAATGGGCCTTCGATGACATTGGGGTGGGCTCTAGATGGGCCTGTGCTCTCTCCATGACACAAGGCTGCCAGCAGAGAAGTTCCACCCACAGACCCTAATGACCTTGTGCCTCTGTTGAAGACGGGGACTCAGGCTTGAGTTTTACTGACCACATAGACCAGAACTGTTTGTCCAGGAAGTCGAATGTGGGTAGTGGTCCAGGGAGTATGAGAAGGCAGGGAAGCAGAGCCCTCCATGAGCTCGTCACACAGGATCCCCAGGGTCAGGACCCAGAGGCAGGGGGTTCTCTTCAGAGGAAGGAGAGTCGGGAAGAAGACATCCGTTTTCTTGGTTTGTTAAGCTATGGCTGCTGAAAGCCGGCTATAGAAGAGGACTCCTGCCTGTGTGCGGCTCTTCTTGCCCCTAAATCCTGCAAGGCCACCTGGAATCCCAGAGACAACAGTCCCAGCGTGATACACTCAGGTACCTGCCACAGAGGGTGCAATGGAGACCAGCTGTGGGTGCAAGGGCGGGGTCCAGGGCCCAAGGGCTCTGCTGCCAGCTTAGCCTTTGCCTGGGTCTGCACGGAGCAGACCTGAGACAGAGCAGAGATGGGTCTGGAGGAGTGAACAGGAACAAGGCCTGTAAGGGAGAGAGGCTGGAGCAAGGTTGGCAGAGGGTGGAAGTATGAGGTGCGAGTGTTTCCTGTCATATGGCAACTGGAGGTCGATGCCTTACCCCAGCAGATACCCTGAACCAACATGCTCATCTCCCAACTCGCGCTCTGAACCCCTCAGGGCATACAACACTGGAGCCACCACTTCATTTAAAATACCTGTGACAACTCTCCTATATGCAGACAACATGCAATAGACATTTTCTGCTGTAACCTGGTGTCCCTGACTATCCCACACCACTGCCACCACCAATTGCTTTGCCTCAAGACTGGGCCACCCCCAGTTACCTCCATCCACACCCCAGCTGCAGCGGGCTCTCCACAAATACTCCAGAATGAGTGACCAGCAGGCCTGAGTTGCTGATCAGATTGTGTTTACCCATAGGGCCTCCTCCAATCCTTTCCTACTGAGCAGAGGGACCTCACTTTGGAGCTGCCCAGTTCTACACGATTCTGCAACTAGCCTCCATCCATGACCGAATGCCATAAGACTCAAACCCAGGCATGGCTGGAAAGGCTCATGGATTTTCATTAGTTTTCTGTGAAGTTTGTCACAGGACCCAGGCTCCGCTCATGCCCACAGCAGGCATGCATCACACATAGGACAGTTGGGGACACACACAGGCCAGCATGCCTGTCTTCTGATCTGGTGCATTCTGGGAACGTCTGGCCCCAGTGTTGAGCCAAGAGGGGGTGCTCTTGGCTTGTCACTGGCCAGCCCTGATTCTGGCCCTGGGCCTGGAGGGAAGGAATAGTGGGTAGAAGTTGCCCTTTGTCCAGCCAACAACACCCCCATTTGGACATTTGCAGGCCCCACTCATGGTTCATATCCTTTGACCTTCTTTTCATCCAGTCAAGAAAGATGACGCACTGGCCCAACCTCTCCCCTTCCTTGCTATTTTTCCTCCTCGGCCTCAATAGGAAGATTGTGGGGATGTTTCCTGAAAAGTGAATGATCGGGCAGCACGTGGCTTGGATGAATGACATTCTCCTACAGTGGAAAAACTGATGACATCTCAGGCCACTGCCTGTTGAGTCAAGACAGGAAGGGAGTGAATGAGCAAACCACGTGGACATCTGAGAAGAGGGTTCCCAGCAGAAGGACCGTCCGGCGGGGAGTCTCAAGACAGGTGTGCACACTTCACACAGCCTCCCAGATGTTACTGCCATACAAAATAACCAGGGTACAGTTATCAAACATAGATACAAAAATAAGAACAAAAAATATAAAAAGAAAACAACAAAAACATCAACAAAAAAGAACTTAAAAAACCACAGACACAATAATATTAGCTAAGTTAAAGAGCATACTCAGATTTTGCCAGCACCCAGGCCTGGATCCCAGTTTGTATTTATTTGTTACGTCTCAGCCTCCAAAATTCTCATAAGTGCCTCAGTCTTTGTTTTCTTGAACTGAACACTTAAAGAATGCTGGCCAGTTGATTTGTAAAATGTCTCTCCATTTGGGATCCGGTGAACTTTTCTTGTGATTGGATGAAGGTTAAGGATTTTTGGCAAGGATGATATACCCTTCTTGGGGGTATATGATGACAATGTGTCCCAGTCTGGTGATGTTGACCTTGGGTAGTTGGTTAAGGTGGTGTTTGCCAGACTTCTCCACTTTCCCCCATTGTAATAAAGAGCTCTCATGAGGAGACACTATGAAACTATATCCATATTCTGTTTCTCATAATGTATTTTTAGACATTAAATTTAATGTCCATCTATGGGTTTTGCTATGGTGTCTTACAAATGGTGATTTGCTATTTCCATCATTTCTTGTACATTTATTTTTAATATTCTTTTTTAGATGTTGAGGGACTTTTATTTTACTCATTTATTTATATGCAGTGCTTAGAATTGAACCCAGTGCCTCACACATGCTAGGCAAGTGCTCTACCACCAAGCTACAACCCTAGCCCCTTCTACATTAATTAATTTATTATTTTTTTTATACTGGGGATTGAACTCTGGGGCACTCGACCATTGAGCCACATCCCCAGCCCTATTTTGTATTTTATTTAGAGACAGGGTCTCCCTAAGTTGCTTAGGGCCTTGCTTTTTGCAGAGGCTAGCTTTGAACTCATGATTCTCCTGCCTCAGCCTCCTGAGCGGCTGGGATTACAGGCATGTGCTACTGCGCCCGGCCCCTTCTACATTTATTAATAGGAATGCTGTTATAAGGAAGAGTGGTCCCTTCTCCCCCATTTATTTGTGTATTCAATTATTTATATTAGTAGGGACTTGTGGATATTTATTTCATTCATATTTATTTCACTTTCTATTTACTTTTATTTGGTTGCCCAAACTGTTCCGGCTTTGACATTTGGCTGTGCCTTTAGCTTGTGATTGGATGAAGGTTAAGGATTTTTGGCAAGAATGATGTGCCCTTCTCCTATGTCCTTTCAATGTCCCCCTGAGGAACTCTTTCAGACAGTGAAGCCCAGGTCCACACTTTTATTCTGATGTGACTGCTCTAGGGCAGGGACCTGTCCTTCTAACATTGCAGATCTCTGTTGTGCAGCTTGGTTGAGAGTGGCTCTGTGACATCAATTTATAGATGAGTTCACTAAGGCTCATTGAGGGAGGGGACTTGCTCAGAGTTACAACTGTTGGGTTCAGGAGCTGGGAAGATAGCCTTGTCTCCTGGCTGCCAGGTCTGGCTCCCCCTAGTCCTCTCTTCCATAGCCCAGGCTGCCACAGCACACAGCAGAGAAAACGCACAATCCAGACAGTGGTTTCTATATCTGGTACTCTTGTTGGTCCCCAAGGCCATTTCAGGAGGCCCATCAAGTCAACACTGTGTGGCTTATGTGCCCTGCCATCTGGTCAGGTGGGGCCTAGTAAAGTGTATGTGTGCTCGTGTGGGCACACACATGTGTAGTATACCCACATACATATACATTCCAAGCATTTTTCACAGTAAGTAGTGATAGATATAACCCACATAAAGTTCTTTTTGGTCCTGAATAAGTTTTTAAGAGTACAGAAAGGTCTTGTTCTAGAATATAGTAGACTTTTCTAAAATATTCTGACCAAATGAGATTAACAAAAAAAAAAACAGGCCGACCTTTACCACCTTCACATCCTCTGCACACTAGTGGAAAGTCGGGAAGTTTCCATCATCCCTAGCCTACTGCAAAGGCTGCCCCTGATCCTCCCTGGACCAGTTTCTGCCTGGGCTGCTTCATGCACGCGCCTCTCAGTGCCAGGAAAGCAGGCTCCTAATCTCTGATGACTCTCAGAAAAACAAACACAGGAGGACTTTCCCGGAATCCACATGGGCAAAGAGCAGGGCACTTCACACATTGTGAGGATAATGGATATTTCAAAAATAAACCTGACTATTTTATAAGTTTCTGAAAAATAATAGGGTATTTAAAATGACTGGTAATGAAAGGAGGCTCTGAAGGACCTGTGATATAATTGCAACTGTCAGGTTGTCCCGGGAGCTCAGGGGTATCAGGTCAACTTCTAAGCCCTTCCTTGGCATCCCATGCTTCTCTGGCAGGAAGGGGCAACATATGAGCTGTATAACCCCGAGGTGTAAGGAGCCAGTGGCAGAACTCCAGAGCTGGAGTGTTTTTCAGTTCAAACAGTGAGAAGGGAAAAAAAGCTTCTTGGGCCCCCGCTGTGTCTGGTGCAGAGATGAAGATCCAGTCCCTACCTTCAGGTGATGTGTCACCTGGAGGCAGAAAGAGAGAGGCCTTCAGGGCAGGCTGTGGGTGCCATGATGCCAGGCTGCATAGGGAGGGCATCTCTGGAAAGGAGGTGCCCACAGCTCCGCAGAGACTTGTGCAGGCCACAGACTGGGAAAACCATTCCTCAGTGACAGCCCGCCTGTGCGAGGATCACCTGGGAGCTTGACTCCATTCTGGGGTGGGGTGGGGAAGGCTGGCTGCATGGATCCAGGGCTTAGGACCACAAGTTTGAATCAGAATTTCCTGGGTCTCCTATAACCACCAGGAGGGACTGACTACCTTGGTTGTGGGGCCCAATGTGAAAGAAAAATATGAGAGTCCTTGTTCAAAAACTACCAAGAAGCTGCAGATGGTGCAGAGGCACATTGAAGCAAGTGTGGGGCCCTTCTCCAGGCAGGCCCTGTGAGGCTGACTGGGCTGCACTCCCCTGGAACTGGCCCTTGGTTTCTAGCCAGCAACTTCCTGAGAAGGCAGGGGCTCTCATCCCCAGTGATACCCTACCTAGAATCAGGGGTTAGCTCCTCTAGGCCAGTGACCTTCCAGTCATGTGCAGCCAGAGAATGAAGTAACTTCCACAGGAGGCGGCTCTTTGCATACCCACTCCTTCTCAGAACTATGGAGTTTCCTTAAAGCCCTGCGCCCTCTGTCATCTGGCTTCAGGCCCAACTTCACATTTGTCCCTTGCACCCACACCTTGATAGCCCATCTGCTTCCCTGGCCTTCTCCCTGTACCCACCGGGTTCAACCAGGGGACCTGAGTCTTCTCCTCCATTCCCTGAAGGCTGCTGGTCCCTAAAGGGCATTTCCCAGTTGGTGTTCTGACCTCACAGCATGGGGCATTACAGAGAAGATGGATTCTCTCTCCTCCAGCCCGTGACATTGAAGCGTTCACTGCCAGGAAGGAGGGTTATAAATGATCACAGGGAGCAGGCTCGGTTCTTTTGTCACTTTACAACAGTCTCTGGAAATTGTACTCCCAGCTACTGTCTTCAACACCATCCTAGTCCTGGGCAGTGGACAGGTGGTCACAGGGTTGATGCCCTCTACCCACCTGCAGGACAGGGAGACTCCAGCTGCATCTGCACCCAAACATGGCACTGCAGGCAGGGTGAGGCTTTGACATAGGGTGTCTTCTTTGTTTACCCTCTTTACTTGTGTCTGGTTGGCTGGATGTGGTGCTTCATTGCTTCATGAACAGTTTTGTTTATTTTTGAAGAGAGGAGTGTATGTGTGTAAAGAGCAAAGAGTAAAGCTTGCCTATCTTTGCTTCTTCCCTGGTCAAGCCAGGAGCTCACATCTAGCAAGGAGTTAATAAATATTTACAATGAATTAAATCAACTCATGAATCACTCAGGGCTTCCAGAACATCTAAGGCCAAATGCTCATTTTATACATGGGTGACCAGAGGTCTTGAGGGTGGGAGCCTAAGTCTGAGGTCTGAGGTAGTAGATCAGGCAGGTTGGCTGCCCATCAGCATCCCTGGGGAGCTGGGGAAGCTCTGGTTCCCCAGACTCAAGCCTGACCATTTAATCAGGGTATCCATGCCCCTCCCACCCCCACGCAGGTATTAAAGCTCTGCAGGTGGCCGTAGTGTGCCAGATTTCCCAGCCCTGACCTCAGGAAGAGCTGGAGGTAGAGGCTGAGCCTGGGGCCAGGAACCATCTCACTGATGCCCCATCCCTGTCCTTCCCCTATTGCAGGAACCAGGGAACTGGGCTGCCTGTGAGGTCACACAAGGGGCTTCCAGGGAGAGTCTGGGAGATCTCATTGGTAGAAGAGAAGGGGGCACATGGATGCCTGCTCAACTGGAGGTCTGCTTGACCCTGCTGAGGTGCTGGCCCTGTGGCTGGAAGGCTTAGGTAGTCTGAGGGACAGCAATCCACCCTGGGTAGGTCCCTGGGCCCCCAAAGGGTCCCATGGACAGAAGCAAAGTGGATGGTCTTTCCCGACACACTGGCCACTCAGAAAGACTGCCTGGGTCAGGCTGACTAGCTACCCATATTGACCTGTGGAGCCCTATACCAGTTGCTTCACCAGTAGATTCACAATGACTTACTGTAAAGACTAAAGTCTTCAAGCCTCTGCCTCATTTCTTTAAGTGGAAATGGATTTCCAGTATCAGGCACTAAGGGGGCTCGTTGCTACTGTTGGTTATTATTTCTGAGCATTTCCAATGGGAAGAGCAAAAAGTAGAAGGATTTTTTTTTAATTAAAGAGAAATACTTAGGGTTATTAGGTTTTTACTCAATTGCTTTAATTTTATATTTATACATCTTTTCTTTTACACTGAAAATCTTAGTTCCTAGCAACATTATCATAATTACTCATACTCTTTATCTTATAGTAAATGCAATAGTTTCAGAAAATAAACTATAAACTGACAGCCAACAATATGATGACAAAAATTATTTAACTTTTTTTGGTAGTTCTTTTGCCTTTAGGCTATTCACTATTAGGGATATACATTGTAGTTACCTGAAATAATTCCTTTCTGCATAATTAAGCTACAATATTGATATAGATTAATTTTCATTTTCCTTTTGATTTTTAGGAATTGCATTTTCCCTTTTAACTTTATAATTCTGTAAAAATATAAAGTTGGTTCCAAAGTCATGTATAATATGAAGTCAGATATATTCAGAGAAGTCTAATTTCTATCCTAGTCCTGTCAAACCTGTCCACCTCGCCACCATACGTAATTGTTCTGGTCTGAACATTTGCTCATGTTTCCCTGGAATTTGTACCCCAGGGTGATGGTGTCAGGAGGTGGGGGCTTTGGGGAGGTTGTTAGGTCTTGTGGGTGCAGTCCTCAGGCAGGAGCCTGGAAGGCTTTCTGTAAATCATGCCCACCTACTCTAGCTCCACTGGCAAGTTTGGGAAGTTTAATAGTTGTGGATATTCGTGGTCATTTGGCATTGATTCATGCTATTTGCAATGATGCCTGACTGTTCTCTTAAAATTTATCCCACTCCCATCTTGTAGTCCAGGGAAATGAGCTCCAACTCTGGCACTAGAGGGTGGCAAGTAACCCAGGGATGGGATCCACATCGCATTTCTAGGCAAATGAATTTATATAACTTGTCAATGAAATGGGTCATGCTGGAGATTAGTTGGGGTCTAAAGAGAGACCATGTTCTATTCTTTCCCTTGGCTCAAACAGAACATAGGAGCCCTGGATGCCCCATGTCTCAGTCCTTGGGACCAGCATTCTTGGAGCTAGGTCTGCACTCTTTCGGCCCTGCATGCCCCTTTCCCAAACACCACCATGGGCTTCCCCCCATGAAACTAACACTGGAGAGCTCACAGGAGAACTCACGACAGAGTGGGCATCACAGCTTACAGTAGGCAGGACATATTTATACACTTGTTAAGTTTTAGCATTAAGATAATTGTACTGCTGAACAGTGAGAGGAAGGGGAGCATGGAGTCCCACTGACCTTGAAGACTCATGTGTTGGAATGACTAAATTGTCCTGAGGAGAACCACTATACTCTTTTTTAGCTTAGGCCACTTTTTCTTAATACCTGCCAAATGAGAATCCAAAGAATCCTGAGCTACCAGTTCTTCCTGAACGCTACCCTTGGAAAGGCTTAACAGCACAGGGAGACAAAGTGGCACCAGAACCTGTCGTTTCTGTTATGCCTGAGGAAATGGAGGCAGAACACACATGTAAACTCTATTTCACGTACACCACTTTATTCTGGATGTGGATCACAGATAACACGACTCACAAAACACACCAGTAGACATTAAAAACTAAGGCCATTCTGTGAGTTATTTTTAAAACTTGGTGTTTTTCACATAAGGATATTTTTAAAAAATGAATTACTAAAACCAAGATTCTCTTCTGAAATAAAAATTTTAGGGAGGGACAAGACAACTTTAGGGCCAGACCTCAACCAAAGCTCATCATGTGGCAGAACCACTTTCATCTTCTACAGCATGATAACTACTGTAGGGCCACCATGCCTCAGCACCGAGTGCTCTTCCCCACATGTGACTAAGTGGTGTTACACTCAGTGACTGGTACTTACAGACCTTTACCTCCCACTGGAAGAGGCTTTACCTAAGAAATGCATTGCAGAATTCTTGGAATAAAAAAAAAGAATGAAACCCAAACTAAGGCACTGAAAGCACATTATTTATATAAAAAAAATGTAAACAATTTAACACCAACAGGCTCCTCCATTAGTCCTTACTGTAAGAGTGCACAGGGGTGTCATTATTGGGGCCAGAGCATGAAGTCCAGGGGAAACAGAACATGCCTGTCTCAAGATGTGGTCTTGGCCACCAATATCCCGTTCTTGACATGGTGCTATTGCAGTAATTCATTTCAAAATGACATTACATGAAAGCTGTTATTTTTTTTCTAACATGCATTTTGATGGCATAAGGAAGGATTATTGGAGTCTAAAATGATGGGCTCTTTTAACATTTATTTTTTAAGTTTTTCACTATATTCTCTAAATTTTTGAAGCAAGTACTTTGGCTTGTTTCATAAAACATATGTGGTGTAAGAACTTGTTACCCAGTCGATACCCCTTATATTTTAAGCACAGTGGTTCATATTGTAAATAGATCATACTTGCTATCCTTAGAACCTTTTAGAATGGTAAATTTGGCAATTGGACAAATACATTGTGAACATTTCAAAGTCACCTTCAAAGGACTGAGAGAACAGTGAGTAGAACTCGTTTGCAGGGCAAGACTTGCAGCTGCTCCGAGCGGAGCCCATGGTGATGGTGGGAAGCGCGGCAGAAAAAACTCCCCGGGACTGTCACAATGACTGGAGCTGCGATGATGCACGTGGTGTTTCAGTATCAACTTTAAACAGTTCTAAGCTCCAAATCATTGACTATAGTTCTTTAATTTTTTTTAAATTAAAAAAGACTCAGGCTTTAAACACAGTTAACAATGTGTAGATCAACATGAATTATTACAATGAAAAAAGACCTTCCTGTCATAAAATAGAAGACTAATTTTTTGGAGTTATTTCTAAATCTTAAAGCAAGTACAGTGTGGATTTTACAGATTTTAGTGCTTTGTAATTATGAATTATGAGCAGGTAAAATCAATTTTGTATTTTATCTTAAACACATTTACATGGTAGTTGTAACTTGACCAATAAATGTGCAGGAAAGGCAGGTGAGGGGGCTATGTTTTCACCTGGGGTAGATAGCATAGCTTATCATTTTTACCCCAGGACAAATGCAATCCTGATTATTAAACTATTTCTGTATATAAATATGACCCAAAAATTCTTGGAGGAACTTCTCTCATTAAGGAAAGGAAAAAAAGTTGTTTTTTGTTTTTAAAAAACCCCTTAAACCCCACAAAGGTAAATGGCTGGGCTGGAATATGTCAATTGCAGCTTTGAAGAAACAGTTAAGTGTGGGTTGGTGGTTTCAGTGGGCACTAGTTAATACTGTCTCAATAAATACAATATGTCCACAGTGTTCTGCCCCAACCAGTGCTTTCTCATAGAATCTGTTCAGTAAGTTGAGCTCATGATGTGCTTACCTTTCATGGCAATGGATGACTGAACTGCTGGGTAGAAGTCACTGTCAAGCAAAAATGAGATGTCACTAAAGAGAAGGCATTCATGCCCCAAGAGTACATAAAGCAATAAGTAGCTCTGGAAGCTGGCTCACTGAGCAGTAGAGCTCACAGACTGGCCAACAGCTAAAGACTTTTAATAGGCTCATATTTTTGCAGCTCGACCATTATCCCTATTACCTGGCCAAAAAAAAAAAAAAAAAACAGGAGGGCAGAGCTCCAATGGGATGGAACCTATGATGACATGCTCCTTTTGCCTCAGAAGGAGACAGTGCTTTTGGTTCACTAGATTTTCTTCTGACTCCAAGTGACAGAAGTATTTAGACAAACAGTTGATCAAAAGTGGGTTTAAATATTACTATTGAAAGAGAAAGCCTGGGACTAAAAAGAGAGAGGTTTCCCTGCTATCATTGAAAAGGATTCATTTGTGTTATCCTTGTGTAAAATCTATCAAAGCTACCAGGCTTGAATAATTTAGGATAAACCATTACTGCCATGTCTGTATTTTTGTGGTTGTTTTAATGGCAGAAGCTAGATACCCATGCACTCGTAGAAAACAATAACCTCCCTTTTTTGGTAGGTTTTAAAAAATATTTCACAAGAAAGTTTCTGTCTACAATAACAGGATGTTCCTCTCAGCATGCCTCTAAGACAGCATGTGGCTGAATGCCTACCCCTTTTAACAGAAAAAGCTACACCTGCCAAGTTGTAAGGAAACCAGCACTGAGCATGCAAGATTGAGGATGAGTGAAGAACTGGAGCTAATTCCTAGCTTTTAAAATTCAAACTAAGGTTTCCAAGTGGAGAGTCTGTGGTTGCTCCCTGAGTCATGTGCAGGTGTGATTTTTCCATGTGAGGAAAGGGCACAGGTGGTCTTTTGATCGCTTGGTTAGCCCAAGATACTATGTGGAATGAGAAGATTCCTATGTTGATCAGTTTGAGGATAAGGGAGGTATGTTTTCTGATCTTAAAGGAGGATGGGATGGGATGGGTTTGATTGGCATACAAAGGATGCAGATGGGGCCCAGGGAGCAAGCCCGGGCACCACGTGCGTGGCTGCATGGAGGAAGAGTGCTCACCTCCGGGGGTGAGCTGGGCAGTCAAGTACCAGTGCCTGTCAGGCCACACTACTCATGAGTTCCACACCTGCTTCTGGTCTGGTGAGTCTGTTGGGTTAGAAGATTGGGGCTTTCAGAGAACTTGTATATACCTTGTCTATCAATAGCCTGATGATTGTTTAATAAAATTATGGCCCAAGTTATGTCACAGCAATCGATCCCTGCTACATTCGCAGCATCAAGATTACATTCAGAGATTAAAAAAAAATTGTAGCAATATTTTCCCCACAAAATTAAGTGCAAAATATCTTTTAACAAATAATGATGATAGTAAGAAATATCTGACAATCATGCAAAATGCATCTCAGTTTACAAAGGCTTAGAACATTTCCAAAATATCCCTTTAGGTTTTTACATTGTGAGCCTGACCATCTTATTCATTTTTCTTTAAGTTTAAATGTGCCTGCTTGTGAAAAAGACGGTAACATGCAAGTTCAATGATTTCTAGTCCGCCAAATATTCTCTCTTGCAGCACAAAGATTACAATGGTGACTATAAAATACCACCGAACAGGGCTGTACAAATATATGAGCAGGCACATTGCAGGGCTGAAAAGGGTCCAGTACAGTATAGAGAGCAACTTGACCACAAGGACCCTGAGCTCAGACTTGCAAGGTGGAATTACATGCTGTTCAGTCGAACTGAAAGTCTTCTCCCCCTGGTAGAAGGAACGCAGCCTCTCTTCCTTCTCCTCCCACCGCTTGTGGCACCAGAGCTGCAGGTCCTCCCTGGACATGGGGAGGGTGTCTACTGGATGTCGATGGACATGGAAGTGGATTTCCTTGGGGAAGTTGCCATGGAGGAGGTGCTTCTCTGTTTGAGGAATGTTGTGGGGATATGCCACAGTAATGTCATGGACAGCATCGAGGTTCTTACCTAGGTTTGGAAAAGATAAAAATATCTTTGTTTTAGCAGTGATCAATTGGTGTATAATGCTGACTCACAATGAAGAAACGAAACACTGGAAAACCAGGACAGAGTGAACCATGGTGAACAACAGGGGCTATAAATATAATACTTGATTCAATATTTAATAGTTATTTTTAGCCTTTTTCTCCCCTGTTTGCTAATTATCACAAAGACCTTTATAAATTATCTTCATTCCCAGAAATGGTAATCTGCCATTAGAATTAAATGGACAAGCACATCAGGTAGGATTTGAGATGGGAATTGAAGAGTACAGATTAGCCCCTTTACCCATAGGATTCACTATTTCAGTACCCCTTAATATCCTCTCCACATAAATACAAATTTTCTCACCTTTACCATGAAAGCTACTGCAAAGAAAAGTTCAGAATCAGACTTGAATAAGTGGTCAGAAATATATGAAAACTTCTATGTGATTTTTTAAGTTTTAAAAATACATCAAGTTGAACTCCAAGTAAGACCCTGACCAGAGATTCCATCTTCCTTAGCAATTTAACTTGCAGATGCTGGAGATGAGAAAATGTGAACAGCAGCCTCATCTCCCTCAAGATGTCCTCAAAATACAAAGGGAGACGGCTGCATTAAGCCTTGACCAACCCCATTGGGAAGAAGGGGGACCTGGAAGGCAGAGCAGGGTCAGAGAGCACGGTAGGAAACAGGGCACTGAAAGTGGGCTGGAGGCAGGTGGCGCAAGCCCTCGGGTTATCATACTTTAGAATTTGAACACTCCAGGTGGTGGAGAAGCATCTTGAAAGGTGGAGGGTCTTGGAAGGTTCTAAACAGAGAAGAATTGTTTTTGGGGCAATGACAACACTGTATGGAGAGACCAGGGGCAAGAGAGTAAAGATAGTAATTTGACAGCTGTTAACAATTCAGAAGGCCAGAATGAAGAGGAGACAGTGACCAAAGAAGAGACACATCCAAAAACATTACAAGGAACAACTGATATGATACAGCTGGAACTCGATGTGGCTGGATAAGGAGGGGAAGCAGGGAGGAGTGAACACACTTGTTTTTGTTTCAGGGTACTGTGCAGACGGTGGGGCTTGAGACTAGAAGTGTCGGAGCAGGGTTGGATCTAAAGGGGCCACAAAGACATTTAATAATACGCTGTACTCGAGGCTCAGAAAAGATTAAGTGTTTTGCCCAAGGATACAGGGCATGTTGGTGCAAAGTCTCTGAAAATTGCTGTCCTCCTTATTCTGTTGTCAGCTGGAGACCTTTGATGAGACTTGGATTCCTTACCAGACCAGAGAGTACAAACAATACCAACTTGTGGGGACAGAAATCAGAATAGCAGTTGCCTATAGGAAGTGCCTGGAAGGAGCATAAGGAAGTTTTAGGGGTGACAAGGACTCTGGGGATTACACGGTGCTTACATTTGTCAGGATCACCAAACTGGACATTTAAGTTGTGTAATTTCACTCTATTTAAATTTACCCTCAATGGCAATAATAACAAGAAATGAAGTAACCCCCTCACTTCATTCCATATTAAACCCACTGGGTTGGACTCGCTTTTTAAAAACGGTTCTTCAAGTCTTCTATAAATGTTTGTCAGTCCCCATTACGTTGTGAATACTTTAGGACCTGGTTTCAATCTGGTTTCCTAACAGACTTATAAAATAATCATCACTTAATAAGAGCTGGGTTATAAAAAATGAAAATGTCTCCATCAACAAGGCTTAGATTCAGAACTGGAGGGGCAGTCCCTTAGGAAAGCTGCACGCTGTTGACACGGGGTCTAAGGGGTACAGATGGAGGCTCATAGAGAAAGCTTTAGCAGTACTGTATCTAAAGAAAGACCAGGCCAGATGCAGAGGAGTGGGCCAGAGGCTGGAAGCCACAAGGTAAAGCTTTGTAACAGGGCTGTCAAAAGGAAATGTATTCACCATTTGAGAAAAGGCTGGTTTGCCCACAGGCCCACTATGCTACTCTGGGAACTTACCTGTTATGGTGGATTGTCTGACAAACATCTAGAAAAAGCAGACCTGCTCTTCTTCTGATGCTCTGAGCATGATATATCCCCTGGAATGGTAACTGTTAATTCACCTACATTGAAAAATCAAGCAATCTTTGGTCTATTTAGCCTTAATCACTATTATACTTTCTATGATAACAACAACAACAAAAAAAAAAACTGAAAAAAAAGTCACTTGTCATACCAATTGGCCACATTCAGAGTTATATTCACATTTTATTTACCTTTAAAACTTTCCTGCAACTAGTATTTCAGCTTCCACCATCTGCCAGACCCTTCTCCTCCATCAGGGACACTGGTCAAGATCAACACTGTTGCTCAGCCTTAACTGGTCTGCTTTTCCCATGTAGTCCCTTCTATCTTCCATTCAGTCACTCTACACCACTCTCACATTTAATCTTAGAATTGGAATAGGTTTCAATCTACTCTTAAAATAGTTTATATGTCCCAGTCTATCTCCTACAGACAGTTCTTAATGCTTAAGGATAAAATAGAGTCATATACAACTAAAAACTGGTATCAAAATGGTAAGGCAAGTTTCTTGCTAGTTTTAGTAAAAACTAAACAGCTCCATATTCTCTTCTTTCCTCTTGAAAACCTACATGGTGTGTGTGGGGTGTTGTCCCTTGCATGTCTATGGGGTTATAATGTTCACAAGTAGCAAGTTTTTAGATCCTGAGAATACCACCAACAGGGACTATCCTTAGTGAGGAATGCTCAGTGAACAGTATGGAGGTCTGGGGCCTCTTGACTGAGTCACCTAATCTCTGTGGCTTACTTAGTTCTTTCATCTAGAAAACACCTCACTGGGTGGTTGTGAGGGTTAGATGAAATAATGTATGTAAGCATGCATGGCAGGATCTGGTGCACAGTTAACACTTGGTGAAGGCCAGCCATTGCTATCACTGGACCATCAGGCTAACAGGCTGGGCTGTATCCACTGTGACCTGCCTGGTGTCTAAGGGAAAAGCTACATTCAAGTCCCCTCTCTCTGTATCATTGTCTACATCACTGTTTTCCTGGGCCCCAAAGATACCAATTATGAATCTCCTGATTTAACCTTTCCACTCAGGCTAAATGTTCAAAGTACTGTTTTGTAAAACTGAAGGTAGGGGAAAAAAAGAAAAGAAATCCCTCTGCTTCAAACATACTGCTTTTCCCCCTGAAATATATGATCTTAACTTCTTGCAATATCCAGCTCAAATACGAAAAGTTCTAAGAGCTTTCTTCAAGTGATAAGGCCTAGGGTGGCGTTGCCCTCTGTGAGACAGCACATGAGCTAACAAGCTTACTCCACACTCACTTGTCACTGTGGTCTTAAAGCAAGAGCCATGTCCTCTGTGTCTCCAGCACTAACAAGGCTCCAAAAATGTGTATCTGATCTACTAACTTTTTATCTGAAAATATGAGAGATCATTATGCTTTCTACACTGGATTACTAAGACAATTTGAGGGCCAGTGTAGAGTGAACCCCTTACACAGTAGTCGGCATGCAGCAAGCTCTTGGTGTTAGCAACTATAGAAGCAGTCAGTTAATGAGACTGTCTTGCTCCACAGGTTTCCCCCCCCCCCCCCCCAATTTGGGTTCTATGAATTCTTGGTTCTGAAGGAGTTACAAGAACTTGATACAGGGCATTCACCTTATAAAAGGGCAATATTCCAAAAGTTTCTTTTAAAATTTAGAAATTTGGAGTTACATTGTAACTCAACATAATTAAAATACTTATATGATAAGCAAAGTGCACGACATTATAACGTCAGCCACACAAAAGCCAACAAAGTGAAGGGGGAAGCTGGGTGGGGAGAAAGCAGCTGTACCTTAACACTCATTTTCCTGTGCTGTGCTGTAGCTTAAGCCTCCCTTAAGCATCATAGAAACTTAGAAATGTGTTAACTTCCAAGAAAAAGAGAAGGAAACGGAGAAAGGCTTTTACTCGTGGAAGGAATTATTTATAATTATTAAACTTCAGACAGCACAAAGCCACAGCTACTGGGCACTGAAGGTTAGGGCCCAATCCTCTGCAGGCAGGAGAGTGTACTCCATATCATCCTCTGTAACCATACTTTCTGGCCCCTGGCCCCTAGCCCAGCAGAGCCAGTCCCACCACACAAGCGAGTTTCCTCCTAAAGGGAACAGGTAAAGGATGGCATATCTAAGTAACAGTAATGAAACTGAATGTCAAAAGTTGAGATGTGTCTGTTTAGTTGATTAGTTTATAATAGGGCTAATATATTATGTATTAAGAAAATAAATTCCTACACTTACAAAGGATTTATACTGCTTTTATATCTTTTGGAAGGAAAAAACATTAGACTTAAAATATGCAAATTAAGATGGCTGCCATCAATAACAGCCATTTAAAATATCCTACTGCTTGTCGGACAATATAAATGATGTGTCTAGATGCTCTTGATATCTACCAGCACGGGGCTTAGGAAATGGACCTGTTCTATTTCGGATGCTGTATGTACTGGCAAGTTTCATATATCACTATTATTTTTTAAGCCAGCATTCAATTAGAATAGCCACACTCACTTGGAACCATGGTTGTTTCTTTTCATCCCTGGAAAAACAAAGCTCTTGCTTTATATTGCAAATCTTAATTTCAATCCCAGAATGAGATCGAGGGAAGTTTGAATACCTTACTCATGTTTAAGTAACCAATGGAAGTTTAAAGCTATGACTGACTTTTACTAATATCCAGAAGGGAGTGTCTCCATCATCAAGTTGAGCCCATGACTGTTAGAAGATCCCTACCAGATATGAAAAGCTCACTGGAGTGGCAGTGAGCAAATTCCCACACATGTCCATATTTAAAGTAAAAGACACATAAGAGACTTTTGAAGAGTCTAAATGCATTCTAGAATGAAGAAATCTTGATTTGCCTGCTAAAGCATCAGTTCCAAGTATTCAGCTCAATGACAGAATAATACAAATGGAAATATCTTTTTTAACCCAGTGATCTTTAACAGAACTGGTAACAACTTAATATTTACTTTTCTTTCCTCACTTCATAATCAAATACATGTAGCATATACAAAAACATAATTTAGATTTCACTTTAACATCTGCTTCTAAAAAATTTAAAATGTAAGTCTATTTCCTATTAACCAGTTCTAGGTCCATAAATTTAAATACATATATTGTAATTTTTAGATAAAGCAGCTTGCCACCCAACATGCATTTGTGTTAAAATAAAACGCCAAGGGCTGCTGATTTTGTACATTGCTTTTCAGATTAAAAAAAAAAAAAAAAAATTACTCCAGGAAGACAGAAGTTGGATCTAGTAACTAAGCAATTATGTGCTGTGCCACTCTGTCACTGACATGCAATTGTATGTGGCTAATAACAAAGCACGACTAATCGGTACTAGTCACTACACTTGGCAGAACAGTCTGGAATGGAATGATTCCGACAGATTTAGACTAAAAATACCAACAAATGAGACACCTTTCAGCCTCAAAATGAAAGGGTGTGCGGGAACCACTTAAAATCAATTGGTATTAAGGCTCAAACAGTACCCTTTTCTTCGAGAATATACTATCGTTTCCTACTTGAAATAGGATCGATTTTTCCTTCAGCATAAGCTGAATACTTATGGGATAAGGGGTGGAGTTGGCAGATCCCTGTCCTACTCTTGTCAGCTCTGTGACCTTTCATGTTCACTGTAAGCCTATCTAAATGCAGACCCCAGACCTACCCTCACTTTGTGGGCTTGTAAAGAACAACTGGTAAGTTCTGTAAAGTGCTTAGAGAAGAGCAGGCACCCAGAACATGTGTGCACAGATTCTTCTTTTTGCTGTACTGTCACACTCCTCTGGATGGATATCCACCTTTTGCACCTGGAGTGAATCATTAGGGTTAGTTGGTACCCTTACCTTCTTTCTCTACATTCCCTTATCCTTTGGGAGAAATACCAACTCCATTGCATGCATACATTTTTTTTTTCTTTCTGACAATTGGTCAAAGTATAGAAGTAAAGCTGTTTACAGGACTGACCCTGGCACTAGGGATTAACCTTAATTTATCTTCTGGTATATATTCCAAAGCCTACTACCTAATTCCTTAGACATTTTAAGATAAGCTTAGACTTTAAAACCTCCTGTAGCATTTAGAATAGAAGCTGGTGATCCCTGTGCTCTAGGGTCACTGATAGAATTAGAGCATTTGATATGCTTCACAATTTGACAACACAGGTACCTTCAGAGATCATCAAACATAGGATGTGGGCAAAAGCATGCACTTACTGAGACCAGAGTTTGAAAATAAACAATGTCAAATTTAAATCACAGTCCTTGGAATTCTTCTAAACATAACACAACTCTAAGTGTCCAATTATCAACAGTATTCATCTACCATGCCCTTTTTTCACTGATAATTTTGAAAATTTAAAACTATATGAAATCTAGGCTCAGTCAGAGTTAATTTCAAGACTCTTCAACCTGAAATTTGAATAGAATATTTTTATACACAAAATGCATTAAAAATACAAGTAAAAATAATTCTGCTACTACACTAAGCTTTGCAGCAAGTATTTTATAAAACAATGAGCTCTCAGGGACCAGACAACATCTTGGTACTTCAAGGACACCTTATAAATAATAGCAGCACAGCACTTCAGCTCCTTAGGGAGAGATACCATGTCTGTTGAGGGCTTGCTATGGTTTACTCTGTCATCCAGTCCACTCCTCTTCCAAGAAGCAAAAGCAAAACCTTTTGGGAACAGGCCTTACTTCATATGGCAATGCCATTCCCTTTACTGATTCAGGAAGAGGTTCAATTCAGCACAATGAAATGTAAAGGGATGGGGGTGGGCTTCCTGGGGCTTCTGGAAAAATTACCTTACAAGAAAAAGCCACAAGAACAACATTCACAGAATGAAGCTGAAACCACTGAGGTCAGAATGGAGAGGTAGAGGTGACCTGGTGCTTGCTGAGATGGTTGAGTACCAAAATCTAACCCAGCACCCTACTGCTGAACTTCTAGTTGTGTAGGCAGCACTTGATTTCCTTACCTTCAGTCTGGTTGGACACAGGTTTTCCGCTGTTAAGTGTCCTGACTGATACAGTGGTCTATCAGCAGTAGGAATTAAACATCAACTCCAATTTAAAACAGAAATGGCATTCTATTGTGAAGTAGGATTTCTATTTCCTTTAAGTGGTCTTTACATCTTACTGTTACCTGACAGCATGAAAATCTTTTGAATTATACATAATGTAGGCTTCAGTATTTTTCCATAAATCAATATAGGAATTGAGGGAGTATTAATACATTTGAGATAACAGATTTATATGGACCCATATGTTTACCCAAAATATTTTACAAGATGTCATATCTCTATTTATTAAAAAAAAGCTGATTACCTGATAGCAAGCATATTTAATTACATTTTGTAAAAGTTGAGATTTTATAATCCAAATTCTCACATCAAAATTCTATAAAAACAAAAATAATGATAAAACTATCCCCTTTAAAAACTTTTAGCTAACCCTTGGATAAGAGATTAAACTGAAAGGAAAATTAACCAAAAAGGAATAAAAAAGAGAAGCCAAGAGATACAGTAAAGGTCATACTCAAAGGAAAAATTTATGACTTTACATGCTTTACATTAAAGAGGAAAAACTTCACCCTGAAAAAAAATGTGCCAAAGGAAATAGTAAGAGATGATTACTAAAGATACAGAAGCAGTAATTAATAAAACTAAAAAATAGTGATGGAATAAACAAATGGTAAGTTAATAATTTAATAATAGTGAAACACTTACATCCTATGAATCTGATTAAAGAATAAGAGCATAAATAGGAAAATGGCAGACAGAAAAAGAAATCGACCATAAATATAGGAGTTGAAAGGATAATGAGAATGTGGACCGACATATGGCAGATTTGCACAGATTTGTATGTTGCATATACACAAACCATAGCAGATGATGAATGTGCAAATATGCTACATATAACACCACAGATTTGCTTCTAAGTATTTGTGTTCGTATAAAAATTATGTCAAGTATTAAATTTAGTCTATTTTCAGTAGAAATGTACATTGTTTTCAGTGGATACGCAAACTACACTGTTTCTGTTGTGCAACAGGGACAAAGCACACAAACGCTAATTACAGAGGCAGGTCAACCTAGCAGCTATGCTCATTGCAATATCTTTCCTCAATTCCAGGGATTTTCATACATAAATTACAAAGCAAAAATGGGTGCAATAAACAAACACCATAATGTGCTATGAAGGGAAAGGGCCAAGGAGACAACTTCCAAAATATTCTAATTCCCAGGACCTAATAAGAATGAATGCCACTTTATCTTGTCCATCTGTACATTATATTATTGATGATATGGACCTTTATAGCCTGTTCTTTCAAAGATTCATATGCTTGCTTTGTTTTCATCATCGTTACCATTCTTTACAAGAAAGGATGTGCTAAAATGATATTGAGAGAAAACAAAGTTCAATGTGAAAATGAGAACAGTAATAAAGTATACTCTACCTCACTGTTGGGCTCAACAAATTTGTTTAGATGCCAAAACCCCTGGACATGAATCAATAACAGATTAAAAGATTAGAAGGATCAGTACGTACATAATCTACCAATCTTCTGGTCTTACAAATGAAACCAGAGAGAGAATGTTATTATAGTCTTTATGCTCTGATGTTAGGATTGAAGATGACTAATGATGCACTTGAACATTTCTCTACTGAGTGCCCACTATGTATGATAATGCAGGCATTATTCATTCAACGCATATCTATAGATAATACATGCTATAGAGAATGTATGTGCCAGACACGGCTATAAACATTTGGGGTACACAGGTGAACAAAAGACTCTGCCTTTGTGGAGCTTATCAGGGCACATAGTCATAGTTAAATACCATAAGAACATCAGAAATATCAGCTTCTTAAGGCAGAAGAAATGGAGTCACAGAGAAATTAAGTCACTTCCTCAAGATGTCAACTAGCAGTCAGTTCTGACTCTTGAAGCCTTCTATGAGGTTACTCTACTTTCTCACAGCTATATATGAAGACCACGAGTTACAGAGTCAGACTGACTTGGTTTTATACCCAAGGACAGTGATCTTCTGCAAGTTAATCTCCCTGGGCCTCTGGCTCCCCATCTGCTAAATGGAAATAATGCTTCCCTTGCAGGGATAGAAAAAAACAAAAGAAGGTACCTGTCAGCCAGTTGATAAAGGCAGTCTACTACATTCAGTAATCAATTCTGTACAATGAAGACTTTTTAATTTCAAGTTTCTTTTGATCTTCACTACATCATTTTTTATCTTTTAAGTACATCATGCACATATTCTGATTAACAGAGTTTTGCTATAGTTTTATAGGAGTGTAAGCAAATTTCTTTCTATGTGTTATCCACTCCTGGGCAATACTTAGTTGACTAGTCTACAAAATCAGAAGGTAGGCCCTATCATCCACTTTGTGGTGGCCATCTAAGCTACTGCACCATGTCTAAATTACAAACTTTTAAATCTAGAAAATACATGGTAGTAATAGTATAGTTTAAATGTATAAAAATATGCCCCAAACCAAAGTCCAACGTTACTACCCTACCATCTTTATAGTGGATGTGAATTTTCATATGAACAGAGAGAGTTCTCTGAATTTCATTCTTTCCTCTTTGGAGAGGAAGAGTAAATTTGGTTAAGGATGGAGTATTTACTGAGGTGGGGCAAACTGGTTGTTGCCTTTAGCATCAAGACAGTGAATGTCCTCGTCCCAGGTGAGTTTTGTCCTTTCCTTGGCCTTGGTTTCTGCACTGGGAACCACACTAGGTGTCAAGGCAGCTGCCAAACTCTGTTAGGCTTGCATGACTCCTCAAATGACCCAGGAATTAAGTTACCTTGTTTTCTATCTCTCAGAAATCAGAATTCCCATTTGGTATGCTTGGTTTCAAGCATGAGGATTGAGGATCTTCCTAAACAAGATGCTTTTAACCACAAAGACCCTCTGGTCAATGGAAGGAACGCACAAGACACATGTGTGGACAGGACTGTGCCTATTTTGAAGACTTTGTTTCCCATGGTTTTCCTCTACAACTATCTGTTCACACTATCCTCCCTCAAATGACTAAATTAAATATTCTACCAGCAGTGGAGTTCATGTACTTTGTACTCCTTAAGAGAAACAGTCAGAATTCATTCCTCCTTTCCTTGTACTTTACAATATAGGACTCTATAAAACAAAAGGAAGTGGTGGTGGTAAAGAATATGGATCAATACAGGGACTATTTCAACCTTCAAACAGTGAATTATCAAAGGTAGGCCTCTTGTATATCCAGTTCTTCATTGTGCAAAGGCTGCCACTACTGTGATAAGAGATAATCTGATGGAACTCGTATTTCTTTTCTACAAGGAAGATAAAGAATCCAGTTATGTATAGCTCAACTGTAGGACAAAAGTCTCTGGTTCTTCCAAGATGGTAAAAGAACAGTAGGCTATATTCTTCACACAGCTTATGGGGTGTCTTTCGAAGTTAAAGGAAAAAAAAGACAGAGAGAACAAAAATGAAAAAGAAAATGGGTTTTATGAAGTTCAAAAAGATAAATTTCAAAGAACAGAGCAGTCCTACTAATTACACCACCATGCACCATTTGATACTTGTAGATAAAATGTTAGCTTCTCCTGCCTTTTTCTTCTTTTCCTCCTTCCCTCCCTTTCTTATTTGAAAGACAGATGCTAACATTATACCCAAAGAAAATCCAACCCAAATACTCTTAAGTCTTTTTAAACTATCAAAATATGAGACAGGTATGTAGTTACTATTCACAGACTTACAATTCCTGGTTTGAATAGCTATAGCTTACCCTATGCTCTTCAAGGCAGAAAAACTCTCCCACCCCACCTAGCCCTGCCCCATTCTGAGGGGTCTAATGACTCCTCAGAGGCGGGAACACTTTACGTAACAACATACTTTCTGGGTCTTTTATTCCTGTATTAGACAAGAAAGGACTCTTCTAAATATTTTCCAAACTTTAACAACTAGAAATTCCTAGCTGACCAACTTCTCAAAGAAAATTCTTATGGAGAGGTGTGGGAGTTTGAAGCATAAGGACGAATTTATTTTCTAGTACACTATTGAGTTACATCAGAAAGCAGAGGTGAGGGCTGGTAATCTAGCCAATTTACTAGATAATTCTGCTATATTTGAGCAGAAGGGGTAGAATCAGGGTTGGGGGATTACTCTGTTAAGTAATTTGAATATTAGAGGGCAGAACAGAATTTTTGGGGTGGGGAGCAAATATTCACTAGGAGACAAGGAGATGGGGAAAAGTACTTCAATATAGGGGCTTAGTCCTCTGAATTGGCAAGTGTCTTAAGCTGGTTTGAGCTGCTATAAGAAATTACCATAGCTGGGGGACTGTGTTAGTCAGTTCTTTGTTACTGTGAACAGTATCTTTGTAACTATTTTGTTTTGCTGTGAAATTTATTTTGGCTTATGTTTTAAGAGGTTTCAATCTGTGGTCGACCGGTTCCATTGTTCTGGGGCTGATGTGAGGCAAAACATCATGACAGAAGTGCCTGGTCTCCTGCTCAGCTTATAGCAGCAAGGAAGCAGAGTCAGAGAGAGAGAAAGACAGAGACAGAAAGAGAGAAAGAAAGAAAGGGGCTAGAGAAGTTAAACTCTTCCAGGAACCCGCCCCCCCCAGGCCCCGCCTCCCAGCTGTCAATGGTCAAAGCCCTCATGTAGTCTTCATTGCCTGAAAATCCCACCTTTCAACTTTATGTATTGGGGACCATGCTTTCAATACATTAACTTTTGGGGGACATTCCAGATCGAAATCATAACAATGACTTAAACATTTTAACTCACATTTATTTTTTAAAGTTCTGGTAGCTAGAAAGTCCACTATCAATGTGCCAGCAGATCCAGTGTCTGGTGTACAGATGGCCATGTTCTCATTGTATCTTCACATGACAGAAACCCAAGAGCAATCTTCTCTCCCTCCCCACCCGCATGTCTTTGCTTATAAGAGCACCAATGTCATTCATGAGGGCTCCACTTTCATGAATTAATTAGCTCCAAAGGCTCCTCGTCC
Source organism: Marmota flaviventris (assembly GCF_047511675.1). Classification (NCBI taxonomy): domain Eukaryota; kingdom Metazoa; phylum Chordata; class Mammalia; order Rodentia; family Sciuridae; genus Marmota; species Marmota flaviventris. The sequence goes on along the minus strand of NC_092511.1, from coordinate 23,538,428 downwards.
TAATACCACCACATGGGTGATTTAGGCTTTAATATATGACATTTTAGGGGCATCCAACATTCAGTCCATAGCAGCATAAAACAGTCACTGGCATACTAACTGAGCTTCCTGTTTAAATTCCATCAGAAACACATGGACAGTCAATATTTGGATGAGTAGCTACCTATCCTGAAATTTAAGCTGGGTAAAAACAATACACTTGGGAGGAAAATAAGTATTTTTATTGTGTTGAATTGTGTCCTCACAAAATTTATGACCACTAGAACTTCTGAAGGTGAACTTATTTGGAGACAAAATCTTTGCAGATGAGATAAAGATAAGAATGGAGATGAGATCATACTGGATATGGTATGCTCTAACCCCAATTAGGATGACCTTGAAGAGAAAGAAAAGGCAATACAGAGAGAAGGTGGCCATGTGAAGGTAGAGGGAAAGGGAGTACGCAGAAACCAGCTGAAGAATCCTAGGAGCACCAGCAGCTGCAAAAGACAGGGAAAAATTTTCCCCGATAAACTTGGTGGGGTGGGGCGGGTATGGCCCTATTACTCCTTGATGCCACACTTTTGAACTCCAGAAGTGTAAGAAAATAAATTTCCTATTTAAGTCAGCACAGCATTTTTTAATGGCAGCCTATAAAACTAATGTAGCATACATCAGAAAATGATGAATGTTAAGGATTGCCTTTTTGATAGTCTTGATTTGGGGAAGGAAATCTCTCCAAAAGTTTTACTATAAAACGGTACTTTCAGAAAAAAGAGCAGGATCACCTAATGATGAGTCATAGCTATATATGTACAAAATGGAGACTTATTTATTTTCTAAGTCTGAACAGGTGAATGGCAGGTACCTATGAAAAATGTGAAGCTGTCACACTGCAGAGATTAGTTCCTTAGTTGAGGAAGAGAGGCAGTGGTTCTTAACTCCAGGCAATTCAGGAATCACATGGGAAACTGGTTGAAAATAAGAAGTTCTGGGCTTCATTCCCAAAGATTCTTATTTAGTTTATTTGGCCAGAATCAAGGAATTTTAACAAGTACACCAGGAGATTATGATCTGATATAGGGAGTGAGATTATGAACTGATATAGGGAGTTGGAAGGGTCTCTCCAGGAAAAATACGGAGTTATTGGGATGGTTCGATGCAGAGTATGCCTTGGGGAAGTATGTTTAAAAGCTGGGCTTTAGAATCAGGTGGGTTCTTCACCTAATTTTACTCTTTGCTAATGCATGGCGTTGAAAACATACATAACTGGGGCTGGGGTTGTAGCTCAGCAGTAGACTGCTGGCCTAGCATGTGCAAGGTGCTGAGTTTGAGCCTTAGCACTACATTAAAAAAAAAAAAGTAAAATAAGGGTTTAAAAGAAAAAAGAAAACATACATAACCTCTGGATGAATTGAGATCATCTTTAGTAAATGATCAATGGATGTTACCTACTCAAATTATTTTAAAATTTATTTAAGGAGAAAACAATTTGATGCTCTAATTCCCATGACAGTCAATTACTCAAGTTACTAGCTGCCATAGGCTGTGTTCATAGAGTGGGAGATCTATTCAGGGTATCAAGGAGGGTTTATTTCTTCTTCGGGGTATGGGAGAGAGATGTGCTAGATATGATTTTGATAACTGTGGAACAGCAAGAGAACACAAAATTACTGGGATTGGTAAGAAAACAATTAAGCAAGAAAAAGGCAAAGATAAGCTTTGCTGATGTAGCAATTTTGCCTAAAGATCCTAGTGTCTTCTTAAGTTTAGCACTGAAAATAATTTCTTACTGCACTTGGCATACCCAGCTTATTGATGACAGAAGTATATATCCAGGCAAGTTTGAGGAGTGTGGTCTCCCTGACCTCTAATTCAGCCCAGTGTCTCAATCTTAGTTCCTTTAAATACTAGAAATGGAACAAAAAAAGAAAAAAGCTTGAGTTAAGTACCTTTTTTGTTGGTACCAGAATACTTAGTAAAGTTTCATATTTGTAGAAACCTTGATTGATGGGGCAACAACAAGGGGACAGGAGAAGACATGAAAGTGAGAAAAGACTACAGATACCTGATAGAGGTTTACTGACTAATGCTGGGGGTGGGGGTGTGGGGGCTGAATGCTAGACAGAGAGAGCTGTGGCCTGAGCGTGAGCCACATAAGTACATTTACACCACCTTTTAGGCACCAGTATCCACTCAGCTGAGGTTACACTGGACTTTTTATTTTCTAGTATTTACAAGTAATATGTAAAGATATAAGGTTAACGTGTGATCAAAAACCAATGGTTCTTAACTCTTCTGCTATTCTTAGAAGCACTTGGGCAAAGATGTTCAACCAAGGATTATGTAGGAGGATATATTTAACAAATTAACCCAAGTTCCTGGGTGGAATATTCCTAGTCCCCTTAAAGCCCCCACACTCCCATTACTCTTCGTAATACAGTATTAAGGAAATGAAAGGGCAAGTCACGGGCTGGGGTTGTGGCTCAGTGACAGAGTGCTCACCTAGCATGTAGGGGGCCCTGGGTTCGATCTTTAGCACTACATAAAGCTAAATAAATAAAGGTTTTGTGTCCATCTACAACTAAAAAACAATAAAAAAAAAGATAGGGAAAAGAGGACTTGTAAACAGTATATATTTTAAATGACTTGTATGTAAGATATACAAAGAACTCTAGTCACTCAATCATAAGACAAACCATTTTCTAAAACAGAAAAAGACTGAAATTAACAAACAACCAAAGAATTATATGAAAGGCAAATAAGCCCAGGAATAGATATTTAAATTAACATCTTTAGTTATTACTAGGGAAATATAAATAAAAAACACATTCCTATCAATTAGAATGGCTAGAACCCATAGCAGGGAGGATGGTGAACAACTGGATCTCTCAAACATTCCTAATTGCAATGTCAGAGTACAGCCACTTCAAAAAACGAAGGTTTGGCAGTGACCCAGCAAGTGCTCACCTAGGTATGTACCCAAGAAAATATATGCCCACATAGATTCTTGTATGCAAGTGTTTGGACCAATTTTGTATGCAGCATTCTAAAACCAGAAATAACCTAAATGTCAATTAGTCCACAAGTAGATAAACAAATATGGTATATTCCATATCACAGAATTCCATTCAGTAATGAAAAGGAATAAACTACTGATACATATAGCAAAATGGATGGTACTTATAAACATTAAACAAGTGAAAGAAGACCTACTTACTATATAATTCAATTTATATAAAAACCTAGAAAGGCAAGTCAGAAAGCAGATCAGTGGTGACCAGGGTTCATAGGAGCTAAACTGCAGAGGGGCATATGAGAGAACTTTTGGAAGTGATGGAAATGTTCTATATTTTGACTATGGTGCTAGTCATGTGACTAAACATTTATTAAAACAGATCTAATTGTACTCTTAAAATGACTACATTTTACATCAAGTAAATTCTACCTCTAGAAGCTTTTGTTTTTATAACAGCTTCTCAAATATATGTCCTAAAAAACATTTAAAATGACTCAATATCACAAATTTGTAATATGTGCAATAGTCTAAATAGAATTTTATGAAAAAGCTGCTTGGATTCTCATCAAACCAACATGTTAGAAAACAAAATTTTTAAAGTTTGAAAGAAAATCAAAATTTATTCATATGTACTATTTTAAACGATTTTTTGGTATTAGCATTTTATAGGAAATAGAACATTTTCCAATTCATTGAAGTAGGCATTAACTTAACCATAGGCATTGCATTACAATTTTATAATATTTTTTCCCTTTCCTGGCTAATGCATAATACAATTTCCTAATTAAGGGACAACCTGACATTTAAAAATTTAACTAAGAGCAACCTGACATTTAAAAATTTTAACCATCCTAATTTCTTTCAGGATCACAAATAATAATTTACCATAAACACTGCTTTCTAGAGAGGAAAAAGGTTCAATCAACAAACTTTCTGAAAGTTGCCAGTAATTCAGTTAAAATTGACAAAGAATATGGGGCTAAGTTGTGGTTCAGTGGTAGAGTGCTTGTCTAGCACATGTGAGGCACTGGGTTCAATCCTCAGCACCACATATAAACAAACAAACAAACAAACAAGCAAACAAATAAAATAAAGGTATTGTGTCCACCTACAACTAAAAATATTTTTAAAAATTTACAAAGAATAAAAACAACAAGAAAAGTAAGAGACATGTGCCTTGAAATTGATATTTTAGAAGCCAATATCTCTGATTTATTATTAGATTACCACATTAGAAGCAGGGCTCTGTGCTTATCAAACAAGTCACACACACACACACACACACACACACACACACACCCTGGTACACTTCAAAACCTTCTATAAATTCAGAGCAAATATTACAAGAACAATGGGCCATTTAATCCGATCAGTAGTTCAGAATTGGATGGCACTATTTTTTTTTTTTTTTTTGCTTTTAATTAATATGGTGATGCAGAAACTCATAGCACGTTTGGGAACTGGTTAAACATATGCACTGCAACCTTCCTTGTCAAATATTCCCTCCAGCACCACTCCAAACACAACAATCCTTTCACAGGCCACAGCAACTCAACAGCAACACTGCTTAACACTGCTTATCAGCTGTGTACATGGGTGTGTGTGACAGCTTATGCCGAAGATATCTATGTGCAGCTTCTACTAATTTCTGCACAGTGGTACCAAAGAGGCTGGGCTGGGTGGTGACCACTCCTCTCTCTCTTGTATCTCCCCATTCCAAACCAGGGAAGGGTCAGCTTAGCCCTTTATATAAGCTTATTGCTGCACTGATTTGTACTCTGATGTGTGCAGATTTTAAAAATTCTAAACTGTTCAACTAGTCATAAGACATAACCAAAAAGTAATCTCATTTAATCCCCCCCCTTTTTTGTAGCACAGAATTTAATTTTCCCAAATAAATTCTTTACTATAGATCTATAAGGCAAATAAGTCAAACTGAACTTGGATGTCTGTGCCTTTCATTTCACACATTCATCTAATCCTTCTGACTGCTGAAGGTGTTCTGGTTTGCTGTTCTCCTTCCCCCAGAAACTCATTTGAGCTTAATTGAACAGGCACACATTTTGGTAAAAGTATTTAATTTCTTTTTCTTCAATCTGGAAATGGAAGCTAGTGGGTGTCTTCAGTAAGGTCCTGACCAAAAGTCCTTAGCCAAAAGCAGGTCTTTAGTATCACACAGAGATCCTACCTATTCACTTACTTCCTTCTGTGCCCATCAGCCTAGATTTCAGTATTTCATGCCTTTGTTTTTCTCTCAAACCTGCTATACTTCCTCATTACACCCCAACTTCACATTATTTTTCTGAGAAAGTAAATCATAAGAAATTTCCACAAGCTCTTACCACCCTATCTCACCCTTTGCTACTATGTCAGTTCATAGATTCTGCCTTTTCTTTATATGGATGATCAGCCCACACTCCTACTTAGGCCAAACTCTCCACTCATGTGCTCTCTCTGCTCCCCTCATTGAGATCAATCCTTCCTGACTTGCCCAGCAACACGTTATGTCTTCTGTCATTCCCTCTTGACTCACATCTCCTTCCATCAATCACCCTCTTTGGTGCTCCTGATACAGCTATACTTCTTGAGCTGCATGTACTCACCATTTTCAATCCTCTCCCATTACGCTCTTGGACCTCTGCCAATTAAGTTTAAGCCCTCACCACCCCATGCAAGCTGTTCTCATTGGTGACCTTCGTTTGGTTACATGAAGGTAATCCAAGGACTCTCTCCCCTCTTGACTTCCTGGCCATGTGACTCTCTTCAGGCCACTCTAAAGTGTCTTTGTAGATTGCTTGGTTTCCTGATCTCTAAATATTGGAGAGCCTGTGGGCTTGGATCTTATTCTTCTCCATCCAGTCTCATTCCCTGGTTGATGTCTTCCAGTCTTACAGCATTATCTTCTTTTATTTCTACTAAGAAAGTAAGCACAAAAAGGTAGACATTTTTGTCTATTTTATTCACTAGTATATTCATAGTGCTTCTTCAGTGAGCTCAGTAAATAAATTTATTGAATAAACTGAATAAGCAGTAAAGGGGAAACTGAGCTTTGGAGAGAGCCTAAGAACAGAGCCTCTTCTAACTAACAGCCAGCAGTAGAAAGGTACACAATGAGAGGCTGTGGTTGAAGAACAATTATGATTAATGATCCTCCAGACCATAGCAGAGAAGGCGGCCAGGAAAGTGTGCTTCTGCTGCCTGTGAGCATCAGACACTCCTTGTTAAGCCTCAGACACTCTGCAGTTCTGCCACTCCCTGTCTGAGCAATCACTGCTATATTACTGCTAAAGTGCTGGTATTCTCACAAGCTGTCAGGCCACCTGAGATGAGAAAGTTTCAGATGATATACTGCAAAGTCAAGGTCACATGTGTATGGTGTAAACAACAGGTCATGGGATAACTTAGAACATCAGGATTATCTACAGGACACCACAGGCAGAGAGCTAGGGACCTAGTGAATGTGAAGAAACTTGGGCTGACTTGGTCTGCGCTTCCAGACGTGACTCCAGGGCACCTTCATTCTCTAGGTCTGTATCCCACAAGCACGGTCTCTACCATACTACGGTCTTCAAACAGAATAGCACTCACAAGGCAGAGGAAAGCTCTGGAGAGAGGGAAAAGCCAGTAGCTCTTGGGACCGCTAAGGGGTTCAGCTAGAAATGGGGCCTCAGAAAGTGCTGGAGCTGGAGTGCATCTTTCCCTCCCATGGTGCTCTAACTCACCCTGGGCTGAGGGGTGTGCTCTCTACCTTCTCCCACACATACACACTCTCTCTCTCACACTTGCTCCTCCCTGGTATTTCCTAAAACCATAGTTAACTTATAATTAGGACAAATCATTTGTTTCCTTCACAATGGGCTTTCTTTCTTGAAATCACATAAAAGGATGGTATTTTCAGGATTTATGGCTATAGTAAATTAGAGTATACGCTTTGGCTTTATGTGATTAATTCATATAGCTTTCACCCCATTCACACACAGACAGTAATGCAAACTTTCTCATAGACTTATAATGGTAAGAAGGAAGAACTAAAAGGATGAAGAACAAAAATAAGAAAACTGCACAAAATGGTCAGAAGAAAAAAGCCTAAGTGTAAGAGCAGGTGAAGAGACCAGACTTTAAAAAGTAAGGCAAGCATGCTGGGGGAAAGATGATTGAGATAAAAGTAAAAAAGATACTAACCAATTAAACTCAATATTTATTATCTATTAATGCTCAGCATTGAAAAATAAAAGCGGAAGGATAGAAAGGATGGGGAAGCAACAATGCTTAAGTCTTAAGTAGTTAAAACAAAACTAAAAATTCTGCACCAAGTTATATCCATGTCCACGGGACCCTTAATTCAGAATGTTTATGATTTGCCTGTTCCAAATAACAATGAACTTGTAGTAATAGAAAAGGCACATTATATGTGTTGAACCAACTAGCTGGAATGAAAATTGATTCCCAAACCCAAGAAACACAAGAACCTACTAACTCTAGGCTCCAGCATTTTAATATACATCAGAATCAGTGTGTTGTTTTCAATGCCAGCCTGTTTCAGTACTTGTGATACTTTTCAATTAGCAGAGTGATACAGACCTAGGCTTGTATGACTACACAAACTACAAGGTCTTAAATAGCAGAGAGACCCGTGAATATAAAAATGATCCTAATATTCCCAATCCTGTGGTGTTAAAATAATTTCTAACAAAATTTGATACATAAGTGGATAAATCATATTAAATTAAATCAGCCTGTATTTGGAAAGTTATCTTAATCAGAAAGAGATTTAATGAAAAGCCTTAGCTTAGATGAATACTCTAATTATTACAGGCTAATATTTGTCCACAAGAAGAGAAGAGAATTTGTTTCAGGATTAGTCAGAGATCAGGAGAAGCCAGAGGCACCAATTCAATAATGGAATGCCTAATCAACTGATAATGAAATCTTAATTATAATATATTGCTTTGCCCTCCATATGATTGATTTAGCACACTGCTTTTCACACAGTTCATTAAGGAAACCTAAATAAAAGCAATTATTAAAAATAAAGGGAAGAAAACAGAATTGGTAAATTAAATCTTTTAAAAAAATGTGGAGAAAGTCTAATGTAATAAAAAGTCTAATGATCAGAAAAAGTCTTGCTGCAGAAGGTATGGCTATTCAAACTGTATATTTTCTGTACTCCTGGCTGCCCTTACATGCTTAAAATTATTCCAAGAAGGCATGCATTTATCTAATCAAAAGTACTGATGAGAACTTAATATTAAGTGCTGCCTAAATCATGGTTATGATGACAACTGCGGGTCCTAGGCTAAATACAGCTAACTGTGGGAGATTCAGATGTGGAAGCAATCCTTTCCTGTTGCAAGTTTATAATATAGTTGAAATACAAGACATAAACATGTGAAAAATTAAATAAGAGCAAAGGAAATGAATAAAAGTTAACACAAAAATTTAAGAGAAGTGAGTGTAAAAGAATATGAGCACTTCGAGTTCAGAGGAGGACAAGATTTTTGTGAGCAGGGATGCCTCAACATTCCTGCAAGCATGAAGATGATTCTGGCATAATTATGGCATAACTAGTTCCTTGAGATTTAGAAGAAACTGGGCCTTCAATATGGGAAATACATGCTAAAGTATCAAATGGTTATGGAAAAACAAACAACAGGTGTCTCTTAAAGAAAAGAAGCTGGGTGCAGTGGCCCAGGCCTGTAATCCCAGACGCTCCAGAGGCTGAAACAGGAGGATCCCAAGTTCAAAGCCAGCCTCAGCAACAGTGAAGCACTAAGCAACGCAGTGAGACCCTGTCTCTCAATAACATACAAAATAGGGCTGGGGATCTGGCTCAGTGTTGAGTGCCCCTGAGTTGAATCCCTGGCGCACGGCCCCCCAAAGAAAGAATAAAGACAGAAAAGAGTTCAAAGCCAGACCCACAGACATACAGAATTTAATAACACATCAATGAAGAATAACAGATTGTTTAGTACACAGTGTTGGGAGAAAAATAAAATAAAATATTCACCAATCAACGGAAAAAACTTCAGATTAATAAAAAAATATATTTATATAATTAAAAGAAAGTAGAAACCAAGTATCAGGGAAGGCTTTCTTTAAAAAAAGAACTTAAAAACTTCAAAAGCATAAGTTCTAAGGCAAAAAGTTATTAAAATGATTAAGAATTTCTGTTCAATGAATATGTAATAAAACAACATATTTATGAAGTCTAAAACTGAATAAGGGATTAATTAGTATCTCTAACATAAGAACCACTTAATGCAAATCAGCAGTCACATAGTGTTGTGGTTTGGATAGGAGTTGTCTCCTAAAACCTCTTGTGTTAATTCAGGGATATTCAGAGGTGAAATCATTAGATTATGAGAGCTATAACTTAATCAGGTGGTAACTTAGGTAGGTGGGGAGTGGCTGAAGGAGGAGGGCCACTGGGGGCATTTCATTTTACCCAGGGGGCGCGCGCACCCGCGCGTGCTCTCTCTTTCTCTCTCTCTCTCTCAGAGGAAACTCAGAAAATAACAGGAACATGAAAATCCTTTGTAATCAGACAAAAGAAAATTAAAACAACAAATTATTCAACTGGCAAGGAGTAGAAATTGGCAAGAATTTCTACGAGTAAGTGAGAGGGTACTGGTATCAGACTGGGACTTTAGAGGGAAACTGTCATTCTGTAGTACAATATTGAGTTAGCTGAATAAAGATAACCCCATCTTATCACCCAGTAATACACTCCTGGGCAGTGTCCTAAAAAAATTTCTCATATAGGCAAATAAAAAGGCACTGATAAGGATATGTACTATAATGCTTTTGTGATGGTGGTACCTGAGGCTTCCTGGATGTTTCTCTTTAGGAACGCAAATAATGGGACATGAAAGGGACACATCACAGCAGTTAGAAGCCAGGGATTAGTTGTATGCATGATAACACAAATATTATCTTTTTTTTTTTTTTTGGTACTAGGAATTGACTTTAGGGGCACTCAACCACTGAGCCACACCCCAAGCCCTATTTTTATATTTTACTTAGAGATAGGGTCTCAATGAGTTGCCCAGCACCTTGCCATTGCTGAGGCTGGCTTTGAACTCATGATTCTCCTGCCTCAGCCTCCTGAGCAGCTGGGATTATAGGTGTGCACCTCCACATCTGGCTAATGTATCTTAAAAGCAAAATGCTAACTGAAAAAGCAAGAAACATAATGTGATGTAACAATTTTACTTGTATAAATTTTAAAAATATAAATATAAGGCAAAACAAAACTTTTATAGGAACACAAAGAAGCAAAAAGATACATATTAAATATATGAGAATGATTACCTATGGAAGGAAGAAGAAATAAAGTAGAGGGGAAAAAACAGAATAAGGAAAAAACAATTAAAAAAAAAAAAAAGAGGGAGAGAAACCTTGTCCTAGGGCAATGATAATGTCCTGCAAACTGAGGAGCATGATTAACTCAATCCTCTGAATCTGAGGTCTTTGTTAAGTAATTAAAAGTATCTGTCAATAATTAATGGACACCAGATATACATCATGTCCTTTTAAATAATAGCCTCCCTCCACCCCATCCTAATCTTTAATCTTTAAATTAGATTCCCTATCTCCTAATAGCATATTTTGGAGGCAAGGAGAATAGTTAAAAGTTTTTGAAGTAGGATTTAAATGTCAACTACCCACTGACAAAGAACACTGTAATTTAAATACATATCATGGGATAAAGTGGGAGGAGAGGATGGTTTGTCTTGGCCAGTAAAACTGAGCTGGAGTACTACAAATTCTGAGCAGGAGGTTATTTAGAACTCTTTGGTTTTTATGTGCTTTGCTTTAGTTTTGGGTTGTAGGTCAAATGACAGCCATCAACTATTTTTAACACAGGAGTGCCTGTGCTGTGACCTCAGCTCCCCTTGTTTCTCACATATGAACCTATTATTTTATCCCAAAGTCACCTAGACTCTAAGGTTTGATGATATGATACCTAGTGGCATCTTTCTGTAAATTCCAGTTATTTTATGTGGACATCCTTATGGCATTTACCATTTTTCTAGTTTATTATCAAACTATTTCTTGGATTAGACTATATACTCCTAAAGAGCAGGCTGCACGGTTTCTCATCTGTGTGTTCTTTGAACTTATTACTTATACAAATACCTGTTAGAGGAATGATTCCTCTGTATTATAAAGACTAAGAAAAAAGAAGAAACACAGTAAAGCCAAAGAGTATGTTGGGCACCTTCTTGTATTCTTTTATACAATATTCACAGTAGTGCTATGAAGCCAGTCTTAAGACTCGAGACTCAGCTTGAATAATTTGTCCACAAGCTATAGTTGTCAGTGAAAAGGTGTCAGTTTCGACCTAAACCCATCTGATTATAAATGACTGGGGTTGGGGTCAAGAATTTAATAAAGGAACAAAGTTCAGAATTTCTAATTTTTAATTTGAACTGGTGGTGAGACAGATTAAATGATCTTTTTGATGAAATTTTGTGTTAGCTGAATAAAAAGACTAAATTTAGAAACTAGGCTTCCTGTCTCCTGCCTTTGTTGGCTCTTTTCACAACAAAAAAGAACTGAAATGAAGGCCCTAAAATTGTGTTTTGGTGTTTTCAATAAATACAACTTTTAAAAGTTAAAACCCTAGAAATATACAATTGGTCTTCACATTATCTTTTAAGAAAATTCTCTCAAAATGTTAGGTTTGGCAGCAAAAAAGTTTTAGATAACTTAAGTATCTAGATTTTTAAAAAACATTTTAAATTTTTTATTCTAACTTGCTATAATGCATTATAATTCTTATTGATTTTATTATACTGCAAATCTAAGTGGAATTCTTTCCATTTCTGAAATATATTACAAATTCAATTAATCAACATTTACCCACAGCAGAAGAAACACGCTATTCTAAATGAGAATGAATTCAATGAAAAAGGACTGGGCATTACCTTGTGGTTCCGAATTAGAAAAGTTTTCTATGACTCTTTTAGGTATGATTATTATTTAATTCTACTTGAAAGAATTATGGGATATGAATTTTTAAATGATTTCTTCACTGATCTGTAATAAGTGAGAAATGATATTATCTATCAAATTCCTAGGGGTATTAGGTTATCTTTCATTCCAGTGAAAAGACATTGCTTGGATTAAATTTGCCACTTAATATAAATAAACTTACTTTTAGTTAAATATCTGTTATACTCAGCCTGAGTGAGAACACTAATGGCTTATTGTAAGTGAGCAGGATGACATATAAACTTGTGATCCACTTATCTCTTTCTATAGTGCATGGTGTTCTGTTTACCCACCATTCTCATGAAAATCTATCAGTTATTCTTGGGGCAACATCTCCTTTCTCTATACAGAAAGAGAAACACTCTATAGTTCATTTACAGTGGGCTCAGCTAGAGTACCAGCATGACTTCAAGTCTTTTTGACTTGACTCTCTTCACATCTCTACAGTTGCAGTCTTTGACTTTCTTAACCATGGTGTGTGTGTGTGTGTGTGTGTGTGTGTGTGTGTGTGTGTGTGGTGGGAGGATACATCCCACACTGAGGCAATTAGAAAAAACAACTTTATAACAAAACTACATTCAACAAGACTCACATTGAAACACTAGATTGCATTTAAAACAAAGGCTACACTTCAATTTTGGTGTACCTAGAAAAAACAGCTCAGTCATTCTAAGCTATTTGTTTCATGTACTACAGTGCCATAGGTGATTTAGATGCTCATTGGGGTGGGGATGATCCTGATTTATACTTCAAGGTCAAAGCCAGTTTCATACAAAGTGTCTTTTGCTCCAGGAGTCCCTACAAAGAGGTCATTTTTGATCCTCTTAGTGTTTAGAATGGTTGAAAAGAAGTCAGAGAACCAGCTCCAGACCTCTAAGAATACAACTAAATGAAAACTAATATTTGAAACTGCCAATAGTTCTTAGAGGCCTTTGGAATTCATCATTGAATCACACAGAATTAGAAAGCTTTTAATCTCATTTGTTAAATTGCTTTTTAAAACTCACCAGTTCATTCATTTTACTGGATTGTAAGGTACCTCAAGAGTGACATCTGAGAATTATAATACCTTTGTATGCCATACAGCACTTAGTTCAATGCTGGCTTACTATAGATATTCACTAAGTATCTGCTGAATGAGTGAGTAGATACCTGTCCTAAATGGCTTGATGAAGATATCTTGACCTTAGAAGTATCAATAAGAAAAAATATGTCTTAAAACAGTGACTCTAATCTTGGTATTCATGACTTATGTCCCAGTCACCTGGGACAATCAGTAGTAATGGTATTAAATTAGCCAGACAATTACATATTTCCTTTCTTTTTGTATTGGGAATAAAAGTCCAGTTGTACTTAATTCTCAGTCACATACCTGAGGAAAGAGCTACAGCATCCACATAATCAGGAAACAGAGTGGGATGATATGTGTTAAACTCTTTTTTTTTGCAGGCCATTTATAGCCAACAAGCAGCTAACAGTCCCGAGGCAGTAATCTGGCCCATCTGTCATCATGAGCATGGAATAATTTTAGGGTCTTCTGGAATTATATTCATTTTAGTAATTTCAAATAATTTAGAAATTCTTGACCAAATTAATCCCCATCCCCCATGCCAAAGGAAAAGCAACATCAATGGTGGCTGTGGTAGAAATTGAGGGTACCTGACTGAGGGCTACTTGTGATTACACTGGGTCACTATTAATGGGAAGAGATTCCTGTGGAAATCCTTGGGCAGAGAAAAACCAAATTTGCCTAGAATGAGATTTTGGCATTCATAAAAATGAGATTAACTATTATATTTTCTACATTTAATCTTTGTGAACCACTTCCAGAACACCTCTAACTTGAAAATACTGTAAGAGTGGTGGCACTATTGAAGAGAAATGGAGAAGCCTGTGAGGAAGTGTGGAGTCTGGTATTACACATATTCTGTTTGAAATGATAGACAAAACCTAAAATATCACTCATCCAACTCACTTATTTAAAACAGAGGTCAGACCTCAGGAGACAGTCTAGTCAGAAGCATGCCTCTGAGAATTCCGAGCAAGCATGTCATAGTATGGTAGTATGCCCTAAGGAAGAGACAAAGGGAGAGGAGAAGAGCCAGAAGCAGAGGATGGAACTTTGGGGCATAATTTTTACATAGGAGACTAGAAAAATAAAGGAAGCCAGTCAAGGAGGCATAAAATGAGAAAACAGTTAAAAAGAACATCAGCATATGGAAAGATACTGGCAAATGCGTTAAAAGTAAAGCCCAAGTATTCAGGCATGCTAGAACGTTTTTATCTGGGTTTTCTGGAGTCAACCATTCTGATCCCCTTGGGAGCACAAACTGGGACAACCTTTGTTTCTAAAAGAAGAGCAATCGCTTCTTGGTTGCCTCTTGATTAAACTTTCTTTGGGGGAAAAACAGTCAGAACTCAAGATTTTGGAGAGTAAAAATGCAAACCTGGTATTTAAGTTACTGATCAACACACAAAGGCAATTTAGAGGCCCTCACATGACATAAGAGATTTTGCTTCTTCATTCCTCTAGCCAACATACACTTCACTAACTGATGACTGCACCTTCTTCTTTACAGGTGCTGCTGCTTCACAGCTGCAGGGAGAAGGGATGTAAATTTCACTCTTGGACATGGGAATTATGTCACTGATGAGGCACACAGTGTTGAGAACTTTTAAATTAATTTTGCTAGGCTAAAGTTGCCTAACATGTTTAAATAGATATTTGAACTTTGAAATATTAGATATTTGAACTTTTAAAATATTAAACCAATTCCTAAGAATATCAATATGGGGTGAAAAATTTGGAGAGTAAAAATACAACAGGCAAATTGGTCTGCTTTAGAATAAATCTGCATATAGTGTCTTGCAGTGATACATTTTACAAAGGGAATTAGAGCTGTGAAATTAACATTTTAATGAAGCAGACAGACTACTGCAACAAGATTACTCACTGATTGCAGCTTCCAGGTGGCCTAATGACATGAAAATGAAGTTTATACCTTCAGCTAGTCTAAACTAGGGCTGTTTGGAGATTATGGTTGAATTTGAATTAGAAAATACTGCTGTGTGCAAACATGGTTAAGCTAGAAAGGAGTCTTTGCAAACCTTGGCACTGTAAATGCTTCATTTAAAATATGCAAGACAATACACATTCATACTTTTGCTCTGACTTTCCCCTGAAGCACTACACTAAAACCCATGGGAAGTCACTGCATTTTGGGAAACATTAAAATGGCTTTATCAGAATGATTTCTCTTAATTGTTACAGGTTCATGGAATTTAAGAATTAAAAGGGAACTTTTAGGTCATTTGGTGCAACCTCCCACTAGATGCCTAGAGGTGTCTTTTTCATTGCTGGTAGCTCTGATTTGTAGAAATGCTCTCATTACCTAGAAAATTGGAGGCTGAAATCTGTCCCCCTGGGACGCCTAGTCTTCAAAATTTTTTCCTCTGAAAGCAAATAGTGTGATACTAATTTCTGTGCATAACAGTAAATCAAACATGCAATGCAGTGTCAGCTAAATATAGCCCATGGGCCAATTCCACCTGTGTTTGTAGAGCTTGTGAACTAAGAATGGTTTTCATATTTCTTAAGTGACTGAAAAAAAATAAAAACAATAATTTTGTGATACTGAAATTCAAGTTCCTCTTTCCACAAGCAAAAATTTTATTGAGACACTGACCTACTCATCCATTTGCAAGACAACATTGTTAAATAATGCTCATACGGCTTGCATAGCCTGTAGTCTTTACTAAACTATTGAAAAAGTTTGCCAGCCCAATTCAAAGAAAACTGTCAAATCTTCTCTTTTTTCCTAAGTTACAGTTCTAAAGAGCACAGAAAAGATTTCCAGACTACCGAATGTACTCCCATCTGCCCTTGTCCCTTCCAAGTTGCTCAAGCACGGAGAGGGATTTGAGTGGTTATACTGTGGAAGTCCAGAAATAACAAACATCACTTCTACTCTATGGCCAGAGGCAGTGGGTGAGTAACTAGGCACATGTGCTTCTATGTCCCTAGGAAGGAGCAAAGAATCATCCTTTGTGGCCCCCCAAAAATTACAACTTAATTCTTGCTAAGGTCAACATTTGGTGTTTGTTCACAGTGAAACTGAGTAGTAGCATTACCTTTCTTTCTTCTCCTACTAATCATTTTCCCTGGAGTTAGTAATTACCTCATTTTTCTCTTTGCGAAATTTTCTAGAGAACTGCCACTTGTTCATCCTCAAACTCTCTGCTTAGAAGTAAGAATTTCCTTTCCATTTATTCAAACACATCAGCTAATCTATCAGTTTCACCTTGGACATCTCCTTGAAAGCCTACTCAGCCCAAGACTGTGACCTGAACTATGATGCACCAGGCTGGCTGCATGGCTGTTATCCTGAGTCTTCCTCACCACAGCCATTCTGGAGATTATCTTCCTGTGCTGTTTTCCTTGTTTCCTCAATCATTTATCTTTTTGTTTGTTTGTTTGTTTATTTCTTGTTAGAATACATCCTTTAGTAGCTACCTGAGAAAGGTGTAAGGGAAGTAAATTTGATTTGTTCTTGAAAAGGTGAAAAATGCCTATTCTGTCCAAAAACTTGTTTGAGAATTTGAGCAAGTTTACAATTCTTAGTTAAAGCCCACTTTTCTTAAAAAAAAAAAAAAAAAAAAAAAAATTGAAGGGCTTGCTCTACTCTTTCTACAGCATTGTCTTGGACAACATGATGCTATTCTAATTTTTTATCTTTTGAGTGTTAATTATTTCTCCCCTGTAGGAGTTTTAAGGGTCTTTGTTTTGTTGCTGGTATTTTGAAGTTTAACAGTAGTTTTAAAGTTAGAACTTTCTCTTTAATTGTATTATGCCTCTATCTGGAAACTCAACTTTTTTGTTGTTTTCTTTTTAATTTTCTGATCATTTCTTTTACAATTTCTTTGGTAAGTTATTCCCTGTGTAAAAGGCTTCAACATGCAAAAAACAACTTTCTGAGATTTTTCCACTGTGCCAAGTACTGTTTCTTATATAAGGTTCTCATTATTTTGCGTAATATATCAATGCTAAGTTTCATATGTGTATTTATTTCATTGAAGCAGCACAATAAGCATGCTAGGTGAAGTTTTACTGTTAGTACTTACCAATGAACTGTTAAATAACTGCTCCAAGTCACACAGCACATGCCATGGAATTAGGATTCTAGCTCAATTCTTTCAATTCTAAAGTTCATGCTGTAAATTATTAGGTTTTACTGGTACAAAGAAAGCTCTACAATCCCATTCCTAATCTTATCTTTCTCTAAACTTTTATATACTTAATTTAAAAACAAGAGATGAGAAACCAGGGTTGATTTCATACTGAAATAGCATGAGTGCAAAAGCACCACTAAAGGATCAATGTGCTGTCAAAGAACTGCCCAAGTAGTTGAGCATGACGCTTAAGCTTTCCACCACCAGCATCACTCCTTTATTTCACAGAACAAAAATAAAAGCTGATTCTGAATGTACAACATATATAGAAAGGGGGATAATAAAATAAAATAAAGACATTAGAGAGAAACAATTGACTAATCAGTTTGTGAAAAGCTCTTAAAAGAAATGACACAGTTTTGGACAAGGACAGCATCTACAGATGCCATTCCTAAGGCTGGTGCGTCCAGGTAGAAATCTAAGATGGCCAATGAACAGCAGGACCTCAGTCAATGACTGAAAGGGTAGGTGGTGGATGGCCCCTCTGAAAAGCACCTCACCTCTTAGCCAGTTTACCAAGACAGTCTTCATGAAAGAATTTTTCAAGATTCTCTTTAGCTAAGTTGAAATACTTTGGAACTGGCAGACAAATGCAGAAGGAAATGAACTGTTAACTTCTGAGGAACATGCATTTTCCAAGTTGCTGGTAAGATCTAGGTAAGGCGCACAATAGTAAAATGTACCTGTGGTTTTAAAAGCTCAGCAATCTACTCTGCTGCATAGTTAGATAGAAACATAAGCTTTCTCAAACACTTATCTGAGGTAGGCATGGTGGCGCATGCCTGGAATCCTAGCGGTTCAGGAGGCTAAGGCAGGAGGATTGAGAGTTCTAAGCTAGCCTCAGCAATTTAGCAAGTCCCTAAGCAACTTAATGAGGCTCTGTCTCAAAATAAAATAAAAAAAAATGCTGGCGATGTGGCTCAGGGGTTAACGACCTCTGGGTTCAATCCCTGGTACAAAAACAAACAAACAAAAAATCCAAAAAACACAATCCACACTTATCTGCCCATAATTTGCCACTGTTGAGAGCCCCACAGGTATTCCATTTTAGTTTATTTGATTAAATCTAACTGCTATAGCCCACCACCTAAAGTCCCTTTGAGAAAAAAACTTGGGGAAAATCAACCATCCAAGTCTTCTACTAGCAAGTGGAGTTTCTCAACTGCCCTTCCCCACCTTACTTATATTCAACTGGAGGTTGGTCCCAAATCTGACTTATTTTAGACTTTGCTCTATTCCTTTTTTTCTCAATTTTGAAACTTACATGGTGTAAGAACCATTTTACATTTATATAATAGGCCTGTCCGTTATACTATTTATAGTGAACTTATATACATATTTATATCAATTTGTTGTTATGTCTCTGGAACTATATTTAAAAAAAAAAAAACACAAAACCTTGCCAAATAACTTTAATGCTTTGATGTACATGTATTATTTCCTACATCTGTTAACCTTGAGATCTGAGGCTTGCATTGCTAACTGTGATAAAGGAGTCTGTGCTAAACTAGTCATATTCATGTGAACACTAAATATATTTGTTTTGGGGAAGTTAACTGGCCCACATGGGATTAAACCCACAATCTTGGTGTTATTGGTCCTTAACCAAAACAAATAATACACTGAAGGAAAGTTAGCGTTCTGCTTTGGTTGTTTTACCACTTCAATAATTATGTTCACTGACAGAGCAACTTAGTGTTGAAAAATTGCCCAGAAATATTACAACAGCTCTTGGCATGTAGCAAAAATAGTTGAAAAATGATAATATACCATATTCAAACTTAGTATCCCAAAATTCAGGCTCTCTATTGGAAAATTATGCAGACCTATTATTTGAAACCCATGGTATAAATATCACCATGATATAAATAAACTCTTCTAACATATTATTTTTAAATGTACCCATTAAGTTCAGCAAAAGCTCAAAGTGGCCAGACTTTGAAGGATACTGGTTAAGGATAAAATAGGAAAGAATGAGTGAGAATAGCATTGCAAGCCAGGGCAAATGTTCCAGCTGGGAATGTACATAATGTGTCCAGGAGGCACTGAGAATCCAAGCTTAAGGAGAATGGAGATAAGGTAGAAACATCTTTGTAGCTCAAGTTTAGAGCTTGGAAGATAACTATACTCAAGACAGTGATCTGAACAAATGACTAAAGCCTAAGAGAAGGAAACTTATGGGTCTACTTAAAAAATCAAGAAAAGGAAAGGCCTAAGAGGAAGAAAAGAAATGGAAAACCAGACGAGGAAAATGGTCAGGAGGGCTGCTGTACACTGTAATAACATCATGGAGTAGTCTCTAGAAAGAAAGAGATAAGGGAACAGAGTTCCAGGATTTAAAAAAAAAAAAAAATGGGTGTGTACCAGACAACACAGTGAAAACAGACTCCCTTTAAGTTTCAGGGGACAAAGGATACATACTCAGTAACTTATTCACAAAAAGGCTCCGATTAAAATTAATCTTTAAAGAACATATCAGAAAACCAGCCCAATTGGAGGGGACAGCCTTTAGAATCAGGAATTTATGGGGGAAAAATATTTTACAATTTTTTTTATGCTTGATTGAAATATTTACTTAAGGATTGTATAACAATTTTCTAATTTGGCATAAATTCTGTAGACACTTTCAGAAACATTCAATAAAATCTGCTTCATTGCTTTGCCTAGAGAAGTATTAATTATTCAGTGTTTCATTTCAATTAACATGGAATTCCTGAGAGAAAAGCAGCAAGAAAATGAAGATCACAATTTTATACCCTGTGCTGAGAAATAAAACACCTTTCCATGTAATGGTTAATTCAAGAGTAGTAACTGTCCATTTTGGTGTAAATGCCCTAGAACTTTGGTTCTGGAAATGTGTGTTTATTCACATGTGCAAGTTATATTAAAGAAATCTTAATCAAATAAGGCTAAATGAAACAGCAATATACCTTGATACAAATAAAGAAAATAAGTCAATAAAGGCATTATCACAATAAAAGCTCTAATTAGGGGTCACATTCAACTTATCAATTATCTTAAAGGAACAGATATGTGATAAAAGTCAGGAGTAAAATGCTTAGGGCAGATTCCAGGTGGTGAGTGGGAGGGTGTTCACTGTAAACTTTAAATTTTGCTGTATGTTTGAAATTTTTCATAGCAAAATGTTGAAAAAAAAATGAATGAATATATAGGACTCTTTGAGTACAGAGAAAACATTCTAGCATAAAAAATTTACAAAACTTATTTTTCTCTTTGTTATTAGAATAACATACAAATACCCCAGCAGCTCAAAAAAATAAACAAAAATAAATAAACAAAATAAATTTAAAAGTCAAATAGCAACATAGTTATAATGAAAATAAAACAGGCCCAAATGACATCTCTAAGTTTTGAGGCTCTATAAACAAAATTGTGAAACTATAAAAACTTTAAATTTATATTTCTTATGTATTGTTTTTTTGAAAATGTATGGGTAGGGTAAAATTAATTGAGAAGTAATGAAATGACAAAAATTCTAGAACTAGAATTTTAAAGGTTCTGATGAAACCTGTTAGGACATGATCTTCTAAAACAATGTCACAACAAATGTTTTCTGCACTGTGAAAAAATCACAGTGACACATAGAAAGCCAAGTGTGGCAGGGATTTCCTAGTGGCACTGCTTATGCCTCAGGCAAGAGAAAGTGGAGAAAGCCAGCACAATTTAACTACAGAGATCTGAATATGTGTATCACCGCCTAATCCACTGATTAAAAGCCCAACGCAAATACTATATTAGGTAAGAGGAATGAATTACATTTCCTTGAAATTTGCTTCTCGTAAAATTTTCTAATTCCCCAACTGAACAGATGCTTGGATCAATGCCACATAAAATTTAAGAATAAGCCATTTTGTCAGTATCTTAGTCCATTTGGGCTGCTGTAACAAATTACCATTGACTTGGTGACTTATAAACAATACAAATTTATTTCTCAATTTCTCAGTTTTTGGAGGCTGGAAGTTTGAGGTCAGGATGCCAGCATGTTGGGTTCTGGTGAGGACCCTCTTCCTGTTCACATGGCAGAAGACTGGAGGCTCTCTCTGGAACCTCTATTATAAGGGCACTAATCACACTAATAAGGGCTCTGCCTTCAAATCCTGATCATTATTCACAAGCCCCACCTCCTAAACCTATCATCACACTGGGAATTAGGTTATCAATTCATGTTCTGGAAGGGAACCACAAACAGATGACAGCAGTCATATTTTTCAAAAATTTCATATGGAGTTTGCAGATAAACATTAAGATTTAAGTAATATGTTCAAATTCTTGATTAGCTGGCTAGGGATAGTTTTAAAAAGTAAAGTCAGGTTCTAATTAATTCATTCTGCTGACAGTTAAATGAACAAATTTTTTTCTCAAAGTGTGACTTTCTTTGAAAAACAAAGTAAAAGCAATCATCTTTCATTTGTTTCAGTAAGTATTCTTTTAGTAGTGTTAGTATTCTATTGAGAGTTTTTATGAGTGTGCCTTTTCCCCCACATCCGGGCCAACACTTTTTGTGGTTTGTATTCTTAATAGCTGGCATTCTGACTGGAGTGAGATGAAATCTTAGAGTAGTTTTGGTTTGCATTTCTTTAATAGTTAGAGATGTTAAACATTTTTTCATATATTTGTTGATTGATTGTATATTACCTTCTGAGAAGTGTCTGTTCAGTTCCTTGGCCCATTTATTGATTGGGTTATTATGGGACTGCAAAATGGTGCAGCCAATAATGGAAAGCAGTATGGAGATTCCTTGGAAAACTTGGAATGGAACCACCATTTGACCCAGCTATCCCACTCCTCAGTCTATACCCCAAAGACTTAAAAACAGCATATACAGGGACACTGCCACAACCATGTTTATAGCAGCACAATTCAAAATAGCCATTTTGTCAGTACCTTAGTCCATTTGGGCTGCTGTTACAAATTACCATTTGGAACCAACCTAGATGCCTGTCAGTAGAAGAATGAATAAAGAAAATGTGGTATATATACACAATGGAATATTACTCAGCAATAAAATAGAATACCATCATGACATTTGCAGGTAAATAGATGGAGTTAGAGAATATAATGCTAAGTGAAGTTAGCCAATCGCAAAAAAACAGATGCCAAATGTTTTCTCTGATATAAGGAGGCTGATTCATAGTAGGGTTGGGAGGGGGAGCATGGGAAGATTAGGCGAACTCTAGATAGGCCAAAGGGGAAGGGAAGGGGGCAAGGATGTAAAAAAGATGGTGGAACGAGATGGACATCATTACCCTAAGTACATGTATGAAGACACGAATGGTGTGAACAGACTTTGGATACAACCAGACATATGAAAAATTGTGCTCTATATGTGTAATATGAATTGTAATGCATTCTGCTCTCATATATAACAAATTAGAATAAAAAAATAAAACTAAAAAAATAATAACAAAGCAATCAAAAAAAAAGAGTTTTTATGGTTGATTAAGTTCATTTTGTCTTATTTTGTCTATTTAGAAAACTGGAAGTAGCACTGGGGATCTACTGTTTGTTAACTCACATGACCTAAAAGAATTTAAGTAGTCAGAAAGGTAGATAAAGGTAGATAAAGAGATGATGGACAGGCAGGTAGACTGATATGCAATTAAATATAATACTAATGAAAATATACAAAATATATTTCACCTCTATGAATTGTTTTATCTTGTCCAACTTTCTTATATAAAACCAACTCCATTTGTATATAAATGGTAAAATATGCTTTTGTTTTCAAATAACAAATAGGTCTACCAGACAAAACTTATGAGAAATGTAGAATGTCATACTAAAATATTTGATTCTGCTATATAGAATGATAGAAAGGCCAAATCAAGCAACAATGAAACAAAACTCAGCATAAATAGTAAGCCTTTTTTCCCTAATGATATTCAAACTATCTCATTATTTAGTCTCATCTCACAAAAACTGGATTTTCAACTATTGAGAACACTTTTAAAAAATACCAGCCTTAAGAGATACATTTATGAGAATCCTTACAGAGAAAATTAATCATTAGTCAATGCTTTATTATAAATATTGAATATTGGTTTTGAAGAGCTCTATAGAACCCATGATTCCTAGGTCAGAGTGCACTAATATCACAAAAAAAAAACTGGATTGGATTTTAAATTTTGAAAGTCCTAACTACGATAATTGTACAGCACTTAACAGTGGCATAGGGAATTGAAGAGCTCTTCACCTGGGTTAATTGGGATAGAAGAACTATTTTGCAACCACACTTTTTCAAGAAGGCATTTTATGTTGTTTCAAGGTCAGTTTGTTAAAGCAAAGTGCTAGCAGCAGGTTGGTAAATAATAGATCCTATTGAACCTTTTCATAAATAGGTGACTTTTATTATTTTTTGCAAGCAATGTATTAACTGAATATATTTAAACTGATGCTACTCTGATGTACATAATAGATTAAATAATATTCCAGCAATTAAATCACAGTTACTTTACTAAGCAAGCTCCTTCTTCATAAATGAAATAATGATACATTTCAGTCCAATTCTAAAAACAACAAAGTTCATTTCAAGTTGAGAAAGTTATATTAACAGCGCTTTACAATACATGAATCTAACTATCAAGTTAGGAAAGAGAAATAATGCTTCCTTATCAAATTGATTTTTAATATTTCTTTCTACATCCAAGTTTGAGTTCATTTCTTTGATGCTCCATTACTGTCATACTAAAGGAAGTGTTGGAATACAGGAAAGAGACTGGAGGGAACAAAAGTACATAGTATCTATTTATTCATATTTGTGGACTGCTTAGTAGGTACTAAGACCTGTGTTAGGAGCAGGGATCACAAAGATAAACAATAACTCTCATGTCATTAGCAGTCTTGTAGGAAACACAAGTATATAAATAAATATAGCACTGTGTGATAAGGACAATGATGTAAAAACTATAGAGGATACAGGGACATTCAAAGGAAGAAATGAAAAACTATGGTGGAGGGGGATTGATGCAAGGAACTTTCTAAGAAGAGCAGCAGCCAGGTCCAGTTTCCAAGTGCACAGGTATTCAAGGCAAAGAAAGTCGAAATAGTGTGGTGTGTTATTAATTGCTCATGTCTGTCTGTCCTAGTAGCCTGTGGGCTCTATGTTACTAGGTAAGATAGGTTCATCAACTTTTGTATTTTCAAGGCTTTACACAGCAGGTGCTTGAAAAAACTTTGGATAGGATTGATTATGTCCTTTATCAGTTTCTGTAACATTCCAAATATAACATATGAATATAAAACAGTTTTTAACACTTACAGACAAAGATAACCTACAGTTTAAAAATTAAGGAAATATACAATTTTATTTAATGTCATAAAAATAGCTCCAAAAGCCCTCTTTAATTTGTTTGCCTTAAAGGGTACAACATAGATTCTACTTTGTAAGGTCAAAACTAAACTCAAAGCTCAGCAGTTGAAAGCTGTATTAGAACAGATAATTAGTAAAAATTATGATGTATTTAGTAATGACTATGACATGGCCCAGTACTGAGCTAAGCTCTTCACACAGGTGTCATTTATTCCTGACAAAAATCCTGTGAGGCAGGTGTCTTCATTTTATAGATATGATAGGTACAGTTTAGCAAGGTGATCATCACACTCTAGTTTGAAAAGTAACAATATTTTTTTCTTCAAAAGCTGTAACATTTACACTTCCAAGTTCAGTTATATGAACTGTTTTCACAATGCCCTAAACTGTGAAAGTAGCATTCATTTATCAACTGAAGGTCAAATGTAAAGCAAATGATCTCAGTTATCATATTTTACTTCTATGTTGAAGAACTGAAAAGAAAGGACATTTTTTAGAACATTAAAAAAATCGCTTCTCGGCCTTTTGGCTAAGATCATGTGTAGAACATTAAAAACATCTAGCAATTTTGATGTTACAAACATAGTGTGTTTCATTGGTGATATTTATACAAGAAGGCATATCAGCCTTGGTTGGGCACTCCCTTCCTGTTTTTTAGTGCTTACTGTTTTTCTTGTTTTAATATGACATTTGACACCTTTGAATCTTGTTTTATCCGTGTAAAATGAAACTGATCTGACTCTTCCGCATGCATGCTCAAGTATCCAAGTTTTCTATGTATATTTAATATATTTCCATGTCACTACCTGCTAGTAGATATTTAGTTCCTGAAACAACTTCTGAGTTTCAAGCAGTGAAACATAAGATGATCTGTTCTAATGTCAAGTTTCCATTCCCAAGTAAATATGTAATGTGCTTATTCATTCCCTCCTCCATATAAAGCCTTGCCTCATTACTCCCAGAATATATGTCAGGCTTACTTTCAAATAAAATTAAGTAATAAATAGGCTTACTGCCTGTTGGTAGGGAATATAAAATCTTTTATTCTTTCTAATTCATTTGTCACCTCCTAGAAATCAAACGATTTCCTTGCCACCTATAAGTTGTTCTAACTAAGAAACAACAAAGCAACTACCCTGTTTCAAGTCTAGAAAGAAAACTATTAAAACCTCTAGTTAAAAGTATTTTAAGGTCAATGATTAAAGTTCAAAGTAAATGGCCAGCAAAAAAATATTTTAAGTGATATTTAAAGCCACATCTTCTTCACCCACAAATGTTCTGGAATTGCTAGTTTATTTGGATAAAGTCTTATGCAAAGGGTTCCAGAACTCTATAGACACAGCAGGTTCCAAAAATCTCTAGATCAAGTCTAAGAGTAGAATGATTATGTAATGTACCAGAAACACTACAACTAAGGCACATGTCCCTGAACTTGCTTTGTGCATGAAGGGTCTTAGACATCACCTTTCTTTCAAAACAAAAGCATCCCATAAAGGACAACATAAGTGAAATACAGAAGACAAAAACAATTTGAATCACCTCTTAGATACTGGGTTTTGTTACAAGGGATGCTTTTCAACCATGAGATGAATGGCAAAAAAGAATCCTGCCTGTTATTAAATGTTTGTCAATGACTTTAAATGGGACACAAAAGCTTTAAGAGCAATAGCAGACTGAAAGGGAATCACAAAATTCCTGGGTAAAGGTTCATCCCTCATAGTGGGGTATGGTAATATGCTTTGAATAATGAAGATAAAATAGACACAATCACAAATAAAAGCTATCTGTTTATACACACATTTCTTTGTTTTAAAAGGAGACACCCAGTGTACTACAGAAATTCAAACCACTCCAATAATACTAGGGTTTAAAGAACACACACCTCATCAAGTTGCAGTTTAGAATGAGATGAGCAGAAGACAACATCTTAATCAGCTGTCTGTCTAATTTAAATCCCCAGTAGATAAGTGTTCCTTTAGACAATGACCACAATGCACTGTCCCGTTTTTCATCAACATGGCCCCCTTCAGTCATTCTGCTGGCTTAAAGGAACACACTCTGGTTGTAACCCCATAGTCAATTCCTGCAGCTGAATGTAAATAAAACCAAGTTCAGCATCCACATCTGATTCAGGGCACTTACAATGCATACCAGAGAAACTGCTTTGATTGTGTTACACATACCAAATCCCTAGAGATGATATTTTGTTCTCAATAAAATAAATGTGCAACAGTATTTCAACTGAAAAGACATCATATTTTTAAAAGTATTACTGAAGCCCACTGCCATGAAAGAGCTATGGCAGAGGAAGTCCAAAATGAATCTAACTGGCTTAATATCTGAACTGCTGAAGAGTTAGCCAAATGACCAATTTGCAGCATTTATAAAATATATTGTTTACCAAAATTCTATCAAGTTTATAGCAGTTCTTATTGGAAATATTAAAAAAAAAAAAAACTTCTGAAAACTTCTGCAGTTTTACTTCACTGGATTTCAATGGGTCCTTTATTAACTTGCTATTGCTGGACAAAAGTGAGATAGAGAGAAAAGAGATGGCTAAGTAAGCAGAGAACCTCAGGTCTCAAGAATCCTGAAGTCCTGCCTCCCAACAGCTCTAAGAATATCTGCAATCTGAATTCTTATCTACTCTCCTCACTCCTATTAGATGTATGGAACAAGCCTCAGAAGAGAATGTTTGAAGGCCCTGACACAGGAGTATAAACTGGTATTAAAAAAAATAAAGAGGCGGGGGGGTATAAGGTACTTTCCTTGGAGGAGAAGGCCTGAGTCCTAGAGAGGGAGAAGATTCTAACTGAAAGCTGAATGACTGCTTACCATGAGGAACTTGGACTTGATCCTCAGGGATTGGCAAACTTCCACCAGAAGGCCAGAGCCCATGAGACAGTAATACTTGTAAATTATTGGTGAACACCTGAAGAGAAGACTGAGGTTCAGTTAGGCTACGGTAAGATATGATGTTTTGGTAGTAGTAAGATAATTTTGCCTGTCTCTTTAGACTAGAAGGCTAGAGTATTTGGAACAGCCAAAACAACATAAAGACTGGACAACTATCTTTTAATTATTGATCATGGATAAAAACCAAATTGTTATACTTCTAATGAACTCCAATTATTTTTATCTAAAGGAAGAGCTATTCTTTAAAAAAAAAAAAGGTTTACTATAGAACTGGAAAAGAGAGTCCTAAAGTTCATTTGGATGAATGAAAAACCAGAATAGCCAAAACAATTCTAAACCAAAAAAACAATGCTGGAGGTCACAATGCCTGAGTTCAAATTATACTAGAGAGAGGTAGTAACAGAAATTGCAATGTACTGGCATAAAGACAAACACATAGACTAATGGTATAGAATAGAAGATAGAGACAAACCCATGCATCTACGGTCACCGGATCATTTACCAAAGTGCCAAAAACATACATTGGAGAAGACATAGCTTAATTAACAAATCGTGCTGGGAAAACTGGGTACTCACATGTATAAGAATGAAACTATATCCTTATCTCTCATTCTACATTAAAAATCAACTCAAAATGGAATCAAAGACATAGGAATTAGACCAGAAACTATGCAACTCCTAGAAGAAAATGTAGGGTCAACACTCCACCACATAGGCACAGGCAATGACTTTCTCAATTGGACTCTGAAAGCTCAGGAAATAAGTTATAAATGGGATGACATCAAAACAAAAAACTTCTACACAGCAAAGGAAACAATTAATGTAAAGAGAGAGCCTACAGAATAAAAGAAAATCTTTGCTAGATAGTCCTCTGGCAGAAGACTAATATCCAGTACATATAGGAAACTAAAAAAACATAACATCAAAAAACAACTCAATGGTACAATGGCAAATGAATGAAACAGACACTTTTCTATAGAAGTACAAATAACAGTCAATAAATACATGAAAAAATATTCAACATCTTTGGTAGTTAGGGAAATGTAAACCAAAACTACACTGAGATTTCATCTCATTCCAGTTAGAATGGCAACAATCGAGAATACAAAGAATAAAGAACACTGGAGAGAGTGTGGAGAAAAAGGAAGACTTTTCCACTACTGGTGGAACTGACGATTTGTACAGCTACTATGAAAATCAGTACAATTATGCATAGACAATAAGCTACAAAAGATTATAGCAAGAAAGCCAGGGAACCTTCCAGGATACTGTCAGGTATGATCACATGCAATTAAGCTGTGCATTATACAATGCAGTAATATTCTTTAACCTTCTTTAAGAGTCTGACATCTGTATCTACCATATCTACATATCATATTTTGAAATGGATTCACTAAATCTACAAGAAACTCCCCTTAATATTAAAGCCATTCTAAATGTGAATGGGCTGGGCATGGTACCTATAATCCCAACAACTAAGGAGGCTGAGGCAGGAGGATTTTGAATTCAAAGCCAGCCTCAGCAACTCAGTGAGACCAACTCTTAAGTAAAATATTTTAAAAAGGGCAGGGGATGTGTTTGAGTGGGTAAGCCCCTCCAGATTCAATCCAAGGGAAAGAGAAGGAAAAGGAAAAGGAAAGGGAATCAGCTAGGCAGAACAGTTATGAACAAGAATGGGGAACAACAAGGCTATTTTAGCTACATGTATTGAGGACAAAGAAAAAAGGAAACACAAGCAGGGTAGCCAATAGGCTTCAGAGTGTATAGAATAGATGTTCATACATGCAACTGCAACACAAACTGGAGTGTCTCTGCAGAAGAACAAGAACTGCTACAGGAATTTCTAGCTGACAGAATCAGAACAAGCTTCCTAGAAAAGATGGCCATCTTTTCTCATCTTCTTGCATATTCCAAACATTTCTATTCAATAATTTCAGCACAAAATAAAACAAACAACAAATCAAAACAAAGCTAAAATTCTGAGTGGTTATCCAAATAAAACATGATATATAGACTAATACTTAGGAACCTGAAAAATCCACTGGGTAACTATTTAACAGTGTTAGCAGAGACAATCACAGAAATGATGGCAACTTGGCCTTTCACATTTCTGCTTTTCTCCATGTTTTATTCACTTCATTTGATAATACACTGGCCTACTCTAGATTATTTCATCAGAAAGACCTGGAAGTTGAGAGTTTTATCTGCTCTAACCACCATTCCCCAATATTATAACAACATTTTGCCAGAAAGTGCACTGGGGGTGAGGTAGGAAAATCTGGATACAGTATTAGCATTAGTGAAATGAAGAAAAACACCTGAGTATGTGATTTGGGGCTTGGGATAGAAAAATGGCACTCAGAATAACACTGGTACTGTGGTAATGCAGAAGGCTGTATTTAGATGGCATGTCAATGAAACAAAGAAACCTATCATACTGAAGTTCACAGAAATGAAATTTGAATTGTAACTGCTAGCTGTATCTTTATATCCAAAAGGAGCACTAAAAGCCCCTGAGAAACTTCTGGTTTAGCTCCTCAAATAAATGTAGATATTTAGATAAACAAACTTCTGTAATAAGATCTAAATACCAAGTTTTATTTTGACAATAAACTACAACATCTTTCTAATTAATAACCAATAAATATCTAGTTACATCTCGATAATTAAGCTTATTTCAAATTTGTATGGGCCACAACTTTCAATAAAAAACATCAAAGAGCTAATTGAGTATGAAGTAAAATAAACTGATTCACAGGGAAAAAAAATAGTGTGCAGAATACAAAGATCTAAATTACTAAAAATGCTGAAGTCACAAAAGAGAATGACCTTTAGGAGAACAGCCGTCTGCTTCAAGTTGTGGAAATGTTACAAGCTACTTGCCAATGGACACGGGCTGCATAAAATGAAAAACTGTCAGGCATTCTCCATCATACTTTGCAAATCTAGCATCCCTATTTTCTGTAATTGCTCCCTCTTTGATATTTTCTTCCTAAGTTTTCCTCTCCTAGCCAAACCTTGTAAGGCCAACTGCACAAGATGCTGAAGTTAGTACACAAAGTTCCTTCAACACAGTACAATGAGTCACCGAGCAAGAAATAAACTAAAAGAAATTTTAAAGAAAGCTTAACAGGAAGAAATTTTAAAAAGGAATCTTCGGGTTTATGGTACATTGTGGCATTAGTATCCTAACTATTAGAAAAGACCAAGGGAAAAGCTGTATAATAAGCAAAGTTGGTTATAAAAGAGACTGTGCTTGGAATGGGCTCCTAATGGTTAAGAGAAATAAGTTAAATACTCAATATCTTGAGCCACCAACTTAAAATAATCACCTACAAATATATTTTACTCTATTGTGAAAAGGAAGTTATATATCTGTATAAGATAATATTCTCCAAGTTAATACCTATAGGTTATTAGCCTGGTAAAGAATTCTGACCAACTTTACTTTCCTATAATTTGGTTTCTTATATAACTTAGTTGTAAGGAGTTTGGATCATTTACTATCATTTTTTTCATTCAGTATTTATTGAACAACTTAATACCACTGTTCTAGGAAGGGCTGAAACTTGGTGTGGATGAGTAGGTGAGGAGAGAGAGGAAATGGGGCAGGAGAAGCAACAGATAGACCTATATTTATTCTTGCCTCAAAGTGACTTAAAATCTAGTAAAGAAGATGTTATATTTGTAAAAAATGTGACTTAAGAATGGTTCAACTGTTGTAGAATTCAGACTGGGTCTGGAGCCTGAGATTAGAGTTTGGCAGTGTTTTTGCTTGATTTGGGTCAGCTTCCTTTTCTCGTTTTATACAACTATTCCAAACTCTCATGAATCACCTCTATCACCTACCTACCTACCTCTCCATCATTATCGGATTAACCTCCAATATGAAAGAGAAATCAGAGCTTTCCAGCAAAGCATCCCTTTCTTTCTTGCCATATAAACCAAAAATATCTATGAACTAAAAAATCTATTCAGGCTTAACCTAGCCTTCTGCCTTAGAAAAATAAGGAATCCTCTTAATTTTATTTCCATTCTTATATATTCCTAATTTCTTGAAAATAGACCCACCACTAAACCTTTCACCTTCAGCTTTTCCTCTATTAAATCGTCTTATCCTTTAAAAAATACTACATTCCTCTGTTCATCCTTGATGTGGTTTCCCCTCCTGTTGACTATTAGCACACATCTTTATCAGTAAACTCCTTGTAGGAACCATCTAAACTATCTCCACCTACATCAATCTTCATTCCACTTCAAATCTGGATTCTGTCATTTCTATTCCTATGAAATTATTCTCTAAGGTCACCAAAAGTATGGTAGTTGCTGTACCCAATGGATTCTCCCCAGATATTATGTCCATAGATGTTATTGGTTCCTAAATTCCAGAAGAATTGTTGATATGATAGAAAATGTATATCCACATAGATTTAATGTAGATGCATTAAAATCTGTGAGTATTCAATCTTACAAAGAGGTCAACTACTGCTGAAAAAGGTTGATTCATATCAAATAAATGCTTGTAGATATAATATTATGAACACTACAGCCATATAGAGAGAAGGAAAGCTTTTTTTTTTTTAAAGTCTCAAAATCATTTGTAAAGATATAAATAAGACATTTCTTCGATGATTCTTTCCTAGGAAACATCTTTGTAATTTGGATGAATCATATTCTATTCCTATCATATGCCATCATACAGTCTGTAAATACCTCACTTGTGGTTCAAAGAGATGTAAAATACATGAAGTGTAATTACTTTTACTGAGTCTCCCTTTAAACAGAACATAATTAATGCAGAAATCTCAAAATAAGATACTATTTTGGGATAACTATAATGATGACAAAGCCAAGAGATCTTATTTTATCTGAGGATAAGTAGTAAACTCCTTAGGAAAATAATAAACTCTTTTAAAATACTGAGAAGGGAACAATTTACTCACCAGTCTTTGAGAATGAATAAAGCCCTAAGTACCACCTTCACAACTCCCACAATTTCTGATCCCTTTTTGTTTTCCAATTTGTTAGAGTTGAGACTTTCTGAACAACTAAGATTAACTTTCTAACTTAGCTCTCATTGCTTAATAAAATGAATGCCGGGCTCCAACCAAGCCAGTCTCCATAGTGAGATAACTAACCCTAACTGTATTCTTTCGATTTCTTTACCAATTCAAATTCTACCATTCCTCAGGACCTAATTCAAAACCCAGTTCCCTGGACTCCCCACTCTGCTAGCTATCATGGCCTTTCTCTGCTCGGTACTTGTGTGTTGTTCCTGTGGCACTGGATCACAGACTTTCCAAATGTGTGCACAGGGATGTGTTCATCACAAATTTTAATTCTGCTGCTGTCACCAGCATGCATTGATCACAAGATATTAACTATAAGACAGATCTTACCTAAGATTTAGATTGTAATTATTTATAATAGACATTTTCTTTAGAATATTTAAATGGATATATTTTAAAAATATTTTTTGCAGTAGTGGGGATTGAATCCAAGGTCTCCTGAATGCTACACAAGTACTCTACCTCTACATCCCCAGTCCTAAATATATATACTTTAATTCAATTTTAAAGATAATATGCAGGATAAGCTTTTTACATATCCCTTTGCCTAAACTATTTACCAAATCAGTCTAAACAGAAGTCCCAGTATTTCCTAATTACTTCAGTTCTTACCAATATCCATTTCTGAAATATTATAATATGAACCTTTATTAAGGATGATTTAATGACACTGGAGTGGATGTAGTCTACCTGAATTACTAAAGAAATTAAATTGAAACAGCACAGTAAAGATGTCTTTTACTGATCAGAAAGGTTATTAATTTCTGTAAGCAAAATTAACTGTTAAACTATTTGGAAATCTCCTTTGGATTTAATATTATGAACCTATTGTGTTTGTTAAAACATTGTTCTGGATGAAAACAAGTACAGCTTATGAGCTTATGACCCAGAAAAGAATGTTCAATTCCTTCTCAAGCACTATGAAATAAAGATTCTAAGTTATTTCCATATACTCACACCTAGAATAATATGAAGTTCTTCTGAGTGGAAGTATATGTAGTCAAGTTGGTAGATCTTCTTTAACAATGTCATCGAAGAACAGTTCACAAAAATAGGAAAGCTCTATTGTCCAGCTTTGAGAATGCTGGTTAACAATTCTGCTCCCCAAGAGAAAAGATAACTGCCTAGAAAAAGAGCTCAGTGTCATTGTAAATCACCAAGAAATGAATGCAATGAAGAAAATACAGGAAGGCCCCTGTGCCTTGACTTCTAAGAAGGTCAGTTCTAAGGTTTATGTTTGACTAAAGCAGCTCTCCTTAGCTTCAATAATAACACGCTTTCCCTTCAAGCCCTATGTACACATACTTATTCCCTGGTGTTGGCACTTTGGTCCACATTTCACTTATTTTATCTTCTGCCAAAAGGCTATTTAAAATTCTATGAGGGAAAAAGGAAAGATATAAGTCATAAATAAACTACAAATGTAAGATTTTTAAACTTCGGTACGAGAGTCTTAAATGTTCTGCCAGTTTATACAAGGAACCCCAAACTACTTTCTGACTACTTTTAATGCAAAATTAACCCAAAGAATAGGGAGTTTTTGAAGTGAAGTTCACTTTGAAGAAACTGGATACTATAGACAAAAACAAAGAACTCTCCACACAAATTTCTCTCATTTAATACCAAAATAGTTGTAAATAATTGGTAGTATGGCATCCTTATACTACCAAAGGCTAGTTTTTCAAAAGTCCATAAACATTCATGTTCTGTAGGTTATTTTAAAATGTTAAACATAGTGAGTAAAAAATCACATATAGATATTTCTCAATTATACTCAGAGATGTTACAGAAAAGTAATTTAGCCATCACAGTCAGGCATGTAACATGAACAACAAAGACAACAGTTATGGTCAAAGACAAGGGAACAATACAAATATGTAGCTTGCTGTCAAGAGATTTAAGAAAGTCATTGTCTGCAGATAAAATATTATAATGAAGAGGAACCAACACACTGTAGAATACTGTTTGTTAAGTTTTTTGTAAAAATCAAATGAGACTAACTGGGAAAAATACTTTCTAAAACAAAGATTGAGAAGCAATTATGTATTAGTGGTTTTATTATTTTTAAATTCCCTCTCAATAACTATTCCCTATTTAAAGAGATGAGTGAACCACAATAAATTTTTTGATTAAGTTATTAATTGTTGCAAAATAGAGCACAATACATTCTGTATTTTGTGTATATGCACTTTCTGACAGATTCTCAGAGTCAGTAGTTACCAAACTAGAGAATCCATGGAATTGACTGCACATGGTCAGATGGAATCCTGTGTGTGGCATTCCTCTCCCACACTTCATTAGGTGAAGGCAGATGAATCGGACACTTATATTCTTTCAACACTTCACATTATATGTAACATGGAAGAGCCAGTTTTTGATAATTGCACCAAGAGCAGTGTACTCAGCTCAGATTCTATGACAAAGCCAGTTTGAGTGCTTTCTCAGTCAGATAGTAGGCGTTGGAAGCTATGTGACCTACACACACACACACACACACACACACACACACACCCCTTATTACATCTTATAGTAATATATAAGTAAAATAATCTTGTATAACATATAAAAATAATCTAATCAGAATTGAAGAGAGAAAATAATGTTATAAGCAGATAATTTTCAACATTAATAAGTAAGCAATTTCTGTATTTACTTTCATGTTTTTGTGGGGCTATTTGGGGGCTTTTTGTTTTATTTTGTTTTTTGGTACTGGAGATTGAACCCAGGGGCACTCAACCGCTGAGCCAAATCAACAGCCCTTTTCGTATTTTATTTAGAGAGAAGGTCTCCTTGAGATGGTTAGGGCTTCTCTCATTCAACAGCAAAGGCTGGCTTTGAACTTGAGATCCTACTGCCTCAGGCTCCTGAACCACTGGGATTACAGGCATGTACCACTGCACCCACCTTTGTAGGACTGTTTTTTTGATCAGAATTTATTTTTTTTAAAGTGAATGTGATGAACTTGGTTTATATATACACATGCACACATACACACACAACAGCAAGATTTAGTATTGTTTTAATATTACTTTGCAGTACTCAAAATAACTAGAAAAAAATGAAGAATATTTTGAATAAGGAAGAAGAAAAATCTAAAAAGTGCAAAGAGAAAAGATGCAATCTTTATAAATAGTAAAACATGTCCAGAATAAAGGAGAAAGAAGGTAAATCTTTTTTGGACAAACCCAAAAAAGAAATATGACAGGTTCATAATGAATTTATACACTATACAAAACCAAAAGGCAGGCATATGCTCCTGTTAAGATGAATTTCTGGATTCAAGAGTCCACAGGATTTAGAGTCAGGCCAAAATCTCACCTTTACTGAGAATTCGACTTTCATATTAACAGGAAGCTAAATTATATTGTTACATACATTTTGTGTACTCAGCTGAAACCCTCTTATGTATTTTGTTTCAAACAATTTTCCAAAGACAAATACTTAGTATGCATCTGCCACACAGTTAGTTGCCACCACTGTGACAGCCTAGCCACTGGAATCCTCTGCTACTGTTTCTTATTTCTCAATTTTGCCTTCAGAGGGAAACTGAGAGAACATTTGAGTGTATGTAACAATATTCTTTATGGTCAGAGAACAGTCTGCAAAAGTCATCACTCAAAGGCAATTCTAGAAATTTTACTTACAGAAGCTTCTTCCATAATTCTGAACATTAAAATAAATATATTTTGTAAATGTCACAGTTATCGGCATTTTTCAGGGTGCTACTTTAAGAAAATAATGTAAACATTAAAACAGAACACCAATATTTAGGTATAGGACAAACTTTAATGAGTAAAATTCAGTAAGTGGGTAATTTTCCCTCATCTATAAAAATAATCATCTAATAAAGAACATAATATTTTGGGAAGTTTTTTATTAATAGTGCCATAAGACATTCAGTCATTGTAATCCAGGCATATTTTTTACAATGGTGGGCATTTATTACAGCTGGCTGGCATTAGAAAAATAGTACAAGACCCCCAGGACAGAATTTTTCTCATGCTGAAGTAAAGTGGTACAGAGTATCATCTCAAAATCTGAAACTCACTGGGTAGAAATACTAAACCATGGAAATGGTCATTAAGAACCACATTTATATATTTGTTTCTATATGATCAAATGCCAAGACCTTATTAAATTATAAATGTTTATGTATTTTTCTTCTAATAGTATACAAAATCTAAAAAGGAAAAACAAGTCACCCTTTTTTATCTCTCAGTAGTTAAAAAAGAGGAGTATCTTAAGATAGCAGTGACTGTATGCATCTGCCTCAGGTGGTCCTCTGGTACTGCCATAAATCTCACTTCTGTTGCAATCAAGAAGCTGCACAGAAATTAACATCTGCCAAATATCTGATTTCTGGAATGAAGTGGGTAGGGACACTGCTAATTACATGTATGTTTGAGATACACTGAAATGATCTTCCATGAAAATTTGCACAAAAAATTGTAAGTTTAGTAAGTGCCTATGACAATCTTGTCACCACATTAGGGACTCAGATATAAAAATTAAATAAGATATGATATCTTAAGATATTTAAATTTTACCACTCAGAATGCTCTTTCATGCAGTGTGAACCAATCTATTTGAATTAACTGACCATTTCTGACTGTGCCTTATGCTTTTTACATTTGCCTCAGGTTATGTCTGTCCAGATTAAAACCTGCGGTGCTTTGCCCTCTAAATATAAGGATCTTCTAAAAGTTCATTCCCAGTTTCCCTTTTCCTCTCTAATAGGACTCAGCACAGTAGACCTTTATTAATAACTGTGTTACTACATTTTACTTCACCTTCCAAAAGAACAGCAAAGGCCATCTCACCTAGATCTTTAAGGGCAAATATTTTATTTCTAAATCTAATGAACACTTTTTCTCTTTTATTTTCTTTACCCTCTTAGCAGCATTTGGCATTGTTGATTCTTCTTGATAAATGCTCTTCCCTTTGGCTCTTCATACTTTCTCCTACTTCTCTGGTCTCAGATTCCTTTGCAGGTTCTTTTTATCCATTTCTTCATTGAATGTCTCTGTTTGTCATAAGGTTGTTCAGGTTTCAAACAGTCCAGGCCTTTACCGCTTCAGTGTCCTGATCTCTAAGTTATTGGAGTTCCTTCCTGTTCTCATCATAGTTTGTGCATTTGTCTTAATCACTTTTTTCATGTTCTTATAAGTGCCTCCCTATTCTTAAAGTTTCAGCTCATATGCCACCTTTTAAGTGTCACCTCTTCAGGTAAAGATAGGCTCTCTTTTTTCATGTCCTCAAAATACTTTCTACTTTCATTTCTTAGGACACAGCATTACAATTATGTTTTCTAAACCCTACAATTCTCAAGGAAATATGAATTCAAGAACAATTTCTAAACAAATGTATACATGATTACACTGGAATGGTATTTTATGAAGGTTGGCTATTATCAGTGTCTAAAATGGATTAGTAAAGAAGAAACCAGAGACCAATTAGACAGGAAGGCTTGGGGCCAGGAAGGGAGTATAGGAAAGTGGGATGTCTACAAGAGATGGCTCTAAGGCAATCATGATAGAATTTGGAGGTTGAAAAAAATAATAAAATAAAAATAATATATATATATTTTTTTTACTTTTTCTGGTTGGTGGTACTGAGGATTAAACCCAGGGGCATTCACCACTGAGCTACAGCCCTAGTCCTTTTGGTATTTTTTTATTTTGCAACAGAGTGTTCCCTAAGTTGAGTTAGCCTCAAACTTGCCATACTCTTGCATCAGCCTCCCGAGTTGGACACTATGTGCCACCATGCCCAACTCAAAGTGAGAAAATAAATATTTTTTAACTCAGTAACTTTACTTGGAAATTCATCCTAAGAAAACATTCAGATTTTTGCATACTTTGGTATTATTTATAAGAGTAGACAATTGGAATTTTAATTTTAATTTTGAACAACAGAGCCTAGTTAAACAGTAATGTGATAGAGTACCACACATACGTAAATATACTGAAAAAATTAAGTGAAGACGGGGGAAAATGTTCACAATGTACTAAGTTAAAAAAAAAAAACTTTACGAAACAAGATATATGATTTGACTCTAATTTTGCTACATATGAAAAAAACAGGAAGACTGTGTAAAAGAATGGGCACAATATTTCTGATAAGTAACTGGTTAAAATCATGTCTTTATTTTCTTCTTTATAATTGAATAATTTGCCTTTTTTAAAAAAAGTTTTTATAATAAAAATAATACTATCTCTTTTTCACAGAAAGTGAGTCAGTGTTCAGAAAATCAAATCACAAAGCTAGTTTTGAGACTTAATGACTAAAAGAAAAAAAAAGGGAAACCACAACTTGAAACACAATGTTGTCATTTTTGTTGTTGTTTATACTCTAGTAGAAATATAAAGCAAGTCAAGAACAAGAAAAGTCAGAGTACTTAAACATTCCACAATTGCTATTATAGAAACAACCTATTTGCATAATTGGTATTATATTTGAAGATAAGTGTGTTTTCCAAGTGTTCTCTAAGGATGAGGGAAATGGATAAGTAATTGGTAAATGTAGGAATCAGAAAAACTAAAAGGTACAATAAAGGAAATCCTTTATGTATTTTTCCACTTAAACAAAACTCACATACAGCCAAGGAGATCACAGAGAAATTTTGGAAAAGGAGGGAAAAACCTACAAAGAAGATGTTTTTGTAATATTTGGAACAGAAAAACTATAAACTTATTAATTATAGTGCAAAGAATATGGGCCTTAGCATCAAACAGACCTGACTTTAATTTATGGTACCCTTATTCAGTAGCTGTAAGGCCCAGGGCAAGCTGCTAAAGGGAGCTAGTTTGATCAGGTGTAGCATAGGGCAAGCTACTGCCTGGCTTGGTTGGGAGAATTAAGTGATATGGATGAGAGTGGCTGGTGAGCAGAGAGTAGTTATGAGCTTAGGATGCAACACTCAGGGTGATTCAGCAGGTCTGAGCCTGGATATTTTTGCAAGCCTCCATGGTTGATTCTACTGCATGGGCAAGGTAAAAAAACATGGGTACGATTCAATCCTTAGCACATGGTAGGTACTTGATAAAGGTTAGATGGTGTGTTTTTTTGTTTTTTTTTTTTTTAAAGGTTGTCATGCTTCTTTTCATTAAACACAATGACAAGATCTGTCCTAAATGAACAGCTCAGATTTTTTGCTACTAGAGGTGGGGGAGGATAAAATGAAAAGAGAAAACAAAAGAATTGCCACTCATAAATTATGGCACCTGAAGACATGACATGGAGAGACCCCAAAGATTTCTAACATATGGTATATAATTCTGCTGAGGCAAATTTGAATAATTTCTGCTTCATGTATGTATCTCCAAGTCACTTGGGTGACCTATGTACTT
This sequence comes from Marmota flaviventris, assembly GCF_047511675.1. NCBI lineage: Eukaryota > Metazoa > Chordata > Mammalia > Rodentia > Sciuridae > Marmota > Marmota flaviventris. The sequence continues at coordinate 23,498,540 of NC_092511.1, read as the reverse complement.
ACCCACTAGTCAGTATTTTGTTGTACTTTATTTATCACCATCAATAGACAGAAGTTTTGTTCCTTGTACAATGACCTCAAAAGAAAGTCAACTGCTAATCTACAAAGATATTTGCAAATTTCAGGAACTGGAAAAGGTCTCAGAAAAATATTCTAGCAAATGTCAAAGGTCTATTGTACAATAACATTTTTTTTTTAAATATAAGGGAAAGTTCTTCTTGTATTTCATAAATGGTTTCCAGCAATAAAAAGCCACATGAAAAGGTCAGAGTACATGGTATACAAGGCACCCCATATTTTAGTAGTTTGTCAGTCTGCCTTTCTTCCTTGCCCTCTACCACAGGCTGGCTATTAGGAAGGGTAACTGACTTGCAGTCCTGAGACAGGCTCACAGATTGAAACAAATGGAATGTGAGCCACACAGTGATGGCCTCTGCTGGCCTCCTAGAAAAAGTCACTACAGACAACAAACAGACTGGATTGTCAGCAGATAGCTGTGAACTAAGCAAAAAGTCCAAGAAGTTAAAATGATATGACAATGCTGATGAACACTGGCTATCTATGACTGGTCTACTGCTTTTGCTTCCAGTTTTCTCAGTGCAAATGAGAACAAGTGTAGAACAAAATGACTTCATCTGGAAACACACAAACTAAAATTGTGACTGTTTGGGGTATTAAATTTTTTTATATTAATGACTCCAAACAACCTTCTTAAATATTGTCTCTTGCTTTACAAGTGGTCTTTAGCTCTACTGGGTTGATTTTCTTCCTAGGTGACTGCTCAGGTCCATACAGGTCCTGACTCTGTGCCCTTTCTTGTACTCTTTCTTAGCCATCCTTGTTTTCTCGGCCTGTCCAAATCACATGTACTCTCTAATGTCCAAGGGAAATTCAGCATCTTTCAGAAGCCTTACCTGAACATTTCAGTAGTACACAATCTCTCTTTAGTAAATACTCTTATAATTATTTGGCATAATATCTATGTACTATACACAAAATATAGCATTTAACTAAACCATGTGATATACATGGGAGCATCTAAAAATAATATAATTCTTTTCTACCCATGAATGCTGTAATATCTTAAAGACAAAGTTATCTCAAATAAAAGACATACTATGAAACAAATGGCAAGTGTTTTATCCCCATTTCATAGCTACTCTAGCCTAATTTCAAGTTGTTTCAAATGCACACACTTGTGCCGCCCAATGGTGAAAGTAATTATTGCATGATTACAACTCAGTAATTGGCTTACAAAATGTACAACAAAATCAAATAATGAGTGGGCCAAATGATTACTTATTTGAAATAAAACATTTAAGATATTATTGTTAAACATGATAAAGCATCAGAGATGATGACAAATGTAAATAATTTTTGGTGTTATGACAACTACATTATAAATTTGTTATACAGGCAGAAAAAAAAAAATCTTCTTCAGATGAACCCTTTCCTCTAAGTCAGCATCTTACTTTTGAGTTTGGTTTATTCCAGCAGTGAGAAAAAAATTACACAATCATATACTGAAAGACTCTGTGATTAGGTACACGTGAAATAAATCACCCATAACAGATGCCTATCAGTATATACAAAATGCTCTGCAAAGAGCATGCTAGGATATTATATTGTCTTACTTTTCAGATAAAATTTTTAAATTATTACATACAAATAATATTGACTGAGTCCCTTATGTGTAGGACCTTCCACAGAAGGTCCTACACATAAGGGACTATAAAGCAAGTACACAAATGGTGGCAATAAAGGTACAAAAGGTAAACTTGCTGCAATTATTATTATCGAAACAACATATTTGTGTGATTTTACCTAACTGGTGCTATATTTAAGATAAGTATGCTTTCCAAGTATTCTCTATCTTGGTTAGTTTATCTACAGAAACTAACTTTTCTTGTTTCACATTACCTCTTATTCAATATTTTCTGCTATACTTAACTTCTTAATGTTCTGAACTTCTCATTTAGCCATCTATGCTAACAACTGCTCAATAGATGGCAGCAGCCCTGAGTTCAGTTACAAGTGTGAACAGTAAAGATGTTACTTTATGGTAATTTACTATGTAGTCTCCAGGATATCACTGGAAGAGTGATTATAATGGTTTTAAAGAAAGCTTCTTTTTCATGTAGTTTGTAGTTAAAAACAGATCTCACAAGCCTAAAGACCTAAAAACTATGCTGCACTTGCCTTCTGGTTCTTAGATTTCTTTTCTAAAAGATTTCCTTTCTAGTACTCTAGAGTAGATGAGATCTAAAATCCTCTTCACCTCTGATCCTTGATGAAACTTATTGTCTCTGTTCACCTGAAACCCCTACCACACCTCTAGACATCAGAGCTATCCACAATGTCCTAAATCATGCCTCCTTAGTATGTACCTGCTCCTCCTCCATTTCAGACAACATCATAACCACCTACCTTACGACCACCATCCCTTCATGATCTGGCCTATTTTTTTTTCTTTCTTTTAATTGTTTCTTGAAGAAAATCATCTAGCTCACTATTGTTAAAAAGGTGATTTATGATTTGGAGATCTGATTAACTAAAAACACTATAAATACAAGAACCAATAAGTTATAATAGAAAGTATAAGTGTTACTCAGTTAGGACCTATATTTTAATAACTTTGATGAGATTCTTCACCTCAATTTCTGCTTTGGTTTTGTATTACAAGTGACAACTATAATGTAGGGTTGTTATGAGAATTAATTGAATTTAGATGTAAAAAACACCTACCATAATGCCTGGTATTTATTAAATGCTAAAATAATGTTAGCTACAATTACTATTTTAACAATAATCAATATTTATTTTTGCATTTCTAGCTGAAATAAATGGAGTCATCTAAATTGCCATCTTGTTTTCTAGCTGAAGCAAAAGGGATCATCTGTCTCTCTCTCTCTCTCTCTCTCTCTCTCTGTCTCTCTCTCTCTCTCTCAATATATGCTGGGTGGGTAAGGGTGAGGATTAGAACTAGTTCTGACAGGAAAAATTACTAATTGTGGTTATTAGTTAGTGCTTTGAGTAATGACTAAGCAATACACATTTCCTAAGTGTGTAGCAAAGTTATGAATCAGTTTGCTTTTAAAACATTTCCAAGGTTTCAGAACAAAGGGCTTTATGAATATATTCTTATCCACTATAAAATAATTTCTCATTATTATTAATGTATCCTGCCTACATTTAGGAAGATCTTTTTTAGCAAAAAGATGTGTTCCAAAGTCAAACATTGTTAACAGAGCCATCTAGTAGATGAATGTGTTACATGATGTCAGAATTACCTTTTTTTTTAAAAAAAAAAAAACATACTGGTGACCAAAAAGAATGAGTCCAAATTAGACTCTACAGTAAATGATACCACACAGGAAAAGAGGGAAAAGAAAGGAAGGAAAGAAGTATCACCAGAGTAGGGTCTGGGTACCATTTTGCCTATTCCACAGGGATGATGAATTATATCCTCCATGACCTTCAATGGGTTGATGGGCTCACTATTCACAGATAATGTGATACCAAGCTCACATGTCCATGCCACATGTGTGTAAACACACAATTTAAAAACAAGCCAAATTAACAGGGACAACACTCTTGATGTACCATTTCCATGTGATTTTGGACTGGCAGTATGTGTAAATTTCTTTAAAATCATGAGTGCTTAGTTGTTGAAAAGCTTCAACTGAACAGGTTATAGTTTGTATCTTAAAGCACATTAGACACTAAAGGAACAAAGGGAAAGAAGTAAGAACTTCGTAATTTTACTTATATAATAATTAAAGACTTTCCATATTAGGCACAGGCAGTGTAGCAATTACCAGGTGAAGCTGACTATGTGTCACAGATGTCAACATTATACAATGTAAAGACCTATATATAAAGCATACAAAGTTTAGCAATTTTGCCACTTTATTGAAAAAAAAAAAAAGAGATGAGTGCTTACCTTCTCTTAGACGCTCTACCACAAAAGTAAAGCCGGTAGTTCTGGGATGTAAGACATATTCATATTTCTGAAGTCCATTTTTTTCAGCAAAATCATTACTTCGAGCTTTGCTGTTTTCTAAACAAAACAACGGACCATTAGAAACCATCAAATAAAGGGTAACAAATAGTGAGGTAAGGAAAGAAGTGCAGAATTTCCTTAATAAAAATGGCAAGTATTATTCTGTAATAACTGAATACAGAATACCAAGAAGATACAAACATTTTAGATAGGCCATTACAAAGATTCTTGACTAATTTAATGGATTTTTAAAAACTTTTTATAACACGGTATCAATAGATTTTTTACATGAAAGTTTCCTGAAATCTATATTCAAATCTTTTAAATGCTTTAGAAGACTTCATAAAAGCCAATATGCAATCAAAACTGAAATAAAATACTAATAAATGAAAACTTTAATAAAATAATCCTTATGTAATTAAAACAAGTACTAAAATTTAAAAAAATGCTAATAAGACTTAAAAACTAACAAAATATAAGGATCTAGCTATCTAAAAGAAACAACTAGCAATCATATATATCAGATTAACATTTTTTTAACCCAATAATTTAGGCCTTCAATGCAAAGTAAAATATCTGCCTTGCTCAGGCAAAGGACAGGCTAATATTACTAACCAAAACCACTCCATAACAGAATGGGCACATGATTAGCACATCATGTACAAACATCTGAAGATGGTTTGGCTGAATATAGTTAACAGAGTAGAGTGTATGTTCCAATTGTTGGTGAAACCTTCTTTTTCCATTCCATGAGGTAACTTGCAAGTTCCAAGAAGAACCAAACCCATTATTCAGCAAATACATTTGGTAAAAGTAAAGTATTCAGAAATTTGGCCTCGACTTTTGGGAGCAATCACAAAATACCTTCTGATGACAGCAGATGGTAGAATCAGCAATCCTCAGCTACACTCTACAAATTTCGCATTTACATAAATACAACTTTTCCTAGGAGTAAATTTACTAAGCCCTCCAAACCTCCAGAAACCACAGATGCATTCTATAACACTAAAATATTCAAAGAATACTCTTATAGGAGGTATTACATCATGGTACAATAAAAAAAAAATGGAATCCAATACCCACATATTTTAAGCAAATAAAAAGGAAAGGTCCTAAATATGTAAAGTAAAAAGCTGTTTACATTAGTTTTTGAATGTTGTGGGCATGGGGCTACAAACAGTATTTCTGTTGCAAGTAGATGGCAGACCTTATATGGAATCAGGAATCCCAGAGACAACATAAATAAGAAAAGTAACTACTTGTTAGTTTGCTCTTCCAATTTGTCAAAAACTGGGGATTCTGAAGACAAAACTGAATTCTCATATACATGTGCAAACAAGTACAAATAGTTCTAAAATGTACAGTCACAGCACGGGAAAGTAGAAACAGAGAGAGAGAGAGAGATTAGATGCAGATTTTCCTCTTGACCCTACCTTACCTACCCATCCCCAGACTCTGTTCTTCTTAGTAATTACACTAACATCCTACTTTCTGACCACAACCTCCTATCAACTCACTCCCTGAAACTCCTCCACTACACCACTCCTTCCACCCACAGGACTGCAGGCCACTCTCTCCTTCTCAAATCAGCCAGGCATGTCCCCACCTCAGGTCTATGCAGCTTTTCTTCCCCTTTCCCACCTACCATACAGATGCATGGTTTTCAAATTTAGTCCCTACACAGAAAGAGTAGAGATGCCTGCCCTAAATACCTTATATCCAATGGCATCCTGCCTTCTTCTGTTGTTCTCTCCTTATCTGGCCTCATTTTTCTGAACAGCACCTATGACAACCAGACCTACTTTTTGTAACTTACTTATCTCTTCCCTCATATTAACTTCATGAAAGAAGGAACTCTGTTTTGTACATAAAGATCCAGAAACATATATATCTATTAAATGAAGATGTTTTATATACAAGGGTGTTAAATTGTATATAACATTGTAACTGTGTTAAAGTCTGGAAGCTTTCCTTTCCAAATTAGGGAACTGGAACTCTAAAGTACAATATTCCAATTGTGATGTTTAATTTTATGTGTCAACTTGACTAAGCCACTGTACCCAGGTACTTGGTCAAACATTATTCCAGATGTTTCCGTGAAAGTACTTATTATATTTTTTTTAAGATACATTAATATCTAAATCTGTAGACTGAGTAAAGCAGACTATCTTCTACCATGTGGGAAGGTCTCATCTAAATTAACTGAAAGCCTTAACAGGAAAAGATAGTGTGCCCTCCCCTTCTCCACAAGGAAGAAGGACTTCTGCCTCCAGGCAGCCTTTGGATTCAATCTGAAACTCTTCCCTGGGGCTCCAACCTGAGGATGGGCCAAGCCTTCATCAATGCAAAAGCCACTTCCTTAAAATAAACCTTAATCTCTTTCTCCCTATTGGTATACTGTTTCTATTTCTCTGGAGAATACCAATATGTCAATATAATATAAAACTACTCAACCTTTATCAAAGAATATATAATGATGTGAATATTACAATATAACATGAAGGAAAAAAGAACGAAGTATGATCTTAGTTTTTCAATTTTGTTTAAGATTATATATGTATGTATATACATATATACATTGACACCTATGTATGTGTGTATCTGTAACCAAATGACCCAAAAGAAATGGACCAAATTAGAATAGTGTTTACTATGTATGAGCTGTGAAATTATAAGAATTTTTGTGAATCCTTCTATGTTTCTGAACTTTCCAAAACTAACATATATTATGTATTTCTAATACATAGTATTAGAAAAAAGTTAAACAATAATACATGGAGATAGAATGTGTGCAAGGTCATATTTAAATGCACTAATTTGGAAATGTACAAGCAAATTGAATTCAAAATTTAAAGAAAACTATAAAATGTTCGCTTTATCATTAAAAATTCAAATTGAAAGTTAACTGGTAACCAAAAACACTTTTTTTCAATTTTCCAAATTGAAAATATTTTCTTAGCCCTTTTCAAATCATTTTTTTCTAACTCATATAATTCTGCAACAAAACAAAACAAAACACCAGACCCCACTTTTTATTTCATTAGGGCAAACAGTCTGGCTTTTGTAATTTGGCCTTAAGATGTAAATGCCATTTTAACTTAGGAGCTGGGGTTGTGGCTCAGTGGTAAAGCTCTTGCCTTGCATGCATGAGGCACAGCAATCAATCCTCAGCACCACATAAAAATAACAAAATAAAGATACTGTGTCCATCTACAACTAAAATAAAAAACTTTTTAAAAATAGGAAATAGGAAACACACTGGACTCCAAACGCCTGCGACTAGATGTAAAGTTCATCACCTATAAAAGAAACCTGAGAAAAAATATAAAATGAAAAACATTTTGAATATATTTTATAGATTCTAAAGGTCTAATATATGGAATATGTTAACACTAATATACGGAACATGTTAACACTAATGTACCAGAGGAGCAGCAACATATGAACTTTTTCCCATTAGCGTTTATTTATCATTATTATATTATTTTTATTATTATTATAAAGTTCCAAAATTGACATTCTTTAGTGTACATTTTGTCATTCACAAAAATAAATCAGGATGCAATTCAGTCAATTGTTTTCTATACTCCATCAAACGAAACTGACATTTCAATATCCAAGGTTAGGCTTTATACATTCTAAGTCTTATAAAATTTAAATTGGCTATCTTTCCAGTTTAATTTCTAAAGGTAGTTTGGCACTGGAAATCAATTAACTTAAAACCTACAATGGATCTATTTTCAAGCTTAAACAACAGGTAGCCAATATTAGCCTTCATATTATCCCCTTTGATCCTGATTTTAAAATTTTAACCATAAAATCAAACAGATGTTACACAATAAGCATGTATTTTAGAGACTGCCCAAGTAATAAGTATTTCCATGGTTCATTTAGCTCAGCTCCATCTGTAATAGATAAGTCAAAGATCTCTTTGTTGCTATCTTTGGTAACTGTTTCCCCAAAATACCTTAGTTCCCCTTATCAACCTCAGTTGTGGCTCAGTCAATCCTCACTTATTTAAATGTTTCTGTAAATTTTATTTTTTATTATGAACTTTTTTTGGGTAATTTGTTCCATAAATTATGTCCATGTTTTAAATTAATATTTACTTGACTTGTTCTCTTTTTTAAGCTCTAAGGGTTGCCCTTCTTTGTTTAGTACATGTTTTTCCTTTCCATACTATTTGTGATTTTTAGACTTCCATCTACTCTGCTTTTGTCTGTTTTTCCTCATGCGGCACACATTCATCCACTGGATCCTTTAAATGTGCTGCTGTATCTTTCCTGAAAGATACCTTTAAGGTATTAAAGTTAAATTCTGCTCTTTCAAGTCCAAGGATTCTCTAGAATTGCTTCCTATGGAAGCTATGCCCTGTTTGCATCATTCCTCCCAGTATTCAACCAGGATAGTTTCACTTTTATCCATCTTACATTCTGGACTGCAAAAGAAGGTTTGATCTGTAAAAATGACCTGGGGTTTAAATAAGTGTGGTAGAAAACACTAAGTTAGTAACTATGATAGACTGTAAAGTTTTGTTTTGTTTTTTTTGTACTGGGGATTGAACCCAGGGGTGCTTTACCACTGAGCTATATCTCCAGCCTATTTATTTAATTTTGAGACAGGGTCTTGCTAAATTGCTTAGGGCCTTGATAATTTGCTTAGGGTCTCACTAAGTTGCTGAGGTTGGATCTGAACTTGTGATTCTCTTGTTTCAGCTCCTGAGCCACTGGGATTACAGGTGTGCACCATTGTGCATGGCCAGAGTATACAATATTTTGTTTTTAATATTTTTGATATCTGGGATGATAGAAAGTTCTAAACATGTCCTCCTGTTTTCCCTCTATACCTCAATGATGGCTGTTTTTTGTTTTTTTGTTTTGTTTTGTTTTGTTTTGTTTTTAAGGAAGAGATAATGTCTTTCCTGCCTATAAGAGGAATAAGGTTTAAATATCAAAAGAAAGGTAATTAAGTTAACTTAAATCAACAATAATTGAAATTAGTTACTATCAGATTCTTTTCTGTAAGGAAGACACTGAAAGCAAAAAGAGTTTAAAGGATAAATAAATACCTTGAAAGCAGACAAGAGAATATATAGAACAGAAGGCGGGACAAACTTCACCAAAAATATGATTAAAAACTGGCTTACATAAAGATAAAGGGTTGAAATATTAAAATATATTCTGGGGCTAAAATGTAAAGTTCTAGGATAGCAGTTGTGAATAACAACAATCACTTGGGCTTGCCTATAATAAATTCCATGGGCTGGAATCCTGGGTCCTATAAATTAAATAGTGTCTTGGGCCTGACATCCTATTGATTACATGAGTGACCTTGGGGGTGATCTAGTAATCTTGTTGGTATTCAGTTACTTCATCCAAGGAATAAGAAGTTTTAACTAGATGCTTTAAAATTCTGTGATATAAACCCAGGCTGTCTTACCTGTGAGATCAGTCCCTTCTGGGAATATGAGGAGCTGAAGTGGTTCATGGATATCACAAAAATAATCAATCATGTCTTCAAAATGGTTCTTATCATCCTTCCACTTCCTATGAATAAAGATATAGGCAGCAGCCTGCATGGCCCAACCTGGAATAAATTTAACGAACATTTGCGCAGTTTCATTACCAATATCTACATATTATTATGTATAACTTTTCAAGTTTTTAATTTTAGTATAAATTATTTACTATCATAATAACCAACCCTGATATGCCATAAATTCAGCACTAATTTTGGGTTACATAATAAAAGATAAACCAGAATATATTTTTAAGAGGGTTTAAAGGTTATCTTGGAATTTGCAAAATTCTCAAAAATCTCTTTTCAAGCCCAAACTAGCTATTAAAATATCAAGGCAATAAATTTCCCTGATATTTATCACTAACTCATCCAAGGTTTTAAGAATCCTAACAAAACAGACATTTTAACCAAGCTATCTACAAAAGATAAAAGAATGTGTTATAAGGTTTACAAAGCAGTAAAAAAAGAACTGTTGTCAGGTCATTTATTGTATTCTCTTGAATATTTACTTTCTTGTATTACTCAATCTCTAAATGCAATTGCTATTTTCAATGGTAGTCACTTTATTTAAAAGAAAAGGGGAATTGTGCAATGACTAGTAACATGTTGGCTGGAGCATATACTGTGGTCACACTGCCTTTCTCCAGGGCAAATGAGCCTTGCTGATGAAAAGGCAGCCCTAGATCAGCCTTATTTCAGATGACCACCTAGCTCTCCCTTGCCATGGAGACTGGAACTACTATGGGAGATGCCAGGCTCAAGGTGACCTATCTATAGTCTGGGTAATAGCCCACATGGAAAACTTGGGCCACACACAATAATTACCTAGGTCAACCCAATGTTCTTTCTGTCAGAAATTTCACCTAGGACCACAGGGAATTGAGTTCATTTCAACAATCATATTTCTTATTCTCAAGATTACAATTATTTCTTTTTCATATTAGCCAATTTTTCTGAGTTCGCGTGATTATAATAAAAGTAATGTTTACTGTGTGCCTGGTGCTATTCTATGTATTAATTTTCAAAATTAGTTGGTAAATTATTATCCCTATTTTGGGTGAGGAAACTGAGGCACAATGAGACCCAAACAACTAGTTAGTGGTAAAACCAGGTTTCAAACACAGGCTGTCTGGCCCCACAGCTAAAGTTTTAAATAATTATAGACTATATACTAAACAGTCTCTGTGCAATATATACCTAGATTCCTCTAAGGATATTAATTACACACAATTTAAATTATTTTTAGAAAATCTTTTATTACTCAGAGATTAGACTTTTTCATTTTTTTTTTAGTACAAAACTCATTCTCTTTAAAACCTTTTATTCATCTCAAATGTCTACCAATTTGGTTCTGTTTTCATATTTATGAAGGATGTCCTATGCTGAGCTGACAGGTGGAATGCAGTTCTCCCTTTCATGTAAGAAAAAGTCCCCCTTAGGGAAAGAGAATGGTAGCAGTATCCCTGAGGTTTTGCTGTAACACTTTTCTCATATTCTGTATGGTCCTGGAATTCCAGAATAGATATAAAATGGCTAAATTCAACCTCTTGAATCTCTCCTCTGAAGAGCTGAGATTCTTCCCCATGGAGCCTGTGCTTTCTTATGTTCATTTACATATCACTGATGTTTTTGAATCTTTTTTTACTTCCTTTAGCTTAAATGTTTTTCTCTCCTTTTTTTTTCCATAAAAGTCACAGGAACATCTTGTAAGTTTTTTCCCTCCCCTTTCACTGTCACGAGTGCATATTTTATCCATGTTTAAAGCAACAGATACTCATATTTTTTAACCTGTTGAGATCCTCAAAATTTATGATGTTTATTTCATACTTTTATGAGCTAATTAATGACAATGCAAGTTATAAAATTTAGAATTCGGCTATATAACTTGTCTTTTTAATACTTTTCCCCCTGTAGGACATACTGTCTTTATGCTGAATTTCTCCAGGCAAGGGTTGGGCACCTGGCAAATTTATAAAGAGAATCTGTGGATACTGGCATAGCTCTATGGCCACCATCTTTCTGAAATCCCATTTATAGTATCAGCACTGCATTCCCACAGCAGATGTGAGTAACCCCTGAGCATTTTCCATTGTCCAAACCTAGTCCATAATTTTAGAACCAAAATTTATTTGACTTATTCCCTTTTACCAGACTTTAAAGTTGGCTACAAAGATCTATTTACTTGAATGTGTATTACTTATTCATTCTTTCTCAATAAAAAGTAAGTCTATTCACCTTTTTTTTCCTCCCTAAAACAGTTAAGGGAATCACAAAAACATCACTACTCTCCTAGTGCTCTAAATACTAAATCTCAAAGATAGGTGCTAATTTATCACCACTGTTTACATATTCATAATGTATGGTATGGGCTATTATCTATTGTGGGATTATGAATATGACACAGGAGGCAAAAAGTCCTGTGGAAGAGATAGTTATTCCCTTCAAAAGTATTTTCAATTCTGAATGGATAGGGGTATGATCAAGGAAATACTGCCTGTATTAAATGAGAATTAAAAGTACTATGAACAGATGCAAATTTTATGTGAAAATATTATATCACAAAGATCATGAGAAAACACTTCATTTACTGAGTGTGTACTTATATGTAACCAAAAGCAGTTATACAAACAAACCCAGAAATTAATTAATGAGTAAAGTTCTCAAATCTGCAATTTCTATCAGGTTATCATATGCTATTTAGACAAAGTTAGAGAAGCTGTATTGTCCCTTAACTCACATTACAAATTAGGTAAGGCTCTCTATATACTTCTTCTAAAATGAATAATTTCCATAAAGGTCTGGCTCTTAAAAACATTGAGTAAAAGTGAACAATTAACTTTATGACCTTGTCCTATAATAATCCTATTGTAGTATACCTGTATTATTAGGTCTCAAATGTGCCTGTGCTGAAAATACAAGATAGAAATCAAAATATGATAAAGCAATTAAATACTATTCAAAGCAAACTTAATTCTAAACATAATTTCAAATTTTAAAAACCACAAAATGGAGAAAAATGGATGAAAACACTGCAAATTTCACTACACTCCACAAAGAAAGATTATCAACACCAAAAGGACCTATGATTAGAGACATCCCTGTAGCAACTATCATGTGTTAGGCAGAAATAACTATGCCTCCTCAAGATGTCCATACCCTAATTCCTTGAACTGTGAATATTAGATTACATGGCAAAAAGGAATTGAGGTTGTCAATCAACTGAATTTAGGATAGGGAGATTATCCTAGATTATTCTAGTGACTCAAAGTAATCACAAGGGTACTTAAAAGTGGAAGAGAGCCAGTGTATGGTGGTACATACCAGTAAACATAGATACTCAGGAGCTGAGGCAAGAGGATCACAAGTTTGAGGCCAGCCTGGGCAACTTAGTGAGATCCTCTCTCAAAAGTAAAAAATTTTAAAAAGGGCCAGGTATGTAGCTGAGTGGTAGAGTGCTTGACTAGTATAGGTAAGACCCTGGGTTCAATTCCCAGTACCACCATAAATAAATAAATATATTTTCTTTTTTAAAGTGGAAGAGAGAGACCCAAGAAGACTCAATATTTGAGTGACAGAATGTGTGACAAGGACTCAACCAACTCTTGTTGTCTTTGAAAATGGTGGAAGGGGCTAAAAAACCAAGGATCCCAAGGGCTATGGAAGCTAGAAGAGGCAAGAAAACAGACCCTACCAGGGCCTACAGAAAGGAACCAGGCTTGCCAATGCCTGGTTCCATTTAGCCCAACAGAACCCAAAATAGAATTCTGACTCCAGAACTGATAAGACTCATTTTATTTGTGCATTTCCATTAAATACAAAGCAGGTATAAAAACTCTAAAGTTCATACCAAATTATTTTACTGCTTTCTCCTAAAATTACCCTGTTACAAAAGCATATCTTTTAGAAAATTTCAGAATGTAACTACTAATTCAAGGAAAAGAATTCCTTAATTTTCAGCAGAACTGAGGACAATAAAAGTCCTATAGGCCTCCTAGCTCATTCTTGGGATGCCTTGCAGCCTGGAGGAATGTGTATCTCACTGGGATGTTAACAATGACACATATCAACAGGATAGTCAATTTAGGTAGCCAATTGTATTAACTTCAGCAATGATTGAATGGATAACCTTAAAGCCTAGAGTTATTTCTCCCATCAAGGAAAATGTCAATTTCCATGTAGCTCAGGGCTTATACTGTGTTCAAAAGCTAACATATTCAAAGCAAAAGCTTCAATTCAGTTACTAAGATCTCAACACCATCTCCCTAAATTATTTAATTCTCAGTGTGATCCTAGAAAGAATCCTAGTATACCATCTGGCACATAAGTTACTAAATTAACTGAATATAACCTTTCTTTTCATGAATCTTCTTGCTACAACCTTACTCTCAAAGATCAAAACCCATCTCAGCCAAGCAACTCTGGCAAATGAAACTAAAAAAATTAACAATTACAAAAACTTATTTTTCAATTACCAGTACAAATTCTAAAATGAAATGATCTGTTATGTGTCCAAATATAAGCAAAGATGTGTGTACATCTTCTAGGCAACAGAACTAGAATGTATCTAATAAGCTCTGTCTATTATACTTCACTTGATAGTTTTCATAAAAATCTTGAGTCATGATAAGCATTTAATAAAATTCATTCCATGAGTCAACCAGTCAATGAGTATTTTTCTTCACAATTTGGTGAAACAAGGGAAAGCAAGTGACACAGAATGCTTGTGGCTATAAATAACAGAACAGCAACCTAAAAGTCTAGATTTAAATAATCTGGGTTTAAATTTCTCACATACAAAGTCTGGCCCCAGTGTTGATTCAGTACTCAGTACCTCATTTTTTACCTGCCACCCTTCTGAGGCCCTCTCTTCCAGATCCACAGGTTACAGAAGCTCCAAGTATCACAGCTCTCATAATAATATAAATGCAGAACAGGACAGCACAATCCCATCAAACTCTTCTCTCTTATTGAGGAGGAAGATCTTTCCCAGAGCCTCCCAAAAGCCTCCCTCTGTCCCTTTGATGAGACTGGCTCAAACAATCATCCCTGCTAACAAGAGGCTAGGATAGCCAGCATTAGTACCTTCATCCTCTGTGATAGGATGTGCACACCAGAAAGGTTTGTTGTTGAAATGAGTCAAACATCATCTTTGGTCTTTAGTTGTTTAAAAATAAATGGAACAACACAGAGAAGACGGCTGGCCATGAAACTCTGTGACTTAGATACAACAGAAGTCATAATTCATCAATTCACTAAAGAAGGGAAGGCCAACAGAAAGTTTGCTGTGAAAGTAACAACTTAAGTTTTTACTATCGTATAGAATAAGTAGCCAGGAATCTTCAACTGGAAGAGTCACAGATGGAGCTTCTAGTATACTGGCAGTAAGTGCTTCCAGGAGGGCCGAGTTACTTTGGGTGAGGAGGCACATGTATCTTCTCCAGGTGATGAAGCTTGCAACAGTGAAGTGTTCCTAGTACTGAGTCTTGTGGCAAGTCTTTTCCAATTTACAAACATATTCATCTTATTCTTCTGAGTTATGAGGCAGGGGAATAGCAGGAAATTTTGTTAAACTAAAAGGAGTGTCCACCAAACTAGATGAAGTCAAAGACAGTCATGGCTTTGTTGCAATTTTAGTGAAAGTCCACTTCAAATAGGAAGAAGCTAGGTGGGAAAGGGAGTGTTTTTCTTTTTAAAGGGGATAAAATTTGGCATTATAAACATCTTAAACAGAAAAACAGCCATCCTTTGTGTTTAATATATAATAGTAAAATCAAGATGACTTTAGTAAGTTTAGTTATTCTTAAAACTATATGTGAGCAATGACATCTTAACATAAATTTATATAGTTGTGTCTCATATAGTAATGTTTGGGTCAACAATACACCACATATATAATGTTGGGTTTTATAAATCATATTGCCTAGTGACTTTGTAGCCATCTTAGTTTGTATAATTTTGTGCCATGTTTACACACCAACAAAATCAGCTAATAATGGCACATTTTATCAGAACATATTCTCATCATTAAGCAATACATGAGTGTACTTTACTAACATTTGTAAATGAATTCATGAAATTTAGATAAAACTGAAAATATGAACACTTAAATCATTGCTTTCCTATCCACATACAACCCCTGCCCTGCAGCACTGTCAGGTTTAATAGCACTATGCATTGTACTCATGTTTCTACAATGTGTTGATCAGATATACAACAGATTTTAACTGAGTTGTTCTTATTCATCATCTTTACAAAGAAAAATGCATATAAAATTACCAAAGGCACTTAAAATAAATTCTAGTCATTTTTTAAAGTAATTTTGACCAAAAAAAAAAATCATTTACCATTTTGGCAGATAGGTTATATTTTGGGATGGTGAATTTATGAACTGCCTCCTACCCAGTTTTGATTACTCTGTGAAAGCAGACCACCACAGGAACTCCTGTTCCACTCGTAGTCTTTGCACATCCTAAAAAGTGAGAGTGGATAAAAAGCACTCATTCATCAGAATGGCCAAGCTATTTCTGCAGACTTCTCTCTGGTTTCATTCAGAACCATCTAGATACATTACAATCTATGATATTCCTAGATTTCAACATTATATTCAGCTTTAGAACCCCAGAATTTAATTTGAAATCATGAGGTCAGATCAGTAAAATGTTTAGTTTAGTACATGACTTATTCAGTTTTTAAATCTTCAGTTTTTATCTCTGTATATTTACTCTTATTTTTATGCTTTCTAAAAGCCTTCGACTGTTCTGCCACTCAAGTGTGATTAATTAATGATCCAGAGAAACCAAGAAGCCAAGAGTTGAATGGGCACAAAAAGCACACTCATTTCTTGGTACAAAATCACCAAAAAAATGGACTTTAATGACACTTTTTAAGTTTAATACTTGATTTCACGAGTTATTATTAAGTGGCCATAAAGTTAGCTGGAAACAACAATCTATTTGCACTCCATTAGCAACAGGACAATTTTTTTAAAATATTTTTTTAGTTTTGATGAACCTTTACTATATTTTATTTATACATGGTGCTGAGAATAGAACCCATGCCTCACACATGCTAGGCAAGCACTCTACCACTGAGCTACAACCCTAGGCCCTCTACAGGACATTTTTCTTTTTTCTTTTTTTTTTTTTAAATCACACACACAGACACTTTATTAATTTCTTCTACAAGAGACAATTAATATCAAACTTTTAACAGAAATGTCAGGTCATTGGAGAGGCCAAACAGATTCCGGGAAGAAAGATACAAAATTTAAACTTAAATTAAAAGGCACTAGGATACCACCTAAAACCCACCACCAAGGTGGAAGTAGGCTAAGGAAGGTTAAGCTACAGCAAAATATCTAATGTTAATGTTAGCAATTACACAGCAGGAAGCAAGTCTGTGTTCTAGAAGACTAAGATACAATGATTGTTTGGGCCCAAGAGGATATCTGGCCAGGAAAAGGTCAAAATGGCTGAAGTTGAAAGCCATAGAAAGGAATAGGTACAAAGGGAATACAAGCTACATGGTCAAGCAGATGACAATGAATCGGGCTTCTTCCTCCCAAGAAACATTTGCTGCACTGAGCTACCCTCTCCCCCCTCAGAATCCCAACCAACAGTTTTTTCAGGCTGAGTTGCCTGCTCCTCCCTTAACAGGGTGCTTGCTCAGAATAGGTTTGGGGGTTGCCCAGGGCTCTTGTTCTTAATTTAGCATAGATCTTGGAGAACTTGTCACTCATGGACTGCTTTGTTGCTAGTTGTTCTGATAAAGAAAAATCCCCAAAGCATTCACATGCAAAATCTGAGCTTCCCCAACCATCTAAACAGCCTTATTCAACACCCTCAGAAGCTGAACTCTAGTTAAAGCTGCAAGGTTCACAAAATCATTAAGGAAGCCAGATCTACCTCTACGTCTACAGGACATTTTTTTTCTAATTTTATAAATCTTAACAAAGTCTAAATAGTAATTTATCAAAAATTCCTTATAATTTGACCTAGAATCTAAATACAATGATTTCTTTCCTTGCTTATTATGTAAATCTGTTATTTTGATTCCTAAGGAGAAGAACTTTTAAATTTCTTATTATTTTTCAAATTTTTTCACTTATTTACCTATTCTCCAGCCTGGCACTACAGATGTAATATTATTTCCATTTGTAAATTAACTAATTAGACCAAATAATTATATTCTAGACATTTGGCAAACAAACATGTACTTGAAAAACAATTATGAATAACAATCTTAAGTACTCCCTAAAATCAAACTGTCAGTAGGCAAGGTCTCTTAGAGTGTGAAGCAGGATAAAATCACACCAAATTGTCAATGGCCTAAGTCTCACACAGCCTCAAGCAGGATACAGCCAACCACTAAAATGCACCCAGTTTTCCTTTTCTTCAACTTTTTTTTCTTCAGGCAAGTTATTCAATTTTCTCCTTAACTCTCATTTGCATCATGCAAATTTTGTTTGCTGCCTACACTTATGTCTTTCTTCATTTAATTTGTGTTTGCTTGGTTTAGAGGTTCTAAAATCCTTTTTTCTCTAATCCAACATCTGTTCTCATTAATAGTTTCCATTTTCATGAAATCCTATCAAGTCTACAAATAGTTAAGAACCCACAATGTGTAAGATACTCTAAGGACTTTATAACTCATATGGGAAAACTAAGTAGGCAAATGGGAAAGTTAAGAATGAAATGCTTAAACAGGAAATGAAGAATTTTTCTCTAATCTTGAAGGAGGAAAAGTTTGCAATAATAAAAATGACTACCCTAAACAAAGAAAATGGACAACAGGTAGAAAAAGATTATTTGCAACATGCCAGAGACAAAACGCTATTATTTTTACTCAGAACTTGTATAATCCAACAGAATAAAGACCAAGATTCCCAAAGAAAAATGTCCAACCAACCTCACTTATAATAAAATAAATCAGTATAAATCCACATTGAAATACCTTTTCTATCCAAGTATAACTTGGATATAAAGTATAACTTGGATAAGACCATGGATTTCACAGCACTATGTTGGTGAGAGCATAATAAAAGTCTTATAATGAGGACAAGTTAAAACACTGTGTATTTCAAAGAAACTTTAAGCAGCCATTTAAAGACAAGTCAATTAGAGATGTACTGACATAGAATAATCTCCAAGATATATTACTAAATATTAAAATAAATAAAAGGTGAATACCAATGTATATATTTTGTTTCATTCATTTAAAAAAAAAAAAACAAAGTTGGGTATAGCAAAAGAATCTGCTTATATATGTGTGGAATATCTCTGAAAACAACTGGTAAACAACTGCTTTGGAGAAGGAAACGAGTGACTACAAGGTAGGGATTACCAAGAAATTCACTTTATACTATGTACTATGTACCTATTATGTGCAATACACACAAATTAAAACTTTTAAAGTTAAGCATACTATTTAAAATTAAATCTTTCCCATGTCTTTGATTCTGGAACCAGACACACCTGATTTCAAAATTATTTCCATCCTATAGTATGTGCAACAGGCAAGTTATTCAATTTTCTCCAATTGCATTTTCTTTAACAATGATACTATGCTATAAGATGCAGTTGTGATTTTTCAATAAGATAAGGCACCTAAAGTTCCTGGCATAGTATTTGGCAGAGTCCCATGTAATAAATTATTTAGACTCTTCTTCACTTTTCTTCCTTTTCATTGCCTCATTTTCTAAACTCTGAGATAGACCAAGACAAAGGAGTATAAACTATTCATTCATAAAGAGAAGAAGTTTTAAAACTTCTAGTGGATAGTTCACTTTAGCATGACCCCATGGGAATCTACAGGTTTTTTGTTTGTTTGTTTATGTGGTTTTATAATATATGATCCTAAATAAATTAAATGTAGACTAGACAAGCCTATTAAAATAGCATATATGAAACTGAAAGAGAACATTTAATGGTTCCCAGACTCTGCCTAAACATGTTTGATAAAGCTAATTTTAGAATAGGAGATAAATTTTCTATATTTAAATTTGAATCAAATTGATACTTATCTGAGAATATGGATTTTAAATATACTGTTAAATGTTGATGAAACTTTTGAACCTTTGACATTTTATGATAATGAGATCATGTTATTTCCATCCAAAATTCACTGATCTTTCATATGCAGATTTTAAAATTTCATTTTACCAAATGACCTCTAGTCTAATTTGCTTTCTTAGAACCCAAACAGCCCAGACCCTGTGTAATATAAATACAAAGTTTTCAAGAGAAGGTAGTGAGGATTTGTGGGAGCAAAAGCCAGAGACAGCCCTGTGATCTCAGCTGTACCAGTCCGGAGTGGCAACTCCGCCTGCTTGAGCTGGGAGTGAGGTCTTATTTAAATGCCATGGAATCTCATTGCTCCTAACAAATCTTAGTAAATTTTCCAAAGACATGTGTCTACATTTGCTATTTATATTTCAGACAATTTCTAGAGAATGACTGATATATCAGAATTTCACTAGAGAGCAGTCTCTGAAGCTTCTCCTACTATAATGCTGGAAGCATGCAATTCTTTTTATTTCATATATATCTTATAGACATAGCCTGACAGTAATTTTAGGCACTATTTTAAAATAATTTCGTATATCTGACAGTGACCCATCACAAGAGATCAGGGATGGAATTTTCTCCTTGTGGTGTGTTGAAGCTCAAAGAGTTTTAGACTTTGGTTCGGCATGGTGGTACATATCTACAATTCTAGTGGCTAGGGAGGCTGAGGCAGGAAGACCACAAGTTCAAAGTCAGACTCAGTAATTTAGTGAGATCCTGTCTCAAAATAAAAAAATAAAAAGGACTGGGATGTGGCTCAGTGGTTAAGTGCCCCTGGGTTCAAACCCTAGTACCAAAAAAGTTTTAGACTTTGAAGAATTTCAAATTTCAGATTAGGAATGCTCAACCTGACATATATTAGATCTTTAACCATCTTCCATTTCAATTACTTCTCCCTGATAAATTTATTCTCTCTTTTTCTTGCTTTCCAGCAATAAAGTATTAAATTTTATTTTATTCTACCTCTTCTTGGGTACCTCATAAAATTTTACTCTTCATTTCTAATATGATTTTCTTTTTGTTCTATTTTTTCAATTCAACTAACTCCCATTATATATCTTGTTTCTCATCCCATTACTATTCTTTGCATTTCTCAAAGTGTTTTTATCCCTAATCTCAAATGCATGCTTAATAATATTTAATTCAGCAGAGAGTACTGTGCTGCAGTATTATTTTTTTTCCAGTTCTGTTCTCTATTTAGAAGTTTCATATATGGATACGAAAGTCTTTTGTTTATTGCTTCTTTTGTGGGTTTACTTTTGCAGTGGAGAAGTGAAGGGGAAGTTACTCCTTGGTTCTCTTACATCTTGCAGGATCCTTAATTTATTTCACTCCTTGTTTTCCTCCACTGCCCTTCTTTTAAGGGGAGCTGCCTCTTCTTCAACAAATCTGATTGTCCCTCAGAAGCAATGTGTCTTGGAGGCTGCCACTTTAGGTCCCACTGTCTTTCAAATTATTTTCCTTTATTTTGTGCTGTGAACTTCTTTGTCGGACTTGTGTTTAGTATTTTGGTATTTAGTATTAGGCTCTCTCTTTCTAGGGATGACTAGCTTATGTTTCTGAGTAGTTCATGCCTCTCTACTCTTAAGCCTTCTCTCTTCACCCTTAGTACCCATAGTGGGAGGATGGAAGGAAATCTTGTGGGATTTATTTCTCTACTTACAACAATTGGGAACTTATTTTTCCTATTTTAAACTTATTTTTCTCTGACTCCCAGATATGTGAAATAGATGAGTAGTATATGGTTTATTTCTCCTGCTTGGTGACTTGATGACTGGTTTTGAAAGTGAAGAAAATCAAGTAGCTGCCATGAATTGCCAAAAAAACTTTTA
Source organism: Marmota flaviventris (assembly GCF_047511675.1). Taxonomy (NCBI): domain Eukaryota; kingdom Metazoa; phylum Chordata; class Mammalia; order Rodentia; family Sciuridae; genus Marmota; species Marmota flaviventris. The sequence continues at coordinate 23,477,122 of NC_092511.1, read as the reverse complement.
TAAAAAGACTTTTTACGTAGTCTCTTTTTGTTGGACACACAACTGTAAAAACTTTTTCATTTTTAGTCAATACTCTCAGATTTTGATAGTTGTGTTTTTCTGTCTGATTTGGTAACTTCATACATACTGGCATGATGTTATTCTTAATATCCTGCTACTATATTTCATATAGAATTAAGAGTGGTACATAAGACATCATTGTTCTAGTTGCTGGCAATATGTGCCTCCTCTTTTCTTTCTTGATCTGTCTTTTCAGAAATATGTCAGTTTTTAAAATACTGAGATTCTTGATATACATTTTCCATCAAAAGGTGATGACTACACTCCCTCTCTAGACTCTTTGAGGGCTATCAATGTGACACTCTGTGAATTCTAAGGCTAGGTCATAAAAAGTCTTACAGCTTTCTACTGGTTCTCTAGGATTGCTATTATACAAAGAGAAGCCAATTGCCAAGTAAGAAACCTGCTTACCCTGAGATTATTATCTTGGAAAAATGGCAAAGAGAAACACTAAATTACAAGCATGAAGGCAATTAAAACACAAATACACTTATTACATCAATCACAAACCCTCTTACTGGTTTATCCTGAGGTCAATGCCTCCCCTTTGACGTTGGCAATTATACGTCATTTCAAAATACTGATAGACAGATGGTTTAAAGGGTGAATAGTTCAAGTAAGAAATATTACACAAGGAAAACACAGAAATATACATATAATAGATGAGGCTGTATAGTGAACACTTCATATACCCATGTGTCAATAACTGCTTTGAGTGATATGTTTATAGTCTGTTTCCTACCCCAACTTCACATTAAGAAAGGGGGCAATACAATGCTAAAATATTCCTATTTCTGCAATGCACAAGAAACATATTATATTCCTACCCATTTAAAGTAAACATCTCTAGGAGCCTGAATGTTACAATATACAAACACAATAAGAAGACCAAAAAGAAAGAAACAAAATAAAAAACTATGAATTAGGGACTAGGACAATTCAGAAAATACCAGCACCTACAATAATGCTTGGAACCAACAGATATTAATTATTCAATTAATATTTATTAGATGAATGTAAATGAATCAGTTGATTTCAAATATCTTATCAGCATAGACCAGTTTCTGGCCTAAGTCATAAGCATGACACACAGTAAAAAGATACCCAACTATTATTTATATCCTTCCAAATGTTGGTCCTCAAAAACTAGATTCACTCCCTTGAAAATAGTTTATTTCCTCTTTCAGAGTAAAATATTTCAAACCCAATCAATAAATGGGCAAAGGAACTGAACAAGTGCTTTACAGAAAAAGAAATAGTCAAAAATATATGAAAATTGTTTAACGCCTCTAGCAATTAGAGAAATACAAATTAAAAATACACTGAGATTTCATCTCATTCCAGTCAAAACGGCAATTTTCAAGAATACAAATAACAATAAATGTTTGCGAGGATGTGGAGAAAAGGTATGCTCATACATTGCAGGTGGGACTGCAAATTGGTGAGATCACTCTGGAAAGCAATATGGAGTTTCCTCAAAAAACTAGGAATGGAACCATTTGACCCAGTTATCTCACTCCTCACTATATATCCAAAGGATTTAAAATCAGTGTACTGTAGTGACAGCCACGTCAACATTTATAGCAGATCAATTCACAATAGCTAAGCTTTGGAGCCAACCTAGGTACCCTTCAACAGATGAATGGATAAAGAAAATGTGGTATATATACACAATGGAGTATTGCTCAGCATAAATACGAATGACTATGACAACTGCAATAAATGGATGGATCTAGAGACAATCATGCTAAGCGCAATTAAAGCAGTCCCCCAAAGCCAAAGTTCGAATGTTTTCTCTAATAAGTGGATGCTAACCCACAATAAGGGGGTTGGGGAGGAGAAGAACAGAAGTTCTATAGATTAGCCAATGGAGAATGAAGGGTAGGGAGTGGAGAGAGGAAAAGGAAAGCAGAATGAATGAGACATCATTTTCCTATGTACATGTATGAAAACATCAGTGAATCCTACTATCATGTATATCTACAAGAATGGGGTCCTAACTAGAATAAGATACATTCCATGCTTATTTAATTATACCAAAATGTACTCCACTATCATGTATAACTAAAAATAATAAATAAATGGATAAATAAAATATTGCAAATAAACCCAAACAACTGAAGTAAAAAAAGAATAAGATATTTCAAAAAGTGAATAGAGTTACCTGGCATAACAACTCTATTAGGGAAAAGGGAAACTGGGGTTATTTTTGTCCTGGTGAGTAAAAAAATACAAATGGCTTTAATAGTGAGTTTATCTTACTAAGTTATAGATTTACAGTGAGTATACACATGTACAATGAGTGTACCACTTAAAATAATGTGTGAATAACCTACCAAATCCAGGAACACTTTTGAGACTGGCTTTGAGACAAATTTTCTCCAATCGGAGGTAGCTGTATCTAATCAAACAATTCCACAGGAACATCCAGTCCATTCTCGTCCGGTGGTTCATGATAATAACACTTCTTTCTCCAGGTACAAAGGCATCACCTGTTATAACCACTTTTACACCAAACATGGTCTCCAACAATGCCTACAAAAAACAAATACTGATATGTATACCAATTTAAAATTGTAATTTTTCCATAGATAAGTTTTATCATGTCCAATATATCTTATGATTTCTTATTAAAGTGTTTTCCATGATTTTTTATTCTATAATAAATAGATGGGGACGGAACTGGGGGTAGGGTTTAAATTTAGAAGAATGAAAATATAAAGTCCTATTTCTAAGTGCTACGCATTTAAATTTCTAGCAGTTTCCTAGTTTTTTTTAAAAAAAGGTAACTGTCCTTGAAATCTTCAAGATACAGATTAAGCTAAAAAAAAAAAGGATCCAAAAAATGACAGATTCCATTGTGTAATTTCTTAAGGATATATAAAATTATTACAATTTCTTCCTAGGAAGGACAGTCAACAAATCTTAACACTGGATACAGAGCTGAAGAAACAGAAAATTAAACTTTTCATTTTATACTTTTCTGCACAATGACCTTTTCTTAATCAGAAATACATCTGTTTAATTTTCACAATACATAAAGAATAAAGTAATTATGTCTAAAAAATGCTATAGCCCTAGTACCTGCAATAGATCCTGGCATACAGTAGACATTCAAATATTTGCTAAAATTGTTCAATTCACTTTTTAAATGGTCATAAATAAAATACATATGAAATATTTAAAAGAAAAGCATATTACAGATGAGTTATTTCAAGTAAATAACAGATAATAAGGAAATTATTATTATTTTTTTAGATGATTAGACAAATAGATTTTATTTATTTATTTATTTTTTAAATTTTTTATTGTTGGTTGTTCAAAACATTACAAATTTCTTGACATATCATATTCCACACTTTGATTCAAGTGGGTAATGAACTCCCACCTTCACCCCATACACAGATTGCAGAATCACATCAGTTACACATCCATTGATTTACATATTGCCATACTAGTGTCTGTTGTGTTCTGCTGCCTTTCCCATCCTCCCCCCTCCCCCCTCCCCACCTCTCCCCTCCCCTCCCCACCTCTCTCTCTACCCCCTCCGCTGTATAACCCTGAGGGTCTCCTTCCATTTCCATGCAATTTCCCTTCTCTCTCCCTTTCCCTCCCACCTCTCATCCCTGTTTAATATTAATCTTCTTCTCCTGCTCTTCGTCCCTACTCTGATCTTAGTTACTCTCCTTATATCAAAGAAGACATTTGGCATTTGTTTTTTAGGGATTGGCTAGCTTCACTTAGCATAATCTGCTCTAATGCCATCCATTTCCCTGCAAATTCTATGATTTTGTCATTTTTTAATGCAGAGTAATACTCCATTGTGTATAAATGCCACTTTTTTTTTATCCATTCGTCTATTGAAGGGCATCTAGGTTGGTTCCACAGTCTTGCTATTGTGAATTGTGCTGCTATGAACATCGATGTAGCAGTGTCCCTGTAGCATGCTCTTTTTAGGTCTTTAGGGAATAGACCAAGAAGGGGAATAGCTGGGTCAAATGGTGGCTCCATTCCCAGCTTTCCAAGAAATCTCCATACTGCTTTCCAAATTGGCTGCACCAATCTGCAGTCCCACCAGCAATGTACAAGTGTACCCTTTTCCCCACATCCTCGCCAGCACTTGTTGTTGTTTGACTTCATAATGGCTGCCAATCTTACTGGAGTGAGATGGTATCTTAGGGTGGTTTTGATTTGCATTTCTCTGACAGCTAGAGATGGTGAGCATTTTTTCATGTACTTGTTGATTGATTGTATGTCCTCCTCTGAGAAGTGTCTGTTCAGGTCCTTGGCCCATTTGTTGATTGGGTTGTTTGTTCTCTTATTGTCTAATTTTTTGAGTTCTTTGTATACTCTGGATATTAGGGCTCTATCTGAAGTGTGAGGAGTAAAGATTTGTTCCCAGGGTGTAGGCTCCCTATTTACCTCTCTTATTGTTTCTTTTGCTGAGAAAAAACTTTTTAGTTTGAGTAAGTCCCATTTGTTGATTCTAGTTATTAACTTTTGTGCTATGGGTGTCCTATTGAGGAATTTGGAGCCCGACCCCACAATATGTAGATCGTAGCCAACTTTTTCTTCTATCAGACGGCGTGTCTCTGATTTGATATCAAGCTCCTTGATCCATTTTGAATTCACTTTTGTGCATGGCAAGAGAAAGGGATTCAGTTTCATTTTGTTGCATATGGATTTCCAGTTTTCCCAGCACCATTTGTTGAAGATGCTATCCTTCCTCCATTGCATGCTTTTAGCCCCTTTATCAAATATAAGATAGTTGTAGTTTTGTGGATTGGTTTCTGTGTCCTCTATTCTGTACCATTGGTCCACCCTCCTGTTTTGGTACCAGTACCATGCTGTTTTTGTTACTATTGCTCTGTAGTATAGTTTGAAGTCTGGTATCGCTATACCGCCTGATTCACACTTCCTGCTTAGCATTGTTTTTGCTATTCTGGGTCTTTTATTTTTCCATATGAATTTCATGATTGCTTTCTCTATTTCTACAAGAAATGCCGTTGAGATTTTGATTGGCATTGCATTAAACCTATAGAGAACTTTTGGTAATATCGCCATTTTGATGATGTTAGTTCTGCCTATCCATGAACAGGGTATATTTTTCCATCTTCTAAGATCTTCTTCTATTTCTCTCTTTAGGGTTCTGTAGTTTTCATTGTATAAGTCTTTCACCTCTTTTGTTAGGTTGATTCCCAAGTATTTTATTTTTTTTGAAGATATTGTGAATGGAGTGGTTGTCCTCATTTCCATTTCAGAGGATTTGTCGCTGATATACAGGAATGCCTTTGATTTATGCGTGTTGATTTTATATCCTGCCACTTTGCTGAATTCATTTATTAGCTCTAATAGTTTCTTTGTAGAGCCTTTTGGGTCTGCTAGGTATAGAATCATATCATCTGCAAATAGTGATAATTTAAGTTCTTCTTTTCCTATTTTTATGCCTTTAATTTTTTTCGTCTAATTGCTCTGGCCAGTGTTTCGAGAACTATGTTGAACAGAAGTGGAGAGACAGGGCATCCCTGTCTTGTTCCAGATTTTAGAGGGAATGCCTTCAGTTTTTCTCCATTCAGAATGATGCTAGCCTGAGGCTTAGCATAGATTGCTTTTACAATATTGAGGTATGTTCCTGTTATCCCTAGTTTTTCTAGAGTTTTGAACATAAAGGGATGCTGTACTTTGTCGAAAAAAGCATACATCACTTGGAGAATGAACAATAGGTTACTGAATGATCAATGGGTTATAGAAGACATCAAGGAGGAAATTAAAAAATTCTTAGAGATAAATGAAAACACAGACACAACATATCGGAATCTATGGGACACATTGAAAGCAGTTCTAAGAGGAAAATTCATTGCTTGGAGTTCATTCCTTAAAAAAAGAAAAAACCAACAAATAAATGATCTCATACTTCATCTCAAAATCCTTGAAAAAGAAGAGCAAAACAACAGCAAAAGAAGTAGAAGGCAAGAAATAATTAAAATCAGAGCTGAAATTAATGAAATCGAAACAAAAGAAACAATTGAAAAAATTGACAAAAATAAAAGTTGGTTCTTTGAAAAAATAAACAAAATCGACAGACCCTTAGTCATGCTAGCAAAGAGAAGAAGAGAGAGAACTCAAATTACTAGCATACAGGATGAAAAAGGCAATATCACAACAGACACTTCAGAAATACAGAAGATAATCAAAAATTATTTTGAATCCTTATACTCCAATAAATTAGAAGATAGTGAAGGCATCGATAAATTTCTTAAGTCATATGATCTGCCCAGATTGAGTCAGGAGGATATAGACAACCTAAACAGACCAATATCAATTGAGGAAATAGAAGAAACCATCAAAAGACTACCAACTAAGAAAAGCCCAGGACCGGATGGGTATACAGCAGAGTTTTACAAAACCTTTAAAGAGGAACTAATACCAATACTTTTCAAGCTACTTCAGGAAATAGAAAAAGAGGGAGAACTTCCAAATTCATTCTACGAGGCCAACATCACCCTGATACCTAAACCAGACAAAGACACTTCAAAGAAAGAAAACTACAGACCAATATCTCTAATGCACCTAGATGCAAAAATCCTCAATAAAATTCTGGCAAATCGGATACAAAAACATATCAAAAAAATTGTGCACCATGATCAAGTAGGATTCATCCCTGGGATGCAAGGCTGGTTCAATATACGGAAATCAATAAATGTTATTCACCACATCAATAGACTTAAAAATAAGAACCATATGATCATCTCGATAGATGAGGAAAATTATTATTGATTTTAATCTTTTTTTTCGCTTTTTTGAGATGGGGTCTCACTATGTTGTCTAGGTTCATCTCTAAATCCTGGGCTCAAGTGATCCTGCCACCCTAGCCTCCCCGGTAGCTAGGAGTACTGATGTGTGCCACCATGTCCAGCTTAATCTCTTATTAAAATTTCGAAGTATTTATATGTTACAAATGTAAATAATGTTAGAAATCTGAGAAAGTTTTTCCAAAGCAGATTAAAGGTAAAATCAAAAGTTCACATAGGCAAATATCACAATGACCTTTTTAAAGTACACCAAGTAAGCAAACTATGGTATAGTTAAGCAATGGAAAACAATTTAATAACAAAAATAAATGAAGATGGATGCATTGGTGATCACCTGTAATCCTAGCTACTTGTGAGGCAGAGGCAGAAAAATCATAAGTTCAGGCCAGCCTGGGTAACTTAGCAAAACTCTGTCTCATTAAAATTAAACAAAATAAAACCAGGCTAGGAATGCCGTTCAGGGGTAGAGACCTTGCCTAGAAAGAAAAAAAAAGAAAGACAATAAACCTGGAAGACACAAATATGTTGAAGGAAGCAAAACAAACAAAAAAAATCATATATAATAAATATCTATATATAAGACTTCCTTAAAAAGTAGGATATTTTAGAGGGAAATACAGACAATAAAAATTACAAAGAACAATAAGGAAACAACTATTTCAAAAGTCATTTTAGTGGCTACTTCTACCCAAAAAGAAGGGCATTTAACTAGGAGCCCAGGTAACCTGCTGGTAGGCAGGCAACGTTCTCTAATACTTGACCTGGTTTATAGTTACAATTAAAATTATTTAACATTAACATGTGCAATTGTGTTTTATTAACTTTCCAGGATGTTTGTAATATTCCACAATAAAAAATACTTTGTGATACAACAAAATAAGACTCCAAAAGAGAAGGAACAGGATCAAGGGGGGGGGGGGGTAAAAATAATATTAGCTAAAAAAAATAAGAAGTTAGAAATGTTTTACATCCCTATGGTTCTAAGAGCCAGAATGTCAACATCATGACAGAGGAAAACAAGGTCATTTGGTTTAAACCTAACTCTGGATATCCTACAGGAGCCTGGTTAAGTTACTTTCCCAGGGCTGAGATTCACTCTGGGGCACAGATATTTAAATTGGCACCTATCATTTCCTAGAAGGGCAGCCTCCAACAGGTCAATACACACACAACCTTCTTGAAGTTGTGTACAAAGATATGTCAGCATGTACACAGGTACCTTGCTATTTGAATGCCTGCTATTTTCATCAAACTCCTAGTATCTATAATGGCTCAAATAATTATCACCTTTACTCCAGAAAGTCTCCAGGAAGTTAAGTCACTATATGGAAGACTTCATGACGGAGAAGAACGTGGCAGGGTCCACCAGGCTTGAGCCCACAGCAAGAAATTTTTTTTTCTACTTGTGAGTGCAAAGGGCCATCAACTTCTATAGCACATCACTGAACTGCAGGTCTTGGCCCACACTGTTTTGTGTGAAGTCACTATGCAAGGTTAATTTGGCCTAATTCTACTCTACTTCCCAAATTTGATATACTTTTCAGTCTTTCCAAAGAACTGAAATGCAAAAGGTCCTTTACTTAATTAATAGAAAGAGGAAGTATTAATTCTGTGTTGCACTATTGAAAAGAACTAAATATCTTAAGCCTATACACCCCAAATTCAACTCTAACCCCTTATGCACAATTTCTAACATAAGCCTCTCATGAATCCCAAACAATCTTCCTTTCATTATGAAAAATGTCAAAATAAAAAACCCAAGACTATTTATACAGGAGTGTCTCATATGGCATTCTCTTACTCGACACACAGCACTCTATCAGAATATGACTGAAAGTTATATATAGCCTTTTATGAAGCTTGGCTCTCAAGCTCACATTAATCATTTTTATTACTAGACAAGACATATCTAGTCAGTATTATTTACAGCTCCTGCAAAAGCAGAAAACAAATATACTACACAGAATTAAAGTTGTAATGTTTGTAAAGAACTCCAGAATTCAAACAATCCAGATTAAAAGACTGGAAAAGAAAACAGTAACCTCAAACTTTCTCGTAGTTGTTTTATTTCTAATGAGGAAGAAGAAAACAATTTCAGCAGTAAGAAACTAGTATCAATCTTTCAAATTTTTATGTTTTATTTCTTAGGAATAACAAGTCTCATAACTTTTGCCTAATTGATTGCAAGACTTCTCCTAGCATTACATATATAGAAGCAATTTCTGAGGACCTTTTATGTAGCACTACTTACTACCTCCAAATGTATGTAAACACAAAGATGCAAGTACCTCTCATAATCAAAAGAATACGTTTTGCCATTATGATCCTTGCTGTCATTTATCATTCCAATGGATCTTTAGTTGAGATAAGAACAATTCCACAGGGCTACACTTCTTCTCTCCAAGTCTGCTTTGACTTTTCAGACTCAGCTAAGGCCCAGCTAGCTGAATCCCTAGCTATTTAAGGTCTTGGAATCCCAAATGTGAAGTAGCCACTTTCTTAACAGTGTAGACATAAATCATATTCAACAACCTGTTTTTATTGAACATTTGTTCTTTCTAGCAGTGGAATTCTATCAGCAAGCTGTGAAGAGACCTGTGCCCTGCAGAAAGTTAGGAAATGACCTCTAAATTCCTTATTCATGATTTATGGTAAAGAAACTGAATGAACCCCAGGTGATTTTCATAGTCCTCATACTAAGCTAACAATCAAACTGTTGTGAAGACACAGAATTTTCAGAAGTAAAAAATTCTCTGGGCACAAGCAGAATTTGACCCTCATAATATTGAGTATGTTAAGTAGAATTGTTCAAAAATGAAATAAGCAAAGACATGTATTCTCCATTATAGAAATGTTCAAAGAAAGACTGAATATTCACTATGTAGACTGACCTAGAGGGGACTCTAATAGACAAAGGTAGGTTATACTAGATGACCTCTAAATCATCTAACTCTAAGACTCTAGAGGGTTTTATTGTTATACCTCATTTAATACAGAAAATGTGTTCCTTAGAAACAGAAAGGAAAAATCTTACCAACAAAATTATTTTAACATATAATGGAAGCTTACGAAAGAGAAGATCATTTTGGAATTTTTTCTGTGAAGCAATAAGTACATTTATTTTATTTTTAATGGAAAATTATTTTTTAAATGTTTGGAATTGTTTTAAGAAAATATACCTGTGTGGGAGAAAAAACTAGATTTTAGGTTAAATTCATTCTGAGTTTAAAAATGTGCTTAAAATAAAAACTCCTTTAGCACCTTGTAAAAGTAGGAAATGAAAGGTGATAAAAGACACAGCTGTCAGTTTTTCTCCATTTTTTCAAGAGATGTTCACTAATTTTAAACTGGGACATCAATTAGTCTGTACCATAGCTCTAAGGGATTTGACTTCCATAAATTTCTTAACTAAAAGATTCTCTCTGCCTGATATGCTATGACTAGTCAAGTAAAAAGTTGGGTAATGTAAGTTTTTCAAATACATACCAATGTTTCCCCCTAGTACTAGGGATTGAACCCACGGTCACTTTACCACTGAGTCATATCCCCAGCCCTTTTTATTTTTTATTTTGAGACAGGGTCTTAATTGTGTCAGGCCTCGCTAAATTGCTGAGGCTGGCCTCAAACTGTGATTCCCCTGACTCAGGGTCCGTACTCACTGGGATTAGAGGCATGTACCACCGCGCCCAGCAAAATAAGTACCAATTTAATAGTATAGTGATAGTGAATGCTACCTATGTGTTAAGTTCTCAACTCAGCTGATAAGACAAAAGTCAGGAATAGCTCAATATATCATCAAAAATCTCTTTAGAAAGGTGCCTCATAAGAACTCAGCATACTATATAGTTCAGTCCAGCTCAGCTATTATCTTCCCAGTTGAACCAGTCTACTATTTCTCCAGCTGAGCATCAGATGAAGTGATGATTTGCAGGCTGCTATAAACATGTCTACCTTTAGCTGGGCATGGTGGATCATTCCTATAATTCCAGAAACTTGGGGGACTGAGGGAGGAAGATCTCAAAGTTAAAAAATAAAGGCTACCACGGATATAGCTCAATGGCAGTGACCTTGAGTTCAATCCCCAATACATCATCATCATCATCATCTTCTTCATAATAACAAATCTATCTTTAAACATAAGAATAATAGTCAGCCGACAACTACTCATATGTCCCATGTCATCTCCCTTGAAATAGGGAATGTTCCCTCTCTTCTTGTTTGCTTTTCCTTTAACCATCTTAGTGCATTTAACTATAGTTATATGCACATATGATGCAATTCTGCTCTGATAATAATGCTATAAAAAGTAATAGGAGAAGCAGCTATCATAAAATTTGTCCAGTAATTTTTTTCTATTAAAAAAAAAACAGCATTTAAATGTTTTAATTATGTATAGCACTGTTCAGGAAAAAAGACATCTCCCAGATTGTAGTAAAGCTTTTAGCTGCTCTCACTAATGCAGTTAATCAAAGGAGATATGTACAACTTGCTATGTAAAAGGTATGTTACTCACTCATCTAGAAGGATGGTAGCTGGCTCTTGGGTTCTTCCCTTCCCTACTTCCTACAGAGTGGGGCAAATAAGTGGCAGTGACCTAAGCTCGAACATGTAGAAGAGAAATCATATCAGGCTGAAGGCCAGAATAGGTGAAATACCAAGAAAGAAAGAATCTGAATCCTTGGACAATGTCAGGGAGCAGACTCTTCTGACCTGGAGTTACCCATGAATATAATCCAACTTTTTTTTAAATAATCTATTATATTAAATATTCTTTGAAACAGAGGTTTAGGTTAATCTCTAAAACATAACAGAGTAGCAAATATTTACTGTATACTTATCAGATGCCAGGCATTATATTTAAAAGGCTACATATTTACTATCTCAGTCATCACAAAAAACTCTGAGGTAGACAGTATTAATATCCCTTTTTAAAGAAATGAAATAGAAACTCAGAAAAAAAAACTCCTTTAGCACCTTGTAAAAGTATGAAATAAAAGGTGATAAAAGTCAAGTTCAAATGATTAGAAGATGCTAGCAAATACATGTTCCCTTAAAAAGTCAGACTGATAGGACACTCCAAAGCATTATAATCAATTCTACCATGTGGTAGAATGTGGTAACTACAAAAATTTCTCAAAACTCTCAAAATTTTTACAAAAAGATTGGGACAAAAAAAATGCTATTCATAGTCAAATGATTATATACTGTGTAAAACTGATGACATTAGAAAAATGAAGTATAGTAGCAATACAGGACTGCCTCTAAATGCTTTAGAATTGTCTATATAGCACTAATGGGGAATAGATCTCCGAGATAATCTATTCCAATTTCTTATTTTATAGATTTTGAAACAAAAACTAAAAAGTTAAGTAAATGAAGAATCAAATTATCCAATATGACATGTCTCTGGTTTTATAATAACTATAAAGATAATTATTAATGTGCTTATTTTACTTAATAATAAATATAATATGGAAAAACATGATCTAGAAGGGCCTCAGTTCCATGGCAATTGGTGTGGGTTGTAAGAAGAGTCATGATGCTCTCTAGTCATTCATTGCCAAAGTGGCCTTAATATCATCCAATCCATAAAATCAAAATAGAAAATATCAATAGGACAAACCACTGGTGTCATGCACTTGCTTTGAAATCCATCTTCAGGTCAAGCAGTTGAAATAAGCTAAAGTAATAGAATAAAATGAGTATCTTATAATCAAATAGTATATTTGAGAGCTGGAATAAAAGACTAGACTTCATGTCCTTAAAGTAGATTTTTAAATGCAACTTAAAATTCATGTCCTGGAAAGTCAACTTTTGTTTCTAATAAAGATAAAAGTCTTAAGAGAGGAAGAAGAAGAAGGAAGAAAGGAGGAGGGAGGAGGGAGGAGGGAGGAGGGAGAAGAAGAAGAAAGAAGAAAGAAGAAAGAAGAAAGAAGAAAGAAGAAGAAGAAGAAGAAGAAGAAGAAGAAGAAGAAGAAGAAGGTCTTTCAGTTAAATGAAAGCCAGAATTTAAATCTACTTAAGAAACAGTGGGGGCTGGGGATGTGGCTCAAGCGGTATCTCGCTCGCCTGGCATGCGTGCGTCCCGGGTTCGATTCTCAGCACCACATACCAACAAAGATGTGTCTGCCGAAAAACTGAAAAATAAATATTAAAAAATTCTCTCTCTCTTTCTCTCTTTAAAAAAAAAAAAAAACAAACAGTGGATGAATATTCAGAAATCCCACCAACTACTTTTGCAATCCACAAAAGTTAAAACACAAAAGATCATTCTATTAAGAAGGGGGGGAGGGGGGGAATTCTGCAAAAATAAGGAGGATGGCTTCTGCTTCCAGCCCTGACAGAGTAAAGGCACTACACGTATCATCCAGGTGATTAGAGGAAAATATGGTCAAAATGAATAATTAGGTGAGGAATCTCAAGAAAGTAACAGAACCAATAAAGGACCCAATATAAATTCCAAAACTTAAAAAAGCATAGTATTTTAAATAAAAATCTAGTAGATGAACAAAACAACCAACTTGAGGTGACAGAAGAATCACTGAACTTGAAACCAGATCAATAGATTAAATATAAAAAATAGATATGAGGCACTGGAGTCATAGCCCAGTCATAGTAGAGCACTTGCCTAGCATGTATAAGGCACTGGGTTTGAGTCACAGCACTACATATAAATAAATAAAGACTCACTGAAAACTAGATAGATGTGAAGAAAAGAAAAGGGAAAACATGAGTCTTGGTGACATGTGTGACAATATAAGCAATCTAACAAACATGTAATTATCACCCAAGAAGGGGAGGACAGAGAAGACATGGAGTAGAAAAATATGTGAAGAAATAATGATACAAAATTTCTCGATTTAGAGTAAGACAACCAACCAACAACATAGAGAAATCTAAGACCAATGAAACATATACAGCAATTTAAGTAAAATTACAGGTGGACACATCATGATTAAATTGCTGAAAACCAAAAAGAAAAAGATTTGTTAAAAGTGGCCAGAGAAAAATGACATTATATAAAGGAAGCAAAAATATACAGACAATACCTGATTTATCAGAGGGCCATGTCCTCATAAACCCATCATACGTTGAAAATGCACTTAATTCACCAAAACTACTGACTCTCACAGCTTAGAGGCACAATTCACTACAGAGTATCAGTTTGTTTACTCTTGGTATCACATAGCTAACTGCAAACCATGGTTCACTGCTGCTGCCTAGAATCACCAAGAGTATCATACTTTATATCACTATCTCAGCAAAAGATCAAAATTCAAAATTTGCTGTAGGTTTCTACTGAATGTGTACTGCTTTCAAAATTGAAAACTCTGCTAGGGCAAGTAGCCACACCTTTTGGAGCCTTGCCTGTACAATTGCTGCCCTCTTGTGAAAGGGCACATACATGCACCCATGGAAACTGAGGACCTGTTTAATCATTCAGGTCATTCTGCCCTTTTTGGCCTGGCACTACTAGAGGAAGCTCACATAGCAGCTAAATGATCCTTAGAGCAGCTCATGAACACATGCACAGCATTGGAGACATGATATGTCCCTGTTAATTTACACAAGAAGGTGGTGGACCCTCTTCTGGAATGTGAGGAGGGGACTGGGAGTACCCTTTGCTGGTTCTGGGTAAGCCACCCACATTCCCAGGATGAATTTTTTCCACAGCCCACCCACACGAGGGAGGGTGGATTTATGTCCTTAAATGGTTTGCCTCCTTATAACGTAACATTGGTTCCATTTCACCTTTTCTTCTCCCAACCTTGCTCATTTATAGCTATCTACCTATGCTAACAAAAGAAAAAATTACAAATGCAATTAGGAAATATCTTAGGGGCTGCAGATGTGGCTCAGTGGTAGAATGACTGCCTCAAATGTATAATGTCCTGGGTTTGGTCCTTAGCATGAAAGCAAGCAGGCAAGAAAGCTGGCAAGGAAGAAAGGATGCAAGGAAGACCAAACAATAAAGAAAATACAGCATGGAAATCTGTGAGATGCAGCTGATACACTGCTTAGAGAGAAAATGTATATCTTTAATGCTGACACTAGAAAAGAAAAACAATTATATTAATCTTCCATTTTAATAAGCTAAAAATAAATTAAAAAGCAAGTTAAACTAAAGAAAGGAAATCAATGAAATAACACAAAAAAACAACAGAAAAATAAAGCCAAAGTTGGTTCTTTGAGAAATTAACTTCTGACAAATTTCTGTAAGTATGACTAAGTAAACAGAAGGAATTACCCATACCTGAAATAAATAAGGGGATATAACTATACAACCTACAGATATTAAAAGGAACTAACTAAAATGAACAATTTCCTACTTGTCTCACCAAAATTTATGAAACAAGAAAGAGAAGATCTGATTAGGCCAACATCTGCTAAGGATAGTAAATTCATTATCAAAATTCTTTCTACAAAGAAAATCAGTTAGCCAGTAATCCAATGAGACATAAGGGTGAAAAGAAAATAATTTACACACTTTCAAAAACAGGAAGAGTAAACACTGCACAGCTCATATCATGAAATCAGCATAAATTTTCATACCAACTTGAAACTTTATGTTTATCCATTCATCTAACAAATACTATTAATATGTACCATGTTCCAGGTAATTAAGCAACCTGTCTTTGGCTTCTTTAGCAAGAGAAATTTTTCTGTGACTATTTCTTGCAAATTTCTCTCTTCCATTATAAGTGAACCACTCAATTACTTACACTAATTTACTAGTTTATCAGTTTCTCAGATATTTTTTTTCCTCAAATCAGGTATTCCCTAGCTTGAAAGAACTTAAAACTTTCTTCTTCTGGAAACCTTCATGAGGCACCATGAACTTCTTTAAAACTACAGATTGCTAAGGCTCCATGTGATTCTTACAGGTTCTTGAAGATTTTCTATCACATAAAGCCCTAAAATTAGAAAACTGGATTTAATCCCAGCTCTACTTAAATAATTTGCTTATTATACACGTGACCTTGGGCAAATAACTTAATTCCTCAAAGTTCCTAATTCCTTTTCTGTAAAATGGGGGTAATGGTAGCACCTGAAACAAGGCCATCCTCTTTAAGCACCTGGCATGTCAACAGCTGTTATCATAATCACCCCTGGATTTTTACTTTTTTTTTCCTTTTAACAAAACCCTCTAATACTTTTCTTTATATTTGAGTTAAATATACAACCATACTATGGTTATTTATTATCTACCAGCATATTAGCATTCCTATCTTTGTGCCTGTAGGACAAATTTAAGTATAGAAAACAGGAAAAGAGGGAAGAGGAAGGAGGGACAGGGCTGCTTATAGTTTAGCAGAATCACAATTCATAAAACATATGTAAATAAAAATTTATATATATATATATATATATATATATATATATATATATTTTAAATATATGAATAAAAAGATAAATAACTTGTAACAAGGGATGAGTGTACTTTATAACATTATTCACCACAGGATTAATCTTTAAAACATGAAGAGTACACTGTAAATGATTTATTAACATTCAATTTACAGGAAACTTTTTTACTTACTCCATCAAGGTAGGAAATCATACCAACCGCTGTTTCTGGAAATATTTCCCAATCAACCTCCACCTGAGGGGTCTATATCATTAGTATAACTTTCCTTTCTACAAACATCACATGGGCAGACAGTCTGCCTGCATCCTGGGGGGAAATAGGCAACTAAATTAAAAGAAAAAAAAGTAAAAAAGATCATTCCCCTTCTTGTTTTCTTTTCCAGGTGTTATACCCATCGCCTTTCTACCATGACAGATCAATTAACTCAGCAACATTAAGTTCCAGCTGTTGCTCAGGAAAAACAAGGAACACAACACTCTGAATATTAAAGGGAAAGGCAGCAACCCATACCTCCCTCAATTTGGAGAAAAGGTTCTGCTAATTAGCAGTAACAGAAAGGACTGAAGCTATTTCCCAGTCCCAGAGAAGCAAAAGTGTGAACTGAAATCCCACAGAAAGTCATCAGCTCTGGATCAGAGGGAGTTGTGCTCACAGCAGTGTGTGTGACCGTACTCAGAATACCTGTGTGTTCTGAGACTCTACTGCCCATTTGTATGCACAGTGACCTTACAAATGCTGTTAACCCAGTATGATAGATAAGAAATCACCTTACTCCTAAATTTTGTGTTCCTAATTCTGCTATTACTGGGAAGAAGTGAATCAATCAGATCAATATCACAAGTTTGCGAGAAAAAGTGTGGTATACGAATCTTAATTTTTGTCATTTTATAGAGTACAAAGTAGCATGCAAAATAAGCATAGAAATTCTCCATCCATACTTTTTAAGATTTGTGCATTCTATTATATGTAAAATACACTTCAAAGATGGAAAATAAAATATTAAATTAATAAAGAATATGGAAAAAAGCTCTTAATTTTTAATATGGTTCTTAATTAGGTGTTTTATTTTAAGGACATGAATTAATTTTATTCGCTCCAGTTTTTATATTTTCCCTTTTTTAAAGTTTAGCACTTCTCATATAATATGAAGGACTATGCTTCTTCTACAATTCAATGCTGACTCTAATGAAAATTAAATCAATGGGTTGGCCCCACTGGTCTAAGTGGATAGCCTCTTTCTGTGGAGTAACTTACCACAGGTAGCGTGAGCCAGGTGGCCACAAGGCGGTTGCTGATCCAGCGATACCAGGATGGGTTTACAAACATCAAGGGTAAAAAGGGACCCAGCATGAAAATGCTTCCAAAAAAACTTCCCCAAAACAGAAGAAGTATAAAGTAAATCCCTTTCCATGACACCATGATTCTGAAAAACATTAAAAAAAAAAAAAAAGACATTTTGTTACTATACATTTAACTACTCAAATTCTATATCAGCATGATGCATATAATAATTTTTAATTACAGGGCTATTGAGAGGTTCTGATAAAGGATATAAGAGCCTGAATTTCATAGAGGTGACCCTCCAATACATTCTACATGTCTAACAACCACTAGTACATTAGGAATTGATACACTTAATAGTATATGCCTGATTTCCAGAACAAAATTGTCTAGTTAAGCAGCCTTTTTTATCGATTAGTACTGGGTGTAAAGTGGTATGCTTTCTTCTCTGGGATATTATCTAACACAAAATCTTAAAATATTCCAGAGTTTTTGGTTACCCAGAAGTAGAAATACTGAACAAAGAAGTGCAGAATAGCTTCCTAAGGTCAGGAAACCTAAAAGCAATAATTTTTTAATTTTTTTTAATCTAGGAATTATCTTTCTTACATTAGATTATAAAATAACACCTTTGGACACTAGGTATTAAACTGGATCTTTATGAGCTGCAGGAGTAAGGAGAAGTCAAGATTCTTCAATAAACTATTTACCAAAGGATTACTTTAAGGGATCCTCATAACTAGAATATAATGTGGATATTATAAAACAAATGGTTAGAAACACTATTTAAAATGAAAAATCAAACACTTTTGATTTCATAATCTAAACTACATTAGAGCAAAAATATTTTTTGCTAAAGGATAACAAAAGTGTCAGAAATTAAATTAGAGTTATGGAAACAACAATGGCCTCAAAATTCATGTGTTTAAAAAGGTATCAAGACCCCTGAAATTTTTAAAAAGAATCACAGCAGGAAACAAATAAAATTTCAAATGTCATGGTGCTTTTTAAAAATGTCAAATAACAAAACAGGTCAAATACCCGTTACCAACAGAGAATCAAGTTTATCTGGGTTCCAAGCGTATTTTTAAATCTCTACCAATACCTGACAGTGTGTATACAAAATCCTTCAAAGTACAAACAGAATAAATATCTACTAAGAATTGCTTTTATAACCTTCAGATCTGAACTTTTCAGAAGTGAGGTGAGGGAGTAATGGTGAAGAAAAAGATTGCTGGGAAATGGGGCCGAACAACTCCAGCTCACCCAGGGCTTGAAGGGTCTATGTTCTAGTACCTCCTACACTTCATGTTTTCTGAGTCTCAGGTCCTTTTCCTGGCACTAAGAGAAACCATAAACAGCTCCTCCCCAATCTTCAATTTAACTTAATCCCTTTGTATGGGAAAGAAAAAACAAAAACTTTTAAATTTAGTATTTTCAACACCTGTCTTCCCCTAACAACAACTATAATCATATTCCTGCAATACTTCTATTATTTGAAAAATCCCTATCTTTTTCTATCTGCTGGTTTTTTCCTGCCAATCAGCCAACAGCAAGCTTTCTGTCTAACACTGGCTCCTCCCCTCCCTGCAGCAACACTTCACACTGTATCCATACAAGACTGCTTCTGTATCAAAGAAAGGCTCTGGTCTGAGTCTTCCTCACTTACCAATTTGATTTGATGTGATTAAAAAAAAAATAAAAATCAAAGGAGTTTAGCTATCTACTGAAATCTTTTCATTGTATAATGATAAAGCTGCAGCCCAAGAAAATATGGCTTTCCTAAATCCACACAGTTAATAACAACCAATCTTTTCTGCCTACTGCTTCTTCCATTACATTATGCTACCTCCTAAGAAGCCAAAATTCCGAGATCCATGTTAATCTTTCAGCATGTTTTTTTTTTTTTTTTTTTTTTGGGGGGGGGGGATTTACTGGGACTTGAACTCAGGGACACTCAACCACTGAGCCACATCCCCAGTCCTATTTTGTATTTTATTTAGAGACAAGGTCTCACCGAGTTGCTTAGCACCTTGCTTTTGCTAAGGCTGGCTTTGAACTCTCTGGATCCTCCTGCCTCAGCTTCCTGAGCCACTGGGATTACAGGTGTTCACCACTGCAACCACCATAAGCATGTATTTAAATGTAGGTTTAAAAGATGTAAAGGGATGTGTCATATGAATATACTGGGATTATTCAAACCAAATCTAATCTAAAATTATTTCTCTATCCTTCTCCTATTTCTTTCCCAAGATTTCAATCATTTGTTCATTTTCAAAGATCAGTAAACATACAGAGATCCATACTGTGCGCCAGGCACTGTGCTAGTAATTTGGGGATGGAACAATGAATACGAGAAATATTGCCACAGCGTTCACAAATCTAATGCTTGAGCTCCCACCCCGGCTTATGAGCTACTCCCTGGCTCTGCATTTAATCTAGCTCTTTTCTGTATCTTCTTCCAAGTCTCAAGGGTTGATGGGTTAACTGGGTTAAGAATTAGCTGCAAATATTTGGAATAGCTGAAATTTTAAAAAAACAAAAACAATTGAAAATGCCAAATGCTGTCAGGGATGTGAAGCAACCAGAATTCACATACATTGCTGGTGGGAATATGAAATGGTATAGTTATCCTGGAAAACAGTTTGGCAGTTTTTTTAAATGTTGAATCTGTATTTACCACAAAAGCCAGAAAATCCACTACTGAATAACCAGGAAAAATTAAAAATTATTTGCAGAAAGTTCTACATAATTATTTATAGAAGCATTAGTCATAATTGCCAGAAACTGGAAATAACCCAACCATCAGCCAGAGGTAAGTGAATAAACAAACTAGGAAATCCATATAATGAAATATTACTCAGCAGTAAAGATAAAATTCCCATACAGGCAGCATTTTAAGTTAATCTCAAATGCAAAGTACTGAGTAAAAGCAGCCAGATTCAAAAAATAATTCTTTTACTGGACAATCTGGACAAAGAAACCCACAGGGGAGGGAAATAGATCAGTGGTTGGTAAAGGTTAGGGTTGGAAAGACAGTTTGACTATTAAGGGACAGCACAAGGGGAGTCTGGGGAATTAAGGAAGCTGCTGGGTTTCCTGACTGCAGCAGTGGTTATAAGACTAGATACTGGTGGAAAATTCAACAAAGTACTTTTTGTTTTGGTGCTGGGGTTGAACTGGGGGCCTCGTGCATGCTAAGTACATTGTCTGCCACTAAGTTACACTCCCAATCCATCTATACATTTTAAAGTGAATTATGACTAATGCTGCTATAAATAATTATGTAGAACTTTATGCTCTTATGATTGAGGAATTCTATACTTCTGGATTACTTCAATTACAATACTCTAAAATATATCTAGCTTTCAAAATATTCTGGCACTAGTTTATATATTTGATATTCATAGATTTAATAGTCACAATATATATAAGGACACCAAGACACAAAGATGTTAAGTAACTTGCTCAGAGTCACACAGCTAGTAAATGGCAAGACTGGAATCTGACTCCAAGTAATTTGATGTGAGAAGACCCCACTCAGTCAGCTACACTGTTTCTTTCTCAAGAATATATTGCTTTTGTAATTAAACTCACATTTTAAAAAATAACATGATAAAGATGTTAAAATTCTCCCAAATTTTATTTCCTATGCAAAAATTATTCTGAATTTTAGAAACTCACAGGAATTTGGTATGGAAGCATAATGTCTCCCTAGAATATAACATACAACATACAAAAACTTAAGGGAGGAGCAGTAGAAATGGGGTTTTCAGTTTCTGATGATGAAAAGTATGGCTAAATAACTAGTAATAAAATATGTGATCTTTTAAACCCTTTTAAAATAAAAGATAAAGGCCATACCACTGAAAAATAATTGCAACAATGCCATTTAACATCATTTTCTACTCATTCTTTGTATAAAACTGATATACTCTTTTTTGAAAAACCCCTGGAAAAAAATAAACATAGTTTTAGAATGACATATGCATTTTACTGCCAAAAACAGATACAAAGGAAACATGTTGAAAAACTATGCCTACTTCAAGTTAAAGCCAACAACCTTTCTCCAAATAACCACTTTTCCTTTAGAGAGTTAACGCAACGTTCACTTACCTCACGAATTCATAATACCTTTTGGGGAGGGGTAATGGGGACTGAACCTAGAAGTACTGTACCAGTCCCTTTTTATTATTATTATTTTTTATTTTGAAACAGGGTCTCACTACGTTGATGAGGCTGGCCTCAAATTTGCAATCCTCCTGCTTCAGCCTATTCCACTAACTCACAATGTGAATCTGATTGCCCATGGTATCAAACCATCTGTAGTTCAAACAGTTGCCACACCAGATAAAAGGCAAAAACAGCATATGAATCAAGACATGGCCCACTTAGGCTTCTTACTCAGTTGCATATGTTATAATTGGAGTATGACAGTATGGGAGGATACTCCCTGGCAGAGCCTAATAGAATCCACTAGGATACGTAGACTTCTCTGCTCAGGTAGGAGCCATATTTTACTTCATAGACTCCTTACTTTATTCATGTAACAAGTCAAGTGTTAACAACTAGTTTTACTCTCAGTGTGCTAGGGAAACTAAGTGCAATTTAATATGATATATGTTGTAATAGAGGCAGAACAAGTTATGCAACTGGGGTTAAGGGAAAGGGAAGGGATTCAAGAAGGCCTACACCCTTGGAGGATGAGAGAGAAGAGGGGGAATAGAAAAAATATTCCACAGTATAAAGACAAAAACAAACAAAAAAGGTAGGATCACAGAAATGAAACAGTAAGCTTACATACGGAACTGCTCATTAGATATTACTGAGGTCTAGAGGTATATGGAACACATTCATGAGCTACAAGAAACCACTGGGGCATGGGCCTTTGGGATAAAGTTGTACACAACCTGTTCAGTATTGCCAAGAATAACACATTTAGTATGTTAGTAGAGGTAAGGAAAAAACTAAGGCATATGCCTCATGTTTTAAGATAAGCTGTTAAAAGTGACATCATGTACATAAGCATGGACTGGTATACAGATTAGTTTTAAAAGTCTTCTCTGGACTTTGAAACAGACACAGAATGATCTGTTGACAAAAATGCTGGACTGAGAGATTTTGGTATCAAAGAGGTCTGTGAGCCAGGACATACACAGACCTCAACAGAAGCTCTAACATTCAAATGCAAGATGATCAGGACCACACTACTAAACCTGGACACCTCATCTGTAAAGTAAAGAGGGATACCGGGAAAAAATTCTAAGGCCTCTACTAATGTTACCAACAGAAACAGAAACAAAAATTCTGAGTATTGGTTACCTTTTGGGCACCTAATATTTCCCTTGCATTTTATAGATGGATCTTGGCATTTACACATTCAACTATTTATGAATAACCAAAAGGTCCACGACATGGAAGAAATCTGTAATTTTGCTGAAATTCAAAGCTGAATTATGAATATTGCAAGGCCCATGTCAAAAAAAAATCATTTTAGTAGTAATGACTCTGGCCAACTGTCCAGCATTCTAATCTTAAGGGGCCTTTATTGTATTCTATCTACTTGGCCACCATTCCTTGGGGAAAGTAAAGTGCTATAGTAGGCTTATAAATTTGTGGTTTCAAAAGGACCCTGCTATATTTCTTAAAGTCAAGTATGTTCTAAAATTCTCCTTTAATCCAAACAAAAGCCTCAAACCTAAGTATTGATTATATCAATGGTGGTTATGGGGTATTTGGTCCTCTTAACTCCAAGTCCTCAATGCTATTTATAATGATCCGTCAAATAAAGAACATTCCCAGAAAATGTGGGGGAGAGAGGTCAGAACTAGGAACAGTAACAGATTTAAAGGTCCAACAGAAAATAATGAGTAAAAAGTATATGATGAATTTAAAACATTGTTTAAGTGACTGAAAGTTCATTTGAAATGAGGGATCAATAAAGTACCCACAAAACCAAACACATTATGCAAGTTACATTTCTTGTAGGAAAATTAAAATTAACTTTGCTCAATTATATGTGTATATAACTTAAATATAAGTATAGTTAAATAGATTATTGTACATTTAATATAGTTATGATTATTAAATATTAATATAAATATAAACTCAGGTTAGATTCAACAAATTTTCTCCTAAAACACCCTAAATCATCTTTTGTATGATATGCTCACCAGTAATCAGTGATACATAAAATTAAAATGAGGTACAATTTTCCCGCTATTTGATTACAAAAAATAAAAATACTTATAACATTTAACATTACCAAGGCTATAGTACAAAGCTCTTTTTCTAGTCTGTTATTAAAATTGTACCTTAGTGCCAGCTTTTAGATAAGTTATGAGGTAGAATTTGTCAAAACACAAATGACAAATTTAATTAACAATTATGTTTCAAGATCTCTACCATGCAGAAACACTCACAGAAGTGCATAAAAGACATGTGGTTATTCACTGAAGTATAATTTGTAATACTGAACAGTGAGAAATAAAAAAGCCTACCAATAAGGAAAATTGATTGTTCTTTTTTATGGTACTTTTATATTATGGAATACCCAATCATTCACAAGAATAAGGTAACTCCTATGGTCTGGTATGGAAGAATGTCTCTGATATGTTATTCAATAAATAAATAAAACCAATCAGAAACTAATATGGATACATGATCTCGTTTTTGCCTTATTAACCCAAGGTCTTTAAAAAATGTATACATTTGTATATTTGTATATGTGAGTACCTGTGTTTCTAGGTAAATTTTTTTTAAAAGTTTGATTTTAATAGGGGGATATATAAACCCAAGATTACTCTATAAAGAGGATGCCTAGAAATAAAATCCTTTCTTCAATCTCCTTCTATCTTTTTATCTCCTTCAAGGGCTCCCCTTTGGATCTGTCCAACTGAAAATCAGAGACCAGCGCTGCCACTGGTCAGATTCCTGGGACAAATAGCAGATCCAGAGGGCAAACAGGAACAGAGTTAACCAAATACAGAGTTAACCAAAATAAGGTAACAAAACACTACCTATAATATCATTACTATTTTTATATACATGCACATTGAAGAGCAGTATAGCTGGGTTATAATGTTACATTACAGTTTATTTTTAGATATTTTTGCTTAAATGTATTTCTTGACAAGAAATACATATAAAGTGAATGTAAATAAGATAAACAGGCACACTGACACATGCCTTTAATCCCAGCAACTCAGGAGGATGAGGCTGGATGATTGCAAATCCAAGGTCAGCCTCAGCAACTTAGTGACACTATTTCAAAAATAAAATAAAAAAGAGAATGTAAATCAGTGGTAATGCACCCCTGGGTTCAGTACTGCCAAAAAAAAAAAAAAAAGACAATAGGAATGTTTTAAAAGCTGGAAAGCAGGAAGCCAAGTGTTGACCACTTGGTAGACCTGAAAAGGCATATGTAAGACCACAGAAGAAAAAGCTGAAAACACAAGCTGGCAGCATCAGGTACATCTGAACACAAATGGGGATGTGGGTTTAACAAAATGAGAGGGATGAGGTGAAAACTGAGAAGCACATGGATTCCTAGATCCCTTTCTTTCCCTGACCCCAGAATAAACCTGGAAGTTTATTCCCTACAGAAGGTAGAAGGGGTGTCTTGCACACTTGAAGGCATTACTACAGACTCTCAGAGGGAGTAAGTGACCATAACCATACTGAATCCTGAATGCAGACACTTCAGATGCCTGGTAAGGAGAATATTTTAGTCCTAGTTAGCGCCAATAGAATTTTCTGCAATAAAAGAAATGTTCAATAGCTCTGTTGTCCATGATACTAACCACTATTTACATGTAGCTGTTAAGTAATTCAAAATGTGCTTAGTACAAATGAGGAACTGAAGTTCTAAATTAATTTTACTTAAACTGAAATAGCCACACATGGATAGTGGCTACCTGTACTGAACACTCAGCTCTAGGCAGAAAATGAACACACTTATCTGGGGGATCTGACCAGACTATGAGGAAAGATGAAAATATAAAAACACTGGGAGATTCTCTAATAAACAGTCTACTTAAATCACTCCACAGAGAGGCCAAAATCCATAAGTCTCCCCTATATCCAAGTTTCTGGTTGGCTTGTTAAGGCACCCATATTTTATCAGGAGCAGATAAAAAGGCATCTGAGGAAACACTTAAATAAGATAAACAGAAAATGGGAGACTTAAAAGAAACAAACTACTCAGTGACAAAAAAAAAAAAAGCTTCAAAGAAAACTATCTTTAACATTTTTAGGAAGAAATACTCCATCCAGGAAACAAGAATAGCCTTTCTTATGAGAAAAGTAAATAAAACAAAGAAAGGAAATATTCAGAAACAAAAGAGCAACTGGAAGTTTAAAATAGGCAAAAATGTTTACCAAAATGTTAAAACTTTGTAAGTGCTAGAAAATAAAGCTGAGAAACTACCCTATAAAATGTCAAGCAGAAAGTAGAAAGAATTTATGAGGCCAAGATAGGAGCTCCCCTTCACCAATAATACCAGGTCTAAAAAGAGAGTAGTGAGAAACTGGAGAGAAGGAAATCCCCCAGAACTGGAGAAAATGGTATTCCACATTAACAAGCCTACTGAAAGTGGGACAATGGATGAGAGTAGACACACTCAAGGCACAGTACTGTGCAGACAACAGGGGCAACTTTTTTATCTTCCATGAAACTGCTAGAGGTAAAAATAGCTGACAGGCAATGAACCAAAAATTAAACTGCCTTTAACTGTTGGACTTCCAGAGGAGCTGATGATACTCATTTTATCTGTCATAAGTACTCTGCCTTGACCTACCCCTGAGGGATAGATGGAGGGCATGGTAAATTCAGAAGCAAAAAGCCTACTCTTCCTGGACAGCCAATACCTGCAGAGTCCTGACTGTAGTGAGGCCTGTTTTCCAGGACTCACTCTCGCATGAACTTGCACACTACCTTCCCCAAGCAGAGGATCCAGTCTACTTTGAATAGTGAAGGCAGATGATCACCCTGAGACTCTGCACCTCTGGGGGCCTTCCACTAATGGTGGCAGTGTCAAGCTGTCAGAGTATGCTTATGTCTACATCTTCGCCCCTGCCACCTTTCTTTTTCCCCAATTTTTTATTTTGAGTTGAGGCAGGGATTCACTAAGTTGCTAAGGATCTTGCTAAATTGCTGAGGTTGGCCTTAAATTTGTGATCCTCCTGCCTCAGCTTCTGGTATCACAGGGATTACAGGTGTACACCACCACACCTGGCTTGGGTGATAAAATTTTAAAAGAAAAACAATGTAATGATTAGCATAAAAGGTTAATTGTCATAGGGGCATAAAGCGAGCCTGTAAGGTACTAGCAGTGTTCTATTTCTTAAGGATGGTGGTTACATGTGTGTTCAACAACAATGATTCTTAGACTACCAATAGCCAATTTGCACACACACAATATACCATACTCTCTTCTAATTATATGTTACTTTAATAAGAACAAAGAATGTTTTTAGTTTTCACTACCCTTGGCAAAAATAAGGATCAGAGCTCTCACTTTTTTCATTCAAGTTCTTCTATACATTACTCTACTTTTAAGAATAAACATGTATTTTGTGACTAAAAACATTTTAATTATAAAAATTTTAAGAACATCAATTAAACTATGATAAGATTATTTATTTGTTACAATCTCTAATCAAGTACTCTATTACCAAAAGCAATCCTTAGGAGCCTATTAAAAAAAATACATTGGACAAGTTTTTAGTTTTTCGAAGATGACTCTAAAATAAATAAGCAACATGCTTATCTTGATTTTAATGACAAAATCAAATATATAAAATAAAAATTGTGAATACTAATGTCAATTACTACATATATGCATGTATAATAACAGTCATTATTGCAAAATGATCTCTTAGCAATAAAAATTAAAATGTTTTTAACAGTTAAAACATTCATGGCCTGATTATGGAGATTTTCCTGTAATCTGTGTTCATTTAAATAGTTGAAGACAGATGCTCTTTATGTGCTACTTTTCTTGTAAGCTTAACACACAGACAAATCACATTTAGTTTTTTCACAAACATAAGTGAGATATTTATGAGCTGATTAATTTCTTTCCAATCCACATATGTATGCTAATTTGCACAACGCCATTCTGATGAACACATCTATATTTTCTTTATAACTGCTATTTAAGAGCTTATAGAAGCCTGTCTATACATCCCACAAGGATCTGTATAATTTTTTCCAGAACTTGGTAACAGAAACACATCTGTCTTGCCGGATGAAATGGTATGTTTCTTTGTCCCTCCAGTGAGAACAATATTTGTTTTCCTCTCAAGTCTCTAAGGTCAAAAGGCTCATAGCTAAATTTAACTTTTGATTCTAGAAACAAAGAGTAAGGTTATTATCTCTTTTTCCTCTTACAATCTTTTATTATCACATATGCCTTTTATTATAGGCCTCTTTAAATTCCTTTAGGAACCAAACTATTAATTTAAAATAAATTATATAGAATGTCACCATTATTATCTTATTTATCTTTAATTATTAATTTTAAAAAATCAAACCTCTATTAAAGTATGATATTGGAAAAACACTAGAAATTTTTATTTAAAAATGTATGTTAAGCTCAGCATGGTGGCCCGTAATTCCAGTGACTCTGGAGGTTGGAAGCTGGAGAAGCTCAAGTTCAAGGGCATTTTCAGCCACTTAGTAAAACCCCTGTCTCAAAATTTTAAGATAGATAGATAGATAAATGGACTAGCAATGTAGCTCAGTGGTAAAGCACACCTGGGTTCAATTACCAGTACCTTCCAAAAATTTTTATGTCAAAAATATTCTGAAGACAAAAAAAGTTACTCCTTTTATGAGAAAAACATTAGAAGAAACAAGTAAAAAAAAAATAGTAAAAAAGAACTTAAAACACTTTTCTGTATCAATTAAGCATTGGGCTAGGGATGTGGCTCAAGCGGTAGCGCGCTCGCCTGGCATGTGCGGGGTGCTGGGTTCGATCCTCAGCACCACATAAAAAATAAAATAAAGATGTTGTGTCCACTGAAAAAAAAACTAAAAAATAAATGTTAAAAAATTCTCTTTTTTTTAAAAAAAAAGCATTCATAAGGTGGGCAGAGGAAGATGAAAGGCTAATATAATTTATTATGGCATCTTTTCCTGTTTGGAAAAAATTCAGAGACAATATAACAGGAAAGGGACAAATGCTATATCATTACTTTCTTCTTAAAGCAGCCCAAGAAAATACTATTTTCCCAAGTACAAAAATAAGGTACGAGAATAGCATGCATTTTAGAGAGGTCTGAGAAGAAATCAAATCACAATTTACAAAGTCTGGTAAAACATAACAGGACAATTAAGAGCAGAATGGGGCCAAACTTCAGTTACATGTACCCAAAATGAAGCAAAGGACTTTTGCCTATTAATGGATTTTAGTCAACAAGCCTTTAACTCCCTGGGAGGAAGGCCACTGAGAGGTCTGATCTAGATAATGGTGGCTCAGGTTATGTCAAAATTACATTGTGTATCTCTTATTATCTATTTATTGATATTTGGCGAGAGAAGAAATCATATACAACTATGTGAGATTTATCTACATTCATGGTATACACAAATATTATATCTATATAAATATTTATTGTTCTCTAAACTCTGATGTAATTCTTTTATTTAAAATGTATTCAAAAGTTAGTACATAGAAAGGAGAAAGTATGTACTGTATAATTCTATTTATCTAAAGTTTCAAAACAGGGCTGGGGATGTGGCTCAAGCCGTAGCGCGCTCGCCTGGCATGCGTGCGGACCGGGTTTGATCCTCAGCACCACATACAAACAAAGATGTTGTATGTGCTGAAAAAACTAAAAAATAAATATTAAAATTCTCGAAAGAAAGAAAGAAGGAAGAAAGGAAGGAAGGAAGGAAAGAAAGATCCAAAATCAGAGAAGGAAGGAAGGAAGGAAGGAAGGAAGGAAAGAAGGAAGGAAGGAAGGAAGGAAGGAAGGAAGGAAGGAAGGAAGGAAGGAAGGAAGGAAGGAAGGAAGGAAGGAAGGAAGGAAGGAAGGATCCAAAATCAGATAAATATCTTCATAATGTTAGAAGCACAAATAATGTTATCCTGGGGAGTTATGAAGCAGGTATAGAAACTAGGCACAAGGAGCCTTCTAAGATTTTAGTAATGCTCTGTTTCTTGATCTGCTGTTGGTTACACTGAGGGTATTCACTTTATGAAAATTCTTTGAATTGTACACTTGTAATTTGTGTACTTGCATGTATATTTCAAAAATAATCAAAAAGTCATTATGTATGTCCATATATTTAATGATATTTATAAAAATAGTCATATATATATACATATATACATACACACACATAAATGTTTGGGGTTTGTTTGTTTTTATGGTCCTGGGAATTGAACCCATGGGAATTCAACCACTGAACTATATCCCCGATCTTTTCCTTTTATTTTGAGACAGGGTCTCACTAAGTTTTCCAAGCTAGCTTTGAACTTATAAACTTCCTGCATTGGCTTCCAGAGTAGCTAGGATTATAGTTATGTGTCACCTCACCTGGCAGTTAAATATTTTATAAATAATCCAATTAAGTATATGTAACTTACAAAATGAAAATATAAATGGTCAATAAACCTAAAAAGAAAAACATTTTAAGCCAATGTAAATTAAAACAACAAATCACCTCCCCAATCTCAGAAGACTGGCAAAAGTGGCTTATTCTGCCTTTGATGTTCTGGGAATTGTTGATGTCCTTGCTTTCACAGCTGGAGGGAGTATAAAGTGATTTAGCCACTTCAGAGGGCAAACTAATATAAGAAGCTTTTATAATTTTGAATATACCTACCATCACAAATTCTTTCTTTGTATCTAGCCCAGAGAAATACTCAACTACACATGAAAAAATGTTTCATTATAGCACTGTCCAACAGAAAAATTAGAACCATCAATGCTATAGGGGAATAATTAAGTAAACTGTGGTGAATCCAACACTAAGGAACACTACGTAGCAGCTGGGCAGGATGGGATCAACATGTATTTTCTAAAATGGAAGCTCTACAAGTATTGCTCACAGAAAAAGAATATGATACCACTTTTGGAAGGAAGGAACCATGCTCCCCCAAACTCTTGAAACTATGTGGTTAACATAAATAAACAGACATAGATGAGCATGGTAGTACACACCTATAGTCCCAGCTACTTGGGGGGGCTGAGGCAGGAGGACCCCTTGAACACTGGAGTTCTAAGATGGCCTAGGCAACAAAATGAGACTCTGTCTCTAAAAACAAATATAAATGTCCAGAAATCTGTCTACAAGGATCACTGCCCGCAGTAAGTATGGTCACCTCTATGGGATAGGGCAGGATATAATTGGGGATGGTGGTTCAAGGGAATAGAACCTTCCCCCCAATTAAAATATTTTTTTCTTTTTTTTTTTTTCACTTTTACAGTAAAAAGAAAAGAAGTTACAGGGAAAAGTATAAGCACAGCCAAAATAAGTCATTTTCAGTAATCCCTATGTTTCCATGATCCTGTAGTCAAAGCAAAAATAATAAAATTTTTGCTACACTTCATTAAGATAGAAATAACTTGTACCTCTTAGCCAAATGATTGTTCACCATACTCCAAGCTCGAATTTTTACAAAGTAAAAACCACTAAAGACATTAACGGAAACAGGAATGATAGTCTCTCTTCATTTTATCATTAAAACTATACTGACACTCCAATGATCCTGGGTCTAACAAAAGTCACTCAAAACCCAATTTACCTAAAAGCATTTATCTCCATTCACTTGAAGTTGAAACTGGTTTGTTTTTCCCTTCATGAGACATGAAGCTAGCCAGTCAAATGTATAATTAAATAACTAAGTGATTGATGTAGACATAAAGGCTGTCAAAGCAATCAAGGAGTATCCTGAAACTAAATCCATCCATACAAAATATTGCCCCATGAATATATAAATAAAGGTCTTTTATGGATAAATAAAACTAGCAGACAACAGTTGTTTAAGAAGTTGCACAAGATAGAATGGGCATTTCTTATTACATCCCTGTTTCCCAATCATTAAAAACTCATACTTGCACCATCAAATAATAACCATCTTTAGGCAAGATACCAGACAAAACAATACAGGGTGTCTGTGCCCTCCTATGGCACATCTAGGTGAGGAAGAGAAGAACAAACTTAAAGGTGGCAGTAAGGGAGAAAGGAAGAAAGACAGGAAAGCACACACTATAGGCCAAATTCATGAAAAAATTAGAAAATGTGATAGTTTGTGAAATCTTAGAAGTTTAGAGCTAGAATAAAATCACTACATTTTAAACATTTTTTGGTCTCAACATGTAATTCTCTCAGTCCATCAGTGAAGAAACTGAGGAAAGAAAAGGTTGAGCGACCTAGTTTGTGTTCACACTGGCATAGCCAATTGCTACAGCATCTCCTGTGACCTCTAAGAATCCCAGAAGGCTAAGCCACTGAGAAGGAATTAAGACACAAACAAGGCCTGTGCCTAGAGGAAGGAAAGTGCTCAGTTCAGCTAAGACAGAAGGCATGAAGAAGCAGACCTCATGACAGTATTTTTTAAGCTACCCACTGTAAGGTGACTGGTTAGTCAGTAAGTTTTTCCAAAGTCCAAGGGTCTTTATTAGGTTTTATCAATCTCCAAATTATTTCAAACAATATGAATTATAAATAGCAAGATTTTTTAATGAAATGTCACCAATATTTTTCTGCATAAATAGCAAGAACACTACATTTCAATAATTTCCTGTTACTAAACAACATTTCCCTATAAGACATTACAGTTAAAACCAAATACACTTAACCTAAGAACAGTACCATATGAAACCATTTCAGGAAGGCAGATTAGGGATAACAGTTAATACCTCCTAGATGTTATTTAAGTGACTACCTTCCTTTTCCAAGGATTACAGTCCTCAAAATGTTACTAAAATCCTAGATAGAATATACCCAAATGAAATAAAAACATGTTCACATAAAAGTATGTAAATGAATGCTCATAGCAGCACTATTAATAATAGTCAAAATGTGGAAAAACCCAAATATGTTTCATTTATTAAATAGATAAACAAAAGTTGTATAGCTATCCATAGATATTACAGAACAAGAAAAGGAATGAAGTACTGATACATGCTACAACATAGATGGATTTTGAAAAAACAATGATAAGTGAAAAGAAGTCAGTCAAAAATGTTCACATATTATAGGATTTCATTCATATGAAATGTCCAGAACAGGACAGGCTAAGAAACAGAAAACAATAGCAGATCAGTGGTTCCCTAAGGCTGGGGGAAGGGGGATGCGGGGAATGAGACACCACTACCAATGAGCACAAAGTTTTGTTGAGAGGGTTTAAAAAATTTTCTAAAATTAGGCAGTAGTGATAGCTGAACAATTCTGTGAATAGTCTAAAACCCAGTGACCTATATACTTTACAACTGTACAAACTGTATAAATTATATATTAAAACAAAAAATTCATTAGCCAGAAGGTTACTAACACATGAATAACTGATTTTACCCAGAAGTCACGAATGCTGAAGGAAAGAGAATTACAGCAATAACTACCACCTCAGAAATTGAGAATAAGAAAATATGCAAGGAAAGCCAGAGAACAAAGGAGAGCCAGAAACTAAATAGAAGGAAATCACCTAAGAAATAAAAGGCTAGTTAGACATTCATTGAGATTACCAATAGCTGTCCCTGTGTAGTGACTATGGTTGACTTTTTCCCCCCTCTACCTTCCCTTTATTTTTCAAATTGTATGAAAAGAGTACTTTTTTTTATATAACAACAAAATCCCAACAATATTTATTTTAATAGGAAATGTTAAAAGCCAGTATTTCTTATATTAAGAGGGTAGATAGAGCCCATCACTAATGTATATTATTAAGAGTAGGTTTAATCACTAATGAGAAGTATAAAATTTGAATTATATAATATTAAGGACACTGATCCAATGTTTTTCATAAATAAGGATTGATATTCAAATATCAATCTTTTTTTTTCCAAAATAAAATTACTGGCATTTGACTGGAATATATAAAACATCACTGTTTCCAGGGAGCATCTAACAAGTGATGAGACTAGTCTAGCAGCAGAATGCTTTCCTTCATGAAATTAAAATATTTCATATTATAAATCTTCAAAACAACACAAACTTCCCACATTATTTCTAAGATCCATAGGTATGTTATTACAGTTAATGAAAGACTTTTTTGTTACAGATTAATATAAACTGAATGAACATACCAACATTTTATCAAGTAAAACAAAGACAATTATCGTTCACAGTACTTATTCTTTTAATAGATATAAGCAAAATGAAGAAAATACTTAAATCAGTTTCTTAAAATCTATTGTGTTTTATTTATATATGACAGCAGAATGCATTACAAATCTTAATTCACATATAGAGTACAATTTTTCATATCTCTGGTTGTATACAAAGTATATTCATACCAATTAGTATCTTCATACCTGTACTTTGGATAATAATGATCATCACATTCCCCTAATCTCCATCATGTGGGATTAGGCCCCAACTTCCTTTAATAATTCTCCTGTGGCACAAGAATTAAAATTAAGAATCAATAAATGGGATGGACTCAAACTAAAAAGTTTCTTCTCAGCAAAAGAAACAATCTGTGAGGTGAATAGAGAGCCTACATCTCAGGAGTAAATCTTTACCCCTCACACATCAGATAGAACACTAATCTCAAGGATATATAAAGAACTCAAAAAGCTAAACACCAAAAAAACAAACAACCCTATCAATAAATGGGCCAAGGACCCAACAAATACATGAATAAAATGTTCATCATCACTAGCAATTAGAGAAATGTAAATCAAAACCACCCTAAGATTTCATCTCATTCCAGATAGAATGGCAGCATTATGCATATACACAACAATAAGTGTTGGTGAGGATGTGGGGAAAAAGGTACACTCATACACTGCTGGTGGGACTGCAAATTGGTGCAGCCAATATAGAAAGCAGTATGGAGATTTTTTGGAAAATTGGGAATGAAACCACCATTTGACCCAGCTATCCCTCTCCTCAGTCTGTACCCAAAAGACTTAAAAACAGCATACTTCTGGGACACAGCCACATCAATGTTTATAGCAGCACAACTCACAATAGCTAAACTGTGGAACCAACCTAGATGCCCATCAATAGATGAATGGATAAAAAAAAAAAAAAAAAGTGGCATATATGCAGCAATAAAAGAGAAAAAAATCATGGAATTTGCAGGTATATGGAGGGAGTTAGAGAAGATAATGCTAAGTGAAGTTAGCCAATCCCAAAAAAACCAAATGCAGAATGTTTTCTTTGATATAAGGAGGCTGATTCATAGTGGGATAGGGAGCAGAAGCATGGGAGGAATAGAGGAACTCTAGATAGGGCAGAGGGATTGGAGGGGAAGGGACTGGGCATGGGGTTATTAATTACGGTGAAATACGATGTGTTGAGAGCCATAGCCGAAGGGGCCCCAGCAAACTTCCAGCTGCCAGCAAACCTCCAGCTGCCAGCTGATGATTGGCTCACAGTGGCCCCAGCAAACTTCTAGCTGCCAACTGATTGGCTCCTCTGCGGTGATGCTCATTGGGCTGTTTCCCCCGCCCTTTCAGACTATGGAGCTGCTCATTGGGGGACTTTTTTTGGCTCTGCCCACACGACCCAGCCAATTGGCCTCAAGAGCAGGAGGAATGGGGGAGGTTGAGAGGCTTGTGGGAAGCCGGTGGTGGCAGTTGGGCTCTGAGGGTTTTTCTGAGGAGCTGTGTGGAGTGGTGTGTGTGTTCTAAAAATAAAGTTCGTTTCTTTTGACAAGTGGCTCCTGAATTGTGCCCAGCCAGACTGCGGCAATGATGATCATTATTAAAATCTATTCTTAACATGGCACAAGGTAGATAACCCATAGATGTATTTGAGGGTTTGGTCCCCTAGAATTAACTGTAATGTTAAGTTATGTACATCTACTTTCCTGAAAAAAGAAGGCCTTTTATCAGAGGGGTCTATAACTCAAGAGTTAATATACTGTTTCTACCAGGCATGACAGCACACACCTCTAATCCCAGCTACTCAGAAGGCTGAGACAGGAGAGAGCCTAAATTTAAGACCACTGGAGCCTAAATTTAAGTCAACTTAACTTAGTGAGACCCTGTCTCAGAATTAAATAAAGAGGGGTGTGCTGGGGATGTAGCTCAGTGCAGGACAGGGGTGGGAGATACAGAAACTATTGCTTTAGAAAAACAATTCAACATAAGCCTAAAATAGTCTTCTGGAGTCATTTTTAAAACTCTCATGAAACTACTGTGTAATTTTTATTCATGAAACCGATTTATCAACTTAATAATTAATAAGTATCAACTTAATGAGGTAGAACCAAAGACAAATAATATACAGTCACCATTCTAGATAATAACTATAAGTTATAAAGTTAAAAACCCAAAACATAATGAAGAAAAGGTAGAAATAAGTGATCTGTTACTTAAAAAAATTACAGAATACATTATTACATTGTGTTTTATCTGAGATTTCATAATTATTATTTAATACCTCATAAAGGAAATCAAACAATTTTTAATTCAAAACACTTTTTTTTTGGCTTATTCTGAAAGATTGTGATTGGGTTTCACTTCTTGTACAAAAGTGTATTTTGTTCAAATAACAGGGTTAATATCTGAAACATCTGCTTTTCTATTAAAACATTACTTCTGTGATCCATTTTTTCCACAGACTAGCAAAAATCAAAATAAATAACAGATGGAGACTGACCCTAGAACTCTCTTCATGTATTTTAAAATATTTCATGTAGCATGTTCTTACCATTAAAAAATAAAAACATAAATGGAGAAATTAACATGAATGTCAATAAAAATAATTCGATTGGTAACAAAAGCTCATGATGCCTTAATAAAAAGGCAGCTGATATTCATAAGATTTTTTTAAAATTCTTTATAAGATCTACGAACCTAAGTATGTTATTTGATGAAGCAAAGAAGGCAGTTTTCAGAATATAGGATGTAACCATTAAAATATTATGAGAGACATCTCTGAAAATTCAATTTAAAAAGCACACTGCCTATAAAATCATCTATCATAGAAATTCATAGTTCAAAGAGGCATTAGAGATAGTGGTTTGAAAATCTTTTGGGCCATGGAATCCTTTCTTCAATAATTCCACCATGAAGACTCATAAAACAAATAAAAACATCAGATTTAATTAAGAACTGCCCCTTTACACTAGACCTTACTCCTCATATCTGCCCGACCTCTCCTCATTAGGGGGTGTTAACATCATTTAAAACTAGCAGCCCAGACAAAGTCTTGGCATTCTAGATGAGTTAATAGAGATCCTGGATTCCCTGCTAATAGTTTCTTTTCCTTTCCTTTTTACTAAGACAATCTCTTGATAGTTTGTTTACTTATAGAATCTCCATTTAAAGTTGGTCACAAAGGCTTTTTCTGCATCTATTGAGATAATCATGTGATTCTTGCCTTTAAGTCTACTGATGTAATAAATTACGTTTATTAATTTCCAGTATGTTGAATCAATCTTGCATTCCTGGTATGAATCCCACTTTATCGTTGTGCACTATCTTTTTAATGTTTTTGTATGCAATTTGCTAGTATCTAGGTTAAGAATTTTTGCATCTATGTTCATCAGGGATATTGGTCTGAAATTTTCTTTCCTTGATATGTCTTTGTTTGGTTTTGGTATAAAGGTGATACTAGCTTCATAGAAAGAGTTTGGAAGGGTTCCCTCCTTTTCTATTTCATGGAATAACTTGAGGAGGATTGGTGATAATTCTGTGAAGGTCTGATAGAACTCTGATGAGAATATGCCTGGTCCTGGGCTGTTCTTTCTTGGAGGCTTTTGATGGCATCTTCAATTTCAAATTACTTGAAACTGATCTGTTTAAATTTTCTGATTCAATTTGGGTAGGTCATATGTCTTTCAAAATTTGTGAATGTCTACATGGACATCATTATCCAAAGTACATGTATGAAGACTTGAAGTGGGTGTCAACATACTTTACATATAAACTGAGATATGAAAAAATATGGTATATATGTATAATAAGAATTGTAATGTAAAAAAAACAAAGTACATGTATAAAGGCATGAATTGGCGTGAACATATTCTATATATGAAGATATGAAAAATTGTATTCTATATGTGTAGTAAGAATTGTATGCATTCCACTGTCGTGTATTTAAAAAAGTAAAATCAATAAAACTAAAAAAAAAAGAAGACTTCGTATTTGACTAGATTTTCTATTTTATTCAAAATTGTTTTTAATTACTGTCTATATTTCAGCAGTACTCATTGTGATATTTCCTTTTTTAATGCGAATTTTAGTACTTCAAAGTTTTCTCCCTCTCTTCATTAGTTTGGCTAAGGGATTTATCAATTTTATTAACTTTTTTTGTTCTCAATTTCTTGGATTCTTTTGTTTCAATTTCAACTTTGATTTTAAATTATTTCCTGTCTTCTACTGCTTTTGGTGTTGATTTATTCTTCTATTTCCAGGATTTTGAGGTGTAATGTTGGGTTATTTATTTATTGACTTACTATTCTTTTAAGGAATGAACTCAATGGAATGACCTTTCCTCTTAACACTGTCTTAGCATCCATTTATGCTCAAAACACACACAAAAAACTAGGGTCAGTAGGAACATACCTCAACATTGTAAAAACTGTATATGCTAAACCCCAGGCCAACATGATTCTAAATGGAGAAAAACTGGAACAAGACAGGGATGCCATTTTTCACCATTTCTACTCAACACAGTCCTGGAAACTCTAGCAAGAACAATTAGAATAAAAAAATTAAAGGGATTCAAATAGGAAAAGAAGAACTCAAACTATCTCTATTTACCAATGACATGATTCAATATTTAGAAGACCCAAGAACTCATCAATGAATTCAGCAAAATAGCAGTATATAAAATTAACCACCATAAATCAATTCCATTCCTATATATCAGTGATGAATCAACTGAAAGAGAAATTAGGAAAACTAGTCCATTCACAATACCCTCAGAAGAAAAAAAAATATTGGGGAATCAATCTAACAAAAGAGGTGAAACACCTCTACAATGAAAACTACAGACCACTAAAGAAAATTTTTGATGAAGACCTTAGAAGATGGAAAGACCTCCCATGCTCTTGGACAGACAGAATTAATATTGTCAAAATACCATACAACCAAAAAGCATTATACAGATACATTAATACAATTCCTATTAAAGTCCAAAATGACATTCTTCATAGAACTAGAAAAAAGCAATCATAAATTCATTTGGAAAAATAAGAAACCCAGAATAGACAAAACAATTCTTAGCAAGAAGAGTGAAGCAGGAGGCATCACAATACCAGACCTTAAAACATACTACAGAGCCATAGTAACAAAAATGGCATAGTACTGCCATCAAAACAGACATGTAGACCAATGGTATAGAATAGAAGACAGGAAGACAAACCCACATAAATACAGTTATCTGATACTAAAAAAGGGCCAAAACCATTCACTGGAGAAAGGACAGCCTATTCAACAAATGG
Source organism: Marmota flaviventris (assembly GCF_047511675.1). Classification (NCBI taxonomy): domain Eukaryota; kingdom Metazoa; phylum Chordata; class Mammalia; order Rodentia; family Sciuridae; genus Marmota; species Marmota flaviventris. The sequence continues at coordinate 23,438,021 of NC_092511.1, read as the reverse complement.
TGCTGGGAAAATTGGAAATATGCATGTAACAAAGTGAAATTAAACTCAAAGTAGTAAAGCATGCCTGGATTTAATTCCCAGTTTTAGAGAAAAAAAAAATGAAAAGTTTTGTTTTTGATTTGGCTTTTATTTGAGTGATTCCTCAGGGCTGAGCAGGGAGAGACGAGAACTGGACAGAGGACAGTATGTGTGATATCTCCTGTCCCTGAGGTGGGCAGGTCTTTGTTAGGTCCAAGGAATTGAAATAAGATCCAGATTAGAGTTTTTATTATAATATACCAACTGCAGAGTGTTACAATAAGAACATATTCTCTCTATAGCCCTGTAGAGGGAGGATACTAGGTTTTTTAGTTAACCCTAGTCCACTGTATTTGCATATCACACATTACATACAATGTATAAATCACTCTCCTTTGACTCTTGCAGCAACCTAAAGGTAAAAATATCACAGAAAGATGGGAACTTTACAGTGAAAAAATGAGTCTGCACACAAGGTCACAAAGCCAGAAAGTAAGAGTTCCAGAGTTAACATGTGAAGGTACAGGACATTCTCCAGGGTTACCACACAAGTCTCTGCACATCCATCAACCACCACTACCCTAAAAAAGACCCTAAGAAACTGCATGAACTGAGAGTCTGTGTGCCAGGGCAGTCAGGCTGAGGGCACAGGTGCTGGTACCACCTTGAAGACTTCCCTTGGCCCTCATATTCATCAGAGTGGCCCCAACATCTAATCTACAGCTAGAGACAAGGTATAACTGCCTCTTTTAAAAGAAAATTGTTTTCATATAAATTTTAGAAAAACCATGACACAAAAGTTTTATGCCTACTGACTGCTCAGAGTAGTTCTCTAGGATTCAAGCTCTGCCAATAACCATGGGTGTGTGATGCCAAGAACAGAATCCCAAGCCATTCCATATGCCTCCTCTACCCTTTCACAGCCACCTTAACTTTCTTTACCAAAGAAATGAAAAGGTTTGGTCTAAATCAGCGGCTCTCAAAGGGACAGCATTACCCACTGGAAACATATTATGGCTTTTTCTTCTTCATCTTTTTTCCTTTTAGCATAATCATATCCTGCATTGTATTTTTTAATTATTTTCCTTTTATTTCTCCATATTTCAGTTAGAAAGTCTACACTAAGTTAGAAAATATTGACTCATTTTAATTATGGGGCAAAAAATTTCATTAATTAGGAATTTCATTTCAGGATTCTTCAGGAGAACATTGGAAATATTTATTATAAAAGGGGGACTTTGGGTTACACAGAATTAAGAACAGAATAGATGATTTCAAAGCTTCCTTCCAATTTTTTTAACTAATTCTATGAATATTCTGAACACTAATATTGAGACAAAGAATACTGCTAAAGACGGTCTACATGAGAATTTGTGGGCAAGAAGAAAAAATTAAAAATCTGTTTCTGCACTTGATTAAATAATTAAATTTGTAGAAAAGCAATTATATTCTACTGTTTCAGATGCTATATATCAGAACATTGTGTGGTTTATTTTTAAGAAAAGGATCAAAATATCAAAAAGAAAACCAATCTTACAGTAAGGGCTTTTAAGTTCAAAAGGAAGCCCTGGAGTTGGCAAAGAGTCACCCCAATCATCAAATCCCAAAATGACATTTATGAAATGGTCATAATATGAAATAAACACCAAGATAAAATGAACTAGATTTAGTGTAGGCCTCTCTACCTCAAAACAGAAATCGATGACATATTTCCAAAAGAAATTATCAAAAACTATTAAAACAGAAAGGTGATGCTGAGGATCAACCTTCTCATGGAGAAGTGTGGAGTAGGGTTCCAGGTATCAAGAGGACACGATATTCCTTTACCAAGCCATTCCAAAAATTACTACAGACAATATTATTTATAATACTTTTAAAAAATTGATTAAATGCTTACTGTAGGCCAGGTCCCTAAAGATACATATTTGATGTGTGTGTGTATATATGTGTGAGTATGTATTTATAAAGACTAACACATATATACATAAGTGTATATCAAAAAATTTAATTTTCACAAAATCCTTCAAGATAGATGTCCACTTATGAGGAACATGAGGTTTTTAAAACATTAAGTAATAAGGATTTCCAGAGATCAGAACCATGTGGAACAAAGTCTTTAAAAAGTAGCCTAAAAACCTGAGTTAGGGGAAAATAAAATTGTCAAAGATTATGTAAACTTGACTCTAAAAGAGACCAACTAAGATTCACCTGCCAAAAGAATCCAGCGAAGATTTACCTACCAACATAATATTATATATGAAACTGTTTTTTAACTACCTGTTTCCTCTAAATGCTAAGCACTTCCAACATTATCCTACTGATATTTCCCATATTTTATCTTATTTGACAAATACTTTAAGATATTCATCTGATTTGACAGTCCCCATTAATCCAGTCTATGAAGGAAGAAATGGAAAACAGACCAGTGGTTGCTGAGGAACAGGAAGAAGATGCATCTATAAAAGGACAGCACAAGGGAATTTTCTGGAGTGAAGGAACTGTTCCATATGGTGACTATGGGTTACAAAAATCCATACATATCCGCACATTCACAGGTATACACCAAAAGACAAGTCAGCTGCATTCCTGAATAGCATGATTTAAACATGTCTGAAAAAGAATATTTCTCCCGGACTTTATTTTCATTCAATGACAGAGAGTATACTTTCAATTCATAAAATAAAATGACCTTGGGAGAACATCATGTCCTTTGCTACTTCAGTTTTTAATACAGATTCCAATGAAACGTTGTAAATTATCTTTTTAAATATATTAATAGGCTATGTTGGTATATTAATATTAAAAAAATAAGTTACTATAACAAAAGTTGGAAAAAATCTATGAAAGTTACTACATTCCAGATTTGTTTATAAGAGCCACAACATGAAAGTCTACATTAAGTAATTTATTAAGTCTCCACTCAGTAAGTAAACAGAAAATTCACTAAGTATTGATCTCCATAATACGCTAGATATTACTGTGTTCTTTTTAAACTGTCTTATTTCATTAAGCAATTTACCATGCCCAGAAAGAAGGTATCTTTCCAATTTTACAAAGAAAAAACACAGAGTTCAGCAAGTTAAACAAGTAGCCCACTGGTGCTGGAAGAAAGTAGTGAAACCAAGAAAGCCAGACCTTTAAAATAAGAGAGAGTTATTGTGTGCCCAGAAAATAAAAATATATAAATTCACAACATGTTAAAATTTTAAATGAAATTAACAAAGTCAATGAAAAAACACTGATTTTTCATTTCTACAAACAGACCAGTATCAAGTATTAGGTAGGTGATATAAAATGCTTCTAACCAGGAAGTCTAAGATAATGCTAGCAAACCAGTTTCATGAACTAGACTTAACCAGCAATGAAGAAAGTAAGCTCTTCAGTATTTCATACTACCAAGAACTGAAAACATCTAGGATTTTAAGCCAATAACATAACTTATTAGTGATGTTCACCTAATAAGCAGTAATTCAAGGGTAAAGTATCTGTGATATTATGGTATATATTTTTTAGGTTTTACCCATGGTTCCTGGCTCATAACTAACTCCCTCCTGAATGCAAGCCATAGAAACTAGTATCTCTCTTCCTCAAATCAAGTCTCAGAAGTCTAATTGTGCCCCAACCTACTGCCTTGGAACTGGCCATAAAGAAATTCTCTGACCTACCATTCTCCACAGTAGGTCATAGGAGCCTCCTATTTTCAAAGGAAGAAAGAACACTGCAGCAAGAAGACATGAATCTGAATTGCTGGGTTTCCCTATCCAGACTATTAATAATCATGTCTATGAAACTAAGTCTGCACAAAAATTCCAAAAGACAGGGTTCAAAGAGCTTCTGGACACCTGAATAACTGGAGGTTCCTGAAGGATGGTACATCCTAAGAGAGCATGAAAACTCCATACCACTTCCACATACCTCACCCTATACACCTCTGCATCTGTATCCTTTTTGATACCCATTATAATAAAACAAGTTAACTGAATCCAAGGAGAGAGTTGTGGGAATCCCAATTTGTAGATGCTTGGTCATAAGCACAGGTAAAACAACTCAGAGCTTGCACCTGGCATTTGAAGTGGGGGTGTTGGGTTTACATTAAGTCCTAAAGACTGAGCCCTCAACCTGTGGGATCTGATGCTGTTGGGTTTACATTAAATCTTAAAGACTGAGTCCTCAACCTGTAGGATCTGATGCTATCTCCAGATACAGAGTGTTACAACTATAGATTAGAAGACATCCAGTTGGTGCCTGCTACCAGATTGCTTGCTTGCTTGCTTGCTGGTGGAGAGAAATTCCCATACCTTTTGGGGTCACAGAAGTCTTCTGTTGAGAGTTGTAGTGTGAAAACAGAGGGGGGGAAAAAAACAGATTTTCTGATACCGGTATCTCTCTGTAACTTTAAATTTCTTAAGGAATCCAAATTCCTACTCCTAGAACTCAAGGTGTTTCAGGGTCTTGAGTAGGTGGAATTTCCCACCTACTCAGCTTCCTAACAACTGAAGTCTTCCTGTGTCCAAGTTCAACTGATATCTCCTCCTGTCTAAGCATTTGCTCATATACCCACTCCACTCCACCTAAGGAAAGTCAAGGCACCCTACAAGACCAGCTTGATTCTCAGCCTCTACTGTAACCCTTCCCACAGTACTAGTTCAGATCAGTTTCCTTCTTTCCCTGGAACTCCTGTAAGACTTATTTTCCATTCATCGTTATTGTATTGAGTTGATATCTAACCCACTGTTTTTTCCTGTGTCTTATTTTTTTTAGGACAAGAACCTGTGTCATCTACTGTATCAACCACAGCATTTCACACCTAATGGATAGCCAGAAAATAAATAAAAATATGTGTGTGTGTGTATACACATTTATATATATTTTTACACATGCCCATAGATGAAAATAATTAACAAGGTAACATTGTTTTTAAATTTTGGTGTGCATTTTACACTTAAACATACTTATATATATATATATATATACACACACACACAAAATATATATATACACACACATATATATATACATATATATACATATATAAACATATGTATTTAAGTTTTATGTTACAAATTACTTTAAGATGATACTTAAACATATGAATATGATATATATATATAATATAAATATCAAATACATGCTCAATCCAGGCACAGCATTAGTCCCAACCTCCCCACCCCCATTTTTTAAAAATTAAAGCCTAAATGATAGTTTATAGGCACAGAAAATCCAATGGCACATTCCTCTATTTCCTTTTGCTACCTCTCATTTAAATTACAAAAAGTTTATTTGTTAATATTTGGCCATATACATTTCTCCCTGAAAGTCTAGGCATACCTTCTACAACATTCAAAATTTGCTGAATACCACCACAATGCAATTAACAAGCTGAAATTGAGGCATAGATGGCCTAACCAATAAGCACTCACCATAAACAAAAAGTATTCACACTGAGAAAAAGAAGAATACATCTATAAATATAAATATAAGCTAGTACTAAGGCCATCTCCTAAGCTAAAAAAACAAAAGTCCAATAGGTTATCCATGCACACACTACTACTGTGCATAATCATTAAGATTTAAAAAATAGATAAAATCATGAGATCACCTAGTTAAACGAAGCAGTACAACACAGTGGTTAGCAGCACAGGCTCTAGAGCCAAACTAAATTGTCTTGAACTAACTCCATTACTAACTATATTACGTTAAAAGCAAGTAACTTAACCTCACTATGGCTCCATCAGTAATAACAGCATTTACCTTAAAGGTTATTATTAGTATTAAGAAAACTAACTTGTAATGTTTTGAACAACCCACAATAAAAAATTTAAAAAAAAAATTGTGCAACATAAAAAAAAAAGAAAACTAACATATGTAAAGGGCTTAAAAGAATGTTTCACATATGGTAAATACTGAATAACTATATTACTGCACACAGCACAAATAAAGTTATTGTTTTCAATTAATTAATCAAATATATACTTCATCCATAGTCAAATAGGAGGTACTATGTTTACAGATATACTTAGCTTTATTAGATATACACTATGTTTCCTATTTTATTAGATTAGTTCCTTGCCCATAAGAACCACGCCTTCTCTCTCTCATTTAGGACTCTCTACAACAGCACTATCTAGGGGAAATATAACATGATTTCAAATCTAATAGCCACATTTAAAAAGAATAAAGAATATACTTAACCCAATATATGTAAAATATTATAATTTCAAAATGTAAAATGATAAAAATAATAATTAACAGGATTACACTGTTTTCATATTAAGTTTTCAAAATTTGGTGTATATTTTACACTTACAACATATCTCAATTTGTACTAGCCACATCATAAATGCTTACTGTTTAAACTACATGTTTAAACCTATAAAATCTTCATACTGTATTAAAATACTTTTGTTCACAAGAAGTATCAAGAATAAGTTCATTATAATTTATGATTTTAAAATCTTAGATTTCTCCAACAGAAAGCACTTTTAGGGCCTAGTTTCTTGAAGCTCTTTATTTCATAAAGAACCCCAGAGAGGTAACCTAAACTTATCATCAGTAGGGGTTCTGGGAGACTCTCTGTTTTGAATCCAAGGCCCTCCTATGATGAAATTTATTCCTCTTCAACATCAAGACAGCCCCTACATTAGCTGAGCCTGTGGTCAGACTGTTCAGGACTGAATCCCAGTTCAACTACTTAATAACTGAAGCTTCCAAACTGTTTCCTTTTCAGTTGGAAAAATAGGAGTGATAATAGCATTACCTACAAATCAAGGGGGTGTTGTGAAGTCTGATGAGTTGATATATATAAAGCATTTGGAACAGCAATTGGTGCCTTGTACACGTATTTTATAAATATTGGTGATTATTAGTTATTAAAAGCAGATTGATACAGCTATATTAAGATGCATCTGTTTGGATTTAGACACAAATACTTCATTTTATATGTAAGATTACATCCAGCTTTTTGCAATATGTTTTCAAAAACAATGTGGATTGTTTGTGTACAAGCAGCCCGAGTTCTGACTGGCTCTCTTCAGGCCAGGCTGAAGCCACTGCATCTTGTCTATGTGTTAAGAAGTTGTGAAACAGCACTACTTCTACTTGAAATGGAAATTTGTCCCTTTCTTCCTCATTAGGTCTAGGAAGATAAAGAAGATAAAACTAAATTTGCTTTTGTTTTACTCAGACCATGGGAGTTGTATTCTCTGCAAAAGGGAGAAAATGGCTACCAGAACCACCTCTAAAATAAAAATCTAATCAGGAGTGGTGGTGCACTCCTGTAATCTCAGCAGCTGGGGAGGCTGAGACAGGGGGATCTCGAGTTCAAAGCCAGCCTCAGTAAAAAGCATGGGCACTAAGCAACTCAGTGAGACCCTGTCTCTAATTAGAAAATACAAAAAAAAAAATTGGCCTGGGATGTGGCTCAGTGGTCTGAGTTCATACCATAGATAGATAGATAGATAGACAGATAGATAGACAGACAGACAAGAATAAAATAATGAAAAAATCTGTTTTTAACCAGATTAAGACACTTGCCAAAGTCACAGAGTAAGGTAGTAGCAGAGATAGAACTAAATCTATAGTCTAAGTGTTCTGGACTCCACAGTAGGGTGAGATCATTTGATAACATATCATCAGTACAAGACTGGTCCAGTGACAAATTTGATTACAGATGGAGAAAAACCAATTTGATTTTTACTCAATACAATATAAATTTAGTGTCAATAATCTTAAACAGAGCAACAGGTTCTAAAGAATTGCTTAGGGTCAACGAGAAATTGCCTTTAATGAGCTTCATTTGTTAATTCCTTAAGGAAAAACAGTAATGGTACTAGAAGAAGATAGAAGACAGAATTCAAGATTGCTGAGAACCTAATATAATCCTTGCACTGAATGCTACATAACTCTGGACCCTAAGACCCTTTCTAGCTCTAAAATTCTTGGTATCTAGATAAAAGAATCTAAACTCACATAGCCAAAGTGGGTGGGATCTAGATACAAAAGACTTAAGGGATGCTAAAAATCACTACTACCAAAGGAAAAAAAGATAATATCTAGGAGTCAGAATCTGAAAAGGCAGGATCCATAGAGATATCTTAAAACAGCCAAGTTGTTTTGAATATAATCATTAAAAAAGAAAACAGAAAGCAAGCATAATTCCAAGGTCAATGCTATCAGGCAACTGCATGTTAGTGAGGGATATGGCTGCAGAGTCAGCAAAATCTCAGTCCCAAATTAATCATTACTGAGCATGAAGCCAACATTATCTTTTCCCCCAAGTTACAAATGGATAAGAATCCAGGGTTAGTTTAGCAGCAAGCTATAGACTACACATACTTGACCAGATTTTAACAGTGGAGAATATAAAAATTTACCAAGTACTCTGATATACATTTACTAATATTCATAATGACTAATGCGTTTCACAATCTCCAGGCCTAACTGGGACATAATTTATGTGATTTTTCTGTAGTACTACAATTCTAATGAGAGCAATAAGAAAAAAGTGTTTTCCATGAAGGTGATGCTGAAGACCTCTAAAGCCTTGATGGTTTTCTTTTAAACAGTTTTACTGATATATGATTCAAAGACCATAAAACCTATTCATTTAAAGTGTCTAATTCAATGGTATGATTTTTGTTACATTCAGAGTAGTACAAACATCCCAAAGTTGATTTAGAGCACTCGCATCCTTCACCTTAGTGTGGGAATGCTTGTAGTCACTCTACCTCAGAAGTTCTTTCTCTAGGCAGCCACAAGGTTTTTTACTCACCTGGTTTAGGTCTTGGCCCAAAAGTCACTTTCTCAGAAAGGTCTTCCCTGGCCAGGTGCGGTGGTATACTCCTGTAATCCCAGTTACTCAGGAGGCTAAGGCAGAAGAATTATGAGTTTGAGAACAGCACGGATAACTGGGGAGAGACTGTCTTAAAATATAAAATTTTTAAAAAATGGTTAGGGATGTAGCTCAGTGGCAGAACACCCCTATGCTCCAATCCAAAGTATCACAAAAAAATATATAAAAATAAAAAATGTTAAAAGCATTCCCTGATTGTGATGTAAAAATGGTAACACCAACCTGTATCACACACTTCAAGCACCAACCACATGGCCTGTTGCCCTTCGACCCATTACCCCACCTTATTTCTCCAGACAGTGATCACATTCAACATTCCAAATGCTTTATTTATTTTCTATAAACTCCTAAGAGGCAAAGCTTTTTGTCTGTTTTATTCAATACTATACCACCCCCCACCCCCACCCCCTCAGGCCAATCACATCACTCTTGTAAAAGCTTAGTATCTGTGGAAAGGAGAAAGGAGGAAGGAGAGAAAAAGGTGGCTTCACTATTACAAAGGACACTATCTTCAATTTACCTTTTAAATTATGAAGTTTCTATAACTTTTCATCTTTATATAAGAAAGCCAAATCAGAAAAATTAAAACAAATGAAGTTAACCAAGTTTGAACCACTGCAGACATCTATGCTTTAAAGATTAGTTTCCAATTTTTCATTCCTTCTATCTCCACAGTGTTTTAGTTTTGTTCCATCATTCAAAGGCCCACTGTCTATGTGAGAAAGGCAAGCTACATGCATACCGTCTTTTATTTCTGCCATTTTAGTTTTTTAAAAAGTGAATAGCAAATACTATGTCATATCATATAATTGTTAAAAAATGATAATCTAAAAAAGGAGAATAGTAAACTACCTGCTAGAAGAAACTATGTTAACTCAAGTAAGCGTAACTAAGATAATGGCTAACACACTACTTTACTTTTTGCATATGTTGATATTCATAGGGTGGTGAGGATGGCATAGGTTCACAGGACAACTCTCCACCCTCTGACCTTCAACATATGATTAAAATAAAATAAGTCAAAACTTAACAACAGTATTCCATAAAAGTGACGCCTCACTTTTATGGAATACTGTTGTTAAGTCTGGCTACATTTTGGGAAATACTAAGAGAAGATAAAGTTGGTTAGGTCAATGGTTTCCAAATACTAAGCTGAAGATCATTTCCCAACTTGTATCAAAATTTTTACTAGTCCACAATGAAATGAGAAAAATAAATACAAGTTTTAACTTGTTAATAATGCTAAATTATTATATTATGTATTTATAATCCAATTCTTCTATTATTTACATGTAACATCATAAAAAAATATTTTTAAATGTGTCAGTTAAGGCTGTTAGCCATTTTTTCTAAGATAATGTCCTTTCCTGAATACTAATGAATTCAGTATTTATCCCATAGGCAACAGGAATTTATTTTTACTCTCAAATTTATTATGTATTTTTAATGCCTTAATATTTTGTAACAAGGCTGTATTGCTTTAGAAATTAGAAAAGACATTCCTAAATAATCATAAGGATTTAAATATAACAAAAGTTGCTTGAGGCCAGGCACGATGGCACGTGCCTGTAATCCCAGTGGCTCGGGAGGCTGAGGTAGGAGGAAAGCAATTTCAAAGCCAGCCTCAACAACATAGTGAGACCCTGTCTCTAAATAAAATATTAAAAGGGCTGGGAATGTGACTAAGTGGTTAAGTGCCCCCTGGGTTCAATCCCCTGCACCAAAAACAAACAAACAAAATACCTTGAAGAGTGGACAAGAAGGCTTACTAGCCCGTGCATATAAACTATATTCAATATATATATGCTTAAAAAACTAAAGAAATTAAATGAATCTAAAATCAAGCCCTTATATAAACATGTAACATAGGGGCTGGGAATGTGGCTCAAGCGGTAGCGCGCTCGCCTGGCATGCGTGCGGCCCGGGTTCGATCCTCAGCACCACATACAAACAAAGATGTTGTGTCCGCCAAAAACTAAAATAATAAATATTAAAAAAAAAAAAATCCGAGGTAGTAAGATATAAGAAATCTTCACAGTATATATTAAAAAAAAAAAAAAAAAACATGTAGCATATATAACAAAACCAAAAAGGGGAGTTTAAGGAGGCAGTTAACAAGCTTAAAAACAATCTGCTCTGGCAGTAATTCAAAAGTTCCTTTTCTAAAATACTGTAACCTAAAAATGTCACAATACTCTATTTTTCTAATTACTTGCTATTGGTTGGAGGGGGAAAAGTCTAACTGCGATTTAAAAAGCAATGAAGAAAAGATTTTTACTAGAGAAATTCAATGTCATCTTCCAAAAAGATGAGATTAAAAATAAGAATTTTATTTGCAATATAGAAGTGTTAAATTTGAACACTAAAAAAACTGAACAGGAAGTATTCATTGGTCAATGGAAATATGAGTTTATTAAAGTCAGAAAGCTAATTCCTTGCTCTAGTTAAAACATAGCTCTATAAGAAAATCAATTCTTCCATCTTTCTCCCTATGAACCAATAATGGCAAAAACTTTTGAAAAAGATGGCATTGCACAGCACACCTCCTTGCCAGTGGAGAGAAAGAAAGCTGTCAGAAAAATTAAAACAGCTCAAACTTCATTTCTGTAGTGTATTGCTTCAATAAGTTCCAAACAATTGTGTAAATGTTAGCCATACATCTTTCCAGTCAGTTTAGAATTATTCAGCTATGGGAGACCAAACCAAATGAAGCCAACCATGCATGGAAAACATCTGCTGATAATTTCTACAGTTAATGGTTTCCAATAGTAGTATATATCTCTTATCAGAATGCTTTCCATGGAACAACTTCAAGTATTCATTGGTGAAAGATCAGACTGAAGCTAAGTGGAATTATTATCAAATACCACTACTACCACATAGCAATCTGCTAATATCTGGATAATTTAATTACTCAGGTTCTAAACTTTTTGCTTAAGTTAGAGTTATTGTTTTTTAAAAATTACATACATACACATACACACACACACCACTACCACAATAAAATATTTGAAAAGTTATTTCTACAAATAAAGAATTTCAGGGCACTGAAAATTAACCACACATTTGGAAAAATGAAATCATATTTGATAAATAGTTCAATTCAGTTATTTGAAAATGAAATTACTTTTTTAAAAGAATGTCTGGCCAATATGATACTAAATACTATATTCTCCTAAAAATGTGCACATAGTTATGCACTTTTATCATACCAGTTCTATTCGTATTAAAATTTAATGGCTAAGACTTACAGAATGGACAACCAAACTTTAGCTTTCTCCTAAACTTAAAAATCAGAACTGAATTAGGGATTTTATTCTAGACAACAGTTCTTATAATGCTTTTCTAGTGCTATTTTCTTAAAATTATATTAGAATAATGCTGGTTAATGGCACAATCAATATGTATGGAGACGGGGGTTTTATTTTGGCTTTTCTTATGCAGTCTTTATTTGTTCTTTTTAGATATACATGACAATACAGTGTATTTTGACATTATATATATATGGAATACAATACCCTAATTAGGATCCCCTTCTTGTGGTTGTACATGATATGGAGGTTCACTGGTCATGTATTCGTATTTGAACATAGGAAATTATGTCTGATTCATTCTACTGCCTTTCCTATTCCCATCCCCCATTCCTTCCCTTCACCCCCCTTTGTCTAATACAATGAACTTCTATTCTCCCCACTCCCCCCACCTCCGCTCCTTATTGTGTGTTAGCATCCACATATCACAGAGTACATTTTGGTCTTTGGTTCTTTGGGATTGGCTTATTTCACTTAGCATGATAGTCTCCAATTCCATTCATTTACTGGCAAATGCCATAATTTCCTTCTTCTTTATGGTTGAGTAATATTCTATTATGTATATATAACATACCTTTCATTTTTTTAAATCCATTCTAGGTTGGTTCCATAGCTTAGCTATTTTGAATTGAGCTGCTATAAACATTAATGTGGCTGTGTCATTGTAGGGTACTGTTTTAAGTCCTTTGGATATATGCTGAGGAGTGGGATAACTGGGTCAAATGGTGGTTCTATTCCAAGTTTTCTGAGGAAACTCCATACTGCTTTCCAGAGTGGTTGCAGCAATTTGCAGTCCCAACAGCAATGTAAGAGTGTGTCCTTTTCCCCACATTCTCGCCAACACTTGTTGTTACCTGTATTCTTGATAATTGCTGTTCTGACTGGAGTAAGATGAAATATCAGTGTAGTTTTAACTTGCATTTCTCTGCTAGAGATGTTGAATATTTTTTCACATATTTGTGGACCATTCATATTTCTTTTTCTATGAAGTGCCTATTTGGTTCCTTTGCCCATTTATTGATTAGATGGCAAGAAGTAAAATCAAGAATCAATAAAAAGGACGGTATCAAACTTCTTCACAGCAATGGAAACAATCAAGAATGTGAAAAGAGAACCTACAGAATGAGGAGATAATCTTTACCACCTGCACCTCAAATATAGCATTAATCTCTAGGATATACACAGATATGCAATCTTCTTTTAAAAACTAATGCTGCACTATGATTTAAATGACTGTCCTCCAAAGGTGTATAAGTAAAAGGTTAGTTCCCAAGGTGACAGCACTAGGAGGTACTCTAGACCTTTTAGAGGTTAAGGGTGGCCTTGTGGGAGATCCTTAGGTCACTGAGGCCGTGCCCTTGAAAGAACACCATGGGATCCCAGGTTCTTGGTCTCAAACTGTTCTTGGCTCAAGATGTTAAGTATTTTGTTCCACCGTATCCCACCAGGATATTCTAGCATCACCAGAGGTCCAAACAAATGGGACCACCCAATCTTAGAACCATGAATCAAAACAAGCTTCCCTTTCCTTTATAAGTAGCCTATCTTGGGTTTTTCATTATAGTGATACAAAGCTGCCTGAAAAAAAGCTATCACTATCACTGTTTGATAGAATTTATTGAGCATTTACTATGCCAGACACTTTACTAAAGCACTTTAGCTTGCATTACCTCATTAAATCCTCACAGCAGCCCTTTGGAGGTAGGTATGCTATATCCCAATTTTAAAGACAAACGGAGATCCAGTAAGATTAAATAACCAGAGTCACAAAATGTGGCAGGTTACATTTTCCAAAGATGATAATAAAACATCTCCTGTTTCACATTCTTTTTCTTAAAAAATGTTTTTGTTTTGCAACAGTTTTAGATTTCCAAAACAAATGTGATAATACAGAATTCCCATAAAACACATAACCAGCTTCACTTTTATTAACATTTCAACATTAGTATGTTTGTCACAACTACTATTATGAACAATATTAATACATTTTTATTAACTAAACTCTGTGTTTTACTTACATTTCCTTCATTTCCCTCTAAGGCCCTTCTGTGGCAGGGCCCATCAGAATACCACATTATATTTACATCATCATGTCTCCCTTTAGGGTTCTCTTAGCTATGAGTTTTAAGACTTTCCTTGTTTTTGATGACCTGAGAAACTGAAAAGCTGAGACTTAACCTTACATGTGTCTCACTCTAGAGCGGGTACTTCTTAATCACAATCCTAAATAACTTCCTGCAACCCCAAACCGCTTGTCCTTGAATTTTGAAAAGGTTTATGTGTTGCTCAGTTCAGTGAGCTGAACTGGCAGACGTAAACATCTAGAAAGACGATCCTACAAGCAGTACTTTTCCAGTAATTGTCTTATTACACAGTATATTTAAAAGGATATGTGAATGAACTGCCATGGTATTTAACACCATGTGACTCCAAAATATGTGACTTCTAAATAAAAGTAAAATCATTCCCAGGGATGGGATCAAGCAAGCTATGGATTAATTTATTTTTAAATAGCAATACATCCTTTCCACAGTTATGGAAACACATTAAACTAGAACAGTTTTTCAGAGTAAATTCAAATAATTCCTGTTTGCTTTCATTTAATGGCAAGAATGCTTATAAAATATTATTAGATTTATTATACACATTTTAGGATTAAGTTGTAGCCAGTGTGAATTATAATATGCTTGGAAAAAAGTCTAACCTACACTGATTAAAATTCTATTTATAAAGGAAAAATCTAAACCACAGAAACAGTGCTTAGTTTAGAACAAGAACATGTACATAACTGCCAAATGCGATCCCTATTTAGATGTTGTACTGAAACACTGTAATTACAAAAAAACCAAAATGAATTTCTGAGTGTTTCAAGATGAAACAGTCTGTGCATAATTTTCAAGGCTTATAATTACTTTCCTGGAAAGGTAAATACTCCAGGTTTTAATTCATTATATTACTAACTCTAAAAGTTAATATAGGTTGAACATTCAACTTTACTCTAAAATAGAAGCCAGCTATAAATTCAAAAGCTCTTAAGTTAACAGACTCTAACCAAAGAAAAATTATTAGGAGTCAAAGGTCAATGCAACTTCCTACAGCCATTTATGGATAATGGAAACCACTAGGCTTACTGAATGGGTTTTAGATTCCTCACATAAGTCAATATAGCAAAGTTATCTATCTAAAATGACTGCCCTGAGAAACACATTGCAACTACAGTCTCTACTTCCTCAATTCCCATTTCGTCTTCACTACAGTCCAATTTTTGTTTCTGCCATTCCACTTAAAACACTGTCATAAAAAATCCATTTTCATGTTGCCACGTCCAGTGGCCACTGCTCTGTCCTCATCTTACTCTACCACTTGGCAGTATTGTACACACGTGGCCACTTTCTCTTTGAAAGGATAGCCTCTCTTGAAATATTATGACACACTCTCTCCAGGTTTCTCCCCTCTTCTTCTGGTTCACGTGGTTGGCTCTTCTTCCTCCAAAGGACCTCAAAATGCTGAGGCTTCCTACCACTCAGACTTTGGTGGTCTTCTATCACTTTCCTTCTCCTTCCTTCCTCTATGCTATCTTCTCAAGGATCCTTCCAATGACAGCCAACACAATATTGTTCTCTGACCTCCAGACTTGACAGATTCATCTGCTTCCTGAACACTTCAGTAATGAATGAATAATAGTTATATCAAACCTAACACATCCACGATAAATGTCCTTGATTATTCCCCCCTCCAGGTTCCATTGTCGCCATTTTTTCTCCATCTCAGGATATGATAGCAACATTCACCTAGATGCTCTACCAAGAAACCTAGAATCAACTTTCATTCTTCCCCTTCCCTCATTCCCAAAACTCAAGAAAATCTGCAAGGGGCTTGTCAACTATATTGCCAATATAGATCCTAAGTCCAATGTTACCCAATGTCACCAACTTTGTCAAAACAATCATCTTTTGCCTGTACTACTTCTGATTTCCTCTCTTTCATTCTTGGCCAAACCACACTCTCAGTTCTTTCCCCACATTATGGAGAAAGAATCTTAAAATGTCAATCTGATTCTATCATTTCATAGTTCAGAAGTCTTCAAAGGCTTTTCCCTGTACCCAGGGAAAAACTCATATTCCCACCAAAATCTCCAGATCTTGCATGAGTTGTTGCCCACCTCTTGTCCAAGTGCACAGTCTACCTTGCACCTGTTCTCCAGCAGGTC
This sequence comes from Marmota flaviventris, assembly GCF_047511675.1. Classification (NCBI taxonomy): domain Eukaryota; kingdom Metazoa; phylum Chordata; class Mammalia; order Rodentia; family Sciuridae; genus Marmota; species Marmota flaviventris. Next base: position 23,421,631 of record NC_092511.1, on the reverse strand, counting down.
ACGTGCTCCCTCAAGGATGTATGCAAATTGTCAAGGATACCTGAAAAGGTCTTCTCAGAAATTTGCTCCTTTTCAGGCATCAGCTTAATGCCAACTGCCTAAAGAAGACTTTACTAAGGCTGACCACTACTTACAGGAAATTCCCCTCATTAGTTACTCCTGGCCTCAATCCTGACTTCTTTGTTTACAGTTTTATTATACCTTGCAGCTGTTTTATTCATTTGTCTGGCTTTTGTTTTCTACCTATTACCCCCTCTAGAATTATAGATCTGCAATTCTATGATTGTAAGGGTATCAATCAATCCAAACTCAGAAAGGGCAAAAGTAAAAAAGACTTTACCTGGAGTTTTGGAATTGCAATCCAGGAGACAGGTTCAGACAGCTCCAAATTGGTATTCTGAGGAAGGAAGGAAAAGTGGGAGTTTACACAGGATATTGAATGTTAAGAAGGAACAGGGGCTATATGACCAATAAAAGATGATAAATGAATAGACAGAATGGAAAAGTCCACAAATAATAACCTCTTGATATGAATTTTGAGCCTTGGGGTACAATGTAACTTTGAAGTTATTCTACAGGCAACTAAAATTCACATTCTAGGCAGCAGTTGGAGACTTGCCTAAGTCCTGCCTCCTAATGGTCTAACAAATCCACTGTGAAAAGCTCTTTCAATACTACTTTCATTGAAATTTTCCTTTTTTTTTTTTCACAATAGCTTTACTGATATTCTTTGCTATCACATCCTTAGCATAAGACTCAGAACACTTGGAAAAAGCTCTATTTCTACTTGTTGAAAGGCTTACTGTAAAAAGGGGAGGAATGGTCAGATTAAAAAAAAAAGAATTTGAAAGCATACATAAACAAATGTGGTTGTTTAAAATGTCTTTCATTTATCAGACCCTTTACTACTTCTAAATTTACATGGTGTCTTTTCTATGTGAGAGTAAACAATACAACAAATATAAAAGTATAACAAAAATAATGTCATCTAACATTCAAAGAGTATTTTCTATAGCTTCCAATGTGCTTTTAAATTTTTACCTCAACTCATTTTACTTCTATTTTACAGATACCATCGCTAAGGTTCAGAGGTGGAGGAGTTGCTTAAAACCACAGATTTTTAGTGGTATTGCTGAGGTTCACACTTAGTTCTGGTTTCCAAACCAGTCAGTCTTTTCTTATTTCTTTTATTTTTGTGTGTTTGGTGCACACTTTTAGTGTTTTTGAAACTGAATTACACAGTGAAATATACAAATCCTAGATATGTAGCTTGATGAATTTTTACAAAGTAAATATACCCAGATCAAGTTAGAGCACTACCTACAACATGGGAGCCTCCTTCAAGAGTGCCCTTTCCAATCATGACTACCCCCCATGGAAATCACAATTCTAACTTCTATGACCACCATCGGTCTTAACCTGTTTCGAATCTTATCTAAATGAATTTTATTATACTCTATAACAATAATGCCATTATGAACATTCTTGATTTTCAAAGGAAGAAACGTAGGACCAGAAAGGGAAAAATGACTTAAAGAAATTCAGCAACTGAACAATCCACCTAGATCTCAAGAACTCCCGATTTCTTCTTTATTATATAAAACAAGTCTCAGAAAGTCTGAGTCTTAACATAAAGGTTTTAAAAATTCTTGCATAATATAAAATCAAATATTAAGTCAAATTACAAATACTATGCCAAATAATAATGATATCATTGAGCCTTTGGGTACAATTTGGTTTTTGGCTACCAAAGTTACTTAATTAAAAACTTTTAAAATAAATCAAATTTCCCCTAACTTGTACTATTCAGTGAGACTCTGATGCTTAGAAATATTTTTTTATAATATGATTCTATGAATACTTGCCTAATTTATAGTCAAATAAAACTGATTCCCAGATTAAAAACTAGAATGCCAGAGTTGGTATTCTATCAAAATACAGAAACAACATGAGCAGGTAATATTCCAAAACTTTGTAATTTAAGCCAACTGTTTGGAATTCAGGATGCATTTTCTCATAGAAACTAAATGACACGTAGTAATCAGGCTACAAAGGCCAGCTTTCCTCAAATGTACCTGAAAATAGTGCTAATACCATAGTTTTTAACCACTATAAATAAAAACCTACCTTGGAATTGTGTTTACAAAACTATCTCCTAACACCATAATCTTGTATTAATTCTCACAAACTATAGAAGGCACCTTCATATCTCCCTGTCTTTTCTCTTTTCTTTCAAATGCTTCTTTGACTGGTTTATGTTTTTTTGTTTTGTTTTGTTTTAATCCTTTCTAAACACTTCACTTTATGTTCCCAGATCCTGACCAAAGATTTCTGACCACAACTTATTCCTTAATTCCTGTCCATTAAATAATCCTTCGACATCTGGGAGAGAAGATACAGAAATAAGGAAAACAAAGAGAGGGAGAATAATCATAAAATCACAACAAATGTTTAAAAGTTGCTCTGTTTTCACCAAAAGGTACACAGGGTCAAATGGGGGGGGGGGGGGGATGTGGAGGGAGTGTAGTCACAAATGCCTTCAAAGAATTCTTGGGCAGAGGAATGACCCATTGTTCCTCTAGATCTCATAGAATGCATATTTTAAACGAAGTAATGTAAGAAAGTAAGATCGTCCTTTTGTTAAGTAATTTTTTTTGAGAGAGAATTTTTTAATATTTATTTTTTAGTTTTCGGTGGACACAACATCTTTATTATATTTTTTTGTGCTGCTGAGGATCAAACCCAGCACCCATGCATGCCAGGCAAGCGCGCTACCACTTGAGCCATATCCCCAGCCCTTGTTAAGTAATTCTTAAAAAGTACAGGCTGAGAATTAAAATGAACTGCAATATTTAGATATAAATTATTAAACCACTACTTCTCATTTACAAGAAACCCAAAAATTAAGTGTAGCAATATTAAAACAATATATACAAAAGTTATTTGCACTAACTTGACAGATAACTAAACCACCAAAGAGCTATCAACTTGTAAACAATACAAATGCTTTACCTACTATGTTACTCAGGTTTCAGTGGCTCTGACAAAATACCTGACATAAACATAAACTACTTTAACAGAGCTATGACAATAAAAATGGCATGGTACTGGCACCAAAATAGACTCGTAGACCAATGGTACAGAATAGAGGACAGAGACCACATAAATACAGTTATCTCATACTAGACAAGGATGCCAAAAACATTCACTGGAGAAAAGATAGCCTATTCAACAAAAGGTGTTGGCAAAACTGGAAATCCACATGTAGTAAAATGAAATTAAACCTCTATCTCTCACCCTGCTCAAAAATCAACTCAGTGGATGGAAGACTTAGGCTCTAGAACAGAGATCCTGCACCTAATAGAAGAAAAAATAGGCCCAAATCTTCACCATGTCGGCCTAGGATCTGACTTCCTTAACAAGACTCCTAAAGTGCAAGAAGTAAAATCAAGAAGCAATAAATGGGATGGATTAAAATTAAAAAGCTTCTTCTCAGCAAAAGAAATAATAATGTGAGGAAAGAGCCTACAGATTGGAAGGAAATCTTTGCCACATGCACCTCCAATAAAGCATTAATCTCTAAGATATATAAAGAACTCAAAAAACTTAACAAAAATAAATAAATAACCCCATCAATAAATGGGCTAAGAAATTGAACAGACACTTCACAAAAGAAGAAATACAACTGATCAACAAATATACGAAAAAGTGTTCAACATCTCTAGCAATTAGCGAAATGCACATCAAAACTACTAAGATTTCATCTCATTCCTGTTAGAATGGCAATAATCAAGAATACAGGCAACAATAAATGTTGGTGAGGATGTGGTGAAAAGATAAACTCATATATTGCTGGTGGGACTGCAGATTGGTACAACCACTCTGGAAAGCAGTATGGAGATTCCTCAGAAAATTGGGAATGGAACCACCATTTGACCCAGCTATCCCACTCCCTGGTTTATACCCAAAGACTTAAAATCAGCATACTATAGTGAAGCAGCCACATCAATGTTTATAGCAACTCAATTCACAATAGTTAGACTATGGAACCTACTTAGGTGTCCTTCAATAAATGAATGGATAAAGAAAATGTGGTATATATATTCAATGGAATATTACCCAGCTTTAAAGAAGAGTGAAATTATGGCATTTGCCAGTAAATGGTTGGAGTTGAAGAATATCATGATAAACTAAATAAGCCAATCCTACAAAACAAAGGCCAAATGCTTTCTCTAATATGCAGATGCTAATTCACAATAAGGTGAGGGCACTAGGGAAGAACAGTGTTACCTTAGATAAGCTAGAGGGAAGTGATGGGAGGGGAGGGAAGAGGAGGGTATGTGGGGATAGGAATGATGAAACAGACATTATTACTGTATATACATATGTGACTACATCCTGCTGCCTGAGTTCCCCTTGAGTTCTCACGGGATTCAGACAGTATATTTTGGGAGACAGAAGCCCAGTGAAGGTGGATTTGGGCAGAGAACTTGGATTTCCCCAGAACGTGATTGTAGACGGCTGGTGTGAGTTCGGGAATAAAGAGTTGCTGTTTGAATCTACAAGCTGTGTGGTGGCTCGTGATTGTGTGCCCAGCCAGACTGCGGCATTTGTGCCCAGCCAGACTGTGGCATTTGGTGGTCCGTGCGGGGAACGTCTAAAGCTTAGAGGTAAGTGAAATTTCTCACCCTTGAGGAAGAGAGAAAGAATGGGTGACCAATTCAAAAAACAATGTGTTCTCGTTTTGATTTATTTTGTTTTTATTTCAAGTTGCCTGTTCCTAGAACTTTCTCAGGCAAACTGGGGAAAATGGTTGACTCAAGGTTTGAAGTTGTTCGCCTCCGAGCAAGAGAAATTGTTAGAGGAAGGAGGCACCCCAGTGAGACCAAGAACAATTAGGGCATATGTTGATACAATACAAAAATGTAGCCCATGGCTTTTTAAAGACAAGTTATTAAGTATATCAATGGGACCATCATGGTATCCTGTAGAAAGATTTTTCTTCAACAAGAAAGAGAGGGCTAGTTCTGTTTGCTACACTTGTCTAAGATCTTGGTTTCTACAAAGTTCTGATTAATTTACAAAGCTAAAATGTTGAAACAGCAACCACTGTTTACTTATTAAGTCCCATAAGGTAATATATTTAAACATGTGTGTTTTCATAAATTGGTAAATGGAAAAATGTTTAATATTGCTTTGGTCTGTGTCTTTGCTAAAACAAGGTTACTAAGTGTTAAGATTCTATCATGTGTAATTTATATACAAAGAGTAGAAAAATTTTCAGTTGGGTTTCAATTATAGTATTATAGTATCATAAAAAACATGAAAGTCTTTCATCTTATTAAAGTGGAGTAATTTGTCTAAATCAGAATTTTTATAAGAGTTGTTTCAGAATGTAAATTTATAAAAAGGGTTAACAGTTAAAAAAGATATAAAAAGATTCAAGATGTGGGAATATATTTTAATATGGAAGGTTAAAAGAAAAAGAAATGTTTCTAGATGAGATAATCTCTGTGTGGTAAAGTAAAAAGTTGTAAAATGCCATTTAAAAAAGATTTTGAGGAAACTAGACTTACTTTAAAAGCTTGAGAAAGGAAGAAAGAAGAAAAAGGTATTTGTACATGGCAGATTGAGACAAAGCTTCTCAATGGAGTTTAAAAAAAAAAAAAAGCCTTTGGTTGAAGGGCAGCCATGTAAACTAACATTGAAGCGATTTATCTAAGCCTCGTTTAAAAGAGTGAAGTTGTAGGTGGTGAAAAAGTACATTTAAAAGTACAGTATAGATGATAATTAAAAGGCTTTAAAAGGTTAAATTGAAGGTGGTTAAAATGCCTTCATGATGGAGAAAGAAGCTTAGTTAATCTTAAAGGCATTGCTTAAAAAAAATGAGAAGATAATAGAATTCAAGTAAGGTATTTCAGGTAGAAAATGCAAAAAGCTAAGACAACTATTAGATACAGACATATACTTATTAAAGCAAAAAGAGGGAATTGGAAAGGGGTATATACCACCCCAAGATAAACTTAAAATAACCCTTTTTACTCTAAACTTTTAAAATTTGGATTCATCAGGACTTAGTGCTGCGGAAAGACATATGTATCCAAAAAATGTACATAAGCCTAAGGTACTTTGGAAAGATATTCTAACAGGACAATGGAAAGGTCCTGACCCAGTGATTGTCTGGAGTCGGGGGTCTGTTTGTGTGTTTCCACAGGGAGAACAGCAGCTGATTTGGATTCCAGAGAGATTAACTAAAACAATTTCTACAGATCGAAAAGAAGATGATTTGACTCAAATCCATAACAGCTGATATCCAGAGCTCCAGCTTGGCCATTCTTACATCTGCGACAGTGATTAACCAGTGATGCAATTTTTATTTCCTTGCCAGCGCACCCCATGTTAGTTGTGGTAGTGCTGACATATCTTTGCTGATGGTGTCACCAGTGATGCAATTTTTCCCAAGGAGCCATCAATTGGCTTGGTGTCGTGGCATTTCTGTATCCTCCCTTCTGCTAGTGATGGTCTAAAATTTGGGGGCCAATGGCTTATGCTGGACCGGTAGTCAGTGACGGGTATGATTCAATTGCAGTGGTATCAACCTAAGACAGGAGGCTGACGCCTAAAGGTCAGTTTTCCGATGATGGGTAAGAACCATATGTTGAATTGGACAACCTACCAGGCACGGTCCTTAAGCCACATTGCTTGTTGTTTAATTAATCAGAAGGAGGGAGATGCTGGGAGCCATTAGCCAAGTAAGTAGGTATGACAATTTCCTTGCCAGCGTACCCCATGTTGCAGTGACATTGAATGTAGGTGACCTTGCTCAAGGACCAGGGCGGATTAGGGTGTTCCGGGTTTAAGATAATCGTGTTTAGGGCGTTCCCAGTTTAGGTTCCAGGTTTAAGGTTTAAGATTATTCCTCCTGGGAATAGGGCGTATCCTGCTGCCTGAGTTCCCCTTGAGTTCTCACGGGATTCAGACAGTATATTTTGGGAGACAGAAGCCCAGTGGAGGTGGATTTGGGCAGAGAACTTGGATTTCCCCAGAACGTGATTGTAGACGGCTGGTGTGAGTTCGGGAATAAAGAGTTGCTGTTTGAATCTACAAGCTGTGTGGTGGCTCGTGATTGTGTGCCCAGCCAGACTGTGGCAACTACATGACCAATATGATTCTGTAACATGTACACTCAGAAAAATGAGAAATTATATCCCATCTATGTATGATATATCAAAGTGCATAAATGCATTCTACTGTCATGTATTAACTAATTAAAACAAATAAAAATTTTTAAAAAAAAAGATTTATTTTGGTTTCAGTCCATGGTCAACTAACTCCATTGCTTTTAGACCTGTGATGAGGCAGAACATCATGACAGGGAAGATATGGAAAAGAGACCAGGGGCAAGTTATATCTTCCAAGGACATGCTCCCACCCCCAGTGACCTACTTCCTCCAAATAATTCCCACCTCCTAAATAACTCACCATCTCCCAACAGTGCTACCAGCTGGAGACCAAACCTTCAACATGAGCCTTTGGTGGGTACTCCAGATCCAATCTATAATACCCACCCTTGATTATTTTACATAAGTTGATTCTGGTTCTACCATTTACTGTGTAAATGTAAGCAAAAGCATTTAACCTCTCTGGGTCTCAATTCTGCACTAATAAAACAGGACCTAAAAAAAAAAAATACCTACTTAAGAATTACTACAAGAGTTAACATAACAAGGCAGCTTCAGGAACAGAGTAAGTGTTCAATAAAGATTAGTGAATATTTTCTCCACACCGATGCATAGGTTACTTGACGACACATCCATGATTTACACTACCTCTTAAACCTTCACAACTCCTAGGACAGTGCTGAATACCAGGTAAATGCTCAATATTTATTGGCTGAGGACTAATGATCTATATGGGATCTAGAATCTTGAAGCAAAAAGAGATTTTAGTAGTCATCTGGAACAGTTTCACTTAATTCAACAATAAGACTCATCGGGGATTATCAAATCTTTGCTTAAACATGTCCATGGCCAAAAAATTGCCATCTCAACAAAGAATGATTCTAAATTACTAAAATATTCTTTTTGAAGACAATTACTGCCTCTTAAAAAGTGCTTCTGAAAGGCTAAATTCACTAGATGGCATCATGTATCAGGAGCAATCATCAGAAATAAATATTAAAAGGAAAGAATAATTCAACATTTTTTCTAACTTAGAAATATTGTGCCTAGTTGTATAAAATGTATGTTAACTTAAAATTATTCAATTTAACATATATTAAAATGTTTGGGAAGAATTAAAATGAAGATTCCAACAAGTTAGGTCATAAAATACCAATACTCTACTTAAGTGACCTGGTGTACAGGTAAGTAATACAAATTATCATAAAATTTGGGTTCTTTCCAAACCCACCACATAGCTTCCCAATAATGTTATGCAATTTTAACATTTTTGTAAAAGAAAAACATACAAAGCAAGATTCCTTGCAACCAGATTCCAAGCCAACACCAGCTAGCAAAAACAAAACAAAAAACAGACACCGTTACAAAGAAAAAATTATCAGTTTCTATAAGACTAGCAAGGAAAATCCAAACCTGGAGCTATGTGTAATCAATTACTTAAATTATTTAAAAATGTTCACTCATAAAGAAGGTAATGGTACAACTACAAAAGTTCATCAGGTTTCAAGACAGATCAGTAGAACTGTACTCAAATAACCTCTAACTTCCACTCATTGCAATTCACAGTAACAGAGAAAAATATGACAGAAAACCAGGCACCATTTATAGTCTACTCATCTACTTTATCAGATTCCATTCTTCAAGAGATATTTAACTCCCAGCATTGCAGGTAACACATTCTAACCTGTAAGGTAGAAGACTGAATTGACTTCCCAGCCTCTCCCCACTCTTCCTTCCCCCAAAATAGTTTGGTCTCCGTGCGCAATCCATTTCAACATTCTTTCACTCCCCATAAATTCGTGGGTTATCTTACTTTTTCTCTGACCTAGTTATACCATTTGTCTAATTCCCTGATTGAGTAAAATAAATCTTTAACATACGCTGATAACTGCCTAAGTTGTTATATTTAACACACTAGAGAACTTTCTATTTGTAAGACAGTTTGGTAACTGGACACAAACACAAAACGATTCTCCGAAGAGTGAATGTGAATTGAACTGGAAAGGTCCATCCATCTTCCAATGTAAATTAATAAACAGGCCTTTGGCTTTTGAGGAGCAAAGAAACCCAAACCAATCCCTTGGTTGGTGTGAATTAAGACCTGAGGAATGAATGAAGTGAAGAAATCATTTCAAAATCTGCAAAGTTGATTTTCAAATTGCAGATAATGGTGAATACAATGAATTCACTGCCCACATCTTCACTGTACATTTAAGATTCTCTTTAACAGTTAAACCAACTGAGGAAAACAATCCAATAGCACAATCACTTCAGAAGACAAAAACATAAGTTTGGTAAAGTTCTTAAATTTTCCTATTCTTTCAGTGTTCACCTATCCATCCACAAAAATAGGTACATTTTTACTCCACCCAACACAAAAATCTTTGTCTAGTTTCATAAAGTAATAAGAGCATAACTATGAATAAATTGAAGTAAAGTGATCAAGAAATGTGTTGATAACAGAGTCAAAGAGGATGTTCTGGATGCTGATGACCCAAAACAGAAGAACTACATGATATCTAAACCCATCAAGATGTCTTCTATCTGAATTCTTTATCCCAAAGACTAACCTAAAAGAAAAATCATAATTGACTTAAATTCCTTTCACTTACAAGTGGTACACAACCTGCCCTCCTTGTTCAGAACTATCTCGTGAAACATATATAAATATATATGCAAACGCATATAGATATAAGGACATCTCTCCTACTAAAGATATATATAGCATATCTGTCTACAACATTTTAGACATATATAACTATCTACATATATACATAATGAATAATCAAAAATACCCAGTTCAATAAAATTATTTTCCAAGATGGAAACCTGATTTGCACTGACAAGTGAGGTCATGAATGAATATACTGTACACAAATATCAACTATGTTCTAAGGCAATAAATCATTCAATTTTTTTTTAATGCCAGAGAGGATGGAGAAAGGCATACTTATGATTTTTTAAATACAAAAATAATTCCAAACAAAACAATAATACATACCTAATCTTTTCCTTATCTCTATGACTTTAAATAAAAGTCTTATTTCTTGTACTTGCTAAATATGGCACAAAGATTTCATTACAAATTTGGGCATAAGGAAGACTAGGAAGATGTAAAATAAGGGAAATTTTTCTCATAGAACTCAAGGCTTTTTTTCTAAAAATATTTAGGAGGGGTTGGGGATATAGCCCAAGTGACAGAGTACTGAATAGCATATGTGAGGCCCTATGTTTGATTCTCAGCATCATGAATAAACAAATAAATAAATATTTAGGAAAACTGAAAATCCCTAAAATGAATATTAAAGGTAATCTCATCTTCCTCCCAAAAAGAAAAAAAAAGAAATAGAAAAATGGAAGAAAGAAAAATTCTAAGACATAGCCTATCAGAGATACTTTGCATAAAACCTATTTAAATGTCATTAAAATATCACCAAAAAAATCAAGTAATGGGACAGTGTACCGAGTGCAAGAACAATGTGCATTCTGACTCTAGGGGACACTTCCTAAAGTTTCTATTTTTCTAAGCAATTGCTAATGCTATTAGCTAGTAACCATGATCCTTTCATTCAATGTAAGCCAGAAAAACTTGTCAAAGCTTATAAACACTAACCTCGAATCAACACAGAAATAAACAGATGAAAAAACTTAAAATCTTAAAAGTCTTAATATGACTATGATTTGCTATTATTTTATTAAGGGGTTTTTGCATTTAATCTCATCAGAGCTGCTGACATACAGTTTTCTTTCTCTGATATGTCCTTATCTGATTTTATCTGAGGGTGATATGGGCTTCTTAGAATAAAATTAAAAGTGTTCCATTGCCTTTTATTTCATGGGATAATTTGAAGAGCACAGGCACTGGTTCCTCTTTAAATATCAGGTAGAATTCTGGTGAGAATTCCTCTGGTCCTGGGCTTTTCTTGGTTGGAAGTTTTTTTTGTTTGTTTTTATTACTGTTTCTATCTCATTGCTAATTAGTGGTCTCTTTAGGTTCTCTACATCCTCTTGATTCAATTTGGGCAGAACAAATGTTGTCTAGAAATGTACCCATTTCTTCTAGGTTTTCCAATATATTGCAGTATAAATTTTTTAATAGTTCCTTCCTATTGATCCTCTGGATGTCTACAAAGTCTGATTTTTCATCTCTGATTTTATTAATTTGGGTCTTATTTCTTAATTTCCTGGTTAATTTATCTAAGGGCTTATATCAATCTTGCTTATCTTTTCAAAGACTCAATTCTTCATTTCACTGATCCTCTGCATTTTTAAATTCTCAATTTCTCTGATTTCAGCTCTGATTTTAATTATTTCATTCATTCTACTGGTTTTGGAATTGGGTTATTCTTGTTTTTCAATGGTCTTGAGATGCATCATTGGGCTGTTTTTTTCTTATGTAGTCACTCATAACTATAAACTTTCCTATTAGAACAGCCTTCAAAGTGTCTCAGAGGTTTCTGATACATTGTATCACTATTCTTCTTTGATTCTAAGAATTTTTCAATTTCTCCCCTGATTTCTTCTACCACCCATTTACCATTCAAATCATTCAAAAGTGTACTGTTCAATCTCCATGTGGCAAGAGAGGTATGTTGAAATCACCCAGTATTATTGTACTGAGGGTCTATCTGAGGCTTTGAGTAGTGTCTTCTTTATGTTATTAGAGTATAAACATTTAGTATCATATCTTCTTGTTGTGTTTTTCCCTTTACCCATTTGAAACAACGTTCTTTTCATCTCTTCTGATCAATTTTGGCTTGAAGTCTGTTTTATCAAATATGAGAGTAGCTATTATTGCTGTTGTCAGGCTCCATTTGCATGGTACATCAATTTCATCCTTTCACTTTCAGCCAGTATCTGTCTTTGCCTGTAAAGTGAGCCTCCTGCAAACAACATATGGTTGGGTTCTTGTTTTTAATCCATTCAGCCAATCAATGGCTTTTAATTGGAGATTTGAGACCAGTTACATTCAACATTATTACAGAGAGATGTTTATTAATCCCTGCCGTTTTGATTTATTTCTAATGTTTAACTAGGTACTGTTTCTCTTCAGTTTAGCTACCTTTCAAATAGGATTTGTCCATTTGTGAGCTCTGGGGTTTGTTTTTTATTTCTTCTGTGTTAAGTATTTAAGCATTAGTATTGGCTTAGTAGGCCTGAATTCATTTCATTTCTGCTTTATCTTGGAAGGTTTTATTTCTTATCCAATTTTGAAGGCTAGCTTTGCTGTATATGGCAAACTTGGTTGATAGTTATTTTCTTTCAGAGCCTGGAACACAACATTCTAAGTCCACCTGGATTTTAGAGTTTGTGCTAAGAAATTACAAGTCATTCTGATTGGTTTGCTTCTAAATGTGAGCTAATGTTTTTCTCGGGAGGCTTTTATAAGCCTATCCTTGTTCTGTATATTAGGCATTTTAATTATAATATGTTTGTAGAGAGCTTCTCTTGATCCTATTTGGGGTTCTGAATGCATCCTGAACCTCAATGCTCATATCATTTTCAAGATCTGAAAACTTTTCTGTTATTATTTCCCTAAAGATGTTAGACATGCCATTAGCCTGTGTCTCATAACCCTCTTCAAATCCAGTAATTTTTAAATTTGTTATTTTAATGTTATCTCAGAGTTCATCATGGTTATTTTCTTTTCTTTCATACTGTCTGAATGTTCAAGGCTAGCCCTCTTGTCTTCCAGCTCTGAGATCTGCCTTTAGCATGGTCTGCTCTATTAAAGAGACTTGCAACTGAACATTTTATTTGATGTACTGTGTCTTTCATTTCCAAAATATCTGTTTGGTTCATTTTCAATATCTCTATCTCCTTATTGATCTTCTCATTCTCATCTTATACTGACCTCATTAATTCATTCAATTGTTTTTCCATGTTCTCTTGGAATTCCTTGATCATTTTTATAATCATTCTTTTGAATTCTTTATCTGATATTTCATTCACTGCAATATCTTTGGAATAGGTTGATGGCTAATTACAAACTTTGGAAGGCCTAGTATTACCTTATCTTTTCATATTTCTTGTATTCCTGGGTTGGGTTTTTATGCATCTGCTGGGATGGATTTCTCTTCCACTCTTCTGTGTAGGCCTTTTTAGGGCACAACCTTCTCTTACCAAAGTGTCATTAAAGTAATCTAGATTGAAACCCCTTGTAGGTGTGTTATTCACAGGCTTTCTGTTAATTCTCTCTGTTTTTGCTGAAGGGATGGATGTCTACAAGTGGTGCTTGTTCATTAGTTTGGGTTTTTTTTTTTCTCTTCTGTTTTTAATATTAAAGTATTGCTAAGGTTTGAGTGTGGTTAATTTATATGTGGACCAAAATGAACTGTCACTTTTCTGGGTTTAGTTCAGTGCAGTGTCTCCACTCTGTGAACATGCAGCGTCCCTGTAGATTCCCAGCACCTCACAGAAATGGAGGAAATAGCACAACTGAAGCAAAAAACATACAACATTAAAATAAATACCCAGTGCCTCCTATGATATCTACAACACTAATTATCACACAAATAGGAACTGTGGGGTCAGCAATTGCCAACAGCAAAACAATAAATAGCTATGACCTAGATCTGGCATTAAACAAACAGCAGGTGTTAATTATGTCACCCACAATACTAATAATTGCCAACAACATGAACAGTGGGGCAGGAGTTATATGAACCAAATAGTTCTACAAGATGGTAAAAATACAGTTCATTAAGAGAAAAGAAAATGTGACAGAACAGTAAAAGACAATTTAGAATGTTCAAAATGTGAACAGAGGGTACAGAAAAGAGACAGCAAGTGAAGACTATAAAACAAGTGGACCAAAAGTAGAAAAAAAAAGGGAAAAAAAGAGAAAACAATAAATTATGGCTGTTAACAGAAGAAAGGAGGGAAAGAGAAACAAACAAAACCAAAGCAAAACAAATAAAAATAACCCCAACCTCAAAAGACAAGGAAAAATGACTATAATCAAAAAATGCTAAAAGTGAGAGTAAAACAAAACAAGTATGTATATATACATATACACAAACCAGTCAGCACAGCAAGAATACACACACACACAGGAAAAAACCTGATTCTTAATGAAAAATGAAAGAATAATCACCACTGAGGTAATCAAAACTGTCAACAAGGATGATGGTCACTGCCAATACCCAACTGTCTTTCTTTCCATTTTTTCCCAGGCTATGTACCACTAAGGCTGTCAGCAGGTGGGAAGAAGTTTGTTATTTGTTAATCACTTTCCCCTTTTTTGTTGCTCACTCAGCTGTAGCTATAGTAGCCTAAAACTAAATCTGGTTAAAATAGCTCTCAGTTTTCCTTCTCACCAGTGTAAGGTAGGACAGGATGGTAAGTACTATCAATTGAAGTTTTATACAGACAGACCAGATCCATGCATTCCCAGGGAGGGACTACTGCAGAGTTCCATAAGGGAAGTTCCAGTGGTTGGGGTTAAGGTCTAATCAGGCCTTAGAGAACTTGTTGGGTGGTATCAACACACCCCTAAGGCCAGGTATAGATGCTGATTTCTACTGGGAGTCTAGATCTCAAGAGACTTATAAGAATCCCACTGACTGAGCAGGGGAACAAATCTTCCAGGTCTCACACACTCTGCTTCCCAAGCTTAGTCCTAAGTATTTTAATACTCAGCTGCTAGCTCCCGATACTCTCCAGCTGGTCACATGACTCAAAGGGAAAGCAAGTTAAACTCCTCTCCATATTCCTGACTTGAATCCCCCTGATTACAATCTTCTTCCTTCCTGTTTCATTCAGATTCTGCTAGGTATACCATAGGGTACATGGTAGGTACTTGCTGGAATAGCATGACAATGTTTGCTTCAATCTCCCCGGTCCCACAGCAGCAAGCTGTAGCATGGCCTCCCCAACATGGCTCCTGCCTCAGCTCTCTGCTTGCCAGCTGAGAAACAGAGCACTTTTCCAACACCACTTCACTGTGCAGTCTCTGAATCAGCTAACTTCAAGCTGCTTTCTGACCTACAGGTTATCCCATGCCAAATTTATCCATTGTTTCTCTCTGTATTATCCCTCTTCTCTGTGATAAAAGTGCTGCAGCCACTGTCACACCGGCTGGACTCCAATGTACTCTTTTTTGTTCTTTGTTCAACGCACCTGATTATGAGACTCTAAGAGATTCTGGCTGTCTGGTGCTGAATTTCAATGAATTCCCTTTCTCACCCACGTCACTGAGAAGCAGAACTCCCGAAGACTGAATCCTGAGGCACAGAGAAACTGCAAAAACAGCCTTCCTCTAATCTACCATCTTGAATGAATCCCGAGTTTGGTTCTTTGTAGAAATTCACAAAGTCCTAAAAATTCTAACAAATTAATTCTCAAATAGAAAATGTAGAATTGGGAGAGCAGATTCATCATGATTTATATTTTTAAAAAGACAATAAAATTAATAAATTTGCCAGCAAACTGCAAAAATACAACTTTTCTAAATAACTACAGGGGTATATACATGATTGCTTCATTAAAAATACAAGAAGTTATATAACAATAAAAAATTCAAAATTTTTCAATTGTACCATTTTGCTATATTTTAAATCTAGAACGTCCCCCAAAAGCTCATGTGCTAAAAGCTTGGTCCTAAAGTTGACACTGTTGAAAGGTGAGGGAAAGTTGAAGAAGTAAGGCCTAGTGGGAGATTTTAGGTCACTGGGAATGTGTCACCAAAATGGACTGCAGGGATCCTGACTTGTTCCTTTGTCCCAGGTGTAAGATGAAGCATTTCCCATGATGTGCTGTCCTGCCACAGACCAAAAGTATTGAGGTCAATCAGTCATAGACTAAAACTTCCAAATTTGCAAACTAAAATAAACCTTTCCACTTTTTAAGTTGATTATCTAAGACATTTTATTGTAGTAACAGATAGTTAACATACCATTCATTATCATCTAATACTGTTGAAAAAATGTAAAATTTATAAAGCATGGAGAAAGCTTTAACAATATGCTATATATTTAAAATCCTTTGCATTGACTTTTTTAAAAAATTCTATCACACACCTTCATTACCAAAAGAAATAAACAGACTTTATTATCTTCAATTCAAAAGTAAATCTCAGCTGGGGATGTAGCTCAGTGTTATAGCACTTGCCTAGCATGCATGAGGCCCTGAGTTTATTCCCCTGCATGGCAAAAAAAAAAAAAAAAAAATTTAAAAAGAAAAATTAATCTCAAAGAATATAAGTGATTCTGAATTATTAACTTTTCAGGTTTTAAAAAATAGTCAAAATATTTCTTCACCAACTTTACAAATACTATTGATATTAACTTCTCATTTTTATTTTAAATTTATTTTAACATCATATTTAAACTGTTATTCAGCATGAGAGCTAGTAAGTGATGATCAATAGATCAAACCGAAGAGTAGCCAAAAAGAGTAGCTAAGAGTCAAGTGTTATTAATGATAACCGATATAAGGGTAAATAAAGGGGAGTCAGCTAATCTTCACCTCCCCTTAGGGTGTACCCTATGGCTATAATAACAAATTTCTTGGTGGCTTGTCTTGACAGTGTTAGAAGCTAGAAGTCTGAAATCAGTATTACTGGACCTAAATCAAAGTGTCAGGAGAGGCTATACTACTTCAAAATGCTCCAGGGACAAATGTGTCTCTTGCCTCTTCCAGTTGCCAAAATTCTTTAATGTGTGACAATATCAATTCAACATCTGCTTCATGGTCATACTTGCTTCCTCCTCTGTTTGTGTACAATCTCCCTGTCTCCCCCTTTAAGGAGTTATATAACTGATTTCAGGGGACCACTCACACAATCCAGAAGAAACTCTCCACTTCAGATTCTTTTTTATTATGTAAGGTAACATTTCACAGGTTCTAAAGAATAGAACTTGGAGCTCTTTTGTAGGGCTATTTTCCAGCAACACTGGGTGTCTCCTTAAAAGCCAAATAGGCCAAACATTTTGGTCAAGAACTAGACAATTTCAGTCTCCAGATTTTATGATAATCATGTTAATAAGCATTCTTCCCTGGGCACTCTAAAAAAATCCCTGTGAAATAAATCTCATGCTATATAAATCAATTTTCTCTCAAGAATTTACAAGAGATTTGTCTGTTTTAGTAAATAAAAGGAGTGAAATTGGGCTCAAATTTTGAAGTTTCTCCTGAACTATCCACAGGTATACAGACGATAATCATATTCAAGAGTTTTTTCTCTCTTTAATAGTAGTAAGGAGTGTTTTTTTTTGTTGTTGTTGTTGGCAAGATTTCTTACCATCAACATATTTTATAGAGTTAAGTAATACTAAACTATGTTTCTAAAGAAATTAGAATCAAATTATTTTCCTCAAGCAGAAAATTTTATTTTTATCCTCTAAATTTTTCCAGATAATTTCAAGGCCCACAAGCCCTTGAATCTTCTCCAGAATCAAGCAGTTTTCACTCTATGAAATCAAAATAAATTTCAGATGAATTAGAGTTACATGTAATATATGAAAACACTAAGTTAGAATAAAATATAATAATAGGAAAATTTGGCAAAGTATTACAACAGTCACATATGTAAAAGTACACACAAAAAAAAACAAATAAAGGCAATATGATATATTTTCAACTACTACTTTTCTGTATCTGACCATGATAGTATCTAGAAAAAGTGAGAATATAGAGAAACGAGAACTCAAGCATATTGTTAGTAAGAGCATGAACCTACAGAGGTCTTTCAGAAGGGAAATTGGCAAAGCTGGTAAATTTTAAAATGCATAAATATTTTTATTCATAATTCAACAAGTCATTTTAATATTTTATTCTACAGAAGCACTCATAAAATTAAGAAAAATATGTGCATAAATTAAATGTGTAAAAACAAAGTCTGGGGATATAGCACAGTGGTAGAGCACTTGCCTAGCACATGTAAAAAGCCCCGGGGTTCCATCTGCAACATGGCAAGTAAAACTACTCTTCAGATTTCATCTCACTCCAGTCAGAATGGCAGCTATTATGAATACAAACAACAATAAGTGTTGGCAAGGATGTTGGCAACGCTCATACATTGCTGGTGGAACTGCAAATTGGTGCAGCTAATCTGGAAAGCAGTATGGGGATTCCTTGGAAAACCAGGAATGGAACCAACATTTGATCCAGCTATCCCTCTCCTCGGGCTATACTCAAAGGACTTAAAAACAGCATTTACTACAGGGACACAGCCACATCAATGTTTATAACAGCACAATTCACAATAGCTAAACTGTGGAACCAACCTAGATGTTCTTCAGTGGATGAAAGGATTAAAAAAAAGTGGCATACATACACAATGGAATATTACGCAGCAAAAAAAGAGAATAAAATCATGGCATTTACAGGAAAATGGATGGAGTTGGAGAATATAATGCTAAGTGAAGTTAGCCAATCCCAAAAAATCAAATGCCGAATGTTTTCTTTGATGTAAGGAGGATGATTCATAGTGGAGTAAGGAGGGAGAGCATGGGGGTAATAGACAAACTCTATTTTGTTTGTTTTGCAGAGAGGTGGGAGGGGAAGGGAGGGAGCATGGTGTTAGAAATGATGGTGGAATGTGATGGACATCATTATCCAAAGTACATGTATGAGACATGAATTGGTGTGAATATGCTTTATATACAGAGATATGAAAAACTGTGCTCTGTATGTGTAATAAATTGTAATGCATTCTGCTGTCATATATAAATTTTAAAAAATTAATAAAAAAATAAAAAATAATTTTTTTTTTTAGAGAGAGAGGGAGAGAGAATTTTTTAATATTTATTTTTTAGTTTTCGGCGGACACAGTATCTTTGTTTGTATGTGGTGCTGAGGATCGAACCCAGGCCGCACGCATGCCAGGCGAGCACGCTACCGCTTGAGCCACATCCCCAGCCCAAAAATAAAAAATTTAAAAGCTCATTGAAACACTATTTGTATATAAAATCAGAAATAGTACAAATGTCCAACAACAGAGAAATTGCTAAACTTTGCTATAACATAAAGAAATATTTTATGTTCAATTGAAAAGTGAAGTATATAAGCTATCATTTAGAAAGCTACCCATGATACGTGAAGTGAAAAAAAAAACAAATTACAATTAGTAAGTAAATGATTCTGGTTTTGCTTACAGAAGAAAATATCAAAAGCTCTCTATGTTTATGTATTAACAGAAACCAAGTTTTCAAAAGCCATCTTATTATAATGGAAAATCCTAACATAATAAATAGTAAGTGAAAGAAGTAGATTATAAAATTGTCTATGTAATTTAAAATTATATATAAATAAAGGATATCAATTATCTCTGAGTACTGTGATTGTTGATCTGTTTTTAGATATTTCTTTTCTAAAACATACAAATGTTGTTATATAACAATCAAATCAATATTTTAAAAAAAAAAAGGTTTTTGTTATTTTAAAAAAACATAGGCCCAAAAGACCAACAAATTATTTTACTTTTGAGAGTCAAGAAGAGACTCTAACCCTACAAAATGCCAAGAAAATGGATACAGAACAATGATATGAGTTCATGTACAGGAAGACTTTAAAAAAAAAACAAAAAAAAAAAAACTAAAAATATTTTTGAACTTTTATAATTTAAAATTTTTGCATGGATGGTGGAAAGAGACCCTCATCGCTATACAAAATACATTTATATATATAAAATACATGTAAGATGTGAGTTTTAAAAAGAACAGTGTTACCTTAGATTAGATAGAAAGAAGTGATGGAAGGAGAGGGGAGGGAAGGGAATGAAGAGATAGGAAGGACAGTAGAATGAAACAGACATTATTATTACTGTGTGTATATATGTGACTGCATGACCAATATGATATGCAACCTGTATACTCAGAAAAATGAGAAATTATATCCCATCTGATTCAAATGTATGATGTCAAGATCATTGTACTGTCATGTGTAACTAATTAAAACAAATTTTAAAAAATTT
The DNA here is from genome assembly GCF_047511675.1 of Marmota flaviventris. Taxonomy (NCBI): domain Eukaryota; kingdom Metazoa; phylum Chordata; class Mammalia; order Rodentia; family Sciuridae; genus Marmota; species Marmota flaviventris. Next base: position 23,401,534 of record NC_092511.1, on the reverse strand, counting down.
TAAATCAAAAATAAAAATAAATAAAATAAAATCTCCCATGAATGCAGCAGAAAAAAAAAAACTAAAATTATTTTTGAACTTTTACAATTTAAAATTTTCTTTGGTCAGCTTATGCAATACATAAAAACATGAATCAATCATATTTGCAGCTTACTTTTAAGTAAAATGTGAATTAACCAACGTGACCACCTACATTGGCCTGAAAATAGCTGTTTGTTCATTTCAAACGAAGAGTTAGCATAAATTCAATAAGTGAAAACCATATGTAACAGCTTTTTAAAACCGTCTGGAGGGAGGGAGTAGACTAGACCCTAGCTCCAGGAAAGAGTCCTTCCTGATATTCAGTGCCATGGACACTACCTTTTGAGTACATGGCGAATAATCCTCTCCATTCCTTTTCATTCATGCTCTTCCTGACCAGAAGGATTCTCCCCCTGACTACAATTCTCAAAATCCTAGAGATAAAATAGAAGAAATAAAGAGATAGGTAGAAATAAGACACAAAAGAAGGACAGAGAAATATAACTTTAAGTTCTGCATACTTCTCCAGGCCTGTCATACCCCAAGCCAGTCTCTTTCCCAGGTATGTCACTGCCAAATTTCTGGGAAATCTGTAATTCTTAAGTGTTACCCTAAATGCACCATTTATAAAAATTACCTCTGCACTGTTAATTAGCCCACCAATAAATAGATCAAGAGAGATATGACATTTTTAAGAAAGCTATAATTTAAAGAACTTTCCAATATTATCTACTGATCAGATACTGGAGATCATGTCAACCTGAGGTTTCTGAAAACAATAACATTTTCATATACTTCTCCATGACCATCCTTCATCAAGTTTCCTCAAAAGAGCCTGAAAACTCCAAGTGAGATGGCACACAATCCCCCTTGAATGTGTATTCCTTGCTTTCCTAAATAAATCTCTGCCTCTACTAGTGCATGCTAAAATTCTGTCCCATCACATATGCCAAGGGGCACATTTGTCCTAAGTGGAGATTCCCCTTCTCCAGGAACTCCTCGAATCCTCTTCCATTAACATCTCTTCTTAGGTGACACTACCATTTCTTTGAAGGCCAACCTCAAATATACCTGAAATCTGCTACATGAAGATGTTCCTCTTTTGAACTCTATAGACATTTAAATAACTGAATTACTCACTTTATTTGCATATTCTATTTGTATAGTGACATTCTTTTCCTATATTCTGATACTTTACAAGGAATTGGAACACACATGTTCATCTCCACCATAATTTCCTGGAAATACAAATAAAGAAAATTATCCAAAAGACTAGAGCAGTTATTCAAATGCATATCATACATTTGAATCAGATGGGATATAATTTCTCATATGAAAATTATCCAAAAGACTAGTTTAGGCCTACAGGACTTTGGTGGGCCTTGAATGTGATCTAAGTAGTTTGAGTTTTATTCTACAATGAGAGAGAAAAACTGAAAATTCCTAAGCACAAAAGGGGTGAAATAAAAGTTTAATTTAGAAAAAGCAGGTAGGCTACAATTGCCAGATTAGAGAAGGGTAGTAACATCTACAGCAAAAAAGGTAGCTGGCTCAGCATAAAGGGTTAAGAAAAGGGCTTCAACATCAGAATACAAAGAGTTCTGCAACACTTCCTAGTTCTGTAATCCTGGGCCAATTTTCCCTAACTATACATTAAGATTGGTAAAACCAGACCTTACTTCACTGTGGTATTATGTGAAATAACGAATGCAGCACTATCTACAATGCCTGGAAGAGAGTAAACACATTGCACTCTGACACCAATTCTCAACACCAACTAGGTGTCCTACAATTCAATTTAATTCTGATACTCACCTAGAAATAGCATCAAATTCCACAAGTTAAAGAGCAAGGTCCCTATCAAAACTGCCCTTAATTCAGATGTTTCCACACTCTCTATACTTATGTCTGCCTTGGCTGCAATTCAGGTTTCCCAAAAATCTTTCTTCGGGTTCAATAATTTGCTATATTAACTGATAGAAACCAGTAAAAGCACTATACTTAGACACAGTTTTATTATAAAGGATACAACTTAGCAACAACCATTGGGGCAAAGGTGTATGGGAGAGGAGGAGGGACAAAAACTTCCACGTTCCAGGTATCAACTGCCTAGCAGATTAATAAGTTCACCACTGTTGCAGGCTGTTTATGTTGGGTTTCATAACTTAAACATGATTAGTATCATCACTGGCCACATGACAGGACTCAAGATCCAGTCCCTCCACTCTCCTCAGAGATTAGGAAGTAGGGTTGAAAGCTCTAATTTGATCTTTCTGATATGGACACTCTGTCCATGAAAACTATCTTTAAAAGCCCGCTCAGAATCACCTCATTAGCATAAATGCATGTGTGGTTAAAATAGACTAATTATGTACTCGGAAAATTCCAAGGGTTTCTGAAACTCACTATTGGGGACCAGGGTCAAAGATCAGATATATTCTTTATGATAATCACATACACAATAAATGGAAGCTATTATTTTAGAAACCAACTAGCAGATTACTGAAATAATGTGAGTACGAAGATAAGGGGGTAAAACACTGCAGAAGCAACAGCAACAGAAAACTAGGCTGGGGGGCAGGCGTCAAAATTATCTATGAAGGTTCAGCCTGGACAACTAAATAGAAACAATCATACCCTGGCAGGACACTGAATATGAAATTAACAATTAATTTAGTTTTAGCCACATTGAGGCTGAAGGTTGACAGTCAGCAATTTCAGATGGATATTGGGCAGATGGAATGATGAGCCTGGAGATGTGAGAGGACAGGATCAGAATAAGTCTCCATATAGATCAGATCCCCATCTCCTCCTCCAAAAAACTCTAAAGAGGAGGATACCACCTAATGGTATCACTTAAGTTGGTACATGCCCTGTAACAATCCAATAAAAGCAAGTAAATACATGCAGCAGAAAATGTAAGGGCTGAACTGAGAACATTTTCCATTTAATATTTTGAATTTTAAACAAATTGATTTCTCTCTCTCTCTCTCTCTGGTACCAGAGATTGAACCCAGGAGTACCTAACCACTGAGCCACATCCCCAGCAGTCTTAGTCTTTATTTTAAGACAAGTTCTAAGGTGCTTAGGGACTACGTTGCTGAGGCTAACCTTGAACTTGTGATCCTCCTGCCTTCGCCTCCCAAATTACTGGGATTATAGGTGCGTACCACCATGCCCAATGGTATCTAATTCTTAAAGACTCAAAAGGAATCACATGATCAAGGGCCAAACAGAAATGCTGGGTTTTGTTGTAGGATAGAAATATGCTATTTTATTTTCTATCAATAGGAACTTACCATACATCTAACAGATAAATATTTACTTTTCAATGAAAAGGTTATGGATATGGAGCAAGCATAGAATACAACATAAACAGGATCAGCTATGGTCAATTCAAAAAGCTTTGCGTCCAGATACATGAAGCAAAATAAAAACTTCAAGTATGGAAACCATGTCAGACTTACCCCAAGCTTTTACAGTCCTGCTTTTAGAAAATGTTTGGAAGGTAGAATCTGCCTTGCTAATAGTTCATAGGTTCAGAAGCATCATAGCTTATTTTTCTCTGAAATGTGCAAATAATTTCATCCTTTTGTTGCCAGCTTCTGGGACTCCCAACTTGGTTTTTCAGAAGCTATAAACATAATAAATGGGAGAAAACAGAAAGCATAGTCAGTGCACTAAGCCAGTCAGATGGTTCATGGTATGTGGGTTATAAATGGATCCATAGAACTGAAACACTCAAGTACTATAGACTGAACCAATGAACCGGTAACCCAGGAAGATAGGGTACAATGCTGGTCCCTAGCGTTCAGGATGGGAATGCCAGAAAAGTGAAGTGAGAGTTCAATATGTGTCCCACCTTTATAGGCTCCAGGGAGGGAACCAAAATATTTTTGGCTAACTCATTGGAGTGCTTCTCTGTGCCAGCAACACCCCTAGAAAGAAGAACAGTAAGGCAAAATCTGAACCTAGACTCCAACCAGAGAAGGAATGGATAAGGGAAGTTTCCTTCCCTACACTCTTCTTAACTCATAAAGGAGATAAAAGAAAAATTCTGAGATGCCCTAAATTTAATTATGAAGGCTGAAGGATGGAGACAGGAAGAGAAAAAGGCTATTTAATATTTTCATTTCATATGTTAGAACCTTAACTTAATCACATTACATACAAACTCAATGACTGTCATCCCTAACCTATCCAGAAGTCCTTCTCCTATGGACTACCCTCCTATCCTAAAGCTTCACCATCTTGCATAATCACACTCCTCTTTATCTATAGCCAAGGTAGTTTCAATGTAAACAATTTATGCTGTCCTTCTCCAATTTTTCCTTATTAAAAAAAGTTCTTTGTTCTAGTTGGACATATTTCCAACTGCTATCTAGCCCTGCTACTGGCAATTACTGGAACTTATCCCAGGACCTGGTCCTTTTTCTGGCTAACATCTGTAATGGATGAACAAATCCTTTTACATCAGAGATGCCTAAGTCTAGCTGAACATAGGGTTCTTTAAGTTTCAAAGATGACAAGAGGGACCCAAAGAATTTTCTAAAGAAAGACACAGGCATAAAAGACACTCTCCCCACTTCCTACATCCTGATTGTAACACCAAATTATAAGGATCATTTTATTCTGCATAAAACTTAACAATTTTAGTGGACAGACTGTTGGTTTTACCTACAGTAGTACTAATTTCTTTGTATCAATATGCATGTTTCTCAGTTATAAATAAAGGTATGTATCTTTGGTGAATTCCTTAGGATTTACAGAGTAGATTTTACATTAAGGCTTATTTTCAAAATTCTAGCATTGTAGTAGTTAATCCCTTAGCTTGAACCACCCCCATTCACATAGATTCACAGCAGGCAAACCTCTTCCCTTGGATCACTGCTAACTTCCTCATGCTCTAAGAATTTCCTCTTCTAACACAACCAATTCAACACTTTTTTTTTTCAATAGTGTTGGAGATTGAACCAAGGGCCTTGCACATGCTAGTCAAGCACTCTACCACTGAGCTACATCCTCAGCCCCCAATTCACCAGTTCTATTCCACTCCTACACACCATTACCCTCTCCTTCCCCCTCAAACACTCCAAGTAAAATATCTTTAATTAGTGAGGGTCAGAGGGAAAGGACAATTCAAGGCATCTTTGAGTTACCTTTCCAATTCCTCCCTCTTTTTTAGGCACCCCAAGTCCCTGCTCACCCAAAACTGCCCTTGAATTTCTCAAGAAGTTATTCCTAGGTTGAACAAAATTCAGCCCTTTCTGATTCCTACTCCCTGAGGAGCATGCCAAATCTATCCAAGTACTCAGCAGTTCTAAAGCCTTCCATCTTTTAAGACCCTCTCTTCATATTTTTAAAGCCAAAAGATAGTAGTAATTCTCTTAAGCCACATTTCCAGCCTCATGCTTCTTCCCAGTGCAAAGCCAGGAGAGCAGGGTCTTCTCATTCATATTTACTGAACTGAATTACTAGACTGCTGTTCCAACTGTTTACCACTTCAAACCCAACACTGTCTTTTCTCGGAGTAGCAAGGTTACTACATAATAAAAATGCCCTCCCCTCCTAAGGCAACTATTGTCAATTACTTCATTCTTTCCGATTACTGTCAATAAACCTTATGAACTAAAAACAAGTGAAAACCTCACACACACACAAACTCACTCTCTCTCTCTCTCTCTCTCTCTCTCTCCCCCCCCTCTCTCTATTAAGATTAAGAAGCTAAGTTTCAGGAAGGTAAAAGTAGTTGCCCACATCCTTTTCATAACAATTTTTTAAAAGTTCTTAGGATGTATGAGGTTCTGTAAGAAGTATGTTACTTTCAAAATCTATTTTAATCCTTGCAAAAATATGGAAAGAAAATAGAACTGTAATCCCTTTTTATAGTGAGTAAATACACTTAAGTTAAAAAAAAAATAAAATTTCTGGCTCCCACTACAAGACTAGTAAGTGACACAGCTGCGATTCAAGCCCAGTCAGACCATATTCAGAGTTCAAGCTGTTAAAGGATAACTAAAACAAACAAACTAATGTGTTTCTCATACAAACATAAAAATAAATGGCTTCAATTAATTTATTAAGTAACTGGGGAACAAATAAGATTTTCCAACTGATTTAAAAAAGAATCAGAAGACCAAACGCATACATAGCCAGTGGAGAATACTGAAATAAATTAGCTTAAAACATACAAAACTGGCTTCTTCCAAATAAGAGGAAAAGAAACCAACTGTACTTCTAACCAATGAGATTCCTTTGCACATCTAACGACAAGAACAATTTACATTGCCATCCATATTTTACAACTTAAAAAACTGTGAAATAAATCCAAAGCAATGAAAGCTACAGATCCCAGAGAATCTGAGAACCAGGAAAACAGTTCTAAGTAGCACTTAGGTTTCTGCTGGGGGTACTTAGGAATCCTTTTGGTTCATTTCAGACTTTCTCAAGTTTTCCTTATACAGATCTTAAACACTCTGCATAATGTCTTTTCTCTTCTTTTAGATAAAGATCCACAGCTTCAAGATCTCTGACAAGAGGCTGAGGTACTCATAGATCAGCGGTAGAGCACAAAAGTTTTGAGGTCCTGAGTTTGATTCCCAGTACTGCAAAACAAAACAAAACAAAACAAAAAAGATCTCTGACAAGCACTAGAAAAAAAAATAGTTACTTCTCTCCATAAAACTCATCTTTCACAAACACATACTAAGCCAGAAATTTAATTTATTGTGAATTTATATCTACATGCAGAAATAAATTAGGTCACAGGATGGTCAAGCCTCTTAAGAGATCAAAAACTAAAGAGGGTTTGATTTTAATGAACAATGATTTGAGAAACAGAACTGCTGTCTGAAGAATGAAACACAGTAAATTGTTATTTTAAAATAAACAACCCAAAACAACTTGGTGTCTTTCTAATCAATTAAGCGTCTTAACTTCTACCCTATGGTTTCTTCAATAAAAAGGCAATTTCCACTTTCAACAAGATCAAGCAGATGGACCTTTTCCTACTGCTCTAGGTAACTACGATGGAAAAGAGTGGCGGCGATCACACATAAAACAAACATGAGAAGACTGAAGGAGAGAGAAGGCAGACCAGCCAGGGACTTGGGACCCATGGAACAACACTTCGGTGGGTTCCCTGGTTTTCTTTTTACATCATATACCACAAAGAGCTGAAGAAGCAAGGAATGCAGAAAGGTAAATGGGGGAAGACAAAAGACCACTTTGGTTCTCTTAAGTCAAAGGACTAAGAAAAGAGCAACACAGCAAGACAGAAAACTTTCAAGTAATAAACTGAATTCCAGTCCAAGAAAAAAGTTAAAGAAAAATCTGTGGCCACACACGCCAGGCTATAAGGTGCCCTAACTTAGCTTCCAATTTTCTCCAATCCCTGCCCCTGCCATAAAGTGACTGTGGAAACCACCTGCAGGGTCTGTATTTCTATCCATCCCACTGGAGTGGTTCAGAGGAGGCCTAAGCTTTCACCCCTGCCCAGGGGTAACAAGGTCATCCCCTCCCAGTGGTGTCAGCAAAGGCCACGTACAGGACAGTAATGAGACAGTAATGAATCAGTGGAGGCCTGAAGAGGAGCTGAAAATCCCACCCCTACCACCAAGAAGTCCTGCTTTTTGTTAGTGGACCAACTCCTCAAAAGCACAACATAACACAAATTACCCAAAATTAAATAGATAATTTGAATAGCCATTAACTATTAAGGAAACTGAACTTATAATTTAAAAGTTTCAAAAACAAAATCTGGCCCAGATCACTTCATCAGAGAATTTTATCAAATGTTTAAAGAAGAATTAAAGCCAACTCTACATAATCTCTCTTAGGAAACAAAAGCTGAATTGGAAGCACTCCTCTATCCATTTTATGAAGTTTGTATTATCCTGATACAAAAACCAGAAAAAGACTATGCAAAAGAAAAATATCTACAGACCATTACCTGAAGATAGACACAAAAATACTCAACAAAGTATTAAAAGAATTCAACAGTATATTAAAAACTGAATTTAATCAGGGATGCAAAGCTGGTTCATTCAAACATCAATCTAATCCACCCAAGGGAAAAAAAATCACATAATTATACCAATTGACACAGAAAAAATGATTTTTAAAAAGTCATTACTTACTCATGAGAACAACTCTCAGAAAATACTGAAATAACGAGGAACTTTCTCAAGTAGATAATGAGCATTTACAATCTACAGCAAACATTATTACACTCAGTGATAAAAGACCAAATGCATAATGCACCCACACACACACTACCAGGAATAAGGTAAACAAGTTCATTCTTACCACTCTAATTCAACATAGTATTAGAAGTTCTAGCCAATGCAAGAAGGCAAGAAAAAGAAGTAAGTCATACATAAATGAAGGGTCCCTGTCTGCAGATGACATGATGGTTCACACAGACATACTAAAGAAATTTATCCTGAAAATCTCCTGGAACTAAGTTAGTTCAGCAAGGTTACAGGTACAAGATAAACACTAAAAAAAATCAACTTTATTTCACATGAAAAAAAAACCTAGAGTGGGAGAAAAATTTTGCAAATCCTATCTATGGTAATGGACTTATATCTAGAACACTGTATATGGAGAACTCCTATAACTCAATAATAAAAAGGCAAATAATCCAATTAAAAATGGGTAAGGAATTTGAATAACATATCTACAAAGAAAAGGTAAAAATGTAAACAAGCACATGAAAACATGCTTGACATAATTTACCATCAGGCAAATCAAAACCACAAAGAGGTATCACCATACATCCACCAGGATGATATAACTTCTCCAGAATGGCTCTGATCAAAAAGACAGACAATAACAAGTGTTTGGGGAGAACCTTTAGGCAATGCTGCTAGGATAGTAAAATTTTACAGCCACTCTGGAGAACACTCTGGTAGTTCCTCAAAAGGTTAAACATAGTTACCCAATGACCCAACAACCCACTCCTAGATATACACACAAGAATGAAAACTTACAATTATATAAAACTTATACATGAATGTTCATGGAAGCATTATTCTTTTTTTTATAATTTTTTTTTTTTTTTTTTAGAGACAGAGAAAGAGAGAGAGAGAATCTTTTTTGTAGATGGACACAACACAATGCCTTTTTTTTTTAATGTGGTGCTGAGAATCGAACCCAGGTACCGCCTGTGCTAGGCAAGCACTCTACCGCTGAGCCAGAATCCCAGCCCAATGGAAGCATTATTCTTAACAGCCAATAAGTGGAAACAACTCAAATGTCCATCAACTCATAGTGCCAAACCATCTTCCTGCCTGAGCCTCCCAATAAATAAAATGTGCCCTATCTATATAATAAATTATTTGGTCACAAAAAAGAATTAAGTACTGTTACACATGATACCACATAGAAGAACCCTGAAAACACCATGCTAAGTAAAAGACACAGTGGAGAAGACACCACATATTATATGATTCCACTTAGAAGAAATGTCAGAATAGGTACACACAGAGAGGTGGAGCAGACTGGGGTTGCCTAGGGCAAAGGAGAGTCTGGAGGAGGGAGGACTAAGAATCACAATCTAATGAATGTGAGGGTTTGCGGGATAATAAAAATGTTTTAAAATTGATTTTGATAATTATATAACTCAATGAATATACTAAAATCAATGACAGATCTCCAAATGGCTGCCTTATAGAAATTGACAAACTGATTCTAAAATTTCTGTGGATTTGCAAGAACTCAGAATATACAAGATAATGTTGAAAATGAAGAACAAAGTAGGACAGGTACTCTCTGTTTTCAAAACTTCCTACCAAACAATGGCAATCAAGATAGTTGGTATTGGGCTGGGGTTGTGGCTCAGCGGTAGAGCAGTCGCCTAGCATGTTTGAGGCCCTCAGTTGGATCCTCAGCACCACATATAAATAAATAAAATAAAGGTATTATGTCCACCTACAACTAAAAAAAAAAAAAAAAAAATTTAAAACAAAAAGATAGTTGGTATTGTCATAAGGATAGATGCATCAATGGAATAGAAATGAGATTTCAGAAATATATCCATGAGTCTTTATGCAAACACCACATGGTTCAACAGTTGCACACCTGGATATTTACCTCAGAGAAGTAGTACACAGTCACACAAAGACCTGTACCCAAATGTTCACAGCATATTTATTCCTAACAGCCAAACACTAGAAATAATTCAGATGTCCTTCAATGGGTATTTCCATATGAAGGAATATTAAGGATACTGAGGAATACTAAGGACGAAAAAAAAGAACAAACTATTGATTCATGTAATAACTTTAATTCCAGGAAATTATGTTAAGTGAAAAACACCAATTTCCAAGAATTGTATGCTATATAACTCCATTTATATAACATTCTTCTAATAACAAAAATGTAGATTAGACTATTTTAATCTACAATTATAGATTCATGTTTACCAGGTCAGGGAAAGGAAGGTTGTAACTAAAAAAAGGGCACAATAAAAAATTCTGTGACAAACTTCTTCTGTATCTTAGCTGTATCAATGTCAGTGTCCTGGTTGTAATTACCACTGAGAAAAACTGGGCAAAGGGGTCATGGCATATCTTTGTACTATTTCTTACAACTGCATGGGACTCTACAATGATCTCAAAATAAGTCTTAGAAAAGGAGGGGGGGGGGGAGAGAGAGAAAATCCCTAAACTCTATAGTTTGACAAATCCAGGTAAACAGAACATTACTATTTCTTTTTTTTCTTCTTCTTCTTTTATTTTATTTTTTATTTGAGATGGGGTCTTGCTATGCCAAGGTTGGTCTCCAACTCATGGTGCTAAACTATCTTCCTGCCTCAGCCTCCCAAGTGCTGGGACTATAGGCTAAGGCCACTGCACCAAGATCTGATTTATTACTATTTTCTAAAAGGAGATGGGTAGGAGGAAGAGAAAAGGGGAAAAGAAAGAGGAGGAGGGGAGAAGGAAAGGGTATAGGAGGACACGGAAAAACAGAAGAGGTGAGATTTTCAAACACTGTGATTTTAGGAAATTATCAAGTTTCTTTATCTGTAAAGCACAGATTAATATCCAATTCAGTGATAGGCTGAATAACTCAAAATATATCCACACCCCAATCCCTGAAAGACATAAATGTTACTTATGTATGGGGGGAGAAACTTGTATATAAGTAATAACTATTTTTGCAATGGGGGATTATTTTGAAATTATCAGGGTGGGCCCTAAATACAATTCACATAAAGTATATCCTTTTAAGAGGAAGGCAAAGGGAGACTTGACTGCAGACAGAGGGGAGAAAGGGAATGCCACCATAGAGGCAGAGGCTGCATTGATGCAGCCATAAACCAAGGAATGCCAGTTGTCACCAGAGCTTAGAAGAGGTCAGGAGTGATTCTCCCCTAGAGCCTCTGGAGGAGGCAAGGCCCTCCTATACTTCAATCTCAGTTGATTGATACTAATTTCAAAATTTCTTATCTCCAGAACTCTGACTAAATAAATTTCTGTTGTTTTAAGCCACTAGGTTTGTGGTAATTTATTATAGCAGCCATAGGAAACTAATATAAATATCTACCCATCTCCTAGAAATGCTGGGAAAAGTAAATAAGTATGTATGGAAAAGGCCCCTGAGGAGTCTACAGTACAATTGAGAAAATCAGACACAATTTTGGAGTCATTAATTTAAAATAAGAATACAACAGCTCAAATTTTTTAACAGCTAAAAAATTCTAGATTATAAAATAAATAAATATATATATATATATATATCTCTCTCTCTCTCTCTCTCTCTCTCTCTCTCTCTCTCTCTCTCTCTTTGGGAATACTTATACCTAATGTAAACTCAGTTCTCTGAAGATCAGCCACTCAACAGACAAGAACTAGTTATCACTGTAGCAAAAAATAAGAGTCAACTTGATTAACTCTGACTTCTAATATATTTCTTCTCTGAAGGAAAGAGAAGCTCAATTAAACTGGTTTCATGCCTACCATAAATTTAACAAAATGAGGTCATTCTGGCACTGCCTGGACTACTCTAGATTATTTCAATTCTCCTTTTCTTCACACTCATTCTTACAAAACAAAGCAAACATAATTCTTCCTTTACTTTAATCAATCAGTTTTAATGAACAACCACATTTAAAATACAACTTAAGCCCACCACCTCTGACCAGAGGCTGGACAGGAACCGCTGCGCCCCACCTCCTTGGGAGCCAGGAACCACAGCGCCTGCACAGAGAAGAACACGGCGCCTGGGAGGACAGGAACACCACACTGTGGGTCCCTATCCACCAACCTGTGGCTACACCCAAACCACCTCCATCTTGGGACACTGCAGCCATAGCCACAGCCCTTGTCACGTGCAATCTCCACCATGGGACAACGGACAGGGCCAGAGGCAGCTGCCCACTGGAGCACCACACACCACAGTATGCCATCACTGAATAGGCCACCCAACGCCATCAAACAGCCCATCCTTCCAGCCACATCTCTGAAAGCAGTTACCTCCATCTTGGAACACCTCCACTGCTATCTTGGGACACCTCCACTGCCACCTCCACCACCTTTAGTTGGGGCAGACTCCATCTTGGGACACTGACTGAGACCTGGAAGCCCAACAGCAAGCTACCTACAGTCTTGATGCTACTGCCACCACCAACTAGGGCTGTGGCCGCTTCCATGTAGGGGCAACAACCAGGGCCTGGAAGACCATCACCAAGGTCCCTGTGGGCCCATTTGCACCAGAGGTATCCCTACTAGATGTGCTGACAGTCACAATCCCATTGTGAAGGGGACAGGGAGCCTTGCATGAGGTTGCCTCTTTTTTTTTCTTTTATCTTCTCCTGCTAACAACCAACTTCTTTTGATTCCCCTTTCACTTATCCTATAATCTAATACCTCTATATTCTCACATCCTACCTCATCAACATCACATCCTACCCCACCCCTTCTCTCTCCGACCACCACTAGAAATTGTAAACCCTTATGCAAACCTACTGGCTATATGGTAGAAGATAATCGTACTCGTCTTGTAATGGCAAAACTGTCAGTATCTAAATAGAAGCTAATTGATTTATGGCTGCGTATTAGTTGCACTGGGTGCTATAAACATTGATGTCCCCCTTAAAGGTGAGGTATTCGTAACCTGCAGGGTCACTACAAGATTATAGGGTAAAAACTACAATACCTCAGATCCACCCTGCAAGACAGGAAGACAATAGACAACATGAAAATATAACAGAGGAAAATGCCCCAAACAAACCAAGATACTTTAATAATAGAATCCATTGACAGCTCAGTAGATGAAATAACAGAGAAGGTGTTCAGAATGTACATAATTAAAATGATCTGGGAATTAAAGAATGAGCTAAGAGAGCAAATACAGGCAAAAACTGACCACTCCAACAAAGACATAAGACAGCAAATACAGGCAGCAAAGATTAATTCAAGAAAGGGATAGAGATTTTGAAAAATAATCCAAATAGAAATCCTTGAAATGAAGGAAACAATAAACCAAATTAAAAACAAAAAAAAATAGAAAGCATCACCAACAGACTAAATTACTTGGAAGACAGAACCTCAGACAACGAAGACAAAATATACAATCTTAAAAATAAAGTTGACCACACAGTGAAAATGGTAAGAAACCATGAATAGAACATCCAAGAATTATGGGATAACATCAAAAGACCAAATCTAAGATTTATTGGGATAGAGGAAGGAACAGAGTTTTAAATCAAAGGAATGCACAATCTCTTCAATGAAATAATATCAGAAAATTTCCCAAACATAAAGAATGAATTGGAAAATCAAATACAAGAAGCTTACAAATGTACAAAATTACAACAGATCTACACCAAGGCACATTATAATGAAAATGACTAGCATACAGAATAAGGATAAAATTGTAAAGGCCACAAGAGAAAAGAATTAGATTATGTACAGGGGAGACCAATTCAGATCTCAGCAGATTTTTCAACCCAGTCCCTTAAGGAAAGGAGATCCTGGAACAACATATACCAAGAGCTAAAAGAAAATGGATGCCAATCAAGAATCTTATATCCAGCAAAATTAAACTTCAGAGTTAATGACGAAATAAAAAACCTTCCAAGATAAAACAAAAGTTAAAGAATTTACAGCAAGAAAGCCTGCACTACAGAACATTCTTAGCAAATATTCCATAAGGAGGAAATGAAAAAGAATAATGAAGATCTGCAAAAGGAGGGAACTACACTAAAGGAAAAGCCAATCAAGTCAAGTTAAAAACCAAAAATAAACCAGAATTACTGGGAATGCAAAACATATTTCAATAATGGCCTAAACTCATCAATTAAAAAACATAGACTGCCAGATTGGATTTTAAAAAAAAAAAGACCCAACAATACACATCCTTTAAGAGACTCATCTCACAGGAAAAACATCCACAGACTGAAGGTGAAAGGATGGGGAAAAAACTTATCACTCACATGGATCCCATAAACCAGCAGGGATTTCCATCCTCATATCAGATAAAGTAGACTTCAAACCAAAGTTAGTGAAAAGGGATAAAGAAGGACATTTCATACTACTCAAGGGAATCATACCTCAACAAGATATAAATATCTATGCCCCAAACAATGAAGCATCTATGTATATCAAACCAACCCTTCTCAACTGCAATAATCAAATAGACCACAACACAATAATACTGGGTGACTTCAGCATACCTCTCTCACCACTGAATAGATCTTCCAAACAAAAACTAAACAAACTACAGAACTCAATAAAACAATTATTTAGACTTAACAGATGTACATAGAATATTCCACCCATCAACAAGCAAATACATTTTTTTCTCAGCAGCATATGGATCCTTCTCCAAAAAAGACCACGTTATGTCACAAAGCAAGTCTTAGCAAATACAAAAAAACAGAGATATTACCCTGCATTCTATCTGACCATAATCAAATGAAATTAGATATGAATGATAAAACAAAAAATAAAAGCTACTCCAATACCTGGAAACTAAATAATATGCTACTCATCAGGGAGGAGATAAAAAAAATTCTTAGAGGTAAATGAAAACTCTGATACTATGTATCAAAATCTCTGGGATACTATGAAGGCAGTGCTAAGAGGAAAGTTTATTGCATTAAACTCATTAAAAGAAGAAAAAGTCAACAAATAAATGACTTAACATTACATCGAAACGCCCAAGGAAAGTAAGAACAAACCAACACCAATAGTAGAAGACAGGAAATAATTAAAATCAGGGCTGAAATCAATAAGATTGAATCAAAAGAATTCAAAACATTGACAAAACAAAAAGCTAGTTCTTTGAAAAAATAAATAAAACTGACAAACCCTCAGCCACCCTAATAAAAAGAGGGAGAAAGAAAACTCAAATTACTAAAATTCATGATGAGAAAGGAAATATCACAACAGACACTACTGAAATACAGAAGACAATTAGAAACTATTTTGAAAATTTATACTCCAGTAAAATAGCCTTGAAGACACCAATAAATTTCTAAAGGCAACTGATCTACCCAAACTGAACCAAGAGGACATATGCAATTGAAACAGATCAATTTCAACAAGGAAATAGAGGATGCCATCAAAAGCCTACCAACTAAGAAAAGCTCAGGACCAGACGAATTCTCAGCCCAGATATACAAGACCTGCAAAGAATAATTAATACCAATACTCCTCAAATTATTCCATGAAATAGAAAAGGAGGAAAACCTTCCAAACTTATTCTATGAGGCTAGTATCATCCTGATACTAAAACCAGACAGATACAAATCAAGGAAAAAAAATTTCAGACCAATATCCCTGATGAACATAGATGGAAAAATTCTCAATAAAATTCTAGCAAGTTGCATACAAAAACATAGTTTAAAAATAGTGAAACATGATCAAGTGGTGTTCATCCCAGGGATGCAAGGATGGTTCAACATACAGAAATCAATAAATGTAATTCATCACATCAAAAGACCTAAAGATAAGAATCATATGATTATATCAATTGATGCACAGAAAGCATTTGACAAAATACACCCTTTTATGTTCAAAACACCAGAAAAACAAGGGATAGTAGGAACACACCTCAACATTATAAAAGATATCTATGCTAAACCCAAGGCCAACATCATTCTAAATGGAGAAAAACTGGAAACATTCCCTCTAAAAACTGGAAAAAGCCAGGGATGCCTTCTTCTGCCACTTCTATTCAGCAGAGTCCTTGAAAGTCCAGCCAAAGCAATTAGATGAAAGAAATTAAAGGGATATGAATAGGAAAAGAACCTAAACTATCACTATTTGCTGAAGACATGATTCTATACTTAGAGAATCCAAAAAAATTCCACGAGAAAACTTCTAGAATTAAAAAATGAATTCAGCAAAGTAGCAGGATATAAGATCAATATCCATAAATCAAATGCATTTCTATACATCAAGTGATGAATCCTCTAAAAGAGAAATTAGGAAAACTATCCCATTCACAATAGTCTCGAAAAAAAAATAAAATATTTCAGAATCAATTTAACAAAACAGGTAAGACCCCTACAATGAAAACTACAGAATACTGTAGAAAAAAAAAACTGAAGAAGACCTTAGAAGATGGAAAGATCTCCCCTCTTCTGAGACAGGCAGGATTAATATTGTCAAAATGGCCACACCACCCAAAGTGCTTATCAGATTCAATGCAATTCCAATTAAAAATCCCAACATCATTCCTTATTGATATATAAAAAACAATCATGAAATTTATTTGAAAAAAATAAGAGACCCAGAATAGCCAAGCAATCCTTAGCAAGAAGAGTGAAGCAGGTGGCATCACTATACCAGACCTTAAACTATACTACAAAGCTATAGTAACAAAAATGGCATAGTATTGGCACCAAAATAGACACATAGACCAATGATACAGAATAGACACAAACCCACATAAAGTTATCTCATATGAGACAAAGGTGCCAAAAACACACATTGGAGAAAAGATAGCCTCTTCAACAAATGGTGCTGGGAAATATGGAAATCCATATGATACAAAATGAAGCTAAACTCCTCTCACCATGCACAAAACTCAACTCAAAGTGGATCAAGGACCTACGAATTAGACCAGAGACCCTGCGCCTAAAAGAAGAAAAAGTAGGCCCAAATCTTTACCATGTTGGCTTAGGGTCTGACTTCCTTAACAAAACTCATAACACAAGAAATAAAATCAAGAATCAATAAATGGGATCGATTCAAACTAAAAAAAGCTTCTTCTCAGCAAAAGGAACAATCAATAAGGTGAAGAGAGAGCTTACATTTGGGGAGCAAATTTTTGCCACAGAACACACATCAGATACAGCACTAATCTCACGGATATATAAAGAACTCAAAAAACTTAACACCAAAAAAAACAAACAACCCAATCAATAAAGGGGCTAAGGAGCTGAACAGACACTTCTCAGAAGAAGATATACAATCGATTAACAAATATATGAAAAAAAGTTCAACAACCCTAGCAATTAAAGAAGTATAAATCAAAACTACTCTAAGATTTCATCTCACTCCAGTCAGAATAGCAGTTATCAAGAATACAAACAACAATAAGTGTTGGCAAGGATGTGGGGGAAAAGCACACTCATACACTGCTGGTGGAACTGCAAATTGGTGCAGCCAATCTGGAAAGCAGTATGGAGATTCCTTAGAAAACTTGGAATGGAACCACCATTTGACCCAGCTATCCCACTCCTCGGTCTATACCCAAAGGACTCAAAAACAGCATACTATAGTGATGTAGCCACATCAATGTTCATAGCAGCATAATTCACATTAGCCAAACTGTGTAATCAACCTAGATGCCTATCAATAAATAAATGAATGGATAAAGAAACTGTGGTAAATATACACACAATGGAATATTACTCAGCAATAAAAGACAAAATTATGGCATTTGCATGTAAATGGATGGAGTTGGAGAATATAATGCTGAGTAAGCCAATACCAAAAACCCAGAGGCCAAAAGTTTTCTCTGATAAGTGGATGCTAATCCTTAATGGGGTGTGCGGGGCATGGTATGAGTGAAGGAAGTTTGGATACGGCAAAGGGGAGGGAGGGACATGGGGGTAGGTAAGGTGGTGAAAGGAGACGGACATCATTACCCTAGGTACATGTATGACTGCATGAATGGTGTGACCCTACTTTGGGTACAACCAGAGAGGTCAAAACTTGTGCTCCATTTGTGTATGATGAATCGAAGAGCATTCTGTTGTCATATATAACAAACACACTAACATTTATTAGAACAAATAAATAAAATTATATATATTAAAAATAAATAAAAATTAAAAATAAAATACAACTTAAGTTTAAATTTAACTTAAATCTGTAGTTACATTATATTAACTATTATTATAGTTACAAGTATATTATCCCAGTAATTCACGCTCTCCAGTCTGAGGAATACATCATAAAATATCATTATGTTTCTTCTTATAAACCTGGTAATATATTTTTACTGAATTCCACGGTGACATAATGGAGAATGCAAGAGTATTTAAAAAAAAGTGTAAAAACACATATGACAACACATGAAAGGGCAAACAGCAAAAAAGGATGTCTCATTTAAAATTACCACATGGGACTGGGGTTCTAGCTCAGTGGTAGAGCACCTGCCTAGCACATGTGAGGCACTGGGTTTGATCCTCAGCACCTCATAATTAATAAATAAATAATGAATAAAGGTATCATGTCCATCTACAATTAAAAAAAAAAAAAAATTTAAGTTTTCTTCTTAAAACAACAAAAAAATCCTACCACGTCATTGACAGAATCAGCAAATCAACCACAAAGTTAATGTCCAGCAAGAATATTCAAAAATTCAAAAGATACACTCTTATTCAAAGAATCCTTAAGTACAGTATATTTTAAATTTATATTGCTTTAAAACAAGCATGAAAGCATATCAGTTAAGAGCACAGCCTCTGAAACTAGAACATTTAGGTTTGAATTTATGTCATTTAATCTCTTTGGGTCTCAGATTCTTCAAAAGGAAAAATGAGGATAATACTAGTATTTATCTCAAAATGGAAGTTATAAGGATAAAAGGTGTTAAAGCACTTACAATGGAATCTGATAAATAATAAGCATTTGGTAAATATTAGCTATTATCCCTTTGCCCCAAATACTGGGGACTGAACCCAGGCCACTCTACCATTAAGCTACATCCTTGGCCCTTTTTCTGTTTTACTTTGAGACAAGTTATCTGTAAGGACTCATCTGAACTGTCATCTTGATTGGATTAAGATATTCCTGAAATTAGGAGGCTGCAGGGTGTGTCAATGAGGGTGTTTCTAAGAATGACTGGCATGTGAAACAGCAAACTGAGGGAGAGATCCACCCTAAGTATGGGCAGCACAGTCCAATAGGTTGAGGCCCAAATGGAACAAAAAGTTAGAAGAACAAGGAAGTAGACCCAAACTCAATTCTTGAGCTGATGCTTTGACTTCTGCTAGGATCGCTTGAAGATATCAGTTCTAGTTCCTTCATTCTTCCAAAGTGGTCTCTAACCAGCAACTCTCCAGGAAGTTTCCAGGCCTCTGGGGATACATCATTGATTCCTCTTATTCTGAGGCTCCAACTTGGAATAGCTACCTATTCCTTCAACTCTCCAGCCTGCAGGTGGCCTGCAGATTATCTAGAGTTCAGTGATGTAAGCCAATCTAATGTATCACCATATAAATATTAAAAATGTGATATTTTAGATTGGCATACATGACTGAGAAAACTAAAGAATATGAATATATTCTGTTAGTTCTGTTCCTCTAGAGAACCCTGACTAATATATTCTTGTTAAGTTGCCCAGGCTGGCCTTGAATTTACAATCCTCCTACCTCAACCTCCCAAGTAGCCAGGATTACTGGAATTCACCACCATGCCCATCATGTTAGCTACTATCTATTATAAAAGAGGTTATCATTACTACCTAGATCTTACCCAACTCTGTTCCCATCACCAAGCTTATGGTAGGTATCCAAAAATGTTCAAGTAAAGAAACATTTTGGTACTCAAGCTACTAGTTTTCATCATTTTCTTCCTAACCCCACAAAGGTAAATTTTTATTTAAAAGCCACAGAATATAAGAACGAAATCATTACAAGAAAGTAATTATATTATTTACAGAACAGCAGAAAGAGCCATATCCAAAGATGCATTTCCCAAGACAAGTTTCCTCCAGCAGAGTTAGAAACAACCCTTTCACTCCACCCAGCCCTAAGGACTACTGCTACCACTCCTTTCTCTTCCATCATTCTCTCATTCCCATCTTTCATCCAGCATTTCTGTTCTTTGTAACAGCACTACCAGATACCAGCTCACCAAAATGCTATTCATGAGTTCTCCCAAGGGAATTTACCGTTTCTTTGTACAAACATAACATGTATGTGAATTCTTGAGATGGAAAACTAAGGGAAATGTAAGCATTCCCTTCATCTGCATCCCTAGAACAGTGATCTACTCCTCTGAGGAAGTAAACAAGCTTTCAGAAAACTCAACTGTGAAAGACTGTGGATAGAATGGTAAATCATCTACTGTTAGCTTTCACCGGAGGTCACCCTCAGATATCCTTTTCATTTGCCTCCCTGTTACCACCATAAGACCCCAGAGGCCTGTTGCCTCTCTAGGGAGAGGTCTGAGTGAAGGCCTTTTGGGTTATTATCTTACCCTCAACAGTACAGGGTCTCACCAAAGGCTCTTCTTAGCTCCATTATGGCATTCAAAACCTTGCAGCCAAAGGAAGTACAGCCTGTCCTTGTTATCTAAGGACAATCAGCAGAGCAGGGGAAAAGGCCACGCAGCAATTCCTCTTAAATAAGGACCATCAGAATAACAAAAAAAGAGTTAATGAGAATTTCTCAAAAAAAAAAATCAACTTTTCATAATGTACCACGTATTATATTGATAAAATTTAGGTTATACTTGCAATTATGTACTAGTTCCTATGACAAGGAATAGATAAATTGATGGAGGGCTTGGAGCATAACTTTGTAACAAATCTATATAACAGCATGATATGACAGCTTTGATTTCACATTTGCTTTTTGAAAGACAATTATATAAAAGTCATTTCAGAACAAAAAAAATTTATATTTCATAATTTTCTCTCCTAGATCTTCTCAAACTACTTTTAAAAGAATTTAAAGCATATCTCTCAACATTATCCCTGCTGGTTTTCCTCATCAAGTAAACTAGTCTAGCATCTAGCACTGCCATATTCTTACTTAACGTCTCTTTATTATGATTATTATGATTATTACTATTAAAGTACAATGTATTTATGGTAAGGTACACAAATAGTAGAATGTATAACTTAAATTTTTACAATTGGGGCTGGGATGTGGCTCAAGTGGTAGCGCACTCGCCTGGCATGCGTGCGGCCTGGGTTCGATCCTCAGCACCACATACAAATAAAGATGCTGTGTCCGCCGAAAACTAAAGAATAATTAATAAAATTCTCTCTCTCTCTTTCTCTCTCTCTCGAGTGCTCTCTCTCTTTAAAAAAAAAAAATTTTACAATCATATGCCTATTCCAAGACACAGAATATTTTCCAACGTCCTAGAAGATTTCCTCCTGCCCCTTCCCAGTCATTCTCCACTACCCTGAAGTAACCATTATTCTGACTTACATCATCAGGAAGTAGTTGTTGTTTCTGAACTTCATTTAACGGAATCATGCACTATGCAATCTTATTTCTGCCTTAGACTATGAGATCTCACCATGTTGATGTGTGTTTTTGTAGTTTATTCTCTTTTGATTGCTTTTTAATGATTCCTTTTATATCACAATTTATTAATCCATTCTGCTGATGAGCATTCAGATTGTATCCAATTTGGGGTTATTATGAATAAAGACATATGAACATTCTTTCATGCACTTTTTCTAAACACATGCATATATTTCTCCTGGATATACCTAGAAATAGAATGACTGGATTATGGGTAAGAGTGGACACAGCTACAGATTTTCAAAGTGACTGTACCATTTTACACTCCAACCAACACTATCTATGTGATCCAGTCAATCTACATCCATGCCAACATTAGCACTGACCATCTTTTAATTTTAGCTAATCTGGAAGGCATATGAATATCTTATTATTGTTTAATTTATATTTCCCTGTTGACTAATAATGTTGAGTATCTTTTTATATGCATGCTGGCCATATAGAAAGTACCCTTCAAGTTTCATTTTCTAATTAAATACTTATTCTTACTGATTTTACCAATAAATAAACATACATATTCTGAGTATAAGGCCTTGGTCAGATATATGAATTGCAAATTTCTTCTTCCAGTCTATATTTTGTTCTTCATTCTCTTAACAGAAATTTTTAGATGGAGGGAAGTTATCAGTTTTAATGAAATGTCAAGACAAATTTATCATTCATTTTTACAGTCACTGCTTTCTGAGTCCAAATGTCTATCTACTCTACTCACTTATTCCTTGATTTACGCTTATGGTTTGAGAAGTTCTCCACCATACTCACAATTCATGAAATACTGCATCTTTGAAAGGCTTGTGTTTTCATCTTGCTGTCGATTTGCAGTGCATTCATATTATGTTGTTAGGTGCTGGATAACTATCATTATAAATGTTGGGTGATCCACTTTACAAACTAGAGAATTCATCAGTGATTACTTCCATATTAAAATCACTTCTGTACAAATATTAAGAACCTAATGTAAATTTTAAAATTCTAAAGCCCATTATTACAGCTTTTTTCCCCAAACATACCTTAAATAATTCTTCCTTTCCCTTTGAACCCAATCATGAAGAAGCCCTGCTGCATCCTTTTCCTTAAATTAATGAAAAACAAATTTCCAATTTCCAACCATATAGTTACAAAACAAACTTACTTTACTCTTGCCTCTACTGACCCAGCAGGTGTTCCGCCTCCTCCACCCTGGGCCTCTTCCCACCTAATCCATTTTATATTCTGCTTTCAAAACACATGGAATTTGAACTCTGCTCTGCCACAGCTGATGACCTGGTTCACTCCCTCATCAACTCATCTGGAGTATGAAATTGGCCTTAACTGGTCTCTTTCTTACATTCTGTCTTTCATCCTGTCATAAATCACCTCTCAAGAATATAATTTTGATCATGGCACTCATCTAATAAAATCCTTCTTCAGTCCTTACTGCCCACAGGATAAAGTCTCTTAAAGTTTCTCTTAGCTGAGAATTCCAACCTAGCTTCTCTCCCAGCAATACCTACAACACTGTCATATGACCCTCATAGGACCTCTCATTCATGCTGGCTTCACATTGCTTCCTCCAACTACCAGAGCCCTTTCTTCTGTATCCTCCAGTCAGTTCCCTTCCTCTCTTGGCCAGGTCCATCCCAGCAGAAACAACCGTTCCCTTTTATGTGTACCCACCACAGCTATATTTGAGTTTTCAGCACAATGTATTAGTTAATCATTTATTTGTTCATCTCATTCACTAGTCTTCAAATTTCTGGACTTCGGTTTCTCCTTGAACTCTTCAAAATAAGATCAGGAATTAATCTTTAAATCCCAAAGTCTTGGCAAGATTACGATAGAAAGGTTCAAAGAAAGAATGAATGGCCCTAAGTCACTTTTATTTGTGATTTTTTTTCCTATAAAGATTAGAAAAATTAACAATGAACCATCCTAAAACAATTTTTAAAAGTACCCAGCAAGTTTTTCTTTCAAAGAATTTTCTTTTTCCAGTACTAGGAATTGAACCTAGGGCCTCATGCATGCTAGGCAAATGCTCTACCATTTAGTTACAACCCCAGTCCTTTTTATTTTATTTTCAGACTTTGTTGTCAAGTTACCCAGACAGGCCTAGAACCTGTGATCCTCCTGCCTTACCCTCCAGAGTAGCCAGGATAATAAGTGCAAGCCATCATGTCTAGCTCTTTCAAAGAATTTCATCAAAATTCAAATATTAATTATTGACATGTGTTTCCTGGTAGAAATAGTCACAACTCTTTGTTTTAAACTACCTTTTAAACTAATAACATCAAAAGTAGGATGAATATACCACTTAAGCAAAGTAAGTAACTGTAGTCATCACAGATCACTACTAGATGCCAACAGAATGAATCAGTTATTATTTAACAACTAAAAGATCACAAACAATGATTCCCTTGAAATCAATTACAGTACAAATCTGTTCACATATTTCCCTTTAACACATAAATCTGTATATAAACAGACAACAGGCATACAGTTTACAAACATAAGCTTAAACATAATGACAATAGTAGTTATACACTTTGGTACAAAATTACTGAATTTCAATGTGTCTCACTTTTCTTGTCTGTAAAACAAAGATGATAACTTCATAATGCTGCTAGCTGAGAGCATGTAATAAGGCCCTCGACACAGTGCATGGCCAGTAAGTGCATAATAATAAATATCAACCCTAATCACTGTACTTTTTAACTTTTTTAAAAATCCTTTTACATACACTCTCTTTTTCCTCCTTCACAACAACACAATGAAATTATCTAGGCAAAAAATGCTATCTCCATTTCAGAGATAGGGCATCCAACAGAGTAGTTACAAAATTGCCCTAAAATACTTCAAGGCATAGTTTGAACATAATCACACATAATTTCAACCCCAAAACAAACTGACCAAATCTCCAAAGATCCATTTGGAAGAGTCTTTGGGGATTTCCCCATTATTTCCTTCTGGTGGTCAGCAGCAACCGCTTTCAGACCTGTAGGGATAGATGATTCCCACAATTTGCTCAAGTTGAAAGGTAGAAACAGCCTCACTTTCACAGTGCCTGACTCACACAAAGTGCTACGTGCTTCCTCAATTACAGAACAATGAACTCCACAAAAATCAAACCTGTCACCAAACACGAAAAATCACTTAAAAAAAATTATGCTTAATCTGTCTGTCACATCAAAGTACAACATAAAAATTGGGAAAAAAAAAAAAGCAATTTTCTTTCACTAACTCGAAAATATACAATTTTTCATAAAGGACTTTGATCAAAACAGTTTTTAAAACCCAACTAGTTATACTTCATGACACATTTCTTTGCCCAAATAAGTGAGGAATATGAATAATGTTTCATCTTAGCAATATTTTAAACAATACTTAAGTACTTTGAGTTTAAACTGAAATTCACTCCCCAATCTTACCCATATAAAGCAATTCAGTGCCTGTATGAACTTCAAAGGCAGATGCAATGCTGCAAGGAAACGCACCCCAAACCCAGGGACCCACCACAAAGCAGAATGGCTCTACAACTACAAGTAAGAGCCTTATCTTTCTATCTCTTCAAACAGGCAGTTAAATGCGAAGAAGCCTCGTAAAGATCAGGCTTTGGCATCAGCCTCTAGCAAAGCCTACCTTTACCTTCGCGGCACTGCCAAGCTGGCAGCTACGACTCACACCTCTTTATGCAAAACAGCTGCAGCCCCTGCCCTCGACAGCTCCCGCTCAAGTCTGGCACGTGGCTGCCACTTGCGACATTTTGGCTCAGGAGATTTTAACAGGGGCATGCTCGGGGTGTGGTCAGGACAGTGCAGCTCCCAGAATCCCCGAGGTCTGGGCGGGAAGGTCCCACGCTCCGTCCAGAGCACCAACAGGGCACCCAACCCTGCCCGCCCCACGGCCACCTCGCCCTCGCCGCCCTGACTCGCGCGGCCCCTCGGCTGCCAAGGCCTCCACCACCTTCTGCGAAACGCTCGCCCGCGTCTCCTCAAACCTGAGAGGGTGAAACCTCCCCGCAAGCTGGAACCCCAATTCCCGGCGGAGTGACCATCACCTGGGCCGCAGCCCGGGGGAGGCCCGCAGCTTGCGAGGAGGAGCCGTGGTTGCGCCTTCCCCTCCCGCAACTCGGAGATCCCCGGGTCGCCGCCATTTTACCCGCATCCTATCCCCCCCCCCCCCGGCAATTCAGGCCGCCCACCTGTGACGGGCAGGGAATGCCGTGCCACGCCGCAGGGGGCACGTGGACAGCCCGGAGATTCCTGAGGGGTCAAACCTCGGGGCAGAACCCGCCGCTAATTCATCCCGAAGCGAGGAGGTACCCGGCCGTCGCCCTAGTAATGCGTCCTGCCAGGATCCACCCTGATTGGCTGCGGGAGCCCTGACGCAACGGCGTCCCCGGCTGCGTGGGAAGCCCGGGTCTCCGGCGCCCCGCCCCTGCCCCGCGGCCGGGGAGCACCCTGGGCGTGTGTCCCTGGGGGTTCCTTTAAAGTGGCCTCACGTATTTCCTGCTCTGACCTGCTGCGCCAAGGGGGTCCAGAGAACCTTGGGTGCAGAGGCGAGAAACCAAATTGGAAATTCAGCGGAGGTCTCTGCCCAAGGGAACCTAATGGCTCCTCCAAACCCGGGAGTTGCAGAATGGAAAACACATCTGGCAGATTAAATTACAAGCTGTATTTTTTTTTCCCTGAAGTCAAAAGGTAAATCAGTAGATGAACCAAGTTTCAGAATCCATGTTCTTGATGGTGCAAGACTCTTGCTGACATGCACATTTGCCCATCCCTAGCTCCACTTTCCCTCCTCAGAGGACCCTCGGCTTACAGCACACCACTCTTAAAAGGTCTTTATCCCTTTCTACTGTGTTATGTGTGTCCCCACACCTACTGCACTCAGCTCCTGAATGGTAGGGACTGGGTAAACCTCTTTTGTGCCTCCACTGCACAGGCTTCCTGAATTAAAATCTTAAAAATAAACATGGCCACATACGTTACACACACGCAGCCATTCGCCAGCCATTCATGTATGTTTATACGTTTTATTAGTTTATTCAACAAGGCACAGAGAACAGTGAATATTTTAAAAAGTACAAGGTCCCTTCCCTCTCAGAATTCACTAGTGTAATAGTAATAAACATCTAGTTTTGGGGTACATAGCTTCAGTGTAGCTAATATTCCCCCAAACACCCTGTGAATCTAGGTTTCCTGTGTTTCCTAAATCAGCTTCATATCTTTCCTAATTTTGTTCAAAACATTTAAATATTTAATATATGATAAAATTGTGTTAGAAAATAAAAAAAAGAAGAAACACCACTACAAAAGCCAACGCTTTTAGGACATTGGGCCTCATTTTTATCTTTGAAATAAGATTGCTGGAATAAAAGATCTTTAAGGTTTTGTTTTGGTTTTCTTTGTTTTGATTTCTTCTTCTTTTTTTTTTTAATTTAATTTGGCACAGTCGTGCTGCAGAACATTAGAGGGCTGCACTTGGACTCTTCTGTTTGTTTGTTTTTATTTGTTCTTGTTTTATGGCCCTTCCTAGCACTTGCCAGATCTTCCACTTAGCCTCTCCTCTACTGCAGATACCTCTGAGCTGGTGAGATGTGCTAGGTGAGATGTGCTAGGCGAGGTGTGGCAAACAACATGGCTGAAGAGGCAGTGCTACTGAGCTCTTTCTTGATCTGAGACCTACTCAAAACTAGCCACTGGGCATATCAACAGCTAAGTGAGTAGGAACAGTATTGCCAAGCTCAAAATATGCTTACTCTTAAACCTGAAGACATCTCCCAAGTATTATGCTTCGTTCTTAGTGGTTAGAGGTATAAGGTGCAGTAACTTGATATTTTTGTAGAAAATGTCCTGACATGCCCTAGACTACTGTCCACTTTACCACCCAAATAAGGTCTTGTACTTTAGATAATAGCATTATACCAAGATGATTTTGTTTTGATGTGTATTCTATGCTTATATAAAATGTTAACAGGGATAAAATGTACACCAAAAAAAAATCTCTGGAATCCTTCTGTGTCTCTCCTAAGTCTAAATTTGTTTCAGTTTTTTAAAAACAATAATTGTTAGTTAAAACATGTCATCCATGTAGCAAACTCTTAAATTTTGTGAGGTGTACCTACCGTCTGAAATATGTCTCATCAGGGCACCCAGAGTACTTGCATTTTTTGTTCATCAAATCTGACCAGCATGAGATTTCAATATGGTAGAACAATGTGATGGCAGATGGTCCGGGTATCTTCAGAATATATTATGACAGAAAACAGGAAAAAAGAACATAGCCCTGCAGCAAGGCTATAAAAGTAGAATGTTGTATGTCCCAGGTGAATATTAGTTTCCCCTGCATGTGATATTGTTTTTGTTTACTGTCTTAATTAGGAGCTGGTGAGAAGGGAAGGTGGTTATAGGGACTTCCACTTGGCCTTTTCTAATAAAATAGCTCTTACCCTACAAGTTAAGGACTAATATAAGGGTTCTGTCAACAGCTAAGTATTCCATTCCAATTATACATTCAGGAACTGGAGAAATGACCAGTAGGTTGATAACAAGACCCTGTAGATCCACTGAGACAGACCTGGGTGAAGATTCCATTTATTGTCTGGATCCAATATCACCGTACTCTAATTGGGAATAGGGGAAGGAACAGTTTAAGAAATGGGGAGGAAGTAGGATGCTTCTTAGGACCCCTGAATAACCCCATCACCTTATATATCCAAAATCTCTCAAAAGATCAGGATATTGCTCTTTCTTATGATTTTCCAAAGAAATAACCATAAATTGCTTAGGAGAAGGACTGAAGAAATTTGTGTGTACTTGCTATGATATTCTGGGATCTTTCTCATGGATACCAGTTTCTCCTTCAGTCTGTGTATTGTCCATCTGAGAACAGGCTCAGGTTTTAAAATTGGATAATGCATTATGATTTTCCATTGAAGTGATGTCTGACCTCAGCCTGCTACTCATTCCTTGACCTCTTTAGATTGTATATTAAGCAATACCCTTTCTATCTGCCCATATATCTTGTCCCTAGAAATACCACATTCTATCAGTCATTCCCATAAGGTCAGGTCAGGCCCCCTGGCTGCCACTTTGACATTGCTATCCATTATGGTAATTAGGTTGTCTGTTGGTCTCACAGTTATCTCTAATATTCTGGGATCCTGTCATCCCTGCATCTACCAAGGGTTCCTGTTCTATAAGAGCATCTTCTACCCTCAGTTCTGGCCTACAGAGGACAAACACCAACAAGCTTCTCAAGGGTGCTGGTTCCTTGGCAGAGACTTTATTTGCATCTGAGAAACAGTGATGTCTATCAGAGCCCTTCTGAGTAGCATACAAGAACATCTTCTAGTCTTATTTGGTTAGCATGCTTAGTTAATATATTAGCATGCTTACTTCTCTAATTTTTTTAATCCCTACATCCACATTCTATCAGGAGAGTTTGACATCTCTATATATGTGGCCATTTGTTCTGCC
The DNA here is from genome assembly GCF_047511675.1 of Marmota flaviventris. Taxonomy (NCBI): domain Eukaryota; kingdom Metazoa; phylum Chordata; class Mammalia; order Rodentia; family Sciuridae; genus Marmota; species Marmota flaviventris. The sequence goes on along the minus strand of NC_092511.1, from coordinate 23,372,329 downwards.
CAGCTTCTCAGAACCATCCCAGAAGCATGTTAGAATTGGCTCTCAGAGCTCTCGTCATGTATTAAGTACTATGCCATGGAAGTGTGCCTCTGACTGGTTAAATTTCCCTAAACCTCTTTATATTCAGCTCCTCCTTAATCCAACACCCTCAGGATGCACACCCAGGCATCACCCCTCAGCTGTAAGCAAGGTCCTGTAGTGTCTCTGGCTGACAATCCTTTTGCTCCCTTAATAGTCACAGAAATCTCCCAGTTAGGTAGAGATGAGATTTGGCTCACAATAGGCCCCTATGTACTTTCCATGTAAGGGTGCTCTCTGTCTTCCAACAGAGAGGCCCTCTTGGATCTGAGGGTTCAAGGTTCTCAAGTCTATCCTGATAGCCCAACCTGTCTCAAGATTCTCCTCCTTCCCTGTCAAGGTCTTAACTTTGACATCAATAGTCAGCCTGCTCTGAAATTCTGCCTCTCTTCTAGCTAAGACCTTTTCCTAGTTGTCAGCTGACTGCAAGTGATGAGACTTGCCGCAGTCCGGCTGCAGCAAAATAACCGGGGAGTGACGAACAACTTGTGTACATTGATACAGCAGGAGTAGGAGCCATTTATTGTAGTACAACAGAGGTATTTATACATTCCACACAGCTTATCTAATTAACATAAACTCTATACAGCAGTCAACCAATAAGGAATCTCCACATTTAATGGCTCACTGGTGTTACTTCACAAACCACTCCCTCTTCACAAACCACTCCCTCTGGCAAAATGCCAGGCGCCATCCAGACTTGTTTACAGACCTTAACAGAGACTCTCTTTAAATGCTGCTCAAGAGCCCTTTGGACCCTCCTGTGTTGCTTACTTAGCAATAGCCACTTATCTCCACAGACCTTACAGCAGGCAATTTCTCCAAACCTCTCAGTCACCAAAGACTATACCAGCGAGGGCACCCCATTTTGTTTCTAGAAGGAAATCCAGAGGAGAACCCACTCAGCCAGGGTGGGTTCTTGAGAATTTCAGGATGTGTCAGAGGCAAGGCACAAGCAAAGATTTATTTAAGGACAGCAAGGTTTATACACCCAAAAGTAGTGTATGGGTGTCCCTCACTTCTCAGAGAGAAGAAGACAGTGATATGCTCAGGGTTGAAATTTCTAATCATATATATGATTTTTCCAGGGGAAAAATGTGCAGGTTCTCAGGCAAACTTCTTTATAAATCAAGTCCCATGACAATCATTCTATATCTGGGGTTTAGAATGTTTCTCTTTGGTCGAATAGTCTAGTCATAAATCACATGTGGGTATAAGTCTTGGAATCTGGTGACATTTAAATTAATTGTGTTTTTGTTCCAGTTGATCTGGTACAAGCATATGCTGAAGGTGTTGTTCATCTAATAAAAGGACAGGCATGGCTGTTCATGCTTATTAATCCGAATCTCCATCTACTTATCTTCACTTAGTCTCTCCACAAGAACCCACCTGTCTCACTTTCACTTGCAGCATTCCCTGGTTTGACAAAGGTTATGTGCCACAGCCTAGCAGTGACTAGCAATGCTCCAGTAACTAGCAATGGGGTGGGTTCTGCCATCCTGCCACCCAGTGATCCATCTTCAGAATCCCACCATCCTTACAGTCTGCTTCACAGGACCAACTTCCTGAGGGATGGAAGATGCGGGGTTTCCAAAAATGGAGACTGAAGCTGGCATCCTTGTGTGATGATTTTTTTTTAAACAGTGCTCTCAAGAGAAAGGGAGGGGCAGTGAAAAAAGCAGAATGTGGGGGTGAGTGAGAAAAGTTAAGTGTGGCGGTGATCTCAGCTGGAGAGTTCAACCCAACTCCATGAGGAGCTCTGGAGCACTGGAGCACTGGAACACGAATTACCCCACAGGGTGGCTCAACCTTGAGGCAGGGGGTTGATTTTCTTCTATCACATTTCAGCATCCATCAGATATCAACTATAGGCTACCTGGGGGGTAGGGGGTGTGCACAACAGTTGAGTGAGGCAACCCACACTTGGTTGAGCAGAATCCTCCAGAAAAAAAGGGATATCTGTGAGCCATTTAGCAGCCAAAGCTCATTCGGCAGCCAAAGGATGGTGCTGGGATAGTGGATGCTAAGCTCTTTGAAAGAATCCACATGTGATTGCATGCGCCCAGAACCTCTGAAAAGACTTCAACAGAGACCATTGCCATGGTAGCTTCTGGGTGGATGTATTAGATACCAGTAAATTGGCACATGGCTATATTCCATTTCATACTCCTGGAATTTTGGCCAGGTGTATGCATTACCTTCTTCATTTTGAGGAAGAAAAATTAAAAGCCCCTTTTATGTACCTATAAGCTTAAAAGATGATATTAATCTACTGTACTGCCTAGAGGATAATTTCCTTCCAGTTTCTGAATACTTCCTGACTCCTACAACAGAATATCACAACCAATGAACTGCTCAACCTAATGGGCCATTGATTTAATAACAGGACACTCTCTGCAAGGCTCAAGGAGACTCTGCAACAAGCAGGAAAACCCAAATCCTGGTTCTTGTACTTTTGTTGTTATTCGGGTACACTATATGCCCACGTAATTGCTTCCTTTGCTTCAAAATGTGATAGTAATAAGGTAAGATATTTGCTCAATAATGAACCTTGGAGAAGAGCCAGGAAAGCTGCTGCTAACAAAATTGAAACCACTCTTTCTGGTTGTAATGAGTGGAAGAATAGCAGCCCCATGGTGACAGAGGCCACAGATGCTTAACCTGAGGCCTAGAACTACCCATTTCTCCTAGCCCCCAGTTCCTCGGTTAGTCTCTGTGACTAAGATGTAGCATTAACTATATCAGTGGTTAATTAATTCTCAGTGAGATTTGGGACTCAAATTGGGCTTTGAAATCACAGGTTTTTGATTTCCTGAGAAGTAAGCCTTGCCTCTGGTAGTTCAGGAGTCTCAGGGACAGGATGAATGTCTTGGAAGAAGTGACAAATTTATGCTAACACAATCAGTGGTGGAATCTAATTTTGATTGTAATCTCTTTGCTCTACCACCCGCTTCCACTCCTTGCTTTATGCTGACTCACCCAGGTCCTGTATCTGTGGCAGGGCTCAGCCATGGGGAGGCACTGGCAGGAATCTGCAGGGTGAGAGGGGACAGAGGTCAAGGTGATCATTTGCAGGGCTCTCTCCCTACCGGACTGCAGGGTGACAGTGGCTTTATACTCTACCTGATAAGGTAGCCCCTTATCTACTGCTCTGCTTTCACTGAATTCTGGAACCCATTCCTCCTTGTCCCTCAGGCAAGGCCTGAGGGTGCTTCAGCATTCTCCATTAATTTCCTTTAAATCTGACTGTAGCTGTCTGTATCTTCCTGCTCCCTGTCCCCCAACCCTGTCTTCTTTTTGTGTTACTGGGGATCAAACTGATTGTACCTTTCAAAGTTCCCTTCAATTATTTTCGATTATTCTTTCCGTGACAAAGGTACTGTTTGTTTCTTGATTGATATATTGATGAACCAAAATTTCACTTAGGCTTAAAAGATTAAAAAATGCCAGAAAGTAAATTTAGAACCCTGGTGACAAGCCACTCAGCCAGACAGACACACATAAACATTTCTCCTACTGTCGCTCCGTGCAAACCTCTGTATCAATAAGGAATGCCTCAAAAGACAAATAACGTCAAACTCTACTAACATTGGCTTAAACTACAAGGACAGTTATAGTTACTTAACTCAAAGTATACAAATAGGCAGTCTTGTTATGCTCGAATTCGGGACCCCCAAAAGACCACCAGAGACCAAGATCCATGTAAGCAAGCAAAGAGGTGTTTATTGCGAGCTAGCTCCCTCCTCTGCGCACACACAGCAACTGATGACACTGAGAGCAGTTTTATACACTCTTTTGGGAAGGCAGGGACTTCACATACATCATAGCATCTCTTAGCAAATTGGGAAAAATCAAACAACAACTGTTTAACATTGATTAGCACATTCACTGGCTGGAAGAAGTTGGGTAAGGGGGATTCATTTGAACTGATTGGTTTAAACCACGAGGGGAGTACGAGCTGAACTACTCGGTTTCCCAACGCGTAATCAACCACCATAAACTACTGGGAGGGTCATCTGGCATCCCAGGTATTTTCCCTGTCTCATGCTGATTGGTGGCTGCTAGGGGGTTGTTATGGATCCCCACCTAGCCTGACTGAATCAGGGACACCTGGCACAACAGATCTCTCCAGTTATTTGTAGATAAACAACTCAGCAGGGTGGGTATGTGCCTTAGGGTGCTCTGTGGGTCTTTCCAAGGACAAGGGTCACGCCCCCTTCCTTGGACAGGCTTTGCTCTGAGGTAGAGGCTGGTTTTTCAGTCTCAGAATTGGTTCTGTAACTCAAGAATGACATATAGGACTCAGGCTCTTTCTATCCTTCTGTTCTGCCTTTATCTGAAAGAGTGTGGGCAAACAAGCATCTGCCTTTCTAGACTCTAGTGGGAGATAGCAAAAAAGGGGGGTGGGTGGGAATAACAATTGAGTAGTCATCCAACAGTGTCTGTCCCATCCAATGCCAAGGGTATCAACCCAATTTTTGCTCTCTGTGAATTCCTTATGCTGTCTTCCACTGGAAATGTCTGTTACCTTTGCCTTGTTGTTTCTCTAAATAGTAATGACTTTTAAAGCCCTATTCCAGTCTCTTCAACATGTATTTGCAACCCTCATTGAATCATCTCTGATGACCTTGTGATCTGTCTAGGATGGCCATCTAGAAACCTGGCCATCTAGAAATCCTTTCTTATGTTCTGGATTCTTGATGCTCTGGCCTCTGGGGTTTGGCTGACTGAGGAAGGGTAGGGTTAATTAAATCCTAGAGATAGCAAGCAACTCTCCCAGGAGTGTGCCTTTCATAAGCAAATCAGTTGATCCAGACCCCACTCCCAATCTGGGTCTTAAACAATCAGGCCAAAAATTTCTTGCCCAAACCACCCAGGGCCAAGAAGCAGACAATTCAGAAGAGGCTCTACACCCCAGAATCTTCAGGAATTACCCAAACTAGGCAATCCTAAACCTGTTTGCTCTGTCTTGCCCATTCTTTCCCAGGGGAAACCACAGTAAACATTTTTGCCCATTTTTTCCTTCTGCTGCTTCGGCCTCTAGACCAACCTTGGTGTTTCCTCCTGTGGGTCCCATACATCATGCTGGCCTCTTCCCTCTTGGCAACTGTGAATAACAAACTACTCTCCCAAGGCAGCTGTTTTCTGATCTGTTGGCCTTAGCATGCCTGAATAAGAATTTAAAACAAGACCCTTCTCCATAATCTGCTTTCCATGGCTGGTTTCTACTGTGTGAGTTCTCTACCAAGGTCCTGGCCTACAGTTGGCTGTATCTTACCCTCCTTCCATAGAATAAAGTCATATCAGTCATCTTCCCACCAGACCATCTAGAAAACAAATATTTCCCTGGTAACATGGGCCACCTCCAGAAGTGTAAGTTAAGTTATGCTAAAGATCACCTCCATGCAGGACTGAGAAGGAAATAAGGGGGATCATAGGAAAAGAACTGCATCTGCTACAAACTAATTTAATTATAGCCCCAGAAATAATATCTTATCTTCATTTTACAGCTATAAAATTGAGGCTCAATGTATTAGTTTCCTTTTGCTACTGTAACAAATTTACCATAAATTAGTGAATTCTAACTACATTGATTCATCATCATCTTACAGCTCCTGAGATCAGAAGCCCCAAATCAGTTTTATTGGGCTGACAGCATGATGGGGGCTGCTCTGGTCCCTTCTGGATGTTCTGAGAATTCATTTCCTTCCCTTTTTCAGTTCCTAGTGGTTCTCTCCATAATTTGTTTTGTTCCTCTATCCTTAATGTACATCTCTGCAATCTCTGCTTTTAATGTCACACCCCCTTCAAATGTCCCTCTGCTTCCCCCTTATAAGGATACTTGTGATTAAATCAAGCCTCACTGGACAATTCAGGATAATCTTCTCATCTCAAAATTCTTAATTTAATTGTGATTGCAAAAGTCTTTTTGTGACTTAAGGCAACATTCATAAGTTGTAGAAATTAGGACCTGGATATTTTTGAGGGCCAATCAAGATGACTGCAGGGCTGCATTCCTTTTAGAGGGTCCAGGGAAGATTCCGTTTCCTCATTTTCCAGCTTCTCTATGTCACCTAAGTTCCTTGTGGCTCCTGCCTACATCTTCAAAGTCAGCAGTTACACTTCAGATTTCACACTGAAAACTCCAACACTCACCTCCATCATTACAGCTCTTGTCCAACTCTGATCCTACTGCCTCCCCCTTTCCCCTCTCTAGTGGTGCCCAAAATAATCCAGGAAAATCTCATCCAAAAGGTCACTTTTGCTCTATAACATATTCACAAGCAGGGAAGATGAAGGACATGGACATTGGGCGGGGGCGCGTTGTGTTTACCTGTCACTCCCAGACAGAAGGCAGTTCAGGGTTTACTGGGGACAAGGGTAGCAGGAGTAGACAGAGAGACCTAAAAGGAGCAGAATAAAATTTGGGGTGTTGTGACTATTGTGATTGGATGAGGGCTTCATGGATTTCATATTTTAACATTGTCAAAACTTAAATTGTACACTACAAATATGTACAGTGTGTTGTATGTCCACTATACCTCCATAAAATTGTTAAAAAAAAAAAAAAAAAACTATAGGGGGTTGCAGGGAAGAATCCTGAAGCCCAGAAACTTCAGTCAAGTCATAGAACTAGGTAGTGGTATAGCCAAGATGTGTACTCAGGCCTGTCTTCTGATATTGAAGTCTGTTCCTGGGATGGAGTGTCCTGCCCTTTAGCCTCTCTTCTGTAAAATCAAGCTAATACTTTCCTCTTAGTGCTTTGAGTACATGGTACATACTGAATAAATGGTAATTTCCTTCCTTTTCCATTCTGAGGACTGGTGACGCACCAGCATTTCTGAGACTCCCAGAGCTTATTCTGTCTTACAAAAACTGAGAATCACTGCTTTCTGAGAGAAACAGAGAGGGAGACGGAGAAGGAGAGGGACAGGAAGAAAAAGGGGGGGTTGTATCTGAGAAAAATACCAAGTGGAATCAACAAAGTAATCAAAAGACTTTGCTTTCAGGGATTCTCTGATCTAAAGGTCCCTTGCTCTAAAGTACAGAGCAACATACAGCATCAGAGATAAATGTGTTATTTTCAGAAATCTAGCTTGGTTCATTTTGTTGCCTAGTGATGAGAGGTGATTCCTAAGAACAAATAAGAGGAGGTAAGCATGTGGGAGCTGCCCCAGAGTTACAAACTAGGAGATGGACAATGATTGTTGTACCCAAGGTCACAAAGCCCTGTGGACTGAAGTGCCATGTTTGGACCCATGGTGGTAAAACAAAACAGAATGGCACTCCCAACTGATCAAGAAACTGAAAAATGGGCTGGGGATGTGGCTCAAGCAGTAGTGCGCTTGCCTGTCATGCGTGCGGCCCAGGTTCAATCCTCACCACCACGTACAAACAAAGATGTTGTGTCCGCGGAAAACTAAAAAATAAACATTAAAAAATTCTCTCTCTCTCTCTCTCTTTCTCTCTCTCTTTAAAAAAAAAAGAAACTGAAAAATGAACAAATAGTTTCTGCAAAGAGAGCTATTACGAGGTACTAGCTATTGGAAGGGTTTACTCAAAAGAAGAAAATATCACCAGATACAGTGGCACTTACCCATAATCCCAGCTAATGGCAAGGCTAAGGCAGGAAGATCACAAGCTCAAGGCCGGTCTGGGCAATGTAGTGAGACCCTGTCTCAAAATAAAATTTAAAAAGGTCTGGGGATGTATCTCAGTGGTAAAAATGACCCTAAGTTTCAATCCCCAGTATCAGGAGAAAGAGAAGAAGAAAAAGAAGTCATTTATGTGTTTCTATCATTTGTTATTTGTTTGTTCATGCATTTAGATGGCAGTATCTTCTATTCCTGGATCAGTTGAAAATGTCTGGGGAAAAGGTCCTTGTTTCCAGTTTCCCCTTGGAATTCTCCACGGGATCTTATATACCATGACTGTCCTATGCTCATTGGGGCTGCCCTAGGTTTCTGATTCAATTTGTTGAATTCACCTTGGATTCATTCCCTATTTCTTGACCTATGGGTCTGTCCAAGGCCATGCATGCCAGATGATCATATGCAGCTTACATAGGTCACATCAATTAGGTTAGGGATATAGGAATAAATAACTCTAGGGTATGATGAGAAAGAAAAGAAAAAATAGCAGATGTCTCAATCCTCTGTTTGCACCCCCATGAAACTCTCCAGCTCATAGACCTGCAGGCAAGCTACCCATATAAAGTGGATTTATGATTTACAATCATGGTTTTATAAATGGTAAGTAAAATAGACAGAGCCAGATGTGATGGAGTTGCAATTCCACTTACCAGCTCTATGATCAATGCAAATTTCTTTCACTTCCTCAAGCCTCAGTTTTCTCATCTGAAAAATGAACAAATAGTTTCTGCAAAGAGAGCTATTACGAGGTACTAGCTATTGGAAGTGTTTAGATGCTTAGCAGATGGAAGCTGCAGTCTCTTCCTTTCACCCCTTTCCTTGTCCATCTCTATCTAATTGGGCTTATGAATTTGCTCCAGTTAAACTGCCTCAGGGGAAATGAAAATATGAATGTCAATCAACCTGCAAAGTGCTTGGACACTATGATCCATGAAGAAATATTAGTCTTCAAAAATACTGAGAGAGTAGGCAGTTGTGGCCTGTAGCCATATTTTGGCACTGAATCATGTCCTGTTTTGCATTGTTCTCTAATTGTTTCAAGTCATTTCCCCTCTCTGAGATTTAATTTCCTAGCTAGTTACAACATGCACTTGGATAGGATCCTCTTTGAGCTCCATCTAGTTCTCTTCTTTTCTACCCATATCTTGCTATTTGCATAATAAAAACTCAGAATATGGTAATGACAGTGGAGAGCTAAGCCAAGCACTTATACATAGAGCAAGTTCTTCTTTACAGCATGAGATCACAGCATGGATCAAGGCCTCTGGCTGCTGCCCAGATAGATATACTGGATCTTCCTATTACAAAGTCATCATCCATGACACTCAACTCAATTCTACCCCTAGGAAAGCAGGGAGTTCAAGATCACAGCAGTCCTACTAGATTCAGTCAATTCCCGGATATTTGCAGCTTCTGCTGCTTCCCAAAGGAGAGCTACAATAGTCATGCTTTGTGTTTACTCTCTAGAACTATGATTTTAAACTTTAGCTACACATTAGAATCACCCAGGGAACTTTCAAAACAGCAGAGTTCATGATTGAATTGGTTTGGGATGGGGTCTGGGCAATGGTATTTTTTAAAAGTTCCCCAGGCAATTTTAAGTGCATTCAAAATTGAGAATCATTGATCTAGGCCAGATTCTAATGTGTAATTACAAGGGCGCACACCTGATTTCTTGAATCCCCTGGATTTCAAATATTAGAGAAATAAAAATGAAGGAAAGAACAAATAAATATGAGATAGTATGATAGAAAGATTATTGGATAAAAGATCAGAAAACCATATTCCTGGGACTGGAGTTGTATCTCAGTGGTGGAGCACTTGCCTTGCAAGTGTAAGGACCTGGGTTCGTTTCTCAGCACCACATAAAGATAAACAAATAAAAATAAAGTTCTAAAAAAAAAAAAAAGAAAGAAAACCATATTCCTAGTCCTAGCCCAATTACTATGTAAATACTAGCAATTGTTTTCTCTAAGCCTCAATGTACTCTCCTGTGAATGGGGGATAATATTACTTGCTTTATCCTACTCTCCAAATTATTGTGAACATAGTGCATGGTAAAATACTTTACTTAGTAGGGCTGGGGATATAATTCAGTGATTAGCTGCTTGCTTAGCATGGGTAAGGCACTGGGTTCTAAAAAGAAAAAAGAAAAGAATAAAATGCTTTGCACATTTGCATATTCTGTAATTTTAAGAAATTGTTAAAAATAAAACGTAACAGTCATCTGAGCCAACTGGTTTTGCTAGAAAACCTGGAAAAATATGCACTGATGCAGAACTGATGCATGGAGACTAGATGAAGAGACCTGGGGGGAGGCAGACTCCCCACTGCAGTTGTTTTGTTCCTGTTCTAGTTTTAGCCCAGCAAGACTACTCTTCTTGGAGATAGCCATAGAGTGAGCATTTATGTCTCCTCAAAATTCACAAGTTGAAACATAGACTCCAATGTGATAGTGTTTGGAGGTGGGGTTTGGGAGGAGGTAATTAGATCATGAGGGTAGAGACCTCATGAATGATATTAAGCCTTTATAAAAGAGATCCCTACTCCCTTCCATCCTGGGAAGTCACAGCAGAAGCCACCATCTATGAGCCAGGAAGAAAGCCCTCACCGGACGCTGACTATGCCAGTACTTTGATTATGTGCTCCCCAGGCTCCAAGACTGTGAGCAAGAAGTTTATTGTTTAGAGGCTGCATGGTCTCTAGTATCCTGTTAGAGCAGCTCCAATGGATTAAAGCTGGGATCCTGAAGTCATGCAGACCAAGCAGCATCCCCTGCTCTGCCAGAAAGCCTTGAATAGCAGCTGCTACCAGGGCCCCTCCTTGGTTGCCATTGCTCCCATCTGCCTGCTTTTCAGCACAGTGCTGGCCCAAAGTAGGTGCTCAGTGGGTTTATGCACTGGATTTCTGGTTCCAAAAGCTTTCTGATGTGCCTCTGTCTTTTTTGTTTGGCAACTCTCTGGGCCGCCCATCTGATGACTTTGATATAGTTTCTAACACAGGAAGTGTATCTCCTGGCTCCTCAGCCTGTATGTACCCTATGGCCACCTGTGAGATGCTCCCCACTCCATCCCCAGAAATACAACCCTCCCCGACTAGCCAGACCAGTCCTTGGCCCTTCATGAAGGGGTATGTGGAATTCAGACAAAACATATGGTGTTTGCCCAGCATCTTGCTGTTTTTATTTATGTTTTTAAATAACTTGTTTTTCTTATTATTACAAAACAGCACATGTTTGAAAAAATTTGGAAAAGCCAGGCAAGCAAAAAATGAAGTACAAATCGTTCAAAAATCCCTCACTCTTAAGAAAATCACCGTTTAATGTTCTTAGTAACACACACACACACACACACATCTTTAGAAAAACAGGTCAAACTCTACTTAGTGATTTGTAACCTGCTTTTTCACTTAACCCATGTCTCACTGCCTTAAATGGTCATCTTGTACTATTATTTGCACTATTATTTATCTCCACTCCATGTGTCCACTTCGGCTGCCATTAATTCCTTACTGTTTTTACAAATTGAGCAATATAAATTACAACAGACTAAATCAATTAGCAATGTGAAGGACTTTTCCAGCTCACTGGTGCAGTGGGAATCTGTCCTTTGACCAGTGGTGTCTGCTCAGAAACAAACCCTACATTTTATAAAATGTTTGTTTCATCAAGAGCTCCAGGGCTCAGGCTGTAACAGAAACAAAGAGTTTATGAAGCAGCCATACCCTTAAAACAGCTACAGTTTCTATGAAACTGGAAAATTCCACTGCCACAGCCAATGTCAACAGCACAGGCAAGAAAGGAATGTAGAAATTCAAAGGAAGGGAAGAATTTGATTAACAGAGACTATGGGGTAACTGGCAAAATGCTACGAACATTACCTGCTTCCAGAATTGCGGTCCACAAATCAGAGTACAGACATTTGCCTTCCTCGAAGAGAGTAAGGTCATAGGTATGTAATGCATGCTTGCAGAGAAAATAAAGTTAGTATAGTTGTGGCAGTATCATATCTGGCTAACAGCATCCCAGGTAGCCCCGCAGCTCTGCCTTGGGGATTGTCTTGCAGTGCTTCTTGGGCAAGTGCCCAAATATCAACATCCAGGGCCAACAGGGATTCCTGTTGATGCTAAGTCTCAGAATGGAGGATTGCGATGGCCACTGGAGAGGGGGAGTGGGGACTTGCAGGGAGGGTAACAAAATTCAGACTGAGAGAGGTGGGGCTTGCAGGTCATTCAAGGAGAAACTGCATGCAGATGTGGTCTCCATTCATCCTTCTCACTACCATGATGGCAGAGCCTCTAAGTTGGGCTCCCCTGTTCCTGATATGTCTATATGACTCATTCACCAGAAGGCCACCCCAGGTTATTTTAAATAACCTTTCTAATTATATGATATCTGCATTCGAACCCCAGAACAGAAAATAAAAACCATTAGAATGTTCTTTTCCACTATTTACAGAAAGCAAAGAATACCTATACGTTGCTTAATAGAACCAAAAGGTCCATAATGATAAGCATTAGTCATTTGATTTTTCCCACCAAAGGGAACTGCTAATCTGCCCCATACTTTTCTGAATATGTCTTTATTTTTCTCACCAAATTTTATAAAATTTACCAGTTATATTCTAATTTCCTCAGTTGCTGTTGAGAATTCCAATACCATCCTGGGAATTCTTTAAAATTCATTTTTCTGTATACTCAATGGGACCTTTTAAATCCGGCATTTATATTCTTCAGTTCTGGGAAATTTTTGAATTATTTGGTTAATAACCTTTTTCCTTTTAATTTACTTGCTTTTCTTTTACTGGTAGGATTGCCAAATAAAATACAGGAAGTCCAATAATGTTTGAATTTCAGATAATCATAAAATAATTTTTATTATGGCCAAGATCCTTGCAATATTTTTTGGTGTGAATATGTTCTATGTAATATTTGGGGCACATTTAAATAATTTTTAATTTTTTTATCCAAAATTCTGAAATTCAAATTTAAGTGGGTGTTCTGTGTTCTTGTTTACTAAATATGATCAACCTATTTACTAAAATTCTTGTTAATAGGTATTGAACCTACTAGGCTCTAATTTTTTTTCCTATCACATTTCATTGTTTTCTTATCCATTCTTTTTCAATTTTCTGGAAGATTTTATTAACTTTATTTTCCAGATTTTTATTAAGTTTTTTCTACCTGGTTTGAATTTCTAAGAGATGTTTCTTGTTCTGTGGGTGTTCTCATAAATTACATACTGTTCTTGTTTTAAAGATATAATGTCTTCCTATCTCTTTTCAGAGTTTTCCCTCTCTGTTCTTTGAACTCTTTTTCTTCTGAGACATTTTAATTCCATTTGTTTTGTTGGTCTTTTTTTTTTTATGTTGGGCTTTCCTTAAATGTCAGATAATTCTTGGTCATCTTTATAAAGACTGGGGTCTGGGGATGTAGCTTAGCAATAAAGCACTTGTCTAGCATGGACAAGAGCACTTGTCTTGCAGGATTCAATCCTGAGAACCTGCACACACAAAAATAAATGAATGAATGAATGAATGAATGAATAAATAAATAAATAAATAATGAGGCAGTAAAAAAACTATGAGAACATGTATTGATTGGATTATTTGATTTTTTGGTGTTAAGTTTCTTGAGTTCTTTATATATCCTGGAGATTAGTGCTCTATCTGATGTGCGTGTGGTAAAAATTTGCTCCCATTCTGAAAGCTCTCTCTTCACTTCACTGATTGTTCTTTTGCTGAGAAGAAGCTTTTCGGCTTGAATCCATCCCATTTATTGATTCTTGATTTTATTTTTTATGCTATAAGTTGTCTTATTAAGGAAGTCAGTTCCTAATCTGACATGATGAAGATTTGGGCCTACTGTTTCTTCTATTAAGCACAGGGTCCCTGGTCTAATTCCTAGGTCCTTAACCCACTTTGAATTGAGTTTTGTGCATGGTGAGAGTTTTGTGCATAGTTTTATTTTGCTGCATATGGATTCCAGTTTTCCCAGAACCATTTGTTGAAGAGGCTATCTTTTCTCCAATGTGTTTTTGGCACCTTTGTCTAGTATGAGATAACTGAATTTATGTGGGTTTATCTATGTGTCCTCTATTCTGTACCATTAGTCTACAAGTCTATTTTGGTGCCCATACCATGATGTTTTGTTACTATTGCTCTCTAGTATTGTTTAAGATCTGGTACAGTGATGCCACCTGCTTCACTCTTCTTGCTTGCTAAGGATTGTTAATGGGCCAAGTAAATGAACAGACACTTCTCAAAATATGATATACAATTAATCAGCAAATATATGAAAAAATGCTCAACATCTCTAGAAAATTAGAGAAATGCAAATCAAAACTACTCTTAAGATTTTTATCTCACTCCAGTCATAATGGCAGCTATTAAGAATACAAATGACAATAAATGTTGGCGAGGATGTGGGGGAAAAGGCATTCTCATCCATTGCTGGTGGGACTGCAAATTGGTGAAAACACTATGGAAAGCAATATGGAGATTCCTTAGAAAACTTGGAATGGAGCCATCACTTAACCCAGCTATCCCACTCCTCCATTTATACCCAGAGTAAGAGTACTTAAAAACAGCATACTACAGTGATTTATAGCAGCTCAACTCACAATAGCTAAACTGTGGAACCAAACTAGATGCCCTTCAATAGATGAATGGATAAAGAAACTGGTATATATACACAATGGAATATTACTCAGTATTAAAAGAGAATAAAATCATGACATTTGCAGGTAAATGGATGGAGTTGGAGAATATCATGCTCAGCGAAGTAAACCAATCCCCCAAAAACAAAGGCTGAATGTTTTCTCTGATATTTGGATGCTGATCCATAATGGGGATGGGGGTGAAGGAGCATGGGAGGAATGGAGGAACTTTAGAAGGGCAAAAGGGAGGGAAAGGAAGGGAGGAGGCATGGGAGTAGGAAAGATGGTGGAATGAGATGGACATCATTACCCTAAGTACATACATGAAGACACAAATTGTGTGACTCTATTTTGTGTACGACCAGAGACATGAAAAATTATGGTCTATATGTGTACTATGAATTGAAATGCATTCTGCTGTCATGTATAACAAATTAGGATTAAATAAAAAAAATTAAAAATAAAAACTATAGGAACCTCTGAGGAATAGGGAGTGGAGGGACTGTCTTTCACTAGATTGGGTGAGGAGCTTAAAATCTCACTGGGGAAACAGGATCCCAAAAATCAATTTGTAGAGGTCTCTGGGAACTCTGTGGCATATCTAAAAGATTGAGCTATAACTTGGAGAGAATATCTGCAACCGACATATATATCATCATCCATCACTGCAAGATGTGTTTTATGTGCCAGTCATACCCGTTATCTCGTCTCCACACAACATAAACTTCCAGGTCTTTATTTCTGGAATGCCTTCTCCTTTTTTCTTCACTGTACAAAATCCTACTCATTTTTTTAAAGTCCAGATATGTAGTAGCATGCTTCTACCTTCCTCTTAGGTAAGCTTAATTCTTCTCCAACTATCCCCCCCACCCCAACCAGAGTCATTAATTTGTTTCTGCTTCATGTTTTCATTATTTCCTGTTTGTATCTTTACCAAAATATGACCTCAAGTAAAATGATCTCCAGGAAGTCCTGAAAACAGAAACTTTATTTCATAATGAAAATGAGTTCTCCATAGAGTAGATTTAAATACAAATATTGATATGAATATTGTTTCTTAAAATTACTAAAATACAGGAAATACAGCCTATACCTCAGCACAAGGAGTTTCAGGAAGAAGAAAAGGTATTTGAGGGCTATCAAAATATACCAGTACTATAATTTTGTTTATGCAGGTGGAAGTGTCCAATCTATGTGCAAACATCTCCATGGGGACAGGAAGACAGAATGGGAACTTTGAGTTCTGATATGATACAATTATTCCATAGATAGTTTCTGGTACTTAGCTTTCAAGATCCAAGAAAGGGCTTCAGACTGAAAGAAATATATAGCACATGACAGTTTGGAACTATTGCTGATTTCATGTGTAAAAACCAAATGTATCAAGAATGGCCTCTGGAAATCCGATCAGACAGGAGGAGGGTAAGAACAAGCTATGGAATGGCTCCATTATTTCTTGTCATCTTTGTTGATAAGCGAATAACCAAACAGTCCTCTCCCAATTCACTGGATTTTGAAGCATATGAAAATAAAATGCCAAAATCCTATCAGAGAGAATCTGAACATGAGACAGGGCACCCAGCAGAAACAAAAGAAATTCTACAAGTGATGAAGAGATGGAAGACTCAGATAGCTTGCATGGGAGTGTTCTCTTCATAAGACAGGAAGCTTTGGATCTAGATAAAGAAGGCAGAGTAGTTATTGCCTGGTCTCAGCCATCGAGATAAAAGCAAGTGGGTACACTGAGATATTGCAAGCAAAATATTACTGCTCATTGAGGTCTCTGTCAGAGAGCAGACAAAAGCTCAGGGAAGTGATAACCTTGCGACTGTCCCATATCAGGCCCTGAAATGAAAATGGCAGCTAAGGTTGGGTTGGAGAACCTGGAGGAAATCTGGTACCGGCAAACCATGGGTTGATCTAAGGGCAGGAAACAAGGGGAGCAATAAAACCAAGTGTTTCAAAGTAGAAAGAGACTGTTGGTGATGAACTGTGGAAAGGGATTGGGGAGAGTAATCTTTTATTCTTTCTGAATGCTGACAGCCAATGTATCATATCCAGGTTTCCTGATGTTATAGTGATAACAAAGGCAAAGCAATAATGAAGACAAAGCAAATTTTAAAAATTACTTTGTTACTATGATTGGCAAAGGCAGATGTGTTGCAGTGCAAACATATGGTGTAGACCAGTGTGACAAGAGAAGAGGGAGAAACGTGAGAATCCAAGAGGAATGGAGAAAAAACAAAGACTACCGTGGATATTTTGGCAAGTAACACACAATTGAAACAAACACAATTGAAAGTATTCAGAGGTCTTGGTTCTTTTCCAGAAAAGAACCCGTTATTCTTTATCATTATGTCCGCAAGCATGTGTAGACATGAGGGGATCCCCAAAGCCAAAGATGGCCCAGAGAACCCAGAAATAGCCTGGCTACAGGCCACAGAGAACCTCAGCTTCTGAATCCCCCAAGCTTGGTGGTTTCTGTGTGAGGAGACACAGAAATTACTTGGTGATCCCCAGCAGTGTTAGATTTGAGGTTGGCCCTTTTAGTTCCTGGAAATCGAACATGCGAGTTCATGTATGGACTTGAACTCTGTACACGTCTGAAACAGTGTTTTCCATATTTGGACCACTCACCTCCTTTTCATCTAGGTCTTGGATGGAGGCCTGGCTGGACTCTGAACAATCCCTTTCCTAAATAGCCCCAAACTAGACTTCCAGACTGTACTCCCAGATGGTACCTCTTATTAGTCTCCTACCACAGAATTATCAACTCAAAAATCTCTATCACCAGTGAATATTTACTGGGTGAGTACAAGGTATGGAACCTTCCCATTTACTCTCTGAGGTAGAGGAAAAAGCCCTGAAGCCTGGGAGAAGGATATATTTATAGTTACTTTCACCCTACAGAAAAATCAAGGACACCTCCCTTTCATCATCAACATCATATGTTGAGGGCTGGGGATGTGGCTCAAGCGGTAGCGCGCTCACCTGGCATGCATGCAGCCCGGGTTCGATCCTCAGCACCACATACAAACAAAGATGTTGTGTCCGCCGAAAACTAAAACAAAACAAAAAAAATCATATGTTGAAGATTTGTAGCTCAACTAAGCTTTATATATAATCCATTACCTAATCTCTTTCAATACTACAGGAATACACTATTGTGGTCCTCACTGACAGACGAAGAAACTGAGGCTCGGTTTGCCTGAGGCTGAGCCATCTATTGGTCAAGCTATACTTCTGCTTAAAATCTTTTTCTCACTGGACACAGTAGAGCATGCCTGCAATCTCAGTGGTTTGGGAGGCTGAAGTAAGAGGATCATGAGTTCAAAGCCAGCCTCAGCAACTTTGTGAGGCTCTAAGCAACTTAGCAAGACCTGGTCTCAAAACTAAAAAAGTAAAAAGGGCTAGGGATATGGCTTAGTGGTTAAGTGTCCTTGGGTTCAATCACCAGTATCAGAAAAAAAAGGTATTTCTCCTTTTCACCTGATTTTTTCCCCCTAGATAAAAATGTTATGAGTTTCCCTACAGGCATGGGCTAGATACTTATGGATGTCAGTAAACACTTGTTCCAGTAATTGGAATGAGCTCCCTGGTGCTCACAGTGGTGTTATGAATTCTTCGGACCCATGGAGCCTGTCGAAGGATTTTACCTTCATCACTTCTTTGATGAGCCTTGTCCTTCAGTCAGCCGGCCAACCTGCTTGTTGTGTTGTATGCAGTAATAAATACTTTTCAAGTCTCAACCCCCACGCCACAGTCACCTAGTGTGAGGAGGGCAAGTCCTCATTATCTGGCAACTCAGTGCTTTATCCACAGTGGGAGTGGACATATAACACTCAGAGGCACAGGCCGCCAGCTTGACTCGGTATCTTGGCACTCTTTATGATTGTCTCAGAAAAGCTGGATCCAAAATGTACATCTGCTTTGGCCAGTCAGAGAGGAAACAGCTTTTGGTTAGCTAATTAATTGTGTTTTCAGCAGCAGCAGATGATTCCATTTTATGGCGATGGCTTGAACACAAGGGTCTGGATTCACGTTTTTTACATTTCTAGGCGATGACAGTAGGTCCTTTTACGTCCAGCCCAGGTGCCATCCTGTCTGATGAGGTCTTTTTAATGAAGAGGATCTCATCTCTCTAGCAGACTTCAGAGCTGCCTAAAGAGCTGGCTTAGAATAAGCAGTATACCCAGAGGTCGTTCTAGACGAGTAGTAAATGGCTTCACCATGATGCACCAGGCACATACTGAAGGATACAAGATGTAAACAGGCATGAACTGCTCTTTAGGAGATAGTTGGTGTGTGTGTGTGAAAGAGAGAGAGAGAGAGAGAGAGAGAGAGAGAGAGAGAGAGAGATGAGGAGGACAGGATGGTAGGTAAGATTTATAAACCAAAGCAGTGGCAAAACAATTCAAAATAATGTGTGTTCAAAGGCTGAGTTCAGAGGTAGGGGAGATCAGTTTAGACCTATAAGTTCTTGAAGGATGGAAGAAATTTCAGAGAAACGAAGAGGGCCTGTGGGAGGAGCAATGAGCACAGAGGCAGGGGGATGGCAGGGAGAGGGTTAAGCCTCTTATGGTCTAGTCTGGGCAGTGAGAAGACAGTATTGCAGCTGGGGATCATGTTGGGGAATCTGGTGTTCCCTGCTCCCAGCATTTCCCAGAGCCTTTGTGGTATTACTGACCGGTATTCCCACTGTACCTTGCATATAGATCTCCCAAGCTACTTCTGACACTTGATTGCTTTTATCCATTTATACCTGCATTCCCGCTTTCTAAACAATAATCTCCTTAACACTGAGGCCATGGTGTGTTTGTCTTTGCCTGGCACAGACATGCTTAATGAATGCGTGTTGAACAAATGAATGAATGGAGACATCATCGGAGGCAAGGCTGAATGAGCAGGCTGGTTCTAGAATGAAATATGCCGTGCATGCCAGGCATTCTAATAAATTCTGCCTTCGGACGACTAGGTGTGGCATCTGGGTCTATCCTTGATTGATCTAATCATTTGTATATTCCACAAAGATTCATTGAAAGCCTACTATGTTCCAGACATTTATAGGATCTTAGGAAACAACAATGATAAAACAGACGACATCCTGCCAAGGTAGAGCTGTTGTTCCTGGGGAGATACAGATAATCAGGACTGCTACATAAATTCATGGGGTCTAGTGTAGATTAGAAGTGTCTGGCCTCTTGTTCACACAGCAGGGAAGAGTGTTGTGAAAGGTAAGAAGCAGAAGGTTGGGGCTGTAGCTCAGTGGTATATATATGAAGCCCTGGGCTTAGTCTTCAGCAATTCCTGCGCCCCTGCCAAAAAATGTACTATACTACAAAGCTTTATTCCCTGCAGCTTCCCTCTCAAACTGTGGAGTCTTAACTCACTATTTATGTCCTTATAAAAAATATATTGTTTTACCATTATCACCATGAATTTGATATTTCATCTTAATAATGCACAATGCCAGTTTTAAATGCAAAATAAGAGCATTTAATAAAATCACATAGTTTCTATTTCTTATACTTATAACTTATACTTGTGTATGGACTTAATTTTCACCAAAACAGTGAAAGCTGCATTAAGCTAATTCAATTGCTTTTATTTCATTCTTTGACGTATAGCATTCTACCAACACTCTCTACCTTTGGCTAACTGATGAGTAGAGCAGAGGTAGGGAATAGGGGAGGGAGGAGGGGAGGGAAAGGGGAGGCACAGGGGAATGAAGCAGGCCAAATGTGCTATATGCAGGAGTGAATATACTACAATGAATCCCATTATTATGTATAATTATAATGTATCAATAAATAAAATGAAATAAAATAAAAGATAACCCCATTGAATGCAGGAAAAAAGGGAAAGTCTGAAAGGAAAAGAACTATGGGTTAACTTCTCTTTCTTTTTCCTTTTTTCTTTCTGTCATAATTATCAGGGTGAGTGACTGTGTGTTTTGTGTGTGTGTGTGTGTGCGTGTGTGTATGTGTGTGTGTGTGTGTGCGTGTGTGTGTGTGTGTGTGTGTGTGAGAGAGAGAGAGAGAGAGAGAGAGAGAGAAAGAGGGGGGCGGGCTGAGGTGCTGACAGTCCCCAGAGGCTACACCAGAATTTGCTTCAAATGCAGGAAGAACACAACAATGTTCCAAGATACATGAATGGCCAAGGAATCCTCTCACATCCTTTCAGACTGGTGTTACTTCCCTGTACTATATTAGGATTTGGTTGGAATGTGCCCTTCTTGAAGCACTGTGCATTTAAAAAGAACCACAAAACCTTTGACCTGCTTTTCCATTTTGTCTTTTCCAGTATGCTTCTTCCTAAAAAGTGAATTTTGAAAGACTCAGAAGAGTCATGCAAATGTTCATTAGCAAAGCTTAGACCCAGGGTATGTGTTCACTTCCAAAGCTTGGTAAGATAGAAGTGAAAGATTTGTCATTAAAAATAATATGTGTGCTTGTGCTTTTGTGACAAGGTCACTGGGGTGCTGTGAGGGTACATGACAGTGTGTGTGTGTGTGTGTGGAGGGGGGTGAGTGCGTGTCACCTCAGGGTAAGGCGCCAGTGGGGACATGTGGTAAGCGTTTGTGTGAACATGTGATGTGGGTGTGGTATTTGTGGCCTGTGCTCTGTGTGTCTGTGTGGTTCGTGTGTAGGATCTGTGCTGTGTTTGTGTTTGTAACATGAAATGAATATTATTTTATGTTTTCCATCTCCTTTTCCTTCCAGTCCATGTAGCCCATGTTTTATGTTCCCCTAAAACACCAGTCTGTTCTCATGTTCGCCTAAGTAAAATAACATGCAGCTTTTTGACATTCACAAACAAAACCCATGGTTTTCATCTGCGTCAAGTGTTCCCCGGGGCTTTGGGCTTTTTTTTCTCCCCCCGCCTTCTTTTTCCTGTAAATCCATTTTATGCGTTGGAGTTAGAAGATGACATCTTGTTACATCATGTTAGACAGCACCATAATTTTTTCCAGCAAACCATTTCCAATCTGGCTGAGCAGACAGAAGTGAACAGAGACCGACAACCTGGCTTAAATAAAGGATCAGCTATGGCCCTTCAGGATGGACCCAGAGGAGCCCTGTTCCCAAATGTGAGGCTGACTTATTTTAACTCCTTAGATTGGAGATGGAGAAATCTCTGCAGGCTCACAGCTATTGCAGTGATATACTGCAGTCTTTCTCTGCCTGAGATGAGGATGCCTGCTGGGGGGAGGGGTGTCTCTGCAGGGGAGGAAGAGTTGGGCGAGATGGATGCTTTGCCTGAGGTCCCTTCTGTACTATGCACAGGTCAGGCCTGTCTTGTGCTCTTCAGCTGCAGCTGCTATTTATAGCTCTGTCTCTGTTTGCTATTCTGCCTGTGACCCCTGTGGTCAGCTCAAGGCCCTTGTTTAAAAAGAACTTGAGCTGTTCTCTGCTCAAATTGAGGCCCACTCCAGAGACTTTCCATTAGCAGCAGTCTTTGTTCTGAAACTCAGTGACAAGGGCTCCCTGGATGCCCTCCCCAGGCCCTGACTGGGTGTCTGGGTTCCTGCAGTCCTGCTACAGATCTATACTTGCAGAGAATTGCAGAGAATTTGTTCTGGGTGGGAGTTGTGTTGTGTCCCTCATACACTGTGAGTGATCTGCCTAAGTGACACTTCCAAATGAATGTTACCATGTCAGTGTTTGGCTCACTAGCTGTGCTGTTTGGATAATTAAGGCACAAAACCTTAGGATCTATAAAGTCAGGGGATTTGTAAGAACACTGGGCTGAGAATCAGGTGATCCAGATTTGAGCCATAATTTCAAGCTGTGAGGGCCTGGACAAGTCAGAAAGTCTCTGAGCTCCCCCTTCCTACATGTGAAGAGAATTCCGGACTCACGGGGATGCTGCGAGGACTGAGATGGGATCATTGCCTGTGTGGAAGTCATCTGGAAACTTCTCCACTCTCATCTACTATTTCAACTTTTCATATTTCTCAGAAGAATGTGGCAAGAAATTGAGGGTGGAAGGGAGTGGAGGTGTTCTGCAGATAACAGAGAAAAAAATTTCTATGTGTATTCAATTGGCTGCTAAAGACAGATAAAAATTGATTTTTAATTATAGATTAAAATTGATTTTTTTAAATTGAGGTTGAGAGTTAGCAAGTATTTGTAAGTTTAACGTAAGTCAATAAAGATTAATTAAGCATAGATTACATGTCAACCAATAGAGTCAGCACCAGACATATCAAGAAAAACAAAGAAATAAAACAGGGTGATTCTTATCACAGAAAAAAGGGAAAATAAAACAATACAGAAAAAGAGATAATCCAGAACTCAATTTCATCATATAAACTTAAAATGTGACAAATAAAAGAATAAGAAAACATTATTTACTAATTATTGTGAATGTCACTGGTCATACATTTGGAAAATGATTTATTTAGATCAATATTTTATATCATATCATAAAGGAAGTGCCAATTGGATTAAGAATTATATATAGGTAGACAAATTATTAGACAAAATCCCCCCCCAAAAAATAATCAACATTGAGACTTTACCTGATCAGTGGAGATAACTTCTTAATTCTGAAGCAATAGAAGAAATCAACAAGATTGACAGGCTCAAATAAATATTTTAAGCACCCTCAAATAATGAAAATGGCTCACTGTAATATAAAATGCTAGTAGAAATTTGGAGAGAGATTTTATCAATCGTGACAAGGAGTATATACTGATACTTTATAAATTAGTCATTAAAAATACATAATGAAGGCAGGGGATGTAGCTCAGTGGTAGAGCACCTGTGTAACATGCATGAGGCTCTAGGTTGGATCTCCACCACCACAAAAATGTGTGTGTGTGTGTGTGTGTAAAACATCAAGATCTCAATAGAGGGTTGAAAAAGCAAAAAGGACAACTAATTTATTATGTAGAAACTGTAGATTGCCTACACACTCAAAGAAAAAAGTATATCTTTATATTCAAATAACTGTAGATTTAAGCAAATTGAAGCACCAATTTACATATTTAAGTCAGGAAAAGTTAAAATGTGACATCCAATGATGGTCAGATTATGGGCCACACTAGAGAGTTACAAATTATTGGTGGCAGTGTGGATTCTTTTAACCCGTTTGGAAAATAAAAACTACATGCATATCAAAATCTATGAAAATATTTATACCCTGTGCGCTGAATCTCTCTCTCGCAGGATTTTATGATGGGAGATAAAAAGAAAGAAATCAAAAACAAAAATGCTACAAGAAAACTGGGTGTGGTGGCGCACACTTCTAATCTCAGTGGCTGGGGAGAGTGAGGCAAGAGGATCCTGAGTTTAAAGTCAGCTCAGCAATAGTGAGGCACTTAACAACTCAATGAGACCCTGTCTCTAAGTAAAATACAAAATAGGGTTGGGGTTGTGGCTCAGTGGTTGAGTGCCCCCTGAGTTCAATCCCTGGTACCAAAAAAAAAAAGCTACAAGATAAACTTCATGTTTTATATAATAGAATGAAAAATGAATTAAATGCTCAACAAAAGAGGCATGTTAATGATTATGAAATTTTGATAATAATAGGCAAGTATTAAAATAATGGCAAGAGGGTTGGTAAATAGAAAACGTTTATGATAAAATAATACAAACTTGTAAAAGTCAACACTGAACAAATATAATAATTATAATTATGTAGAGTGAGTTATATATTTTATCAAAACCAGAAGTATTGAAGTATTATGTAAAAGTGTGAAAATATTTATATTAGAGTATTGCAATTATGATGTTTGGTAAATAAAGAAAGATTCCTACACCCAGTGCAGTGGCACGAACCTATAATCCCAGTAACTTGGGAGGCCAAGGCAGAAGGATCACATGATTTAGGTGAGCCTGGGTAGCTTAGCAAGACCCTGTCTCAAAATTTAAAAATAAAAATAAAAGGGCTGGGGATGTAACTCAGTGATAGAATGCCTCTGGGTTCAAACCATAGTCCTAAAATAAATAAATGAATGAATGAATAAATAAATAAGTAAACAATATTCCTTAATGGTGCTGTATGGATTTCTTTTTTTTTTTTTTTGGCAGTGCTGGGAGATGAACCCAGGGTCCTGTGCATGCTAGGCAAGTGCTCTACCACTTAACTACATCCCCAGCCCCTGAAAAATAATATTTTTAATATATATTTTTAGTTGACAAGTAAGTTATATGTATTTATGGTATACAACATGATGTTCTGATATATGTACACAATGTGAAATGACTAGGTTAAGCTAATTAGTATATACATTACTTCACATACTTTTTTTTTTAGTGATGAGAGTATTTAATATCTACCCTCTTAGAAACTTCCAAGTATATAATATGCTATGTTTAACTGTACTCAGCATAATACATAATAGATCCCTTGAACTCTTCCTTCTAATTGAAATTTTGTGTCTTTTGACTGATGTCTCCCCAATGCCCTTATCATATCATCTCCCTTCCTCTGGTAACGACCATTTTATTCTGCTTCTATAGGTTTGGGATATATTAGATTATGTGATATTTGTTGCCCTGTGCCTGACTTATTTCACTCACTATAATGTCCTCCAGGTTTATCCATGTTTCAAATGTGATGAGATTTTCTTCTTTTTTCAAGGTTGAATTCCATGGTATACATACACCACCTTTTCTTCATCATTCCTCCATTGACAGACACTAACATGGTTTCCATATCTTGGCCATTGTGAATAGTACTGCCATGGACACTGGAGTGCAGGTATCTCCCTGACATACTGAATGCACTGCCTTTGCAAAAATGTGCCCAATGGTGGTATTGCTGGATCTTGTGGTAATACTATTTTTGATTTTCTGATGAACTCCCATACTGTTTTTCATAATGGTCGCACCATTTACTTTCCTACCAAGAGAGTACAAAGGTTCCTTTTTCTCATATTCTCACCAACTCTTCTTATCTTTTCTCTCTTTTGTTTTTAATTTTACTATAGCCACCCTAACAGATGTGAGACAGTATCTCATTGTGGTTTTAATAGCCATTTCCCTAACCATGAGCAATATTGAGCATTTTTCATATACTTGTTGGCCATTTGTATGTCTTCTTTTGAGAAATGCTCTTCAAGTCCTTTGTCCACTTTTTCTTAGTATTGAATAGAGTTCCTATGTGGATAGGGGGGAAAACAGCAAAAAGAAGACAAAAAAAATCCTTCCCATATTGATCTGCATTTCAATTCCAGATGTATTCCTCTTTTAGTTCTTGGTGTTTCTATTTTGACCTGCTGTTTGTGGACAGATTTTTCCAATTGCCCAGCCCCAGCTCCTCCACAGTTCAAAATCCAATTACCTGGCTGCCTATTGGCTTTCAGATGGAGCTTTTTGTTGTCACTACCATAGTAGAAAACAGGGAAGGGAATATTTTCCTCCAATCACAGCAACACTAAGAATCCCAGACTCCCTCTTTTCATTCTCTTGGAGCACGCATCTAGGCCCCATGGTGTCTACTACAGCCCAGCACATGCATCCAGCCCCTGTCATGTGCTTGGCCGTTTCAGGATAGTGAAAGAGCTCAGAATAGCTATTTATGAGTACACAGTCTCAGCATTTGCAATTAGCTTGGAATAGGCTGGAAAAAAAAAAACCAGATGGAATTAAGTGCTTTCTCTCATTCTTCTTCCTTTTTATTTTCTGGTTTCTTTCTTAGGGCTAACCCTTGAGTCACTGTTCTTTTCTCTAAGTTGATTTTATGTATACTTGCAAATAAATTCAGCAGCCTTTAGAGGTATAAATTGTTCCAGACCCACTGCTTACGAAGATGACCAAGACACAGTCCTTCATCTCAAGGAGCTTGCTATCCAGACAAAACACAAATTAAACCAACCAAAAAAAATTTTTTTTCCCCTATATATGTGTTAAGTTCCAAGTTCTATGCCTGGTAGTACACTCTGAGTACATAAAGTGGGGTTCATTCCAATCTGGAAATTCAGGGATGGCATGAGTGGGGATTAGCTAGACAAAGAAAGGTGAGGAGGGGTAGGGTGGGTGGGGTGGGAAGCAGTGGGGTGGAGGATGCTAGAGACAGAGGAATGGTATTAACCAAAACCTGCCTGAAAGACATAAGCACAGTGGGCTTGTGGAGAACTACTTTTCAGCTCCCTGGCACTTTTGAAAAAGCAAGTTATTTTAGTATCTGAAACCAGGATCCATCCCTTTTGGTCCTGTTAATCATCCTGTGATGGTAGAGAAGAGCTTCTCTCAAACAGCATGCCTGAGCTTCTCCGCAGTTCTTGGTCCACTTTTTCACTGCTGTTCCCCTCCCTGGTGCTTCTGCCATTGCTCTTTCCTTCTCCATTCTCCCCAAGAGTGTTTGTCCTTACTACATCCTGGTCTCCAACCCCACATGTGTGTGTCCATGGACTGAGTTTGGTCAGGCAGAGGACAGAATTCTCTCCAAAGTTGTTCCCATTGTCTGTGCTGAGCAAGAACCTGTGGACAGTGAACGACTAATTTTTATTTATTTAACTTATGATAGATTCTTACCAGTTGTGTGTGTCCAGTTGTGGAGGGCTGCAAAGTCAGCTCTTTTTCTCCTATCAGTTCATGGGAACAACCACAACGTTTACCTGCTATCTTAGGTTTACACTATTGTTTTAAAAGCCCAAGGAATTTCCATTTGTGAAAATATTCAAGTCTGAATATTGTTAACTTTTCCTGGATGGATTCTGAGATATGTAGGAGGAAGTCAGGTAGAGGAAATCAGTGTGTTTTAAAAGATCTTGGCATTATCTGTTTCCCATGTCTGAGTAATCATGTATTTTAAGTGATGAATTCAAGAAATTCAGTTTAAAAAAAATAAGAAGGACTTGATTACTGACAAGAGTGCTAAGACCATTCAATGGAGGAAGAATAGTCTTTTCAACAAAAGGTGCTGGGGCGACTGGATGTCCACATACAACAGAATGAATTTGAACTCCCACCTCACACCCTATAAAAAATTTACTCAAAATAAGTCAAAGACTTAGTTGTAAAAACCAAAACTCTTAGAAGGAAACATAGGTATAAATCTTTAGGACCTTGGATCAGGCAAGGGTTTCTTAGATATGGTACCAAAACACAAGCAAAAAAAAAAAAAGCGAGAAGAGATGTCATTAAAATTAAAGAATTTTTTGTATCAAAGGGAACTTGATACACTTCTGGGTTATAGCATGTATTCTATTGTATGAGATAATACTCATAGAAGAAAAGAAAAAATTTTCAGGTAGTATATCTGATAAGTCTCATATTCTGTGCTGGGCGCAGTGGTACACACCTGTAATCCCAACTACTTGGGAGGTTAAGGCAGGAGAATGAGAATCACGAGTTCAAAGCCAGCCTCAGCAAAAGCAAGGTGCTAAGCAACTCAAGGAGATCCTGTCTCTAAATAAAATACAAAATAGGGCTTGGGCTGTGGCTCAGTAATTGAGGGCCCTGAGTTCAATCCTCAGTACCTCTCACCCCTGCAAAAAAAGGTCTATATTCTGAATATACATCTAACTCTTACATTCAACAACAAAAAGATACACAACCCAATTTTCAAATGGGCAAAGGAAGTGAATAGGAATTTCTCCAAAGAAAATATACAAATGGCCAATAAGCACATGAAAATATGCTCAACATCATTAGTCATCAGGGAAAAAAAAGCAACTCAGAAACAAAATTAATTGCCTTTTGGTTTTCACATCCATTAGGATAACTGTAATAAAAACAGAAAGTAATAGAAAATCACAAGAATTGGTGAAGATGTGAAGAAATCAGAATCCTTGTGCATTGCTAGTAGGGCTATAAAATGGCACAGCTGCTATGGAAAACAGTTGGGCAGTTCCTCAAAAAGTTAAACATAGAATTACCAACAGCCCTGCATTGCCACTCATAAATACGTACACAAGAGAATCGAAAACATATGTCCACATAAAACATTCATGTGAATGTTTACAGCAGCATTATTCATAATAGTCAAAAGTAGAAGCAACTCAAATGTCCCGTCTACTGATGAAGGGATAAACAATGTGTTATCTCATACAGTAGAATATAAAAAGAAAGGTGTTACACAATAGAATGCATGCTATCTCATAGAATAATACATGCTACTACATGGATGAACCTTGGAAACATTATGCTAAGTGTAGAAGACAGACACACAAGGCCTCATACTGCATAATTCCATTTATGTGAACTGTCCAGAAGAGGTGAATCCATAGCTTTTTCCAGAAAAAAAAAGTAGGTTAGTAGTTCCTTAGGGCTGGGGCAGGGAGATGGAGACGAGGTGCTTAATAGATACAGGTTTCTTTTGAGGAAGATGAAAATATTCTAAAATTAGATAGGAACAATGGCTGCACAACATTCTGAATATACTAAGAAAACACTGAATCATGCATTGAAAGTGGTACATTTTATGTTATCTGAGTTTTATCTCAAAGGAAAATGAAAAGAACAAGGAGGTCCTGTATACTTCACTGCACTAGATTTCAGCTAGCATTTGGGACACTACTGTGGCCAGAACTGATAGATAACAATTTGAGAAGCACATTTTATGCTGGGTTCTTGGCTGGAATGGGTGGGGAAAAGTACAAATAAGATGTAGATTCTCTTCTCAAGGTTCTCACGCCGTGCTGGAGGATGTACTTACACTTCATTAACTAGAACTCAACCTGAAGATAGTAAGTGTGATGGTGAAGAAAGATGGCCCTGTTGGAGCACTGGAGGAGTGGCTTATTCTGATGAAGGAATATGGTAAGCTCTTGCAGAAGAGGGGACATTTGAACTGGATTTTCAAGCATGAGTAGGAATTTGACACACAGAGAAAGTGGTAGAAGGCATTCTAGGCAGCAGGACCCGCTTGAGCAAAGGCCTAGAGGTATGCAGAGCATTTTGAAGTTTGTCACCTTACTAGATGGCATATTTGAACTCTGGGCCCCCTCTCCTTCTAACACTCTGCCAGTGATTTTTATTAAATGTCACAACTATTATCCACTTTGATTCTTGGTTCTTGTCTCACACAAGAACCTTAGACTGAGAAACAGAAGTGTTCTTGAGCCTCTATGGGCTTTGGCAGGGTTCCCATAGTTCCCTTGCTCTGTCCACATCCTGCCTGTGGTTGTCTGAGCACCTGGAACAGATTGGGCACACAGTTCTGCTCCTACACTCAGCTGCTCCACCCTAGGATTCCCCCTTTGCTGCAATGACTAGATCCATCCACCTGCCAGACAGACGGCCCTCGTTCTCTCTCCAAGAGGCTCTGCTCAATGCAGAAGGAAACCAGAGGGAGGAGAGGAAACCCATCCCATTCTCCAGGGAAGAGTCGTCCCATCTGGCCCCCTTGGCAGCCAGCTGCATTTGGCTTCTATTTGAATGGTGAACCTGTTGCTGCGAGGTGGGGTGGAGGGACAAGGGATCCCTAAGGAGTTTGGCACTTAATGAATTGTTCAGTAAGGAGTGCTAGGCAGAAAGCTTTCCGGAAGGAAAAGCAGATTTTCAGTCTGGAGCCCTGAGGCTCCTAATGCCTCCCAGATGAAAAGCTAACAGAGGGTCCCCCCCACTCCCTGAGAGTGTGCATGCTGACATTTGCTCCCCGGTGCCCCAAGCATAAGCCTGTTTTATTGTGTTTACCATTTTGTGTCTTCAGAGCATAACTGATGTGTTGCAAACACGAGTGCCCTGGACAGCAGAGCCAACCCTCAGCAGCCTTTCCCTGAAGCAGAGATGATCCGCCCATGCCAGAGACCCAGTGGGATGAACTAGTCAGTGTTCCCAAGTCTCATAGCTTATGAGAGATCAGGACCCAGAGACATCTGGTCTGGGGCAGCTCAGTTCAGGATAGAATATTGCCCTGCCAGAGTGGATCACAGCACAAGACACCTGTGTGCCTGCCTGAGACCTGGCCTGTCCTGGGACCCTGAGTAGCAGGAAGGAAGATCAAAACAGCAAATAAACCTCCCCAAAATCCAGACAAAAAGAGACATGGATTTAACATTGACTTCTTTTTTTTTTTTTAAAGAGAGAGAGAGAATTTCTTAATATTTATTTTTTAGTTCTCAGCGGACACAACATCTTTGTTTGTATGTGGCGCTGAGGATCGAACCAGGGCCGCATGCATGCCAGGTGAGCGCGCTACTGCTTAAGCCACATCCCCAGCCCCTAACATTGACTTCTTTAACCATGTTGATACTTTTTTTTTTTTTCCCAAACCCACGAGAACTCAACTCCTATTCCATTCTCTTAAGTTCTCTGTGGGTTAAATGCTCTGACAGTATAGACAAGGACCAGATGTGCAGTGTATGGGTCAGCCTGTACTGGGAAGGCCAGGAGGAGGGTGGGAGAAGTGGGCCTGAATGTCATTACTTGGAAGGGTCAGGGGGTCAGTGACAGTGGCAAGAAACAGATTTTTCCAGCTGCTTTTGGGTTGAGATCTGTACTGCATAATCTGAATGCTTTTATCTGTTTCTGAAAATAGACAGGAATTTTTTCCACAGGCAGCTCCAATCTGGCCGTGGAGACGTGAGGGAGGATCGTAGGGAGACAGTTGTATGTAGTCCAGTAGGTTTGTTTTGTGACCCCCTCTCCCCCTCTAGTCCTTCCCCACACTGGCTCTATGGAGCCACATTATCTTAATAGCTCTTGAAGTAGGGAGTCAGAAATGCTGGAAATAGTTTCCATTAGGAATTGTGTATCGCTTCTGATATATCAAGCTATCGTTTCTTACTTTTGCTTAAACAGACAGGACAAAAGCCCTTCCTGATGTCAGAAGCACCTACCCAGATGGAATGGTTCCTCAAGTCTGTATAGAAGGACAAACATGGGAGACAAATGAGGCAGAAAGAAGAAAATGACCAGTTCTACAAACACCTTTGTCCTGGATTTAGACTATAAAGAAATATCACAAGTTATCTACAGAGATCTTCTGGAAGGTTAACTCTGGATTAAATCAGACTCCCTCTCTCAGCAGCTGGTCCCTCTCATGAAAGATCAAAAGGACCTTGAACCTTCCAAGTGAACTGTCAAGCAAACAGCAGGAAGATCTCTAATATTATTTACATAGCATTTTCTTTTTCCAGTTGTGTACCAGTTTCTTCTTGTTATAAGCCTATCTTTTAAAGTTGAAATCAAGACACAGAAAAAAAAAAGCAATGTTAAGAATCATGTAGAGAACTGGGAAAAAGACAAGGGCCTTTTAACCCACAGATAAATGAATCTAGATACCACCTCTGCTTATTCCAGCAATCCTTTTCAATGGCCAATCACCCATCTTACCAAGAGCAAGAAGGTATTTGTGCTGAACATGCAGTAAAGCTTAACAACTTTGGTTTATAGGAGACTGATATGAGCCTTTGAGGCTGAGAAGTTCAGAAAGCTTATTTGCAAGGTTCCTGTAAGGTAAGACCTCACTATGAATGGAAGCTAGATAAATGCTAGATTGTTCTGAAATGCTTCCAACATTCTGTGTCTAAGACTCTTTTTGTTGTTCTTATAACCCAAGAGCCCCATGGTTAACTTAGGTACCACTGAGGAGGAAAAAAGAGCAGAATTGTGAGCTCACCTACTGCAGCCACCATTCTTTCAGAGCTCTCTTCTTGAAGGCTGCATCTAGGAACAGCAATTTATGAGTCACTTTCTTAATGACATGGTTCTTTTAGCACAGACCATGCAGGGTGTCAAGTGGAACATCTTGTTTACCAGCCCTTCAGGGCCCCCACACATCAAAGTCTATGGGGAGGTGACTTCAATCAGCTATGTGTATAATGCTTCGATTCTTGCCAATTGTCAGATACCTGGTCATAATGGAGAGGAAAGAAAGGAAAGAAAGAGTTCACAAAGAGATGCGTGAGAGAGCAGTTGGAAAGAAGAAAAAAAAAAGACCTAAAAAGATCCTAATGGGAGAGAGGTAACAGCTTTTGAAAGTAATAGGGCATGCCAAAGGGAAAGGGAGAAAAGGAATTTTAGTGAATAGAACAGACTGTACACTGGTGTCTTCACTCATTACACCTCATACCTTGTGAAGGACCTGGACAAACAACCTGACCCTTCCAGAGACCTTCCAACACAAAGCAACATGGGGCTTCAAAGCAAAGAGGAACAGGAAGTTGGTTAGTTTCAGGTGCATAGAAAGAAAACTGGTGTCGGACTCACCCCACACTACAGGACGTACACAG
The DNA here is from genome assembly GCF_047511675.1 of Marmota flaviventris. Lineage (NCBI taxonomy): Eukaryota > Metazoa > Chordata > Mammalia > Rodentia > Sciuridae > Marmota > Marmota flaviventris. The sequence goes on along the minus strand of NC_092511.1, from coordinate 23,339,814 downwards.
ATCAGGTCATCTGGTGGTGATTCACGCAAAACTGATTTGGTGGCTCCTGGGGCCAGGAGGTTTCCCACATTATTCCTTACTTTACTGAGCTCAGCTTGAGATGGGCAGAGTTGCAGCTCTTTTATAATAATAAATAATATTATAGAAAGTAAAAATGGAGTGCAGAGATGGAAAAGACTTTTAAAAGGGTGTGCAATATAAGAAAAGCAAACAAACAACATGCAGTGTTCTTCTTGGCCATCAGGGGCATAGGGTGTGGCAAAAAGCACTTGAGCTTTGGCAACTGAAAATTGTCAGCTTACACTTACATTTGCTTTTAGTGATCTTGAGCAATTCATTTAATGTCTTTGATCCTCAGTTTTTTATCTGTACAATGGGAAAGGAGTCCCTACCATGTACGGTACTTTTATGGGCAGGTGGTGTGATGTGCACGGTATCTGGCATTTGGTAGCAGATTGGTGTTAGTTGTTATTATTCTACTGTCAGCTTCCACACCAGCAGTGTGAGGACTAATTTCTTTAGAGAGCATTTTTCTATTTTTCTATGACCTCACTCATATATTTGTACTGTGGAAAGGAGCTTTAAGATCATTTGGTCCAAACCATTTCCTTGTTTTGGTTCAGAAAGGTGGGTGGTAGATACGAGGTCAATTGGGTGCAGAGCTGGGATTGGGGCACCTGGCTTTCTAGGCAATACTGCATCCTCTGCATCTGCCTGCCTATTTGTACAAGTGATCCTGATGGTCCCCGAACATAGATCAGTGCGTTTTCCTGCAAAACTGTTGACGCACAGTCCTTGTCTGTGATAACTCTTCAGCAGAAAAGATAAAGTAAAAAGGAATGAACCAGAGGTCTTCCCCTTGGTTCTTCCCCCATCCCTCTACCACCCCAAGTTGTGGTGCAAAGCAGCTCAATGCTCATCTCCTGGATGCTAGCAGAGGGCAGCAGAGGGGCCCTTGCTTGTAAGTGAGCTGGTGTCTCCATCCAACTTTCACATGGGCCTTTTCTGTTTTTCTGAGAGGAGACAGGAGCCTGGATGTGTGTTATGGGATGCTCTGGTGGAATCCATCCAAGGACCATGCAGGAAGTCATCTCAAGCCTCCTTGCCCGTAAGAAGGTTTAAAACTAGCCAGAACCTCAGGGACAGTTGAGCTATTAATGGAAAGTGAGTCAACTCTGAGGCCCTTAAAGACCTATGTAGTATACATGACATTTCCATAGACCTTGAAGCATATCTAGAAAGACTTGTGGAAAGACAAAAGAGGGAGTCAGTTGCATTCCAGGCTGGGGCTGTTTATGTTAGTTGGGGCCAGGCTGGGTAGTTATGCATCTTTATGGAGCTGAGATGTCTGCAGAGGTAGAAGCCAGGAGGGCAGGATTAAAATGAATGGGAAAGGAAGAATCACCACCCCAGACTGTATCCTGAGCAATCTTGCCTTGGGCTTAGTTCAACTGCAGGTCTCCCTTTTCTTTCAGTTGGTAAGAAGAGAATCAGACATGTGTGGGACTGGAGGGAGACCTCTTTTCTGTCCTTGCAAATGCGGGCTCTCATTTCCATGCCTGGGAAAGACTTTCCTTTTGGAAAATGATCTGGAGGTCCTGACTGGGCAGGATGCATTCTGAGATGGGCTCCCAGGCACCCAGGCAGGGGGCCTTCAGGGAGCAGTGAAGCCAGGGCCCTACAGTGTACCTTCCAGTCCAGGACCGGGCTGCTTGGCCTTCACCATGGAGTGCCTGTGTTTAGAAAGGGCAGGTTGAACCAGTGGGGGTGTTAGGGAGCCCTTTGTAGGCCAAGGGCTCACTTCATCTCCAGTTATGCTACATGGGAAAGGAAGAAAAGGGGGGTTTCTATTTTTTTTCTATGACAAGTGACAGTTCTCCAGGTGACCAACCCCCTGCCCTGCTTCCCTCTTTATATTCACCTAAGGGTTCAAGCTCAGGGTCTGCAGTTTGGGAGGAAGGCTATAGCCTACCCCTCCCCTTTATCTACACACACACACACACACACACACACACAAGAAGCTTTCCTCTCCTGACTGACTCTATCAGCCCAGCCTCATTTCCTTCCAGGCAGAGCCCTTGGAGCCCCAGGCCAAGCTGGTGTTGCTCTAAAAATAACCGCGTCCTAAGTGATGAATGGGGAGGCATTTGCTCTCCTTTTCCTGCCTCAGCGTTGGGCCTGAATCATGTTGGGAAATGACATTCTGTTAACACAAGCACTTTTGTTTCCTCCTGTGCTCTCTCACCATCCGGTGGGGGCCCTGGCCAGGACTGGCTTTCAATTTTTAAAGTCTCCCTGGGGGTCCATTCAAAACCCCCATCCAGTGACATTAAGGAAAGCCATAGACAAAGAGAAATGGAGAGAAGCATCCTGTGCCTCCCCTGGGGATGCTAGGACGTGCTGAGACACAGGTTGCATGGACCCCACCCCCCACCTGAGCTGACCAGACACACCCAAGCTAAGAACCAGCCTTTGCACTCACCACCTGGCTCCAGGTAGCCACTTGATGAATGAATGGAAAATGAAAGGTTCCCAGACATGACTTATTAGCGCTCTGCTTCTATCCGCCGAGTGGCTCTGTACCCGCTGGAGTCAGACCTGTCGGGGGAGCAGGACTCTTATCAGGCAAGGGAAGCATTTGGGGCAACATTTTAAAATTTTCCATATCAGAGACAGTTGAGCTTCTCTTCACCTGGCTCTGAATTCTGTTAGGCCAAGGATCATCTTGGCATCCCCCCTGGTCCCTGATCTTGGTCTCTGGCTCAAAAGAGGTTTTTTTGTAAGTGCTTTCTGGTTCAAATAGAAATAAATAGCACCAAGAGCGGTGCAGAGAGAAAGCTGGAGACAGCAGCCTTTCAAAGAACAAAGGTTGGGGCTTCTGGAATCTAGAGAGAGGACAAAGCCCTTCCATGCGGCCTTGAGCATCGTCTTAGAGCCCCTTCTTCAGCCTGGCTCTGACCCTAGCTCACAGGCCACTTCAGACCTAGTGATTCTCTAAGCAAAGGAGTAGATGGCTCATTCCTCTCCCACTGGCCTCCTGTGAAGCCTTCTAATTCCTGAGCCTCATTTCTGTTCTTCTGCTTGGATTTGTATGGGGTCTTGGTTTAATGGAACTGGTTTAAAATGTCCTTTTTGACCCGCTATTGAACAGATCCTCTTAACCTTTAACTCATTTTTAAACAAAATGACAGAAGCTTTTGGATGAAGTAATAAACCTGTAAATAACCAACCTAAGAAATCCAGATTTTCCAGTACTGAAAGCATTTCATTGTTTGATTGGGTCACCTACACTTGATGGTCACTTCCATCTGTGTATCTGTAAATGTGTAGAAACACAGGGGATGGGTCTTGGTGGGTGTCTACGTGCTACATTACCCAACTTCCTTGCATGTCCCCCTATTCCCAGTCCCTGATCACACACAGGTCTTCCTTGAAAGGAGATGGAGAGCATTTGACCTAAGACCAAAAGTCTACACTGCTGGGGAGACCAAGAGGGATCCTCCATATTTCAGTGAATAATAGCAGCAGATGATAGCTGTCAGAGGCTGATGTGCACTCCTGAACCCAGGGCCACAGGCATTTGACAGTTGGGGAGCACAGCCTCATTCGTGTAAGCAAGAGGCAAAATGGGAGACTCTCTAGGGGAGAAGGGCAGGCAGACATCATGGGAGACTCTCAGAAAAGCAGGAATAAAGAGACCCACTGCCCCAGTGACTCTTACCCTCTGGGGTATCAGAAATTGATGGAGGAGTGGGAGAAATATGGGCATGGGGAGGAGACACTGGCTTCCACTGGGGTTCCACCAACGGCTCTTGCTGTGACTTCAAGTGTCTTCATTGGTCAAATGAGAACACAGGGTTTGTCTCTAATTTCCTTCCATATTCAAAGTTGGAGGAATGGGCCAATAGGAGGAAGAGGCTGAGTAGCCTCTGGGCTCACCAGGCCAGTGGTGAGAGGGCTGAGTGGTTCCTAATAGAAGTCTCCCTCAGCTCTTTCAACGTCTCCACTCTCTGTCCATATCTCCTTGTATCAGGTTAATAGTGCTCTTTCTTAGAAGGCCTAAACTCCATCTCAGGGCAGTGATTCTCCCTGAAGTTCCTCCCTCTCTCCTTCTCCTCCTCTCCCAACTGCCTTTGGATCTGGCCTTTTCCTTCTTGACATCTCTGATAACTGAGCAAGCAGGGACCTTTCTCTCTGGCTTCCCTGGGCTTTAGCAGAGACAGTTTGGACTTGACTTCAGCAGTTCCCTGACCACCTGAACAGTGTTCTTCTCAGTCTCCCAGGTGCAGGCATTTTTCCTGAGGTGTTTTTTCATGATTTTAATGTGCCCCCCAAATGTTTAAGTGTTGGAAACTTAATCTTCAAATGCACATGTTGATGGTATCTGGAGGTGGGGCTGTTAGGAGGTAATAAGGGCTACAGGAGGTAATGAGGGTAGGGCCCCCATGATAGCATTAGTGGCTTTATAAGAAGAGGAAGAATGTCCTCTCTTTCTTCCTCTCATTGTGAGATGATTCTGTCTGCCACATTATGTCTCAACAAGAAAGCCCTGACCAGTGCTAGGCCTCTCAGATCTCAGAATCATAAGAAATAAATACATTTTCCCTACATATTGCCCAGTCTCAGATATTCTGTTATGGCAGCAGAAAAAAAACTAAGACAAGAGATGCATCCCTAGGTGTGGATATCTCTTTTCCCAAGCCAGATTCCTCCAGGATCTTGGTGCCCTTGCTTGCTCTCCAAACTTTTTTGGGGTCCCTTCCTTGAAGGGCCTGTCCTGGATCAACTCAAACTCATTTGATCTTTACCAATATTTCTCATTTGGACATATGTATGCCTTCTTGGTCTTGCCCCTTCTCCAAGACTTCCATTTTTAATCTTTACTCTAGCTCTTACACTGACCTCCAGGGCTAATGTGGAAAGGTATTGCTAAAGGGAAAGAGACCATGAGGACTGGACCTTCCCTCACCTCAGTTACCTCTATTAAGAAAAGGGTACAATGTAGCCCCAAGTATCTGGGGACCCTTATCCACTACAGGCTAAGGTGGCTAGTCTAGATCCTAAGGGACCATTTTGGATGTTTCCAGAGTACAGCCAAAGCCCATCTCAGGATATTTATATCGTGAACAGAAATTTCCATTGCTGAGCAAGGCTGTGAATGTACATGCTGCTCTTGCTTCTGCCAAGTTCTCTCCGTTTGTAAGAGTCCCCCCTTGCTAAATGTGTCACCCGCTTGCTGAGGGTTAATGGCTCAGGAAGTTTTTGCTCTTTATGTGCAAAAGCAACTAAAGTTGTTCCAGCAGGCAGGCAGTCTGTGAGCTCTTCCTTTTACTTCTGTCTCTAGAACCTGTCTGAATAGCCCTGATCTGATGGGTGCCAGAGAGTAACTATTCTAAAATTAAAGGGCAAGGATATCTTTTTAAAAAAAATTTTTGTTTTAAACTTGGACCCTGTAATTTGACCTTTCCCTCAGTAAGGAAGGCTTCTCGGCAAGCTGATTTCACTGCTGTAAAGATAAATGAAAAGCTAAGTGGGGCTGTGAGCACCTCCCGGGGCTATGGCTGGTGACTTGACAAGTCATTTATTCCAGGGCATACCCTGGCTTCTTGCCAAGCCCTTCAGTGTAAGCTCAGCCAAGGAGAAACCCGAGCGAGGTGGGTGACCCCCAGCATGGGTCCTCTGCTTCCCAGCCAGGGCCTTCCAGCATCTGGTGGATGTGCACAATTAGTAATGCTTTTGAGGATGATGATTTGGTCTCATGGAAAAAGGCATCTTGGTCCAAGATAATGTCTGGTAAACTTTGACATTCCACCCTGAAGTGGTCCTACACTCACGTAGAATCACTAAGCAGCTGCATGATTGTATTATAGCATCTTCCTTGAAAGCCAGCTTGTCACTGAATCCATCCCAAAACTCCAGCTTTTCTCAAACAAAAGGAGCCCTGATGTAGAAAGAGCTGGAATCAGCCAGATGGAAGCAAAGTATGGGTCGCCACGGCTGGAAGCACCTTCTAAAAGTTTTGGCCCAATCCCCCTCATTTTGTACATGAAAAATCAGCTTCAAGAAGGGGAGAGAATTTCCCAATGTAATCAGTGGGAGAACTGAACAAGAGGATAGAACTTTTGAAACCCATGAAACTCAGGGCTGCACAGCCCTACCTGACCCCATTTTAAAAGAACCACTAAGAGTGTGGTACCAGGCCAGAGAGGCAGTGGTAGAATCTCGTGAGTGAAAAGAAATGAAAACTATATTGACAGAGTCCAACGGGAGAAACTTGGCTATCCTAGAGGGGAAATGAGGATGTGGGGGCCAAGCTTTTGCTAAGCCCTAAATACAAAGTTAAGCAAGACAGAGCAAGTTGCTCAGGTCTGTGAGCCAGGTTAAGAATCTGTACCAGTAAAATCTTTTCAGAGGACCTAACAGAAAAGAGCAAACAATGGTAGTCATTCAATAGCTGCTCGGCGTAGGATGTTGTGCTGTCATGTTGATGCTACGGAGGATGAAGAGGATAGAGTGGGGCAGAATGGCCATTCCAAAACCCCTGTGATTCCTGTCAATGATAATATTTATAGGTACACACAAGAGTGCATGCATGTCAATGAATGGATTATTTCTTAAAACTCACTTCATCCTCTTTATTCTGAGATCTTGTCATCATGTTCTATCTTTTTGGGCTGTTGTTAATATAACCCTCGATTTTTAATAATATCCTCTCAATTAAATGTTGGCAACTCACTCAGGGTCCTCTTGAGTGTTTTGAAACTGCATTGGATGATGGAATCCAAAAATCTGGCACACATACATGGGTTGAGAGAACCTGGGCTCTTAGGACAGAGAGACATGAGTTCAAATCCAGATTCAGTCAGGCCTTAGGTATGTGACCTTGGGACAGCTTTTTAGCACTCAGAATTCAAGTTTCCTAATTGGGATACAAAAAGTCTCCAGAACTCACCAATGTCCCTGCCCCTCTTAGAAGTTCTCCATATGTGTTTCTGTGTGGAAGAACATGTACGCCTGCATTGCAATAGGTGCTGGATGAGACACAAGGCCGTTAGTTGCCTTCTTTCTCAAGGAGCTAAAGATGTTGCTGGCAAGAAAGTCTATTTCACCAGAAATCACGAGAGAAACATAGAAAGCCCAGCGTATCTCTCCTCTTCCCCAGAGCAGTTCCTTTGGTTTGGTAATGGTGACAGGAATTTTCAGATATTGCTTTCCACAGCTCACATTATATTGTTTTTCCATGGCTGGTTTCAGTTTATACTAAGGCTCCCTCAAAGCTCATAAAATTCCCTTTAAAACCTCATAAAATTTCACCTGTGGATGTTTATTGCCCACAGGATGTGAGCTATGTCCGTTTGGTTTTGATAGATTTACCATTATTAAACTCAGGCTCCCATTTCCCATCAGCCTTCTGAGGAAGGCTGCCTCTGATTTGGCATAGTAGGCAATCCCCTTTGTCCCACGGTGAGGAAATATTTCAGCTCCCTGGAATTGAACTCAGCTGGTGGGCAGGACTTTGTCATGCCAGGTTCTTGAAGTTTAGGACTTTACTCCAGCTCTGGGCAATGGATGTATTCTATAAAGTTCACCCAAGCTCATTGCAGCCTCTTGAACTCCTCCCAGATGCCATTCTCAGGAATCCATCTGTGAATATTTGTTGACCTGCATAGTGAAAAGCATTGGAGACATTGCAGGAATATTAAAGATGTTCTCTTGAAACACAAGGGCAATTATCAAGTGCAAAAAAACAAATTAACCCAAATTAATCTCTCTGGGACATTGACCCACTGGCTTTAGTCTTATAGGATAACATTGTAAATATGTGCAGAAGGGCATCATCTCTTTTTTTAAATCTCCTCTTTGCCCAGGCTAGACACTACCATATAATTGAATCTGACTTTAAGGACCTGGTTTCTAGATTTCTTGCTCTCCTGGTTGGTCCTCTTTGGGGTTTCCATTTGGATGTGTGTCTAAGTCACACTGGAGTCAGGAAGAGTCTACAGGGATGGAGCTCAGTCTACCTGGCATAAGATTCTTGTTGCCAAGATGAAAAATGGACCCAGCTGTAGAGAGGCCCTTCAAGGGTATCCAGAGAGTTCAAAGTAAGTTTTGGCCAAGCAAAGACCAGCTCTAGAAAGTCAAAACAGGCAGAGATCTTTGATCAGAGAATCCAGGGCAATTTGGGGGTTCTAAGTTGCAGAGTGAGAATCAAGGGAAAGTATAAAGACACAGTCTGTGATAATGTGGAGAGAAGAAGGGGGCATGTGCAACTAAGAGTCTAAGCCTCATGCCTAGGGGACAATCTGGGTACTCACCAATGTCCCTGCCCCTCTTAGAAGTTCTCCACATGTGTTTCTGTGTGGAGAAACATGTATGCCTGCATTGCAATAGGTGCTGAATGAGACACAAGGCCGTTAGTTGCCTTCATTCTCAAGGAGCTAAAGATGTTGCTGGCGAGAAAGTCTATTTCACCAGAAATATGATTGACATGTTTGAGGCTCAGGAAAGAAACTGGACAAACAGTCTAGGTCAAGGATTGTTATTTGATCCTAAACTTTAATATGAGGTGAGGCTGACACTGTTGACCTCTCCCTTGTCTGTATTATCTGGATTCCTTTGCTTGAAGGTACAGATACCTAACTCATACTCTCATAAGCCCAAAGGAAATGTATTGGGTCATGCATCTCTAAGGTACTGTACTGAGGACGGTTCCTGCTTCAGGAACTGTTTGGACTTAGGTGTTTCTCTGTCTCTCAACTCCAAGTTATTCTCCCCCCTCCCCAGGCAGATGTTCCCAAATGGTAGCTTCCAGCAGCTTTTTGTTCACTTCCACCCAGTTTTAAATTCAACAGAAAATGAACCGGTTTCTTAATATTTCTAAAAAAAAAAAAAATCCCAGAATTGGATCATGTGCACATTTCTGGAGCTCAGAGGTAGAGGTCTAGCCATGTAAGGCAGAGAATGATGAAAGGGTGGTTTCCCAGAAGGAAATGGGTGGATCCTGGTGAAGCACAGATGGTAGATGTCTGCATTCTGCCTCACTCCAGATTAGCACTAGAGCCAGGGCACCAGGCCTGAGATGGGACAGTGGGAAGACCTGGCAGTGGCAATGAGCTGAGAGTGTCTGCCAGATGGAAGACCTCCTCTTTGCGAAAACTCAGCCCAGTGTCTCAGATACAGTCTAACCAGTGAGGGGGGACAAAAAGGACCTTATCGTCACACTCCAGACCTCACCCTTTAACAAAAACTCCTGCCTGGATCACAGGTATCCTTCTGCAGCCTTGACATTCCTCTGAGCCCTCAGGCAAAGCCCCCAGCTCCTCTGCACTTGAACGGCCTGCAAATCCTTCTGTCCCCAGCCTTTCTCAGCTGTGGCCCTGCATATTCTGGAGTTTGCATTAGTCCCTTTCCAAAAACCAGGGGACATTTTGTGGGGTGAAGAAAGTACATTTAAAGCAGCTTCGCTTCTCCTCATCTTTCTCTACTCTGGAAACAATCACAATAAAGCCTCGTCATAATTTTAAAATGCAGGGCTTGGCTCCGCTTGGTAAGCCTGGGTCTGACTTGAACATAAACGCCAGCAGAGTAGACCTGCTCAGCCCTGGATGCATGCAGCTTTATTTATTTATCTTCCCCTGACTTAATCTCAGCACTCTCTCTGGAAGGCTTTGAGGGAAAGGGGTACTTCTCAAAGCAGGGGCTTTTTGGGGAGTCTTGTGTCCCCAACCCCAGGGACATCCTGCTTTCTTCTTTTTGGATAACAAGAGTCTTATCCTTCTTGTCCTCTCCTTCAACTCATCTACTGTAGGGATGGAAACTTTCCTGACAAAGTAAAGACAGAGGTGACAAATCATATATGGGTCACATTCCTATGTCTCCTTCTCTTGGCTACCCCTAGGCTAGGGAGTCTGGAAAACGTCAAATGATTCAGAAAGTGAGCTGAATGGGTTCTTCATGCTTCGCGTTTGGCGCCAGGGAGCAGAGCAGTGACTGATGCAAGAGCTGGACAGAGCAGGAGTTGAGCTGAAAAAGAAAGAAAGAAGGCAAGCAAGAAAAAAGAACCCAACCATAGTTAAGGACTTACATACCAAAGCATTTGGGAGAAGCACCAATGGGTGTGTGCATGCCCGCAGATCTCGGGTTGTTGCTGGAGGCAAGGCATGGCTGGACTATAAGGATGTGCTCAGCCAATTTTTGCAAGAGCTGCTCTTTCCTATGGCCTGTTCCTGTCCTGGGCCATTGAAAAGTTAGTGACAACTGGGGTAGATAGGATGGACTCAACAAAATCTTAGGGGATGGACAAATGTTACTTATTACACACAGAGGGGTAAGCTATGGAGAAAAGGCCCTCATGGGACAGTAATGTGCACCATGCTGTCCTTTAATCAGCATGTGTGGGTTCAGGAAGCCTGGCAGTCTACAGGCATGATCTCTGGAGACCTCATCACTTATATATGGAGAAGACACACTGAGTCGTGGCTGATGCCATTTTTCTTCAAGAATCCCTCAGGACCCTCCACCCCCATCTCACACTACCCAAGTCCACTGAGCTCCAGGATTCTGCCCTATCCTGCTACCACCAAGTTCCAGACCTTGTGGGTCCATTTCTTGTTTCTCTGGGCCAGAGACTTAAATGGAGTGGTCTGGTTTTTCCCCATGCTCTTACTAGTCAGTGTGGAACACAAACTCTTGATCTTATTTCTACCAGATATCAAAAGCTTTCTCTTCTTTCAGTAAAACCATCCTCATATAAATAAACAAATGGTTTTCAAAATTTTTGAATTTGAAAGTTAAAAAAACACACATTGACTTTTCCCCCTTTCATTCCTGTTTGAACAACCCTAATTCTCCACCCCTGATGCGGTTGTCTTGAAGAAAATTAAGACTGAGAAAGTATAAAAAAGAAAATCACAAAGATTGATAGTTTGTATGCAATTACATTTCAGTTTCATTGGTTCTTTGTAGCCACTTCCACAAATAATCTTTCTTTTTTAATGTAACAACTTTATTGAGATATTCTTTACATACCATACAATTCACTGATTTAAAGTATGTGATTCAATGATTTTTATTATATTCACAGAGTTGTCACAATCTTTTAATATAAGTAGTGCTTTCTGGAAGGAAGACACTGGGGTAATGGGACATGTGCACACATGTATGTATGTGTGTGTGTGTGTGTGTTTAAGTCTACAAAAAGTCCAATTTAAACATGTTAAATTGCTCAATGTAAAATCTAGCCCAAGAGAGTTTGTAAGACACCAGCTTCATGTCTCTGTTCTGGCTTAGGGGAAAGGGAGCTTGCTTGTTACTGAGCCCCAGCTTTGACATAGATATCATTATGCAATCTGTCCAAGAAGATTCTCTCTGGAAGGAAGAATATTGTTCCCATTTTTCAGCTGAACTGAGGTCTCAGCTTTGGAGCCACTCAGCCAGTGAGAGGCAGAGCTGCAGATTTTAAAGTGTCTGTGTACAACCAAGGTTATTCTGTCCAAAGCTCTCTCCTATCTCAGACTGCCTTGGAAGCAAAAGACAGCATCAGGGCTGTTCTAGAAAGGTCTTTCTGCTTTCAGGTTCTTTCTTTCTTTACTTATTTCCTTCCTTCCTTCCTTCCTTCCTTCCTTCCTTCCTTCCTTCCTTCCTTCCTTCCTCCCTTCCTTCCTTCCCTCCCTCCCTCCCTGTTGCTGGGGAAGAACCCAGGGTCTTCCATGTTGTAGGCAAGCACTGTACCACTCAGCTATATCCTCAGCTCACAAGGTTTCTTTGCTTTCATGGGCTTAGATTCTGAGCTTCTTTACCATTCTGGGAGCCCCTCAGAGGTAAACTATGCTAGACTGATGTTTCCAGAATGTGTTTTGTTTGTGTCAACCACACGTTGAAAGTCCAGAGGTTTGGAGATTTTGTCACAGGCCTTCTTCTGCCAAAGAAGCCGTGACATGGCCTAGTGTCATGACAACCTAAGGCCCTGACAACCAAGGCCTCCAGAGTCATCCTGGTACTGTCTCAGTCCTGGAGACCCAGTAGGTTTGGAAGAGTGATAGATTTATGGCATTTGATCCTGGAACACCTTGTCTTGCATGGACCAGAGCAGTGTAGAATTGGGTCTGCTTGCACATGGAGAGTTAACCTGCCCTCAGCTTTCCCCCTTCCTTGGACTTCTCAAACTGTTTCATGTATTTTCTTTGACTTCCCACTTTCTTTCTTGAATTTGCTCTTGTTCCTTTCTGTTTCAGAAAGGATTTTAAATGGCATAGATTTGAAACAATTAACGGTAGCTAGTGTTGACAGGTAGTTGGGGAAACATTCTCATTTACCATTGGTGGACATTTAAAATGGTGTGTCCTATTTGGAAAGTAATTGGCAATATCTGTGAGAAGCTTAAATAGGCAAATACATGGACTCAAGCAGTTTTAGTTCATGAAATCAATACTATGGAGATACTTGCACAATTGTGTAAAGACATATATGCAAAGTTGCTAGAGCTTTATTTGTAGCTGCAAATATTTAGAAACAATCCAAACATTCATCAATAAGGGCCTGGTTATATAAATTGGCACATTCATATAAGAATATTTTGCAACCATTAAAATGGTAGCACTCCATATATTTTCATTGAGGTAGCCCACGTAATTTATATATAAAGCCTTGAAAGCAGCATGCACATTATAATAGGGTAACATTTGTTAGCAACTTACTATGTGTCAGACACTTGTACTTTCATTTGTTGTCTTATTTAATTTTCAAAGCAACTATATGGATATTATTATTGTCCCTATTTTCAGATTAGGTTTTTAAAAATTACAAATCTTACTCCAATACTACCTGCCTAATAAATGCTGAGTTGGGAACCCAGATCCATCTCATTTCTCAGCTTCCCAGTATGATCATATTTGGGTAGAAAAGATGGATGATATATACATATATGCATGGAGGTTGGTACAAGTTTTGAGCAAACAAGATTTGCTCGGTGGGCTGCTCTTTATCCTCCTAGTCTCCTTGGATGTCTCTCTTCTTTCCTTCAATTCTGGGTGGAGTTCATCATCTCTTCTGAGGTGCTTCCAGAGCTACTTAGGAAGATCCCAATGTTCATCATTAACCTCCACCCTAGACATTAGTTGATATGTTTGTTGCTTCTTTTGCTATGTTCTTTCCTAAGTCCAGTTTATTCCACTGTATAACCCTGGAGCTTATTGTTTGAAACCCTAAGGGGCTTTCATACAAACTGAACCAAGGTTTGGTAGGGGTTAGGTTCAAGATCAAAATGTCAGGGCAGATGGTGACTGCTGCTATTCTGGGGAAAGAACCTGCTGGGCAGACAAGGAGGCAGCATCCCAGTTGCTTTTAGGATGGCCTGAGTAGAGTTCTGAGCCTCAGAGGAAGCCTTCCACAGGGCCAGAGCAGATTCACTGGGAAACCTAAAGCTTCAGGTCCAAGAAAGTGCCCACATTCATTTTGCATCTGTATGCAAAATAACACTTTGTGTTTGAGAGAACTCCCGCCAGATGGCATGAAGTTCAAACTTCACAAAACCTGGACCCCCACCAGCTCCCATCCAGAACTTCTCCTTACTTCTCAATCCCAGATGCAACCTCTCCCTTCTAAGGTGATGGTAACCTAAGTGTCTTTAAATGATAGGTTTCTTGATTCTGAATGGCCCTCTCATCAATCACCTTAATCATGATGGTCCGCACCTCTAAATCAATGTGCCCTGGAAGTAGATTGGATGTCTTAGGTCTCTAAGAGTGTCCAGATATTTCGGCAAGCCCAGGGGAAGAAGTGTATCCCTCAGATCTCAAAGGACCACTGAAAGGTCAACTGGTGTTGTAGTGGGCTAGAATTGTAGCCTCTCATGTGGGAACAGTGGGTGCCTTGTGCATTCACAGGCCCAATCAGAAACACATTCATCTATGATTAATTAGAACAAGAAGAAACCACATCATCTTAATGGGGTCATTTTTAAAAGTTATTAATTGCTTGAAGATCAAATATTTCAAAAGATGTTCAATGGGTCCTTGAAAAGAAAAATACTGAAAATCACTCCTTTCAACCTCCATTCTCCTGAGCATTAGCCTTTTCAAAGCAGAGCAGATCCCAGAGCCAGGAGACAGTGCCTGTGAGCCCATATGTTGAGACTGAGCCAAAAACTTTTCTACTCAAGGCAACTTGGTCACTCCCAGCATGAGCATCTGGAAAGCTCTCTGAGAGGGAGACCGATGGTTTCTGTTTTAAGAAAGTGATCATTGCACGATCCCTGCACAATGCTTTTCTGCAGCCCTGGACTGATTGCTCAGCCTTGACTCTCCAGGTAGCAGGAGAAGTGGTGTATATGGCATCTGGGTTAAGAATCATTTATAGGGCTGGAGACGTGGCTCATTGACAGAGCACTTGCCCAGTATGTGCAAGGCCTGAGTGCTACATCTTAGCCCATCTCTCAGCCCCTCATTATCTACTCTTATAAAATATTAATTGGCCAGAGGCAAGAGCAAGAGAAGAAAAGGAGCATAGAATAAAAAAGTGGAGAAAAGAAAGTGTGATAATGAAAGACAAAGAAGAAAAGTGAAGAGAGGGAAGTAAAAGAAGGAAGAGGAGTAAGTTAGGTCAGAAAAGGGAGAAGAAAGAAAGAAGGATTTTTTAGCAACTCTGGAAAACCATGGTTTGTGACAGAGATGACCACAAAGCCAATCAAATGTTTTGGAAACTCCAGGAGAGGACATGAATACTTTTCCTACGTGTGGGTGAAGATTCTTTCTCCACCCCAAGTGTCCCTGCCCCTCCCACAGTCCCAGAATACCATTCCTGTAGACCAGACCCACGTATCCAACATATGATGTTCGTTTTCTCCACCCAATTTGGGTTGTTCTTGAGCTAACATGGGTGTTTCAGGATTGTGGTGAGATTTTGCAAACCCCAAACAACACATAGCAGAGCAATTCCTAAAATACCACCACCTGGGGTAAACACAGGCCAGCTGTTGCACAGCTGGCCCACATCAGCCCTCAGCACCAGAGGTAGAGCAGAGCTATAATTCAACAAGATAAAGAGGAACCTTCTACAAGGCAGGGGATGCAGAGTGGGAGCAGGCAAAGCCCAGTAGAGGAGCAGCCCAGATGCTTTGGCTTGGGTTTCCTTTGTCTTTCCAGTTTTATTATAAATACACTCATATAAAAATAAGTACCACTCTACTTTTGCATAACACTTTATAATTTAAGCATTTCCCATGCATTGTCTTGTTCAATTCCTTTGCATTTAAAATTGTTTAGAAATTAGCTAAATGTTAAATGTCTTTATAATTTCCCCCACTCAACCCACATATTTTCCACAAACATTGTCTCTCGCTTTCTTATAAATGCAGCACAGGCAAAAAAAAAGAAAAAAAGAAAAAATTTCTTGTGCTTTTTTTCCCTCTTGTCTCTTCTAAAGCAGCCTTCCCTCCTCTGGCCAGTTCTCATGACATTGTAATTATGGGTTTTTGCAATTTTGCTTTCCTGTCCAATCTGCAAGATTGTAATCCTTTGTTCCCTTTTCCACTTACCTTTGATAAAAGGTTTGTTCTTTATACCTGTGGCTTGCCTCTTCACCTCCTCCTTCTGTTAGCTGGCCAACTGTCACCAGCTCTTTTGGGAGAAGATAATGTGAAGCACATAGATAAGATGTTGCTTAATTGCCTCTTCCTTCTGACCCTCACCCTGCAGCTGCCTTTCTGCTCCTCATATTGTATTGTCTAGGATCCTTTACCTAGCTGGGCACCTGGGAAAATTGTTTAACCTCCCTGAGCCTCTGCTCCCTTAACTATAACATCAGGAGAGTAGAGGTGACCTAACAGCCTTGTGGTTAAGACAGAGAGTGATACATGGGTGCTCTAGAGATTGGTTCCTGAGGTGGCTGTTAAGGTTTAGATATGAGGCATCCCCTAAAGCTCATGTGTGAGACAATGCAAGAACATTCAGCATTGAATATGATAGGTGTAACCTTTTCAGTGGACTAATTCATAGTAGGGATTAAAAGGATGGTAACTGTAGGGAGGTAGGGTATGGCTGAAAGAGAGAGCTCACTGGGAGCATGACTTTGGGGAATACATTTTGTCCCTGATGCATGGAGCTCTCTTTGCTTCTTTGTTGCTGTGTCCTGAGCTGCTTTCCTCTGCCACGCCCTTCTATCATGATGTTCTGCCTTACTTTGAACCCAGGGCTATGGAGTCAGCCGACCATGGACTGAACCGCTGAAACTGGGAGCCAAAATAATCTTTTCCTCCTCTATGTTGTTCTCATCAGACCTTTTGGTCATAGCAAAGGGAAAGCTGACTAAAACAGAGGCATTGATGGTCATAGATGTCTGTTCCCAATCTCTCCATTGTACTTTCTTTTTTTTATTATTATTATTAGTTGTTCAAAACATTACAAAGCTCTTGACATATCATATTTCATACATTTGATTCAAGCAGATTATGAACTCCCATTTTTACTCCGTATACATATTGCAGATTCACATCGGTTACACATCTACTTTTTACATACTGCCATACTAGTGTCTGTTGTAATCTGCTGCCTTTCCTATCCTCTACTATCCCCCCTCCCCTCCCCTCCCCTCCCATCTTCTCTCTCTACCCCATCTACTGTAATTCATTTCTCTCTCTTGTTTTTTCCCCTTTCTCCTCACTTCCTCTTATATGTAATTTTGTATAACAATGAGGGTCTCCTTCCTTTACCATGCAATTTCCCTTCTCTCTCTCTTTCCCTTCCCCCTCTCGTCCCTGTTTAATGGTGATCTTCTTCTCAAGTTTTCCCCCCCTATTCTGTTCTTAGTGCTCTCCTTATATCAAAGATGACATTTGGCATTTGTTTTTTAGGGATTGGCTAGCTTCACTTAGCATAATCTGCTCTAGTGCCATCCATTTCCCTGCAAATTCCATGATTTTGTCATTTTTTAGTGCAGAGTAATACTCCATTGTGTACAAATGCCACATTTTTTTTTATCCATTCATCTATTGAAGGGCATCTAGGTTGGTTCCACAGTCTAGCTATTGTGAATTGTGCTGCTATGAACATCGTTGTAGCAGTATCCCTATAGTAAGCTCTTTTAAAGTCTTTAGGGAATAGTCCAAAAAGGGGAATAGCTGGGTCAAATGGTGGTTCTATTCCCAGCTTTCCAAGGGATCTCCATATTGCTTTCCAAATTGGCCGCACCAATTTGCAGCCCCACCAGCAATGTACAAGTGTACCCTTTTCCCCACATCCTTGCCAGCACTTGTTGTTGTTTGACTTCATAATGGCTGCCAATCTTACTGGAGTGAGATGGTATCTTAGGGTGGTTTTGATTTGCATTTCTGTGACTGCTAGAGATGGTGAGCACTTTTTTATGTACTTGTTGATTGATTGTATGTCCTCCTCTGAGAAGTGTCTGTTCAGGTCCTTGGCCCATTTGTTGACTGGATTATTTGTTATCTTATTGTTTAATTTTTTGAGTTCTTTGTATACTCTGGATATTAGGGCTTTATCTGAAGTGTGAGGAGTAAAAATTTGTTCCCAGGATGTAGGCTCCCTATTTACCTCTCTTATTGTTTCTCTTGCTGAGAAAAAACTTTTTAGTTTAAGTAAGTCCCATTTGTTGATTCTTGTTATTAACTCTTGTGCTATGGGTGTCCTATTAAGGAATTTGGAGCCCGACTCCAAAATATGTAGATCGGAGCCAACTTTTTCTTCTATCAGGCGCAGAGTCTCTGATTTGATATCAAGCTCCTTGATCCATTTTGAGTTAACTTTTGTGCATGGTGAAAGAAGGGGATTCAGTTTCATTTTGTTGCATATGGATTTCCAGTTTTCCCAGCACCATTTGTTGAAGATGCTATCCTTCCTCCATTGCATGCTTTTAGCCCCTTTATCAAATATAAGATAGTTGTAACTTTGTGGATTAGTCTCTGTGTCCTCTATTCTGTACCATTGGTCCACCCGCCTGTTTTGGTACCAGTACCATGCTGTTTTTGTTACTATTGCTCTGTAGTATAGTTTGAAATCTGGTATCGCTATATCGCCTGATTCACACTTCCTGCTTAGAGTCGCTTTTGCTATTCTGGGTCTTTTATTTTTCCATATGGATTTCATGATTGCTTTATCTATTTTTACAAGAAATGCCATTGGGATTTTGATTGGCATTGCATTGAACCTATAGAGAACTTTTGGTAATATCGCCATTTTGATGATTTTAGTTCTGCCTATCCATGAACAGGGTATATTTTTCCATCTTCTAAGATCTTTTTCTATTTCTCTCTTTAGGGTTCTGTAGTTTTCATTGTATAAATCTTTCACCTCTTTTGTTAGGTTGATTCCCAAGTATTTTATTTTTTTTTTGAGGATATTGTGAATGGGGTGGTTGTCCTCATTTCCATTTCAGAAGTTTTGTCGCTGATATACAGAAATGCCTTTGATTTATGCGTGTTGATTTTATATCCTGCCACTTTGCTGAATTCATGTATTATTTCTAGTAGTTTCTTTGTAGACCCTTTTGGGTCTTCTAGGTATAGAATCATGTCACCTGCAAATAGTGATAATTTAAGTTCTTCTTTTCCTATTTTTATGCCTTTAATTTCTTTCGTCTGTCTAATTGCTCTGGCCAGTGTTTCGAGAACTATTTTGAATAGAAGTGGTGATAGAGGGCATCCCTATCTTGTTCCAGATTTTAGAGGGAATGCCTTCAATTTTTCTCCATTCAGAATGATGGTAGCCTGAGGCTTAGCATAGATAGCTTTTACAATGTTGAGGTAAGTTCCTGTTATCCATAGTTTTTCTAATGTTTTGAACATAAAGGGATGCTGTACTTTGTCGAATGCTTTTTCTGCATCTATCGAGATGATCATATGGTTCTTTAAGTCTATTGATGTGGTGAATAACATTTATTGATTTCCACATGTTGAACCAGCCTTGCATCCCAGGGATGAATCCTACTTGATCATGGTGCACAATTTTTTTTGATGTGTTTTTGTATCCGATTCGCCAGAATTTTATTGAGGATTTTTGTATCTAGGTTCATTAGAGATATTGGTCTGTAGTTCTCTTTCTTTGAGGTGTCTTTGTCTGGTTTCAGAATCAGGGTGATGTTGGCCTCATAGAATGAATTTGGAAGAGCTCCCTCTTTTTCTGTTTCCTGAAATAACTTGAAAAGTATTGGTATAAATTTTTCTTTAAAGGTTTGTAAAACTCCACTGTATACTCATCCAGTCCTGGGCTTTTCTTGGTTGGTAGTCTTTTGATTGCTTCTTCTATTTCATCCATTGATATTGGTCTGTTCAAATTGTGTGTATCCTCCTGACTCAGTCTGGGCAAATCATATGACTTAAGAAATTTATTGATGTCTTCACTATCTTCTATTTTATTGGAATATAGGGTTTCAAAACAATTTCTAATTGTCTTTTGTATTTCTGTAGCATCTGTTGTGATATTGCCTTTTTCATCTTGTATGTTAGTAATTTGAGTTCTCTCTCTTCTTCTCTTCGTTAGCATGGCTAAGGGTCTGTCGATCTTATTTATTTTTTCGAAGAACCAACTTTTAGTTTTGTCAATTTTTTCAATAGTTTCTTTTGTTTCAATTTTGTTGATTTCTGCTCTGATTTTAACTATTTCTTGCCTTCTGCTTTATTTGCTGTTGTTTTGCTCTTCCTTTTCTAGGGCTTTGAGATGAAGTGTGAGCTCATTTATTTGTTGGTTTTTTCTTTTTTTGAGGAATGACCTCCAGGCGATGAATTTCCCTCTTAAAACTGCTTTCATTGTGTTCCATAGATTCCGATATGTTGTGTCTGTATTTTCATTTATCTCTAAGAATTTTTTTTATTTCCTCCTTTATGTCTTCTGTAACCCATTGATCATTCAGTAACATATTGTTCATTTTCCATGTGATGTAGGATTTTTCCTTCCTTCTTCTATCGTTGATTTCCAGTTTCATTCCATTATGATCAGATAAAATGCATGGTATTATTTCCAACCCTTTATATTTACTGAGGGTTGTCCTATGGCATATATTAATATGGTCTATTTTTGAGAAGGATCCATGTGCTACTGAGAAAAAAGTATATCCACTTGATGATGGTTGATATATTCTATATATGTCAGTTAAGTCTAGGTTATTGATTGTGATATTGAGTTCTATAGTTTCTTTATTCAACTTTTGTTTGGAGGATCTGTCCAATGGTGAGAGAGGTGTGTTGAAGTCACCCATAATTGTTGTGTTGTGGTCTATTTGATTCTTGAACTTGAGGAGAGTTTGTTTTATGAATGTCGCAGCACCCTTATTTGGTGCATAAATATTGATAATTGTTATGTCTTGTTGGTGAATGGTTCATTTTAACAGTATATAATGTCCTTCCTTATCTCTTTTGATTAACTTAGTCTTGAAGTCGATTTTATTCGATATGAGGATGGCCACCCCTGCTTGCTTACGAGGACCGTGTGCATGGTATATTTTTTCCCAACCTTTCACCTTCAGCCTGTGTATGTCTTTTCCAATCAGATGTGTCTCCTGGAGGCAGCATATTGTTGGATTTGTTTTTTTAATCCATGTTACCAGCCTATGTCGCTTTATTGGTGAGTTTAAGCCATTAACGTTTAGAGTTACTATTGATATATGGTTTGTACTTCCAGCCATGTTTGATTATTTATTTATTTTTTTTAATTTGGTTTGTTTCTCCATGATTAGCTTTCCCCCAGCCCTCTGGCTTTACTGAGGTACTTCCCACTGTTGGTTTTGGTTATTGTTTTTCATTTCTTCCTCGTGTAGTGTTTTGCTCAAGATGCTTTGCAATGCTGGTTTTCTGGCTGCAAATTCTTTTAGCTTTTGTTTATCATGAAAGATTTTTATTTCGTTGTCTTACCTGAAGCTTAATTTTGCTGGATATAAAATTCTTGGTTGGCATCCATTGTCTTTCAGTGTTTGAAATACGTTGTTCCAGGATCTTCTCGCTTTCAGTGTCTGTGATGAAAAATCCGTTGTTAACCTTATTGGTTTACCCCTGAATGTAATCTGCCTCCTTTCTCTTGTAGCTTTTAATATTTTCTCTTTGTTTTGTATATTGGATATCTTCATAACAATGTGTCTTGGCATTGGTCTACTGTGATTTTTGTATGCTCGGTGTCCTGTATGCATCTACAATTTGTACATCTGTTTCCTTTTTTATTTCTGGAAAGTTTTCTATAATTATTTCATTCAGGAGGTTGCTCATTCCCTTGGTTTGAACCTCTATACCTTCCTCTATCCCGATGACTCTTAAGTTTGGTTTTTTTATGTTATCCCATATCTCTTGGATGTTTTTCTCATGATTTTTTACCAGCCTTTCTGAGTTGGCTAGACTCTTTTCAAGATGATATATTTTGTCTTCATTATCTGACGTTCTGGCTTCTACTTGCTCCACTCTGTTAGTGATACTCTCATTTGAGTTTTTAATTTGGTTTATAGTTTTCTTCATTTCTAGATTTATTGATTGATTTTTTTCAAATAATCTCTATCTCCTGATAAAGATGCTTATTTGCTTCTTTTATCTGTTTATGTAATTCATTTTCAATGTGTTCTTTCATTGTTTGAATTTGCTGTCTCATGTCCCCTTTAAGATTCCATTCCATCTGTCTAAGGTATTCCTTGAGTTCTTTATTTGACCATTTTTCTGATGCCTTTAGGTCCTCCTGTATATTTAGGCTGTCCTGCATTGTTTGTACTCCTTTTCTTCCTTGATTTTTCATGCTGCTCATGTTACTTCTTTTTCTGTTTGACTGCTGAATTACTGTTTACTCTTATAAATTTATTTGGTTTTGTGTGTCTCTGGAGTCTCTCTTTTGTGATGGGAGACTATGACTAGAGATGATGAGTTTTGTTGCACTTTAATGCAGATTCATTCATTTCCTAAACTGTGTATGGATTCTGATGGCATATAGCAGTCTGCAATTTGGTCTTGGGACTTATATTTAGGTCGAATGATGTGATGGTTTTGAGGTTGGTATCTCTTGGCAACCTTGGAAGTTTGCTCTACTGATGAGGGAATATTAACAGGAGAATGGTCTGGAGTATTTGGGGGTAGCTAGGGACTTGGTAGCACTATATAACGTCTAGGAACATTTACCTATATATAGTTAGTAAATTACACATAAACAGCGTTGTGATGCTTGGGAGGAAATGTATTAGAAGGGAAGGGAAGAAGTCACTAAAGAGAATGAGAGTAAACAGGTAGAATTCAAGGAAAGGGGAATAAGGAAATTGAAAAGAAATGAAAAGACAAAAGAAAAAATAGAAAATAAAAAAAAGAAAAAAATTTAAAAAATAATAAAAAAAAATAAAAATTAAAAATAAAAAAAATAAAATTAAAAAAAAAATAAAAAACAACAACAAAAAAAACCCAAATTAAAAAAAAATTTAAAAGTGCAGTCTTAGAGTTCAATTAACCTCTCTTCCAGTAGGTGGAGCTGTGCCCACCAGGCCAAGCTTCTCCTCTCAATACGCAGGAACCAATCACTGTGCAGCAGCTCCTCCTCCCCTACTGGGCGGGTCTCCAATCCTGAGTACCTAGGGCCCTTTCTTGTGTCTAGACACTTCCCCACTTTTCCTCCAGCCAGGCCCCGCTCATCGGTGACGCTCACCACAATACTGGCTACACGCCAGGTCTGCTCCCGGGAGACCTATTTTCTTGAACGACTGGGTACACTCTCCCTGCTTGCCATTCCCTCAGACCCTAAGGTTGTGGAGCTTGGGGCTGAGAACCCTCACCATATTTTGCCTGCCCTCTGGTAGCCATGCCCCTGGGAGCTGGTGCAAGAGACCTTAGTTTTCAGCGCTGGTAGGAGCAGTAGCCGGGGGTGCCCCGTCCCCCCTCGGTCTGACTATCGCACTCACGGGAGAGCTGGGAGGGGCCCTTGAGGTTTCCCTGCTGTGTGGAGAGGGAAGGCTAGGGGGTTACACACCTGCCGCCGCCTGTTTCAATGAAGTTATCTCCTCTGCCGCATTCTGGTGACGTCCGTTCTCTGCCATGGTGGTATGCCAAGCGAATGGCGACAGTTTGTTCCCTTTGCCAGGTGACCGATGCAACGGGTGGGTCCTGACCAGCTCTCCCAAGCCCCGTCTCAATCCTGTGGCCACTACCTATGAAGGCCCGGTTGGTATTAACCTCCGCAGGTTCAGAAGGGCCGACCAGTTGTATCAGCGGGATCGTTTAGCGCTGAGTCACCTCGGTTTGTCTCTCCATTGTACTTTCATCTCATTTCTCACCAACGAGAAGCACAGAGCCACGAGGGGCACACACATGTGGAGTCACAGGCCTACGCTTCACTCTAGCTTTTGCCTCCTCAAATTTGACAACTCATTTTTGTCTCCTTTAGTGCATGCATAAAATGGGGATGAAAGAATCTTCAGCACTCATCAATCAATGTGATTGCAGTATCAGATGGGATGTGTGTTAAAGCCCCTTCTAAACTAGAGATACACCAACTTTGATCTTAAAGATAAGACGTTGCTCAGGACATGACTGTGTTGTCCTACTGCATTTGAAAATTTCCTAAGGACATTTTAAAAAATAGTAGTAAAATACAAATACCATACAAGTTACCATTGTAACCACTTTTAAGTGTGTAGTTTGGTAGTGTTAATTCTATTCACATTGTTGTGCAACCAATCCCAGAGTGTTTTCATCTGGCAAAACTGGATTAAGAGTATTTTAAAATGTTATTATCTCTACAAAACCAGCATCTGATCAGTAAGGGTGTATTTCCCTTTGGAGATTTCCTTTTTCAATCCCCTAAGGCTAAGGCAGTTCATTGAGTTTTTACTGGGGCAGCCAATAAAGTCTTACCGAGGGTTGGGCTCATTGGTTTCCCCTGTGCCATCAGGGAAACTCTTTCTTCCTGGCCCTTTTGCAACAATAGAATTAGTTTTTGGCTTCCAGTATTACTTACTTTGCTTTTTCACTATAAAAGCAAACCATTAGAACCTCAAGATGGGGCAAATGGCTCATGACTCAGGAAGGACAGGAAGGCCACAGAAGGTCTGTGTCCACCTCAAAGTTTCTACAAGTTCCCCCGCCTGCCCTCACGGCGTCCTTCTGTATTAGTTCATTTCCCATTGCTATAATGAAACACTGAAGCAGAGTACTTTTAAAGAAAAGATGTTTACTTTGCTGAAAGTTTTGGAGGCTGAAAGTTCAAATAGCATGCAATCAGCTTTGGCAAGGACCCTGGGGCTGTGTCACCTCATGGCGGGTGGCATCATGGTGAGAATGTGTGTGAGAAGGACAGCTCACAGGGTGAGGCAAGAAGCCAGAGGGTGATTCAGGGATCAGTCTCACTCTTTTAAAACGACTCACTCTTATAAGAACTCAGAGACCCACAGAACTGCTTTAATGTCTTCAAAGTGCAGTGCCCCTAAGGGCCAATTAGCTCCTACCATGTGCCACCTCTTAAAGAGCCCACCACTCCTTTACACCATCATACTGGGAACCCTACATGAACCCTTGAGCGCTAAACCATATCCAGGCCATCTCCTTCCCAATATTTTTATATTCTTTAAAATTAACCCTACTTCAACTGCACCAGTTGACCATTTACCATTTCTCCATATGTTTTAGTCAGCTTTTTTGCTACTGTGACTAAAGGATCTGACCAGCACAATTATAGAGGAGAAAAGGTTTATTGGAAGGCTCACTGCTTCAGAGATCATAGTCCATAGAAGGCCGACTCCATTCCTCAGGGCTCAAGGTGAGGCTGAACATCATGGCGGGAGAGGATGGAAGAGGGAAGCAGCTCACATCATGAGATCTGAAAGCAGAGAGAGAATCTACTCACCAAATACAAATAGATATGCCAAAGCCATGCCCCAATTTCCATCTCCTCTGGCCAGACCCTACCACTTCAGTTAACCCCACCAAGGATTAATTCACGAATTATGCTAAGGCTATAACCTAATCATTTCTCCTGCAAACTTCTGGCATTGTCTTCTGTAAGCTTTTGGGGGACACCACATCTAAAACATAACATCATACCTGGCTACCTTTGTAGGTAAGTGGTGATTCCCAATAATGAGGTTAGGGGACCCAAAAGCACATTTCCTCCCATCAGGCTGATGGCACAATTGTCTTGAGCAGTGATGTCAGTGGTGACCATTGCAGGTTGTCTGTCGAGGGACTCTGGTGGAATACTGCACGCTGGATTTCTTTCCCTTGTACCATTCCTCTTTCTCTTTGTCCTCCAAGAGTGTCTATGGATATTGTCTTTTTTTCTTGATTAAACTCCTTTGTCTTCACTCATCTCCATGACTCTGTCTGTGAAGACGTTCATTTGTTCTTTGATTTCTGCTATTTCTGCTTCATTTTCTTCACTTTTAGCAAGAAAAAGAAAATGAAAACCCTCTGCATTGATCCTTCCTGTGAAAGGGGAGAGCTATTTTGTTATTTAAAGTGCTTGGCTTGCTGCCTCCTTTTGAGCATTTTTAGTGTATTTTTTTTTAATACGTTTTACTTCTTTGTGGTGTCTTGAAAAAGGAGACTCCTCTCCCCTAATGATCCCTTTAATAGTTTTAATTCCTTCCTGTTTGAATGTGAATTTACATATTCTCTATTTGATCTTGCCAAATTTCTAAGATTTTGAGAAATCTTCCATTTTGATTAGGAAAGGAAAAATCTTGGTTATCACTCTACTCCTATGAACTATAAGAATTTGGGTCAATCACTTAGCTCTGTGTACCTCAATTTTCCCACTTCTATATAATGATAATGTGTTAGTCCTATTTTCATCACTGTGACAAAATAACTGAGAAAAACAACTTAGGGGAGGAAAGATTTATTTTGGCTCACAATTTCAGAGGTTTCAGTCCACTGTCAGCTGGTGCCATTGTTTCTGGGCCCGTGGTGAGGCAGTACATTGTAGTGGAAGAGCAAAATTGCTCACCTTTTAGAGGAAGGGAAGCCATGAGAAAGCAAAAAAGGGTCTGTGGACAAGATATCACCTTCCAGAAAATGCTCCCAATGACCTACTTCCTCCCACAGTCTCCACCATCTCCCAATAGTCCATCCATGGACGATGTCAGAGTCCTTATGATCCAGTCACTTCCTAGAAGCCCCACCTCATTGCTGCACTAGGGACAAGGCTTTCAACACAGGAGCCTTTTTGGAGACATTTTGTATATAAACTATAACAAATACATATACTGTATCTAAAAACAAAGTATCTTCACTGTTTTAACACCTGAACTCTATGATCAGAAAAGAAATGCCTTCCGTAATTCATAATTATCCATTTTTTTTTTTTTGATACTGAGGATTGAACTGAGCCACATCCCCAGCCCTATTTTGTATTTTATTTAGAGACAGAGTCTCACTGAGTTGCTTAGCAGCCTCGCTTTTACTGAGGCTGGCTTTGAACTTGCAAATCTCCTGTCTCAGCCTCCCCAGCTGCTGGGATTACAGGCGTGAGCCACTGCACCCAGCTATCCTGCCTTTTTTTATTAGCCTATTTCTCCCTCATTTTTCTTTTAGTAAATTTGTGGCAGATTATTGAGACAAAAAAAATCCATGTAGTATTTTACAGTTTTAAAAACCTTTTTATGTCTTTAAAACTGTAAAATCTAGGTTGGTTTCATTGGTAGTATGTGTAACTAATGAACCTTGACTCTTGTCTCCTTAAAAAGTGCCACATAAGTAGGCTCGGGTATGACTCAGTAGTAGAGCACTTGCTTAACATGCTTGAAGCTCTGGATTTGATCCCCAGCACTGCAAAAAATAAATAATACAAAACAAAAATTGTCACATAAAGTACAAACATATAATAATTTCTCTCTTACTCTATACCCTATAATGGTCTATCAAGAACTCATTGCCAAGTTTATATGTTTGGCTTTACCTTCTCATTTTTAATGGTTGTATAATATTCAATAGTATGAATGTACCATAATATAGCTAATCATTCTCCAGTCAATAATATAATCAAGTTGTTTTTCACATTTTGTTATTATAGGTAATCCTACAATGAATGTGTTTGTACATATATGTTCATAAAATTATTTCTGTAAGATATTTTTCTAGAAGTAGAATTGCTGGCCCCTGCTGCAGTCTGGCTGGGCACAATTCAGGAGCCACTTGTCAAAAGAAACGAACTTTATTTTTAGAACACACACCACACCACACAGCTCCTCAGGAAAAACCCTCAGAGCCCAACTGCCACCACCGGCTTCCCACAGCTTCTCAACCTCCCCCACTCCTCCTGCTCTTGAGGCCGATTGGCTGGGTCGCATGGGCGGAACCAAAAAAGTCCCCCAATGAGCAGCTCCGTAGTCTGAAAGGGCAGGGAAACAGCCCAATGAGCATCACCACAGAGGAGCCAATCAGTTGGCAGCTAGAAGTTGCTGGGGCCTGCTGTGAGCCAATCATCAGCTGGCAGCTGGAAGTTTGCTGGGGCCCCTTCGGCTGTGGCTCTAAGATTTGCTTTCTCTTATTTTGGTAGTAATGATACTAAAGATTTGCATCCATACATTAATGTTTTAAAAATTTCTTCATGATAACTAAAGTCCTCTCTATGTTTAAAATATGGCACTGCTGAAAGTTATGTCCTTAATTTGATGTAGGAATTCTATTTCTGAAAATTCATCTCAGATAAATAGTTACATATGAATATAAACATTAAATGTATTATATTATTTACATCATAACAATTATAACAATATATTATATTATTGATACAGTAATATCAATAATAGTGAAATTATCATGGTAATATTACTATTATTGGAGTAATAATGATACTATTACTTGATAATATTATTATCATTATGACTATACCTATTATATATCATTGCATATAGTGTTTTAAATATATTATTTCACTTAATTCTTTGTTTTTGTTTCAGTATTGGGGATTGAACCCAAACCCTTGAGCACTCTCACTGAGAGCTATGTCCCCAGACCTTTTTAAAATTTTATTTTGAAACAGGGTCTCACTCTGTTGCCCAGGCTGGCTTTGAACTTGCAATCCTTCTGCTTCAGTTTCCCAAGTAGTTGGGGTTACAGGCACGCACCACCATGCCTAGCTTATTTCACTTCATTCTATTGTAGATCTTTGTGTAGGTACTATTATTAAACCCGTTCTTTGGATTAGGAAGCTGAGACTTCACAAGATTAAGTAATATTCCCAAAGATCTACGCTCACTATGTAGGGAATCTGAGAGCTAAACCTAGATTACCAGAAAGTGCAGGTTTAATCACTATACTAACTCCCCACCACCAAATATACAACAAGGGAGTGTTGGACTTAGTCTAACAACCCAACAACAAGGAAATAGTTAAATAATTAAGATGTATTAATTAAGATGTATGCAACAAGTAACATATATGCAACAATTAAAATTGTGCTCCCAAATTCATTTATTGTTACCTATGTAGCTAGATAACCCTCACCTATTGGCTATTTGAAAAAGATATTGCAAAACAGTATGATGAAGATCCCATATTTGCTTCTTATAAAAGTGAGAGTAACCAGTTTCTTTTATATGCATTGAAAAGTCAGAAAAGTGCCGCAGTCTGGCTGGGCACAAAATAACCGAGCCACCACAAAAGCCTTGTAGATTCCAACAGCGACTCTTTATTCCCGAACTCTCACCGGCACTCTACACGCACGTTCTGGGAAAATTCACTCCCTCCATGGGGCTCTGCATACCAATTCTCTCAGAACCCAGCAAGAACTCAACGGGAACTCAAAGAGCGGGCGCCAGAGGCAGCAGGATACGCCCTATTCCCAGCAGGATCCACCCTAAACCTGGAGCCACCCTAATCCAGCAGGATCCACCCTAAACCTGGAGCCACCCTAATCCCTGAGCAGGGTCACCTTTCAACCAAAAATGCCATGCGTCATTCCTACTTGGCTATGGCTCTCAGCAGAAAAGTATTTGGAAAATTCTCTTTGGGTTAGTGGATTGAGCATACTTTTTAATATTATCTTTTTGGCTTGTTTATTTCTTCTGATTTTTTTCTATGAAGATCTCGTATTACTTTTTTGTAATAAAATTAAAACCAAGCATTTAAAAAATAATAAAAAAGAGATCCAATTTGGTATGATTTTTTTTAACAAATTGGTTTGATATTGCTGAAATCAAATTAAACCCATTTGATATTTTACCTTGTTTCAGGTTTTATCCATAAATCTGCATAATGTAATCAACCTTTTCCTTTTTGTTGCCTTTGGGAAAGTTGTTAACTCTTTGTAAATCTGTCTTTTGACGTCTCTTACTTTCCTTTCACTTTTGCTCATCTGTCCACCCATCCTTCTTCCCAGATCCTTACTTCTACTTGTGGAGACTCTGGGCTTTGACATACGTTTGGCCTACCAGCCTTGTCTCCCGACCCAACTGAGTTCCTATGGGGCTCTTATTTGCTTTGTAGGGAGCTTATTCCAAAAATGACACAAGTTTAACTAGGGTGTTACAATTTAAAAGTGCTTTTCACATGCATAATCTTATTTGATTTTCCCAGCAGGTCTTTTGCAGGAAGTGGAGAAAAACCTTATTAACCTCATTTTACAGAGGAGAAAACTGAGCTTTACCAAGTTTGCCTTCACCAAGACCACACAGCTAGCAAGTGGACATGCTGGGAGCAAAGCCCAGGCTTCCTAATTCCAAGATCAGTAGTTTTCCTTTGCACTCTTTCATATCATCCCCGAGAAGTTATCAAACAGCTGTTTCCCAAATCTAAAAACTTTTACCTTAAGTGGGAGAACCAGATCCTTTTGACAATCAAATGGGACCCAGGTGGTGAGTCGAATTGAGGTGGCACTATGTTAAAAGGCCAGTTTTGATCCAGGCACCCAGCAGACTCAGCGCTATCCATGGTCCTGAGATCGCCTGCACTAAGCCCACGCTGACCACTCGGGCCCTTGCCCATCTGACTTACTCTTCACCTGCATCACTTACTCTTTTGAATCTCACCAAATATTCTGCCTTGTGTTGCCTCGATCTTTCCTCTTGGTTATCATTTCACACGTTTCAGGAGAGTAGAGTCCATTAATCCTGAGTTCTGTTTGTGTTCCATAAACAGATTTCCCTGTATGGTTGTATTTCTTGAATCAAGGAGTAAATCCATTTCCTTGAGAAATAATTCCTTTATTAATTCTCAGTTTTGCAAAATGAAAATCAACCTATGTTTAATTTGTTCTCTTTTGCTTTCTATATATTGGTTCCGCTTGTCATATGTATCTGCTTTAAATCTTACTCTGCAGTAGTTTTGCTATCATCTTTTTGCCTTCAAGTCCTCCCTCCTTCCTCTCTTCTCTCTTCTCTCCCCTCCCCCTTCACTGATCCTCAGGCTTTATTCATGCTTCATTTATATTGCCACTTTTCTGTTTCCAGGAACTAATATACTTCCTAGCTGTTATTTCCCTTAATTCATCTAACTTAAGTGTTTCTCAAAAAACAGCCATGAGTATCTGAATCAGAATCCCCTGTGACATTTAGATTCTAAGTTCCATCTGTGACCAATGCTTCTGCTTTGCTTGGGATCCTTCTCTATGTGATTTTCTTTCTTATGGATGTGGAGACCCCTGTGGCCAACAGAGCCCTGCTTAGCACATGAGAAAGTAGATCTGAGCTGTGCCTTTCCAAGACCCTCCCATTGTGATTCCTATCAGTGGCTACTGCTCTGTGGCCTTCTGATCCCACTGGACTATGGATGGTCTATGACCACATGATGCTCTTTTATCTATCTTTCCTCCTCTTCCTGCTCCTCTTTGTGCTCCATTTTGATCCCACTTTTCCCAAGAGGATAGCCTGCGTGAATGCTCTAGGGCTTCCTATAGCCCTACTATCTAGCTTGGATAGCTCTAGTAGTCCTAAAACAATTCCTCACTCTTCTCTCTTTTTCTCATTTTTTAGGAAACATGTGTTTTCATCTCAGAAGGAGCCATTTATAAAGCAAAACTAGTCTATTTCCAATAATAAAGTTTTGAGTTATTACAGAAAACTCAAAGTTCTATGTCAGTGATGGAGGTTGTACTAGAAACCTGGTATGAAAATTTTTATGTAGTAATTCAACTTCACAGATACTTTCTGAGTCTTTACTAAGTGCAAGGCCTGAATCTGGCACCAGAAATATGTCATGGAGAAAAAAAAGGCCTTCTTTGGTTTCATGAAGATTTCAGGGGTTGTAAAGAAGTTAGGCAATGCTCAAATAACAGCACCAGGAGCTGTTATCATTGCTTCAGGTTTTAAGACATTTACTCATGAAACTCGAGGACCAAGAGGAAGGAGGGAATCCTTGAATGCTTTTGAATATACAGTAGGGAGAGATGGCATGAATAAATTATTGGGCATGTGGAGTTTGAGATAAGCATAGAAAAATGTGTAGAATTTTCAGTAGAAGAGCACTGTATGTTTGGAGAACACCCAGCAGATTTCAAGCTTAGGGGTTGAGAAATTTAAAAAAATAAGTAGGTTTAAGGAGGTAACTTGGGGCTACATCATATAAAGACTTTAATGTCTAATTTAGAGGTGAGTGAAGTCTAAAACCTTTACCACACTGTCTTTACACATTCATGGGATAAAGTACAGAACCCAAGTATTGTTTGCAGAAGAGAGCACAAATTCAGGCACATGACATGAAGAATTTTCCAAAAATGAAAGTCAAGACCAATGCAAGAGCCCAAGCAAGTTGTTGCCAGTAGGTCTAAGCATCAAGAGGGGCGTCAACACCCAAAGAGGGGCCCTGGAGAGAGCAACCCTTCACCTGGAAAAGGAAACTGACACAGACTTCCCAGGACTTATATTGGCTTCCCATGAGTGTCCCAAGTCAGGAATATGGCATTTATAGCCTGTATCTTGGGGTCTTTGTTATGAATTTGACATTGTGGTAAAGGTAAATAAAAATTTCCACAAATACCTTAAACCATGGGTGCGATCAGATGGGGAGTGGAGCGAAAAGTCATGTTTAAACACAAAGGACTGACTTTGCTAAAGCATGTGGCTAAAAATAGCCACCTGTTCCAGGTTGGATCCCGAATTGGAAGAGCTCTTCACATACCAGATTAAAAAAGCAGCTGTCACCCGGTAGCCATGGCAACAGCCATCCCTGAAGAAATGTGGAGAGATGTTTTTGGAATTGGGTTGGGAATGGAAGTGGACATGACAGTGTTTGAGTAAAGGCTGAGGCTTCCTGTTTCCCCTCTGGGTTGAAGCCTCATCCTTCTTCCCTACTTTCTGGCCCTCTAATTTTCCACAGTCTTTGGTTCTTGTTTTCTCTGCAGCTTATAGAGTTGTTTAGTGCCTTTCCAGGGGCTGGATAGGCATCAGAGAGAGTCATACACCATTGGCACCATGCAGAGATGGCATGGGAGGCCAGGATGCATAGGGGGCTTTAGCATCTTCTGGAGGGGTGGTTCAGATCTAATGTGAACCATATTATGTTGTTGTTCTCATGTGTTCCTTGTCAACAATCTTCTTTAAATATATTTGTCACTTCATGTTGACAGTATGAAGTCCTGTGCACCTGCCTTTCTGTTTCCATTGCTCTTTATTCTTTGTAAACCCCTTAAGGACAGAGAGTCCTGGTTTTGATGCCCCCTGTGTTAGTCAGTTTTCTGTCGCTGTGACCAAAATACTTGGCACAAACAACTTGGAGGAGGAAAGATTTATTTTGGCTCATGGTCTCAGAGGTTTCAGTTCGTGGTTGGCGAGCTCCATGGCTCTGGGACAGAGAGAAGGCAGAACGCCGCGGCAGAAGGGCATGGAGGAGGAAATCTGCTCAGATCATGGCAGCCAGGAAGCTGAGGAAGATTCAGAGGAAGGGGCCAGGGACCAGATACAGTCCCCAAGGGCATACCCCAGTGACATACTTCCTACAATCTTGCCCCACATGCCTATAGTTTTGACCCTCTCCCAGTAAATAGTCCAATCAAATTATTAATTCATAAAATGGATTAATCCACTGATGAGGTCAGAGCTTTCATGGTTCAATTATTTCCTAAAAACCTCACCCCTAGACATTGTTACACTGGGGACCAAGCCTTCAACACAAGCTTTAGGAGGACCTTCCAGATCCAAACCATAGCACCCCGTAGCACTGGAGCATTCTTCTAATCTGTCAAAGTTGCTTGCACGATGCAACAAAATAGAATTCCCTTAGAGCTCCAAAAACCTGCTCAAAAGCTATATTTAGCTCCTACCCCAACTCCTGAAATCCAAATTATGACAAATGGTTAAAATGTGTTAAGCAGGATTCTGTGGTATTGGTCTTCTTTGAGGTCAGTTGTAAACTGTGAGTGAGACCACCACAAATCATTGTGCACAATGCATGTTCTCAGTGTATGATTAAATGTAGACAACTAAACATGCTTAGGATAGCATGGGTGATAAAGACAGGTATGTGAAGTTAAATAAAAGCCCACACCTCCTGAATGTGTTCTTCAGATGGCTGAATAAGAAAGACATTTCCCTGGAGAGAGAGGGCTAAAGTCAGAGAAGTGGTCAGATGACAGAGGAGTGGTCAGGTGATAACTTGTTATGTTTTAGACATGAGGCATTACCCAAAAGCTCATGTAAAAAACAATACAGGGTGTTCAGAGGTGAAATGATTGGGTTATGAAATCCTTAATCTAGTGTGTTAACCCATTTGAACGGATTAACTGGGTGGTAACTTCAGGCAGGTAGGGTGTGGATACAGGAGGTGGGTCACTTGCCATGTGCCTTTGGGGCTTATATTTTTTTCTTATTGAGCAGATCTCTCTCTCTCTCTCTCTCTCTCTCTCTCTCTCTCTCTCTCTCTCTCTCTCTCTCTCTCTCCTCTCTCTCTCTCCTCTCTCTCCTTCCTGGTGGTGGTGTTCTGAGCTGCTTTTCTCTGCCACGCCCTTCTGCCATGACATTCTGCCTCATCTCAGGCACAGGGCAACGGACTGAGATCTCTGAAACAGTGAATGTCAAATACGCTTTTCCTCCTCCAAAATTTTTCTTATTAGGTCTTTTGGTCATAGCAACAAAAAAAGCTGCTTAAAACACAAGTCAGAGAGACAAACTCAGGTGTCCTTGTGACATTCATGAGATCTCCACCAGGCAAAGTTGGAAACTACCTGGGATCTTTACGAAGAGCTCTTCATTAGCATAGAGTTCTAGACCCCGGTTGTTATGGTAGTTGGGAGCCTGTTTTCTCTGGTATTTCCCTCTTGACCTCTGGCTCACCTGATGAAGAAAATATATTGAGCACCTATGCTTATATGTTTTTTTACAGTGAATGAAACTCTAGGCCTAGCAGGCAGGGGAACATTCATTCATTCATTCATTCATTCATTCATTCAACAAACCCATCCTGAGAGATAGTGTGTGCCAGGCATTGTTGGGTGTTCCATGATCTCTGTCCTCATGGACCTGACATTGGAACAAGAATGAGAATCATTGTTATTGCTGTGATGGATCTGGATGATGATAACCACCTGGTACAAAGCAGGCTGGTTTAGTGTATATTAACAATATTTTCTTCTCTTCTGTATTCTCAATGTTCCCACATGTGGAACCTTGCTGATCCCGGAGAGACTTCCTTCCTCCAGCTAGCCAATTCCTAGAGATAGCAAACAACTCTTCTGTGAACATCTGCTACATATGCAAACCAAGCAACCCAGAATTCATACCTGCCTTTTACCTCCTAGATGGAGCTCCTAATTTGAGCTATTATCCTCCAACCAAAACTCATCTCAGGGTTAAACCCCAGAGGCACTAAGGGCAGTCTCTATACCTCAGGAACTTAGTGAAACAATCTAAACTAACCAATCCCAAACTGCCTGGCGTGCTTACCCTGCCTCCCCTATTTGTTCAGGCAGAAAACCCAGTGAAACTCTGGCCCATGCTTTCCCTCACTCCTCCTGACTCCTGCCCAGCCCTGGGCTACCTGTGTGGCCCTCCATGGCCAGTGTCCTTCCCTCTTGGGAACTGTGAGTAACAAAGTATCTTTTCAGTGGCAGTTTTCCTGATCTGTTGGCTTCATGAGGATAATGAGGAGGAGTGTGATTAATAATAATATCTGCATTTTTAAAAGAATAAGAGCTCCAGGTCTGGCATCAGAGCCCCTGGGTTCAAATTCATCTCCACCATTTACTGATTATGAGATTCGTCTCAGTTTTTTTTTTTTTTAATTTCCAAAATAGAAACAATATCTAACCCATTGGGCAGTTAGGAGAATTATTATTTCTTTCTGTCTGTCTTCTTTTTTTGCAGCTTTGGTGATGGAAGTCAGGCCTTTGTGCAGTGTTAGGAGAATTAGATGAGATAATTCATATAAAGCATTTAACTCAGAGGTAACTGCCATATACAAATGATAAATAAGTGAGATATATACAATGTGGGTCCCCTGCCTTTTTGAAGTCTGTAACCAAATGTTACTTTTTAGAATTTTTGATCTTGGTATTCATTATTTCCTTTGGTTCTTAAAGCTCTGCAGAGGTAGCTGATAGGGGAAGTTGGGGGACTCATGTTTTTCAGGCAAGGAAATTGAGAGTCAAAGAATACTGGCTCGCTGGTGGAAAAGGTTGGATTAAGATCCAGCTCTCCTGATAACTAGTTCTTTCTACCTGGCCTTTCTTCTGAGTGGCCAGATGTGGTGCAGATGAGGACTTGGAAAATCACAGACCAGACTTAAAAAGCAGTTCTACTATTTACTGAGCCTGCACAAACAGATCAAAGTTGAAGGTCCCTGAGCTTCATTTTCTCAACTGCTATAAAGAAATATAAATTTTCAGGCATTACTTAAGGTTTTTAAAACCAGAATTTAATCAAAGCTGGTTAGAGTAAAATAAACACGCTCATATGTGCACTCTCATCTTCTCATGAGGAAAATCTCAACTACTGAAAAATCTTGATGCACAAGGTCACACATCACAATATTGTCTGAATAATGCAATTTCGAAGCAAATGACATATCCAATAACAGGGAAGTAGAAAAATAAATTGTGATATATCCACATGATGGGATCATATATGGCCATTAAAATGATGTTCACAAAGTTTATAACACAAAAATTACTGTTTGGTCGATACTTCATGCCTTGTCTCCCTCTTTGAAGTTATTATTTCATTTTAATCAAAGTTATTCATGGCTTAAAGAGGCAGATAGTTCCAAGAGACTTGGTGGAACCCAGGGGCACTTAACCACTGAGGCATATCCTCAGCCCTTTTTAATATTTTATTTAGAGAAAGGGTCTCATTGAATTGCTTAGGACTTTGCTAAGTTGCTGAGGCTGCCTTTGAACTTGCAATCTCTCTGCCTCAGCCTCCTAAGCTGCTGGGATTATGAGTGTGAGCCACCATGCCTGGCTTGGATTTTTTTGACACTCAGAAAAATGGAGCAGAAAGAGACCAGGTGACACTTTGCCTGGGCTTTTCTTGCTAGTACTGAGGAGTAAGGCTGGGAAACCCTCCCCAAGGTTGTCCCACAGGAGTGGAGCCCATGTTCTCTCTCCACCATGAAATGTTCAAGGAAGAGACAGTGTTGCTCTCCTAATGTCTGCAAAAGTGTGAAGTGGCAGGGAGAAGTGTTTCTAGTTTCAGGGTGAGTGGAAAAGGAAGGTGGTGGGGTTTCCGTTAGATCAAGGGCCAGGAAGAAAGCAACAACTATTATATCCATGGTGATTTCAGGAGGGTGGAATTATGAATAATCTTATCCTTTTTCCTAATTTTTCCCAAATTTCTATGATGCCTATTCCTTTCTTTTATCGTGGATGAAATCTTTGGTTCTAAAGAGTTGATGAAAATCCTATTGACTCCCCGCAATTATTATAAGGCACAGAGCCTGCTACATAGGTGTTAGCCACCTGGAAGTGGCAGTTTCCTTTCCTCGTCCAGCCCTAGCCACCCCTGTGGTTTCTGCACATTGTAGAATGGATGACGAGGACACTTGTATTGGGTCCAGGAGTGGATCATCAGGTGCTATTGAACTGCTATTGGTGTTTTGACTTTTCACTGGCATCTGATCAGAGATCTTGCAAAGACATTGGGTGAGGGTGGATGGCCCCGAGCCAGGTATGGCCAACAGCAAAACTCAGCCCCCTGGACCCAGGTTCACGGTTCACTGCAGTCTCCTACCAACTCAGTTCTGTGTCCACTGAGCCGGGAAGAAGAACTGCATCCTGGCAGGAGAAGCCCGTAGGCAGATGAAGGGCAGATACTCGAGGGAACAGGCTTGGCTGAGGGTGCAGCACATACACAGGAAGGGGTAACAGGAAGGTTCCCGAGGCCTGGGGAAGAAACAGGCTGCTTAGTGTCTTAATTAGGGTTCTCCCAGGAGCAATCCCTGAGGCAAGGATTCAAGGGCAAGGAGTTTATTTGGCAAGCAGAATGAGGAATGGAGACAGGAAAAGGGAACAGCTGATAGAGAATGAACACTTGTTATCTCAGCATAAATTACCGTAGTGTGCCCAGCCACCAAGTAGTTGCTGCCATGGGAGACCAGAGGGTCATATTAAGAGGAAATTCTGGGAATTCGGGCAAAATACACACCGCAAAGCTGTCCTGTCCTAGGGATGCACTTTCTGGGCTGTGTATTCCCAGACTTCTTTGTCATTGATCAGGCTGCTCCCAGGAAGCATTGTTCCCTGCCCCTATCAGCCTGGTGTACGTGGGCAGAGCAGCTATCCGTGCCTGTCAGAAAACTCCTCCAGTGAATAGAGGCAGCTACTGGAGGCTGGGGATCTGGAGGCCACATGAAGGGAGAAGGCTGCAGGTGCAGGGCCTGCTTCCCCAGAGTGAGGGTATCACTTCCTAGGTGTGGGTCAGTAAGTTAGTTTTACTCTCTTTGTAGATTGGTCATGCAACTTTTTATACCAGTCTAGGACTTTCTTTTTTTGAGGGGGTGGGGTACTGGGAATTAAATTCAGGGGCACTCAACCACTGAGCCACATTCTCATCCCTATTTTGTATTTTATTTAGAGGCAGGGTCTCACTGAGTCGCTTAATTCACAATCTTTCTGCCTCAGCCTTCCAAGCCACTGGGGTTATAGGTATGCGCCACTGAGCCCAGCTAGGAGACTTTTTAAAAGTGAAAGAAGACGTTATTAAAAGTTATGTTGATGTTATGGCTTATATGTGCAAGCAAAAAAAAAAAAAAAAGGTTGACTTCATAGAAATTGAGTAGAATAGTGGTCACTACAGGAAGGGGATAGGGGAGAGGGAGGTTGGGTGACAGTCACCAAAATATTGTTCCATAGGAGAAATAAGGTCTAAAGTTCAATAGCTATATAGTAAGGTGATCATGGTTCATAATAATTTATTACATCTTTCTTTTTTGGTACTGGGGATCAGAACCCAGGGGCACTTAATCACTAAGCCACATCCACAGTCCTATTTATTTTTGTCTTGCTAAGTTGCTTAGGGCCTTGCTAAGCTGCTGAAGCTGACCTCAAACTAGTGATCCTCCTGCTCCCAGCCTCCTGAGTCACTGGGATTACAGGTATGCACCACCATACCCAGCTTTATTATATATGTCTTGAAGATCTAGAAAAGAAGAGTTCAAAGTTTCCTAGCACAGAGAAGTGATAAATGTTTAAGGAGATGGAAATGCTAATTACCCTGATTTGATCATTATACATTGTGTACATATATCAAATTATCATACTATGCCCCAAAATATGGACAATTATTATGCATCAGTAAGAAGAGATTATGGTGGGACAACAGGTACAGTTGGGGACTGTTCCAGGCACACCAGATATATAGTCACTCTGTTTCTCTGGATATCCTTCTAGTCTAGGCATATAAACTTTGTCTGTCTTGTTTTTATGTAAACAAATTCTAAAGTGATTAAAATAACTGAGGAAAAGATAGCCAGAATATTCTCTCTGTGGTTGGATATGTAATAAAGACTATGAAGGATGTAAGAGATTAATGCATTTATTCACTCATTCACCAAACACTAAGTATCTACTCTGTCTCAGTCATTATCTTAGACTTGGAGGCCACAGAGATGCCTAGGACAGATTCCTTCTCAAGAGCTTCATGGTCTTGCAGGAGAGTCAGGTATATCATTAAATTACAGTATAAGGCATAGCTGCAATCAAAATGGTTTCCTAAAGTATACACAGAACACAATGATAATATTGGGGTGCGTGCGTGTGTGTGTGTGTGTGTGTGTTGGGGGTTGTCAGAAAAGGCAAAATGTGTGCTTAGAAGGACAAAACCAAGTTTCTCCAAGATTCCTCAAAAGATTAAACATGGAACCACCATATTATCCAGCTATACCACTCCTTGATATTTATCCTAAAGAATTAAAGTCATTATACCATAGCCATATATACATACACATGTTTACAGCAGCACCATTCACAATAACTAAACTATGGAACCAGCCTCAGTATCCATCAACAGATAAATGGATAAAGAAAATTATATATATATATATATATATATATATATATATATATATATATATATATATATATATACACACACACACACACACACATACATATACATACATACATACACACACACACAAAATGGAATTTTATTCAGTCAAAAAGAAAAATGAAACTATGTCATTTGCAGAAAAAGGGATAGAACTTATGCTAAGCAAAATAAGCAAACTCAGAAGGTCAAGAGTTGCATGTTTTCCCACATATGTGGAAGCCAGAGAGGAAGAGGAAAAAGAAAGGCTTGTGTGTGTGGCGAGGGGTAGGGAGGTTATCATGGAAATTAAAGGGAGATCAGTAGAATAGAGGAAAGGGACCGGAGGAAGTAAGAGGGGAGGAAAAGAGGAAATACTGGGGAATAATATTGGACAAATCCTATTGTTATATTGTGGTATGTGTATGTGTATGAATATGTAACAACAAATCCCACCATTATACACACTATAATGTACCAATGAAAAAATATGGGGTGGGGGTAAAAACAGTTTCTCCATGAACAAGAAAGGGACAAATTTCTAGGCAGAGGAAATAGTACATATCCAGACAAGGATGCATGAGATGAGTATTTAGTTGAACACACAGGCACTGGCATTGTTCCACACCATGGGCAATTACTGATGACAAGATTCTTGATTTTAGATAAGTGTACACCAAGGGACAGAAGCACTAGTCATAGTGAAAATGGTGAAATGACCCTTGTGTTCAGTAATGGATGAATGAATAACTACACAATGTGACATACACATGTGATGAAGGTTACTTAAGCTTTAAGAGGAATGAAATTCTGATACATATATAGAAAGTTGAAAGCATTATGCTAAAGGAAATAAGCTAGATGTGAAAGGACATATAATGTATGATTCTATCTGCATGAAAGGCTTAGAAATAGGAAAATTCATAGAGACAGAAAATAGAACAGTGGTTACCAATGCAGGGTATGAGGGATAATAGGGATTTATTAATAAGTATAGAGTTCTTGTGTGGGTTGATTAAAAAAAAGTTCTGGAAATGGATAATGGTCATGGCTGCATAGCAACGTGAATGCACTTAATGCCACTGAACTATGCAATTAAAATAATTGAAATAGTAAATTTTATGTTATGCATATTTTACCACAGTTTAAAAATTTTCTGTTTTTATAAGGCTTATATTCTGGTAGAGGAGTCAGACAATGAATAAACAGAGAATTGATTGGATCATCATAGATTATGACAAATGCATCAGAGGAAAGAAACAGAGGGGTAAGATAGAGGGCCTGGGGGGTATTATTTTGGGATCCTCAATATGTTGAACTGCCTAGAATGGTGAGTAGCCCCAGAGAATCAGGATTAAGAAAAGAATGGTGGGAGATGAGACTAGAAAATGGGTGTGGCAGGAACTACATTATGGAGAATCTTGTGTGTTATACTAAGATGTTTTCGCTTTATCCCGAGAGTCAGTGAAGGTTTTTAGGAAAGGCAGTACTTAGCTTTGGCCACAATGCACAGGAAGCATTGGTGGGTGAAGCCAGATGCAGAACACCAGTGTAGGAGGCTATTTCTGCTGCTCTGTTCAGTGAGGAAGAAGTCCTTGTCTTGGGTGGTGGCAGAGAAGGAGGGTAATGGAGACCTCCTCCAGATGGAGAAATCAGCAAGCCCTGGGCATGTGGAAAGTGGAGGGCAGGACGTAGTCCAGACTTCTGGCTTGGGAGACTGGGGGTTGGTGGCACATCAGCCAAGCCAGGGATCATAGCTGGAGGAAAAGTTGGTCAATTTAACATTGAACATATCGTTTTGAAGAACCTGTTGAATCCATTAATTGATGGCTCCGGCATGTGAGAGTGATCGGAATCAGGAATACAGACCATGAAATTCTAAGCATTGAGGGAGGGTTAAAAATTGTGGCAGTAGCTGAGAATTTCTCAGAAGTCAGTGTAGAGTGGGAAGAGGAGAGGACTAGTATCAACACAACAGGGAATGCCTCGTATAACACAACGAACACAAAAGGGAAGCAGAAAATTATGATAGCAAGAGAGGCTGATCATATATCAGGAGAGAAAAATAACACTAGCAATTGTCTTTGCTAATACAGACTCCATGGAGTCTTGGAGTGGAGACCCAAGTGCACTGGGAAGAGGCGTGAATGGGAAGAAGAAAGCACCAATACACGCAAAACTATTATTTGAAGAAACTTGACTGAGAAGAAAAGGAAAGAGACAAGGAAATCTGTAGAGATGCAGGAGGAAAGAAGCTTTTTGTTTGCTTTTTAAAGAATGGGACAGTCTATTTAAAAAAATGTATATTGGAATAATTTTACATTTGGAGAAAAGTTGCAAAAATCATACATAGCTCCTTTAAGCCCTTTACCTAGTTTCGTCTAATTGCAAGTAATTGCCTCATTGCATGTAACCATTGTGCAATGATCAAAACCAGGAGAATGACATCAAAACAATAATATTAACTAATTTACACACCATCTACATTCTTCTGTTTCAGTATCCAGTATAGGGTCTGACGCTGCCCTCAGCTGTCAGGTCTCCTTATTCTCCTCCTCAGTCTTGCATGACTTTGGTGCTTTTAAAGAGGGCTGGCCAGGTATTCTATGGAACATCTCCCATTGGGTTTGTCCTGTGTTTTCTCATGATTCAGTGAAGCAGTTTTTTTGTAACAACACCACAGAAGTGAAGTTGAGTCCTTCTTGGCTCATCATATCAGGTGGTACATGATGCCATAGTCTCATTTTTGGGGGGGTAAGGCGGGTGGGGGGTACCAGGGATTGAACTCAGGGACACTCCACCACTGAGTCATATCCCCAGCCCTATCTTGTATTTTTCTTTAGAGACAGGGTCTCACTGAGTTGCTTAGGGCCTTGCTAAATTGCTGATGCTGGCTTTGAACTCATGATTCTCCTCTCTGAGCCTCCTGAGCCACTGGGATTATACGCAAGTGGCACTGCGCCCGGTGCCATAGTCTTATTCATTGTGATGTAAACTATGCTCACTTGGTTAAAGGGGTGTCTACCAGCTTTCCTTGTTTTTTTTTTTTTCTTTTGTGCACAATTACTGTGGTGTTTGCCTAGTGATTTTCTGTTTTTATCATTCTACCTGTGTTTATTAATTGGAATTCTGCTGTATGGGAAAGTTTCCCCTTTTCCCCATTTACTTATTTTTTTTTTCCTTTGGCGGTGCTGGGGGTTGAACCCAGGGCCTTGTGCATGCAAGGCAAACACTCTACCAACTGAGCGAATCCCCAGCCCCCTATTTACTTATTTATTCAATTATTTGTTTCTATCAGTATGAATCCGTGAGCATCAGTGCAGCTGACTTTGTTGCTCCACTTGTCCCAGGTCTGGCTCTTGGGAGCTCCTTGGGGCTGGCTTTTATGCCTGGGTGACATGCTCCTCTCACTTTGTAGTGTTTGCATGCCAGCTGCATCATGAGGTTTCTTGTTCCTTTTGTATTTCCTTGTTTCATATCTGGGAGCAACTATTTTTCTAAGCAGTCCTTTCATTGGAATTTTGAACTTGACCTGTGTGCTGAAGAGCAGAACCCCAAAGAGATGGAGAATGAAAGCTGCAATTGAGAGAAAAGGGTTAATAAATAGAGAGTTGCTTATGAAAGAAGGCAATGCAAGGGCAGATGTGGGTAAATTTATAGTTGGGGAAAGTCCAGGCATTTTCTATTTGGTGTGTTTGTTTCCTATCATTAAAACAAATACCCAAGATAATCAACTTATAAAGAGGAAAAGTTGATTTTGGCTCCGTTTGGAGGTTCCAGACTGTGATCTGGTGAGCCCGTTGCTTTTAGGCCTCTGGTAGAGGAGAACCCATCAGGGCGAAAATGCATGGTGGAGCCAAGCCATTCCCTTCATGGCCAAGAAGCAAAAGGAAGGAGGAAGAAGAAAGGGCTGGAGTTCCACTATCCCCTTCAAGGGCATGTCCCCAGTGATCTGAAGACCTCTTGTCTCCAATGGCACCAACTGTGGGATCAAGCCTTTACCACATGGACCTCTGGGAGACATTCTAATTCCAAACTATAGCATTTGGTGATGTTTCCTTCCTCAGTAAGGGGGAAAGGGGATTATCTGTTGGAATCAAAGGTGGGAGCAGAGCAGGTGGAGCAAGGGGAGGCCGAGTGGGAGCAGAAGGGTATGGGGCTTGGGCATAGGGAAGGAAGGTGGCAGGTGCTGTGCAGGCCAGGAATCTGCAGGGTGTGTGACAGGAGGAACTTGGGAGTGTGGCTGGAAAAAGACTGGATGCTGGGTCCTGGCTGTGGGTCCTGGGTCCTGGCTGGGGAGGAAGGGGAGACTTGAAGACAGTCCTGTG
The DNA here is from genome assembly GCF_047511675.1 of Marmota flaviventris. Lineage (NCBI taxonomy): Eukaryota > Metazoa > Chordata > Mammalia > Rodentia > Sciuridae > Marmota > Marmota flaviventris. The sequence goes on along the minus strand of NC_092511.1, from coordinate 23,296,135 downwards.
GGAAGAATACAGGATGTGGATAGGGAGGTGGAGATTTAAAGGAAAGATCCCATTCTCAGTAAACTGGCAGACTAGGTGCTTAGGAATGCAGAAGTCACCTGGGATAGGGGCAGGAGCAGGGGTAAAGAGTGGTACCAGGTGGTGGTGTCCAGGTCTTTCTTATATGTTGGTCCACAGTCCTCTACCCTTGAAGATGAGTCAAGTCAATCCTTAGCTGAAGGCAAAGCTCCTCCCCTTACTCTGGGGTCAGATCCAGTGTATAGTAAGAGGGCCTATAAGGCTTAAATGTTCTCAGCCCCAGCTTTGGGGGTTCTTACTGCTGGTGTGGCTCTCACTTGGACTCTCTACCTGTCTGACTCAGGTAGGCCCCTCCCTCTGTGGGCATGAGCTTGGCATCCTACCAGTAATGGTCACTGGGACAATGCTCTTGAGTTGATCTCCTAGTCTCAGACCCACCTTCAGGAAGCATGCTATCTTCTACCTTCTACTGTGTGCCCCCAGGCCAGTGAAACTTCCAATCTTGGTACCCATTTCTGTCCACTCTAGCCACTGGGCAAGTGCCACCTTCCCCATAAGGCTGAAAGGACCAGGGCAGGCTGGTCTGGTCTGTCCCCCATCTACAGCTCAGAGGTTCAAGGCACATTGGTGGGTGAATGCATGCAGGCCTGATGACGTGCCTATTTATTTTGGTGTCTGTGTGTGTAAATAGGATATAGGGTATATATTTTTGGAATTCTGAGGAACAGGTGGTAGAACTATGCCTGGAAAAAGTTACCCTCATCGTTGCTTTTACTTTCTCTCCTGCTTGGGACGCGGCAAAACTAGCAATGTGCTAGTCCCTGTGTCACCCCACAGGACATGGAGCATTAAGCCGTAGGGCTGCCCTGTGGAGGCAGCTCTATGGAAGAAACGAGGATGACCCCGTTGCATCTTTTCTCCTGGCTCAGCAGTTCTGGAAGAGGCCTCGGGGACTGGTCCTGTGTGTCCAGTGCCATGCTGGGAGGTTTGGGGTATGCCTGCTCTGCAAAACCTGTAGTGGGGCCTCTGGCTCCCTTTTGTCACTGTTGGAAGACCTTCCTGCTTCCTTCCAGACAACTCATCCCAGCTGGGTCATAAATAAAAGAACAATATAGCCACATATTTATAGTCTCTGTGAATCACTGGTGACTAATTTTTCCCATTTTGTCACCCCAAATAGTTTTCTCTTTAGCCTCCTGGTGAGGGCACAGCACCAACCAATCACTTAGATGAAAATGTGCATTTTTATTTAAAAAAATTCCTTTCCTAGCACGGGACAGAAGGTTCATAATTACAAGTATTTAACCAAATAATGACCAGCTTTCTTTCTTTAAAAGTGACATTTTTATCATCTGTGTCCAGCTCAGCACAGCAAAGTCAGAGAACTTTTCTCACTGAGTCTCTGGACTAGTAGGACTTTCCAAGGTTCTGTGGTCTGTCCTTTTACACCCAGAGAAGATTTAAAAATGAAAAAAGAAAAGAAAAGAAAAGAAAAAAACTTCCCAGAGTGAAAGGTATCGCTCATATTTTTCCACTGTGTTTGTTGGCCAGATCTCCTTAGCAAAGAAATGGTCTTCCAGTATTTTGGTTTCATATTATTATGTTCCATTTAGTAAACCCAACTTACCAAAAGTAGGCTGGGGCATCCAGTTTCCAATGCCCCAGTGCCTGTGACATGTTCTTGTTTAATACTAATTGCTCCCTGTAAAATTTGGCCTCTTGAATTTTGCTTTTCCATGATCAGCATTCTTCATGACTCCTAACCAAAGGCCCCATCACTCATGCATAACTCAGATAATTTATTGCATTACCTCTGAGGAATTTATTTCCATGGTGTTTCTAGAAAACCCAATAAACTCCTAAATAAAACCACAGAGGGAAGGAGGGAAGGAGGAGCAGGAGAAGGATCTGGAGAGGAGATTGTGGGTGGGTGGGTAAGAAAAGCAAATGTCTGAGGATGTTGTTTATCCAAAAAACAAAATTTTTGGCAGCTAGCATTTCTAAATTACTGAGAAATGAATGGACAAAGCTGTTTGGTAGAGGAGTGAGCCCAGGAGGACTGCATGTGTGTAAGGAGGTAACAAAGTGTGCTGAGAAGGTACAGCCAGCTAAGAGGTGGGGCCCAGACAGGGGGAGTCGGGGAAGAGAGTGGCTGGAAGAAGAGATGGGAGGCCAGGACAGGATGGTTCTGGAAAGCTTTGCCTTGGTCTCCCTGACCTGGCTGAAGTGCAATCATAGCTCAAAGCTGATGTCCTACACCTTTCCCCTAATGACATCTGCTGGGACTGGCTGCCTTTCTGGACTCTCATTGCAATGAGAGTGTTTGTGAAATAATTTCAGCTGGCAGTTGCAGTGATTTCAGACACACCATGTCATTTGCCCTGGAGAGCTCAATAACCTGCTGCTTTGAGTTTGAGTCCATTTCTTGCTCCCAGAAGCAAATGATCTTTCACCTCTGGATCGCCACCCAGGACATGTTTTGACCATGGAACCAGGCAGGCTTCAAGGAGCCAGGTTTTGCTGCCTGCCAATTGAGATTTCCCAGTGCTGATTTTACACATTCCTATTAGTTTTTAACGAGTATTTATTTTAGTTATAAAATAGCAACTGCAGGGCCATAAACCTAGAGATCATGTGATTGAAAGTGCATGCTTTAATTTTTTAAGGATCTCTGTGTAGAGATAGGTTCCTAGCCTGTTGTGAACTCCTATCCTTGGTCAACTACTCCACAAGGCAGGAATTGAGCACTTACTGTATGCAAAGCCCCATTCTAGATACCACAGAAGGCATGAAAAAGGCTCAACCCTCCTCTCCTGAGGCAGGAAGGAGTGAGAAAATAAGTACTAAGCACTGGCTCCATCAAACCTGCTGCCCTCCCTCGCCCACCTGTTGCTGCTACCTTCTTACTTCTCAAGCCTCATCTTGTCCCACCCCTTTGCCCTCTGTTCCAACTAACAGGAGCTTCTCTGTTCACTGTCATTCACAGCTGCAGTTTCATGACTTAAAATTCCAGTCTTTCCCTAAAAGTCTTCTTTCCTAGAAAGTCTCCCCCGATTAACCCTAAATATGACCCTAATATCCCACTCCCATAAGTGTACCTGGTCTCCAATTTGCTTTCAGGGTCATGACATCTGTCCCACCCCATTGCCGTTTCTTGCTTCATTGTTTGCAACTCTTGCGGGCTCTGTACAGGTGGCAATGGGCTATCTCATCCACACTGCACCCCTGTGCCTAGCACAGTGCTTGGTTCTGAATGAAGGGACCAAGTAAATGGTCTTACAGGAGGGAAGACACGCTGTCCCTTCAAGGTGGATGGAGAGAGGTTCTGTAGCAGTCAGCTTCATGGCTTGGCCTGCTGTAGGGACCCTCTGTTTATCTTACTTCTCTTTCAGGTGACAACATGCTTCTCCCTCTTCATACCCTGCAAGTGGGAGTCCCAGAGAGGTCTTCTCTAGGTCTGGATTGGTCAGGGCTGTGGGGATCTCATCATCCTCCAGTCAGCCACTGGCTCAAACAACTAGTGATCAGTCCTCCATGAAGATTTTCACAGAGTGTGGGTGGGTCAAAACTAATGACCATAGGGACTCCAGAACTGTCTTCCCAAAATTCAGACAGGCCCTCATCAAAATTCAGCCAGCAGCTACTATTTACTTTTCAACCTGGTAGGGCCAGATGCATAACTCTTGTTTTGTTTTCTCCCAACAAATAGGGAATCACCATTTGGAAGGCAGGAAAGGGTGGTTACGCCCGCAGAGAGGTTGGTCTGGTTGATTCTCTTTTCTCTGTCATAGTGATTTGGCATCATCTTAGCCACCTTTGGAATTTATAAACATTGTATATACATGCACTTGTGAATGTTAATTGTGGCATTAGTTTCATAGGTCTGGACAGTAGGGCTAGGTGACACCAGGTCAGGGATTGAGGTCTTTGAAATGAAGCTAGAAGTAGGGACAGCTAGGAATCCAAAGTCTGAGTCTAGTAGAGGGGCCAGAAGTAGAGTCTGTGGTCAAAATCACTGACCAAAGAGTGGGAGTCAGGTGGAGCAGGATCAGGGTGAAAGCAGGTTGGGATCCAGTGAGTGGCCCTGGGTGGCTGCCTGGTGTGCTGAGTATTGGCTGGTGAGCCGGGAGAGTATGGTTCATTGGTGGATCAGGCTGGTTTCAGTGGCTACTGGTGAGGTATATAAAAACAAGGCAAGGTTCATGCTTTCAAAAAACTTAAAACTTCATAGGTGGAAGAGGTGATTAAGTTATCCTATAAGTGGGTTGCCCCATATGGGTTGCCATTCTGATTCAGGTGGCTTTGTAGAGGTGGCAGAGGAGACCGGTGGTGGAGATTAAATACAAACCATCTGGATGGAGTGGAGCGGGCATCAACAAAAGCCTGGCCTCCCGTTGGCTGGGTGTCTGGCTGGGGGAAAACTAAGGTGACTACATCTCCAATGTTCAAGACCCTGTGCTAAAGCTGATTTCTAGGCAAGCTTTTATTAAAATAGAGTTCCTCATTAGCATCTTCACCACTGCACAGTGAGGAATGGATGAATAATCTCACTTTAAAGATAAGGAATCTGAGGCTCAGAGAAGAGAAGGAAGTTCACCCTAAGACCCGTAAAGTTAAAATTAGGGGATAAGAGATTGAGAGGCACCATAAGGAGGAAGACCCTGAAGCTCAGAGAAAGGCTCCATAGTTCGAACTTACTTTGGAGGCTTTTCTTTTTTTCTTTTTAATTTTTTTTTTTAATATTTATTTTTCAGTTCTTGGCGGACACAACATCTTTGTTTGTATGTGGTGCTGAGGATCGAACCCAGGCCGTATGCATGCCAGGCGAGCGCGCTACCACTTGAGCCACATCCCCAGCCTCCTTGGAGGCTTTTCTTTATTTGATTTTTTTAAAAGTAGGACACCAGCGACTCTGTATCATGATCTAGGCATTGCAGACCCTATTCAGCTTGGCCCTTTGGGCAACATTTCCCTGGAACTTTGACACATGGAGTGTTAACAGATGTGTAATTTTCCTCAGGCAAAGGAAGGGTCATAGTCTTAAAGGAGCCAGAAAACAAAGACAGGCTTTTAAAGTCCAAGGTCTCCATGCAGGTAAGAGACAGGAATGAGTGAAAGATGTCATATGTGATATGTAAAATCTTTTTCTTTTCCTTATAGTCCTCCTCATTCCCTGTCCCACTCAAACCAATACCTTCTAAGCTGGAGAAGGGAAAGAAAGTTTAGAGAGTTAGGTATATTTGGGGACTCTTGGGGGTGTGTAGAGAAAGCAGACCACTCTTATAAGGATGGGACTCAGGTCAGAAGGCTGACTTGCATTTTATTTCTCTATAGGGAGATGGTGAGCCTCAGAGGGTCCTCCTGGTCACCATGGTGTGGCAGCTACAGAGTAGAAAAGGCAGGGTGGCATGTCTAGACAAAAGACACATGACCTTCATCCTCCCCTTCCCCATGATAGAACATGCAGGTTACTCAGGGCTCCTCCAGGGGGAAAGTGAACCCAGAGAGTGACAAGAGGAAGCAGCAGGTCTGCAAAGTGGCTTTCAGTAGGACAAAGGGCATGGAGCTGACAGGACACCAAAGCATCCAGCATCGGTCCAAGGGTTGGACAAGGGTGGTGTCTACACTAACTTGGAAAGGGGACATGTTTTGGGACTAGACAGGGGCACATTACATCTTAAAAGAAGACTGAAGCAGATTGGGCAATAATAGAGCTTTTCTCTTCATGGAGGCTGCACCTCCTGCCTCAGCCCCAGGGAAGCAGTGGGACTAACAATCTTGAATTCAATACAGTTGAATATGGAAATGGCTGAGTAAATGACTTCAGTGACAGCTTTTACCTGGAAGTAGCAATTTGCTGCACTTGCTGGGATGAGGGCTTAAGACAGAAAATAAACTCAATTACAGAAAAGAAAGAAAACCACATCATACAACCAGAGTCTTCTGACTAGGAGAATCACAGCCTGGTATTTATTTCTTGCCTTCTCCATGCTTTTCCCAGCGTGCGTCTCAACCCATCCACTTAAACATGCTGAACTGTGCTCCTGTTTACAGAACTGTGGGCCTTGTATCAAAACCAGGAGCCTAAAAATAATAAAGACAGAAGGGACCTTGGAGATCATTTGATCCAATCCCATCATTTCACTAATGAAGAAGCAGGCCTGGGATGGATGTGACTTGCTCAGGACCCCAACACAATTGAGAGGCAGAGCCCAGAAAACTTGGCCCTGGAATGTTCCCATCACAATTCCCCATAACACATTTCCCTGGTCCCTCCTGCTCACCCGGGCAGCATGGCCTTTCCTCCCAGCCCTGGTCTTGTACACAGCCACAGCTCATCACTAGCCCTCTCCAAGTTCAGGGACAAGTTCAGGCCTCCAGTAGGATTCCAACTGCCCAGTCTCTCAGCTTGTCTGTGATCTGGATCAGATGGTGTCAAGGACAAGGAACAGAGGAGCTGGGGCTAAGGGGAGCTGCCTAGCAGGGAGACTTATGGGCAACCCTCCTACAAAATGACCTCTTGGCCCTGGAATAAAGCACTTCTCCATCACGCCATGGATCATGGCTTGTGGGGGACGACATGACACATGCCAAAGAGTCTTTCCAAGCCACGATTGCGGTGGAGCCATGGCAGCAAGTCTGCCTGCTGGGGCCAGAGAGCTCCCTCCAGGCTGTGCTGAAAGGAAGGAAAGTCATAGACCTCATTGAGTTAGGAGCACTGGCTGCCAGGAGACCACCCCAAACATGGAGACACAGGGGAACAAGAGGCAGAGGTCAACTCTAAATCAATGAGTAGACTTACAAGGAGGGCACACACCAGTGTTAGAGTTTACTCTGCCAGCTTTGGGCCAGCAGCTTTGGCTCGCAGTTCCCATCTAATCCTCACAATCTTGTGGACAGATAATCATTCTTTTCTTTCTTTCTTTTTTAAATATTTATTTTTTAGTTGTAGTTGGACACAATGCCATTATTTTATTTATTTATCTTTATGTGGTGCTGAGGATCGAACCCAGGGCCTTGCACGTGCTAGGCATGCGCTCTACTGCTGAGTCACAACCTCAGCCCTCATTATTTTCTTTTTAAGAGATGAGAAAGAATGAGGCGGAGAAAGGCTTGACCAAGATCACACAGTTTTAAGAGAAGATCTGGGATGAGAACACTGGTGTGTTTCACTCTTGCTAGACATCATGGCCTCTCAAGGTGGCTCTATGTTTTTCTTTAGCTCTAAGATAGCACTTGGCCATGCCTCAAAGGTGCCCTGGATCCCCTGGATCTGTCTCTCAGGAGTCTCTTCCTAGGATTCTTTCCTATAAGAATTGGGGTTGTACACAGTAGGTTATAAACAGCTCAGATCACTCCCCTTGCAGATTAGGGAGAAGATACTCAGGTGCTTAGCTTCACCTCTGTCTGGCCATGTCTCCTGACTAGCCACCTCTTTCCCAATACTGTTCTTTGGGCAGTAATTGAAACTGGTCCTCAAGATCTGCTGTTGTCTTAATCCATTTTCTGCTGCTCTAACATAATACCTGAACCTGGATAATTTGTATAGAAGAAACCTATTTCTTCTAGTTCTAGAGGCAGGGAAATCTAAGACCCAGATACTAGTATCTGGTGAGAGCATTCTCTCTGCAACACAGCATGACAGATAACATCTCATCACAGAAAGCATGTAGCTCTCCTCCTCATCTGCTAAAGCTCCTATGGTCATCATGAGGGCCCCAGCTTAATGACCTCATCTAACCCTCATTACCTCCCAAAGGCCCTACATCCATATATAATCAACATAAGAACTTGGGGATTAAGTTTCCAACATGTGACTTTTGGGGCACATTCAAACTATAGCATCTGCATTCCCTTAGGGATGGTTTAACATCTGCACTGGGAACAACATTCAGTGAAGGAGGATCACCTACGAGCAGAGCCTGATGTAACTGAAAGAGACCTGCAATAAAGTTGATCTTACATGGTGGCTAGTGGTCGGCGCAGTCAGCACGGAGCCATATAGAAATTAGAACTCTATGGTGAACGGTCCCTGAAAGTGACTGTAGTATTACTTTAAAACAAGTCAGTCAAATTATTTTTTTCTATTCTCACTTGGTGGGTTCTTGAGTTGTAATCTATGGTCAGAGCTGAAGTTTTCCTTGGCATCATGAATAGTTTTTATCCTCACTCTGTTCCTAATCCTCATATCCACTGATTCTCACATATATAAAAAAGATAGAGGTTGGTGCTTTTGCTAAACTAATGATGGGGACACTTACCAACCCTGCTGCGGTCCAGAAATGGTGTTCCTATGCTTCTCCAAAAATTTGCTGATGATTCTAGTTTCGTCTGTATCTCTCTCTTTCTCATAAGCTTCTCTCTCTCTCTCTGTCTCACTCACACACACACACACACACACACACACACACACACACACACCGGATCCCCTCTTGACATCCCAGTTTCAAGAACATGGACCATGAAGCTGCAGATGGTCTGTTGACAGGGTCAGAACTGGGAAGATCCCCTCTGTCTCCCACCTCGGCCCTCAGCTGGGTCTGTTCCTTTTCCTTGAAGGGTTAAGGTCCTGCAGTAACTAAGGGGGGCCCAGAGTGGCCAGCACTGTCCAGCACTGGCCCTGACTCAGAGCAGTGTGTGGGCCCCTGCTACATCCTGTTGTGAGGAGTCTGCTCTAATCCCCAGGCAGGGAAGGAAGTCAGGAAAGGGAAACAGCATGGGGTTTAGAGAAAAGACTGGCCCTTGATCCTTCCTGTGTGACGGTTTTCCTGGGCCGCTGTCAGTTCCCTAGGAGCAGTGTGTGCTGTTGAGGAGCCATCTTGGTCAGTGCCAGAGATCAAAGGAAAGGTAATTTAGGCAGCACTAAAAATAGGTCCTGGAGTTATTTTAGAGCTGTTTTGCTAGCATTGGAGGAGCAAATCTTGGATTTTGCTCAACTTCCTGTCAATCTCATGAGCTTCTTCCTCCCTCCTGCTTACTCCCTAGTCTAGTGGTGTTCAAAGGCTTCTGACTGTGACTGCAGTTGTTTTACATTCAGACTTTGTACACGTAGAGGTGCACACACACAAGACTGAAAAGAACCTTGAAACCTTTGGTTAGGGCTCACTTAGTGAAACCAATGACCCAACACTAGCATTTCACACCGACAGTTTGAAAGCATTAGCCTTCCTTTTTCCTTGGCCTTGATGAATGCTCGAACTACCCAGTTATATGCCCTGGTAAAAGCCACCTAGATATTATAGAGCACCCCACTTTCTTTTTAATTCATAGAAAGAACATTGGTTAATAATCTCTGATTTCCTGAAGTTGTGTGATTTGGTCTCTTCTTCCTTTAAAAAGAAGCACCTGTAGTATTTCCCAGGCCAGTCTGGCTTGAGACTCAAAATGTCAAATTTAACACCCTAAACCCTCTGAGGGTATAGCTATGGCATTGTGGGAAAAGATGAGCTTTGGAGGTGGACAAGTAAAACCCCGCCCTCCCACGCAGGAGGTGTGTGACTTCCTCAGCTTCCCAGTCCTCTGTTTCCCTATCTGCATGTGAGGATGATTCTTTCATATGGTTGTATGGGAGTTAGGTATGACAATGGCCATGAAGTCCTTACCCAAATGTTTGGCACACAGCAAGTGCTCAAATTGTAGTGATTCAAATTGTTGCTGTAATAATTCAAACCAAGAGAAAAGTCATTCAAAGATTTATCTGACTTGAAGTTCCTTGGTGATCAAAATAACTGTGTAGTTGCCAAATCTTCCTTTCCTCTGCCTCTTCAAAAGCTGTCCTTGCCAAGTGTGAAATCTCCAATGCCACAGGAAGGCTGGGTACGATGCCCTTGATCAGCCACGTCTACCTGTCGTCTGGCCTGCCACAGTGAGAGTGATCTAAATCTCTTTGGAACCCGGTGATATTTTCCACCTGTACGAGCTCCGTGAAGCAGCACGTATTTGCAGAACACCGCGCACATTCTTTCATTTGTACCTTCTCCAACCCTGTAACACCTGTCCTCACTCTTCTATTTTCTTATCCTGGCTGCCCAGATAGGAAAAATTTACAGTTTTCCTTCTCTCCTCCTCTCCCCTCCCCTCCTCTTGCTTAAATTGCTCCCCCCATCCACCCCTCTCGTTCCTCCCCACTTCCCTCTCTTCTTCTGTTTTCTCCCCCCTTCCCCTCCCCTCCCCTCTCATTTCTTTCTTTCTTTTTTTTTTTAACTGTGGGTAGGTGGGTGGGTGAGTGATCTTCCCCTTACTAAACTTCTTTGCAGTACAGTTTTATCAACCTCACCTCCTTGATTTAGAATGTTACCACTTGCAGAGTATTTTCAGATCTCCTTGGTCCTCGTGTGTATCTGGGGTTTGATAGCCAAGTACAATGCCTATTCTACAGATTTAGGAAGACTAAAGTGACCTGCCTAAGGTCCTTCAGCTTTCACAGACAGCAGGCTCAGGGTTTCTCATGTCAGGGCCAACAATTTTCCCAACACACCTGTTTCTTTAACATAGTACTGAGGAGAGCCCTTGACCTGAGAAGGGGCTAGTGGCAGCTATTAGACAAGTAACTAGGTATGCTGGGAGGGGGGACGATCACAGGTCAGCTGGCCCCACTTATAGGTGTCAGTTATTTTTGTGGATCATTACCAAATATTGCTTACAATAAGCATTTTTGACTCATCCTGTTCTTTACTATAATTTCTAATTATTATATTTGTTTACCTATTTTTTTTTCTTTACCCAAATATATGTCCCATGTGGGAAAAGATGATGTTTGCTGTGTCACCTTTGAAGACACAACACCTAGCACAGTGTCTGGCACAACAAATATTTACTGCTTGAAAAATATTTCTGAATGAATGATGAAATATGCCACCTGTGGAGAGACTGGGCCAGGAAGCCTGTTTTATTGATGTGGCTTACCTAATAGCCGTGTTCTTTGACCTGGATAATATTAATGCTTTGACTTATGCACACAAAGGCAGTGGGGAATTTGAGGTAATTATGTGAGTAATTTGAACAGAATGGACCACCCACTCTGACCCTAATTATCTGGTTATTTTAGGTGAAAGTAGCTTAAGACCTGAAGAACTGGAATGATTGCCTCATCTCTCCATTTCATTTTATTCTTACAGTTCCAGCTGCAGACAGATGTGGAAATGCTTTCCTGTTAAGCATGTGAGACCTACAGCAGACACACTCAGGTGGGTACTACAGGTGTGAATATGTGCATATATATGCACACACCAGCAGGAAGGAGAACAGGAGTTTGGGAGAGTAACAGGAAGGAGCAAATCAGTTCACTTTCCACCATAAGAAACCCTCCACACCTGGCTTCCTGCAGCCTCCAGCATACCCCTCTCTTGAGTGTGCACTGCTGGAACCAAAGAAATTGTAATTTGACCTTGACAAACTTGATGAGTGCTGAACTGGAAGTTCATGGGCTGAAAGGACTGGGCTGACCGACACAGAGCTAAAAGAGACACATTCTTCAGTTTTAGATTTAAAAACAAAACAGAAAATTTGAGCCTAAGCCAGAAAGTTTGGCTTTGTCATGTCAGTAGTATTTAACGATGTTATTTGGCTGGAGCAGCAAGTTCTGCAAATGAAAAACAACTTGGACTCTTTTCTCCCTTCTTTCTTTTCCCTGTTGGTTCCCAGCTCAGTCCCTCACTCTCCTGAAGCTTCACCTCTGTAGTCTAAAGGCACCTGGGACAAGGAAACCCCCATGTGCACTGGATACCAATCCAGCCCACAGCCTGCTCCCTGCTGTGATGCTTGCTTCTGAGGGACCCAGATGTCCTGGTTATCCATTCTGACAAGAATGGTGTTGGGGTGGGTCAGAGTAGTGTCCTCTCATTTTCAGGAAGGAGAAATGGGGGTTCAAAAAAGAAAAGAAATGGAAGGGCAGGGGACACGGTACTTACTATCTATTGACTAGTTGCTCTGCATGAGTATTTGAAGTTCAAACATCCCTGAGAGATGGTTATGGTAGGTAATAATATCCCCATTTTAGAGATGAGAAAATTGAAGCTCACAGGGGTTAAGTGTTCTACTGAAGGTCACCTGATCTGTGGGTGGCCAAATCTTTTGTATTCAAAAAAGTCAACCATGTGTAGGGAAATGATTGGCTCTGAGTCAGTGAGGCGTTTGAGGTCTATAGCAAAATGTCTCTAGCCTCCATTTGTTCTCAGTTTGGAACATTTGCTGAGGATTTCTTCCTCAGGCCTCATTCATCTCTTTCTTCCTCAAAGATTTCCTTGATTCCCTAAGCCAGAAAGAATCACTTCCCTCTGTCCCTTCCATGTATCTATTAATTATCACCTGTGTTGAAGCATCAGTCAGGTGTGACTTGTGGTGTGGTTGCTGGGGTATCCCCATCTTGAGAAGGCCAAGGTTTATGGAGACAAGGTGTGAGTACCAGGGAAAAGGAGACTTCTCGGGCTGGGGATGTGGCTCAAGCAGTAGCGAGCTTACCTGGCATGCGTGCGGCCCGGGTTCGATCCTCAGCACCACATACAAAGATGTTGTGTCCGCCAAAAACTAAAATAAATAAAGATTTAAAAAAAAAAAAAAGGAGACTTCTCCACTCCCAGGCTTACCAGCACACTTAAAACCTAGAGTCTGTGATTTCTGTGCTTTCGTGGGTCTTGCTAAACTGGGGCCTAACCACATGGCACTTGGGTGCTAGCAAAAAGCCTCTATCCTATTGGGAAACATGGAGGACAGAGGAGAGTGGAGTGGGATATGGGCTCTGAGCTCCCCCAAAGCAGGGTGTGGGTCTGCTTAGAAGTGGTATCAACTGAATAAATGAATAACAATTTGCTGTCGCTACTCTCATAAGCCACCTCGTTAGTCCTGCGTCATAAAAGCCACGGGAAGAGGGTAGGGTAAATATCATTCCCCAACTCCCTCTGTGTTTAGCCTAAGCATGACGGTGTGATCGGGCACTGGCTGCTCTTCCAAGGCCTGCCTGGGTCACCAGCCCTGCCTTTTTGCCTACTTTGCATGGCATCTGGGAGCTGCACAGCTAAGGTCTGACCTCTCTGCCTCTTGGCCTACCTCTGGTGGCTCTGTGCTGCAATCTCCTTGGTGTGACCCTCCACCTTGCTGAGAAGATAACACAGAGAGAACAGACCACAGGGTGGCCCAGGGCCTTAGTCCTTTTCTCAAGCTAAGAAGGCCTAACAGAAGTGGCAAAGGTGTGCCCAAGCCTGCAGCTCTGGCCGTGGCTCTCCACAAAAACTAGCTTATCCTAAGTTGAATCCAGGGAACAAAGTGGTGTGTGTGGGGTGTGTGTGTGTGTGTGTGTGTGTGTGTGTGTGTGTGAGAGAGAGAGAGAGAGAGAGAGAGAGAGAGAGAGTGTGTGTGTGTGTGTGTGTGTGTGTGAGAGAGAGAGAGATTTTACACACATGTGCATCCATAGGAGCCTCATAGTATTTAGACAGACTAGAATTTTCCTGGACAGAGTTTGAGGTTCTCTCCATTTTATAAACAGGCAAACAGTGTATTTTAATTTACCTGAAACATGGGACAGCAAAAAAAAAAAATGCAGGCACAACCTTCAGCCACCCAGGAGGAGGGGTCCTTGCTCAGCTGTTTCCTCTCTTTTTCCTAAAAGCCCTCTTCCACTGCCCTGTGTTCTGGATCCCTTCCTTTGCTCACCTGGAGCATCCCTCCTGTCCCCACAGCCCGTGTTAGAAACTAAGCAGAAGGTATCTTTGAGGAAGTAAAGATCCTGCTCAAGATCTAGCATCCCCATGTGTGAGTCCCTCCCTGCCCTCCACGGGGCCCTGCTATCCCAGCAGGCACACATCTACCTAAATGACACTTGTGCCCTGAGTGCTCTTTCTCATGTCAGTTTGCAACAAACCCAAGTGGGGATGACCTCCTTGCCTGCACTGTACAGGTGAGAAGCCTGAGGCTCAGGGAAGTCAAGCCCTTGTTCATGGCCCTCACTCAGCTCATTCCCATCAGTAGTGGGATTGGACTCTCAGCCTTCCTGATCTCTAGTTTACATTTTGGCCCGGTGGGCTGTAGACTGCTTCAGAGTAGATGCACAGTGTCCCAGTATTCTCCAGGCCCTCTGGGCCCTGAGTGACCTGGCAGGAGGCCCAGGGCTGCATGTCTCCCTCTACCTCCTGTCCGCACTCCAGAAGCACCAGCCCAAGCTGATAAGCATGGCAGGTGCTTGTGATGTGCCTCTGACACCACTGGAGCCCTCTGAGGAGTCAGCTTGTGGGTGTCTGCAGAATCCAGTGCCCCTCCCTCACCTTGGAAGGGGCTCCTTTGACACCAGGACCACCAGTTCCTCTAGAGCAAGTGGCCCCAAAGAGCTCTGGCTCCCGGCTGTCAGCACCAGCAATCCTACCCAGGAGCTAAGCCCTGGCACTTCCCAGGTCTGCAAGAGGCCAGGATTCCTTTCCAGAAAACACTTCATCTCTCTCTAAGTCCAGGGCCTGTTCCCTGGCCAGTGTCTTCATAGTTCAGATTCCTGTAACTTGAAGAGGTTGGTGCCGTGAGCACTGGACTTTCCAGCCAAGTTCCATGAGTAAGGTGATGCCTTTCCATTAAATGCCAGGTCCTTGAGTCCTTTCAGCCACTAATGAATTAGAGGAACTCTCCCCAAATTCTGGTGGCCTGTGATCCCACAGAGATACTGCAGGTATCTCTATCAAAGGAGCTTCCATCACAGATGAGCTGGATGGAATAAAACCCTGGGGCCAAGGGTTCCAGAACTGGATGGAAAGGGAATAAGTGAAAGTTGGCAGTGATGATGCAGGACCTGGGGAACTGGCCTCAACGGATGCAGGAGTATCTGCACCTGACACACATGAGGAGTGTCATCTTACATGGGGTACTTTCTAAAATCAGTGCATAAGAAAATGTGATATGGGATCTTCCTCACCTCTTCCTTCTGATGGAGCAGTCTTGCATTAAGATGGACCAGCCACTGTTTCCATCAGCAGGGGAACTGATGCTGTCATTTTGTGTGAACATGCAATGCAGTGATTACCTTACACATAGGGACCATGTGTTGTGACAAGCATGTACCTTTAAGCACTAGACCTCTAAGCACTCAGTGTGGGAGCTGGGCTGACTCAGGCAGACACATGCTTTCCTGCTCCCAGAGCATGTGTTCACTGATTGGAGCAGCAGCCCAGTGACCCACAGGATTTCACCTAGTTGGTGGCCATGTGATATGATTGCACAGTGTTTACACTCTGCATATCCATGCCAGGGTGTAGGCTGTGCAAAGTAGCAGGGTCAGGCAAATGACATAAAGAAGCTGAGAGGCTGCACCTGAATTTGAGCCCCATGCACCTAGGCCACCTTTGGCTTCTTTCCACTTGGATTCTTCTTCTGGTATGGCTGTCGCTCTGTTTTACACAGGGAGGCAGCCTGGGTTGGTTTCTCTACAAAACAATGAGGTTTCTCTAGTGCACTGTCGTTTTGGAGTGGCCATCCTGCCCTACACTGAAAGGAATCATTAGTTAAGGGGGTCATTAATCCTACAAACTGGAGGCAGACGTCTCCTCCCTGGTGTAGAAAGAGGGACAACAGGTGAGCCACTGGTGTGATTCTATCTGTCAGAGCAAATGGACAAGTGGTAGGGGAAAGGCATGGGGCACTTTAGATGACAAAGCAATAGCTGAGACAGAACTAAGTAGCCCAAAAGGCTTTTGGTTGGGAAAATGAAGGGGAGCCCCAGAACTAAGGAAGCTGTCATTGAAACAGAGGAGATAAGGGAAAGGGCACCTAATTGTGCCTAGACTGCAATAATCTGAAAATTTTTCTTCAAATGACTGGGTTTTTTTCCCCCCTTCTGGAAAACCATCTGAAAGCAGAAGTAACAAGTGTTCTGCAAATATTTATACCAGCATCTTAAAATTCATGACTTTTTATGATAAAAGTAGTACAATGTTTGATATGAAAAAGGAAAATATCAAAGTAATAGATAACCAACAAAGGGAAAGCCTTGTACAATTCCACCATGCTGGAAAAAAATTCCAGCGGTTTAGGGTGTTTATAATAGGATTTTAACCAATCATTTGTTTATATAGTAGAGACATGTGCAGAAGGGCAGCAGTGTTTGAGCTTGCCTTCTACCATCTGTCTGGAGAGAACTCTGCCAGCCTCTTAAAAAACAGAGTTCCACCATCCACCTGATGGCAGCTTCCTGCATTTTCTGATATGGAATGGAGTCCCCAAGCCCTGGGTTGCCTTTCCAAGTCAGTAGTAGCAATGTCACCCTGTACACTTCTCACTGGTGATTGGTATGATGTCTGAGATGAGGGACAATATATTGTAATATAACAATAAATATATGCTTGGGCTCAAAGAATTTTTTTTTGAGGTAGTTCAGATTTGGCCTAGGGTCTCACACATGCTAGACAAATGCTCTACCACTGAGCTGCATCCCCAGCCCTATATGTTTGGTTTCTGCCTCCTGGTTCTTGACACAGAGCTCCTAAGTCCCTTGTAAAATGCTCCTAAAGCTCCTTGTGCTAAGAGAAACTTGTTCTGATAGTTGTTTTTTCTTTTTGACACTTTATAATGAACATATAGAGTCTATACATTATACATTGTCTGTTGATCAAATCAAGGTAGTTAGCATCTCCAGCATGTCATATATTTATCATTTCTTTGTGATGAGTACTTTCAAAAACCTCTCTTCCACTGTTTCAAAATATGCGATACCTTTTGATACAGAGTTCCTAAACCCGTTGGAATTTCCTGCGTGATAGGAGCAACTTTTGTTCTGCTGACATGACTCTTAGTGGGCTCCTGAAGAGCCTCAGAATGGGGGCTGGTGGTCAGAGGAACCAACCATGTGATTAGATGGTTGGAGATTTCAGCCTCATCTCAATCCACCTCCACCTCCATGAGGGGGTAGGGCTGAAGGTTGAGTGGATCTCCAATGGTCAATGAGTGAATCATCATGCCTCTGTAATGCTGCCTCCATAAGCACCCCCAAAGGATTGGATTCACAGAGCTTCAAGACAGCTGAACACGTGGAGCTATCTGGAGGAGGCAGAAAGGGTGACAGCTTCATGCCCCTTCCCACATGCATTGCCCTCGGCATCTCTTCCATTTGGCTGCTCATCTACATGAAATAAATGGTAAGCATGAGTGTTTCCCTGAGTACATGAGTTGCTCAGGGAAATATAAATGAATTGAACCCAAAGAACGGGGTGTGTGGGAACCTTGATTTATAGCCAGTTGGTCAGCGGTTGAGGTGACAAATTATTATTTGCCACTGACATGGCAAGTTGGGAGCAGTTTTGCAGGAATGAGCCCTCCACCTCTGGGATCTGGTGCTACCTCCCAGTAGATAGTCAGAATTGAATTAAATTATAGGCCAGGCAATTGGTGTCCACTGGAAAATTGCTGGTTTGGTGTGTGGGGACACAGCCCCCACACAGCTGGTGACAGAAGCACTGTGTGACAGCTGATTTTTCTCATCTCATCCGGGTCCTTCCCCAGGACTGCTCCGGGTGAGCAGCATCACTACAAACGCTGCCTTGTCCTGAAGGCTCAAGGATGGGTAGCCCACCCTTGCTCACCCCTTCTCTATTGTTGTCTCACAGAAAGAGGCGTCAGGAGACGCATCCTATCCAAAGAGTTTAAATACATTTAAGTCCTTCACCATGAGGTTAAGCGACTCACTCAAGGTTACACAGCTAGTAAATGGGAGAGGCGATTCTGAAGTCCATTTCTGGCCGACAGATATTAGAAGACTTTGGTGTTACAAGTTACACACTTAGGATAGCTGCTTCACCTCCCTATGGTGATGACCCCCACAGCAAGAAGGCTGGTTATCCACCTTGGCTGTGGTTCAGAATCACCTGAGAAGCTTAAACAAACTGATATCTGGGGCCTCAGACTTCACTGATGCAGATTGAGGTCTGGGCACTTGCCTGTGGCTCCATGCTGTGCTGTGGGTCTGGTCCTAAGGCCCCAAACAGGGGCAGGCTCACTGCACTGTCCATCACGAGAATATAGATGTGGTAACCCCCACATTATTTTATCTCCCTAAGTCTGGTTACCCAGCTAAAAGTTCTCCTTCCTAATAGAACATTAGAGTCCAAAATTGGTGACCTTAGGCAAATGGCTTAAGCTCTCTGTGCTTCTGCTTCCTAACTATAAAATGAGGATAAAACTAGTGCTTGTCTCCCAAGACAGTTGGGAGACTGAAGTGAGATGTAACATGCCTAGCCACCTGGAGGGCACTCTGTCTCCTTTCCCTCCTCTCCTAGGGGCACTGTCTCCAGCAACTGTGGCTTAGTGGCATGACATACTGTGTCTCTAAGGTCTGGGAGCCAGGATCACACTGAAGAGGCTAGATCAAGGGACACTAGGGTCAGGGGCTGGTGAGAGGGTTGCCTCCATGGCCTTATTGGCTCTTCCCAGAGTGCTCCCTGAGATGCCCAGGTACAGGGCTGGCTTTGTAACAGGGAAAAGTACCTGCCCTACCCTGCTGCCCAACTTTTGGCAGATGTTAGGCAAGTTGCTTCTTTGAAATATTCAAGCACCTGAGAGCCTCAGGCAGGTTGTGGGCACTGACTCTACCCTGCGCCTTCTAGATAGTCCAGCTCCTGACTGACACCCTCCCCCTGACTCCCACCCAACCACCTCCACCAATACACATCGTCTATTTTTTCTCCCGAGGGTTGTGCTGTGAATTACTAGGTTTTGTGACCCGATGGTTGGGCTTGCCAAGGCTTGGCCCATGGAAGGCCTGGCTTCTTCTTTGGGTCTCAATCTCTGGCCTGTCTCTGCCTGGTGCATCCGGCAAAGCTGGAAGGATCTCCACCTCTGGGAGGGAGGGAGCCTGAGCCCCTTACTTGGCTTTGCCACCTGGTTGCTTTGTGATCGTGGGTCTGCGGTATTGCCTCTGGAGAGGAGCTTGGATACAAATTCTCCTGGTTGACTTCATGTACCTCTGTCAGGCTGGCATGCAGAGCAGAGTTACTTCCTCATGGCTGGAGAAAAAGCTAGGAAGCAAATGGGCCAGGAGCTGAATCAGATTTCTGGGCCTTCTGGTCCAGGCTGCTGAAAAGTGCCCCACACTCTAAGCCTGGATGCCTGGTGGGCAGTCGGGCACAGCCATGAACTGACTACCACCTTGGACAAATCCTACAACTTCTCTGGACCTCATTTATACAGCTGGGCCATAAGGCAGTTGATCTAAATCAATTGTTTTCAAAAGTGAATTATTTAGTACACTAGTTTTGAAAGCTACTTCTCAAAAAAAAAAATTCTCCAAGATCAAATATGTTTGAGGGATACTGTAAACTCCCCCTCTTATGATCACATCTTAATGTATACATCAGCTTATTAAAGTGCCCAGAAGCCCAGTAACGAAGAGGCCAGCTCAGCTTCATTGATCTCAGTTCCTCTTAAACTTGTTTGACCAGGACACCTTATTTTCCCTTTTAATTCATTACCATCCTGGAGCACTAAAGTTTGGAGACAGACAAGTGAGAAATCCAGAGTTGGGCTTCTAAAGCTTAAAAGTGCATGTAGAACAGCTGCGGTCTTATTAAAATGCAGATTCCAGCTCAGCAGTTCTGGGCAAGACCTGACTTCCTTCCAATGAGCTCCCATGAGATGACCATTGGGCTGGTCCAGGGAGCACACACAGAATCACACAGGACTGGACTCCTAATGCTCTTTGCACTTTCAATATTGGAAGCAATCTAGAAGCTGTAATGTGGGGACTCTGAACTCACAGAGACCTGGGATGGGGCCCTGACTCTACCACACACTAGCAGTATGACCTTGGGCAGTGCCCTCCCTGGACATTGGTTTTCTCATCTGCAATGTTTAGACATTCATCACATTTGCTCCACAGGATTATTTGAGGATTAAATAAAACTGTGCAAATAAAATCTATAAGATCCAACCCATGATAGAAGCAAAGTATACCCTGGTCACCACTGATAATAAGAATCCACAGCGCTGGCCTTTCTGTCTGTGGACCAACACCACCTCCATGCCTGCCTCTGTGCCTTTCTTTGCATTGCTGACTGCTGTCCTCAAATCCCTTTCCTTCCCATATGAAAGCCATGTCTGTTTATGTGACTTTACTTGACCTCTCTAGCACATTCTAGTAATTTTTTTTTGCTTTTAGGGAATCAGAGGAGCTGAGAGATCATGGCTTCTTTGAAAACCATAGAGAAACTATACCAGCAGACTTTAGTAATAGCACACCTCCCTCAGGTGGAAGCCTGGTTGACATGGGTCCTCCTGACCCTATCCTAAGGGGGTATTGATTGACAGGTGAGGCACAAGGGCTTGCACTAATCATCACCTTACTCTGGACATAAACCCTGCCAACTGTTCTTGAATCTGTGTCACACACAACTACTGTGAGAATATGACTCATTTTATTCACTTTTGTGTTCCTCCATAAGTGTATCTGCAAATGAATTATATGAAAACCTTTATATAAATATGTTCACATGGTTTTAAAAAAATTCTTTGTCAGCCAGCAAGGACTATATTTGGGCTCAAACTCCCTGCTTAATTGCAATTATATTTAGACAGTGGATAAAGACCCTGACACTAAGGCTGCCCTCGATACTGGAGGCTGAAGAAGGAAGAGTGAAAGAGGATCATCATTTATTGACCAACTCTAGGATTGGCTCCTGGTATCTGTCATTTCATTTAAGTCTCCCAGCAACCAAATGTGGTAGGTATTCTTATTCATCAAGCTCAGAAAGGTTAAGGACTTTGCCCAAGACACATAGCTAGTAATGGTGGAGCTTCAGTTAGAGTTCAGGATGATTGGACAACATTCTCACTCTAGGCTTCTCTGCTCCAAGTCTGCTTGGCAGAAGATGACCGCCTTCAATTTCCAAGTTTTACGTGCTATTGGAATACCTGGGGACAAATTCAGTCCTCTCTCAACTTGATCCCAGTCTTGGGTCAAATTGCACCTCTGGACAAACCACATGTGTCTATAGAGATGTGTCACACTATACAAGCAAGGCAGTTTCTCTCCCACCCACACAGGTGAGAGTAGGAGAAAGGAGACTTATTCACAGCCTGGGACAGGTTTGCTGTAACTGTCGGGCTGTGGTGTACTTTCAGGGCAGTAATTGGTAAGAAAGATATTGAAAAGGCAGATGAGATGGAAAATGTCATCTTGACCCCATTTCACTGTCATTCTGGCTGCTCTCTGACCCTATTCAGGTTAGCTCAGTCAGCTGCCCAGCCTGGAGTGGGCTGCCTTCTCTGGCTGCCTTGTCCTTCAAGAGTTCCAGGGATGGAAACTGATCACCTCCTTACCCCCTATCTCTGGCCTAGATGGAAGGTATCCTTCCATCTTGTTGCAGAGAATAGTGGGTGGTAAGGATGCTGCGCTGACTCACAGCTGCATACAGCTGGGAGGTTCTGGACCCCTGGCTCCCTGCCACCTTGTGTCCCATGAATCATTGCTCTGCCTACATTTCCAGTGATGGATGGGGGAGTGAGACATGACCCATGTTGCAGGCCTAGGTGAAAGACCATTGGAATTAAGACTTCCTGGAATCTCCACAGGGTTGCAGGGTAAAACAAGGTGAAGTGCAAATTGATTGTCAGCCATTCCTCCAGACTCCCCAAAAATGAACTTGGAGAGTCTCTTCAGTGCCCACCACCAACTGGTCATCCAGATAGACAAACACCACTCAAAGCTGACAGCTAACAACTTGACAATTGTCCTCTACACCATGCCAATGTGAGCACACTTAATTAATAACCTGGGATGCCCCATCTCCTCTCCACTCAGGGGCTCAGCGCCTGTTTCTCAGTCACCACTGCTAGCTGAGTTTTAATTATCTTTCGGCACTGTCGCCTCTTGGAATGCTGGAAAGGAAATTCTCGCCCAGCTGGGCTGCAGCCAGGCCTGTTGGAGAACAATGTGCATTGCAGAGTTGATCTCTCAGCTGGAACGCCAGCCCTCAGACTGGAGAGGAGCTCTCTGCTGCCAACCCAAAGGGAGAGGGAACTCAGTGCCTTTTCAGCACTTCTGTGGCTGCAGAGCTCCTAGGACTTAAAATAATGACCTCCTTGACAAGTTTTTAAATTTTGTTTTTGGGAGTGTCTCATTGGACAAGGCCACCTGGGTCTTGGATTATTTTTTAATCACACGGGGAGGATGATTTTTTCCCTTTAATTGTAACACTGGTGTTTATTGAGTATCTACTCTGTGGCAGGCACTGTGTTACATTGCACCACCTTATTCATGCCCTGCAGCTGTGTTAAGCAGGTAACATTTCCTTCTCTTATTTTATAAATGAGAAGCTAAGTCCCACTACTCTGCCCAAGGTCATGTAGTGCCCAGCCCAAGGTCAGATAGTAATGAGCAGAAAAGCAGGCGGTGCTGGAATTCAAACCCAGCATCCTGATCCTGGAGTCTGCCCTTTAGCCATGACCTTCTTCCTCTGTGCTTATTATTAGGTATGTATTCAGTTCTATGAGCCTGCCTGAGAATAGTACTGGAAAAACACCCCCAAAGACACTGACCTTTGGGTTTGTAGCTTTTCCCCTTTCCATCCTGGCAACCTGTGTTCACCAGCTCCTGGCTAATGGAGGAACTACGCAGGCTCCAGGTACTCTACCCTTCTCACCACCGTGAGTGCTCAGAGCTGGGGTTCTGTGGACAAGGGCGCAGACAGACCACTGTTTCCAGCAGGGAATTGCTATTTGGCTGGGATGACAAGTTCTTGAATGTTCTCCAGCCATCCCCATGGATGTTTCAGGAAGGAGGTGGCTCATTCCCTCTTCACCAAGAAGAGAAGAATCTGGGTACTCTAAGGACAGAGGAGTGAGCTGGACAGGTTCGCCAGTCCTGCTTCTGCAACTTATTGTTCTTACCACCTTGACCTTGGGCCTACAATTCTCCCCCTCCACTTCCCTCTGTATTCTTCCTCTCTAGCATTTTCTAAGCCACAAAGCCAAGAAGCCATTATTTGAAAGAAACCCCTGGCCAAATGTATTGGGTTGGATTATGTTCCCCTGAAAGACATGTCCAAGTCTCGACTCTGGCTACTTATGAATGTGACCTTCTTTGGAAGTAGAATCTTTACGGTTGAAATTAAGTTAAGGCTGTCTAGATAAGATCCCAGGGAACTCATGGCTGGGTCCCAAATCCAATGACTAGTGTCTTTAGAAAAGAAAGAAGAGGAAAACCCAGAGGTATACATAGGAAAAGACATGGGAAGGCAGAGACAGAGATTGGAGGCATGTCACCACAAACCAAGACACCTGGAGCCACCAGAGCTAGAAGAAGCAAGAGCCTTCATGGGGCACAGCCCTGATAACACCTGATTGTGGACTTCAGTCCTCCAGCACTGTAAGAGAATAAATTCCTATTGTTTAAAACCACCCAATTTGTGATCATTTGTTATGGGGCCCTAGGACTCAAATATACTAAGGCAAGACCTCATCATCAGCCAGGTCACTGGAAGGCTCCGCAGAGCAGAGCCAGCTGGGACTTTGGGGCTGGCCAAGGTGCCAGCCTTATCCTATGCTCAGCTGCCTGGGTATGTTTGCTTGTCTGGCTTCTGTACCTTTGAGGTCAGGGACGGAAATTGGTGCTTGTACCAGCTAATCACAGTTACAAATGCTTGGAAATCCATGGTCCATTTGGTTGTGGAAAGCAACTCTCCCTCCTGCCTTCCCTAACCAGACACCAACTATACCCTAGTTGGATGGAAGAAGGCTGGAGCCAAGGAGGCTAAATTCCTCCATGAATTGGAGAAACAGAATTTTGTGAAGGGCCCTGGGAAGCTCACAGGGAAGCAGTTTGATGGTGTTTCTTCTTGAAGGATGGCAGAGTCTCGCAGGGAGGAGAAGAGGAGGAAGAGAGACAGGGGTTAAAAATGGTTGCTTGAGGAGGTCCTGAGCAGGACTGATAAAAGACATGTAGACAGTGGTGGCTGCTCCCTCTTCTCTGCTGAAATCTTGTCCCCCTCCCTGTATACAGAAGGGTAAGCATTGGTGCACCAACACTCTTGTGTCTGTGCTTCGTTGGGGGATGCAGGGAGAGGGATGCCCTGTGCATGTGGGAAAGCCACATGGAGAGTAGGGAAGAGACTATGAGGGTGTGTGGATGGAGGACTCACTGCAGAGCTTGTGTCAATTAAAAATTTTAAAATTATTCAAAAAAGAAAGCTCAGAGAATGATCCCTGACTCGATTCACAGAACCATACAGTGTCGAGTTGGACTCCACTGTTGCTTCCCGGTGTTGTTATATTATCCAGTTGAGTCCTGTTAGCCTTTATTTGTGTCCCCACTTTTGATGGATGGATAAATACATAAATAGAGACAGAAGAAAAAACACCGCAGTAGACAGAATTGCCTTCAAGTTAAGTGATATGATGTTTTTTAAAGCAAGATACACGTTCACTCCAAACTATTTATTTTCATATGTGTGTGCAATTATGGGCCAGAAGATAACACACCAGTGTCTTGGTGGTTTTGCCAGAGTTGTGGTGTGGCACACTTTCATATTAATTTTATAGATTTTCCATGGTTTTCTAATGTGTAATAATGAGCATGAAAAAAAAAATTCACTGGAAAACAAGAAATTCGATGGGAAGAAATGTAAGCCTGCAGAATTCCTGGGGAGAGAGGGCAATGGGAGGCTTGGAATTTTGATGGTAACTGACCAGGACATAAAAAAAAAGAAAAAAAAGATGTGCTCAGTGACTGGAGGACTTGGGGACAGGCAGTGAGTAGCTCTTGGGCATCTGTGCTTGACATAGCTCCTGATTCCCCATAGTGCAAAAAATTCTCAATAAATCCCTAATAAAGAATCTCTTGCAGGGGCCACATGGAGCCATAATATCATGCAATACAATATTATGCATGGGGTTTTCCAGGTTGCACCCCAAAAACCAAACTATTCACATGGGAGTTAGCAGGAACCATCTCCCTTTCTGTCCTCCTTAGTAGATTTTATTTCTTTTTCTCTTCCCCTGGCTCTCCCAAATAAATTTTCCCCAGTGACTGATGTCTGTAAACATTTTTTTTCCAGATGACTACCTCCTATAATATATAATTTTCATCAATCCAACCTTTCTTTACTTTTTTTCTGTTTCCCTTAAAGCAAAATGGGTTATTTTTCACATCCTGTCTTTTGAGAGTTTCTGGTCTCTCAGTTTCTCCCTCTCCTCTCAAATAACCACTTTATCGAGATGTAATTCACCTGCCATACAATTCACCCCCCTTAAGTGTGCAGTTCTATCCAGAGTTGTGTTTACCATCACTAGCCTAGACATTTTCATTTCCCCACAAAGAACCCTTGCACCTGTGAACAGTTATTCCCCATGTGTTCTTTCCCTAAGCCCCAGGGCTCTTGCATCTACTTTCTCTCTGTATGGATTTGCTTATTCTGAAATACTTCATTTACATGAGATCATACAATATGTGGCCTTTTGTGTCTGACTTTTTCACTTAGCATGAAATGTTCAAGATTTACTCGTTACTCTCCCTATTGACTAATATTCCATTGTTATGGATATACCACTCTGGTTTATCTGTCAATGGATAGAAGTTATGGATATACCACTTTGGTTTATCTGTCAATGGATAGAAGTTTGGGTTGGTCCCACTTTTTGGGTGGGCTATTTTGAATAATGCTGTGAACACTCATGCATAAGTTTTATGTGATCACACATTTTCATTTCTCTTGTGTAGATACCTAGATTACACTTGCTGGGTAATAGTAATTCCAAGTTTAACATTTTGAGAAACTGTCAAATTGCTTTCTGAAGGGGCTGAAGCATTTACAGTCCCACCAGCCATGTGTGAGGTTGCCGATTTTTCCACGTGTTCATCGGTACTTGTCATCGTCCGTCTTTTCCATTTTAGCTCCCCATCTCTTAAAATTCGCTTTCCCCCTTTTCCTCTGGCCCTTGGATGGGAGGACTGTTATACTAATCAGTAGCTGAAAATTTTTCACTTGAAATAAACACCTACACGTCTGAGACCTGTATTTAGAGCACAATTACTCCTGCTTGCTCCAGTCAGGCACAAACTCAGCTACTTCGAAAGGCAGAAAAAGAGAACAATATGGGAAATGCTTCTTGGCTCCCAGAGAAGCTGCATGCAGGGTATGTATGGGCCCCTTGTTCCTTTGAGAAATATGAGATTGAAGAAGGACAACAGAGTTTCGCAATCCTAACAAATCCTTTGGAGTTATGTGTATGCTGGAATCTGTGAGCATTCTGCTAGTAACAAAAATTATGGTCTCTGGCATTTAATTAACCTTTTCCCTGTGGTCAACTCCTGAGAACCTCTCCACCTTCTGGATGAAGACATGGAAGCTCAGAGAGATTCAGTGATTTGCCTAATGTCACCAAGCAAACAAATTGGTAGAGCCCAACCTCCAACTGGAGCCAGATTGCTTTTCTTATCATGCCCCCTCAACTGCAGGCTGTTTCCAAGTGGCCAGGTGCAGAGTCCCAGGATCTTTCTGTCTTGTCACTGACTCCTTGGGAATTTCATCAGAACCCTACCTTTTTCTACCTTCCCTGCTGGTAAACTGCACACCCATGGCCTCGGCAGCGCGTCTGCCTGCCTTGGGCTTCCAGGGCTGCCAAGGCCACGTGGGGCTGGTTTGGCAAAAGCCTGGCCTCAGCGTTTGCTTTGGCTGTTTTCTTTTCCATTTCATTGTTTCCATAGGATGTCTGCCTTCCCAAAATAACGCAGGGGCATTCCAGGTAAGTGCAACATCCGACCAAAATCCCCGCCCCTGGCAGCCAATCCAAGCTGCAGGGGCTCTGGCTGGCCATTGTTTTCCTCCTTCCTCTCATCAGTCAGGCTGGGAGGGTGGGAGTCCGGCAGGTTCACTGTGGAGCCTGGACAGGAGGGGAAGGGGTGCTGGCTGAGCTCCCTGGGGAGCAGCAGGCTGCCCTGTGGCCTCTGCCCTAGCATGAGAGGGCGGCAGGCCTGGCCTTCCCACTGCCCCCCGGAATGATGAGTTCATGCGGAATACATTTTCATGTAGCAGCAGCACATAGGTATGTCATCTACCTAGTGACAATCTCACTGCCTTACTGGCTTTGGGAATCCTCATCTGCAGCAAGCAGCATGCAATGCCTCTTGGGGCCTTTTCCCAGGTCTTGTAACTAGCTGAGCTCGCCAGCCTTTGTGTGTTGTGGGTGGTGTTCTCCAGAGCCACCAGCCCGCCGAGAGCACTCTGAATTCCACCTGGTGTTTATTTTTCCCTCCGCAGCTTTGTGAAAATTTCCTGTAATTTTCCTTGATCCGTGTGACAGTTCGTGTCCAGAAGAGCCATTGTCCTCAGGTTTGGCAACTTTACTGTGTCCTTCTTCTTTCATTTTAAAAGGAAAAAAAGGAGCCAACTCAAAAGAGAACTTAGCATTGATCCCCGTGAGAAGGGACTCAAAGTTACCCACATAGGAGTTGCTCTCCCTGCCTCTAATCCTGACTCATGAAGCATCCTCTCTGATCCTATCAGCCAATGTTGAACGAATAAAATGAATGAACCCCATGGAAATTCAGTTTTAAAAACTGGTTTATTATGGAAGATTTCAAACACACACAGAAGCAAACAGAATAGTGGCGTGAGCCTACCTCAATCCATCAGTACAGATCCAAAAGATCTAAAATCAGATGTTCCCATTTTTAAGAAGCATCTCCAGTGAATTTGATGTATCTGGTGGAATCACAGTCTGGCAAATACCCACCCCCATTGATGAAGACTCTCATCCTTCTCCCATCTTTGTTTAACTTCTTGGCCTCGCCTGCTGTTGCACCTCACCTTATACTATGATCCAGCTGCCGAGAAGTTAATTTGGGTCTTTGCGCCACCCATACTCCTTTACCTGGTCTTTGCTACTGTCTGGAACAGGGTCCATTGTGCCCCCTCACCCCCCATCTTCACTTCTTTGACTCCTATTCCTCTTTTGGGTCCTAGTTTAATGTCACTTTCTCTTTGCCACCATCCTTAACCTTGATTTCAGGTCTCTGCTCCCTGCTATCCAGTGCCTCACTGTTACTTGTCATAACAACCGTCAAAATTGCTTTGCTGTAATTCCTGGTCTTGCTCTGCTATAGGACCAAGCCCCCAGGGAGTGGGACTTCATCCACCTTCCTTCCTCCCACAGTCCCAGACCTTGCTCCATGTCTGGCCTGCAGCCAGGATTCAGCAAATCATCACGGAAATGGAAACTGAATTCAGCTGAAAGTTTACTTCAATCACACCAACTAGGGACAATTTTGCTAGCAGAAAACACTGAAATTTTATTTGAGTACAATATGAAAATTTCAAGCTTTAGCATGTATAGGCAAAGCCCAGTCAAAATCTACTTCTGGATGTTTTTTATGATGTGAGTATGCTTCATGTTCATTATTTTTTTCAGCACTTGCTGATAGACATTCAATGTCATTATCAAACCATTAAGAAGGAAGAGGTTTTTACCCACTTACTTAACTACTCTGTTTTATTGAGAAAAGATAGTTTTTCTCCATATTAAGGTTTGGGTCAAGGAATTCCAGCCAAGTTTTAAAAGCAGTCTTTTTTTCATTGTTATTCACTCACAAGACAACACACAAGCTATTCTGCACTGTTCAATAGAGTAGCCACCAACAATATGTGGCTTTTGAGCACTTGAAATGTGGCTATCCAAATGAAATGTGCTATAATGGTAAAAATGCACACTGGATTTTACAGACTTAGTATGAAAAAGTGTGAACTATCTCATTAAATTTATTTATATTAATTTCATGTGGAAATGATAATATTCTGTAACTATTTAGTTAAAAATAAAGTAAAATATTTAAGAATATTAAAAGCAGTCTCATCTCTTTCTCCCTACTTTTTTAATGTGACTACCAGAGGTTTAGCACTACACACATGACTTGTATTATGTCTCTGCTGGACACTGTGATCTGTGTGGCTGCTGAAACTCCACTGCAGTTTCCTCATCTGTAAAGAAGGGGTAACAAAAAGTCTCATCTCTTCCCTTCAGGACCAGGAGGAACGTAAGTACGTTAGTATTTGTGAGACACTTAGAACAAAATCCAGTATAAAAGAAGTACTTTTTAAACTTTTGTGATTAAATGATGCTTGCTTCTTTTTAAACTTTTGTGATTAAATGATGCTTACTTCATTTAGCTTCTGAACTCCTTGCATTAGCCCACGTTCCCTTCAAAACAGAACTTGAAGCAAAGCTCAGGGTCAGTGTTTAATTGTAGGACATGAACCCTACAATAATAATCCCAGGGAAGCAGGACTGGGGCAGTGGGCTAGGCAAGGAAGGAGGGAAGTGACACAGGTGGTGTGATATGGCCACAGCTTCCCTGGAAAACATGTGGCTCTCACTTGATGTGTGAACCATGCAGAGAGGCCAGGGCACTGAAGTGTGGAAGAGGTGTTGGGGGGACAAAGGTGGGCAGTTTGTCTGCCAGTTCCTTCCCATTGTGTTTCACACTGGGTAAAGATTGCCTCTGGTGGTGTTAAGTCCTTTTCACTTTCTTGTTGTGTCACTGGACCTTTGTAGAGAGCCACCAGGAAAGCCAGATGCCAATGGTCCAGTTTCTGGACATGGGTTCTGGAGCTAGGGAGAGCCTTGATATGGCAGGGGCCATGGAAGTCTTCATGAAATCTGATGCTCATCCATGGAATGTTACCAACGATGTCAGCAGACAGCCGCCGCAGGAAGGCTGTACTATGAAGGTCATTGCACATGTTTGGAGCTGGTCCAGCTAGGAATCAGGGCAAGTGACCACAACCAGGGGCAGACAGGGCCAGGTGGAACTGAGAAGGGAATGGGTCAGCCTGTCCCTGCACCTCTTGCCCTGGAAATCCTGCCTCATTTGCCCACCAGACTTCCCTCACGGGTCTTGCAAGCATCTCCACTTGAGCATGTTCAAAACTAACAATACTCTTGGTTTCCATCTCCAAATTTATCCTTTGATCCCGTCCCTCCATGTCCCATCTTCTGCTCCTCTGAAACGTGGGTGGCAAGCTCTAGGGCTCCCTCTTCCTCAGCCCACATGCATCCCTGGGCAGGTGCTGCTATTTCCACCTCCAAATCACATCTCAAAGTCATCCACCTTTCCTCATCTCCACCAGAGGGCCAGTATCTCTCCCATGGCTATTACAATAGATTCTAAGTCGGTCTTCCTATTTCCTCTCTGTCCTTTTTTCTGATACTTTTTCCACACAGTAATCTTTTGCAGCATAAATCAAGTTTAGTCTCTTGCTGATTTAAAACCTTGCAGTGGCTTTTAGAATAAAACCCAAAGTCCTTATCGTGATCTCCATACCAGGCTCTCCATATCTTGTTCCTTCCTGTACATCTCTCCGGCTCATCCTGAGACCCCCCACTCCCTGCTCTCCAGCCACATTCTTCTTTAATCCATAAAACATGCTTATTGTCTAGGACAGAAATCGACAGGATATTGCCTGCTTCTGTTTTGTAAATAAAGTCTTATTGGAACACAATCACGGCAGGATTTATGCACCCTGGAGTCTAGTATTGATTACCTAGCCCTTTTTTAAGAAAGTCTGCTGACCTGTTTTGGGGCCTTTGACTTTGCCTCTGGCTCTTTGCCCAGCTTGTAGAGCAGCTGGTTTCTTGACTCACAGTTTGTTTCCTCCTCAAATAGAGCTTCCTTGACACCATAGTATAAAGGAAGCCTCTTCCCACCCCAACACACCCTTATTTCTTATTATATCACCCTGCTTCTCATCTTTCTAGAACTTTCTCAATGTAAAGTACACCTTTATTTATTACTCTGTTTACTGTCATTTTTTTCTCCCTCACAACTCCAAGTTCCATGAGGATGAGGATCATGGCTATTTTTTTTTTCAGTAGTATATTCCCAGCACCTCTCAGTGCCTTCTTTAATAAACTACTGGAACTTCTGCACCCACTTAAGCCCTGACCCTTTTGCAGTGACTCCCACCCCTTGACCACGTTCTTGGTTTGAACACTTACCCAGCAGTTCTGCATCTGCTGAGTAGCTGGGGGTACATGATGCTTCCAGAGAAGAGTGGAGTGTGGGCTGAGCCTGGGTTGGCTCTCCTAATAATACTCAGTCAACAGGGAGTTGTGGCACCACCTCACTGTGTGTTTGATTTTTGTTTTTAACAGTTCTACAGTTCATTCACTATCCCACACACCCCATAAAATAAAAAGTGAATACAGGGCAGTACATTCACCTTTTCATTCAAATGGTCCTGGGGTTACTTTAGGGAGCATCAGATGATTAGGAAGCATTTGCAATTGCCTCCTCCGGCCACCAGGGGGATATGCCCCCTGAAGGGTCCTGACTCCTCCCTAACTTCCCAGAACACTGGTTGGCCTGCTGGGAAAGCAAATGGGTAGCAAAGGGATCATGAGGAAAGAGGAAGAGCTCCTGGTGTCCCTCCTTGGGGACCAATCTGCACACAGGCAGAAAGGAACCCATGGACATGCAAACACATCAGACGGAGACACACAAAACCAAATCAAGCACTCCTGCCTTCTCATGTACTCAGGCAGCCACCGTTGGAGGGGCAGAGCAGGAAGTGGCTTAGAGAGCCACCTGCTCTGCTTTACAGATGGGAAAATGAAGATCTAATGGAGGGAACTGTGTGGTTAAAAGTAGAACTGGCTGGCACTCAGGTCTCCCCATCCTTCCCTAATGTCCTAGGTTGTCCTAAGCTTCTTGGGTGTCCTTCTGGGCATTATCTAGATGGCTGGGCACAGGGTGGATTTAGAAAACTTGGAGGGAGTGCTGGACCTAACCTTAGATGGGCACACAATAGCTGCAAGACTAGGTTTTAGCCCCATACTCTGCCCTGTGGCTTCACTGCCATAAATCAGGATGAGTCCCTGCATTTTTGGGAAATTCGCAGGATCCCTGACCTTGCCTGTCAAGTCCAGACACACAGCAGATAGGTAGCATTGGTCAGCATAGGATTTTGATCAGCCAACTTGACTGAGGAGAGGACAGAGACACCACATTATACATCCATGGGATATAACAGCTTCCATGATAATTACAAATATGGTCCTTGAAGGGATAATCAATGACCAATGAGCCTTTCCCATTCCCTCAATCCTGACCTCTCCTAACACTGATGCAGCTTCATTTAGTAAAGGAAAGGGAAGAACAAGCGTTTACTTCCCACCGTACAACGCTCCATGCTTAGGGGCTGTCACAATGATGGCCACCTCTCCCATGGCTTCTGAAGAATCAGTGTTTATTCTCTAACCTCTTCCATTCTGGGATACAGGTTTCAGTATTCCCTGCTCTTGTCTCATTATGTCCTTAATAAAGGCATTCCACCTTCTCATTTGTAAATGTCCAGTGGAACAATGCTGTGGTTTCTGTGAAATTTTTACTTCTCTAGAAGGTATAAACAAATGTGCCTACGTAAAATGTTATTATTACCTGATGGACGCTGGCTGGCTGGCCCAGTGGTTTGAAGTGCATTGATGGAGGTCAAGGTCATGGGTTTGGGTCTCCTGCATGTGGATTATTTCTCTCTCTTTCTTGGGCAGCTACAGGTGCAATAGGCCAAGCAGCCATCTGGGGTCAGGGCAAGAGGGGCCGTGAACATCCTTTAGCTCTTCTGGGTGAATAGTTTGAATAAATAGTCATGGTAGTGGGTCATTAATATCCTCTATGAGATCAAAGAAATGTCCTTGTCTTTGTGTGGGGCATTCTTTCAGAGTTCCTTGAGACCTCAGAGCATCCTGCTTTGCTTAGATCCAGTTGTTCACCTGTGCTCTGAGGAATTCTGGGAGGTCAACAGACACTCTGCTGGGGGAAAGGGGTTTCTGTGGGTGGGGTCTCTGTAGAGGATGATCTCCTTTTAGCTATTTGTGCATTGGGTTTTTTTTTATATAAGATTACATTTGAATTAAAATTTCTGAAGCTAAAAATCAGTTTGTAAAATGACACATTAGAGACAAAGTAATAATTCCCAGGCTGTATCCAAGTAAATCTATATGGGTCATCTTGTCTCATAACCCTCCTTACATCAATTTGAGTAGGTGAGGCTAACCGCGTATCATGGATGAGGAGACCAAGGCTTAGAGAAAGGTAGGAATTGGCTCCAAGAGCTAAGAAAGGAAAAATCCAGGTCTGAAACCTAGGTCTGCTGCCTTCCTCCAGCTGGGCACCTCAAAACCTGCAGAATGAACTAAAGAGTTGTACAAATAACATGGGATTTTGAGCTGGAGATCTGGGTTTGAGTTGGGCGTCTAGCTTTTCCTAGAGTGATCACTGGATCACTGACTAGGCAGGTTAGGGCACCTGAGACCCATTCCCTCCCCCACTAAATGGGTCTGCAAATGATACCCATGAGAGGGTGCATGTACTGTATCAAATCTTAGCAGGGCTATTAGTGTGGCATTCAGGAGAGAGCTCAGACTGCCTCCTCAGTACCCCTCGCCCCTCTGTTAGGCTGAGTTGGCATTGCAGCCAGAAGACTCCCTGACCCTTGATTGCATGGTGTTGGGGTGCTGAACTGCACAGGTGGAGTCTCCTTGGGGGGCCCCTGGAGTCCTTCTTTGTTCTCAGTCTGGGGCTGTGGAGGCCCTAGGCTAAGGATCAAAGTGTGTGCTCTGCTCTCTCCAGGGCGCACAGCCCTTCACCCGACAGCCCTCTTTAATTAGTTCGGAGCCTTAGAGCAATACCTTTTTTGGGTTCTTATCAGTGCTTCCTGATAAAGTAATTAATGGGTTTCTCTTCTCCACTGAGCATCCTCCTACCCCAGAGGGCTGTGCTCAGAAAGAAGGTGCTAATTAGTTCCTGGGTGATTATCTGGTTAAAGCAACTGAGCCAAGTCTCTGCAAATCTTTATGGAGCCCTCATCATCCCCTGAGTGAGGCTCCAGATCTCTGTGTATTCCTTTTGCTTGATTCCTGCTCTGCTCACAGAGTTCATCCCCTTCCGCAGACACCCTCTCTTTTACCATCAGCACCTGCAGGTGGTGTTCTGAGACTGGGGGCTCTGCCTTGAGCTCTCTCTCTTTTTAAAATCATTTAAATTGGTGTGTAATATATAATAGTGGGCTTCATTGTTATATATTCTCACATGCACGTAACTAATTTGGTCAATTTTATTCCCAGTACTTCCCCTCCTTTCTCCTGGCCCCCTTCCTCTACTCTATTTGGTCACCCTTCTAGTTTCATGAGATCATCCCCTTCCCACACCCCCATTTTTTTCTCTAGCTTCCACATGAGAGAAAACATATGACCATTACGTACATAGATCATTTTTGCTTTGTTCCTTTATCCATTGACAGACACCTAGGCTGGTTCCATAATTTGGCTATGAATTGTGCCACTATAAACATGAGTATGTGTGTATTGCTAAAATATGCTGACTTCAGTTCTTTAGGATAAATACTAAGGAATGGTACAGCAGGGTCATATGTGATTGGATGTGATTCCATTGCTCTCAACACAGAGAAAAAATGTGAGAAAGTCATCAAAGTTGGGCAAACCACCCACTTGCCATCCCTGAGTGTAGACCAACTCTCCAATGTATTTTAGCTAAAGAAATTAAAATCTAGAGTGAAAGCATCACTTATCCAAGGTCACACAGCTCCATTGGTGGCAGGACTCAGTCTAAAGCCAGTTCTCTGGCCCCAACTGAGGTTCTCTCCACACCACTCCTCCACCCTTGCTCTTTTCCAAGGAAGTCTTGGAAGGGCCAGGCTTGCTCTGCAGTGCTTGTGCTGAGGAACCTCCATATTGATTTCCATAGTGGTCGTACTAATTTACAATCTCACTAACAGTGTACATGTGTTCCCTCTTCCCATATCCTCTCCAGCATTATTATTATTTGTATTCTTGATGATTACTATTCTAACTGGAGTGAGATGAAATCCCAGTATAGTTTTGATCTGCATTTTTCTAAGTGCTAAAGATGTTGAACATCTTTCATATATTGGTTGGCCATTTGTATTTCTTCTTTTGAGAAGTGTCTGATTAGTTCATTTGCCCATTTATGGGTTGGGACTTTATTTGGGGGGGTGTTTTTTAAGTACTTTATATATCCTGGATAATAACCCTCTACAGGAAGAGTAAGAGACAAAGATTTACTTCCAGGGCTGAGGCTATGGCTCAGCAGTAGCGCACTTGCCTGGAATGTGTGAAGCACTGGGTTCGATCCTCAGCACCACATATAAGTAAATTAAAAAAAAAAAAATGAATAAAGGTCCATTGACAACTAAAAAAATATTAAAAAAAAAGATTCACTTCCAATCTGTAGGTTCTCTCTTCACACTTCAAATTTTTCCTTTGCAGTTCAGAAACTTTTTTTTAAGAGAGAGAGAGAGAGAAAGAGAGAGAGAGAGAGAGAGAATGAGAATTTTAATATTTATTTATTTATTTTTTTTTAGCTTTTGGCAGACACAACATTTTTGTTTGTATGTGGTGCTGAGGATCGAACCCGGACCGCACGCTTGCCAGGCGAGTGCGCTACCGCTTGAGCCACATCCCCAGCCCCAGAAACTTTTTAATTATGCCATCCTGTTTGCTAATTCCTGGTCTTTTTTTTCCTGAGCTTTAAGGGTCTCATTGAGAAAGGCGTTGTTATGTCTGGATGTTGGAGTGTTGATCCTACATTTTCTTCTAGGAGTTGCACAGTTTCTTATCTAATTTCTGGGTCTTTGATTTATTTTGAGTTGACTTTTGTGCCGGGTGAGAGATAGGGATCTAGTTTCATTCTTTTCATATGGATAACCAATTTTTCCAGCACCATTTGTTAAAAATGCTGCTTTTCTCCTGTGTATGTTTTTTGGGCCTTTGTTAAGGATCTTGAGTCAATCATCCCCTGGCTCTCAGGAAGCTCCCGGAAGCACAAGCACTGCAGAGCAAGCCTGGCCCTTCCAAGTCTTCCTTGGAAAAGAGCAAGGGTGGAGGAGTGGTGTGGAGAGAACCTCAGTTGGGGCCAGAGAACTGGCTTTAGACTGAGTCCTGCCACCAATGGAGCTGTGTGACCTTGGATAAGTGATGCTTTCACTCTAGATTTTAATTTCTTTAGCTAAAATAAATTGGAGAGTTGGTCTACACTCAGGGATGGCAAGTGGGTGGTTTGCCCAACTTTGATGACTTTCTCACATTTTTTCTCTGTGTTGAGAGCAATGGAATCACATCCAATCTCAGTGGCAAGATGAAAAGGTTGATGATGATGACTGTCAGGGTTGATATAGATGCAATGTGTCCGACCAGCAGCCCTGTTGGTATTTGGTCAGGAGAATTCCTACTGTGTTTAACTGTGCTATGCCTTTTATGATGCTCAGGGTCTTTAGACAACATTCACTGAACAGCAGGCAAATAGAGTAGTACCCCCTTATCTGAAGGAGATGTGATCCAAGACCCCCATTGATGCTTGAAACTGAAAACAGTATTAAACCCTATGATAGCATGTGTTTTCTTATGTGTACACACCTATAATAAAGTTTAGATTTATAAACAGGTGCAGTGAGAGATTAACAACAATCACTATAAATAAAAAGAAGAATTATAACAATATACTGTGATGAAATCGCCAGTATTACTACTCTTGTGCTTTGGGGATATTATTAAGCAAAATGAGGGTTAACTGAACAAAAGCACTGTGATATTGCAGCAGTAGATCTGGCTACTAAGTCACTAATTGGTGGGTAGCATATACAGGGTGGGTTGCTGGACAAAGGAATGATTCTTTTATTGGGGGATAAATCAGAGAAGACAGCATAAGATTTTATCATACTATCCAGGATGGTGTATAATGTAAACTTGTGAATTGTTTATTTCTGAAATTTTCGCATAATATTTTCAGAGTGTGGTTGACCTTGGGTAACTGAAACCTCAGAAAGCAAAATTACAGATAAGAGGGGTCTACAGTGCACATTTCTAAATATCCTACGGGAGGTGCTGTGCCACCTCTGGTTGAGAACCACAGGTAGGCAGATGGTGGTAAGAGTCAGGAGTTTTGGGGCTGCAAGTGACAAAGATTATACTTAGTTTCATTAAAATGTAATATATTTATATTTATGTCATGGAGAAGCCAAGGAGAAACTTGGGCTGCTTTCCTCCATCCAAGAAAGACAACATGTCTCCCCTTCAGCGGAATCCATAGCAGAGTTGATTTTTCTACATGCTCTGCCTCTCTAAACTCTTTTTCTTTCAGGAGAAATAACAAGAAAAAGGAGCATCAGTGTCTTTCTAAAGGCCTCTGGAAGTGTGTGGAACACAGAAAGTCCCCTTCCTTACCCCTGACAGCTAGACTATTAGCAGGGATTTATGTACAATCAATTGTGGGTGCCTGTGTGGGACTTAGAACCTGAAGAGGCCATACAAGGGGTGCATCAGGAATTGTTTCATGGCAGCAGTGTTGAAGCTGACAGATTGGAGGGATGAGTGGTAAGGGCCTGGGGTGAAAGGGTGGTACCCAGCAGTGGTGGGTCTAATGGCAGTGGTGGCTGGTGCAGTATCTCATACCTACTTCCTGTGATGGAGACTTAAATGGCTATTGCCAGCCCCAGTTTCTGGCATGTGCCTTGTTGATCATCCTTCCTGTTGACCCTGTGAGTGACCCAGTACCTTTCTAATAAATTATTTTCCTGATTAAGTAAACCAGTTTAGTTTTTGTTACTTGCAATAAAAACCTTCACCAACACAGCTGGAACTGGGTGTTGGGGAAGGATGGAAACCCAGACAGCAAGTAGAGTGCTCTGAAGTCTCAGGGGGCTTGTGAGAGGCAGATGGTATTGGAAACCAGCAGGGCCTAAAGACCATCAGGGAAATTTTCCTTACTAAACTAGTGACTCTGTTGGAGATGGAATTCCTTCCCACATGATTCAATCTCTGGTATATTTAAGGCTTGTTTTTTTGAGGCAAGTTGCTGGCATCCTTTCTATGATCTACCTCTTTGCTAAGCTTCCCTCCCAACAGCAGATGGGATGAGTCCACACTGCACTCACCACCCATGATGCCCCTTTTTTTTACTCCACAGGATTAAATGGGCAGACTGTGCACGTGTCATTGCCAATTGTAGAAAACAATTTAAAGCAAGTGCTTGAACTTAAAAAACAACCACACAGGTGTCTGGGTCTTTCCCTCCTCCCCAAGCAATACTCAAAGAAGGGCTGGGGTTGTGGCTGTGGAATCTGTGGGTGGGGAGAGTCCTCCCCGCCAGGGAGTTGATTGTAATACCCTCCCCCTTTTCCTCCAGCAGGAAATGGCAAAAGTAAAAACCCTACATGGGGGCCAGAGTCTAGAAGAAATGCCTGTAGGATCCATAAGAGCTGCAAGAAAGAAGAGATGGGGATGTGAAATTGGTTGTTTTTCCTTTAGGATCCGGGACCACCGTTATTTCTCCTGATCTGCTGAATAAGTGATCTGATTCTATAGGGAATTCCTGAACCAGGCCAGAAAGTCAGGAAAAGCGAAGCCTCACCCTGGACAGAGCCCAAGTTAATATTCTTTCCTTAAAACCAAAGAGATAGACAGCCCATTGGCCCTGTCTCTGAAGAGCGCCACCACAGGAGAGGCAGGTCCATGCATGCGCACCCGCACATTCACGTGGACACGCGCTTACACAGACACCCACCAGCTCCTAGCACCTGTCTTAGTCCACAGTGATTCCCAGTCACCTCTGACCCATCTTTCCAGAAATAGGACTTCTCTAGTCATTGCTCCGAGACTAGGGTTCCACATTCTCAAGACCTTGGAAAGAGGGAGCATGAGCGCCTGCCGTAAACCAGCATTCTTAAACTCACCCACTCGTAAACCCTGGGCAGGTTTTAAATTTTTTTCCCCCCCCTCTCTCCTCCAAAACAAAATTACAAACTCAAGAGCTATTGACTGCCTTACAAGTCTGGGAAAACACAGCCCTGTCAGTGCTCCCTTTATTGTCACCTTTAGTGACAATAACTAATAATTCAAATATTAATTCTAATAGCAAATAGGAAACATTTACACTATACTTATTGCTGTTCTATATACTTTTTAACATAGTAACTTTTTAATCCTCTTAACAGTCTTATGAAACAAGTCATCATCCCATTGCAGGAATGGGAAAACTGAATCACAAAGGAGTGGGGAGGTGTTCAAGGTCACATGGTTAGTGCTAAGCAGAGTCTGGCTTCAAAGGTTGGGCTGTTACCATGAGCAGGATACTTCACTCAGGGCACTGAGAGGTTTATAGCACCCCCACCCCTGCTCCACATAGGTATTTCAAAATAAGACCAGGACTGAATCATAAATGAACATAAGAAAATACTACAGGATTCTGGTCATTTTCCTGATGACTACATTAAGGCTTAAACAAACCAAAACAATGTTTTCAAACATAGTTTCTCTAGTTTCACCCCTGCTGGGCTTGTCCAAAGCACAGGTTACTCAGCTTAGAGATCCAAGTATTGCTTTCTCCTCCCTCTACCTGAAAGTTCAAGGTCAGTGGAACCTGGTATTTGTTGACGCTCTTTGGGAGGCAAGAAAGGTGTTTCTTGGCTGGAAATGGGAGTGACTCTGGTCATAAATAGTAGGAGGACAGCTGCAAAGTGTGGGCCTGTGATCTTTCTTCAGTCCCATGAGACAACCTGGTGTCAATTGAAGAGTCTCTTGGGAAATGAAGGAGGCTGTCCTATACCTGTGTATAGGTGTGTATGCGTGTATGAGAGTGCATATTGTTGGAGGTGAGGGCCCCTTCCTGGTTTCCTTGGCACACTGACTTTTCTAGTCACTGAGACCATTCCTGGCCTCCCTTTCACACTTGGGACTTAGGCTCAAAGTGTTTCACCTTGGGTCCATGGTCAAGCTAAATGCATGCTGGGATAGTTGGGGTGCTGTGTCTGTATCCCTCCACCAGGTTGGTTCAAGGGCTATCAGGAGGTGAAGAGCCAGGGCAAACCTCAAGGTTGTGACACTTTCAGGAAGCAAGTGGATTCTGCAGATGAGCAGGCCAACTTAGCTTTGTTCTAGAGGATTCAGTGGCTCACTGGTCTCATCTATCTAGCGAGAGTGGCACCTTCTTTGTCAGAGGCAGGGGTCATTGTGGCCCTATGTGGCCAGAACCTTAGTTATGAAGTTGTGAGACAGCGCTTCTTCACGGCTGAGAGGTGCTAATTGGTTCACATGCTGTTTCCCAAGATGTGATCTGGGAAGGGCCAGCTCCTCCACGTAGTGCATTCCTGAGGCTTCCCCAGGCTACCCCAGGATCCTGGGTAGGATACTGGTGAAGGGAAATGAAGAAGAGAAAAGTGGTGGAAAGTGTGAGCAAGAACTGGAAATTGTAAATTCATCTGCCCAAAATTACTTGAGCTGAGGACAGCAGACAACGTTGGTGAATGACTGTACTAGGGATTTTTCTTCCCACCCATTTTTGCACAAGTGTATTTGTGCTGATCAGATTTAGAACAAGTACTTGTGCTTCCATATTCCCAGGATGAAGATACAGTTACTGCCAGCCAGGATCCTCACGAGTCTCCAAATACTTATGACCAGTAGCATTGGCCTTCCTGTGTGTTCTGAGCCTTCTTCCTCTAGAGGGGCCAACAAGGGGTTAAAAGGAAGGCTGGGGGGGGAAGGGTATGTGGTGGGGGTTGGGGGGGCTTACCTAGTGAATAGGGTGTGAGGCACATTTTACCTGGCAAGCTGGAACCTTCCCAAGAATAAGCAATCTGCCCGTGCACTGACCAGGCCTGCTCTCTGGGAGAAGAGGGCTGAGGTGCACACATGTCTATTAATAGCCTCCATGTATATCACAGGACCCTTTTCCCCTGAGCAGTTTCCATTGGGGTTTGGGTTTTGGTTCTCATGAGTTATTTTCTACCCTCTGGCCTCCCCCTCTGCAGTGGGTCATCTGGGGAAGCTGAGCAAGGGGCCTGACTGGTGGCATGTGAGCCTTGGGAGAGGAGAGATGGGCCACGGGGCGGGTGGGTTCTTCCACAGAAGCCTCCACTTTTGCTATGTGGGGCCTCGAGGGTTAGGGCCGCAGAGAGCTGGGGTTGATTGGAACAAACTAGGCATCTAGGGAACATCTAAGTGGGACATGTGGGAGGCGCTTCGAGTGCTTCAAGACCCGGGGCTCATCCCAAGGGAAGGGACAAGTGTGTTCCCTCTGTGCGTTAGGAAGGCTCTCTCAGAAGCTGTAGCCTAGAACTACTCAAATAGACTGCTAAGGCTATAAATGCAGGCTCTGCTCTGCCTACTGTTTTAACCTTCTTCTTGCTGGGACCCCAGGTTGGCCATCTTGACAAGAGACTCCATTGCGCTGGTTCACTCACAGCATTGTACCTGAATGCCTGACCAACTCGGGTCAATTTTGTTAAGAAAGAGACAGCATCCTGTGGCTTAATAGCTGGCGTCATTGGATGGAAGTGGTGATATTCATCAAGCCTGTTCCTTATTACCTGTCAGGGATAATGGCAGAGAAATACATTTATCAAGTGTTTTCTTGCTTTGGAATAAAGAAGAATGCAGCTGGCTGCAGGACATCCAGGGATAAGTCCTTCGGGAGTTAGGAAAGAGGCATGGCATCTGGGAGAAAAGTCAGTCCCAGACCTGCAAATTTGGGAGTGATTGAAACCCTGTGAGTTGAAGGTGGACGTGGTGCAGTGGGTGAGATCTTTGAGAAACTAAGCATTAGCAGAGAATGTGACCAAGGGTTAAATCCTGGAGCATGACGCTGGGGTATATCATATTGAGGAATGAAGGAAAGAGGGAAATCATGCGTTAAGTCAAGTTGGTATCTCTGAAGCTAGCCCAGAGCCTAGAATATGCTCAATAAATGTTAATAGAAGGAAGAAAGGAAATGAGGGAGACAGGAAGGGAGGGGACAAAAGCCATTAGAATAGGAAGGAAAGGAATATCAACAATCCACTCTGGTCATTCACTTTAAATATGTCACCACACTTAATTGTCCCCACAACTCAGTAAAATGGAGATAATTACTTTCATATTGCAGATGAGGGCCCAGCAGTTAAGAGACAGGTGCCCAGCGGTACACAGATGGTAAGTGGTAGATATCAGATTTGATCCCAGCCAGTCGAACCCCCTTGTTCCCTATAGGAGAAAAAAACAGGTCATCTCTTAGAGTGAAAGGGTAGAGAGAATTGGTAGCTTCAAGGGAAAGGGAAGGCCAGTCAAAGTTTGACCTCTGAGTTTCTTTTTAAAAAGTGGATAGAACCTCAAGAAAGGAAGTAATAAAGGTTTTGGGTTGGGGGGGGGGCAGAGGGTGACATTTAAGAGGATGGATTGCTCAGTCCTCCTGTATGGCATCTCTAATTTAATCCTACATTTAAAATATTTATTCAGTGCCTACCCTTTGGCAAGGAAAGGCAGGGAATGGCATTCAGGCAGGGGAGTCATGTGGAAAAAGATCTGCAGTCCTAAAATGCTTGAACCGTGTATCATGCATTTTAAGATGGTGCTTGGCAGGGAGCAGCAGTAAACTCTAAGCGCGTGGCTTCAGCAAGTAAGGGGTTCATCTTTCTCATATAATGGGAGGGATGGTGTGGCAGTTTAAAGAGGCCACTGAGGCCCCAACTTCCTGTCTCCTCTTGCTCTGCCATCCTTAAATCAGGGCACCTATCCTCTTCATTGTGAGATGGGCTACTGCACCTCCAGATATTGTGTCACTGAGAAGGGGGAAATGACGGGCAAAGCTTTGCTCATTTATTTTGATGGTAAATCTTTCTTCAGGGCTTTTGCTTAACTTGAACCAGATAGAATGGAATCTCTTGGCAAGAGAAGGCAAGAATTTGAGTATTTTCTCTCTTTACTCTCTGTAGTAGAAGGCAAGAGAGAAGAGGATGGGAAGGGTTCTGATCAAGCTAAAGTATGGAATCTGCCATAGTGTGTTGAATCTGGTCTGTTAGTCTGAAGGTATGAGAAGTTACTGGAGATGTGGGCAGTGTAGGGGAACTGAACTTGAGAGCCCCTGGGCTCCAGATTGGCTCAAACTGATTCTAAGGGACCAGGTGATGGTGGCTATGGGAAACTGTCAGTTCTTTCACTGTAGCCCTGGGTTTGGCTATTGGCAAAAAGGATGAGTCTTTCTCTCCAGAAGTCTCGGGAGAGTTTTACGGGTAAACACATTTTCTTGCTTTCTTATCATATCCTTTCTTTCATCCATCCATCCATCCCATCTTCCATCTATCCATCCACCTATTCATCTGTCCTTCCACTCACTCATTAAGCATCTATAATCTATGTTCCAGATACACTAACTTTTTTTCCCCTTTCTCTTTCTTTCCCTAGACTGGCCCAAGACCTTTTCCAAACGTGGGAGCCTAAGGATGAAGAGTTATCTAAAACAGTTGCTATTTCAGTCCAGAACTTGAAGTTAAAAATGTTCGAATGGAAAAAAAAAAAGTTTAAAAATATAGATGTGTATTTTTCTAAAACCCCATTAAGCTGTCAAGGGCCCTCACTGTGTGTTTCCTTTCCCATCGTTGCTAATCGGCAAGGTATGTGTGTGCCCTAAACAGAAGGGTAGCCAGCTTCCTTCCTGCTCCTGCTCCTGCTCCTCTTTTTCTCCACCCTGACCGCTTCTGCTGCTGCTGGTGTTTGAGCTGTTCCCCCGCCTTGGGGACTCAGGAGCTGGGCCTCCACTACCTGGGGATACTGCTAGATGGAACAGCAGCCCAGCTCCTCCACAAAGGCTAGGATGCCCACAGCACTCTGCAGTGGTACATTTAGACTGCCTGGGCCCCACTTATTGGATGTATAACTTAGAGTGCTTGATTCCTCTGGTGTAGAATGGGAATTGGCAACATTCCCTGCCTCTCCGTGTTGCTGTGAGATGAAATGAACAGAATGTGTACAGCATTGGAGCAGCACCAGGATTCATGTTGGTCGTTATTATTGCCATTATTATTGCTACTGGAACTAGCACCACTATTGTCTCGCTGCTGTCCATTCTTTAGAAAGTCTTAGCATAGAAAAAGTAGAAGATGGATGTTGAGATCTCCTTATCCAAGCACCTAATTTTAAAATAAAAGAGACATTCCTGAAGCTGTCCAGTTAGGTATCATGGCAGAGCCACACATGGCTCCAACACCCTGGCCACGGGAACACTGCTTGGGGCACCCCTTGTCCTCCTTTCTTATCCCACTGAATGCCTGCAACAAGGTATTTAATATTTA
Organism: Marmota flaviventris; assembly: GCF_047511675.1. Lineage (NCBI taxonomy): Eukaryota > Metazoa > Chordata > Mammalia > Rodentia > Sciuridae > Marmota > Marmota flaviventris. The sequence continues at coordinate 23,252,030 of NC_092511.1, read as the reverse complement.
CATTGCTTCTAATGCTGTCCCACCATGTGACTTATTCTGCCTTGCTGATGTCCAGAGGACATATAATGCACACATAACTTGCTCTGTCCCTTGCCCATCACAGCAGCCAAAACAGATAGAGGCCTGGAGAAGAGCTATTTACAAGAGACATCCCAATGGTGAGGACGATGTGGGGCAGTTAGAGGCATGGGACTGGGTTCTTGACTTAGATTCAAGGCAATGTCATGGGATCCTTGTTCTTCAACTTCGCTTTTAGCTAATGTGACATTGTTTGAAAGTAAGCATTTACAAAAGGAGATTTGGGGATAAGTTAGAATACAGAGAGCACTTTTTAGCCCTGGAGTCACATGATTCTGATATTTATACAGAAAACACAGTATCATTTCCACCCATTAGATAAGAAGCAGGGGAATCCAGGTTCCAGGGATGCTCTGGGTATTCTTGCATACCAAGCTAGGGGGATTTAAGAAGAACCCTTCAAGAAGGAGGTGCAGACATTCCCCAAACATTTCAGTAGCCCATTGGCCTTATTTCTGGTATCTTCACCACATCAGCTGTTTAGAAACCACGTTGACTAACTGTCAGGTGCCTGGTGGGCTGTGTGTGCTAGGAAGGACTCCAAAATGGGTACATCAAGATCCTAGCTTTTAAAAAGCTTTCAATTTAGTTGGGGAGATAAGCTGTTAGCAGCTTTAATGACAGTTCAGGACGTCCCAACATAGCACAGGGCGAGGACCAAATAAATTATAGCCCCAGGCTGCTGTGACAAGGCCCTTGTGCAGAGAGTCAGGAGGAGAGAGCTCTGCTCCTAGGAATCCCAGCGTCGTGCTCTGTGACCTGGGTCATCCTTGACCTTTCTAAACCTTGATGTTCAAATCTGTGGAGGGATGTTCACTTTTCTGGGCTCCTACAATCCTCAGTCTGTAAATAAGGGATGCTCATCCCACAGACTTGCTTCAGCTCTCTTGTTCTGTGTTTCTGAACAACAGCCTCTCAAGTTCAGGCCTAGAACTAGGCAGGAGGCATCTAGCATGGCCATTCATGTTGCCTCCCTCTTCCCATATCTGATGCATTCACACTGGGGGCAGAGAAGAGAAAGGAATGCTGGGAACGGACAAGGGATGCTTGAGACAGGGCTGTCTGCTGGGCGAGAGCACAGCTTAAGTCCCTTGTTCACTCTGTAAGATGCACAGAGTCTGAAAACAAAAGCACTTTTATTTTGGGGAAAGCATCTTCTGAACTTGAAAGCCTCTAATACCTTTTCTCATTAATTTTATATGAAACAAGTGTTCAGACAAATTCTAGCACTTTCCTATGGGTCATTCGCTTAAGGAGAGCTTGTGTACAGCAGTGGTGTTGATTTTTGGCACTGCCTCCCTGGGCACTGATCTTCTGAAATGCCTGAACCACACCCTCACCAATACCCATGTGCTTATGACCCCACAAAACCAACCTATTTTCTGCACATGGGCATTTACTAGCCCACTTGACGGGAAGTCTGGAAGCAGATGGTGGTCCTGATTGTTTAGTGGCCCAGGGATTTTGGTGGGGCCTGGGCTCTTCCTGTCCTTCCTGTTTGCCCTCCTCATGATGACAATATGGTGGTCACAGTTGCAAGCAGCAAATCCTTACATGAGAGATCAAAAGCAAAAGTGGGAAGGAACCTAAGCTCATTTCTCTTCACATCTCTCATTGGTCAATGAAGGTCTTTCCCAAGCAGGATTCCTTTATGTTTCATTGGCCAGAACTCAGGTGCCAACTGCAGATCAATCATTGGCAAAAAGCAATTGCTTTGTTAACATAGAACTCTCAAACCCAATGGAGGTATTATCATTCTGGAGTGGGTGTGAAAATTGGTTCTTAGAGGGCCAGAATACCTTACTCTTTTAATATAAAATGTAGATATACACAGCATATCTGCAGTATTACGTTTTCACGGGAGGAGACAATGTAAAAAGGATGTATAAAAGGCTCCCTAAGGGGAAAGACTGGCTTAGACCAATCATGATTCATTGCTGGCTCCTCAGTACATTTCTTTTGACCAGGAAGTCTGGGGAATGATGGTTAAATAGTCAACAATGTCTGCCATATCCTCCCTAGAAAGAAACACGCTCTTTTGGTGAAACTCAGTGGTATGTGTGTAGGTGAGAGACTTCAAGAACATGCTCTGTTAAAAGGTGGAATCACTGACCTGCTATCAAAGATGGGCTGGGCTGGCGAACAGCATGGTTGAATTGAGCTTGAACATTGAGGGCAAGAGCTAAATTCCTGGGCATAAAAATGGAAATTAACAAGGGACCTGGGAGAAATAACAGAGACATTTAAGGGAAGTTTTTATGAAGTTTGGCTGTGTGGTGAATGACTGTGTTAAATGACTCACAATATATATTTTTTCCCTTTCTGTGTGAGGATCCAGCAAGCTGCCATCTGTGGTTCTAGGTTGTTACACTACTCGGGAGAGTCCAGACCTTTGTGCTCAGTGGAAAAGTTGAGGGACCAATTTTCCTGAGCAGATGGCCAACTCCTCCCAATGCAAGGAATTCAGGGTCAAAAAGGGGTGGCTTGCTTTGGATCACTCTCAGGTTCATCTCAATGCCCCCTCCTTTTCCTCTGATGGAAGGACCACTGTCCTTCTAATTCCTATCTTTGCTTTGAGTCAACTGATATTCTCACCTCAGGAGAAGCTCTGGTTTTGCTAAGTATTCTTTGTTGGTGGAGGTGAGCTGAGGAGGGTGAACCAGTGCCCTGGAGTCGCTGCGAAGCTTCCCACAGTTCTGCATCCACCACCATGTTCACACTCTCCATGTTGGCTACACCAGAGACTTGTCACTAGGCCCGAAGTGTTGCCTAGATGTTTGCTTTGATGGCCTCTCTGGGGTCTAGGAGGTAGGGACAGGGCCATCGTCACACACATTGTAGGAACCTCATTTCTGAAGGAGGACAATGAGATGACGTTCCAGTAACCTGGAAAATAAGTTGGTGCTGCTCATTAGGTAGGACTTTCAGTCTCCTCTCCCCTTGACTGGATCTCTGTAGCCCACACTAATAACTCTTCCTCTACCTTCACTAAAAACCCAAGTAGGCATCTCCTAGGAATTGGTATATAGGTGACGCTTACTCCTTCTTTATGTCTTTCTGTAGACCAGTGGTTCCCAGACCTGGTTGTACTTTTAAATCACTTGGGGAGCTATTAAGTCAACATGGCTGCCCAGCACAGATCAATTCAATCAGGATCACTGGGGGTGGGGCCCAGGCTTTAGGACTGTTTAAAACTCCCAGGTGACTGTGATGTGCCACCAACACTGAGAAGCTGTGTGTGGTGTGGGTGTGTGTCCATGCATGTATGTATTTTTTTTTATAGTGAGTACACACTTTATTTTAAAATCTTCAAAGAAAATAAAGCAATTCTCATTGTGGATAAAAAATAACCCTATCTCTGCTCAATTCTTTTAAAAAGGAGTTAGTTCTTTTACTTTTTTAAAATATTTTTTAAATTTTCATTTAAAAAATGATTACATGTCATGAGAAAGTTCATATATTCAGTGTTGAGTATAATGGAAAATCAAGAAAGAAATTAAAACAAAGTGAGTCAAATTATAATTTTAAATATAATTTATATTTCTTTCATTTAAATGAGGTAACGGTATTTTCCATGGCATCTTTACAAGGAGAAAAATATGGAAAAGAAATTTGAAATGAGCAAGAGGTCAACTGAACATATATAGTTTCTGGTGAGCACCAACATATATCCTGGCCACGTGCTGATCTTTAAAAGGGTTCTTTATTTCTCTACTGACCCAGATGATAGTTGTTTCTGGTGGAAGCTGAGATTTCATAACTGCATGTTTAGTACCAGATGTGGTTGTAAAAGTAGTAGGTGCTCAGACTGAGGTCACTCAGAGAAGAAAATAGAAGCATAATTGGTGAAGGAGCACAATTACAAACAGACCTCCAGGGCAGCATGCTCCTGTGTCCTCTGTCCTGGTCACAGGAGCTGTTGTTGAGGTAAGTTGGAAGAGTTAACCCAGGGTTAGTTAACCCAGGGTTAGTTAATACAGGGTTTTCTTCCTAATGACTAAGAGCAGGCATAGAAATAGGCATCTTGTGTTAGACTCTCACAAGTCCCAGAGGCTGAGGCAGAGAGGCCACAAAGCTATAACCCCTGGCAAAGTTGGCAATGTCCTAAGCCTATGGGACTCTCAGAGGAGCAGGTGCATGATCTCCAATGAAGCTTTCCAATACGATTAACCTTTGTCCAGATCCATGATAGCTATGTGTTGGTGACCAAGGTGACAGTCATATCCGCTGCTTATTTTCCAAACTGTGCCTTTTAATGTTATCACAAGCAGCTGTATTAATAAAGAACTTAAATTTCTTTTTTAAAAAGAGTGAAAATTAATAATTTTTAAGCCCCTATGCGATCCCAGTGTTTCCTATATCATGTGCAAAGTGACCTGTTTGTGTGCTGAAATCCTTTATGCGCAAAGTAGTTGAACTGCTTATTTCCTGAAATTGGTGCCTGATGAGTACCTGGCAACCAGCCAATAAGATTACTAGATCACCAGCCTTAGCTGCTGCAGTCACAGCACTGAATGTCAAAATGAGATTATAGTCAGAGTCAAAGGACCCTGCACAAGTATTTGGGATTTGACCTAACCCAGGGTCCTCATCTTACAAAAATAGAGGCCCAGGACACTTAGCAAAACAAGGGAATGTGAAACTGTCACAACTCTACTTTTTTGCAAAAATTGGATTAATTAGCTTAGCTATTAAGATGATGTTCTCCAGCCTGGGCCTTTTTGAGAGGGAGGAAATGAAGACACCCCAATACTGCTTTCCCAAACAATCCAAAGAGATTCCTAGGGGCATCCAGGAACCCAGTATGAGCAAGTGCATCTGCATGGTTGAGCCACCTCCCTGGAAAAAATCATGCTCTTTTTTCTTGGGCCCCTGTCCTGTGACACAAATCCAGTCCAGAGACCTTGGTGCTCCCTTAGAAGAAACTGAGCAGCATTTTGAATCCAGCCTTTTGAAAGAGAAGTTAATGTCTTTGTTGGAGGTGCCCAGTGAAGTCCAAGCTCCCTCCCCTCTGCCCCTCCCACAGTCCCCTACTCCCTCTACTGAGGCCCCTTTCTGCTCAGCAGCTGTGACTTTTTGCCTGGTTTCTGTTTCTACTCCCCTGAGATCCTTACTCTATGCCCGAATCTTTCCCCTTGCCCCAGACAGCCCACGAAACCTGGTGCACACAGGCCTCTGCATCCCCACAGTCTCCACTTCAAGGCCCCCCTTGCCATCCTGGTGCACCACAGGGTGGGAGGTCAGGTTTAGTTCTTTCTACTTACTAGCTGGGTAACTGCAAGCAAGGGTGCATTTCCTTTCCTTTCTCTTTTTAGGTACTGGGGATTGAACTCAGGGCCTTGCATATGCTTGGCAAGTGCTCTAACACTGAGCTACATTCCCAGCTCCCTCTCTTTAAAAATTGCCCAGGCTGACCTTGAACATGGGATTCTCTTGCCTCAGCCTTCTGAGTAGCGAGGATTATAGACGTGCACCCCCACACTGGCTCCATTTCTTTTTAAAAACCAATTTCTTTGTGATTAAATTGACATTTATAAAAAATTCTTCCATTTTAACAGTAGGTTCAATGAATTTTGACAAATGTACATACATCTATGCAAACACCACCCCAACAAGAATTAGAGAATTTCTATTCCCCCAAAAAATCCCTTCCCCACCATCCCAGGAAATCACTGATCTGCTTTTATTATTAATTAGTTTTCCCTGTTCTAGAATTCCATATAGCTGGAATCATATTGTACATTCTCTTCTGTGTCTTTTTTCTCACAAGTTTTTGAGATTCCTGGATATTGTTACATGTGTCAGTAGTTTGTCTTCATTGCTGAACATTGTAGTGAATGTGCTACATTGTAATCTATTCATCTGTTGATGGACACTTTTTCCTAGTTTGGAGCTATTATAAGTAAGCTATTATAAGTAAGGCTGTGATAAATTTACATGTACATGTCTGTATGTAGACACAGGTTTCTATTTGTCTTGGGTGAATTTCTGGGAATTTCTGAGTCATATGATAAAAGGGTGTTTGTTTTTAAAAACCTGCCAACATCTTCCAAAGGTATCAGAACATTTCACACTCCACCATCCATCCAGGAGAGCTCTAGCTCGACATCTTTGCTGACATTGGTATTGTCAGTCTTTTTAATTGTAGCCATTGTAGTGGGTTGTAGTGGTGTCTCATTGTGGTTCTGAATTCCCATAATGACTACTGGTGTTGAACAGCTTTCCCTGTGCTTATTTGGGCATTGGTGAATCAAGAGTGTTATTTTTACCTTCTTTGAATCCCTTCTTGTTTGCAATGGGGATTAATCTTCCTCACCCTCTTCAGAAAGTTGATAGTATCTGCCATGGAAATATTCTTGAAACTCTGAATATTGACATAAATAATGTTACGAGATTCTCTCTCTGAAATGAGGAGCTCCTTCTATTAGACAATGGGACCTTGGAGTACTCACAGTTTTTCTCAGATGTCACTTTGTCATCCTCACCAGTTGAGAAAAGTCCTTGGTTCTCTCTTACCTATTATATGAACTCTAAGATCCTCATTCTGTGTAAAGCCCATCAGTAGCATCCTTTGCCCCCCCCCCAACTTGGCCAAGCCTCACTGTTAAACTTTGTCCACTTATGGGTCTTTTTGGCTCTGTATTAGAATTTGTGCACTTAAGTTCTTAACATGTAAGACTTCTGAGGACAAGGCCTGAGTCTAATTTATCCTTGTGCCCTACATTGCCTAGCTAATTCTTTAAATGTAGATGCTCACTAGTTGCAAATTGCAAGTTTAAGGAACTGACGTGCCCTTGCATCTCTCCATCATTGGCCACCTGGATCTATCCCATGGGTACGCATGCTGGGCCTCCCTTTAAATAGAAGCTCTTGTTAACAATACTTGCTGAGTCAACTTTTCTCTAAGGCGTCCTTACTGATTTATTCAGCCTTCAAGTTCTTCAACTCTCCACAATCACCTTTAGGTCAAGAGGGAAGAAATGTCATCGGTATCCTAAAGGGGTATTTTCAGAACATTGTAGGTTGTCCTCAGAGGGATGACAGAAAACAGAGCTTGGCGTGGGAATATGAGTGCTCTGGCAGGCAGGGGTGAGAGCAAGACTCATGCCCAGGGGATCAGCGTGGAGGAGGGGCCCGGACTGGAGACTTCAGTGAGTGAGAACTCAGAGTCAGGGTGTTGCCTTCCTGGGACCAGGAAGTCGAGGGATAAGGCTCAGAATAGGGTCCATAACTAGAGATGGAGCTCTAGGATGGAGAAGCTTCTAGGGAAGACAGGAGGCTGACCATGGCCAGAAGCGAGCTGGATATTGTGAGGGTGGGAGGTCCTGGAGATCCGTCCCTCGCAAATGAGCAAAACGGCACTGTCTTGTGCCTTCCAGACCAAGAACTTGGTTCTCGCAGGAGGAGGGCCAGTCTGGGAATAAGAGTCACAGTTTGTCAAGCAAGTCAAAAGACTGCACAGTTAAAGTCTCCCATTAACAAAATACCTAGCACAGACCTTGTCCCCCCAACATGGAGTAGACCCTTGCATGGAGGGCTGACAATGTGTCCTGGGCAAAGCCCACCTCGCTTTATATTAGCTACTTTCAACTCATCCAGCTTAGGAAGAGAGGCAGTCTGAAGAGGAAGACTGACTTTCACTGGCCTATTGTGGTAGCATGTTCAAAATGGCCCTTTGAAAGGAGGCTGAAGTAGGAAGACGGCAAGTTCAAGGCCAGCCTTGGCAACTAGGGAGATCCTGTCTTAAAAAATAAAAAGGGGTGGAGGGGCTGGGGCTGTAGCTCAGTGACAGAGCGCTTGCCTAACATGCAGAGGCACTGGGTTCCATCCTCAGCACCACATAAAAATAAACGAATAAGATAAAGGCATTCTGTCCATCTACAACTACAAAAATAAAAATAAAAACCTCTTTAAAAAAGGGGGGAGGCTGGGGATGTGACTCACTGGCAGAGGACCCCTGGGTTCAATCTCCAGTGCTGGAAAAAAATATGGCTTTGAGGATCAGTTGCAAGGCATGGCTGCCAGTCCTCATGGCTTGGCCCAGGATGATTTACTCCTCTCAGATGCCATGGAGTCTGAAATGTCCCCCCATTTATAGAATCAAAAAATGTAGGGACACTTACTGCCTAGTCCTTCCTCTTCAGCAGGATTTTTGTGATAATATAAACTGGAGTTGGGCAAGTTTGCCTTGATTCTCAGGTGAAGATGACTGAGTGGATTCCAGAAATAATGGTGGCAAGGGAGAAGAAAGTGCGGGTGAGGAGGGAAACTGAGACACACAACATCGCTCAGCCTCAACTTCTCACTGGGCTGTGAGCCATTCTCCAGTGTCACCTAACTTAACTTCCCCTTGGTGCTGCCTCCTAAAAATAGTCACCCTAGAAATAGCAAATATTTATTGCACTCTTCAGATGCCTGATCTCATTTAATCCTCACGCAGCTCCGTAAAGTGAGCGTTGTCATTATCACATTTCTCAGTTCCCTGCTCCAGGTTTATGGCTGGTAAGCGGCAGAGCTGAGAACAGAATGGCAGAACGGCTGGCCCGTGAGCTCCACTGGCGTGTGTCCATTCATCCACTTACTTATTACCAGAAAAATACTGAGACGGGGATCCTGCACGGGTCGGAAGACAGATAACACACGATTCGGCCCTCGCAGGCCAGTGTGAGGAACACTTGCACAAGCAGGTGTATTACATCACTATGAGTGCTCCAGGGGGGGGTCCCAACCAGTTCTTCATGTTGCCCTTGATGTGTCAACTCGGAGTTTGCCCTTCTTTGTCTAATCCATTTCATTCCACAATCTTTTGTCATCCTCTAAGACGCTTACCTCTGTGTTTGTGACCTCACTTGATACCCTCCTGACATGCTTTTTCCTGTCCTCTGGCCTTGGCCGCCCTCCAGCTCCTCTCAGCATTGGCTACACAGCATCCTGTCGGGTCTGAGCGGGGTGGGGGAAGGGCCCCGGAGATGAGCCCAGGTGCCAGTTCTCACAGCCCAGCTTCTCGCCAGCAGCTAGCCCTTGGGCCAGACCCTTAATATGAAGGGGCTACAGTTTCCACTTTTTGTAAAAGAAAGCATGGATTTAGATACCTTTTGAAGTCGCTTTAACTTTAGGTGTTTTATGAACCGACCCTGAATCTCCAGCATGGCGTCAGGGCAGAAGGGAAGAAAGCCCACCTTTTCTTTCCTCCCTCTTATTGGTTTCCTTCCTGGTAAGTGTCCTTCCTTCACCAGGCCACTCCTTCCTAGCAGGAACCCTCTCAGGTGTGCTCAGGCCTCAGTTCCACCCTGGGTCACAGCCCACCAACTCCTGACCCTGGGTGGTTTTCAGGGCTGCTTCACCCACATCCGAGGTCCAAGTGACAGATCAGGCCGTGAATCCCCTGTGGAAGCAGAGGGAGTCTGGGACTCCAAGCACCTGGCCTGGGCTCAGAGGCACCTGAGTGAGCTGGTTACCTTCCTACTGCTTCCCCTCCAGCAGGTGACCACAGGCTGCGGGAGGGTGGCTTCTGGCTGCCACAGACTCTCTCTCTCCCTTTCTGAGGCTGAGTTTATCATTTAACAGTAGCACCCAGCAGGAAATGGACGTGGGGAGGGCACTTTGTCTGTAGACAGGCATCCTAGGTGCTTTTGTGGTTCTGATTGTTATTCTTTCTCCCCTCACTCCCCAATCAGCCACAAGTTGAAAACTAGTGCCCATGTTAATGCCACCAGCTCAGTGCCTTCACCTTTGGGAGCCAAGATGATATAACCTCAGGACACAATGGCTCACAGAGAGGAAGGGGCATATAACTCAGGTCATTTAGCCTGAGTTAGTGGTCTGCCCCAGTGTCTGAGGTGCACAGGTCTGTACCCCGGCTCCCAGCTTGGACATGCTCTCTCACACTGAGCTCCAGACAGTCCCTGTGCAAAGCACCTGCTGTCCTTCCACAACAGACCCTCAGCACAGGAGGGTCTTGAGCTGGGATTCAATGTGACATGGAGAGCTATGTTCTGGAAGGTGGCATCTTAAATACTTTGAGCCAGAGCCCTAGCTTTTCTTTCTTTGGGTTTCTGCCATTTGCATGAATTCTGCCCCTGCACATGCTTTTTCTGCCAATGGAGGAGAGTAGAGATGAAAGCACGCTGTCCCCCAGATACCAATGCCTCTCACCCAGTCTCCTGGGCAGCCTCCTTCCAAGGAGAAGAAGAGAAGAAGCTGGCACTCTGCCTTGTGTGATTCTTAAGCATCTATGACATTCAAATCTTGATAGTCACACCCCCTGCAACATAAAAGTTATAAATGCTTCTAATGAATTTACTATGTGCAGAGGTTGTGGTTGTGAACAAGAGGCAAGCCCTCTGAGAGCTTACATTCCAGCGGAATGTGAAACCATGGTAAGGATATAAAAATATGTAAATATGAAAAGAATAAGGTCCTTGTTATTAAGGAGTTATAGTTTAGAAGGGCAAATAAAATATGCTGTGGTATTAGGGTTCTCCAGAGAGAACTGATAGGATGTAAATATATACGTGTGTATACACACATACACACACGCACACACACACACACACAAGTACAGAGAGAGAGAGAGAAAGGGAGGCAGAGAGACAGGCACATAGAAAGAGAGAGAGGGATTACTTATGGGAATTGGCTCATGTGATTGTGGAGGCTGAGCTGTCCACCATCTGCAATCTGTAAGCTCGAGACCCAGACAACTGGCGGTGTAATTCAGCTGGGAAAGGAGGAGCTCTAAGTCCTGAGGGCAGGAGAACATGGATGTCCTAGCTTAAGAGAAGAGAGAATGTGCCCTTCCTCCACCTTTTTGTTCTATCCATATCTTCAACAGATTGGATGATGCCTGCCCACATTGGCTGAGGGCGAACCTTCTTTACTCATCTGCTCGTTTAAATGCTGATCTCTTCCAGAAACATCCTTATGGACATGCCTAGAAATAATGTTTTTATCAGCTCTCTGGGTATCTCTTGGTTCAAACTGACACATAAAATTAACCATCAGAGGGATCAGTCAATGATAGTTTATCTAAATGCCATGACCAATGTTGCTGGCCAGCCAGCTCTCTGTTGTGGGGAGGAACAATGATCCCCAGTTCCCTCCTCTACTCCAACAAGCACATGTGATGGAGATAGCTCACAAGCTCAGGGCCCACATTATGATTCTAAGCTCTGCCATGTGCTGGCCTGAGGCTTGAGCAAGTTCCTCAATTTTGGGGTCTTGGGCTCTTCTTTTTTCATGTTTCCTTCACTCAATTATTGTGAGAACAGATAATATTCACAAAACAGTTGGCAAATTATAAATAGCACCAAAGTATAGTGATTACTTTTGAAACAAAAGGTCAGTGTTTTAAAACATAAATTTTTCCAAGCATGATGCTAGTTCTTTTTGGATTCCCAGGGACTAAAGAGTTTGTTCATACAGTGACAAAAAAGGTATACTTATATGCATCCACGTAAAAAGTATTGGGCCAATTGTCCTGCCATGACCTTCAACCAGACCAGGGGAAATTTTAAATAAAACTTGCCACCAGTTACATGGGAGTGATTTCCAAACTTTGATATTTATAATGAGAATATTAACACTAAGTTAGGTGGGGTTTTATCACTTGCTGAATGAAAATACCTCATCTCAGTAAGAATGAGTTTATAGACTTGGGCATAAGTTTTGGCAAGGTCATTCATTCACTCAACAAGCACCTGATTGGCATGAGGTCCTGGGAAGGCAAGGTGGTGGAGATGGGTGTGTCTGCCATGCCCAAGAAGCTACTGTCCTGTGGAGACCCGAGGCATCAAATCAGTACCTCCAACAGAGGGATTCAGTACCAGGGTAAGGGGTACCAGGGTTGGGGGCTCATGGATAAATTAAGAACAACATCTCACTCAAATTTGGGGGGCTAACGTGGGGGTTTGGAAATGCTTTAGATAGGAAGGGGTGTTGAGGCTGGTAGCTCCAAGGTGAGTTCAAGTCAGCTGTAGGGTTGGGGCTGCAGAGGTTCCAGGCAGAGGGAACAGCATATTGAAAGATACCCAGGTAGAAAGGCAGAAACTGAAACTAATATGGGGTATGGATGGTGGAAGGCAGGAGATGAAGCTCAGTACTGGCAGTATCGGATTATGGAGGATCCCATGGGCCAAGGTAAGTCTTACGACTTCTTTCTTACGAAAGGTGACCCTATACCCCAGTTTGCCAGGGACAGTCATGGTTTGTGCCTCTTGCCTCAGTGTAATGATTAATAGCCCTGTCTCCTTTCACTCTTCAAAGCCTCCTGGGTTGGATGATAAATTATATGGTTTCCCATCCTTAAGGCTACAGGAAAGCAGTGAAGCAAGGCAGTGGTTGGAGTGGGAGAGAATTGTAGTCCCTTTCTAGGATATGGGTGTGTGTGGGGGCACAGACAGCCACATCTCAAGACCTGAATGGAATCATTTCTGCCTTAAACTGTGCCTTAAACACTAACACAAGTGGCTGAGTTCTTAGCCTCACAGATTCTCTGTGAATTCTTAGTCTCACCACCCACTCTGCTGGTTTACTCAAAGAAGTTTGAAGATGGCCTCTTTGGGTGGAATATTGTGTACGGGACCCTCTGAAAGTTCTAGGGTTAGTTTTAAAGTACCAGAGCCAGGAGAGGTCAGAAGCACAGGGCAGCACTTCCTTCCAGAGAAGAAGCAGGAAGCAGAAAGAACCTTCCTTTAGTGCAGGTTGGGGAAGGATGGGCAGCTAAAGTCCCCTAACCTAGTGAGGTACCAACTCCAACCCTTACCCTCGTACCCCAACTCTTGTAAGAACAGGGGCTAGTACTTTGGGGTACATTCGAGCATGCCTCCCCACCTTGGAAAATGGTGTTCTCCTGTCTCTGCACCTTGGAAAATGCCCAGAGCTATGTTACCCTGAGAATCAAGGGCTTCCTGGGAGCTCAGCTCCCTGAACCCTTCTCCAGCAGAGGAGGCCTGTTATCAGAGTTAATGAGGGTTACTCATGGCTTAAGTGCTGTTTCCAGCCTGGAGTTGGCATATCTGCTCTGGGTTCTGCCTCTCCCACGGTAATTAACTAATTAACTATCAACAAAGGGATGATGCAATTATGACACAGCCAAGCTCCTTATCCTCCCACCAAGAACCCCCTGATCGCTCAGAATCTAGAGAGTTCCGCCTGCATTAGACAGGATTTCCTGGGCCTGGGATGGTCATTCAGCTGTGTTTCAGGCCTTTGCCCCACACCCCCCTCCGTGGTCTCCTAGGCTGGGCTGGGGCTCTGCTGGCTCCAAGAACAAACAGTGGACACTGGAAAAACTTACTTAAGATCGACTGTACTGTGTCCTTATGAAGTGCCCCAAGCTGCAGCCTGGAGTCAATCAGGAGGCTCCCCGAGCCTCTGTTTTCTTCTCAGTAACTAGACCTAACAAACACTGTCCCATGAGTGATTATAGAGTATTCTATGGAGCACATTGCAACCCTTCCTTGAACAAGGTTACAAACTAAGGCCCTCAACATTAAAGGACTTGCAGGAAATGCCAGGTGGCAAGTGGAACTGGGGTCAGGATCCAGGGCATGTGAGCTCACATAGCCTTGCCCTCCACAGCTCATGAAGAAGGCACTTGGCTTATGGGAGCTCTCCCGACACAGAGCATCTCCGGCATATCTCCATTACTCTGCCCTGGCTTCCCAAGGTGGAGGCCCAAGAACTCCAAGGGGCAGAGAGCTGGAGACTTGGAAGCTGCAGATGGCCCAACTGGGGGACTCTTAGTCTAGTAATTCTTAGTGCTGAGGCCCATCATAGGGTCCCAGGATCCTCAGGGACCCAAGGACATTGATCCGGGGCTAGGGCCTGAGTAGCCCACGGGGTGTGATTTGGTCCCCAGCTTTGTTTTTGCCATGTGCCTTACCAGCTTTCTCCCTTGTCCCTGAGATGCCTGGTGGGGATGTTGTGTAAAAGCTCTTTCACACTAGGTTCTTGATACTCTGCCTTGGAATCTTGAGACAGAATAATTATGGAAGCAGCCATGGCCTTTGCCAGAATATTCATTTTTTCCTTCTGTTTGGTGATGTATCCCCAGCTCTGCTGTGTGTCCGCCCAGGATAAGCCTCAAGCCGTGTTCACTTCTTAATCCCCAAAGCATTTAGCACAAGACCTTAACTGAGCAATTGCTCAATCAAGCTCATATTATCAATCATAGCCTCTGTTTGCATTACTTCGAATTTCTTTCCAAATCCTGTCAATGTGATTTCTAAACATGTTAGCATTGCTGCAATGGTATTCAATGTTATTTGATTCTCAAATTTTTGTATTTGACATTCTTTTATCTATTATACACTTCAATGCATAATCTACATACTTGTCATTGTTAATAGCTACACTGGATTCCATAGACCCAATGTCCCATGCTTTGTTTAAGCATTCCCGATTGTTGGGCATCTGGGTTGCATCCAATGTTTGAGCACTATAAATAGTGCTGCAGGGCCACCTGGCTTTTCTCTCTTTCACCTGGACATGAGGAAGTGGAATGGGATGGGGGAGGGAAACCTTCTTTGCATTTCCAGAAAGGCCTATCTCCAGGTGACTTTCTTGGGTTGGGGGAAGCAGAGGCCAATACCGTCTGTTTCTATCAGAGACAGACTAGTATCTCAGACTGTCATTGGAAGGCTTCCTATCTGGCCTGTGGTGCCCCAGCAATGAGAGAGGGTGCTCAGCGGGCTGAGGCCTCTCATCCTGACTTGGCGGGGCTCCCACAGTGAACTGTTTGCTCTGGAGCTGGCTTCTCAGGTATGGTGGCTCTGTTGGAACATCTTGTTAGACAGGCCCTGAGGGTAGACCTGATAGCATAGCTTATGTTTCAGGCAGGTCATTTCAAGGTTATACTGGGAATCACACCTTATTCAAAAGTGAGTTAAAAATAGATCATAGAAGTGAGTGTGAAATGGATAACTGTAAAACTCTTAGAAGAAAACATAGGAGAAAATCTTTGTGATCTTGGGTTAGGGAAAAAGCTCTTAGCTATGACAACTAAAGCATGATCTTTGTAGTGTCGGGATTGTTCTTTGTCTTGTTGGTGGTGGTAATTAAAGAGTCTGTGCATGTATTAAAACTCAGGACCATACATCCAAAACAAGTGACTTCTGTTGCATGTGAGTTTAAGACACAAAAAGCTGTCAAAGTACTTTTGTATCATTAACTATCTAAGTCTCCTAAATATCCACTAGTGAGTCCAAGGGTCATTTTGAAGAAAGCAGTCTTAATGTAAGAGATTTCCAGTTCCAGTAGGAAATTCTACTTCAGACTCAGGATGGTGACAATGAAACTGAACAGGAAAGGGCTGCTGTCCCAGACACCATTGTAGGGGAAGCACTGACATAACTAAGGTGTGGGTTCATGAGCAGCACTTTGAATGGGAAAAGATTCTGAGTGCACCACTTTCTAGCCCTGGGTGGGACCTTGAACAGTTTGCTTCATTGTATCTGTTTCCTTACCTCTAAAATCAAGATAATTGTACCTTAGGGTTGTTGTGGGGTGTTGTAAAGTTTGCATGAGTCAATCAATCTGTAAAGGACTTAGAAGGGCACCTAATAAAATGCAAACACTCCAAAATGTTGGTTCTTACTATGTACTAAGCTCTTAAGATACATCCTCTCAGTTGTCAAAAGACTGTTCAAGGTTAATATTCTTATTTCACAGAGGAGGAAATGCAAGCTCAGAAGATAGGTGTACCACACAATTAGGATCTGAACCCAGGTCTCCAGGCTCCATAGTTTGGACCAGAAAGTCTCAACTGCTTCCTTCCTGTTCCCCTGGCTTTAAACTTTAAATCCTGGCACTGGGTGGGCCATCACTGCAGAGAGTGGCCGAGCTGGGTGCTCAGATAATGGGAGAGACAAGGAAGAGTTTAGGGAGGATGCTTGCGTGAGAACCTGGCACAGAAGTCACTCAGGATGCAAAGAGTGGGCAATTTTGTTGTTCAGAGGACAGACATGCAAGGTGACTCAATGTTTTGCCCACACATTCCCTCTTTTATCTTGGCTGCCTCAACTGATTGAAGTCATCATTTAATGATGTGGCAGGTGCAAATGTATCACCCACTGATGGTTTGCACAGCCCTGGAAGATCCCCCTCCTTTCTGCCTAATATGGACAGAAAATCCAGCCACTGGACTATAGCATTCAGCAAACACTCTCACACTGTGGATGATGAATCAGAGCACCCCCTTGCCCACATGGACTGCAATCTTCCACCCACCAGCAGGAAGGATCCAGGGCAGCAGCACCACTTAGGGTAGGTGGGGAGTCTTTGTATTCATTCTAGTTGCAATCAATTTCAATCATTATGTGCTTATGAGCAAGGGCGGAAGAGTAAACGTGGTCAAACCAAAGAGAAAACTCAGACACATATTTGGCCTTTGATGGGTTTATAGATTGACAACTGCCGCCCTGTATTTGCAGCCTGAATTCCAGCCTCTTTTGTCCCCTGGTCTAGATGTATCCATCTGGGTGTCCCGCACACTCCCTGTACTCACCATGTCCAAACCTCCCCTCAATATCCTCTTACCTCAGTTTGCACTTTCTCACATCCCCACTGTCTCAGCATCGATTGAGCACCCAAGCCCGAGTCTCTGAGAGGACTTAATATGCACTTTTAAATTTTAATTAGTTGATTGTATTTTTTTAGAGAAATTTTAGATTTACAGAAAATCGAGAAGGTATAAATAAATAGCTACCATGGGTCCCCTTTCTCCTTAGATTCCCCTGTTACTAACATCCTGCATTTAGCATGGCACATTAATGTTATAGTTGGTGAACCAATATTGTACATTACTACTAACCACAGTCCAAGTTAACATTAGGGCTCACTCTTGGTTTGGGACATGCTATGTATTTTGACAAATGGGTTCTGTATGGTGCTGTAACAGGGGGAATATGCTCCGAGGTGCATGTTTTAATGCAAAGCTCATTCCTAGAGCTGGCAGTGGGGTCCACGTAGAGCATCCCCCAGAAGAGCATCAGATAATCACTGAAGCACCTCACTGTCCTTCACCTCCCCCACCCAGCCCACGAATACACACTACTTCTGATTGGTTCCAGGTTGGGCCTGGCCCCGCCCTCTCTCTGAAGAAAGCTGCTGGTGGTTTGTAGATTGACCCTTATGGTCAATGAAGGTTGCACATACACTTTGGGATGACTGATGAATACTGTATGTAGAGCACATACAACAGATCAACGGGGAGCCCATTTTCCTCGTCATGTTTCTCAGGTGTTGAACCTTATCAATTTTTTCCCACTCATGGACTTCATTTCTATAGTGAGGGTCACCACCACAGCCCTAGATGATCACAAAAAGTGGGAAGGCAGAGGACTAGGACATGTGGGAGTCCTAAAAAAAAAGCTTCATTCTGATTTTTATTAATCATGTCTGTTTCCGTTGCTGGTTTGCTGAGAGGAAACTCAGCACTTTCTTCTCCTTCCATAGAGTCCAGGTGCTGTCTCAGGTGACCGTGGGAAAGAGGGAAAGATGGGGAAAGTAGAAACAGGGCAAGAAACTGAGGAATTCAGCTGTCTTCCTCCTCTTCATGTTCCCACAACCAAAGACTTTTGTTAGTCTTTCAGTTCTTAGATACGGAAACAGTTCGCTTTATAAGAAACAATGGAATGATCTGGAATACCTCCACTGTTACAGGGTAATTCATCCAGGGAAAAGGAATGCATTGTTCAAATTTCTTAGCCTTTTTTTCCCTTTGAGTTTGAGTGATGTAGACTATTAAGCATTCCCCATGGTGGGGGGGGCGCTTCAAAGAATTCTATGAAGGTAGTCATTTCAATTATGTTTATACATAGATTTAGGTGTGTTTATTGTGCTGTGAGGAATGATGGAGAGGCCAGGTCATCTTTGTGAGGAACATTCTTAACCCATCTCCAGAAAAATGCACTTTGATTAGGCACAGATATTGTGCATAGTTTGGGGGGGGGTGCATCTTGGATCCTCTGCAGCCCACCTCATAGTAGCTACTGGGATTAGAAACTTAGGTACAGCTGAGTGAATCAATCCCAGCCAATCCCAGGCCGGTCCCAGATTTCTCATCTGTGAGATGTTGGCCTTAGATTAGAAGATTGGTCAGGACACCACTCCTAGCTTCTCCATTGTGATGCCACATCTATGTTTTGGGGTATGTGCTTGTGAAGTGATGGACTTTAATAAATAATAAAGTTACTAGGCTATGCCTGCTGCTTTCTGACCCGTAGAAGTCCCAACAATATCCCTACCCTGGGCTGGGGATGTGGCTCAAGCGGTAGCGCGCTCGCCTGGCATGCGTGAGGCCTGGGTTTGATCCTCAGCACCACATACAAACAAAGATGTTGTGTCCGCCAAAAACTAAAAATAAATATTAAAAAATTCTCTCTCTCTCTCTCAAAAAAGATTTAATAACCTACCCTGCTTCTTCATGAACTTTAATCTTCCCATGACATTGAACTCTCTGGGAAGGGGGAGTCCCCCTCCCCCAGAGAAACTGACTTCCCCTTAATAATCTTTTATGAATATTGTACAAAAGTTTTTGTGTTTCAGTGGAAAATGATGTACCATCTATAGCACAGTCTTCTGGGTTATCAGATTCTACTGTCCATTGCCTTCAAGCTATTTTGCAAGGCTCTATAAATTCTTAGTAATAGATTATAAATTCTGTCCTGAGAGTGATTTAATTGACTTTCTCCCCCTTTGGAAAAATCCAGTTTTGTCTCCATTTGCAATGCACCCCGACAATTCCTTTACTCAAAATAAATGTGTGTGTTTCTGACTTTTCCTTTGAACATCTGCCTGGTTTGCTGGTATCAAGAGTGAATTAAATTCTTTAAGATGTGTATTTTTATATCTATATGTGAATTATGATTTTATATTTTTTCTGAAAATTATCTTTTAATAATGTCTGAGGCTTTCAGGAGATTGTTTCTATTTTCAGGCCGTGATTTGAATTGTGTTATACTTCATCTCTTTCTGATCCTCACCAGTTGCCCCTCTCACCCCCTCCCTACCCACCCACACATGTCTCCTCCTAGATTCCTCTTCTCTTTTACCCCAGACTTGGGCAAAATCAGGCTTGCACACATCCGGACACTGCTGGAAACCAAATGTTTTGAGGTTTGTTTTGTTGGAAATTTCAGCTTCAGCGCTTAAGAAATACAGCCTGGGCATGTTTTGGTATTTAGGATCACTTAAGTGCTGCCTCCCCAGTGCCAGGAGACACAGACCATAGTTAGCATTTTCCTGGTTTTGGAAGGCAGACTTGGGGCCTGCATCTTTTCAGATCATTGGTATGATGTTAAATATGCGAATAATTTAACCCTTAGCTTCAGAGTTGTTTTTTTTTTTTTTTTAATTTTAAAATAGAGGCAGTTTCATAGCAAGGTGAATCTCTATTTGTTTTTGTTTTTATTTTCAGTGGCTGTCATTAAGAACTACAACAAACCCGAGTGTGATTTTGCCAGTATATTTAGGCCGGCTTATTTGGGTGTGCACGCATGTGTGAAACACACACAGAAAATAGAGGAAATGAGACACAGCCCCACCAATTTGCAAAGTGTATGAACTGTGATGCTTGCGTTCATGATTTCCTTTTCTGCAGCTGTTCAGGTTTGGGTCCAAACATTTCTTATCCCAAGGAAACAACTGCCCCTGCAGGCAGCAAGTTCCATGGCTTTCCTGGGCCCCTGGCGGGTAGGAGGAAGATTTTTATTTGGACAAGTTAATAAGAGACAGTTTACTCTTGGTCAAGTTCCTAGCCAAGGGAGGTAGAAGAGAGAGGAAGTGAATAAGCCTCACTTGTTGAACTTTCTTTCTTTTTTTTTTTTCCTCTTTAATTTAACTCTTTCTTTACACTGCTGTAGGAAAAGTACATTTTAATCCCAAAGGCCATGGTTCCAACTAAACACTTATTAATTAATGTCCTTGAATCATCTATCAGAAAACCTTTGCTGCATCAGAGAAAGGAGGGAATTTCATGGGATGTAGTTTGGGGAGGAAGATTTTTTTTTCTAAAAATGAGGGTGAAGGATGGATCGCAGATAGGGATCAAGCATAGACTGTGTGGGCCTTGAGAACATTTATCTGGATTGCACAGTGAGAACCCAGAAGGCCATTTCAACGTTTTATGAGTGAAATTCTTCATTAACATTTTTTTCATCAGAGACAGACTTGATCCTAGACTAATATACTTGCAGCACTAGAGCTATTAATGTGATTTTGAGGCTTCATGTCGCATTATAAAAGCACAGTGCTAGAAAAGATTCTAATTTGCCCCACTCTCTGAGCACCAGATGGTACATGCACACAGAAAACACTGTTCTGTGAACAGGAGAAAAATCTGTGATGTCATAGGCGGGAGAAGTCATGGATGGTCAGGGTCTCAAATTGGACTCTGTCAAAGGACAATACCACAGCAATTTCGTTTAAAGATCTTAATTGTCTTTATTTTCAATTCTAGAATCAGGCAACATTTCATTACATAAAATAGAATAAGAGTACCAATAGGCTGAACTGAAGAGGTTGATTTTACAGACAGAGGAGGGCGGAAGAAAGCAGAAACAAAGAACAGGAGGGGTCCCGATTATTCCAAAGTTACCTTCCTTACAAGGCAGGGACAAGGACCCAATAATAGAAAAATAACTAGTTAACATTAGGTTACTTCAGGTTACTTTTTTCTTTTTTTTCCTGGTGAGGATTAATTCAGAGATAACTTCATTATCTTGTTATCCTGCCAATTGAAACAGCCTGTTTGGGAAGTTTGGCTAGCTCTCTCACTCTTATTTTCCTAGAAGGTCAGATAACAGTTTAGTTTTGGTTTGATAACATAGAACGTTAGCCTGAGTGACTCCATTTTGATTTTCAGTTTGGTCTGTTCAAGCCCAGTACAGGAGCTAAGTCCAAAACAGTGACTTTCTATAATGCTAATTTAAAAGCACTGATATTCTTCTGAGATGGCAGAAGAAAAGGCCCAGAAGACACAAAAACAAAGGGGAAGTGCTAAGTTGTGTGGTCCTGGCTCTGCCCTTTTCTGCAATCAGTAACCAGGTATTGATAAAAGACTCAAGAAGGGGTGATTGGAAACTCCTGAAGTCTGACATCACTGGAATCACTAGGGATCTTACTTTCTCAGAACCCACTAAAGGCTCATGTAAGAAATTTCAGATCATCTCAGACTTACGCTTCTCCCTCTTGCTCTGCCCATAACAAGCCCCATAGATTCCAGCCCCGATGTTCCAGATTCTGTCACTGGCTGCTGCCTGAGCTCCAGGCTTCTTCACTCCTTTGGCTGGATTAACAGTGAGGCCTGCCTTGGGTCTCTTTCCTCCACACCTCTTCCACCTATCTTCTTCCTGCTGCCAGAGTGGTTTTCTTAAGTGCAAATCCTATCATGTTCCTTAATTGCTTAAAAATAATTGATGGCACCTCACTGCTGGCCCCAGTGATGAAGAAATTGGCCCTAGATTAAAGGTTGCTTTGGCCCCACCTAAGACACTTGAAAGCAAATCTTGAAAGATCAAACTGTTTCCAAGTAGTTTAATTGAGTCCTAGAACAAAAATCAAAAGTATTTTTTAAAAATCTCTGATGTTCAACAATATGAAATTCACATTACCTGCACCCAATAGGAAATGATCAGACATCAAAGAACTGGAAACATAAAATCACCATAAGAAAGCAACTATATTAATGGAAACAAATGCAGGTATAACACAGATGACAGAAATAATAGACATGAACCTTCAAAATATGATACATTCTCTACATGTTCAAGAAGTTAGAGACAAAACATGAAAAATCTGTATATATTAAAAAAATCAAACTTTTAGAAATAAAAAAATGCTAGCTACACAATATCTGAGATGAAAAACCCACTAGATGGGAATTAGGTAAGAAAACAAGCAAATAGCTTCAGTGAGCTATAGGAGAACTTCAAACAACTTGATATATAAATAATTGCAGATCGCAAAGGAGAGTAGAAAAATAAAGGAAAGAAATAATAGCTGGACAATTTTCCCAATTTGATAGAAGTATCCAGAAAGCTCAATAGTCCCAACCACAAGAAACATATAGAAACTTTAAGAATTTACATAATCAAATTGCTTAAAAACAACAGAGACAAATCTTAAAAGCAGCCAGGGAAAGGGCATGAAGAACACAGAAAACAAAAGCAGATTTAATTGTTGAAGATGGTGGAATGCAAAAGATGGTCGACTTTTTTAATGAACTGAAGGAAAATGTTGTGAACCTAGGTTTCTACACATGGCAAAAACTATCTTGCAAAAAATGCAGATGAAATGAAGATTTTTGTTTTCAGACTGCAAAAGCTAAAAAATTGATCACCAATCCTACAAAAAAGGAGGACTTTTGAAAAGGTAGAAAAGGTAATCCAATAGGAGTCTTGATCTACACAAAAGAATGAAGAGATTTTGAGTGCAAAACACTGGGTAAATATTTTTAAAATTCCAATTTATTTTTCAAATCTCTTTAAACAATGGAGAAAAGATAGGCTTTTAAACAAACGGTGTTGGGAAAACTGATTTTCCATATGTGGAAGAATGAGAACAGATCCTTATCTCTCACCCTGTACAAAAGTCAATTCAAAATGGATCAAAGATTTAAGAGTGAGACCAGGAACTATGCATCACTTAGAAGAAAACATAGGGTCAACAGTCCAAAATATGGGAGCAGGCAACAATTTTCTCAATAGGATTCCTAAAGCTCAGGAAATAATACCAAGAATTAATAAATGGGAGAGTATCAAATTTAAAAGCTGCTGTACAGCAAAGGAAATAAGAATGTGAAGACAGCACCTAAAGAAGGGAAGAAAATCTTGCCAGCTACTCTTCTGATGGAGGATTAATTTCCAGAATATTTAAAGAACTCAAAAAACTTAACATACACACACACACACACAGACACCAAATAACCCAATTAGTAAATGGGTAAAAGAACTAAACAGACACTTCTCAAAAGAAGAAGTACAAATGGCCAAAACAATGTTCAACATCTTGAGCAATTAGGAAAAATTAAAATCAAAGCTACACTGGATTTGGTTTCACTCCTCTCAGAATGGCTGTCATCAAGAATATGAATGATAAAAAATGCTGCAGAAAAAGAACGGTTTTACACTGATGATGGGATTGTAAATTAATACAACCACTGTGGAAATCAGTATGGACATTCCTCAAAAGACTAGGAATGGATTCACTATATGACCTAGTTGTACCACTCCTTAGTATTTATCCTAAAGAATTAAAGTCAGCATCCTACGGTGATACCTTATAGCAGCACATAATATTATGGCTCTCACTAGAGCCATAATATGGAACCAGCTTAGATGCCGGCCAATGGATTTAAAAATGTAGCATATATACACAATAAAGTTTTATTCAGTTACAAAGAAGAATGAAATTATGTCATTGTCAGGAAAATGGATGGAACTTGAGAACATTAGTTAATCAAAATAAGCCAAACTCAGAAAGCCAAGGGTGGTATGTTTTCCCTCGTATGTTGAAGCTAGAGAGGAAAAGGGAAGAGAAATGTGTGTGGTGGAGGGCAATCTCATGCAAATCAAAGGGAGACCCATAAAGTAGAGGAAATGGACCAGGGGGAAGGAGGATGAGAAGGAAAGGGGAAATACTAGGCAAAGATACTGGCCAAATTTTATTGTAATGTCATGTGCGTGTAACAACATATCCTACCGTTATGTAAAATTATAATGTACTAATAAAAAACATGGAAAAAAAGATTTAAAAAATATCTCTTTAAACAATAGCTTATTGTTTAAAGTGAAAATAATAATAATGCATCGTGGGGTTTATATTGTATGCACAAGTGAAATGCCTAGAAGAGTAGCACGAAGACTAGAAAGGAGGATGTAAGGAGAAGTACACTTTGAGGTTCTTAGGTTGTATGTGAGTTGGCATACTGTTGGCTAAAGGTAGACTATGGTAAACCTGAAAGCAAACATCCCAAAGTGAAACAAATATAACTACATATCTAATAAGTTAATAAAGAAGACAAAATAGATTTATGAAACATGAACACAAAAGAAGATGAAAATAGGAAAAAATTTAGGAAAACAAAACCAGAGGGCAAGATGGTGAGTTTAGTATTGATCATGTAAATAATCACATTAAATGTAAAATATATAAATACCCTATTTAAAAGGCAGAGATTGTCAGACAAAAAAAAAAAATTTTTAAAGGCAGACTCTCTATTCTAACCATCAGAAATCAAATTGAAATATGAAGACACAAATGGATTAAATAAAAAAAAATGGGAAAAGATATGTCATGATCTCACTGATCAGAAAAGCTTCCCCTCTACAATGGGGACAAGTTAAGGGGAATATGGTTGGGGGTGGGGACACAGAAAGATGTCAGAAGTGTCTCATCTTTCCTTGCTGTGGAGGCTGAGTCTCCTTCCTCTACCAGCTACTATGTAACTGGGCAAAAGCTGTCCCCAACACTCACTGTGATCAGCCCTTTTAGAGCAAATAATGGGGGAATTGAGGGAGGAGAGAAGGTCTCCCTGCAAAGAGACTGGTATCATGTTCATGTCAGGGCTGTTGGAAAAGTATCCACAGGGAGGGCTGTGGGCCGAATGATTGAGAAAGGTGCTATGTCAGCCTAGCTTTCAAGCCAGGAGGATGTGGGAGCTGAGTATCGGACAGGGTCCCCTTGAGTGACTAGTGGGTTGGTACTATTTTCTGTTGTTAATCAGAACTTTAAAAAATACTATTGTGTGCAGAATGCTAGCAAGTTAGAAGTGCTGGACCATCCAGGGGGTATAGACTTTGCTCAGGTCCTGGAGTAAGCTCAGGCCCAGTAAGAGGGTAACTCTCTGCTTCATTCAGATGGAATCAATCCTGCCCTTACCAAAGCTTAAAATCCACCTTCCTCCACCTTGGTGCCATGGCTGCTTGGAATTAACAGCAACCATCGTGACCGTCAGGGAGCCTCCAAGGTGCTGTTGGTGGGCAGGTGAACAGAGGGAGAACGCTGGGGAGGCCAGTCAGCCAGACACCTGAGGGAGGAAGCCAAGGAAGATAGTGACAAGTTGAACCCAGGGGTCTCTCCTGTGTCCAGGCTAACGGGTGGCCCATGGGAAAGTCCTGCATTGGGGAGGAATACCAAGACTAAGACTTTCTGTTCGTCCTGGGGAGCAGAGAGCTCAAGACTCCAAGCAGCACTTCTGAAATGTTTAGTCATTTTAGGTAATGCTTCTTCAGAACTGGATTTCAGAGAAGCTTCCCTAGAATTCCCCCCTCACCTGACACAGCTAAGGGAATCTCCATGCAGACGAACCACGGGGGGCCCAAGGATCAGGGACACTTCCCCAGATGTAACCAGTTCACAGGGACACATAGGCAGAGGACAGAGGAAGCTTCACAGCTGGAAGCTTCATTGCTTTCCCTTGTTCACTGATTATTCCAGAAAAGAGCATTCTCCCACAGGTCACCAGACAAGTACCTCAAATTTGCTTGAGCAGCCCCAGCTTCCCCCAGACTAGTGCCGTAGCCACTAACCAGACCCTCTGCCTTGAGCCTCTATTTTCCACCCGGCTCTGAGTATTTATAGTCTTCCTACAAATCACACTTCTTATCACAGAACAAGTTATCCTTCAGCCTGGAATTGTCCACGATGTGTGTCCCACCTCCCTTAACATAAACGATGTGCTTTCATACCTAGCTGGGATACCCTGAGCACACACAGACACACCACTGCTTTATCAGGGTGTGCAAGAAGCAAGAGCAAAGAAAGATGGGAAGCCAGGAGGGTCAATGCCAGGGTGCTACGGAGCAGGCCCACACTTATGCTAAGCAGACGGCTGGCTTGATACCATGGGGCCATCTTCCAAGAGGCTGAATGAATCTGAGTCTCAGAACTGTCCAGGGATAAGAAGGGGGCAAATCGTCTCCGTGTCCATTGCTCAGAGGTCTGTGGGCTTCGTCCTTCAGGGTTGGGCACAGGAAGCCTGTTAGTCGCAACTGGCCTTAGAGACAGCAGGGGAGCCCAAGGCTGGGAGCAGAAGTGTGCAGAGCGTGTATGAGGTGAGGGGCTTGTCATTTTGTGCATACTGGGAGTTCGCATGGCCACGGGTCAGTCACTCAGAAGCATCTGGGGCACAGCCAGTAGATAAGGGACCCCAAAACCATGAGGCTGAGAGGGTCTAGGTGGCTCATAAGTCCCTCACCCTCCACCTGTGGTGACCTCAGCAAACACTTGAGGTGGTGGAGGCACAATTGAAAGAATTCAGTTCCTTTTGGTAATGAGCTAGGATCTTCTATAAAATGTTTGTAGGGTGCTTAACCAACTGCTGGGAAATAAATGCTCAATGAAAACTAGCATCATTATTAACTTTTACCCTCCATGAGGTCAACCGTGCTCCATCTCTCTGACCTGGGAAAGGTCTTTCTTGCCCACCCCCTGGCCCTGCTCCTAATACATAGCAGGTGATTCTTTCCCAGGCAGGTCCCCACCCATCCCCCATCTCTCCCTTGTCACCCAGGCAGTAGAGTTGGTCAGGGGAAGAGAAAGTGGGCCTGAGGGCAGGCAGGGTGGGGCTGTACCCAGGGGGGAAACTTCAGCTGTGTCCCCCAGATGGCTTCCTCTGCCCTTGCCTGCCCGGCTTCTCTCCACTTGGTCAGCAGACGTGAACCAACCCAGCGTTCCTTCTGCCCAGCTGCCCTGGCCAGGCCCTACTGTTGCACAGAGGTGGTTCTGGGGCTCTGGGCTCTTCCTCCGACTGAGTGTGGCTGGCCAGGTTAGTGATCAGCCTCAATCAGGTGTGGAAAATTCCAGGAGCAGCTGGAGTCTGCCACCAAGCATCTCTTCCTTAGCGCCTCACTCCCTTAGGCCACCTCCTTACTCCCTC
This sequence comes from Marmota flaviventris, assembly GCF_047511675.1. NCBI lineage: Eukaryota > Metazoa > Chordata > Mammalia > Rodentia > Sciuridae > Marmota > Marmota flaviventris. The sequence continues at coordinate 23,225,074 of NC_092511.1, read as the reverse complement.
GTGGCCTTAGGCTCTGCCCTCCACCCCTCATCTGTGACTAGAAACCTGCTGGCTTTAACAATTCACTGGTTCCAACTTGGGGCCTAAAAGCAGAGCCAGGCTTCCCCAGGAGAGGCTGTAACTCTATGTAACTATAAGAGTCCCATGGCCTTCCCCACTCTAGAAGCCCACCTCCAGAGCCTGCCCCCAGGAACTGCTCCAGAACTGTCTGCAGAGACCCAAGAGGAAAATCCAGAAAGCTCTGACCAGGGGGAGTGAGTGTGGCATAAGAGCTGAGCACACACGCTGTGAAGCAGTCTGTGTGTCTGTTCTTCACTTTAGAATTACTATTAAGTAATGTGACCCCTGTTAGCTCATTTATTTGTTCATGTATCCATCACATATGTTTCAACGGTAGAAGAAAGAGAGATGATCATGAAGTCCAGCTTTGAAAAGAAGAAGGTCATAAGCAAGCCACCAAGATATCAAAGAGGACATATATTTTCAGCTTATGTGGAAGAAACTAACTCTGCCTGAGGGAATCAGAAAGGAATTATGGAGAAGGTCTTTTTAAACTGGGTCATGAAGGATGAGTAGGAGTTTGCGGGGGTGGGGTGGGGAGTAGAGAGGCTATGAACAGGGTTGGTGCATTCTGAATAGAAAGAAAAATATGCCAAGCTACAGGGCACATGTGTGTTTTCATTAATAATCCCTAAAGTTTTATTAAATAACTACTAGGTGCCAGGTCATTGGTTAAGTGCCAAGAGTGCAGAAAAGAACAAGGCAGACATTATCTTTTCCTCTTTCTAGTGGAAAAACTAAAATTAAAAACAAACAAACAAACAACAACAACAGAATTACACAGATAACTATGCACTGACAATTGTGCCAGGTCTGTGAAGGGGAGGAAGGAGCTATGGGAACATGAAGGGGTAGGGAGGGCTCATTAGCTCTGGGGATCAAGAAAGAGCTGCCAAAGGAGGTGACAGCTGAGCTGACTCCTGAGGGCTGTGTGGGAGTGGCCAGGCCAGGCATCCCAGGTCCAAGGAGCATGAGTCCAGACCATCTGAAGTGATCCAGCATGGAGGGAGGCCCAGGCTCCCTGGAGGCCAGAGGAGTGAGGTAGCAGAGGGTGATTTTAAGGGCCAGGGGAATGACGCAATGAATGTGCATTACAAAGAAGACTCCCAGACTGTGGTGTGGGAAATGGAGCCTAGCTGTAATGACTGTGGGGAGACCAGTTAGATCAGTGATTCTCAGCTCCAGATGCAAGTTAGAATTACCTGGGGAGATTTAATAAGGATGTCTGGAGCCCACTCCCAGAGATTCAGCTTTCCTTGGTTTAGGATGAGGCTCCCATACTAGCAATTATTTTGAGTCTTACAGGTGATTTCAACGTATATCCAGGGTTTAAAGCTGTTGGGTGAGAAGGACATTCCTTTAAGGAAGAAGGAGGAAAAGGAGAGGAGGAGGAGGAGGATAATGATGATATTACTCTAAATGATAAAAGATATACCTATGGTCCTACTCTAGCTTGGCCTAGAGTAATGGTGATAGATAGCAAGAATAAATAGTTGGCAACCAAGAACTGCCATATTTTTGGTCTGGGTGGGGTGCAGACACAAATTCAAGTTTGGTCATGTTGGGTCTAAGGTCCCTGTGAGTCACCTAAGTGGACAGTGGGCAGTTGGAGTTACAGACCTGGAGCTCAGAGAATTCTGGGTTACATTTATGCATTTGAGAGTTACAGAGGTAGAGATAGGGTCTGCAGGAAGCAGGGGATTGCCTAGTGAAATGGCAAAGCACAGGGCTGGGAGGACAGAAGAGGGCCCGGGTCCTTGCCTCGGAGGCTGAGGAGAGGCAAGGAGCCAGCAACTGAGTCTATAAATGAGAGGCTGGGGAGAGTCCTGAAGCCCAGAGCAGTCAACACATGACACGTTCCTGAACATGAAAGAAGGGAGTTCTGAACAATGTTGATTTGATTTAGTATCTTGTATGCCATTGAGGACTTTGGAGAGAGAGGCTTTGGCGAAATGGGCAGGGCTAAAGCCAGGACTGGAGTACACGGGAAGGGAGGGAATGCAGAAGCTCCCTCAAGAGTTTGGTTGAGAGAGGGAGTAGCAGTTGATAGAGGGGATTGTGGCACCAAAGAAATGTTTGTTAAGATGGGAGGAGAGCCAAGTGACTTGAAACGTTATTAGAAAGGAGAGGGGGTTGAAGATGCAGAAGAAAGATTATTAAAAACATAGGGGGATGTGATGGGGTCTAATCCCTGGAGGGGGCACTGGGATCAGCTATCAGGACTCATCTTCTATTGCACCAGGAGGGAGGATTGTCAAGTGATTAGTGTTAAAGTGTGGAGCTAAGGGACATGATTTGAATGCTGTCAGGTGGGAGTCACATCCAAGGGGGTCACCTCCCGGGTCGGAGGGAAGTGTGTATGTTGGGGAGATCTTGAGAGGCCATTTGTACCAACGTAAGGATTTGAATTTCATCCTATGGACTATTTTAAGTTGGGGTGATTTTTAGGCAGGCAGGTGATAGATCAGTTTGTCAAAAGTCTCACTCTAAGGATAGGGTGGAAGATGGTGTGGTTAGGAAGAGAGAAGAAGCCTGAGTAGGGAGCTAGGAGGCTGGGGCAATAGGTTTGAGAGAAGATGGTGACTGAAACTGGAGGATAGTGAGGAGGAAAACATGGATGCAGGAGATCACGGAATGATATTACAGGTTTCTTAGCCAGCCTTCCAGGTTGCGAGCACCAGCCCTGATGAAGAATCGCACTGGGCCCTTGGGTATTGCAAACCTCGGGAGGAAGGACAGGGCTGAGGCTGCACCACACACCAGGCTCTCATCTCCGTGGCAGGAGCACGCGCTGGGGTGGGAGTGGGGAGTTTGCAAATGGACTGAGTCATCCAGCCTAGGGTGGGGGCTTAGAGCACAGGAACCTTAGCCGGGAAATGCAGGTTGTTGAGAGGCCAGGGATGAGTGGGCTGATTCAGAGTAACCAATTCAACAAGAAAACTTGAAGGTTAAGAGAAGGAGGAAGCAGGAAGGAGGGGCTGTTGGGTGGAACCTTGGCTGGGCAGGAGGAGGTGGGGCTCAGCCACAGAGCTGAGTGGCAGGGCGACTCAGCCCAGGAAAGCCAGCTAAGACTGGGCTCAGGCTGAGGGGGCCGGCGGCAGGCAGCCGATGACCACCTGCCTTTCTAAGGCATGTGACACCTGGCAGATCATTTCCACAGAGGCTCCATTGTTAAAACCTCACAACGGCCAGGAGAGCAGGCAGGGCGCCATATAACCTCCATGGTAGAGGTGAAGGAAGAGAACAAGGGACTCCAGTACTTGGCTACGCAGCTGGGACATGGCAGAGCTGGAGGGCAAACTTGTGGTTCCTCTCCACTCTGCCACGCTGCCCAAAATCACTCCTTGGGGAACCCTAATGGCCAAAAGCGAGAGCTTCTTCCAGGTCAGAGGAAAGGCCACTGTGGAAGATTCCCAGGAGTGACGCTTTACAACTCAGGAGAAGCCGACACGGCTCTAGCTCCTGGAATCCAGGGGTGGAAGCACTGGGCCTCTCCTGGAAGCAGGGACCCTGGAGTCTGAAGTGGTTAGGAACCCAGAGGTGGTCTTCTTCCCAGTCCATCCTCCCACCCCCACCCCACCTCTATCTCTGTTCTTTCATCACTCTTCACCAACTATTTTCTCTGCTTCTCTGTGTGTATTTGTTGGGGGGTTGGAGGGGGGTACAAAAGGGGGCATCTCATGGCTCCAGAGGACACATCACAGCTCTAGTAGCAACTGACCAGACTCTCCCTAGACTCTTCTGGAAGAGAATCTGAGAGACCAAGGGACAACAAATGCAAATGCCACCCCTGGTGGCTCATAGAAAATGAGGTCACTGTGACCTGGGACCCAAGAACTGCATCCTCATCAGGCAGTATGAGATTGTTCATAATGTTAAGAGGAGTCAGCCCACAGGGACACATCAGAGACCTCAGCCAGGCGTGGGCAGTCTCAAAACCTTTTGTACATCCAGACACTTCTCTTTGGAGTATCACACATTCACAGTTTATCCCCTCATACTTTTCAGATCTTTACTAAAATGTGACCTTCTCCATGAGACCTCTGACTGCCCAATCTGAATTGCACCTGAAAGCTCCAATCCTTATTCCACGTTCCCTGCTTTCTTTTTCTCCACCACATACAGCAGTTAGGCCCACTGTGTTTTGCCATTTCTTTATGTTCTATTGTCTAGCTTCCTGTTAGAATATAAGCTCCATGAAGGCAGGCAGGGACTTTTGATTGTTTGGATCACTTTGGTATCCCCAATGCCTACACACAGGATAGGTGCTCAGTGGTGATTTTCTGAACGAATTCATAAATAAAATCCATCTTCTCTTCCCATATGCTTCTCCCTGCACAAGTGAATGTGCACAAACAGTGCCCCATGAATTGGGTGGGGTCAGAGTAGCATGGGGAGGGGCAAGTGGGTTTCCTTGAATTGGATACAAAATAAGAAAGATTCTGCATCAGAGGGAGACCCGTAGAAAGGAACCCTTTCCTCCCTCCTCTGGTTCTTTCAGGCTGGTAGAATTAGCAAATGGTTCAGGAATGAATACAAATAGAGCCCTTCTCATAAAATCAGAAAAATCACAGCTGTAGCAAACTCTATGGTGTGGAATTAGGACTAATGGCTGTTGTGGGGTGGAGTTCACAGGGGCAAACACCCAGCCTCTTTGTGACTAATGCTGGTCTTCTTCCACCTGACTCTTTCCCTCAGTGACACAAAGCATGCTGCCAAGTGTGGAACTCATGCCCCAAAACGTTCTTGCCCAGTGTGCCATGGGGAACCATCCAGCCAGGTCAGGACTCAGGCAGGGCAGGCCTTGGGTGAGCAGCCAGGGGCCCGGGGCACAAAAGTTAAGGAGGCACTCATTCTGGAGTTCCTGATGGCACGGCTCAGTACTTGCAGGAAGCTGGAAATGAGAACTTCCTTAAATCTTGTGCCCAGGGCTCTGCAAGATTAATAGGGGGCCAGGGATTCAACTCAGTGGTAGAGTGCTTACCCCAGTATGGCAAACAAAACAAAAAATGAACAGGAAGCTCACTCTCAGAGCAAGGACCACTATGGCTTCTGGGGGCCCTAAGCACTTTTGCCTTTGTGGACCACTTCCTCTGTTGAAAAACAAAAAAATGTGTGTATATGTAATTTCATTTCAGAACTGTGTTGTTACAAAGACAAATACAATCCAAGATGGATTATAATTACTTTTTTTCTGATTATTAAAATAAATTAAAACATGTTCAAAGGCCGGAATTACCCTGGGCTCTGGTATTGCCACTGCACGCAGTGGATAAGTTGTCCTTTGCAAGGGGTGTGATGTGGAATATGGGAGGGAGTTCTCCATATTCCACACCCTAGGTGTCTCACTTGTCTCCCTTGTCCTAGTCCTGGGCACAGAGATTTACAATCCCAAAGTTAACAGCCTTCCTTGAGGGAACTGATTCCCTTTGTTTTTTTGAGCTTCAGTGTTCCCATGCTTAAAATGGCTGGAATAAAGGAACAGTTGGTCTGGGGATGGGTCACTTAGTGGTAGAACATGTGCTTAGCATGTGCAAGGATCTAGGTTCAATCTCCAACATCAGAAAAAAATAAATAATTGGATCACAATATAAATACAAAAATAAATAGAACTGCCATATAACCCAGCAATTCTGGATTAGCATATACACAAAGGAATTAAAAGTGAGACTCAAACATACTTGTATATCAATGTCCATGTCCATTGACAGATGAGTAGATAAACAAAAAGTGACTCATACACACAATGGAATATTATTCAGTCACAAAATGAATGAAATGCTGACACAGCTAAAACATGGAAAAATCCAAACACATTATGCTAAGTGAACATAAACCATACACAAAAGACAAATGCTGTATGATTTCACTTGTATGACGACATACCTGCAGTACGCAAATTCACAGAAACAGAAAGTAGTTGCGTTTCTGTTGGAGAGATGTGAAAGTTCTGGAAATAAAGGCGATGTTGTACAATATTGTAAATGGGCTTAATGCACTGAATTGTATACTTAAAAATAGTTTAGCTGGTAAATTATATGTATATTTTCCACAATAAAAAGACGACATCTACATAAAAATACTTTCTACGGGGTAAATAGGCAGACAAATCATCATTGATATTTACTGTATTGCTATGGTGAAGAAGTGTTCCAAAGTTCACAGACAGACTGGCAGGCATGAAACTGCTGTGTAAACACAGACTTCTCCAGTCCGTACATGCTACTCACCACCCACTACAGCCCACAGAGCTGATGACCAACTTGAAGAATGAATGGATGGTGGCCAAGATTCTGGAAGTACTGAGCATCACAGGGCATGCACTTTCCCCTGGAAATATATTATTCCCTATTCTCTAATAGCCTTCCTTTTGGGACCAGGGATTATGGTTTTGGCTGAGATATCTAAGATAGCCCTGATGTTGGAAGAATAAGAATGACCTGGGAGAGGCCAAGTTAGCCACCAGGCCCCAACCATGGGCACTTTGTGCTGAGGTTGATCTGATCTGATTTCCTAGTGTGAAAAGAATGTCTTGATCTTTGCAACAGTTGAAAGGGCAGCTCCAGGGGAGGGGTGTGGTGGTCACAACTTGGGACAGGGACCCATTGGTCTCAGTAACTGAGCTGCTTCTCATTCCATCCAGCAAACCCTACTTTCAAAGATGAAGTGTTTAAAAGCACATATGGAAGGGGTGAAGTGGGATAAGGGATTCCAGGGTACCAAAGGCACTTCACAAACACATTCACCATAGGGTTTGCTCAGATCGAAGACTGTCAAGTACAATTTGGGTTCCAGGAATGCCTCACCTCCCAGGGGAGCCTGAGAACTCCCTGGGCTTTCTAAGCGATATGTTGGTTTCTGCAGGGAGAATGTCTATATCTTCTATCAGATTCTCCGAGGGATGCCAGCTCCAAATGCTCTGAAACAATTGTTTCTGTGAATTTAAAATGTGACCTTGGAGATGCACATTGAACTTATGCCCAGGTTTTGGGAGCATGTGAATTGCTTCACATGCTGTTTTGGGCTGTACACACCTCAGGGCAGGCTATGCAGTGCTTCAGTAGGGGCCACTGCTAAATCCTCCTACTCTCTTCTCAATAAATGTAGAGATTCATTTTTAAACAAGAAAACTGCGACGATAGAGCTGTTATTTCACTTCTGCGTGAAAATGCCAAATGGCAGCAATGTGTCCTGGTTGACTGTGATTCCTCCTCTTGCTACCTGGCTTTGGTATGTGTGTGAATGACATGCCCTACTCACCAGTTCAGCCCTGAGTATGGAGCAATTGTCCACAAAAGAATGACTCTCTAATCCCCACTGGTCTCTTTAATAGCTTGTTGTGGTCTCTGTTAAGCCCACAGAGTTGTAGGTGGTCTGCAGCGTCTGGCCAGGTTGTGAAGCATCTGGCAAATGGCAGCCTAGATGGTTCCACCCCTTCCCCTGTAGGGAGGGCACTTGGTAAGGAGAAGGGTCACAGTGAACCGGTAATTCAGACTCTGAAGAGTGACTCAGACATTCCAGTGGAGCTTTGATTTTTCCTTTGTGTTGATGTGTGAAATGTAATTGTAGTCATTTTTTCCAATGAGTAGATAAACAGCGATTATCCATGGCAGCTTGTGAGCAGGGGCCATTGAGAACAATCCATGTGCCAACATTTCTCTCCCCAACCCCCCAGCACATAAGATAACAGCCCCCAAGCCTGGCCTCAGAGGTTTCTGGATCCGGAAAATTTGAAAACAAATGGGGAGATGGAAGCTTGTGAGCTCTGGCCCCAGCCCTACCAGACACTCCTTTGTTATCTGGGATAAAGAGAAATGGTTTGTTTGCCAAGCTGGTCATCAGGAAAGAGACAGAAGGCAATGTTCAAGGAGCACCTCTGTCATTCTGTGGGCAAGGTGCTGGGCTAATCAACCCTTGCCATCAGCTCATTTCATGTCATCCCCACAATCATACAGAAGTGGCTACCAGAATGGGCATCCACGCCTATTTTTACTATGAATGGTCGACCCTCTGCATCTGTGGGGGTCCTACATCCTTGGATTCAACCAACTCTGGATCAAAAATATTCTATATAAAATTGCACTTGTGCTAAACATGTACAGGTTATTTCCTAATATTATTCTCCAAACAATATAGCATAACCATTATTTATACAGTATTTATCTTGAATTTGGGTATTATAAATTATCTAGGGCTGGTTAAAACATGTGGGAGGATTGTGAGCATTATATGCAACTAGTACTCCATTTTATATTAGGGACTTGAGTGTCCTCAGATTTTGGTCTCCCCGGGGTATTAGAGATCCTAGAATCAATCCCCTGCAGATACCGAGGAATGGCTATTGCAATACAAAATACAGTACAAAATAAAATTATTTTACAATAATTCCTCTAATGAATTATTGCCTTTTCCTAACTTACAGATGAGGAAACTAAAGCAAAGAGAATTAAGTCACATGGCCACTTAGTGAGCAGGGAAGGAATCAGGATTTGGACTCAGGATTGTCTAACTTCAAAATCTATTTTCTCACCATCACACAAAACTGCTTCCTGTCACAGGCTGGCCTCACCAGCTCTAGTGGCCCTGTAAAGAAGGCAGTCTTTTACTCTCAGCTGCGGCAATGTAGCAGAGCCCCCAGGGAGGTCCTTCTCAGCAGCTGCAGTCACAGGCTGCCAAGGAGAACCTACCTAATCAATCAACTGGTTGCTTGTTGACAGACCTGCTGGGAATGGCAATGGTCAAAACTGGCTCTGGAACCAGGCTGGGTGTCACTGCTGTCTGCTGTCCTTTTACCTTCCCAAAGCAAGTGGAGAGGAGGGCAGCTCCTTGGGGTAGCATCACAATTGTATTAGTTAGAGGTCTTCTGAGAAACAGAACCAATATGTCCAAAGAACATTATCAGAGAAATTGACTCACACAGTTATGGAAGTCAAGGTCCCACAATCTACCATCAAAAGCTAGAGAACTAGGTATAATTCAGTGGCACAATTCAGTTCAAGCCTGAGAGCCATGGGGCTGAAAGTGAATGTCTGAGTTTAGTCCAAAAGCCCCAAACTAGGATGCCAATGTCTAAGGGCAAGAGTGGATATTCCAGCTCAAGCAGAGAGAGAAAATTTATCCTTCCCCCACCTCTTCATTTTATTTGGCCCTTAATGAATTGGATGATGCCACCCCCACTGGGGAAGCCTCTACTCATTTCACCAATCCGAATGCTGGTCTCTTCGAGAAACACCCTTCCAGAGAGATACTCCTGGAAATAATGTTTTACCAGCTATCTGGGCATCCTCTAGTCCAGTTAGGTCGACATATAAAGCTAACCATCACAGCTATGCTGAGATGTAGCCTTCATCTCTGTGGGGGAAATTCTTTTTGGTGGCATGTGGGAATAGCAATGCACAAGACTTCTGGGGGACGTCCAGGCTAGAATGCCAGCCCAAATCTCACTCCTGGTGCTGATAAAGGATAAAGAAGCAAGCTGGGCCTGGGGTGGTCCTTTCGGGGGCTTTTATGTTCTACCTGGACTCCTCTCTCTAACACGCTTCTTGAGCACCCCTCCTATAGTCTTGATGTACAGTGGTGATACAAAGTGAGTGGACAGAATCAGGATAGAAGGGACACTGGGAAAGGAAGAGTTGGTGAAGTTTAGGCTGGATAGGGCAAACAATTAGGGAAATCAGATGTGAACAAGTGATCTGAAGCAGAGATTAGGAAAATGAAAGGACCTTAAGTTTATACTAAACATTACATGGGGCTTGACCTCCAAACTAAAATTTTAATTAGCTCCAAAATCTTGCTACTCACAATTGTACAAAATAGATTGAGTAAGGGCAAGTAAATGATTTAATCAAAAGAGCTTGGGGTTGGGCTGGGGTTGTGCGATAGAGCACTTGCCTAGCAAATACGAGGCCCTGGGTTTGAGCCTCAGCACCACATAAAATAAAATAAAAGTATTATGTCCAACTACAACTAAAAAATAAATATTTGTAAAAAAGAGCCTGGGGAACCTTGGGGTTAGAAATGCCATGAACATCATGAAACTCTGAGCTACAGTTTAATGTTATTAAAATAGGAGCTCTACCCCCTCAGAGTTGTTGAGGACAATATTTGGCACATAGAAAGCACGTGATAAATCCTTGTATCGTTTCTGGCAAAGGCAGGTAAATAGGTAATTATTTAAGTGGGTGAGGAGCCATATGTTTAAGAGACACTGAAAGATAAATCATTGTAAAATATATTTATGTGGAGAATTGGGAAGGAAAAATACAGAATGGTTTTCTAGATTTTTGCTGCTCAGAGTGTGGTTTGTGAATTAGTACCCTCTTCATCACTTTGTAGTTTGATAGAAATGCAGAATTTCAGACCTCACCCAGACCTGCTGAAACAAAATCTGCATTTTAACAAGAGGTCTTAAAGATTCACAGGCACTGTAAAGTTTGAGAAGGGCTTCTCTTTCCAAACTTGGCTGGGAATACTGTTATTACTTGAGGAATTTTAAAAGTACCAAGGCCTGGGTCTCACTCCCAGAGGTGGAGTGGTCTGGGACTCAGCCTGGCCACTGATATAGTCTTAAAGCTTCCCAGCAATTTTGACATGCAGTTAAGGTTAAGAACCACCCCTGTGTATCCTATCAAGGTGCGAGGGGTATTTGGCAGGGGTGAGGCAGAGGAAACAGAGGGCACCCTCTCAGCCCAGGCAAAAACCTCCTACCTAGAAAAAGTTGGCCCCTGCTTTCACTCGGAGGGCACCTGGGGGCTAATAGAAAGGAGGTTGTCCTGGGATTCTGAGTTCAAATCTCGATTTTGCCTGCCCAGCTGGTGGTGTGTCTCTGCATCCAATCAAGTTAAAGAGTGATCAAGTGAACTGTCTCCGTCTTAATCCTCAGTGTCCTCACTTGAAAATGAGGCCACTTAATTTCCCCAACCAAGACATCCTTTGTTTCCCCATTTTCTTCATCCTGTTCCTGCTTCCTGGTCTCACTAAAGTGGTATAGTTCACAGCCTACAACGGATGTGTTCCCGAAGGTCACAAATGGCCTCGTTCCATTGACGTGAAGGTCAGCCTCAGCTATGGTGATAGGGTCAGAAGAATGGTTAACCCTCAGAGGTCCAGTTGAAGGTGCTAGGGAGGTTTCCGGGGTGGGAGAACATTCTACATCTTGAACGCAGGTAGTGGTCTCATGGGTGTATAAATATTGGCTGAGTTAGTCACCTGGGAATTGAGCACTTTATGTAAATTATACCTCAATTATCAACAAAGCCTGAGTAGCGCTCCACAGGCCCCTAGGGGAAAGACAAGTAGTCAAAGCACTTGGCAGACATTGGCAAGCCTGGGAGCTAGAGCAAAAATTGGGTAGAGGGAGAGACAGAGAGAGACCCAGACAGACAGTAAGGAATAACTTGACCCAAATTCCAGGCAGTCGAATTAATCCTAGGTGGAAGGGTGGGGTTTGGCTTCTGAGTAGGGTGACCAGCTCTACTGGTCCAGCTTGTCCTGGTTTTAGCAAGTTCTATGTCCCAGGAAATCTCTCAGGCCAAGATTAATGGGGACAGTTCATCATCCTGTTCCCAGGCTGGGGCTCCGAGTGGCGTCTGTAATGTTGGGGAGGAAACGAAACAGGCCCAGTGAGCAGCTGCTCCCACCCAGGCCACGGAGTGAGCAGTGCAGGAGGAGTTCGAGACTGGTCAGCTAACGGGTCTACTCCTCCCCAGCTGGAAGTGGTCCATGCACCCACATCTGAACTGAGGCAATGGACACTCACTTCTTGACACTCCAGATCCCACCAGCCCCCATAGACTTTCCCCAGCCAGTCCTCCATCCTTCCATCTTCACCTGCACACCACCATCAGGTCAGTGTGCAACTCTTTATTTGCTTATGGGTATTTCTGTTGAGCTTTGAAGCCCTTGGGGTATGGGCTGATCCTTTTCATCTTTGCACATTACAGTAGTTCTGCTTAGGACCACGCCAGCTCCTTGGGGATTCTTAAATCTTTTTGTGCCATGGCTCTTTTTGTTAGCTTGAAGAAGTTGTAATCCCCTTCTCAGAATAATGCTTTAAATAAGATACAGAGGTGGCAAAGAAAATCAATTATGCTAAGACATGGCTGTCAAAACTTTTTTAAAAATGAAAGTATTTGTAAAAAAGTCATAAACATCCCTCTTTATTAAAGCTTTGCCTAGTGAGTTCCAGCAGCGGGTGTATATTGAGGTAGCCATGACTACAAATGATATTTCATGATACCTGCAGCAAGTGCACTGTGAAAACAAAAATACTCGTGATTTCTATTGGTGACAGTGGCAAGTTCTGCTGACACTACTGTTTTTTTGTTCCCTACACTCCTAATAACAGGAAATGTTACACTTTACTTGGTAGTGTGTGACAATACAGATGTCATTTTTTGTTTCTTCCAATTTCACATGCACCTCTGAGTTCTGTGCACTCTAGTTTAAGAAATGCCTATAAGGGAGTAAAAGATAAGAAGCATGCTTCAAAAATTGTACAGTGCCGTGTCCTGGTGAACACGATTGGTCTTTGCTGGATGTGGATGTGGTCTTTCCTATCCTGGGATAGGAAAGCTAGGCTAAGAGTCAGGCTTAAACCAAATTATTAGTCAGAGCTTTCTGAGACAAGAAGAAAATAGCAGACTTGGTCTCTATTTCTCAGTCACCTGCTGATTCTCAATAGGTCTTGTAGTAAAAGGACATTTGTTGTAACCTCCTCCCCACATGGTTCACTAGTGTGCAGAGCTCGGGCACTGGGAGGATAGAAGTTTGTCTCCTTGGTCTGAAGAAAGGTCTTTGGGGACTAGTGAGAGGTATGCTTGGGTCAGCAGGGTCAGAGTCAGAGCCCGCCTTGGCCAAAGGACAAGGCAGGGCTTCTGGGAAAGCCTTGTTTCTTCATGATGCCCTGAACACCTGCTTGTGAGAAAATCCTTTGGGAAGAAACTATTGGGCTTTTTGTGAGGCTGTGTCCATCCTGGAGAGGGATGCATCAAGACCTCAAGGTCTTGGCATAAGAGATTTTTTTTTTTTTAATATCACCCTGAGCAAGAGAACAAGGGAACAGAGACCCTGTGAGCAAGTTGTTTTATTCCTGGCCCCAGCCCAAATAACCTTGGACAGGAAAACTGACCTCTAATTAGCAATCGGGAAATGAAGGCCCAGCACAACAAGTGACATGACCACAGCCCTAACTTTGTGACATTTCAGCCCTTTGGACAGTACACCCTTTCTCACTTCTACACAGCAGGGCTGAGACCCCGGGTTATTTTTATCTGATGGTGCTACTGCTGGCTGCCTGGGAGCTGCTGTGGTGGGTTCAGCCTAGCAGATGTGCAGCAAGAGGGCCTGTGCAGCCTCTTTCTCCTTCCTCATGTGAGGCTCCCTCTCTTCTCCATGGCTCAGATCAATTGCTGCCTGGAGCCTAATCTTGGCCTTGCAGGAGACCAGGGGCATAGTGGCCTTCCTAGGCTTGTCCCTTACACATAGGCCACCCAGGCTCCACCCTTGGTTGCCCCAGCTTAATTTCCGCTGCAGAAAAAGCTATCAAAGTATTTTTCATCGTTGCTTCTCTCCCACCCACAACTCTACTAAGTAAAATTACAGCTTCCTGGAAAGCCAGATTTGCCAGGCTGGCTCTTTGCCAGGCTGTCTTTTGACCATGAGCCACAGGAAAATAAATTTTTTTTGTGTGTGTGACCCAGTACACATATTCATCCACACGTAGGAATAAAACAAAACAGAACAAAAATATAGGGAATAGCATTTATTCTTCCTCTGTCTGCTGCACTCTGACCTTTCATCTTCTATTCTAGTCTTTTCTATTTGTTCTCTTTTTTTAAAAAAAAAAAAAATTCTGGTTGCACCCTGCAAATAAATTGATTTCACAACCTAATAATGAGTCATGATTCAGTTTGAAAAATACTGGGCCAGATTAACTTTCGGGAGCTGTTTCTCTGTTTGAATAAAGGAAAGGCACTGGAGTTTATAGAGGCCCACCGACCTAGGCACTGCCCTGGCTTTTGAGGTATGCTCATTTGACAGAAAAGGAATCGGAGCCCATGTTCTTATAGTTTGGAAGGGGAGGATCAGCGTTTGAGAGACACATTGAGCAGGCTTATTTCAACTCCCATCTTACCTCAGTTTCATTAAACCAGTCATGGTGGGAGCACTTACACCATGGAAATGGGCAAAGAATGCTCTCAGAGAGTTGGCTGTTGCACATTTACAAGCACATCATCCATTCTAATCCTGTTCTTTCTGGTTCCAAATGCAGCATATTATGAAGCCCTCTGATCTCAACTTCTTAGTCTGTAAAATAACATTAAAAAAATGCCCACTTCATGGGGGAAAAAAAAAATTATTCGTTGAGTACTTTCTGGTAAGTAGGAGGCAGAGTGACTGGAAGGAAACCAAAATGCAAATAATTGATTTATTATCATAAAGGGATTTTTATATACATGAAAACTCACAATTTGCAGAAGTGTGGCAAGAATGAGAAGAAATGGAAGGAAAAGATCACTCAGAAAATGGCAGCCACTAGTGGAAAAGAATGAATTTGTGTTTTTCTGTCTGAAAATGGCAAAGAAAACCTAGAAATGAATTGCATTTCAAAGTAGGACTTCTCTTCAAGTAGACAGAGAGAAGGGAGAAGTCTGATGAATATTCTGGTTCAACGACTATACGGATGAACACATCTAATTCTCAAAACCCTAGAGAAAGGACTTTACATTCTCAAAGTTATCCAGTACCAGACAAAGGCACCCAAAACATACATTGGAGAAAAGATAGCCTCTTCAACAAATGGTGCTGGGAAAACTGGAAATCCATATGTAGCAAAATCCATATGCAGCCTAATAGAAGAAAAAGTAGGCCCAAATCCCCACCAGGTTGCCTTGGGAACTGACTTCCTTAACAAGACTCTTAAAGTACAGGAATTAAAATAAATGAGATGGAATCAAACTAAAAATCTTCTTCTCAGAAAAGGACACCATCAATAATGAGAAGAGAGAACCTACAGAATGGGAGAAAATCTTCATCACATGCACCTCAGATGGAGCATTAATCTCCAGGAAATATAAAGAACTCAAAAAAGTTAATACCAAAACAAAAACAAAAAACAAATAACCCAATCAATAAATGGGCTAAGGAACTTAACAGACACTTCACAAAAGAGAAATACAATTGATCAATAAATATATGAAAAAGTGTTCATCATCTCGAATGATTAGAGAAATGCAAATCAAAACTACACTGAGATTCCATCTCACTCCAGTCAGAATGGCAATTATCAAGAATACAAACAACACTAAATGTTGGCAAGGCTGTGGGGAAGAAGGCACACTCATAAATTGTTGGTGGGACTGCAAATTGGTGCAACCACTCTGGAAAGCAGTACGGAGATTCCTCAGAAAACTTGGAATGGAACCATCATTTGACCCCATCATCCCACTCCTAGGTTTATACCAAAAGGACTTAAAATCAGCATACTACAGTGACGCAGCCACATCAACGTTTATAGCAGCTCAATTCACAATAGCTAAACTATGAAACCAACCTAGGTGTGCTTCAACAGATGAATGGATAAAGAAACTGTGGTATATATACACAATGAAATATTATTCAGTCTTAAAGAAGAATGAAATTATGGCATTTGCCAGTAGATTTATGGAACTGGAGAATATTATGCTAAGTGAAATAAGCCAATCCCCAAAAACCAATGGCCAAATGTTTTCTCTGATATTCTAATTCACAATAATGTGGAGAGAATAGAAGTACTTTGGACTAGACAGAGGTGAGTGAAGGGAGGGGAGGGGATATAGGGGTAGGAATGATAATAGAATGAATTGGATATTATTACCCTGTATGCATATAGGATTACACAACCTGTTTAACTCTACATCATGTACAACCAGAAGAATGAGAAGTTATGCTCCATTTATGTTTGATGTAGCAAAATGCATTCTACTGTCAGGTATAGCTAATTAGGACAACAACACAAAGTTATTCAGTCTTGGGAAGTGTTGCCCATTCATCTGACAGATGCCTCTGCCTGCTGACACCCGCAGTTCCCTGAACCTAAGAAGGCATGGACTCTGACTGCTGGAGAGTGGTCTCAGCCCTGTTTCATTTTTCACCACACTGCTCTTTGAAGCCATACAGGAAAAGTCTACTGCACTTTTATCACCATAGTTACGATGACCACAGTTGAGCTGGTTTCCTATTGTGGCTGTAACACATTGTCTCAAAATTTGTGGATTATAATAAAACAAATGTATTATCTTATAGTTCCAGAGGTCAGAAGTCTAAAATAAGTAGTTAAAACCACTTTAGTCTGGGACAGTGCTGAAGAGATTGGCCAAACATAAAAATGATGAAAGAACTTTTCTCAAATGAATCGTTCTTCTCTTTAAAAGGTTACATGGAGAGAGTGGGAGACTGAAATGGAGACTCATGTTTCCATCCCCAGGGCCTCTTTGCCTATGGATGTCCAATTTTTCCAGAACATTTGTTGAAAAGATTATCGTTTCTCCATGGAGTTGCCTTGGCACCATTGTCAAGAACAGATTGAGCAGAGTATGGTAGTGTACACCTGGAATCCTAGCATCTCAGGAGGCTGAGGCAGGAAGGCAAGTTTGGGGCCAGCCTGGGCAACTTAGTGAGATCCCATCTCAAAATTAAAAGTAAAATGGCTCGGGATGCAGCTCAGTGGTAGTGTGTCCCTGGGCTCAATCTGTAGTACTACAACAAACAAACAAAAACCCAATTGACCACATATGTGTGGGTTTATCTCTGGCCTCTGTTTCATTGATTTATTTGTCTGTTTTGATGCCAATAGCACACTGTTTTGACTAATAAGTTTTGAAATCATGAATCGCAAGTCCTCCAACTTCATTTTTCTCTTTTAAGGTGGTTTTGACTATTCCAGATCCTTTGCATTTCCATATGAATTTCAGAATCAAATTGTCCGTTTCAACCAAAACATCCAGCTGAGTTTTTTGTTGTGTTGAGTCTAGAGATCACAACAACATCAGTGAACATGGTATATCTCTTTTATGAATGTCTTCTTTAATTTCTCTTAGCAGTGTTTTAGAGTTTTTGTTAACCTGACTTTAGCTGTCAGTCCCTGGCCTACTCAGGTTTTATACATCATTTATTAGATTTATCCCTAAGTAGTTTATTATTTTTGATGCTAATGTAACACTATTTTAAATTTCAAATTGTTCATTACTGGCATATAGATATATAATTTTATGTATTGAACTCACATCCTATGACCAGGCTACCCTCCCATATCAGTTCTCATAACTTTTGTTTGTTTTTTGGTAGTTTCATAGAATTTTAACATAGATGATGTTATCTACAAATAAGGACAGATTTCTGAGGGGCTGTGTTCAAGAAGTCTACACTGATAAACTCCATTCTTAAGTTGTTGGAGAGAAATAAAGGAACAATCTAATATGAGGATGGACAAATCCTCTAAGTTATTCTCAGGGCAGCAGATCCATAGATCTAGTGGCCTCATGAAGGCTAATGTTAATATGGATTGTTATTCTACTAATATCAGGAGACACTCTCAACACAAATCACTTGATTATCTATGCTCACCATGATTAGGAGCCCAGATGAGTGAAGGCAAAAATATCCAGGTTGGGTTAGAAAAATGTCCACAATTCCTTCTACAGTACCACCTTCTCTCACTCTGTCCTTCACAAAGCCCCCTTCCTGGACTTTGGCTTCTCATTTTGTCCTCTCCCATCCCATCTCCATTGAACCAGGTTGTGTCAAGTGCTAATCATATCATGCTGGGCCCTGCACTTCAGATACAATCCAAACTCCTCACCCAGTCGAAGGCTTCCTGTGACTTTCCCATCCATGTAGGTCAAGTTGACTCCAAGCTGTTCTCCCTACCAGAAGCATCCTCTCCATGCACTCCAAACCCCTCTCCTCGCTGCTACTCACTACCTGCACCCCTTGCCAACTCCTCCTTGTCAATTCTCCTGAAGCCCTTCCTGACATGGCCTTTTCCTTCCTTCCACTTACCATGCTTATTACTCGATTTTACACTCAAATAGTGCCACAAGAGCCAGGACCAGCTCTTGTGCTCCCCCCACCCCTATCTCTCATTTGAAAGGCAATGGGCCTTTGATGAATGGTTTGAACGACTGCTTGACTCCTTCATTTATCTATATCTGTGCACAACTACCTGCCCCCACGCTACCTGTCTTTGTGAGCAATCTTAGGATGATACATTGGGGGTTTCTCTTCCTTAGGAAGGGTAGTTCAAACCATAGCTGCAGGCTAAAACCTCTCCAGGTGATTCTAGAAAGTAGTAATGCTTAGACCCCACCCCAGACCATTGAAACCCAAGTCTCAGCTGTAAAGCCTCAGCATTTGTTTTTAAAACTCCCCTGATTCTAATGTGCATCCAGAATTGAGAACCAGTGATACAGAAGAAAAAAGGCTGCTTTCATTCAGCCAGGGATGAAAAGCCTTGGGTGGGCTCACGTGAAACACAGGAGGCACCGCACTGGGGACTTCCCCACCCTGGCCTCCTGTGCTCGCTCATCTTCCTCCTGAGCTGACTCCATTCCGACGCAGCAGGAAGAAAGAAGGGAACCAGACCAGAGTGGAAAGCATTTTCAAACTTTATTTACAACTGTCACAGTGACAAAAAAGTAGTTTGGAAAAAAAAAAATATGCTAGTTTCTCCCTGAGCCTCAAAAAAGAACAGATAGAAGTTACAGGAGGTTCATCTCACAACAGGCGTTTTACTGAAGTACTAGGGTTTTTTTTTCAATACGATCAGTTAGAAATACACACAAATTACTAAAAAAAAAAAAAAAAAAACAAAGAAAAAAAGAAAAGAAAAATAAAAAGGAGGCCAGACAGGAGCTCAGCCACTTGTCCATGAGCAGCTGGGCCCCCGCAGCAGGCTCAACTGCTGAGAGGCCTGACTTTAGGTGTCAGCCCCTGGCCTGCTCAGACCACGCAGGGTCGTACAGAGTGGTCTAGTGACCAGCAAAAGGAACAAACCACCCCCATAAACATACATATACACAAAGTCGATTTGATACGCAGTTTACAAGCACGTTCCCATCACACAGCAAGACCGGGACAGAGGATCCAGGGTGGTGGATGAGAGAGGGAGAGACACCGATACACAGGAACTGAAAAGGCAAAGCCCTCATCCACAAAGGGAGGCAAGAGATGAGGAACACTGCGCGGGGACGAGGGTAAAGGGGAACAAGTCTCTGTAGCCAAAACAGAAGGACAGGGGCAACAGGAGAGAGAAGCCCCTCAGAGCGCAGACTGCAGGCCTCTCCCGCTTCTGCCAGGAGCTGGAAGAAGTTATTGCCATCGGTATTTGTATCACAGGCGGACGACAGAAGGAAGGGGGAGGGGGCAAGGGGTGGGGGGGGACCATGGGCTTCCCAGAACCAAATCCTGCCGACTGCCTGGTCAGCCCCCATGCTCCTGCCCCAATGTGCCTCAGAGCCACACTGCCCTTGAGGTATTAAATACAGCTAGACACACAAGTCCAAAACCGGGGGTCAACCTGGACTGTCCAGAGACCTGAGGGGACATTGTAGATGCCTTGGTTGGTCGAGCGCAACCCAAGAAAGGTTCTGGGTCCACCTCTTGGCTGCACAGTTCTGCTCGGATATAGAGATGCGGGAGAGTCTGTCCTGCAACCTGCTGCTGCAGAAGGTTTTGAGCTATGACGAGAAGCTCTAAGTCCAGAGGCTGATTTCTTCAGGCAGCCGCTGCCCTTGCCGGAAACAGGTGGGAGGAGGACAGGGATGAAAAGCCATCTTCCACAGGGACACAGAGTTCTCCACCCCCACACCTTCCTCCCACCTGCTTCCAGGAACTACATGGGGAGAAGCAAGGATCTCATGATCTGATCTCAGCCTGGATCCCACTGTTATTCCTCGGGAGCCTTGGTACCCCTGGGTAGTAATCCCAGGCTGTGTCAGTCCCTGGGATCTGCACAGAGCTCCCCCTCCACCAAGAACACGCTCTCCTTCTCCTCCCACAAGAGAAACAGGCTAAGAACCTACACAGGAGTGGCTGCTAGTGAGCAGGCTGCAATCCACAGCTGGGGAGGGTGGTAGAGGAGAAGGAAGGGCAGGCTGGGAGCCCCCCTGCTCTGCTGCCTCTGTCCCCCTGGCTCCATTGAACTCTGAGAGCAAGTCTTGGGAGGGGGCAGTGGAAAGAGGGGCCTTCTTGCCCAGGCATCAGCCTTGGGGCCTCCAGCAAGGGCAGGAAGTGCTCTTGCTACTCTGCAAAGTGCCAGCAGGCAAAAAGGGTCCTTCTGGGGAGTAAAGCTCAAAAGCACTGCCTCTCACAAACCTCCAGTCTCCTGGGCTCAGAGAGCAAGCTGCAGCTGGGGGCAAATCCAGGGAAGGACAGGTTTCCTTTCCTGCACATCCCTCCAGCTGGCCCTGCAAGCAGCTCCTTTCTCTTTCTCCCTGTCCTCTCCTCTCCGTCACTGACCAACACTCCTGAACAAAAGGGGAAGGCTGGCAGTGGGTGAGACAGCAGAGCAGAGTGAGATGAAGACTTGGTTTTTCTGATGCCCCAGCAGCCAGTGCAAATCCGCCAAGCACTTCCTGGGTGCAGATCTCTGCTCAATGCTTTCTTAAAAACCCCGTATCTTTCTCTCCTGGTGTTGGCTTTCTTACACCAAAGGTTCCTGGCCGGCTTGCCCATCCCCCTCACCTTCCTGGACCCCCACTGCCTCTGGCTGTTGGAGTTCAGATACTGATCTCAGAAGCAGCACCCCTTCCCCACACCCCCGCCCCCTGCTCTCTGCAGCTTCATTTCTCAGAAGGCCTTGCAAGTTTTTGTCAGAGGGCTCCACTGCTCAGCGGATTTAAAAAAAAAAAAAAAGACAAGAAAAGAAAACCAATTTGGTGATTTGCAGGTGCAAAACGGAAGCCTCGTTTGACATTTTCAGAACGATTGTGGCTCACTCTCTTCTTCCATCCAGATGGGAAAAAATACAGTTCAGGAACAGACGCTGGCTGGCAGGACCCAGGGCACCCACTAGGACCCTACTGCTCCTTGTTTTCTTTCTCTGTCTCTTCGCAGTTGTCGTCGGGCTCATCCTCCTGAACCAAGAACTCCTCGGGGGGCCACCGGAGCTCCCCGCTCTCCACCTCCCCCTCGGTGGGTTCCACCACTATGGAGGGCAGGCGGTCCTTCAGTTTGCAGCAGCGGTCAAAGTCTGACGGGTCGGGGAAAATCTGAAATAAAAGCAGAGCAGGCACCTGGTCACACACACATTTGAAAAGAGAAATTCAGTTCCTTCCTTTTACACACGCATGGCAAGCTGAGTGCTGGCCTTCTGCCAGTGACCGTGCTAAGCCTCTGGGACCCTGGGAGGTAAGGCTGGAGCCAGGGGAATAAGTTTTGAGGGAAACTGTCCCTCAGGCAGACTTTGTTTTAGTCCTGAAGCTAAAAGTTTGCGGGGCAGTAGGAGAGAGCTGGAGAGAGGAGTCCTGGTCTGGGGAACTGGGCTCACCAAATCTCAGACACTCTGCACCTTCAAGGCCATCTCCTCTCACCTCTCCATTTCATAACTGAGGAAACCCAGGCCCAGAGGGGTCAGGAGATTCACTCAAGGTCACACAGCTTGTTCATAGTAAGAAAACAAGTGGAGTGGTGGGGGGGGACACATTAGAAGAGATTCTGGCAGGCCGCTCACTCCTGCAAGCATGGAGACAGGCCCATGGCAGCCTGAGATAGTGCTGAATCTCTAACTGAATTCTTTATTTCCAGATAAAAGAATTAGAAATCATGTCACCACAGTCTTTCTTTGTAGCAAGTATTTTATACCTGCAGAGCAAAGCATGCAAGTACCCAAACATAAAGCTCCTGCCAGAATCGTTAGAGGCACCCAGTAGAAGCAGACAAACTACTAGGTTCTTTATATTGATAATTTCAAGCCAACACAGTTGAAAACAGGTGTTACCCATGCTATCTTAAAGAATCCCAGGCTTGGGCAAGTAAGTTGACTGAGACCATACAGCCTGGAAATGAATGATACTCAAACCAGGTGTGCTTGACACCCAAGCCACAGTACTGCCCTGTCCCTCAAGTAGAGGGGTCCTGACCCCATTGCTACTATCAAGTCAAAGCCAAATCCGGATGAAGGCAGGGCCCCCAGTCACAAGCCTGCTGGAAACAAAATCCAAGGCCCCTGCCTTTTGCACCTGTGAACAACTCTTGGCTTCTTTCCAGCTCTACACCTGGGAGAGTCCACTTCTCGTCCCAGAGTCCCATCAGGAAGGCTGCATTTGTTAACACCTACTGTGTGTCCTGCCCAGAACTACAGAAACCCCGAGCCACGCTATAAAATCAAGGGCCAGTCTGGCTCTTTGGATCCCTATAAGCACACTGCCCTGTGACTACAGCTGACCCAATTTCTTTGTCCAGCAGCTTAAGTACTTAATCTACGGGGCTGCTGGTCCCTTGCCATTCACAGCTCTTGGTGACACACCTGAGAGCAGGAGAGAGGAGTCCTGGTCTGGGAAACTGGGGCTCACCAAATCTCAGACACTCCACACCTTCAAGGCCATCTCCTTTCACCTCTCCATTTCATAGCTGAGGAAACCCAGGCCCAGAGGGGTCAGGAGATTCACTCAAGGTCACACAGCTTGTTCATAGTAAGAGAACAAGTGGAGTGAGTGGAGAACACATTTGAACAGATTCTGGCAGGCTACTCGCTCCTGCTGGATGGAGACAGGCCCATGGCAGCCTGAGGTGGAAATATTCAGGCCCCCCCGCAACTCCTGTGCTGCTCCAAGGACATACAGACTTACTGCACCCCAACTCCAAGCAGTGCTTTCCCAGCCAAGTCACACTCTGTCCATGTTGCAGGCCATGTGGGGCTTCTGGGAGTCACAGGCCCCAAGAAGCCTCTCCAATCCCTGCAGACCAGTGATTATTAACCATTTATCCAATAAAGGCCTATTGCTGGGGATTAAGACTTAAGCCAGCTGCACAGCCAGGCATCATTAAAGACTTAACAAGCCTCATAAAAAAGGATCGTAATAGCAGCCAGAAAGAAAACAAGCTAGAGGAGGGGCTGGCCTGGGGGGGGTCAAAGGCGGCCCAGGGAAGCTGACCCCCATTCTGGGCTTTTCCTTCTGCCTGGCCAACCCTAACGCTCTACCCTTGGACTGCACTGTGCACAGAGGAAGGCAGGTACAGAGCAGGGAGTGGATCAGGTGGGCTATTTGGGCCCTTTGTTCCTTCTCCTGGGGAGTTGAGCCCCACCTGGGGGTGAGGACACAGGCACCTTCCAAGCATGAGCTCTGGGCATGAGCCAGGGCACCTCAAATGAGTGGAAGGCACACAAAGTGCTTTCAGATATCACCTTGCTGAGGACTCATGGCCACCCCTGGGGTAGTAAGACCCTGGGATTCTGAGGGTTGCATGGCAGAGCCAGGATTCCAAACTTGATCTGCTTGTTTCCTGTGCCTGTGCCTTTTGGAAAATGAACAGAACCACAGAACCTAGTTGCCACTAGGTCAACACCCCATTTCCCAGATAGGAAACTGATTGGGAAAGGTGAGCAGGGCTCTGGGTCTCCACTGCCCAGTCAGCTTCTGGATGCCCCAGCCTGGTCTCCAGGATGACTGTCTGGCCAGCAGGGCCCAAAAGATGAGCTTCTCAGTCTGGACACTTGTCCTCATCTCCTAGAACCCGAGGCAGAGCTGTGAGATATCAAGAGGAGATGGCTACCTGGCCCTACACAGCCCCTTTGCCCTGTCTCCATCCTCTGTGGCGGGCCTCCTGTGACAAGGCTGGGAGACATGAAAACTCGATTCTAATTATGATCACCCAAGCCAAGGAAGAGCAAAAGGACAAGAGTCAGGGCCAGGCCAGCAGGAGCCAGAGGACTTTGAAGTGTGGAAAGCATGTGATTTCATTACAAGCTAGGAATAGGTTTTTACCTAAAATAAGGGGAGGAAGACTAAAATAACATTGATGATGATGGATGAGATTTGTGCTAAGCAGAATCTCCATCTTCACAATAATTCTATGAAGTGCTACGATCTTTATTTTATAAACGAGGAAACTGAAGAACATAGAGGGCATATGACTTGCACAAGGCCAAGTCCCTAGAAGGTGGCTGTACTGGGACCCAAATGGCTATAGGACTTCAAAGATGTGTTCAGTTGAGAACACTGGGTCAAGCCACAGAACCGAGATCCTCACTATGTCTTAACATCCATTGCATTTCAAGTCCTCTCAACCCCTCACCTCAGTTTCTCCTTTTGAGAAGTGAAGTGACCTTCTCGTCTCACTAAGTGAGTACAAGTTTTTGACACATATAGAGACTATAAAATACTTTGAAGACATCAGCAATATTCAAATCATAATACCTTCTTTGGAGCAGTCCCAACAGGACTACAGTAAGTGTCCAATCTCCAAGCAAGAGGCAGTAATACTAACACAGTAATTAAAATAACTCCAAACAATGCTTTTCATACCAAGAGCTCCACAATTAAGTCTTTTAAGTCCTTGGGGGAAGTCTGAGCATTGAACTTCTGATACTGCTTCGTTGCCAAAGACCTTTGCTCCCTGCATTGCTCAAAGCAGCAGCCATTAAAAAAAATTGGGGGTGGGGGGGGAGACAAAGTTTGCTAATTATACACTTTAAATCACTGTAATAATTACTCTAATCCATCAGATTTTATTTTATTATCAGATTATAACAAATTGTGCCTCTCAAAGTTGTAGCTCTCTCCAAAAATAAACAGAAAGCACTCAGAGCCAAACAGTGCTATGGTTTCCTTGCAAACAGACAGAAAGCCGGGCAAAGGGTTGCTGAGTCTTTTTCCAGCACAATCTTATCTCCGACAGCTGCTTAAGAGGCTGACCCCAAGGAGGTCAACATTTTTCCACTAAGTCATGCTTTTTAATCATCTAGGCAGCAGAAAAATGAGAGGTTGCAACTGCAATTTGATGGGGTGGGGAAGGCAGTGGAAAAAAGAACTCCTGAGTTGGACTTGCCAAGCACATGACAGGTAGGGCGAGGCAGCCGGCCAGCCCGGCATGCTGCCTGCCTGCAGGAACTGGCAGGGAATGAAGAGCTGCCCCTGTTCCAAAAAGAAACGGCTTCTGGTTAGACCTCCTAGCTCCAAGAGCCCCCCTTTTTTTTTCTGGGATGAAAAAAAAAATCCTTCCTTCCCTCTGTAGCAAAGGCTCATCTCTAAAAGGGTCAGAAGGAAAGATGGGGAGGCTCTAAGAGGCATTTCCCACCTCATCCCTGGGCAGGGCAGGTCTAGAAGCATCGGCTGTGATTCTCCCAGCCCTATACCCCCTCCTCCTGCCTGCGCTTCCCTCTCTATTGCATTAGATTTCCCCAGCCAGTGGCTTCCATCTAACTAATGGGGACCAAGTTCCCTCCTTTCCAAATAGAATAAAGTTTATCAACCACACACACCAAGAGCATCCAGGTCCTGCATATCTGCGTCCCCCATGTGTGGGACAAATAGGCATTCAACTCTGGTGACTGGGAATTTCACAGGGGACCCCACTGCAGAAGCATCCTTTGCCAACTGGCTTTCGATCCCAATAGGTCCTGAATGTTGAGGACATAAACAGATTCCCAAGGGAGCTTCGGGACAATTTAGGAGGAAGAGACCACCTTACCACCTTTGAGACAGAGTTTGGATGCCATCATACTAGCATTTCTGGCTATAGAGGGCTGCACCATGACCGGATGCTCTCAGTAACGAGAGCATCCCTATGCTGTCCCATTCAACAGCCACGGGTCACTGTGACTACAGCGCACTTGAAATGTAGCTAAAATGTTAAAACTCATGAATATAAATTTATCTATTATTTAGGTAAATATAATATAAACACACATTTAATAAAAATTTCAATCGCTACCTGGGACTAGTGGCTACCACTTTGGACAGATCATGAGCACTATGAAAGCAGCACTGTCCTAGAAGACTGAGAAAGTTTGGTTAGCTGACCAAGACAGGTGGCCCCGGAGCAGAGAACTACAGGGCCGGGGGCAAGCTCCTTCTGAAGATGAAGGATTCATCGGCAGGCTTTTTGCGTGGGCATGGAAGTCACTGGTGAGCCAGCTCCCATTTCATGCACTGAGGGAAACTGAAAGGCAATACCCAGGCTCCAAAGGCCCCAAATTTGGAGACCTAGCTATCAACTGTCTGCCTTTAAGCCAGGTGACCTAAACCTGGCCGCCTCAGGCGTGGGGAGAGGAGAGAGATGTCTGGCATCTCGTGTGGAAAATGTGAGTGGTACGGGTCGGAGCCGCCCTCCCCTGTGTGTGCATCACTCAGCCATCGTCTTTGACAAACAACCCGAGCTGGCCACAAAGAGGGCGGAGGACTCTGCAAAGACAGGAGAGATGCTAATAGGGAAAGCAGACACCAGCAGGTGCAGGAGATGAAAGGTGCTTAACTGGACACAAAGGGCTAATTACCAGCTCTGCAATCTGAGCCCTTGGCAATGTGGGCACCCTGCTCCTCTTTGCAGGGACGAACAGAGGAAAGAAGTGCTGGGGGTTGGTGGGGGGTGGAGGGTGGGGGGTAGAGGGCCTGAGACAAATAGCCAAGCCAGCTCCGCAAGGCACTGTGCACAAAAACCACACAGTAAATCTCCACCCTCTCTAGTTGCAGAGAGGAACAAAGACTCAACCCCAAAACTGCTGTGGAAAATCACCATTCCCACAGGTGGAGCAGGAGTCTGGAAGATCAGGCATTTGCCTTGCCCCTCTGTCTGATGTCTCTGTGACCTTCGTGGAGTCATGGTAACTTCTCTGAGCCTCAGTTGCCTCCTGAGTGAAACGAGGGAGTCATTTCCACAGCAGTATTGTGGTGTTATACCGCGCTGGGTGTAGAGAGCCAGCCCCTTGCCCTCCTCGCTTCCTCTATAAATTGGAATTAATGCTAATTCTGATCTTACAGGGCTTTGGAGAGAATCAAATACAGGTATGTGTGAACAAGCTCTGTAAACTCTGAATTCCTAATGCTGGTTCTTATTACGTAAAGCTGGGGTCCCCAAGGACCCTTTAGAGCGAGAGCCTGGAAAGCTGACAGCTGTAGCCTGGGACAGGAGCACATGAGCAGCACTCTGGGCCTGTACTTACATAGCCCAGGCCAGGTTCTTTGGAGAAATGACTGACTTCACTGCTTTCGTCCCAGAGCCCCTGTTTCCCCAGGGCAGGGATGGGGCCAGCTGGAATGGAAACCATTGCCTTCCCCAGACCCTGGCCGCTCAGCGGCTGGTTGGTAGCCAGAGGCCTTCCCTCTACGGACCTCCCTCAGCCCACTCCAGGGACCTGCACCTGGGTAAGTCAGGTCCCTCCTGACCCCCAGATTCCCAAAGTCTAGATTTCTTATTTTTCCTGGACAATGGATTGGCCTTGTGTGTTCATTCCTTCCTAGTGGGGGCTGGTTTGTAACAATGGGCAGATCTCTCCCAATTCCTGCTCTTCCAAAGGTGGAATGAATGAGTAGCAGCTAAGACGAATGAATAACCCACCATGCAGTTTGCCCCCTAATAATATGTGAAGGGAAGAAGTACTGTCTTTGAAATGCTCACCTCCTATTCTCTTATTAGCATTACGTTGTTAGTATGTTTTTGGCATCTTGCTGAAAAAGTGGCATGTGGCAGGTAAGAACAGAAATAATGGTGGCTCAGGAGCAGAGGAGCAACTGAAGGGGTTCAGGGAGGGACGGGCCATCTCTAGCTCTGCTCAGAGCCCCTCAGCTCACTGTCCATCTCTGAGACTCTCATCTTGTTTTCACTCTTCTCTGGCCTGGAGCCATGGAACACCCACCTCACCCTATCCTGCCATATCCTGGTGTCTCTAATCCTACAGGGCACTTGGGCCGAGATTTGGGCTTTAGAGCAACTCTGGATCTCCTTCCTTTGGATCAAAGATGCTTAAGCCTCTAGCCTTGAAACTTAAAAGAAAAGGAAATCCTTGGGATAAACACCATCTTTCATAAACATCTCTCAAATACACACCCATCCTGCAAGTCCGGGAGTTCCAAATTCCAATTAATTAGCACTAATTGCTACTGATAATGCTGGGCCCAGGGAACTGATGAAATTTTTAGAATGTTAGAAATTTTTCTCCAAGTTCTCTGGGGTAGTGAGGAAAGGCTGCAGTCTTGTGGCACAGATGATTTCAAATGCTTGTATCTTATTGACCACATCATCCCCCCTCTGACAACAGAATCCCCAGTCTTCTGGATCCTTCTCTCTGTCTTCCATTGGTACCACTCAAATGTCCCATGGCCACACCTCCTCTCTCTTTTAGAAAGCTCGGACTGACCTAGCTGCCATTTCAACCAGCCCCTTATTGTTTGTTTTGGGGACAAAAAAACTTGAATATTTAGCTGGTCCCACAGCCTTCTCATCCTCGTCTGTTCCCTTCCTCACCCCTACATGGCTTCCAAACCCACCCCAGAATAGAAACGACTCTTTCTCAAGTCTCTGAGGACTTCCTTGCAGCCCTGTCCCATGGCCTTTGCTCAGCTTTCGGTCACTTCAGCAGCACCCTGCCAGGCCAATTCACCTTGTCCCCAAAGTGAGGTCATCAGCTAATTACCCATCTTTTGTCCAGTTTAAAATAATGTTTCTCCCCCTCAAACAAAAACTGCCTGATGGTATAGTTCCTGTCAAAGACACCCGGGTAGTTAACCCCAACACAGCACTGATGCTGACAACTGAAGCAAACAGGGCCACATCCTAGAGGGACACCCATCTCTTCAGCCAAGAGTCCTACTATGCTCTCATCAGATGGATTTTATGTAGGCTAAAGAAGTGGTTCTCAAAGCTCAAATCTCCCAAGGTCCTTTCAGGGAGGGATGCACATGGTATTAAAATATTTTCAGAACAATACTAAGAAGCCATTCCTCTTTCACCATGTTGACACTTGTCCTGATGGTCTAAAAAGCAATAGGGACTAAAACCTCTGGCACCTTCCCAAGGATTAATGCAGTGGCTTCAAATTGTACTTGTTGTCATTGTATTGTTCACCTCATTCTGACAATTAAGACAAAAGCCAAACAACCAAAAACACAGAAACCAAACAAAACAAAAACCTTAATGTTTTTGGTGAAGCAGTAAAAAACAAATTTTTATTTAATACGGACTCTAAAATAAATGTTGTTTTAATATTTGGAGGGATGAAATGAAAAGTACTTCTGCTGCTTACCAAAATACAACGTCATCCCCAGAGAAAGCCTGTTTGAGTTGCAAGCTGAACTAGCCACACTGACCAACCAACAAACTATGGTTACTTCAACTTGGGTACTGAAGGTATATAATATATATATATATATATATATATATATATATACACACACACACACACACACATATATATATATATATTTTTTTTAGAGCAGCTATCTATCTTCTTTTCAAAAATCTCATTTTTTTGAGCTCTGGATAGATATATTTTTTTTTTTAAAAAAAAATGAACAAAATAAGTCTGTCACTTTGAGGAAAATGACTGTTAGTATTTGTCACCAATGATAAAAATAGAGCTTTAAGTGAAAATTATAATTCCGGAAAACTTGTATCAGTGCCCATGAGCTTGATAACTTCCTAGTACTTGAGGCTTTCTGATGACATTGGTAGAGATGTTAACAAATTTGACATTTTGCTACTGTGTAATGAAACGTCAACATTTGGAAGATCTGCATAACTCAGTGAATCTATATTTTCCAAATGATGAATACAATACACCACAAAACCAAGCATGGGTAAACAAATCACTCCAAATGCCAGACAGAGGAATGAATTTTAATGTAAGAGTAGAAAAAGCTCACTGATAAGATTTCTGCTATCACATAATGGGTAAGAAAGTACCACTTGTTAAGTTTTGGAAAAATATTTAAAATTTTTTTAAAAGATTGTTAAGATATTTCTTCATTTTCTAACTACAGATCTGCATGGTCCAGATTTTCATGTACTTCAACCAACATCTATTACAATGGATTGACTCATGGAGGGTGCACATGAGAATCTAGCCAACTTCTATTAAACCAAACACAAAAGAGACTCTCAAAAAAATGTAAACTAGTGCCTCTCTTCTCACTGAACTTTTTCTTTTTTGGAAAAATATAGTTATTTTAATGAAAAATTGTTATTTATATTAACATAATGGTTTCATTGTTATTCTGAGTGAATTGATATATAAAAAATGAAAGATTCTGTTTTGATTTCTAAAACAGTAAATATCCAGACATACTCCACATACACAAAAGCTCCTTGGGAGATCATAAATAATTTTTAAGAGTATAAAAGGGACTAAGACCAAAAATTTGAGAACTGTTGGCCTGGAGGAAAAACAACAACATACAGAGACAACCATGCATGCCAAGACATGGAAAGACAACATGTATCTTAAAGGTGAAAAAGACCTGAGGGGAACGGCAAATATGCCCTCAAAGCATCTAAAAGCTGATACAAGAGAGAGCGCACATCAATCCCATGTGAACCTCCAGCAGCAGGACGGAGGATTTCACCTCATTATTCAACCTTCTAACAAAAACAATTGAGATTAGAGGGAAAATAAGGTCCAAAGAAGTGACGCAAGTGGCCTGAGATGGCACAGACAGCAGAGAAGCCAAGATCAGAGTCCAGTCCCAGATTGTTAGTCCATAATCCCTCTGAGCTGAGGGATTCTGAGCTCTGAGTCCCTGGCAGTGTCCAGAGAACCCCCGGGTGACCCAAAGTCATGCTACCATAGAAGATGTTTCATGTCAACACTACTGTCCAGTCTCCAGGCTGCCCTCCTGCTCTGAAAATCAGCAGTCCTGACTCCAAGGGGGACCTCGACACCCAGGGATCCAAACATTTTGTTTGCATACCCCCTAAAATTTTTGAATACTGCATCTCCTTTCACATGTCCTAAAACTCCTGATATAAATAATGGTACCTGAAAATAAAACACGTATACCACTCTTTTTTTTTTTTTTTTCCCAATGTACTTGCTGGGTTATAAAAACTACAGCAGTTTGATGTCAGCCATCTCCCAATGGAAAACCCCTGACCAAGCTCCTATATTTCATAGTACTCCTTCCTCTGCTTGAATCAATATTTCCATCCCACTTCTCCATAAAACTTTTTCTTAATGTATTTTTATGTTTGCAAGTGTTTAGCCATTAGCTTT
This sequence comes from Marmota flaviventris, assembly GCF_047511675.1. Taxonomy (NCBI): domain Eukaryota; kingdom Metazoa; phylum Chordata; class Mammalia; order Rodentia; family Sciuridae; genus Marmota; species Marmota flaviventris. Next base: position 23,193,831 of record NC_092511.1, on the reverse strand, counting down.
TCATACTTCTTTGCAATAAAAAAGTAAATTTATATATTTAAATGGACATTATTAAAAAATGTTCTGTGACCTTAAGTTTTTGTTGATTAAAAGAAATCTGGATTGGCTTATTGCAGCTATTAGTATCTAACTGATTGATGAATGTATCACAAACAATTACTAAATACAAGAATTTTTTTTTTTTTTTTTTGGTACTGGGGATTGAAATCAGGAATGATTTACCACTGAGCTACCTCCCCAACCCTTTTTATTTTTTTATTTTGAGACAAGGTCTTGCCAAGTTGCTAAGGCTAGCCTTGAAATTCCAAACCTCCTGCCTCAGCTTCCCAAGTCACTGGGATTACAGACATGTACCACCATGTCTGGCCATAAAGGTAAATTTTTACTATACTGCTTTCTTACTGTGAAGGAGGGGTGGGACTTATGGGGCTACCTGGACAGTACATTCTGAGTGGTCCATGTGTTTGAAGTCCCTAAAGTTTCCATCCTGGGGAAGGCAACTTGAAAGAATTCAGGAGGGTGGGCGGCAAGGACAATCTGGACAGAGGGGTAGGAAAGGGACCCTGGTGAGGCCAGTCTGCAGGAACTGCAATTTGAGAAAAGCCACCAGAGGAAGCTAAAGGTGTAGACATGGATTTCCTGAAAATGCTTCCTGCTGTCATGTCCCCTGGAAAGTGTCTGTGAACCCCTGGGGCAGCTGCCTTCCTGTTTTAACACTTTGTTCAAATGTGAAGTACACAGACACATTATCAAGAAGTAATTTGGCATGAAAATCTCCAATACTACAGTGCCAAGGAAAACAGCCAGGAAGGATCCTGGTATTTCTACTGCCACATCTGAGGGGGCAAATGACCAAAGAAAGACAGAAATTGTAATTTAATATTAGCTGTCTTTATGGATATTTCTAAGGGGACTTTTGAAGAAAACAAATTCCTTCATGATAACAACAGTGATGTCCCCTAAAAGAACTGTGTTGAGGAATTTCACACACAAGCTCGTGCCTGGGATTGCCAGCCTCAAGGGACCACCTTGGTCATCCCTATCCAATCCACATGCCTGTTAGGTTTTTTTTTACTCACTTATTTAAATAATATTTGCTTGGGCTGGGGATGTGGCTCAAGTGGTAGCGCGCTCGCCTGGCATGCGTGCGGCCCAGGTTCGATCCTCAGCACCACATACAGACAAAGATGTTGTGTCTGCCAAAAACTAAAAAATAAATATATAAAAAAAAAATTCTCTCTCTCTCTTTTAAAAAAAATATTTGCTTAAAAATAAAACTCTATCACTACATAAATGGGAAACTAATATTATAGATCATAAGTGGTTATCATAAAATGTGCTAACATTTAAAAAAGTTGTCTGTGTAACATCTAAATTAACTTTGTAAACCACGAGGAACATGTGGACCCTACTGGAACACTGGCTGGGACTGTTCACATGCTTCAAACACCTGCAGCTTCACAGGCTTATCAGGTAGAAGGTCCTTGGATGGGGTACAAAATGTCCTTTATGTTTCATTCTACTTCTAAGAGTCCAACCCAGCCTTAATTCCAGGGAAGCACTATTTTTCAACAATGAGCATTCCATGAACCAGATATAGAGCCCCAGGGATGCCAAGAGCGGCATGGGCTAAGTATGACTCTGGTCAAATTTCGGGGTTCTTCAGGCCAAAGCGATTTCTCTGGTCTTTTCATCGTTACATGGTACTCCAATGTCAAAGAAAAATAGAGACCCATACACATTTGGAATCCAGAGTGCATCAACGTACCTACCATGGGTCAAGACTATCATCATTAGCAGACAGGTGTGATGGTGCTCACCTGTAATCTCGGCAACTTGGGAGGCTGAGGCAGGAGGATCTTGAGTTCAAAGACAGTCTCAGCAAGTTAGTGAGGACTTAACCAACTTAAGTGAAACCCTGTCTCAAAATTTTAAAAATATAAAAAGGACTGGGGATGTGGCTCAGTGGTTAAGCACCCCTGGGTTCAATCCCTGATACTTAAAAAAAAAAAAAAAAAGAATATCATCACTAGCTATTTTGCAATGCTGTTTAAATGGCGCTTAAACATCATCAATTATTACATGCTTGAAATAATTAACCATGAAAAGATGTATAACACCTTCTAAACATGCTAAAATACCCAAACACCTTTCTAACTCTACCTGCAAAGCTTCTCCATTACTCCATCTCTATAGATGTTACACCCCTGTGATGCTGTTTGCTAGAACTTTCAATGCTGGAAGCATAATAAACTCTTTTATTTACATTTTCTGTTTTTCAGGGAATATAAAATCAAAAGCCTAAATGATGTTGAGTTTCTTTAAATCAAGAATTCTACTTCCAGGAATTTATTCCAAGGAAATTAATTAGACCCGTGCAGAGGTTTATGTAAAATGATGTTCAGAGCAGTGTTCTTTGTAAGAACAAAATATGCCACAACCTAAATATTCAGCAGTAAGAAATGGTACATAACAAAATGCTATATTACAAAGAAAACCAAATGACAAGAACATAGTCACAATATGTTAAATGACAAAAGCATTCACTACAGCACACACGCTATTATTTCAATTTTATTTTTTAAATATAAGTACACAGAAACCTGTTGAAAGAAAACATACCAGAATGTCTCAGTGATAGGAATATGGGTTATTTTTCTTTTTTTGGTACGAAGGATTATTGAACCTGGGGTACTTTACTGCTGAGCCACATTCCCAGCCCTTTTTATTTTTTGAGATAGGGTCTTGCTAAATTGCTGAGGCTGGCCTTGAAATCCCAATCCTTCTGCCTCAGTCTCCTGAGTCATCGGAATTATAGACATATGCCACCATACCCAGCTAAATATTACCTTTTAATGATAATGTACACTCACAAACTCACATTTTTACCTTTGGACTCAGATTATTCTAAAGAAATAGTATAAATTATGCACAGGTTGATTGATAGAATTATATGTAAATTATCATATCATTTATAAGGAAATAATATGACCTAAAAATTTCAACAATGGAAAATAGTGAAACAACCTTATAACTTTATGCATATATTAAAAATGATAGCTTTGGGTTTTTTGTTTCGTTTTGTTTGTGCAACGCTGGGGACTGAATCCAGGGCCTCGCACATACAAGAAAAGTGCTCCATCATTGAGCTATATCTCCAGTTCAACTCTGGAGTAGTTTTAAGGTTAACTTGTAATGACATGGCACTGGTGATAGATGCTGTTAAGACTGCAGAACAGAACAACATATAATTATTGCTACATAGAATTCTAAGTACCTTGGAAAAAGAAGGCAAAAGATGCTCAAGTGTTAACAGCTGTGATTTACACATGGTAACTGGAAAACAAAAAGTTGAATGAAGAAAATAAAAATTTTATAATGGGTATAAAAATTTGAAAAGCCTAAAAATCATACAACATGCACTTTATCCAGAATGATATGAAATTACTAACAAAGAGGGAAAGAGAAGGAAAACGTTTCCTATAACTACAACACTCTAATCTTTAACAACCACTACTGTGTTAACATTCTGCCTTCCAACTGTGTGTGTTAAATGGCTCTTAAACGTGTGTATATGTGTGTGGTGTAGAGTGTCCGCAGGCAGTGGGTTCCGTCCAAAGGGCTGGACAACTGCTTTAAGCTCTACAAAGTAAAAGTAGAAGATGATTCCAAGGTATATTTACAATTCTGTCTGGAAACCACCCCAAGTCAAGCCAGGAGAAAGTCAGGCAGGCCTAGAGACCAACTATCTCGGGAAAGACATGTGACACCTTCTTTGCTCGGATCTACCCTGCTTTATGTGAGAGATCTAAAACCTAAAACCGTCCTTCCTATTGACTCCAGTAAACTTTCTGTTCAAGAAGCAAGTAGTCGATGCTGATTCAGCTACATGTTTGGGGGCCTGTTCTCCAGTTCACCTAAGATGAGCTGCCCACAGAGCAAGACAACTAAGCCCAAAGGGGAGAGGGCCAAGGGAGCTCCCCAACTCCCCAGGCTGGCTTGACAACAATTTGGAGAAATTTGGGGCAAATTGTTTTCAAGATGGATCTGTGCAATAAGGAACCATTGCCAAGTCAAGGGGAGGCAGCTGGCACAAGATATGATTTGCTGACACAGAACCTTCCTAAAGTGGGAAGGGCAGGTGGGGAGGTGAGAGGCAGACAGAGGTGTCGCTGTGGCTACTAGACTGGAAAGAAGGGAACCTCAGCGAGTCGGGGCCCTGTGTGAATGAAGGGCCTATCTTCATGTTCTCTGAGGATTATTTCAGGATCAGGCCTGAAAGATCACTTCAGGACATTCGCCAGACACCCAGGAATAGCTCTTGACTTCAGTCACAAGATTCGCCACCCAAACTCATCCCTTTCTTCATGGTACAACCCTCCATTCTATCCGACATGGGGGACTGGGTTGGCTCAGAAAATGCTGACCCTATAAAAATCTACACTATGGGACTGCCAAGGCACAGGCCTGGTTCTCAGTGCAGGGAAAGGAGAGAAAGGCCCGGCCCATCATTCAGCGCTCATTAAGTGACTGTTTATAGGACACCGTGGCCGGTACTGTAGGAACAAAGACAGTCTAAGACATGGCCTCTGGCTCTGTGGTGTGACGAACACCCAACCACTGTGAGCAGGAGGCGGCAGGGCCAACACGGGCCCTTTGAGAGGAGGCTGTATGGCTGTAGTGTGCAGCTGGCTGGCTGGGCAGTGAAGGAAGCTTGTTCTCTCCCTGGCTGGGCACAGACCCACTGTTGTGCCCACAGGGGAAGGGGGAGAGGGAGACTTCTCCCATGGGAACAATTCCAGCCTTCTGCGGCCTGATCCAGGGGCCTTCCACAGCAGGCTCTGAGTATAGGAGGAAAGTGCTGGATCCTCATGCAAAGTGGACTTGAGGTGAATAAGGATGCAGTGTGTGCAGAGGCAGCTCAATGCCACTCAGAGAAATGGGCTCCTTGTGCTTCCAAACCCAGCGGCCAGAGCTGCCTCTCATACATCACACTGGTGTGATTTTTACCCAGGAGAACGGTGGAGGGAGTTGGGATGGAGAAAGAAAACTTGCCATGATTCCAGTAACATGTCGTGTCTGTGGCTGGCTGTCTCCTGCCAAGTGTTTTGGAATTTTAGCTTTATGTCTCTCCAGGGACTCCTGTGCCTTTTTAAAGTCTGATGTTGTGAAAGATGGTTTCCTGGTGACCATGGGACTTGTGTGCAGTTGCTCAGTGGGGCCTCTCAAGCTCTGGGGGACATGCAGGGGTAACCAATGAGACAAGAGGACTCGGGAGGAGGACACAAACAGAGCTGATAAGTTATTCCCAGAGTGACCTACATGCAGGGGCTTGAGGGGGACAGTAGTATGTTGCTGAGCAGCAACCTTCCTGAGGCCCTAACCCAGGAACAGGGAAGCTATGCCCAGCCCTTATGTAGACACATGCATCCCACCCTGATGGGAGCAGCACAGTGAGCCAGGCTCAGGACATTCATGAAGGTGGCTCCGTGTAGGGTGCATGAGGACAGTTCTGAAATGCTGCTGTTCAGTGCTCTCCTGGACCAGAGAGAAATCACTGTTCCTGGTAAAGAACAAGGGGCTCTGAAGAGAGAGCAGCTGGCTGTGGATGAGCCTCTGAGACAGAAGGGGCCAGAAGACCCTGTCCAGGGCCCAATTCCCTGGGAGCCGATTCCCAGCCCCTATGAGTCCTCCCCAGGACAGAGTGAGACTGAGGCACTGAGATGTCAAGAAGCAAATAACAGGCAAAGGCAAAACCATCTGGGGCACTTCTATCCCTCCTCCTCCCCTGGATTACTCCCTCCTGCCCTGGGAGATGAAGGGGAAGATGGAGAAGCTCTCTGCTCAGTAGATCAAAAGGAACACACAGGGAACCGGAGCAGTGCATTCTGTGAAGAAGTTGCTCCTTCGGGTTTGAGAGTGGCGTCCCTTGACTCCCTGAGAAGAAAAGTCTGCTGCCTGCCTGCCTGGTAGATGATATCAAGTAGCAGAAGTACATGATCAAGAGCAATGGCAGGTGGAATACCAAGGCAACCAGTCAGGAGTGTGCTCTGCTTAGAAAGGGATCCCCAGAAAGAGTCCCCAGGAAGGATACTGATATCAGATCTTATTTGGGATGCTTTAGAAAGGACAGTTTAAAACCAAGAAGCCATAGTTATGTCTTGACCTTGATGTGGGTAAAACTGTGGAGGCCTACATGCACTGGGCGGGGGCTGGGGGGGGGGGGAGTCAGGCAACAAGATCAGAATCCCAGTGCCTCTTGGGTTTTAGCAACAAAAGAGCCCAGAAGCTCCCCTAGGATGCTTCCCTGTACAGAGCCCAGACCAATGCAAGCCTAGCATAAAAGGAGACCCAGTCAGAGATCCCCGAGCACCACATGCCTGGAGTCCTGGAGCCATGGAAGGAGCAGGCTTCTCAGGCAGCCACTGACTTGTTTTGATGGCCAGCAGACATTCCTGTCCCACAGGTTGGTGACTCGGGGCCTACAGTGTAGGCAGGAAGCTAAAGCCTTCAGGGTCATAAATGTCCTCATGGAGACCTCCCACTCAGCTCTGAGAATCGGCTGCCACCAACAGCCTGCTCAAAAGGTACTCAGACTTTCTAATAACTATTTACTCACCCAACCTGTGGGATGACATAATTCATGCCAAATAAATGTGCAGACATGGATATCACTTATCTGATGTGATATCCAAATGGTACTGGCTCGCAATACAGTACTATCAAAAGACAAAAGATGGGGCTAAACTGTATCTTTTAGGATAAAAGGGCATTCACTTGGAACCCTTATAGGCATGGGCCTGAGCAGATCTAGGAAAGAGATGAAAGTGGCCAGTTTCTGAATCAAGAGACTTGCCCACCATCCACTTAGCACCTGCTCTGTGAAGGCACTGAGCCAGTAGGTACCCTGGGTGGGGGCAGGGTACAAAGGTGATAGTAAGTCATCCCCTGCCCTTGAGGACCCAGGCAAGGAGAAGGTAAGGTAGGACGCATATCCTCAAAGCCCAGCACAACATCCTGGCAAAGTACAAAATGCCACAAGCACTGAAAGAAAGGTCATATCCAGTACAGAGAAATCAGGAAAGCTTCATTCTCAATAGGTTTGAAAGGTGGGGGAATGACTGACAAAGTCCAATGGGCCATTTATTTGATGACCTTGTTTCAAGGTCAAACCACAAGCCTGAGATTCTATTTCATCTGCCAAGTTGGGATTGATGTCTCTTTCCCACTCTCAGTTCCTTGGAAAAGCAGGTCTTAATAAAAGCCACATACTATTATTATCCTCAGGAGGAAAGCCAAGTGCAGAGTTCTGAGATTCCCACCCCCAGATCTGAGCCAAGCCCAAGCATGCAGAGAGACCAGCTCCGGCCAAGAACCAGCCCAGCCAATCCCCAGAGCTCTGGTGGGAAAGCTTTTAATTGGATAGCACTAATTTGAGTGGGTCCAGAGAAATCTGTCACGTGAGAATCATTAGACCAGCTCACTACAGAGTCTCTCACTTGGCATATACGGGGGTGAGCCAAAGGGTGTCTGCTGCTATAACAATTATATGATACATGGTGTGGCCTCCTGAAAGCCTTCATTTTATTTCAAATCCCAGCCCTATTCTGACTTCCCTCTTCCAGACCTTCTTAGATTCTATAACTCAGATTTGATCATTGCTGCCCATACCTGGATTGACCATAGCTTCTGTATGGTGGCCCATATCTAGAATGACCAGATTGCCTGTGTACTTGGTCAAACAGTATAATTTCTCCCCTTTCTCTTCATTACACAACCAAGAGCCCTTTCTGAAATCATTTTGTTGACAGAGTGCTTTGAAGTTCCAGGCAGGATCTTTTGGCACTGGGCAATAGTCCTCACCCAAGGGGCAGAGACAGATTTCCTGGGGGCTGTGAGAACTGGGCTCTTGGTCCAGCACCATAAGGGAAGACTAGAGTAATTTTTTCTTATTATTGTGATATCACAGGAGCCCAGAGGTGACTTTATTTCCTTCAGTATTGCAGCCCCAAGTAAGTCTTCCTCACCCAGCATGGCAGCCCCTTCCTCCATCATCACCTGCACCAACCCTCAGATGCTGCAGAAGGGCCTGGAGCACTTGAAGGGCTGAGAAAATTGTCCTGCAGTGCCTGGCCCTTTATCCTGGGACTTGTTTAAAGGAGAGTGTAAAAAAACACATGCAAGAAGTCAATGACTGTGTTTGGAAAGGTTCTGTGATGGAAATCTAAAACCCTGAAATGAAAGAAAATCTCACCTGTAGCCACAAAAAGATTCAGTCTGACTCACAGGCTTGGAAACTGATATCCAAAAACAGCCTAGTTGGTAGGCCAGGAACTTCTCCACCTCCCACCAGACCCTGGGGCTCTCAACAGCTTTCCTCAGACCCACTCTGGGGAAAGAGCCTTTTCAGCCCTTCAGGCTAATGGAATTCTCATTAACAGCCCGCAGGAGGGGCCTGACTCTATTGATACAAAACAAAGGGGCCTCCTTGAGCCTCCCAAGGGAGTCCAAGCTGTGTTCCCAACCTCAGCTTTCATCCTGGCCCTTTGATCACTCTCCCCTCATCAGTCTGCACCTACTCTGGTTTTCTATTTGTTTCTTTCTTTACAAAATAAATGCCCCTGGAACAGCTCTAAGGATGACCAGCCAGAGTGAGTCTAGACTCTAGCCAGAACCAGCCCAAGGTGGAGGCATGCCATGAATCAGAAGAGCGAGGCTTGGGGCTGGAGAGAGCCACGTCTCCAACTCAGCTGGGGGCTGTGTCCTCTGTGGAGCAGGGTGAGAACTCCCACCTCTGAGCTGTGGCACAGCAAGCAATGTGTGTACAATGCTTGGTCCACAGCAGGCATGTGGTTCATTCCTGCAGCATGGCCCCTCTCACCCCATCTGTCTTCCCTGGACCAGCAGCTCTATAAACTCCCCTAGCCTCACAGTCTTCCCTTACAAACAGAACTCCTCCTTCCCCCAAATTTAGCAACCTAGGAACTCTCCTAGACTATCCAAAAGCAATTTGCCCCAGGGGTAACAAGTGCTCTGTCACCAGCCTGTTAAGACCCCTGGGGGTAAGAGAGTGAAAGTGTCACTTTGTTCCTTTTCATGGTCTTTATGCATTTTGGATCCACCAGACAGGATGATCTCTAAGCTGGTTGGCAGCCACAGCGGCTAATGTCTGCTGGACACTTTGTGTCCCAGGCACTATGAATGCCTTAAACCCATCCTCTCACCTGCTGACTTATCATCACAATCTTATGAGGTGAAGTCTATTGATACCCCACTTTACAGATGAAGAAATTAAGGTTTCCTGGCATTTGGGGACTGGCCTTAAGGTCACACAGCTCTTACAGGTGGCTTTGGGACACAAAACCAAGTGTGCTTCTGTTAGGAAACAGACATATGAGGATGGTGGGAATCCAAGGTTAAGGGCCCCTTCAAACGGGCCCACTGTACTGAACCCCACATGCTTTCCTTTCCAATAGGCAATTTACTGCAGCCCTTAGTGGACAGGATATGTTACATTCCTCAGCAAACTACCTGTTAACTGCAAGAGAAACGCAGGCCCAAGATAATGTTGACAAGAGGAACTCGGGATATTTTTGTGACCAGATCCTGAAACTCTGGGAGATAAGGGTCATTCCTCCTAACCATAAAATCTGTAAGAATGCATGGTTAAGAATCCAATTAGAACCTGCCAGCATGGGCCAAGGTGACCTAGAGTTGCCATGACAGTGGGATCTTGAAAGTCTGATGTCATCCTGCTGTCAGTCAAAAGTCAAGAGGTGAACCTGGGTGGGACTCTCTGGAAACTTCTCTGGGATCCCCAATAAAACTGGAGTGCAGGACAGGCACACTGTCTTTCTCCTCTCTGAGAGGACCCACTCTCTCCCTTGAGAATGTCCCTAACCCCTTTCCTATTCCTTCAGTAAACTCATTCCTATTACTCTGAGCAACATGTCTAAAATCTTTCTGATTTGATCACATGAGTCAGGGTTTGAAGAGAGGATCTTCACGCTGTCTTAGTTTTTCTAAAGTCCCCAGCTCTGTAACACTTTCAGCCCCAGCAAAAGCCACCATACGCTAAGCAAGAGTACTTAACTCACCTGATAGGAAAGGCCATCCTTCCGGGGGTTGAGGCCAATCTCCTCCATGGATGGGGTGTTCATCATTACCTCAGTCATCTCGGCCGATCTCAGATAGTCAGGGCTGCCAAGAAATCCAGACCAACAGTCAACAAATGCATGCATTTTCCTCCTCTGAGCCTTCACTTGCTGTGAGACCAGGGGAATCTCTGGAGGCAGGATAAGAGGTGCTCAAAACAATGCTTGCACCAAAACAAGCTCACACGCTTCCAAACCTTCCAAACCCATAGCACCAGGGCCCTTGTCCAGTCCAGTGACAAAGTTCCATCTGCAAACCTTCTTCTTCTGACTCTCCTGAATATTATAGTCCCATCTAAGACAGGGCAACCCTGAATTTTTCTTTAAAGACAGAACTAGAATAAACCACAACAGTAGGTGGCTGAGTCCATGTATCTATATTAAAACCAATTCAGCCAGGTCTTCCCTCCACCCCTCCACTTAAAAACAAAAGTAATCCTTGTGTGAATTTCCAAAGGGGAACTGCATGTTATTATTACATAATAACAATAATAGGCCAGCCTCAGGGAGACAAAGTCCAATCCTGCTGCCTTCCTAAATGTCTCTGTCTGTCTAGTGCTCCTTTTGGCAAAATGTCCCACTTAAAGCCCCAAGGGGTCAGCTTTTCTGCAAGCTTCACATCTGCCATCCAACCCCCTTCTTTAGCCCCAGCGGCAGCAGCTGCAAGCTCGCAGCTTGAAAAACATCCCCTGGATTAAAAAGCCTTAAGGATACTGGGACTCTGATTGCAAAGGAAATTTCCAGAGGGGCCAAGCTGGCCCACCAATTGCAGACATGTGAAAGTGCTTTGTACTCTCTAAGCAGGATACAAATGTTCCATTATCCTTGCACAAGCCATGGGCACACACAGGGTCCTGTATGCATAATGCCAAACCCACATACCAAATCCAGGTACCCGCTACACAATACCCAGCATTTTCACCATTATGTCTGTGCACATGGTTTAAAAAAAAAGAAAAAAAAGTGAGGCATGCTTTAGAGACTATATCTAAGGAAGCAGTGATACCAGACTCCTCTTCATTTTTTAGTTACTACACAGAGTAGAAATGGTTTTGGAAGCAGAAGCAATAGGTTCTTGTCTAGGCTCTGCTGCTTAAGAGTGCATGATCCTGAACAAGTGTATAACCTCTGAGCCACAGGTGCCCTGTTTGTTACTAAGATGTTATGTTAAGGGCTAAGGTCTGGGTAAAACTGTTGCAGACTGTGAAGACCTGATCAATAAAATAACCCTGAACTTTAATTTTTCAGGAGCTAATATCCCTGAGGGGCCTTAACACTCACCTTGCAAAATTTTGACCAGAGGCACAAAGCCTCCACCAACCTTCAAAGTCTCACCTATAAGGCACCTGGATACCTGCACACTATTAGGGGATAGAGGGGCAGGGCTTCCGGAAGAGAGGGGTGTACAAGCCTCGGGGGTGGGGGGATTTTTACTTTGTTCTGAGAGTTCAGTCCCCTCTCTAAACAGAGGCGGGTTGTGATGGGGGAGGGGAGACTAAGAGAAGATGCTGGATTTAGATTGAAAGGCTGGAACCTCCCTACAAGAGGCAAGTCCCTCCCTGGTCCTGGAAAGGCTGCCGCTGACCCTCAAAAGAAAAAAAAAAAAAAAGTACCAGGGAAGCACCCACAGGGCTAACGCTCGGTTCTTCACCTGATATGAGGCGCTGTCCTCGCTCGGGGCTGTGGCGCGGGCCCAAAAAGTTGAAGTGAGAAGTATGAACTTTCCGGTTCCTGGGCTCGGCTGCGCTTGGGATAGGGCTGCGCCGAGGCTGGAACCCGCTTTCCCCTGGCTGGGAGGGAGCCTGTCCCTAACCCCGGCCGGGCTTCGCACGCCCGCACCTGAAAGCGTGTTCCGGGGCCACCCGCACTCGTCCCCCCTCCTCCACCTCGGCCACTCCTCCACTTTGCTTAGCTCAGGAAGGAAGAAGCAGCCGGCGCGCACGTCCCAGCAACCAGGGGCCTCTCTGCATCCTTCCTATCCCCCATCGCCGGCCAGGGGCAAATCTCTGCCGCCCCCAGCCCCCGCCCCGGCTCCTTCCATTTCTGCACCGCGAGAGAGACTTCTCACTTAAAGGCGAATGGGATCTTAGGGACTATGCAGAGGGCAGGGGTCGAGGAGGGTGCAGCGTGTGCCCTGCTGCTTGTGGCTTACGTGTGGGGAGCGCGCCCCCCTCCCTTCCCCGGAGCTCTGCAAACGCCACGGCTGCACCAGCTCAGCCCCGCTGCAGCCGGCCTCGACGCCGAGACTTGCATGCAAACAAAAAAGAAAAAGGGGAGGGGCTCTGGGAGAGAAGAGCCCCCTGCGCCAGGCTGGGCGCGCGCTCCTGCAGACTCCGCATAAGGGGTTTCATTACCCGGGTTTCGTTGGGACCCCAGGCTCTCCCCACCCACCACCACCACCACACACACCCTCCAGCCGTCACTTAAGTGAAGGTTCCGAGTTCACTTCCTTTGTCTGGATGCTCTCAGCACCACCTCCCCCCACCCCCACCTTTGCAACCTTGACGCTGACTCCTTCAGGGGCTCCCGGCGGCGGGTTAGCGCTAGGCGCTAGTGTCATCGGAGCCCGCACGAGCGGGTGCCCGGGCCCCGAAGCCTCGGTCGTTAGACCGGCGCCCGCCGCAGGCGCAGGATACTCACCAGTGAATGGGGAAATATACAGACATGAAGTCCTAGGGAAAGCTGACCCACGCCCTTGTGATTTAAAAACGGTCACTGCGTCCCGAGTGAGGTTGACACGGGCGCAAACGGGCGCGGCAGAGGCCGAGCGCGAGCACTGGGCATTCGCCGGTCCGCCTTTCCCAGACAGCCCGGCTGCCAGCGGCGTCGGCGGTGCAGACCGAGCGCCCTGCTCTTCACCGAGCTCCGGCTCCCACAAAGAGCCGGGGAAGCTGTATTTATAGGGGAGGGGGCGGGGTTTGGCCCCGAGAGGCCCCGCCCTTCCTCGCCCACTCCTGGAATAACGTCACCAAAATCATGAATGGCTTCAGCGCTCGCAGCTCCCGCGGGCGGCGACTCGGGGGCGCGCTGAGCTCTGTTCCCCGAGGGCCGTGGTTTGCTGCAGCTCGGAGCACTGCCCCCTGCCCACGACTCACACACACGCACACACGCACGCACCCGGCTGGAGTTCAATGTCAACGTCGCTTCCTGCTCACAAACCCGTAGGCATCCGCAGCCCCCTTCCTGCGCACACCCGGGAACTCCAAGGCAGCACGGTTGAGCGTGCGGAGGGTTCGGGACGTGACTGCCCAGGTTGCACCGAAGGAGGGCGCCATTCCTCCACCCCGGCCGGCCGCTTGGCCCCGCGCCCTCCCTGGCACCCACTCACCGTCCCCAGCCCACACTCAGGACCCCTCTTCAGCGGTCCTCTCCCAAAGTAGGCCTCCCTTTGGAATCGTCCCCTGCCGCACCGCGATCGCGGCGCCAGACTTGCGACCCTTCCATCCTGGACTAGCAGCGTGGAAAGGAGAGCATCACCAATAAACGCTGTGGGTAGGCAGAAGAGACAGGGAGTCGGGGACCCAGTGCCTGCGGGGTCGCAAGATTTGCGAGGAACTGGTCCGCAGCCTTGGGATCCATGGAGGGTTTTGTTTGTGGGAGAAAGGATGTGGTGTCATTCTTGGGTTATTTCACTGGACACGAGCGCGAGGACACACACACACACACACACACACACACACACACATCACACACACGGTCCATGGTGCGGGTAGGAGGTGCGAGTGGGCGGTGCTCGAGCGCGCACCACTAGTCTTGGATCCCGTATCTGCTCCAAGGAGTCGCTGTATAACAGCGTAAACAAAGAGCTTCAGAGCAACGCTTCCCACACTGCCCAGGAATTGCAGCTCCGGGTCTGTCCAGGCCTTCGCGCTGCTTAGCCCCCACAGCCACTGCACGGGAGTCTGACTGCCATTCTGTGACCTCTACGTCAATTACTCCTACAAAATAGCTACGTATTTTACCTATAAAATAACTTGAGCTATGTGTACACAGGGCTGGGAAAGGGTGGGGGGGTGGCTCTCAAAAAACTGAGCAAAAATAATTATCTTGGAAGTATAAGTCAGCTCTTTGAAGAAAAGGCAGTGAATGTATTGAATCCATACACACACGTTCTTAAAAGTGGGACGAGGGAGTCATCAGGTAAAAAGGATGATGGGATTAATGGTAAGGGTTTAACAGTGTCAGGGCTTGAGGAATCTGAAAGAGGGGGCCCTCATAATTTTCATCAGTTTTCCCCAAACTCAATTTCAATAAAAATAATCATTAAGAGTAATTTTAAAATAACGGTGCTATTATCAGTCATTCATATATTCACCTGGAATAAAAAGTGTGCTTCTTGATAAAATATGGCTTCAACCAGAAAATTTAGGATCCTGTCCCTATCCCCCAAACGAGAGCAAGAGCTGGTTTGTCCTGCAAGGCACCACCTGTGTGCAGCAGGGTTGGGGTTGGTGTCCTGATGGAGGGCCACTCTTTATGGTCAGACGGTAATGGAGATGTTCCAGGTGTGGGGTTACTGCAAAGAGAAGGGCTTTTTATGCCTTTTGTAAAGGGTGGGGAAGCTCCTCAATGTCACTGACTGGGTATGACATGTTGTCATCTGGGGTGTCAAAAGGGAAGCCAGTGCTTGAAGATCTGGTTTCCTACTGGGACTTTCCAAGGCCCTCCCAGGAGGATGCCCGAACCAGGCCCTGGGGTGAGCAGGATGGAAGCCTTCTGCCATATCTCCCCAGGAGCATTCCCTGGCAAGGCCTGCGATGAAAGGTTGTCACATCAATTTTACATATAATAGATACACTTTCATATTTATGAATAATATCATAAAATTTTCAAAACTTAGAAAAACCCTCCTCATTTACACCCCCCAAACCCCCACTCGTATCTTAAGTTGAAATGGGCTCCTTTTGGAGAAGAGGGTAGGAAGGAAGGCCTTCACCAGAAGTGATCTGGCCTTTGGGAGAATTCCTTACATTAGAGGTCATTGAGGCAATTATCTGATGCCTACACTTTAGAAAATTTTGCTCACTTTACCTAAATTTCACCGGTCAGTAAATTAGAGTGGAAAATAAGCCTTTGGTTGTGTCCCCTAAATGAAAATATGGAGACATGGTGCTGAACTTGATACAACTAACAAGCAGCCATTTCTCAACCATACTTTGTATAGCGCTTTTCAGTTTTGCAAAGCATTTTCAACACTTTGGCTTTCAAAGAATGTAAGAATGTGACAAGATTATGACTGCACAACTTCAGAGTCCCCATATGTGCAAACTGAGGCTGAAATAAATTAGGACACTTGCTAAAGATCATACAGTTAGAAAGGGTTGGTCTGGCTCTGGCCCTCAGGGGTTGCAGACACACCCAGGTTTCCACTCTGTTACATGCTCTCCATCATTGAATTTCCTTCATTTCTCTGAAGATACAGAGCATTTTAACAGGCACAATGACCTTTCTTTCCAGTGCCCTAGGAGATAGGTTTCTATCCCTGCTGCCTTTGAATAAATGAAGGAATAGAAACTCAATCAAATGAAGTTGCTTAGAGTTCCAGAACCTTAGAGCTGAAAGAGACCTTCCAAATCACCTCGTCCAGTCTCCTCATTTTACAGGTGAGAAGACACTTAAGAGATTAAATGGCATGTCCAAGGTCACCAGACTATTAAGTGGTATAGGTGGAACCTGGGCCTTCGAACCGCTGGTCAAATGTTGTTTCCACTCTAACACTTCGCTGTGCACTGTGTTTGCCAAGGAGTCAGCAGCAAAGGTCAAACACCACCTCTATCCGTCACCCACATTTATTGAACATCATCTACTATATGCATATCAGTGAACTCAACACCCAGTCAGAGTTCTCTGACTCCCCCCCTTCTCCCACATTTGTCCCGAGGGATGGAAGGATTGATTTACAATTCACTTTCAATAATAATCCAGGCATAATCAGTGCTTTCCAATATTACACAAGTCCAGTTGTTGAGCTCCTTCTCTACCTTGCCGAAATGAATACTTTTTAAAAGAAGACTAAAGCTAATGAACTTAAGATCTTATTAGAGTTATCTTAGTTATAACTGTGCCGGTATGCAAGGCATGTAGCTATTTTTCATCTAGTTAAAAAAAGAGAGATCACTATCTAAATTCATTTAGCAACATATTCTCACATGGTATCTCTCTCTGACTTGCAAAGACAGTATTGTATTAAATTTTTCTAGTAGCAGTGAAGCTGGTACTTTGGTTAGTACTTTGGGTAGGTTATAAAGGACTTCACGAAGTAGCTTTTGACCTTAGGAAAATAGGGAAGGAAGGGGTGACATTTGCTGCAGTGCACCCAGATCTGTTACATTTATGCCTCCCTACAACTTGGACACCGTCACTACTGCTCCACTTCACAGATGAAGAAGTCAAGGCTCTAGAAAATGAGTAATTGGTTATGGCACCTGGCACTCAAATGGCTGAACCAAATTTTGACTCTGGAGCTTCCTGGTTACAAAGGCTATGTTTTTTTTTCTGTTTTTTTTTTTTTTTTTTTTTTCACAAAACAACACTTATTGTGGCCTCTGTGGTTTTGTTTGTTTTAATAGCTAAAGTACGAATTTTACACAAAACTGTTGGTTCCAAGAGCAAAGACCAGGACTCCTGGTATCCATCCCGTAGGGCAGGGAAGGCAGAATAAATTAGTTTCCCACTCTGGGAATCTGGGAGCTTCTTAAAGATATCAGTCAAAGGTTTGAGGTTTAAAAAATAAAAGTGAGTAGGAGAGGGGAGTTTCTAGCCAATTTTTGGTGAAACTCATTTGAGTACATAAGAAATCTGAAAGGCAAGAATGTGTGTGGGTTGATGTGGGGATAAAATGAGACAGTGTTGTGAAAACACTTGGTAAACTGGAAAGCACTGAGCAGATGAGGGCTTGTTTTTAGGCTGTTTGGGGGTAACAGGGAGCCCAGCAGAGGTAATTGTATCCGCTTCGGATTTTTTTACTCATGTCAGTCACAGGCCACCCCATTTCCCTCTGAAGTCCCTTATGGATGTTTCCAGGTTTTAGGAAGCAGACATCAGAGGCAAGCAGCGATGTTCTGCCTGGTGGCCACTACTGTGGTCCCAGTGTCCCAGCATCTTCTTCAAACATCCTCCAGTATCTCGCAGATACTGTGTCCATCTGGATACAAGGCATGCAATGAACACACAGGTCTGAGAATATGTGTGCCTTCCCACCTCAGCCATTGGGCAATTAGCAGTCAACAACACAAAGCAACCCAATTCCACCAGACTACACTCCTCCACCCTTCAACTTACTTTGCTGATCGTCTTCAGGAAAGATGCTTGAACTCTCTGTGTCTCACACCCCTAAAGCAATCCAAGCAGACAGAAGAAATCTATTTTTTAGGTATCAGGGTGCTGATCAGGCTGAAAAAAGCTGCTTCTATAAATGCTCAAGCAAGGCCAGGCATGGTGGTGCATACCTGTAATCTCAGCAACTCCGGAGGCTGAAGCAGGAAAATCTTGAGTTCAAGGCCAGTCTCAGCAACTTATCGAGGCCCTAAACAACTTAGTGAGACCCTGTCTTAAAATAAAAGATAAAAAGGGCTGAGGATGTAGCTCAGTGGTTAAGCACCCCCAAGTTCAATCCCCAGTACCAAAAGAAGAAAAAAAAATGCTCAAGAGAAAGAGTTCTTTTTATCTTAGCATCAGGACTCTGCAGCCCAATACAAAGCCTGAGGACCCTCCTGCCATATCCCCTCTCATAAGGTGCTGCTTTCTTTCCATCCAGACTCCTCTCACCCCCCAAAGAAGCCTGGGATCTGGCTGCCTATGAACTTGCCTTCCCAAATATCAAAGAGATTCAGCCCTGGTTTTTCCTTTATTTCTGTCAAGGGGCCTTTGAAGCAAAGGGATTTTCTGAGTGGGGCGGGGGGACAACCCTATGGAATCTCTAGGGTCCAGGCCCTAAAAGAAAACACTTCAACTGGAACCAGTTCAAGGCTCTCATGTCCAATTAAGGAAAGACTCACATTCCTGTGCTAGCTCTGGCTCTGTCTTGCTTTCTCTCTTTCCACATCCACACAGGAATGCAGTTCCACAGCCAGAAAAGAGAGGTTACTATCACCAAGCTACGGATCGCATAGCAAAGTGATCCCTGGGCTGGCCGGGTCCCTCCGGAATGAGACAAAGAGCACCAGACTACAAGACAACGCAAGCTCCTTCCTACCACCTGGCTGCCCCCTTACCTCCCCCAGGTCACTGGTCGACCTTCACGGTACCTGTGGGGTTATGAAATAAAAGAAGAAAACATCACAGCCGTTTCCCACGGAGAAGCACACTTTCAGTTTTCTTTTCAAGCACACGGGGTGTCAGCTAGCTTCCTCCTGGGCAGCTAGTCCCAGCCGATTTCACACCCACCGCCCCTGCTTAGAGGAGCGAGCAGTGTGCAATGCCCCAGAGATGGCTCCCCCTGAGCACCTCACAGGTGCCTGCCAAGCCATAACCAGTAACCCGAGCCCGCTGGAGTCCCCGGTGTATTTCACACCCACACTGCACCCGCCTGGGGATCCGATAGCTGGGTCCATATTATACCTTCCTGCCCTTTCAACACCAATTCCAGTCAGCATTAGCACCTCCTAAGTGGCAGGCAGGTGGCTGCGTTCACAAAGAATTAAGTTAGGAGAACTTACTTTCTCTCCCATCTTTATTACCCTCAAAACAACCCCAAATAAACACAGAGTCTGCATGAGCATAGCGTGCCTGCCGGGTGGACACAGGCTGAGGACAAATTCCTAAGCTGAGTTAGTGATGCCCCCAAGAATTGGAAAGCTAAGGGGAAATGGCACAGATGTCATGCAAGTGCAGTCAGTAGGAGAGTCCACCCCCTCTGCCCTTCCAACATGATTTGCAACCTGAATTCCTGTTGCAAAGAAATGAGGGACTGAGTCTGGTGCTCAGCATGGTGTCAGGCACTGGGGAGATGGGACTGAGATGCCAGCTCCCTCTAATACCCTATGATTGCTGCAAAAGAGACACGTGACCATGGGTGAGGCAATGATTAGTTTTGACTCAGCACAGGGTCAGGGAAAAGGGTGCTGACCATCAGAGTATAAGCTCTGCAAAGGTAAGAACTAGACCTGTTGGTATACTGCTATACCTCACCACTTGGCACACAGTAGGTGCTCAATAAATACCTGTTGACTGAATGGTGGCAGGAAAAACTAAAGGGAGAGCAGTCTTGCCCCCCAAAACAGCACAAGCAAAGGCTCATGCTGGGAGCTAGGAGTGAGCAGAGAAGTATCTAGACCTTGGGAGGAAGCAGTGGAGACTCCTATGACCCCAAGTCTACATGCTAACAAGAATAGCCATTAGGAAAGGGCCTTGTCCTCTGCGGAAGGGACAAATCAATGCAGTTTCCCTGCCTGCTGTGTTACCTGGGCTACTACCAGCTTCTCTTCCAGCTGGAAGGGGCCTCCCCAGAAGTGTTAAGTAGGTCAAATTGAGTTTATGTGACACATGTCTTCTGAGACTTCCCCTCTGGTGTCACACCTCTCTGCAGCCTGTCCCAGGTGCCTGACCTCAGGAACTTGATGTTCCTTTCAAACAGCCTCCCAAGCTCCAAGGCACTCTTTTCTCTTCCACTGAAATTTCCATCCTGCAGCTTCCTAAGCTCAGGCAGCTGCCAGTCAAGAGAACTGGATCTGACAAATACATTTGCACTATTGGGAGAACCACAGGCCACCTACCTCGGAGGCTTTGCTTGGTCTAAGGGTGGCGTTTCAGGCAGGGTGAGTGCAAGAAGGGAGAACTCTCTGGTGCAGGAGGTGGTTGGTGCTATGATGACAGAGAGAAGGGAGGGAGTCACTTGGAAGGTCTGGGGCAGGTGCCAGCAGCTGGCACATGTGTGAGACAGCTTTCCTCATTGGTCACTGTCCTTCCGGAGGGATCTGATTGGAATCCTTGACCCTAGCTCTAATGTGATGACAGCATTTTAGTGCATTAGCTCTAATGATTAATGGAGAAGGATAAAAGGTCCAGGCAGATCATTTTATTCCTTCTCAGGAAGAAGAGGCAGACCAAAGGAATTCTTCCAAGTGAGCCTCCAAGTGCCCAGTGTTCTCACCCAGGGACGCACCAGCAGAGGTGGCTCTGGCCTCACTGTGGAAGTCCTGGGCCAGTCTGAGTAGATACCAATGACAAGTCATTCCTGTGACAGACGTACTTGCCTTGTCATAGCCCAAGGATGTTTCAGAGCCCAGGGAGCAGGTGGAGTGGCAGACTTTGCACTGAGCTAACTCTTTGGCCCTCACCTTCTGAGAATGCTGGGGGAGCTGGCCACCCACACACCACCCACCTTTACAGAGGGCTTTTACCTTCAGGGCCACCTGGGGAGACCTGCCTTGCACTTGTGAGCACCTGGCTCTCTTGCTGGTTCTCATCAGGAGAGGAAAAGCAGAAAGATAGAAAGTGATGTTCCCCAAGATGTTTCTACTCATTCTTTAGTGTCTGGTGTTAGTACTGGAAAAGCTGGAACATTCTCTGATTTGAGTCTTCCTGGGTTGGGGGACATTCCCTACTCCTAACCACCTGCCCTGCCCCCCTTAACCTGGTGGCTACAGAGTGTACCAATGAAAGCACTGGCTCGCTTTGCTTCCAGCTCCTCCCATCATACATACTCCTTAGTGTCATATTCTCTTTTCTTGCCTTCATATCCAGGACCCTTCTACAACCTTCCTCAATGCTTACTTCTTTCTCCATTTAAAAAGAAGAAAATATAAAATGAATGGGTTACACACCAGATATGGTGTTGGTTACCTGGCATTCCTGATAAGGACCAACAGGTCCCTTCCCTGGTCAGGCCCCAGTTTCCTCATCTGTAACTTGGGGCTGATATTCCCTGACCTCAGCTTATGATGCAGTAAAGGTACAATGTGTCAAGCACTCGGCTTCCTTAACAGAAAGGTACAGTATTAAATTATCCTCTGTTGGACTTGCTTGAAGGCAAACGGCAGAAAGAAGGAAAAGTGAAACCTGCGGTGACTCTTTCATTTTGCTACTTGTAGCAGGAAAGCATAGCAAAGGCTGAAAAGCGCTTTCTGAGGAGAGGCCAAGCCAGTTCTTTGAGAAGACGAGGATGCTCAGCAGAACAGCTGAAACCCCTTCTCTCCCCTGAAGCACCTTTTTGGGTGTTTTTGTCCTGGGTCTCACACTTGCCAACACCCTGTCTACAATCACACAGAACCATGACATGCTGCATCTATGTGACAGTACAGGGAGGCTATACTAGTCCATGTTGGCAGGTATGTGGTCCCCCACCCCCATAGCCTGCCTCTCTGGGCCATGCACTGGGTCATGAGCATTTCCTTCGGCATCTTAACAACTCAGGAGTATCAAGAAATACCCCTGTATCCAGTGCCAGAAGTCACCCGGCTCTTCTTTTGTTCTTAGGACCTCCATGTGTCTGCACAGGCACAAACACTTACATACCAGGGGCATCTCAGCACTTGAACAAGTGCTCTATTTTTCTGGGCCTAAACTAGGGGACAAACTCTGATCTCAATCCAAATAGAAACAGAAGCTTCTCCAGTTCACATTTTACCACCTTTTGTTTGTGTTTGGGTATCTATTGCAGGCAGCAACCAACACCAGTGTCTTCGGGAAACAGGTGCAAGAGAGAGGCCTGGCTCCAAAAGGGCATTCCTGTCCTCCTGGAGAGCGAAGCCTCCTCTGATGGGCAGCAGCAGGGGGCTTCACTGTCACAGGTTGTATGCGGTCATGAGTGTCTAATAGGAAGAAAGGAGGGGGCTGCCAAGGGGACTGTAGCAATGCCTCATGAGGGACAGAATGTTAGTGGGGGATGTGGGCAGTGGCGGGAGGCAATGCTATGACAGAGCTTCAGAACTTTGGACATGTTTGGATGTGGCTACAGGAGGGAGAGGGAGTTGGAACAGGCTTGGAGATCTTGAGTTTGGATGGCTGAAAAGTGGCAATCCCACCTGGAAAAGCAAAGTCCAGAGGGGGCTGGTTTTGGAGCAGAGGGTCAAGCCTGTTTGAGACAGGTGGAGCTTCCATGTGATGACCATCCACAGTGTAGCAGCTATGGGTCCCAGTGTGGTCAAACCTCTCATGCTCACTGGTCCAGCTCTTGGGTCCATGGCGCTGAGGCTTCAGGTTAGAGGTCATGGGCCTGGCAAGTGTCTGCACCATGGGTGATGGGACTGTGGTGCAG
Organism: Marmota flaviventris; assembly: GCF_047511675.1. Taxonomy (NCBI): domain Eukaryota; kingdom Metazoa; phylum Chordata; class Mammalia; order Rodentia; family Sciuridae; genus Marmota; species Marmota flaviventris. The sequence continues at coordinate 23,171,481 of NC_092511.1, read as the reverse complement.
ACTGGTTTCTGCAGAAGCAGATGATGAGATGAGGCTTCGGATTGATGCCTGCAAAATGGAGGGGAAGAAGCCAAAGGCGGCGCAGAGAAAGAGGTCCGGTTGAGATGCAGGCCTAGCAAGTGTCGGCCAATTGTGCGAGGAGCTTTGAAGCAAATATTAGCTGTCAGAGTGATCTGCACTGAGGCGGAGTGCCTGGGCCTTTGTGGCCCTGACACCCTCAGTCCATGGCACGGGCTCTCCTGTAAAGGGTGGCAGCTCTCTGCTGCTGTCAGACCTGGAAGGAGCTGACAGCTGGAGGTCGTCGGCTGACCCCAGGCTGATCACTGCCAGCAGGTCCTCCCTTGAAAGGGATCTGGGTGGCACATTTCATGTCCTCCACAGAGGAGGACATTGCCTCTCCTCAGTCTGCCATGCACAGGGGAAAACAGGTTCGATGCCAGTCCAACCCTTCCACCTCGCAGGTGACAGGAAAGAGGCCCACAGAGGGGAGTTTCCTCTCCTGGGTTCCGACAGCGATGGTGAACCCAGGACCAGCACAAAGGCCTGGCTCCTCAGCCTCTGCTTGACCTGAGAGAGGAGACTGTTTTGTGCCGAGGGTCATAAGGGGAAGACTGTGGCTCCAGGCTATTTGGGGTGTGCCCTCCTTTTCAATGTCTGCAGCTCTTCTGGGGGCTCTAGTGACTTATTCCCCAAAGCACCGAGTGAGGCCAGCATAAGACTTGAGGAGAAGACTGGGTTCACATTCCCAGACAGAATACTTCAAAGCCCCAAAACATTTTCTTTTGACCTGGGATAAAGTCATCTTCATCTGGAGTCATTCTAGAGTCTTCCATAATCATTCTTGCTGGACTAGGCATTGGTGTGGCCCTCAGCCTGTCTTGGGACCTTTATAAGAAACATGCCATGGAACTCCTTCTCGGATTTACTGAGGGCTTGAGGACATTCCATGACATTCCCTTTCTATGGGTGCAGTTAGAATGCTCATGGAGTCCCAGAGCTCGACTTGCTGACTGGTCACCAAGAGTCAGGTCTTCTAAGGGCCTGGAGGGAGTCTCACACCGTTCCCAATTTTCCTGAGTGAAGTGCATGGCCAGGATCAGTCAGTCAGGCTGCCCCACCCTTGCCATCCAGAGGTGATGCAAGTTCCTCCTTGGAAGCTGGGCTTGCACATTCTGGTTCTTCCAGGTATTTAAATATCTCCAGGTGGGTCATTCTGGTTATAGTTGCCTTTACTGTAGAGTTTCCACAGCTGGGGCATTTGTGGCCACTGTTGTCCTCCAGTCCTGAATGGCCCTCACAAGGCATTCTTTCCTAGCTGACACATCAAAGCAACTCTTCCTGGTTTTAAAAATTTTCTCCATGGGTGTGTCCTACGGGTTAAGACATCAGCACAGGAGACTTGCAAACCAGACACATCCACCTTTCTGAGCAACTGTCTTTGAAGCCAGAGCTTCCCAGGCCAAACACGGATATCAAGGTCCCTGAATTCCTGTGCTTGGCCGTGAAGATTCTGTACAAAAGGGGATTACTCACTCCCAGGTGTTGAGAAGGCTGATCACCACAAGCGGACCACGCCCGTCTCTACCACAGGATGTCTATTATCCTTTGTCTTTGGGTTATTTCAGATCACCGGGAAGGGAGCAAAGGGAGCAAAGAAATCTCTTGGAAATGACATGTAGAAAGCATGAATTAACCTCCCTCTGCTTCCGTTTCCTTGCCTGCCAAGGTAGGGGTGGGGATAACAACACCCACCTTGCAGAGTCGGTATGAAGAGAGTTAAGAGAGATAAATGATAGAAAACACCTGGAGCAGCACCTGTAACCTGATTCAGGGCTCCTCAGATGGTAACTGGTTTGTGTAAAAATGTAGACTGTCATCTGAACAGTAAAACTGCTAATTCAGAGTGTCCCACAGATCTTGCATCATGCATGGTTGGCAACTATTAGGAAGGCAATCTCTGGCCATCCCCACCTGCTGAAACAAAACATTCATTTTAATGAGCTTCGGTATGTAACTACAAGCAAAACACAGTTTGAGAATCATAGACTTAAGGGACAGGAACTTTACCTTTGAACCTCATGGATTTGATGGCATTTCTCTTGGCAACCAACTGACAGTCTATAAATGGGTCCATCAATCAAATTAAGGCAATATTGATCTAACACAGGTGATTCCAGGCTGAACTGGCTCTGGACAGCCCAAGGCTTCCTCTGCTCACCTGCCCTGTTCACCTGCTCCTGCAGTCAGTCACCTGTTTGGTGGCCAGGGCTCTGGGGAGATTGCAGCTCCTTGTTTACTGGACAGGCACAGATAAGGTTTCTCACAGCCCCACCTGCGTTCCTATGCCAGGGTAAACTTGCTCTCCAGAACTGCTCCCTGACTGGAAAATGTGTCAGTCTATTTATTTCTCACTCCCACTGGAAAAAAGGTGGGGTGGGGGGGAGGGTAACCGATGATGTCATTCTTTCCACAGAACTTCTCAAAGGCATCGTGTTTCGAGGTGACTTCCAGGCACTGCTTGCGTTTCTCTGCACAGCACATACAGAACAGAACTGGCCAAGGGCACAGGTTTCTCTTCCTTCTCCCACCACTCTGCCTGGGCTGGGGCTTTTGCTCCCTGGGAGTCTTGCAGGCAGCCCTAAAACCTGGGTTGGGATGTGTGGGAAAGTTTTCTTGACATTTCTCCTGGAGGTGTACTGGGGCTGGCAAACAGTTGCTGAGCAGTGAGGATGGAGGGCAGGTGCTGGCGAGACACGTCACAGAGTACTGGAAAGAAAGGGTAAAATGATCTTTCCAAAAGCTACACAAAGAGCTGGCAACAGTTGCATTTGTGGTAATTCTTGTTTACATTTCTCTGGAGCAAAGCTAAGGCTTTCTAATCCGGATTCTGGCTCCCACAGTGGATGGGAGTAGCTGTCAGGGTAGACCTAGTTGTGCTACAGTAACATCAACCCCCAAATCTCAATGGCTGAAAGCAACAGAGGCTCCTTACTCATGCATCCTCCTGTCCTTTGTGCGGTGCCTGGTCATGTCATGCTTCCTTAGGAACTAGGGAGGAGAGAAGCTTTGTCTCTGGGCTTCCATATTGGCCAAAGCTTTAATGCACTTGTTTCTGAGATCAGAAATGCAAGTCACTTCCCTTCATATTTCATGGGACAAAGGAAGTCTCCAGGCCACCCCTAACTTCAAAGTGGATGGGGAAATGCAATCCTCTGCCTATGCAATCCTCTGGCAGAGAGCCAGAAATATTTGGTGGGTAGCATTAATGATGGCCACATCAGCTTTAGCAAATATTAACACACTGCCTTATTTGTTTCATGCCTTATTTGCCTCATGTCTTTTCACTTCAAAGAAAGTAAATATTTGAGATATAACTGAGTTCTTCTCTGTACTCCTCCTCCATTGTCTTCCCGCATCTCCCAGAACTAAGTACTGTTTTGCATTCAGTGTTAATCATTCTCATTCATGTTTTTATCTTTTTACGACATTTGTATGTATTCACAAACATAAAGTATTTTTATGCAGGCTTTCAAACTTTACATATAAATTTGAGGACCTTTTATAATACTGTAAATTACATAGTATACAATCAAATACATGGCAGTATAATCTGCAATGTGCGTTTCTTCCTTAGTATTACAGTTGTGAGATTTTATCTCTGCTGACATATGCTGTTACATCCATTGTATAATCATAATACAATTTAGTTCTCCATCCTCCTGTTGATGGATATTTAGGTTGTTTCCCGAGTTGTAGTGAGCATCTTCATACATGTCCTCTTGACTATATGCGTAGGAGTGGGATTTCTGGCCACCATCACCTTCAACCTCACTAGTTACTGCCAAGTGCTCTCCTGAAGACTTGGATTGCCTCTCCATCCCACCGGTGGTGAATGAGGCTCCATGGTTTAATAGCTCTTTCCCAACAATTGCCACCGGCTGACATACATTTTTTGCTCATCTGGTGGGTGTGAATGGTATCTCATTGTTATTTTGATTTGTATTTCTTTGATTAATAGTGAGAGTTGAGTGCACATCTTTTTATATTTGACTGAACTTCTGGGACTTTTCTTCTGTGAATTTATAGTTTGTATTCTTTTGCCCATTTCATATCACAAAAGGTTATCTTTTTCTTATTAATTTGAGATTTACATGTTATACTCATTGCAAATATTTTCTCTCAGGCAGGATGATTTTTTTTTTCCACTTCATTAGAAAGGCTCTGGTTGTGTAGAAGTTGAATTTAACATAGCCAAAATTATCAGATTTTTTTTTTTTGGTACTAGGGATTGAATTCAAGGTCACTCGGCAACTGAGCCACATCCCCAGCCCTATTATTTATATATATATATATATATATATATATATATATATATATATATATATATATATATATATGTTGTGAATGGACATTTATTTACATGTGGTGCTGAGAATCAGACCCAATGCTTCACACATGCTAGGCAAGTGCTCTATCACTGAGGTACAACCCCAGCCCACATTTTGTATTTTATGTAGACAGGGTCTCACTGAGTTGCTTAGCACCTCACTTTTGCTGAGGCTGGCTTTGAACTCACAATCCTCCCGCCTCAGCCTCCTGAGCCCCTGGGATTACAGGCATGCGCCTGGCGAAAATTATCAGATTTTTATGGCTCTTATTTTCTGTGTGTGAGAGACGGTGGGTGGATGGATGGGGGTGAGTGGTTTTTGTTTGTTTTAGTGAGACCTTTCTTTATCTTAGGGTCATAATGGTTTTTTCTTGATTTTCATCTTGTGTTTTGAAGTTTTGCTATTTTTCCGCTTAGTTATTTCTTCCACCTGGGATTGATCTAACATAGAATTCTACTTTTGTGTTTTCCATATGGATAAAAGCTGCTTATCAAACACCACTCTTTCTGCCCTGATTTGTGACACTGTCTCCGCTCTGTACTGTTTCTGAACGTGGGTGTGGCTGGGCTCTCTATTCCCCTCCATTCATTTATCCTGAGGACAAACCATATTGTCTTCTTTACTAAATATTTTGATAACAAATCTTGACATCTGGCCGGGCAAGTTCTTCCACCTTGTACTTTTTCAAGATTCTTTCTCAGTTATTTTTGGCCCTCTGCTCTTCCGAGGGAATTTTATGATCAGGTTGTCTAGTTCAAAAAAAAAAAAAAAAAAAAAAAAAAAACCAACAAAGAACTCTGGGCTTCAACTGAAATTCTGTAGGTGAATTTGGGAAGAAACGAATACGAATTCGAGTCTTCCTTTTTATGATTTCTTTTTATGTGACATGTACTTATGATGTCCAAGTCCTCTGCTAGACTCCTACTTTCCCTTTTCCTCTCCCCTTGGCAACCCTCTTTACTCGAATATTACTCCCTATTTCTTGTAGTTTCAGTGTCTTTCCTTATGTTACCATCCATCTCTTTTAAAAGTCTACTCATTCTTAAAGCTTTTCTTGGTGAGCAAAAAATAAAACCCAGACACACATTGGAATGATAGGAGGGGAAGGGAGAGGGTCTGGTAGTCTCCTGTGAGTGATAAGAAAGTATGATTACATACGGAGGAGCATAACAGCCTCCCCTGAACTTTGGAACATCGTCTGCAGAGTGGTTAACACCCCCAGTGTGTAGCCTGCTGGGTTTGAATTCCAGCTCTGATCTTGAGCAAATGATGTAACCTCTCCGTGGCTCAGTTTCCCCACTATAACACAGGTGTGAAAATATTAATTATCTTGTAATATTGCGAGAAATGGATGTGTTCATGTGTGTAAAGTACTTGGGACAATGCCTGACGAGTTGTAGGCTGTGTGCCGTCTGTCCTTGTCAGTACTGAGATGAGACATCTAAGGCACACTGAAAAAGATGGCAGCTTTCAATGTTCAAACTGGATAATGTCAGCAAACTCACTACTCGCTGGCTTGTAGAACAGTACCACCCGAGCCGCTGAAAGTTTAATCATTAGTGATCCCCGATGGTTCTAGTTTCTTGTTAAGCTTGTTGCAAATAAGAACAGAATCAATGAGCTCAGGGTTGAATGGGACTCAAGATAATCCAATCCAATTTTCCACTTTGTGCTTGAAGACTCTTAACATAAAGCCTCTATAGAAAAGATTTTTATGAGAAGATCAGAAAGGTAGGAATATTGAAAGACCATCAGACCTACTTCAAAAATAAAACTGAAGAGATGAAAATAGCATGAATCGACAAAGGTTCAGAGATGTGGGGAGTGGCTGTTCAGAGTGGGAGCTTTTCAAGAGCTGACAGCCAGCCCAGATCCAGGAGAGACTCACCCAGGTGAAACCTGGGCCTTGGGAACCAGGGCGAATGTCCTAAGAGTCTACATTACTCCTAAGGGTTGGAGCTTGGACCATATCCCTCCCTGATCCCCACCACGAGGCCAGCAGGAGACCTGATATTTCTGCCAGTGGTAACACTTTGAGTTAAGACTTTGGATGCCCCTATTGAAAAGAAATATGTAGGGCTGGGGGTATAGCTCAGTTGGTAGAGTGTTTGCCTTGCAGATACAAAGTCCTGGGTTCAATCCCCAGCACCACCAAAAAAAGAAAGAAAGAAAGAAAAGAAATATGTATATCTTCCAAGGAGTAAGCCCATGTCACCCAGGAGTCCCTTATGTTGAATTCCTTGGCTTAGGCCTTGGCTAAGGGTTAAAGGTACTAATGTAGCACAGGGCACAGAGGAAGAGAAAGGCTCTTGATGGGATCCTCTCACTAGCAGGGAAGCCCAGATGGAGACCCAGTGAAACTAGAGGAGGGACTGATGGGGGATGGCGTGGGTAAATTCAGTAAAATGGCGTGATAAATTCACCTATATGGGTGAGGGTGTGGGAGGAGAGGTCTAAAGAATGGATTGAATCACCACCATAGAGTTGCTTTTCCACCTGGTTACAATTGCTTGGAGCCCCTAGAAGGTCTTTTTTCAATGATAACAACAGTCACAGATCTATGGGGAATCTTGTCCCCTCTAAGAAGTAGGATTAAATCAAGGACTCCACATCATCTTGCAAAATTTCCCTTGGACCTTCAGACTCGAGGGCAGGGGTTCCTGTGCACACTGTGGCATAACCCTGCTGAGAGCAGCATCTCCTGTGTGTAGCACTTCACATTTATAGAGCACATAGAGTTCTCATTGGCTTCTCCTTATCTCCTGGGAGATACACAGGGCTGTACAATCTTCTCCCAAGTTATGGAAGAGAAAACTGAGGGTCCAAGAGGAAGATAAGGAGTCAGGTGGCCTTACATCAGGATTACCATAACTGCCAGAATGGAACATGGGGCCAGATGGAGAGCTGGTGGAGTCAAAGGCAGGCACTCCTCAGCCAGTTAGCTTAGGGCAAGGCTGGGCTGGGCTGGGTTGGGCTGGGCTGGGCTGCCTGCCACAGGTGCTCATTCCCACAGGGAGAGGTCTGCTAAAGGGGCTGCCACCCTGGTAGAAGTCATGCACTTGGGTGTGGGCACACAGTAGTCATGAGCTGGGTGTTTGCCCTGTACCCAAGGTACCTCCTGCCCCAGCCCTGTGGCCACCTCCAGTCCTCTATTCTCTTGGTTCATTGATTCAGCACAGTGGCCACTGATACCAAGAGACACAGGACCCTACCCCTGCCTACCCCGTGTGGTGGAGGGAGACACCCAAATAAGTACCAGAAACAGTTGATGCTCTTTTCAGAGAGGGAGGACAGTATACTGGTTAGGAACCCAGGCTTTGGAGTCAGAAGGAGAAAACAAAAAAAATGGAGGGAGATATATTTGAAAGTATAATGCCTGGACATTTCTAAGAAATCAAGAAAATACAAAACTTCAGATTGAAAGGATTCTTAGTGTTAAGCAAGAGAGATGTAGAAAGGAACTGACATCTAGATATTCTGCAGTGAAATTTAAGAACAGCAATGACAAAGGGAAAATTCTCAAAACATTTATAAAAACAAATTAGATCCAGGCAACCATCCTAAAGGAGAAGAATACTCTGAGCGATTCCTTGGCTTAGGGGAACAGCAGCCCAGTGAGGAGGGTCACAGAAGTCTCTCAGCCTCCATCTGGCAAAGACTGTGGACCACTCTGGGAACAGGGAACCTGACGAGATGTTCCAGAGCATGGTTGGCCCAGCCTTTCTCTACAATCCACTCAACAAGCAGATAGACTGGGAGAGGCACTTTGCCCAGGTGTCTGAGGAGCCTCCAAAGGAATTCAAAATATGGAAATCAAACTATGCCCCACCCCAGAGACCTACAGGACTGAGAAGAAACCTCCACCACCACGACCCCACCCTGCCAGAGCTGGATAAGACAATAAAGTAGTCAAACACCCAGGAGGAGGGGAGTGATGCCCCACAGAATGCTGGGAAAGCTAGACTTCTACCAGAAGGGGAGGGTACCTTGGATTTAGATGGCCAAAAAGATGAGCACACCTCTAGAAAGCACAAAGTAGGAACCAGGAGAACCAGCAAAGAAGAAAATGTAGACAGCAACAAATGACGAAAAACTGGGGACTGCTAAACTTGTTGAAATGTGTCCTTAGGCATATTAATTTGATGTTTTGGATTGTTATGACAAAACATCTCCATGCAAGTACATATGTAAATGAACTAATAAGTATTGCCTCAAGAACTTTCCACTGTAAAATACATTTTTTAAAAAATTTAAAACTTGTATGTATTTAAAACTCAAATGGTGACCTGCCATTGTGAAATCAATAGTACTTGGAAGCATTCTTGTTAATACATAATTAATGAAATGCTTTGAGAGTTTTGTCACATACTTACATGCCAATGTCCTATGAACCTGGTATAAAGAAAGATATTCCTAAAGCAAGTACGCTATAATGAACTGTGATATTGTGGGGTGTTGTTTTTTTTTTTATCAGTGTATGTACAGTAGAAATAGATCATAAAAATTAAATTACTCATTCAAAAAATGAAAAACTAGATCAACTAAAAAGGAAAAAAATATAAGAATGACACAAACTCTTTGATAACAAATTGGATCCAAGGAGACAGTGAAGTAATATTTTGAAGTGTTGACAGAAAAGGACTTTCAACCTGTAATTTTATATCCAGCCAAACTATCATTTAAGTAAAAATGAAATAAAAATAGTATCAAGCATATAAGGTTTCAAATGACTTATCTAAAACCTCTTTGGGAATATTTTTGTAGTTAATTTTTCAGTTTAGAAATCTAGAAAGAAGAAAAAGAAGGAGGAGGCAGAAGAGAAAGAGAATATTCTATAATAAACCTAAAGAAAAAAAAAGAAGGAAAATATAAACATAAAGTCAGAAATCAGAGAAATACAGTGTAATAACATGCTAATTTTAAAAAGTTAATAAAATATACAAATGCCTGATGAGATTGACAGAGGAGAAAAAGAAAAGATAAAACCATGCACTAAATAGCCACAGACACAACAAAATATTTTAGACTATCAACATTACAAGTAATTGTAATTTTGAAGCTTACTAAAGTTGATACAATTCTGGAAAAATATAAAATTTCAAAATTGAAAAAAGAATAAATAGCAAACTGAATTGTCAAGCATTCAATTAAGAATTATAATATTTTAACTTTTTAATATGGTCTGAAGAAGGAAACAATTCATGATTATCTCAAGAAACTTTTTAAAAAAGCATTTTATAAATCTAAGCAACTTTGAATTTTAAATCTCCCACAAAGCTAAAATAAATACATATTTTTCCAACTGGATGAAGCTATTTACTAAACATCTGTAGCAAATGTAATAGATGGAGAAACTTCAGATTTATTCCTACTATCAAAGGTGCCTTCTCTCAGTGTTGCAGTTCAGGAAAGAACTATAGGTGTAGCCAAAGCAAAAGAAACAGAAAAATAAATAAGACTTACAGCAAGTATAGTGAAAAAACTGACTGGTCCATGTTTAAAACTCAACATAATAAAAAATTCATCAAGTTTGCTGGATACAGATTATATACAAAGATGAATGTATTTCTTCTATATCAGCAAAGGAATGTATATTAAAATAGAAAATACATTAAAACATACATTTCTTTCAGAATAGCAAATATAAAACAAAAACTATGAAGCATTTTGGGGTCATTTTTATATAAAAATATATCTTTTAAGGAGAAAAAAATTAAAGTACATTGAAAGAAAATTTGGAAAAAGTGGAAGAGATACTGTGTTCATAGATGAAATAATTTGACATTGTTAATATAGCAATTTCCCCAAATTAACTGTAAATTCAATGAAATTCCAATTAAAATTCTGTCAAATTATTTTAACAACTCAATGAGATTATTCTATAATATTTTTGAAATAATAAAAATTAATCAGAAATAGCTGAGGGGGGTGTGGGAAGAAGGAGGAGGAGGAGGTGGGGAAGAGGAGAAAGAAAAGAGAGAGTTATCCTTACCACAAAGCCATGGTAGTAAAAAATATATATGGTATTTGGCACGGGAACAAGCAACTAGTACAAAACAAAATAAAAAACTCAAAGCCAAACTCATTTATGTATGTGAAAACTTAACTTATGATAGAGGTGGCACACCAAAACAGTAAAAATAGAAAGATTAATTTGAATGGCTAATGGTGGGATCTTGCTAGCTTACTCTATGGAGAAAACCAGATATATCCTGACATCATATGTAAAGATAATCTCCAGATGAAAATGTAGAATATCTTTGTGATCTTGGAGTGGGAAAGCATAAACCATATGGCAGAAATATAATAAATTTAATTGTATCAAAATTATGTATTTCTGTTTAAAGAAATAGCTGAATGACAGTTCAGAAAGATATATTTGCAATCACGAAGAGCTGCACACCTAGATTACACCTGGATCTCTTGCAAATTCATAAGATAATGATAGTTAACCTTTAGGTAATTAAATAAATAAACAAGAAGAAACCCAAATAGCTATCAAGAATGTGAAGAGATGATCAACTGCATCAATATGATAGGTACCTCTGTACACCCATCCAACTGGCAAAATAGAAGATGGGTAAATTTCAATGTTGGCCGGATTATTGGGATATGGGAGCCCAAAGAGTACTACTGCTGAGAGTGAAGAGAGTGCTGAGTATGACTATTTGGGGAAGCATTCTAGCAATCTTTGATGAAATAACTTCTGCACATACCCCAGGACCCAGTAATCCCTCCGCTGGTATGGGCCGTGAAGAAATGTGTGCACATGACTACAAAAGGATACATATAAGAATGTTCTGGCTGGAGGAAATCCAGGGGTGGATTGCTAAGAGAATATAACTAAAAAGAGATGAATAAATGCACAATGCACAATGGCATACAAAGTAGTTGTCAGAGGTAATGGCATCAGCAAGATTAAATCTTAACAATGAAGCATTAAACCCCAAAGAGTCCAAAAAACCTGTTAGAACTAATATTCATCAAAGTGCTAAGACACAACAATCAATACACGAAATCAGTTGTTTCTATACATAATAATGAGCAATCTAAAAAGGAAATTAATAATTCCATTTACAATAGCATCAGGAAAGATAAAATACAAGACTTTTTACACTGAAAACTGTAAAACATTGCTGAAAGAAAATAAATGGAAAGACATCCTGTGTTCACATTGTAAGTCTTAATATGGTTAAGATGTCATACTTCCTTACATGATCTTCATATTCAAACTGTTGAAATCCCAATGGCATTTTTTGCACAGTTAGAAAAATTCACACTAAAATTAATATGAAATCTCAACAGGCCCTCAATAAAAATTTTGATACAGAGGAGCAAAGATGGAGAATTCATACTTCCTGATTTTAAAGCACATTGCAAACCTAGAGTAATTGAAGCAGTATGGTGTTAGCATAAAGACAGACAATAAGGACTGAAAGGACAGTCTTTTAAAAAATGGTACTGGAATAACTGGATATTCACATGCAAAAGAATAAATCTGGATCTTATACCACATACAAAGATTAACTCAAAGTGGACATATATCCATTAGAGCTCAAACTGTAAAAGTTCTAGAAGAAAACATCTTAAAAACTTCATGTAGTCAGACACAGAGATGCACATCTGTAATTCCAGTGATTTGAAGGGGATGAGGCAGGAGGATCTCAAGTTTGAGGTCAGCCTTGGCATCTTAATGAGATCCTGTCTCAAAATAAAAAGTTAAAAGGTCTGGGAACGTAGCTCAGTGGTAAAGGACCCCTGGGTTCAATTTCCACTACAAAAACAAAACAAAACAAAAAACACTCCAGTATCCACAAACAAGCAAGCAAGCAAACAAACAAACGAAACAACTTCATGACACTTATTTGACAATGACTTTTTGGATATTACACCAAAAGCACGGGGCACAAAAGCAAAAATGTAAAATGTAAAGTGGCAAATGGGACTATATCAAATAAAAAAAATTTTAGTACATCAAAGGACATAACTGACAGTGAAAAGTCACATTGGAACAGGAGAGAACCTTCACAAATCATATATCTGATAAGGGGTTAATATCTAGAATATATAGGGAACTCCTATAATTCAGTGACAAAAAAATCAAATAGCCTCACTTAAAAATGGTCAAACGATGATATTATCTCCAATGATGATATACAGATGGCAAATGAGTAAAGGAAAAGACACTCAGCATCACTGATCATCAGAGAAATGCAAATCAAAATCACAATGAGATGATCACTTTACACCCATTAAGATGTTTACACAGACACACACACACACACGTACACATATATTGAGATAGCACCTCACACCCATTAGGATATACATGTATATATTACCAGAAAGTAATCAATATTGGTAAGCGTGCAAAGAAATTTGAACCCTTGCACACCGTGGCTGAGTCTGTAAAATGTTGTAATTGCTATTGTAAGCAGTATGGAGGCTTCCCAAAATAATTAAAAAATAGAACTACCATTGACCAAGCAATCCCACTTCTGGGTATACAGCCAAAAAAATCGAAAGCAGGGTTTTGAAGAGAGATTTGCACTCCTTGATTCATAGCAGTTTTATTCACTGTGGACAGGTGGGGAAGCAACCTAAATGTCCATCCACCAATGAATGGGTAAACAAAAGGTGGTATGCAGTGTTCATACAACGAAATATTACTCAGCCTTAGAAAGAAAGCACATCCTGTCACATGTTTCCACATGAATGAACCTTGAGGACACTGTGCTAAGTGAAGTAAGCCAGTCACAAAGAGACAGATACCGTATGACTCCATCTATAGGAGGAAGCTGAATCATCAACTTCATAGAGAAGAAAGTAAAATGATGGTTACCAGGGGAGGGAAAGGGGAATTATTTATATGGTATTGAATTCTTCACAATTCTTTATATTTGAAGATAAGAAAGTTCTGGAAACTGATTGCACAACAATGTAAATGTACTTAATAGTATCTTCCTTTAAAAGAGTTTTCTTATTGTAGCAAAAAACACATAACATAAATTTACCCTATTAAACATTTAAAGTGTATAATATACTAGTGCTAACAATATGCATGTCCATGGCACGACAGATCTCTAGAACTCTGATCTTCACAGAAATTCCAACTCAACAACTCCTGGTGCCCTCCTTTCACAGTTAAGATAGTAATTCGAACATTATGTATTTGTTACCATGATTAACAAAACAACAACAACAACAAAACACTTGAAGGAGGAAATAAGAGACAGGAGATAGCACAAAATTATTGCGTAGATATAAAACACATTATGAAAACATTTTAAAAATTAGAGGCGGTGTTCATTTAAGGGGTCAAGGGGAGGTGTAGGGGAGTGGGAATTCAGATTGGGTATGAAAGAGAAATGAAATTAAGCAAGAAAAGGTCTGTGCACAACTTGATAATGATCATGTATTACAAACTGAGGATAAGAATTATATTTCTATACCAGAAGTTTTGGGAGAAGAAGATGAGAAGAGATGGAAGATATATGTTGGTGGATATATTAAAACCATAAGACCAGGTTCTGAGTTTTGTTTTGTTTTTGTAACCACTGGGTTAACTGGCAAATCAGTTAAGCTTCCTGAGAGTTTATCTTAGAAAAATGGGGTTAAATCAGTCTTTATCCTATCTGCTTCTCAGGAAGGAGATGAATAAAATCATGAATAGGATGTGTAGACTTGGAAAATACTGGTCCCTGTGGTGAATGCAGGGTTGGGGTCACCAGTTGGGGGTTCTGAGGCACCTGTCTCATACTCAGCCTCACAGAGGCGTTTTCAGTTCCGAGCTGGCCTGGCTGCGAGGGGATTCTGCCCACCAACCTGAGGCTGAGGGAGCCTAGGTCCCTATGTCCCTGAGCCTCAATCCTCTCAGCTTCTACACAGGAGGGTTTGGTGCTCTCCTCTGAGGACACAGGACCCCAGAGGACAGGAAGCTCATTTGAAATGGACTACCACTGGGATGTTATACTGAGGTCCAGATGACCCCCAACCAGATGGGGGCAGTGACAATCTCTTCCTCCTCTCCCCACACCCAGGCCTCAGTACCAGCCCTGCACCCCTCCCCCAGCTTTGTCACCAGCTCATATGTCAATAAGAGATGCTGCAGGGAGCAGCTTGCGCACCCAACTCAACTAACCTGTATGCACATGTGAGCCTGCAGGGGTTTTACCCTGATGATTCCAACACTTCCACAGGCAGGAGACATCTTCTCTCCATGGAGGCAGAAGCAGGCCCAGAGACGGAAAGGGGTCTCAGCTAAAAGATGGCAGATGGCCTGGAGGCTTGCGTTCTTCCTGTTCAAATCCTGTGCATATTCCAGTTTCTCCTTCTTCCTCTAGGCCTTGGAAGCGACCCCCTGCCCCCCGCCCGGATTTTGGGGCAGGCTACAGAGAGGAAACCTATTCGTCCGGCACCCCTGTTCTCACATGAAGCCTGACTGACCCTCACCAGAGCAGCGACTCTGGCTCTTTCTGTCCTTTCTTCGGGTTTGCTCTCAGAGAAAAGGTCTTTCTGCCCTGCGACCCAGACCTCTTAAGAGCTCCAAAGGATGAAGCGTCTAGAGCGGCAGGCTTCTGCCCCCTGCTGGTGACTCATGGGCATTGCCCTGACTGCTAACCCAGCCATCAAATCCCACCAAATTCCTTTCTTCCTTAAGATCATTTTCTTTCTTGAGTGTTAGTCATCAGAGGATTCTTTTTTCAGCTCTCACGGTGTCTGAACAGAATACAAATTATGATATCCTACTATGAGCATCAGACTGAAAATTCATGAAACCTGGTCTCCAAACCACTTATCTTTTGTGCAATACTGGGCAGATCTTTTAGCTTCATTGAGCTTTAGTTTTTAAAATTGTAAAATAGGTATAATAATATCTTCCTCTTGGGGTGGATATGAGGGTTGAGAAATATCATAGATCTGGGGCCAAAAAGAGTCCCAGTTAACACTTGTTAATAATCATGATTTTGCCTTTATGTTAAAGGCAAGCCACAGGGTGGCTTTAAGAGGTCCCTTAAAAGCCCATTAAAGGTAGCCAGCATCCTATCCATTGCTAGAATACTCCTGCCATCCAGCTGACCCCATATCCTCATAAAGGCTTCTGATGGAAAATTCGCCTTCTTAGGAAGCAGACCATTCCCTCTTTGGTCAGCTCTTCCAGTTTCACACTCCCCCTTGCAGGAAGGAATGCCATTCATGGGCACCCTCTGAGGACCAGATATGTGGTCCAGGCTTGAGACATGTGCTACTCTAACCAAATACTTTAAGTTTATTCCTCAGTGGATTAATTTAGATTAGGAGCTGGTTTTGCCTTCATTAAGATATCTCATTCACAAATTCCCTCACACTGGAGTCTCTTCTGGAGTGATAGATTCCCATCTTCCCATGCACCACCCACCCACCCTACCCCTGCCACTCTCTACCAGTAATTCCTGCTGGGCATGAGGTCCAGCCCAGCTGATTGACACCTGCAGCACAAGGTCAGAACTGCAACTGGGAGAGATAACTTGGGGGCAGGAAACCCTGGGTGGGTAAAGACTTGAAATAGTAAGAGGACCAGCTGAGGGCATCTGGAAAGAAGGGTACCCAAGGCTGGTGGCTGGAGAAGTATTCAGAGGAGGGTAGGAGAAGGAGGATAACTTGGTTAATGCAATTTGGTCATAGAAGCTGCTGAGAATCATCTTGTGCTAAGCCCCTTCCACTGGTGGAACAGGTTGTGCATTCCTGTGTTAAAAAGTCACCCAGTCTGGAAAGCCACACACCTCGGCCACCCACAGCCCTGCCCAATCTTCCCAGGACTCAAATACAAGAGCCAAGCATCTGCATCTGTAGATCATTATATCCATCTTTAATCCCTGTTGTATCCCTTCTGGAAGGGAGAGCAATGATGGGGGTACAGGCAGCTTGCCTAACTCCATTCTCTTTTGTTATTTGGATCTAAGAGGCAACATTTCACTCTTCATGGAGCCTCAGGATATAATGAATCCCTCTGCTAGACTGCGTGTATTTTGGAGATTGGGACTGGGACTGATTCACTCATCTCTCTCAGTTTTCCCATAGTGCCTGGCATATGACAGGTGCTCGAAAATATGTGTTGAATTTAAATGAACAGAACATCACTCGAAGGGTTTAAAGTTGGAAACTTGACATAACTTAGTCTAGTGGTTCTCAAGCCTGGGAATACACTAGAAGCATCTAGGGAAGCTTTTTAAAAATATATGAATGTCTTAATCCTGCCTCAGGTCAATTAAGTCTGATAGACTCTCTGATAGTCAGTTTTCATGGTTAAATGCCCACAAAGAGCTCATCACTTGAAAGGATTGCAATGGTTTGGATGTTGAATGACCTCAAAAGGTCTCTATGTTAAAGGTTTTGTCCCCGGGATGGCATTGTTGGGAGATGGTAGAACCTTCAGGAAGTTGGGCTAGTGGGGGTGGTCCTTAGGTCACAGGGGCATCCATTGTATTATTTTTGTTATTATATAATGCATTTTTAAAGTTGAGCCCATGTGCACAAAATATGTAGAATTTGATTCTTTTTTTAAAAAGGAGGTAAGTAGGAGTTTTAGAAAGAAAAAATAATTTTCACAAAGGTATTCATAGACTTGCCCATTTGTGGAATGGCAGAAGATTCAGTGTAATAGCATAATGATTGAGCTGAACATAATTTTTAAAAAGACTATCAATGGGGCTGGGGTTATGGCTCAGCAGTAGAGCTCTTGCCTCACACGTGCAAGTCCCTGGGTTCGATTCTCAGCACCACATTAAAAATTAATAAATAAATAAAGTTATTAAAAAAAAATAAGACTAACAAGCCAAAGTGATAGGTTTGGTTGAGAGAAGCCAGCCCCCCATTTCAACTCCCCATCCTTTTCCTAAGGTTCATCCTGTGGCGCCTTCTTTGGAAATTTGTATATATCTGAAAATCCTTCTGTTTAAATGGAGCAAGAGAAACACAAATCTGTGTGGGATTAAAGTGTCTGCTGAGAGAAGCTTGCTTGGCCAGCATCTTGCCTGCAAAGACCCAGCTGCTAGATGGAGAGTAGGAGGGTTTACAATCCTAACTGAAGGATCAGGTGAGGTGGACACTGGGCTCCTCCAAGCCTGATCCGGAGCAGCGGCTTGGACCTGGTCTGGGGGACTCATTAGATACTGAGTCTGATCTAGACCGTAACAGGATCGCTGGATGATTTACAAACATGACGAAGGGTAAGAAGCATTGCTTTAAAGCCTTAAAGAGCACCTAACCCCGTCTCCGTGTGATGATTGCCACAAGCTTCCCATAGAGATCTTGATCTTTTCTTTCTCACCCCAACAGTCAGTATGTAAGTCTTCCAATATTTTCAAAACCTTTCTGTTTCCTCCTGACCTTTTTTCTTTATAGGGAAAAGAAAAAAAACTTTAAAAAAAATGAAATATCTGTCACCACTGATTTGAGGTCCCGAGGGAGAGTGGCAGAGATCAAAAGTCAACATCTGTGATTCTGCAAATAGAAAATGAAATGTTTCCCAGGCGAGCTGGGAAGTGGCTCTAGGTTTCTTGGCTGGTCCTCTGCGGTCCCGTTTGAGGTGGCTGTGCTCAATCTAAAGCCTCTAAAGGAAGCTCTGAGGCTGACTGGCTCAGGTAAGCAGGTGTGCTCAGCCACACTCCCATGGGTAACTTGAGGTGGGTCTGCAAAGGCCTGGGGACCAGCAGAGAAAGCCACAGGGAGCCCTTCTACTTGCTGGAGACCTTTCAGAAGGAGCAGGATGACCTATCCCTTGGAAGCAGGACACTGTACAGGGAACACACTAGTCCCCTCCCAACCCCCAGCCAGTACCTTGCCCTTCCTCTATCTGGGGGCATGGTTTATCAGGGACGTAGGAAATGATTCAAAGCTCTGAGATTTCTTGCTGGTGTCTATGCCAAGCTGTTAGAGAAGAGCAGAGAAATCAGGTGGAAGAGGACTCAGGCAGCCAGATACTGGGGCTATCCAAACATGGTAAGCGTAGTCAATAAGAGAGGGGATTAGGCCCAGACTGAGGACTCCCAGAAATTCCTGCTATCCAGACCTGGACAGGGATCCCCCTCAGGTCTCTCAGAAGAGGTGACAAAAGTAAAAGTGGTGGATATTACAACTAGCTGTAGTAGGCTCCTCCTTTGGGGGGTGGGTGTCGCAGAACAGAACTCGAGGTCCTTTGCAATCATTCTAACAGGACCCCGCAAGGTGAGCAGGTGTGATTTCACAGAAGTGGAAAGCTGAAGCTCAGAGTAATGAGCAGATGTGCCCGAGTTCAAAGAATTCATAAGAGGTAGAGCTTGGAGGGAATCCAAGGTTGGTGATCTTTTCCCCACTGTACCTGCTTCTGTGCCCAGGGATTGAAAAGCACCCAATTCTAGTCCCAGGTCTTTAATTAATTAGCCCTGTAACCTTCAGCAAGGCCCTTTGTTTCACATGGCCTTGGCTTGCTCATTTTAACAAATGAGAATATTAATTAGACTCCCTGTATTATGAAGCACCTGGAACATAACAAATCCCCAACGGATCTTAGATTCCTTCCTCCTTTATAAAATGAAGCGACTGGCCTTGGTAGTGAGGTGTAATCATGGAGGTTTAAGACTGTGTTACTGGCCCTCAAGTAGACTAACATCCCCAGGCCAGGACTAAGATCTGGTAGCTGAAGGGCACCTCTGGCAGAACCCCAGAGTTTTGCTGCTCACATGCTAATTCAATCCTTCACCCCCTGCACTTGGCCTTCAGCTCCACGTGCCGTCTCCTCATTTGGCCCAAGGACTGCACTGAGACGTGCTCACCTTGGCCCAGATGCGGTTTACTTTTCTCTGCTCTGAATTCCAGCCAAGAGCAAAAATCAGATGTACTGGCCTTGGGAACATCGGTTCCTCAGGCCCTGGCAGGACTCCCAGCTGTAGGGATAGAAAGCCCCTCTGAGAAGGGTACCTGGAGCCAGGTGGAACACAGCTCCTGAGCTGTGCAGGAGATTTCCTTCCAGCCAGTCTCCTCTCTGCAGCCAGGGGAACAGCCCCCAAGGGCTGTAGGGGTGGGCTCTGAGCAGTGCAGTAGTGCACCCTAGATTCCCCGGCACCCTGTATGTAATGCTCAGACTTGTGCCTTCATGACTCCCAATGCAGAACTGGGTCCTGTGGAGCAACTACCCCTTTCTGACCTGGCATCAGCAAAACACAGTCAGGGTGCTTCTTGGCCTGAGTGGCAGGAAGACAGATAAACATTTTCTTTCCCTAGCTATTTTTTCCTCGTTGTTTGGGTTATGGTTTCTTTGGGGGATAAAGTTTTAAACGTCGGTGGCTCTATCTTCCTGAGGATATATTCAGGTACAGGAACAAAGATGTATCTAGATATTCATGACATTGTCACTTATGATGGCACAAAAGGGAAAGAGCACAAATGTACACCTGTGGGGGGTGGCTAAAGAAATGACAACACATCTTTATGACAATAGTTATGCCCGTTAGAAGCAATGTTTTCTGAGAATTTTAATGACCAGGAATGTATAAGAGAAAAAGTAGGATTCAAACCTATGTAAAAGATTAATTCCAACTGTGAAACTATATAATACTTTATGTATCTCTGCATATATGTTATATATAATAAAAAATATCTAAAAGGAAAAAAAAACATAAATGTCAATAGTATCTCTGTGTGGATTATTTGATTATGGTTATTTTCTATTTAATCTTTTTTTTAATATTTTCCAATCAAAATAAAAAATAAGAAATAGAAAATACTTGTTAAGATAGAAAATACTTCTGTTTAAAAGGATACTCCTTACATTCCACCCCCCCCCCCAAAAAAAAAAATACCATCATGAAAGATCTCTAAGGGGAGCTAAGAGGTCAGGCTATCAGGCAGGCTTAAAAATCTAGTTTTTAATGTCTCCCTCTGCACAGTTTTTGCTGTACCAAAAACCAGTCCCAAATTTAGTGACTAAAACAATCATGATTTATGTAGCTCATGATTCTGGGCTCAGCTGTAGGTCCTTCTGCTGTAGGCCGGACTTGGGTGTTCTCTCCTGGCCACACCATGTGTCCAGGACCTCCACTGGGCTGATCTCTCTGGCTGCTGGCTTGTCCCATGGCAGTAGGGCTAGATTCTAACAGAGAACAGAAGCTGCAAAGTCTCTTGAGGCCTAGACTCAGAATTGGCAAGCTGTGGCTCTCAGCACATTCCAAAGCCAGTCACAGGCCAGCCCCAATTCTAGGGGTGAGAAATCGACTCTGCCTCTTGATGAGGGAAACTGGAAAGTGTTTGCAGTCTACAGCGGAACTGCCATTTGCGTGAAAGAAGCCACTGACAAGATTGACAAGATGGGGATTCTGATAAAATGTACCTTTGTTGAATCTTGAAAAATATCTGTGGTAACTTGTACCTAATTAGCATTATTCTTTGTTGTCACCTTTTTTCTTCTTTTGATCCAGCAGGTCCTATTAGCACTGATTAACATGGTGCATATATAAAATAACTGTATCAGTGCCTCACATATAACAAACACTGCCTAAATATCTGATATCATTATTGTTGGTGATGGCATTTTCATATACCCTGTGTAAGCTGAAATCCTAAAATATGTTTGAGGAAGAGAGGGGATATTTCTGCTGCCTGTAAGGAGTGCACCCTAGGATCCTTTCTCCCAGCCATGTTTGGAGAATGCTCAGATGTCTACATGCACTTTTGTCCCCATTTCCTTCCCACAGGGGCCCAGGCCAGGTTTCCTGCTAGGAATATAAGCCTGTTCTCAAATGGACCTGTTTCTACGCTGAGACAGCCCTCCCTCTGGAACCCTGGATGTTTGCCCATGGCAGCACACACTTGCACTGGTGTTTGTTTTGTTTTGTCTTTGTTTGTTTGTTTAGGGCAATCCTCAATGTAGAGAAAGACTAGAGTGGTGGAACTGAGGGGAGACCACAGAAACCTCTAATCCTGGATGTATACCTACAATATTCTCACCTTATCCATGATTAGTCTTTCTGAGGTTTCAGTTCTCTGTAATCAATGGCAGTCCAAAAATATTAAATAGAAAATCCATAAATAAACAATTTATAAGTTTAAACTTCATGTTTTTCTGAGTAGCTTGATAAAATCTTGTGCCCTCCTGCTCTGTCCTGCCCAAGACAAGAACCATCCCTTTGTTCACTGTATCCACATTGTATATACTACCTGCCTGTTAGTCTATTAGTAGCCATCTTGGTTATCAGATTGATTATTATGGTAACATAATACTTGTGTTCAAGAAACCCTTATTACTTACTAATGTAGCTTCAAAGCACAAGGGTAGTGATACTGGCCTTATGGATATGAAAAAGAGAAGCTGTGAAGCGCTTCCTTTAAGTGACAAGGTGAAAATTGTTGACTTCATAAAGAAAGAAAAACTTAGGCTGAGGTTGCTAAGATCTATGTGAGACTGAATCGTCTATGGTGAAATTGTGAAGGAAAAAGAAATTCAATGTAGCTTTTCTGTTGCACCTTGAACTGCAAAGTTACACTCACAGTGTAAGATAAGTGTCAAGTTAAGATGTAAAAGGGATTAAATTATAGGGTGGAGTACAATCTGAGGTCTCAAACATCCTCCATACTGGGGGTCTTGGAGATAAGTGCTACTACACATTAGCTTGGCCACGTTCCTACAAGAAACATCATCCTCAGAAGTGTTAAGAGATTTAATGGTTATGAATTATGTCATCCAAAAACACTAAGAAGTTTTAAAAATCCCCTTCCCTATACCACCCTGGATTAGAGTTGGCCACAAGAGAAACTTGTGAGGTTAGGAGGTAGAATCAGATGGCCACTATTTTAAGTCCTGAAGGTTGATACAGGTTCAGGAACACTGCTGGTGGTCTGGCTTGCCTTGCAGATGTGAGGGTCAGCCCTGGTTGCTCCCTTCAGGTCTTCTCCAAATCTTGGGCCAGCTCTTTAAGGTACCAACTAATCCTGTAGGTCACCTGTGTCACTGAAAGGGAGCGAGACAAATGTGTTCCAATTGGTCCTTGAGAGAGGGTCAGTTTGTCCTTGTGGGTGGGTGTTCTTGTTTTGTCCATTTCATGTGTATCTTTCCTTCCCATCCACTGGCCCTGAGGACAGGGCCAACCTTGGACATAGAAACCACTGCTTATATAGATTGCTTAACCAGCTGTCACAATTTTGTGAGGTTTAATCCACCCAATGATTTTATTCTGTATTACTTATAGTGCTTCTGCCTTTTCAATCAAACCCTAATGGATATAGAAAAGGGCCCAGTGACACACAGTGAACCAGGGCTGGGTTTTGATCCCAAGACACCTACAAAGTCCAGCCTTCTTCCATGACTGTACAACTATGTCTCCTTCTTCAATCTTGGACACTCTGGGTAACCTGTTCTATAGGACAACTGGCCCAGTTTCTGAGGCAGGTCAATAGGAAAGAGAAAAATGGGGGTGAAGGAGAGGGGGCAGTGGAAGCCAGATTGTAAGAGAATTGTAAGCTTCCTAGTTGGGTGCAAAGAGAGATGAAGAGGAAGGGCTGGGGGACCATTATCCCCTAAGAGGCAGAATAACCAAATGCAATGTGTAAACCACATTCATATCCTTATTAGAGTAAACCATCTCTGAAGAGATATTTTTTAGAAATATTAGAGTTTGGTCTTGGGTAGTACCAGGGAATTGTGCTAATTGTGCTAATTGTGGTATTGTGACAATGACATTAGAGTTCTATAAAAAAAAAATATTTATTTTTGAGATGCATACTGAAATGACACTATGCCTGGGATTTGCTTTAAAATGTTTAGCAAAGGAAAAATAAGGGTTAAACAAGGTGTGTTAGTCAGTTTAGGCTGCTGTAACAAAATACCATTGACCAAGTAACTTATTAACATTTACTTCTCACTCTTTTATTTTCCTGGTACTGGGGATAGAACCCAGGGCCTCAGGCATGCTAAGCAAGTGCTCTACCACTGAGCTACATACACACCCAGCCCTGTTTCTCACAGCTCTGGAGGCTGGGAAGACCAGGATCGTCGGGTCTGAGAAGGGCCCACTTCCTGTTTCATAGTGATGCCTTCTGGCATCTCCTCACATGGTGGAAGTGGCAAGGCAGCTCTCTGGGGTGTCTTTGATACAGGCATTAATCCCATTCTGGACTAACCACCTCCCACAGTCCCACCTCCTTTTCCATCACACTGATGTTTAGGTTTAACTTATAAATTTGGAGGAACACAACACTCAGACCAAAGCATGAGCAATGTTGAACGTTTTCTGGATGATGGAGAGCAGAGGTCCCCTTATAATTCCATCCTTTTCGGCATATGTGTGAATGAGCTGTTTTCACAGTGGTTTCTCAGGCACCCGGGAGGGTTTGGGTGTACATCTTTAAGTATCTCCAGCTGATTCCCTGCCTGAGAACTGAGTAGGGAAATGCTAACCCCTGGCACTCAGGATGGCTTTTCCCAGCAGCATACTCCTTTGTGTTTCCTTTTTCAAATGCTTCCTGTGGCTTATGGGTCAGAGGAATTTGGCTTACAGTGTGTGCCTTGCCCTGAGGTCTCTGAATCATGTTGCCTGGGTGCCCCCCATGGGGAGGAGGCAGATGTGCTGCCCCTGGCTGAGCCAGTGGAGAGTGGTGTGGTTCACATAGAACTGCAGCCTCCTGTCACTTTATCTCAAGAGCAGCCAGCCTTTCAAAGAGTCTTGACATCCAAATCCAAATTGGTGTGGGATTAAATGGGCGAGGACCTGGGTTTCTGCAGACAAGTCTGTGAAGTCTATACCTGCTGAGATTAGGGGGACTGCAATGAGGCAGTCCCTGAACTAATAGGGACCCTTACCCAGGACCCCATACCAGCAAGTGAAGGTTAAATTTTTATTCCTGGCCTCCTCCTTCTTTCTGCCACTGAATTAACAAGAGTTTATTGAAGGTGAGGGCTAGAAGTGACCTTAGAGAAATGGTAACTCTTTGACTTACCATTCTAAGAGGCCTAAAGAGGGAGAGTGATCTGACTAAAGCTACTCTGGTGCAAATTTTTCCGTTTAGCCAGCTGCCATCTGAATACTTACCTATTTGGGGGATTCTTGAGACAGCTGGCAGGCAGAGCCCAACCTTACCTTGGAAACTGGAAGCAGACAGAAGCCAGATTGTCCAGGTCCTCAGCCCTGGCACCTGAGCACAGGCACTTGACCCACAAGGTCAGCCCAGGGCTCCTGCTTGCATCCTCAGGGAGCAAGATGAGGGGTTGAGTTGAGGTAGGACCTGGTAGAGCTGCACATATCACTGTCCCCACAAAGGCAGAGGGCCATGTATTTCATAGCTGGGTGCAAAGAAAGATGAAGAGGAAGGGGCTGGAGGCCCATTATCCCCTTGTGGTCACACCAGAATGACCTATAACCTCTCACTAAGCTCCGCCTTTTAAAGTTTCTACCACATCTCAACAACACCAAGCTGGAGATGAAGTCATCAGTTCTCTGAGCTGTCTTAGATCCCTCTGTGTGCATTTCCTATCACTCCTTTCAGAAAATGTACAAACTTAGTGACTGAAAAATAACACCAGTCTCTTCTCCTACAATTTTAGAGGTGAGAAGCCTGAAAGAAGTCTTTCAGGGATAAAATCAAGGTGTGGGCAGGGTTGGTTTCTTCCACAGGCTCTAGTGGGGAGTCCCTTGCCTTGCTCTTTTTCCATCTCTAAGTGGCAGTCTGCATTCCTTGGCTCATGGCCCCTTCCTCTGTTTTCAAAGCCAGAGGCAGATCCTCTTGAGATCTCTGACTGTCGGCATCACATGTCACTCCCTGACTCTGACCTTCCTACCTCCAGCTTCCAAGGGATCCTTTTTGAATATATCAAGTCCAACCAGGTGATCCAGGAGAATGTCACCATCTCAAGATCCTTAGTCACATCTGTGAAGTCCCCATTGGTAATTTAACACAGTCACAGGTTCCAGGGGTTAGAAAAAGGACAACTTTGGGGGACATCATTCAGTGGACCACACCCTCTAATAAATTCTTACTCTACTTAAGAAAACCAAGAACAGTTTGTGATGGAAGGCCTGACTGGCACAGATATAGAACTTGTGAATATTAGAGCCAGGGCCTTTCTTTGAAGGAAATGGCAGCAGTAGAGACTCAGCTCAATGCAGAGAGCCTTTCTGGCCATCTGCAGATCTGTTTGCTTCTGGGGTACTGGAATCTCTCCACCCAGAGAGGGAGTTTTGCTAACTTGGTGTGTAGCATGAAGTAGGCACTCGCTCAGGGTTTTTGGAAGGAGATAGGAAATATGTGGAAAATCCTAAAAAAAATGTATACCCATTGATTTAATAATTCTCCCTTTAGGAATCTATTTTAAGAAAATAGAGAATCAGGATATACCATTGTACACTCTGCTGCTGATGTCATCAAGGCCTGGGCACTAGGGACAGTGGAGACAGGTTCTCTCCATCTCACCAGGGGCAGGTCTGGCCAGCAGTCAGTGCTGTCCTATTCATCAGAGCCCTTTGGAAGACAAACCAAGTTACCCCAGGAATGGAAGGTGTGTTGAATGGGCACACGTGCACAAGAACCCAGGGAAACATAGACAAGTTCTCAAATCTATATTGGCTCTCTCTCCCTCTCTCTCTCTCTCTCTCTCTCTCGCTCTCGCTCTCTCAGTTTCTTTCCAGCTATCTGCTCTGCTCTGTGCCCCATCTGTTTATCATGGTAACATGATCCAACATGGCTGCCCTCACCTTTGGGCCTGCATGACCTTCTAGCTCAGGGCCTAGACCAGTGGTCTCTTATCCAGCCCAGTTGTTTAAGTTGAGCCTCAGTCTGTGGGTCATTTTGTGTGTGGCCCACCTATCAGCAGCCAGGGCCCCACTCCAGACCTAGGTAGTCAGAGTAGACTTGGGATCCTGGGTTTTAAATAATTTCCCCACATGATTCCTCCATATTCCAGAGTTTGAGAAGGCCAGAGGCAGTGGAGGGTCTTCCCTTCCCCTCTGTGTGTTTCAGACTCTGCCTCTGACATCATGCTCTTGGGAAAAGGTGTTTATTCCTTTCCTATCACTGGAGCTAGTTCAGGGCTGTGGCCTGTGCTCCTCTTCCTGAAGTGGGGACATCTGAAGGCCTGTCTCCCAGACCAACTGTGGCCCTCCAGCTTCCATTCCCCTCAAGGCCTGGCAAGTGACTGCCAGGGAACTCTGGGGCAAAGGGTAGCTGACTCCCAGGCTGGGGACTAAGGACCCCTTTTGGATAGGAGAGCTACAGTGCCTCAGGGAATCTGGCACAGGACATCCATGCCGAGATGACTGTGGCCTCCACTGGACACATGGGTTGGAAGGCCCCTCTGGGTTGGCCCAGGCTGTCCACAGGTTGGTCTCAGCCCACTGGGAATAGCTAGAAGAACTGGGAGACACAAGATGGATCTGAAAGCCTGAAGCCACACTAGCCCACATACCTGAAGAGAATAGGAGAGCTTCTGTTCTGAGGAGCTCAGTTCAGTACACACTTGGTACGTGTTTGAGAGGTGCTGAGCATGGGGTGGGAACCAAGACACACACGAGAAAGTCTGGGCTTCATCCTTCATGCTGTTCACACCTGGCCGGGATAACACCCTCACATGTGGAATCATACCCTGGGCAGCAGAGCCGAAAGGGTCCAAGATCTGGCCACATTCTTCCTGTACCATTATACAGAAGGAAAACTGAGGCCTAACGAGGTAAAGGGAATAGGGTACAGAGTCAGAATTGGTGGCATAGACTTCATTGTCACAGGCAGTGAAAGAAAGGGACACTGATGAGGACAAGTAGAGGGGTATAAAACAGAGACAGGGTCTATGTGGGACTCTGAAGATGACCAGGAGGAGGGTTGGAGAGGAGAGTAGGGTTCCTTCCCAGAGGCACAGCAAGAATAAAGGAAAATGTGGGGGACCCTGGTGTCACTGAAAGACAGGAAGAGAGAACCCAGAGAAGGAATGGCCCATGAAAAACACAAGTCTGGGACCCTGCTGGCTCAGAGGCCTATTCACCTTCTCATGGCCACCAGCCACCACCCCAACCCCTAAGCCAGAAGAGTCCCAAGGGATAACAACCCTCATGCAGGGACACACTTGGAACCCCCATTTAGGAAGGGCAAGAGGCTCTAGCCATGTCACTGGTGTCAGCCCCGAATTGTCCCACCCTAAGATGTCATGGAGTATGCATCCCACCCTGGCGGTCCCCATGCCTGTGGGTCTGTTCCCGTCAGTGCAACCCAGTCACCACCATGCACAGAGCATGACAGGACACTGGTGGGGAGGGGAATGCCAGACAGGGCCTGGACACCGGTGGGTAGAGAAGAGGGTCCTAAGGAAAGGACTATGAAGGACACAAGACTTCATGGCCCAAAACACAATTCTAACAGAAATATTGAGAATACCAAGCTGGCAACTGCTGGGCATTACACCCCAGACACAGAGGCCCCCTTGTGAACCAGAGGCCCTGTGTGACTGCACTGGCCACAAGACTGGCTCTGCCCAAGGGCCTTGCCTGCTGCCCTCCCTCCATCCCCCAGACTTTTTGAAGGTACAGGGAGTCAGAGCCCAGGAAGACAGAGCTAGGGAGTGAAAACTGGAGGCAGCTCAGGTGTGCATGGGGGAGGCCGGTGCTGTAGAAGGTGGTGGAGACAGACAGACAGACAGACTCACTCTCTCTCTCTCTCTCTCTCTCTCTCTCTCTCTCACACACACACACACACACACACACACACAAAGCCATGCAAGATGGCCACAAGAGGTTGAGAGGGTGGGGAAGGGACATGTTTTTTTTTTTTTTAAATCAAATATCTTTCAAAAGGGCTAGATGATGTTCTTTTTTTTTAAACATAGAGCCCTGTTTTGATTTTTCTGTCCCTGCAGACTGTCATTTGACATTCAAAACGACATCAGTGCCATAAAAATGAATCCATGGCTGCTTGGAAGTAAACATTTTGGGGAGTTGTAAAAATATTTTCTGGTAGTGAGCTTTTTTTTTTGTAATTCTAGTCTAAATAAGACTACGTACAAGAATATAAATTTGTGATGTTTTCTTAGTTTTAAATGTCAACTTAAAAAATAGAAGTCTTTTTTTTTTTTGGTACTGGGAATTAAACCCAGGGGTGCTTTACCACTGAGCTATATCCCCAGCCCTTTATTTTTTATTTTGGGACAGTCTCACCAAGTTGCTCGGGGCTTTGCTAAATTACTGCAAATAGTCTTGAACATGTGATCCTCCTACCCTCAGACTCCCAAATTGCTAGGATAGCACAGACCTGCACCACTGCACCCGGTGAAGTACTTTTTTTGTTGTTGTTTTTTTAATAAGCTACCTGCATTATAAAGTACTTTTTCATTATTATTATTTACAAATGCCTTGTCAGTTAACAAACATGTACTGGCATGTATTCACCATTATGGTATAATACAGAATTGTTTCATGGCCTAAATATCCTCTTTCTTCCTTCTATTCATCCCTCCTGCCCCAACCCCTGGAAACCACTGATCACTGAGCTCTTTACAGTCTGGAGAGTTTTGCCTTTTCCAGAATGTTATAGTTGGGATCATTCAGTATGTGGCCTTTTCAAACTGGCTGCTTTCACTTAGTCTATACTCTAAGGTTCCTCCATGTCTTTTCATGATTTGATATCTTGTGTTTTTTCTTTCTTTTTTCTTTTTGTGTAGCACTAGAGATTGAACCCAAGGGTTCTCAACCATTGAGCTACATCCCCAGCCCTTTAAATTTTTTATTTTGAGAGAGGGTCTCACTAAGTTGCTGAGGCTGACCTTGAATTTGTGATCCTCCAGGTTCAACCTCCCAAATCTCTGGGATTACAGGCATGCGCCACTCTACCTGGCTCAAAGTGCTTTCTTAAAATTCATTCATAGCACTGATACCATATGAGGCAAAAGATATTGCTATTTCTACTGGGATATAAATTCCAAGGTCACAGAACAGGTCCCCAAGCCAGGAATAGATCCTGGGTCTTTTGTCTCAGACCAAACTGTCACTCATCAGCCCACTTCCTGGAGCATTGCTCTAGACTATTATGCTGCCACTGATATCAGGGAGGGACAAACTTGGCCGACAACATCATTTTTCTACAACATGCCAGCCGATCTTGTGGGTTAATTGCAGGGGAAGGACAAAGAATGGGCCAGCCTGGCTTGATATGGCTTGTGAGGCACAGAGGGAAGAGAAGCTCCACTTGCTGCCTTCACCCTGGGCTCTTCTATGTCCTTTCCTGTAGTCGGCAAAGGGGGTGGGAGCAGGTGATGCTCCTATTATCCACATATCAGACACGGTTAGGCAAGGATCAAAGAGGTTTGTTGACTTGCCCAAGATCACCCATCATGTAAGAACAAAAGCGAGATTTTACTCCAGATCTAAGCCACTGTAAGCCATGTGCTTTGGTTTTCAAGAATCATCATAACCAAGTACCACAAACTGGGTGGCTTAAAACAATAGAAATAGGGGCTGGAGAGGTAGCTTGGCAGTGGTGTGCTTGCCTACCATGTGCGAGGCCCTAGGTTCCATGACCAGCATTGTTAAACAAACAAACAAAAGCATAAACAAAAAAATGCGACAATAGAAATAAAGTGGCCATCGCCTTCCAAAGCTCTAGGGAAGAACTGTCCCTTGCCTCTTCCAGCTTCTGGAGTTGCTGACATCTCTGGTGCTCCTTGGCCTGTATACACTGCTCCAATTTCTGCTGCCACTTCATGTGGTCTGCTCCCTGTGTCTGTGTCTCTGAGTCCGTATTTCCCTTTTCTTATAAAGACACTGTTCGTATTGGGTTTAGGAACTGCCCTAATTCTCTGTGACCTCATATTAACTTCAATACATGGGCGAAGACCTTATTTTCAAATATGGTCATGGTCATGGGTTCCTGAGGTTGAGACCTAAACAGATCTTTTTTGGGGGCAGGGGGAGACAACACAATCATAGCACCATGTTTTTCCCCACTTTCTGCCCCAGAGAAAAGAGTCCCAGATATTATGGGTCTCAGTTCTGCTCAAAGACCCTACAGTATGGGAGACATAACTGAGACTACCATCCTGCTGAGCTGTGCTACTCGCTGGAAGTGCCTTTTCCCATTTATTCTCCCAGGGCCTCAGTTTCCACATGTGCAATATATGGAAGTCAGACTACATAAGTGAGAAGGTTCGTTTATAGTCCTATAGGCACATGTGATGGGCTACAAAGAATATGTCCTGTTGCACTGCTCTCTGTCCCAGTTATAGCTGTTGAATCCCACCCAATAAATATTGACTTAGCACCTCTACGGACCCATCTCTAATTATATTGCTTTTTCCACTACTAGAGAGGCTCCTTAGCAGCAGTGGCCATGCTTGGCACCCAGCGTGGGCTCAGGAAATGCTTGTTAAATAAACAGTGTGCTAGAGTTGTAGGAGCAGGGAACCAGAAAGTCCGATTACGTTGACTTGCTCGCTGAGTGCTGCGTGGGGTTTGCTTATTTCCCCAAAGGGAGCATAAGCTTCCCGTGAGCAGAGCCTTCCTCCATTCTACACGGTGCCTAAGGAGAGATGGAGACAGGAGACAGGCCATGCACAGTGTAACTCCCCTTATTTATTTTTATTTTATTTTTTATTTATTTTTTTAATTGGTTGTTCAAAACATTACAAAGCTCATGACATATCATCTTTCATACATTTGATTCAAGTGAGTTATGAACTCCCATTTTTACCCCAAATACAAGTGTACATCGTTCCTGCTGGCTATTTTTTTGTTGATGTTCAATGTTCTCTTTTATTTGGTTTCACCCTTCCTCTTTTCAGCACTCACTGACACTCCAAATCCTGCCAGATAATTGGTGTTAACAACCTGGTATGTTTCTCTCCATGTTTTTCTCTCTACATGTAGACGCACATGTGTGTCTGTGTGTGTGTGTACCTGTGTGCTGCCATACAAGCACAGAGGTTGTCAATATTTTATGCAACAGAGTCATACTATAGGTGTTTTAAAAGCTAAAATCTCTTGCTTTTCAAAATCAATACCTGGTGGAACTCCATCCAAGTCCACTGGTGTAACTGTAATTTATGGTTTTAAATGGATACACAATATTTCATGGTGTGGGTGTACTGTAATTTATTCAACCATTCTCTGGCAGATGGGCGGTATTTGATTTATTGATTACTTGTTCTTGAGGAAGAGAGTTGCTGAGAAGTCTCTGATCTCACTGCCAAAGTGCATTGTCCCCATTTTACCGCCTCTCCCTCCCTGACTCCCTCCCAGGTGTTCACATGAGCCTCCCAGTACTTGGAGTTCTGATTTCTCCAATTGAATCTAAATCCACATGGTTCTCAATATTTCATCTTAATGGGATCTAAGGCTTTTAAAAATGGAATCCAGACTTTCTGGGCTGTTTCCAAAGGAGATGACTTTTTATTTAATGGCATCAACCCCACTAATCCTGTATGAAATCTAATCAACACATCAGACAAGGGAAGAAAATGCTATTCCTTAAATGAAACGGAAGGAGCTTTCCACAGTACGATGTGCCTCTTCTGGGTCAGGGCCTCTGAAAAGAACCCTGAAATTGTCTGGGAGGGACATTTCCCAGGGGTCCCTGCCTCACAGGGAGGGACAGCAGAGCCATCAGCCAGACCCTGGCTTGGGAGTTAGCCCTTGGAGACATAGCCATGCTGCCTGGTGACCTTCTCAGAGCCTCAGCTCTTCAGTTGCATCAAAGGAGCAAAAGGTTTCAAGTATTTTATTGTTTTTCAAAGTTTTTTTTTTTAAGTGTAGAAAAACACATATACAGCAAAGAACATAACACAGGTTATGAGGAGCTTCACGAATTCCTGTGAGTACCCATCCATTCAACCACCTTCAAGTTCAGAAACGGGAATATCACCCCAATGCTAGCTCTAGGAGCCTCTCGAACTTTTGCTTTCTACAATCTCTTTACTCCTCCTGCAAAACAGCAATGTCCTGACTCCTATGAGAATCACTTCATTGCATTAAAAAACATAGCTTAGTATATTTTCCACAGTGATATATATCTTTGGCCATCTCTTGAGTTATAATATAGACAGTAAAATTCACAAACCTTGATGGATTTTTGCCTATGCGTGAGCTTTAGCACCTTTGACCTAGAACATTTCCAACACCCTTAAAGGACTCCTTGTGTCCATTTGCAGCCAATACCCCTCCTGGGTCACCATCTTCTGACCTCTAACACCATAAAAAAATGTTCTTAAGCTTTATATAAATGGAATTTTGTATTTAGAGTCTATGTCTTCCTACTCAATATAGATGACATTCATCATGTGGCTGCATGTAACAGTAGTTAGTTCTTTTTTTTATTCTAGTATTATATTTAATTATATAAATATGCTGCCCAATATTTATCCAGTCTACTGATAAACTTCGGACTGTTTCCAGTTTTTAGGTATATATAAATATGAATAAAGTTGTTATGCACATTTAAAAATATTTTTAGTTATAGATAGATGCGATATCTTTATTTATTTTTATGTGGTGCTGAGGATCGAATCCAGTGCCTTACATGTGTGAGGCAGGCGCTCTACCACTGAGCTACAACCCCAGCCCATTATGCACATTTTTAGTCTTCCTCTCATGCTCTTCCTCCCTATCTCATTTTGAGTCAATATGCACATTTTTATAGTCATCTTTTACGGACTATTGTACTTCTTTCTCCTGAATCTGTTATACTCAGGAGTGTGATTCCTGGGTAATAGAGTGGGAATATATTTGGCTCTAGTCATACTTCCTGATGAATTTCCAAATAGTTGTACTACTATACACCCCCACTGCCAATTTATGAGAGTTCCAGTTCCTTCACATCTTTGCCAACACTTGCTATTTTTAGTTTTTTAAGTTTAGCCATCCTAGTGGGTATATATTGATTCATTATTGTGGATTACTTTGTATTTCCTCTTCGTGGCATTGAATCTTGTAGGGACTTTTCAGACAATGAGTTGTCATCAGAGCCCACTGGGAAGCCCAGGAGTGGGCTCTGATGCCATCTTGTCCAGCGACTGTCCCTGCTGTGCCATTCTATCCTCCCCTTTGCACAACTGCATTCGACACCCCACTGTGCGCTCCTTGTGCCTGGGCCTTCTCATCCACTTCTGGCCTTTGCAAAGCCTCAGAGAATTTGGGTTTCAGTCCTGGCTTACCATTTATTAGCTGTGAAATTCTGGTCAACTCACTGTGACAATTAATTTTTACATGTCAAAAGGGCCAGGCTCTGCTGCCTGTGTTGGTCAGTAATCTGAATGTTGCTGTGAAGATACACTGTTGACGTGGTTAACATTTACCGTTAATACACTTTGAGTAAACCAGATGACCCCCCCCCCCCAATGACGTGGGTGGGCTCCATGGAATCATTTGAAGGCCTCAAGGAAAACAAAGACTGGGGTTTTGTAAAGAGGAAGGAATTTTCCTCAAGAATGCAACTGAAAAACCTGACTGTTTCCAGCCTGCTGTCCTGAGCTGAGGGTTCTGAACTTGCCAGTCCCCATGATTACAAGGGCCAATACCTTCAAATAAATCTCTTTTCTATTGCTTCATTTCTCTGAAGAACCCAGACCAACGCACTCACGCCATCTTCCTAGCCTTAGTTTGCTCGTCTATAAAGTAAGAGACAATGAAACCAATCTGGCAGTTGAAGCAAGGATCAGATTCAATACACATGAAGTCCCTGGCTTAGGTATTGAGTATTTCGTAAGTGTCTATCAAAACAACCCAAAGCAAAGTCTTCGCCAGAATCTGACCACATTGCCATCCTGATCTCAGGCTTCCCGACCTGCACAACTGTGAGAAATAAATTCACATTGTTTATAAGCCATCAGGTTTATGATATTCTGTAGAGTAGCAGGAACAGACCAAGATGCCACTGTAGCAGGTACTCAGTGAGTGTCTGCATGGACCTCCCAGCCTGGTTCTTGGGTCCCAGGGAGAAAGTACACTGTGATGGTTTGGGTGGGGGGGGGGGCATAAACTTCCCTGAGTCCCTGCCATGAGGTTATGAATTCAACAGATCAACCTCTGTTGCCATCCACCCTGCCAAGTGCTCACTTCAGAGTATAGAGGGTGGGCTACCCAGAAGCCATCCCCTTTGCAACTCCCCTTGGTGGGACCTTGCAAATGCCCCCTCTCCCCATGTCCAGCAATGTGTCTGCTCTGGTGCCTGTCCATCCTGGTGCTATTTCTGAAGCATATGACCTTGCTCTTCCCAATCATCCCTGCTCCCCGCACAGGGTTCCCTACTACACCTGCTCATTTCCAGTGGAAAGTGGTCCATTCTGAGCCTTCCCAGATGTTTATCCCCACAGTGGCAAATAAGTCCCCAAGACTGTGGCTGGTAATGGCCTTGAACTATCCTGACCTGCTGACATGGATTCCACAAAGAGTCTTAGAGACTTCCTCAATGGAGTGACTCATAATTTTTCTCCTCTTGGAACATCTAGTTCAGAACCATGCTGTCTCACAGAAATTATAATTCCAGCCACAGTTTCATCTCTACAATGTTCCCTTGGCTTTCCAATGGTGTTCCAGGAAACTTGTATATGCTGGGCCATCTCTCTCCCCTTTCCGTTGGCCAGGATGAAAATGCAATTTTGGCTCACATCCAGGGATATGATTCTAATTCAAGATGCAACTGGGCACTGCTTTTTGAGTTCCAAAATTCTTAACACCACCCCCCACCCCACCTCACCTGGCTTTGTAACACTTATGAAGCCGCTAGCATGGTACATATTTTGAGTTGTGTAACGATTAATGAAATATTGTGTATTGTTCTACTTCATTTAATTTAATGGCTGCATCATGTACCTTGGATGTACCATAATTTGTTTAACTAATCCCCTATTGAAGAACATTAAGGTAATTATTATTGTTATTAGATGAGCAACTGAACCTTGGAAACACACTCTTAAATGCTTTCCCTTGGAGGAAAATGAAGAAGCTGTTTCTTATCAAGCTATCTGTGCCCCTTGGAGGTTCCTACATCTCAGCCTGAGAACACAGGCTTGGGAGTTAACCAAAAGGAGTGACTCCTTATGGGTGCCGTGGTAGGGAAAGGTTGATAGCACAGCCTGGTTTGGATTTGCAAACCAAGGAAGTGATGGGTACACAGCTCAAATGTCCACTGATGAAAAAACAAGGAAAAATTTCCTAATTTCTTCTACTATACACCCCCAAACTCACCTATGCATAGCCATGGAATATGTCATCTTGGAGATGCCTCTGGTCTTGTTTCGCCTCCTCTTAGATGCTCCAAAGGACCACTTGCTGTGAAGGAGTGAAGCCAAGAGACTCAGGTGTCTGTACCACCACAGTGCTCCTCAGATGACCACTAGCCCTGGTGGCTCCTCACCTGGAATGTGCTGCACACTGTGCCTTGTGATATTGCTTCACAGCCAAAGGGAGCCACATCTCTACAGATGGAAGAGGATTCTTCATCCAGGTGTGAAACACCACCCTGAACACCTAAGGAGAACCCAGGCTCGATGGGGAGTTGCAGAAAGACATCAAGCCGAGGAAGCAGAGGACGCTGTCAGCAACGAGTGTTTGCTGAGTGTCAGATGGTCATCTAAACACCCACACACCCCCAACTCCTTTAATCTCATAATACCCCTGGGAGGTAGGTCCTATTATCCCCCTTTTACTGAGGCCCAGCAGGATTGTGTAACTAGCCCAGACAAAGGGCCTGGTGGTGCTAGGATCTGGGGCCAAACCATGTGATTTCTGTCCTACCACTGTCCCTGACTGTCCTCCATCATGGCTGAAGCAGAGAGTGGCCCAGCAGAAACAGAAACAGACATGAAAGCAGTTCTGTGGTTGGTAGAAGGACTAGAGCTGGGAACTAAGGACTTCCATTTCTGAGGGGAAGACAAAGTGACCAGGTCACCAGGACAGCTCTGGCTCTATGCTGGGGGAGGTGGAGCATCTGCTTTGAGGGCTTCCTGGGCCCCCTCAGTGCTCCACTTCAAGCCTTAAGTAACAGGAGCCAGTCTTTGTCTCTTGCCACAGGAAAGAGCCCAACTTGCTTTATTGTTAATCGTGCAGGTGATCATTGTGAGCTAAGTGGTCACAGAGGAGAAAAACACGAGGGGAGGTAAACCAGGAGCTCCTAGGCCTGGCTGAAATGCAGACCAAGGGACAAAGCCACCTTGGTAACTGTAGCAGTCACGTGCACATCAACAACTCTACCAGTTACTTTCCACTGTGTTCCCAGTTCCAATAGTTTTTCATGTGCTGTTCGTTTCATTGTCAAATCAGCCTTCAGGAGCCATGCCAGATAGACACTGCTATCTCTCCTGGACAGATGAGGAAGCTGAGGCCCAGGGAGGGTGTGAACTGCCCAGGGTTATGCAAATAGGGTGCAGCGTGGGGTGGGGCACCTGAGCCAGAATGAGAACCCATCTTTCCCTTCTTAGTAGGTTGAAGGTACCAGTGATGTGAGCTCACTGAGTTGTGTTGGGCTGTGAGAGGCAGGTGTGCACATGTCTTCCCAACTCCACCTCAGTGACACCACTTTGGTGGCTTGACATTGGCCCTGAGGGGAGTATTTACACCATGGAAATTGGCAGCTGCCACAAACCCAGATGCCCCTGGTCCCCCTGACTCTCCCTGGCACTCAGAGCTGGTTGTTGAATACTTGCCAACCCTCCACTGAGAATGTCTCAATGATTTTTTTTTAAGTTGGTGCTAAAGGAAATGTGACAGAGACCCTCAAGGTCAAAGATGATGCTTTACAGAGACAGGAAAGTGCTGACTTCCTCAGCTCCTCAACTCCCCCCATGGTGGCAGCAGAAATTGTAAGAACTAACATTTATTTTGTGCTTGTGCTTTATACATGACCTAATTCATTCCTCATTGCCACCCTTTTCTCCACATGAGGACATTTGAGAGGTACATTGCTCAAGGCCACACAGTTTGAAAGTGGTGAAACTGGGATTCAAATTTAGATTTGTCTGAATTTCTCACTCGTGGTGCCACCATCTTAATTACGTAGTTACTATTTCATAAATAGAACAGACTTCTCTCTTCAGTCCATGGAGGCCCCTCCTTCTCCCATCTTGTAAACATATAATGGAATTATAACTAAAATCAATCAAGACAACTAATCTCTCACACACAATGAATATTTTAAGGGCCATCTCGAATCTCAATAAGATTCCATAACCTATTAGGCCATTTTAGCAATTTATAATCATGGCCTATAGAGAATGTCAAAATTAATATTCTACTCTCATTCTTTCAGCCATTGGAGCTATCTTGCATGATAATTGGTTCTTAACAGCCACAATCTCAATTTATTTATGAATACCTAGTATTTATATTTCATGGATATTGCTTTAATTATTAAATCACTACATCTTATGAAGAAATGTAATTTTGTCATAGAGCAAATGTTCTTTACATCAACATCTCTAATGCCATTTAAAAAGCATATGAGGATAAAAAGATTACCTAGGTTTCAAAGACAATTTGTTATATTTCCTGAAAAAAATTTTTTTTCCCAGAAAATAAATACTTCACATGCAAAACTATTTAGAGGGCTAAATTAATTATTGTGGTGATTAAGGGTGTGTGTTGTTGGTGGTGGGGGGACTACCAACACACTTTAACTTGGAATGACTATCCTAATTCATTGAGGTGGATTAACTTGAGTTAGCAAAGCCAGGAGGGCAGTATCACCCATTGCACAGAGCACGGATTTGGGGTTCATGGTAAAGACCTGGCTTCAAACCCCAGAGCTGCCACTTTCAGTCTGAACAACCTTGGGTGAGTTACTAAACTGACTCTGATCACCAGTGTCCCATTTTTAAAATGGGATTAACAACAGCTACCAAATGAAAGAGTTGTGGTTAGGATAGGACTGATTACACGATTTTCAGGGACAGTACAAAATGAAAATATAGGGTCAAAAATTATTAAGAATTTCAAGATGACAACAGAAGAGTTACACAGCCCTTCTGAGTGTGGTCCCTGGGTGACTTCAAGGTCATGGATAACTTCAAAGAGAGTGATGGGCAAGGATTACATCCAATGCCTGTGGAAACTGAGTTCCATTTGGTGGGGATGCTGGAGAATGTCCCCTATTTGTGTTTTGGCTTAGTTTGCCATCTGAATTTCACACTACATGGGA
Organism: Marmota flaviventris; assembly: GCF_047511675.1. Lineage (NCBI taxonomy): Eukaryota > Metazoa > Chordata > Mammalia > Rodentia > Sciuridae > Marmota > Marmota flaviventris. Next base: position 23,132,986 of record NC_092511.1, on the reverse strand, counting down.
AAGGAATCTAAAGAAAGAGTTACCTCTTGTTTTAAAAGATAGAAGCAGGTCAAGTTTCCCGGGAGAGATTCTTAGATAGCTAGGTCCAAACAGAGCAAGGAGGGCCTGGAGGCAGGCCCGGTGCCCCACCTCCCCTCCTCTGGAGTCGGATGTCAATTTTAGGAAGAAGAATAGAGAACGCAGGATTCCGTTTCCTAGCACAGGTCTTGAAACCATAAAGCTAATCTCATTGGGCTTTGCACTACATTGAATTAAACTCCTAATTCTTATTTGACCAAATAGGGTTACCGGGTAGAACAGGAAGTGAAGCTTGCTAACTGAGTTCCACTGTCTAGAGGGAGTCAAGAGGGAACAGAAAATCAATTTTGTGACTTCCCAGGAGCAGGTGAAGCTATTTGGCTCTTCTAGGGGATGTTTGTTTCTTTGTAAGGAGGCAAAGACATTTCTGACGATGGACTTGGCCTCAGAGGTGGGTGACGTGGCTTTCCATGTGTTTCTTTGGTGATGTTATGTACTGATGGAACCTCTACTGATTTGTTCTTGTTCTTCTCAGCTGACCAGACCAGGAATGGAGGGTGTGCATGGGGTGACTGCATTCATCCATCTTGCATAGATATTCCAGAGAGTTCTTTTAGTATACCAACTTCTAAAAGTATACCAACTTCTCAGTGGTTTAAAAACACTTTTAATTTTATACAAGCCTGTGCTTATCTACCTGAATAATGATGTAACATGGTCCGGAGTGTGATGGTTCTAATACACCCTATCCAGCTGGGAGGCCCCGGTGTCCACTTCCCTCTGTGCTCTTTAAAGTGGGAGACAAAGACAAGAGGTGCCCCGAGGAGGCGTTCGGCACTCATTTACTGAAGAGTCCTCCCAGCTCTTAGGACAGTGCCTTATAAGCAGTAGGTGCTTAATCTTTCCTCCTTGAATGAAAATATTCCTATAACACTGTTTCTTTAATCTATTTACTTTTATGGTGCCTTGCCGATGATAAAACCATTGAAGCATTCATTTATAAAACATACTGGATGCTTGCTGGGTGCCAAGAAAATTGTGAAAACAAAAGAGATCAACATGGATTAACCCATCAAATACTAAAACACACACTGTACTCTGTAATATCAGGTCTTATCTGGAGACGGGAATCAACTTGCTGGGCAGACAGGGCTGGTTTGGTCTCTAATGCAGATCTCACAGGAATGGGATTTTATCTTATCACTGCTAGAACTGAGATCTGGAAGGGGACTGAGGGACCCAGGGCAGGACACTTTGTGATAATTTGTGATGTTAATCCTGGAAAGAGGAAAAAAGAAAGAAGAACATACATTAGACCCTAAGAAAGGACAGCCTTCACAGCAGCCTGACCATGGGGTTGAACCAAGGAGAGGCTTAAGACATGCCCTCCACCCAAGGTTAAAGGACTACCTACACCTTTTCCAGTCAGAGCTATGTCATGATAATGGTGACACCATTTTGGATCCAAGGAAACAAGCTCACACTGTGGATCCCGGTTGCCAAGGGGCAAGATGGGGCCAAAATTCACTCCTCAACAACAGTGGTTCTTTGCACATCTAGACCCAAGGCCCACATTTTATAATAAATAGGTTTCAATGCTAAAATCCATAATCATAATCCAAAATCTATGCACAATGTCAAAGAAATGAAGATAATGCCCTGCAATGTAAAGAAATAAGTAATTCATAATATACATATACATGCATTACAATGAATGAATGGTAAGCACAGCACATTAGAAAACTGCATCCTCCGCATTTCCACAAGCTTCCTTGAGGAGACGCTAACTGCTTTTCCTGCAGACCCATGGCAGGGGAACAGGTACCAGGGCTCCTTCCCTGGCCTGGGAACCAGACAATTCTCAGGGTTGCCTAAGTGACATTGACCTTTACCCTCTCACTGCTTGGGATGGCCTCCCATCCCTAGCCCCATACACCAAAGGGAATGAGGAGGGGCATACAGGGTATGTCTGTCCCTTCTCTCTTTCCCCGGCAAAGTGCCACCTTCTCTGGGCTGGGCAGATGAAGCATAAGGATCTGGAAGCCCTCTGAAACTCTAGGTCTTTAAAGTGGGAGACACTTTTTAAAGTGTGTCTTTAAAAAGAGGTGTGCCCAGCTGACTGGCTGACCTCCTTCACTCCCTGGGAGCAATGGGTTCTGTAATTTCTCCAGCTCTGTGTCCAGCTCTCTGTGTGGTCCTCTCAGACTGACTGGCTGGCAGTCCTTGGGTGTGGTTCCAGGCTGCACAGCACCCCTAATGTTGGAGCAGCCCCTGCTGACAGCCCCAGTCCCTTACTCCTTGAAGCTGGGTCTGGGTCTGCATGTGGGGGACACAGTGATGTCAGTGATGAGGCCCCTAAACCTAAGTGTGAGACGCAGAGTACAAACTGCCCACCTGCAGCCACACTCCTGTGTAGCCATGAGGCAACCACATGGTGGCTACTGACAGGGTGGGGTGTGCACAGGACAGAGGGACAGCAAGACCTCTCACTTGGGTCCGGTGTTCTGCCCCTTCTCAAGAGCAAATGAGTCACTTGAAACAGAGATAGAAGTCTGTCCCCCAGGGGTGCCTCACAGACACAGCACCCCTGCACTTTGCTTTGCTCAAACCTAAGAATAGGAACTTCTCTGGCCGTTGAAGACTATATTCAAGCCCATCCAGAAACGTGCTTTACAGCCCAGGCAGCAGGACTATGCCGTTCTCTGGGCTTCCGGGCAACAGGGGCAAGGAGCCTGCTCTGAACTGGGTCCAAGCATTGGTGCTGCTCTCTGGGGCCACCATCAGCACACCGACTAGGAGCAGGGCCCTGAGGTGGCTGGCCTGGTTCCTGGCTGGTCTGACCTTTCCTCTGGTATGACCTAGCTGTATCTGCTGCTTTAGTGAGCGAAATGCATGAGCAGTTAGATCAGAAAATGAGCCAATGGCTCCCCCTGCTGTCCTCATGCTAGACCACACATATCTGAAGAAGGAAATGCCAATGCTTTTTTTTTTTTTTTTTTTCACTTGGGAGAAGGAATTAGCTTCCCCCTTCCCCCAGTTCTGCATTAGCTAATTAATGCCGTGTAACAAATAAAAACGTTAAAACAAAAAAAAAAAAAATCATTATCTCTTATGGTTTTATATTGTTCAGAATTTGGTTTGTGCTATGATCTAAATGTTTGGGTCCTTCCCCAAATTTGTGTTGAAACGTAACTCCCAATATGATGGTATTAGGAGGTGAGACCTTTAGGAGGTGATTAGATCAGAAGGCAGGCGCCCTCATGAATGGGACTGGGCCAGAGTTCTCCCTTTTAACGTGTGAGGACATAGCAAGTTGCCGTCTATGAAAAAGCACTCCAGACACCAAAACTGCAGGTGTCTGGAACTTGAATTTCCCAGTCTCCAGAACTGTGATAAACGAGTGTTTGTTGCTTATAAGCCATCTAGTCTACGGTTCAGATTGAGTACCCCTTATTGGAAATGTTGGGAACAAGCAGACATGTTTTAAATTTCAGTTAGTTTTAGATTTTGGAATATTTACATAGAATTTACCGACTGAGCATCCCTATTCCAAAAATCTGAAATCCTCCAAAATCTAGAACTGTTTGGTCTGGAGTGGCCTGGCTTTGAAATTTTGAAAAGCTCCCTGGTTGATTCTGTTGGGCAGACAAGCTTTAGAACCACTGCCCCACTCTGCATTGGATATCATAATTGTTCTTGGGGACTTAGAAATAAAAGTCAGTCAAGTTTAGAAATTTAGAAAGAAGGAGAAATAGATCGGTAAATAGACAATTATAGAACAATGCACACAAGTGCTTTGAAAGAGGTATGTCAGGGTATTCTTGGGAAGGGACAGGAGGAGAATGTCACCCATACTGAGGGCATGAAGGATAGGTGATTAGAGCAGCTGAGGCTTCAAGGGCAAGTGGCACAATTCCAGGCAAAGAAGGGGATGGACATTCTAGTCAGAGGGGAAACAATGCATCAGAGCAAGTTGGGGACAGAGTGTCACTTCCTAGGATGGGCAAGGAAAGTGAGGCTAAAGCTTTGGGGGAATGAGCCTCTGGCAGCAGGTGGGAGGCGGGTGCTGGAGAAGGCCATGTCATGGATATGACAGGTCAGACTTAGGAGTGGTGGGTACAGAGATAGAACAGCTGGCAAGCTGGTAGATGACCTTCTCTGGGGAAGTCTCCTTTCTTATCCCCTTCACCTGCACATATCTGCCCATTACAAAGATGCTGTTATGGTTCCACTCTTAAATGTCCCCAAGGCCACGTGTGGAAGGCTTGGTTGCCATCCTGCAGCACTACCAGGAAGTGATGAAGCTTTCTGCAGGCAGGGCCTTGTAGAAGGAAGTTAGGTCAGATTAGGTCATTGGGGTGCATCCTTGAAGGGGAAATTGAGACCAGGGCCCTCTTTCTCTGCTTTCTGACCACCATAGGTGGGCAGTCTCTTTCACCAAATGTGCCCCCTGCCATGATGTTTTGCCTCACCACAGGCCTAAAGTGGGATGGCCAGGAGATCATGGACCAAAGCCTCTGAAATTATGAGCCAAAATAAATATTTCCTCCTTTTATGTTGTTTATCTTTGGTATTTTGTCACAGCAACAGAAAGGCTAACACACTAACCATCTTTGTTCCTCTGGCAGAGAACAAATGTCCATGCCTCATGGTGAGGTAGAAAAAACACAGGCTTCAGAATCAGACCAATTTGATTTAAAAACCCACTTATTCCTTCCAAGTGTATAATATTGGATAAGCCTGTCACATTATCTGGTCTTGGGTTTTCTCCACACACACAAAATAAATGGAGATAGATAATGCCAAAGCCAAAGGATCGAGAATGGGGGTGGGGAGTATGTCAGTGCATCTCCAAATCTGGCTCCTAGACCACATACTTTCAGAAATGTGAATCCTCAGGCCCTACCCCAGGCCAGCTGAATCACACAGAGTGCAGCCAGCAATCTATTTCAACACACTTTTCAGGTGGTTCTTATGCCAAAGTGAAGTGCTCCTTCCTCCTTGCACTAACTTTTTGAGAAGCCTACACTCCTCCAGAGAACTGGAAAAACCTGGTAGGCACCTGGCCCTGGCCTCTCGGCAGTCATCCATTTTATTTTTCTTTTAGAGTCTTGTAGGTCAGGCTTTCAAATCTGGATGTCTGAAAGGAGTTCATACCAGCAGGCACAGACACATACTTGACCTCTAGTAAAGTTGTGACCTTGACCTTTAAGGCACAGCCTCATCTGTAAATGAAAATGAGCATACTTACGGGCCAGTCACTGGTCTAAGCACTTCACACCCACTAACTCATCTAATCCTCACAACCAGCCTACCAAGTTGGGACTATTATTATCCCCATTTTTAGAGATGAGACACAGAAAGGTTTAGAAGCCCGCCCAAGTGCACAGTCAGCAAGCATTAGAGCTGGGATTCAGCAGGGCTCGTTGCTGTCAGGGCCATCCTCCCATCCAGTGTGCTTCACAGATCATGTTGAAATGGTCACTAAGTGGCCCTTTAGCACCCTTACTCTTTGTTGTGCTGAACACCTCACCCTGAATAGTTTCTGTGGCTCACAAGAACTGTCACATCCCCTCTTCGGTCCTTAGTTTTCAAATATTTCAAATGAGAGGTTAGATCAGAGGAGGGATTGTAAACTGGAGTCTGTAAGGTATAAAGAATTGTTCAGATTTTTTGGTTTTTCGATTGAATGTGACAGTCCTTCATTGGTCTGTGCTCTCCTGTTCCCTCAGTTGTTACTGCTGCTTTGCCACAGGCCACTTCCTGGAAGTTGGTGGCATTAGAGTTTGAGATTGGGAATCAGACAATGTCTAAATCTGAACTGCTATGAATTTACTATTCACCTTCACCTTTCTTTTTTAATTTTTAATTTGTTTTAATTAGTTACACATGACAGTACAATGACCTTGACATATCATACATTTGAATCAGATGGGATATAATTTCTTATTCTCAGTGTACAGGTGGCAGAATCACATTGGTCATGCAGTCACGTATATACACACAGCAATAATAATGTCTATTTCATTCTACTGTCCTTCCTTTCCCCTCCTTCCCCTCCCCTCCCATCACTTCTCTCTACCCAATCTGACACAATTCTTTTTTTCTCACATCTTCATACATGTATTTTGCATAACGATGAGGTCTCCTTCCACCTTCCATGCAATTCCCTTTCTCCCTCCCTTTCCCTCCCACCTCTCTTCCCTATCTAGAAGTAATCATCTTCTCATGCTCTTCCTCCATACCCCATTTTGACCTTCACCTTTCATCTCCCACATCCAACTTAAAGAGTCCGTTCCTTGGGACGTCTGCTGTGCGAAGGCGCCGGGCCTGGGCTCCTGCTGACAGTCATGAAGTGATCTGACTGTCAGAGGATAGTCAATGTTCCTTTCGTGTGCCTTGAAAATGCTATTTATATTTGCTTCTGGGAGACAGATGAAACTTGTTTTAGAATGTATGGATAATCTAATTTCTGAATCCCTTCCATTTGGGAAGACAATTTATTTTCATTTAATCTGGAAGGTTTCCTGTTTTCTAACTCAGAAATTAATCAATTGATGGAATAACAAAGACCTTTTATTCTGTTTCATGAGCTTACGCCCCCCTACACTGAAGGCCACTGACTTCCTGCAGCAGAACAGGAAGCTCATGTTTTACTGGGCTTTGTAATTCTTTATCAGGCTGCTGGGCAGAGGGTGCTAGGTGTTGAAATTAGCACACCTACTGGAAAAGGCTCAAATACTGCTGAGTGGGTAACTTTAACAAGTAAATACTTCAATAGCAACTAGAGCTTAGACTACTGGTTAAGTAACTTGCCAAATCTCTTTCAGGCTATAAAAACGTATTTCAGATCTTTATTCATGTTCTCTAGGAATCATTTTCCTTATTTTAAAGTTGAGAAAATGTGGTTTTAAGAGATTAACTTCAAAGTCACACAGTGATGTTCAATTTTGTGACCTCAAGTGACTGTTATCAAAACAAAATCTAATATTTAAAAATTGTTTTTGACAAAAGAATTTTTTAAGTTGTATAAGCTAAATCTTTGGCTACTAAAACAAACATGGCTAAAAACAGAACAAAACTTGAATAGCATAAAAAGTGGCAATAGTACTAGGATTTGTATAATACTTGACAGTTCATAAACATTTGATCCTGTATTTCACTTCACCCCCAGGGGGGACTCCTCACCATTAGTCTAAGATAATCCTTTCCTTCAGCCTGATAGTGGACCAACAGGAACAAGAGCAGACTTGCCCCATGTTATTCTTTTTTCAGACTGGTCAGGTCAGGCTGGTGCTCCTGTGGTAGTAGCATGGGCTCCGGCTGATTTTGTATTATTGAAAATCATTTTTCTTTAGTGTAAACTTCAGCAGGACTTGAACACTTATTATTCATCTTAAAAATACCCTCCTCTCAATCTTTGAAGACAGCTATCTATTGTTGTCCTAAGGAGTCTGATACAGGTCCTGAGATTCATTCAAAAACAGAATGAGAATGCTTTCATTCCTTTGGGCATAGTGACTAGCAGGTTTCAGAAATGCCTTACTTCCAATTGGCTCAGAACCTGGGGAAAGGGAGATGGCTTAGCTGGAGAGAAAACTCAAGGAATTTTCAAGTTCTTAGTAATGGCGGGGCTACAGGTAGTGAGTCAGATGAGAAGGTGTGGCCAGAGGCTGACAGCTCACGCCATGGTGGCTCAACAGTTGGTGGCAGAGAAGTGAGATTCTGGAGAAGGGCTGAAACAAATTCCTAGATCAGGGGCACACCTGTGGGATTTTTCAAACTGCGTTGGTCCCTGAAAACTCAGGTCAGTATCCAGGGACACAGATACCTTTTTCAAAGTTTGCCTTTTAAATTTTCTCTGGACAGTTTTTTTTTTTTTTTTTTGGTGATTACTAAATGAAATTTGCCTTTACATTTTGTTTTAAATCAGGGATGAGATAACTTTGCTATTTTTAGGACAAATCAGAAGAGGATTAAAATGAGATGATGTATATTCTCTCTCAGAATCTTGAGACTTTTAAAAATTAGACTAATTACGGTGATAGTGTGAAAGAGTCGACTGAGACAAACAGGAGAAAGAACACTAGGTTTGAAAAGCAACCCTGGTCAGTAGTTAGCACTGAAAATCTTGTAGGCTTCTTAGAGTTACCTTGTCAGAGAAAAAATGGTAGCTTATTTATTTTACCACTGAGGTCGTGTTCGATGTACCTTTCACTATTTCTTTCTATGGTTCCATGGTATCCATGGTAGAAGTATAGGAGCTAGATTTTGAAAGCAACGTAAAATACGGGTTATAGCCTCATAGGCAAAGGTCAAGATGGCAACATGCCAAACTGCCTGACCTCATGCACTAATTTGCTGAAAGGTTTAGCAGTACTTGTCAAATCCAGAAAGTGTTCTGGTCACTCATTGACTTAGAACAAAATTAAACTGTGAAGAGTTGTTCAGGATTACCAAGACCAGACAGTTTGCATCATACTGAGTTTTTGGACATATTTCACTTGGTTCCAACAAAAATAACAGGGCTTAGTTCCATGTTCATAACTTGGGAGAACTAAGGTTCAGAAGTTGACTTCCCCAAGTCACAAAGCCAGTAAGTTAGTCAACACTGAAGATAGGTCTTTAGATTTTATACCTAATGTTATTTTAAAATGAGATGCTCTTTTCTACTCCTTAAAACCAGTTTTTCTAATTCTTGTATTTATCCATCTTAAGTCACTGTCTTTTAAGCAGGTGAGAATCAGTATTCTCACCTTAAGTGAACATTTGCTTCCCTATAAGCCCTCCAATCTGATTGGATCTTCTATTTCTTGCAAATAAAGTTTTATAAAAGGAAGGCTCATTACTTCCAGTCACCTAAAAACCTAGCATATGACATTTATTTAGACTTACATACTAACAAATTAATTTTTTCCTATAAATTAAATCATAGTTTAGTTAGTGTCTAAGGAAGAATTATCTCAAAGAAGTTACAAACTAGCAAATTCAATGTCTTCAGGTATACATTAAAAAGAATTAACTAACAGTGTCACACTGTCAAGCGAATGATAGCTACTCAAAAGCATAAAGTATGTGTTCAGAGACAAAAGTCAAGTTGATCAGTAGACAGGATAAGTGGAAAATAAGTAGCAGTATTGCACCAATGCAAGACAAAATATACTTTATTTTGACAGCAAAAGCACATAGTGCTGTAGGTAAGGCATGCTACTAGGAATCTGCATATCATCAAAGGCCAGGATGGAAACCAATGGGAAGAAATGCTATTTCTTAATGCTTGAAGACTTATGTTGAAGATAGAGAATGAATATGTGACCACTTATTTCAAATGCAACATTATAACTATACCTACACTTAATCAGATACCTATGCCTCTAACCAAGAGCCCAAAGGCAAGTAAGAGGAACTTAAATGTACTTAGAAGTCACTTCTCTCAATGACAAAAAGATTTTGCTAATTTGACTGAGGTAAATTTCCTTTCCAAAGGCCTAGAAATTGAACATGCAAACATCCATCCATTCATTCATTTAAATAATTAGCCAATTTTAATGTCATTTATTCTAACAAAGGAATTAGACTTTCTAGAAGTAGTTTGGATAAAGAAACACATTTCAATACTTAGTAATGTCATAAATTTTGGGCTAACAGAGCACCCTGAGTCAAATCTGATCCCTTTCTATTCAAGGGCAGTTTTGATTTCAATAGCCAAACTTCTAAGGGAAGATCTGAAAAAATAATGCTACTGTGAGATCTAGTCCTTTGATGAAACTAGCAGGCTCTACAGACTTGTTGAAATCAATGCTCAGCTGAAGAGGGAACGGCTGAAAAATACTGTAAAGCTTTGTAAAGCAGTATTTTTAGATAAGCTGCTTCATTTCCCCCTCCTTTTAAAACAAATGCAGATTAAATGCTTTCTGCATGGATGCACATTGACATTCTGTTCAACTGTTTTCTAAATGCAATTCTGTGGATTTAAAACAGTATGCTTTCATTTACACAAATATCTTATAAGTAGTCCATTTAACTTAAAAAATGAAACACTTAACCACTATGAAATTACTTATCAAATACTCTCTTCTTTTATAAGGTTTTTAAAAGCAACACAGGACCAAAAACATCCAACTATTACTTTATTTATATTACTATGCTTAAGTTACATGGAAAAAGACAACCAAGCAGTTCTGCCCCATTTCAGAAAAAGGTTCCAATCAACACCAGTTATGTGGTGACAAGTAACTAGGAATGGTGACATCTTTGGATCGAGACTGACAAGGAAGAATGGGCTCTGGTGCTACGGTTCATCTCCAACAAGAATATGGCACACGGGCCAGCACAAGCCATGCTAACACTGAGCCTTTAGCGCTGGGCACAGATTCGGATCTCTTCTCTGAAGCTAGCAAATCAAGTGAAATAACTGGGTTTAAAAAAAAAAAAGTTTTAAAATGAAGCCCAAATAAGTTTAAAAACCATGCTCTTGACATATTCGCCATTCAAAATTTACATAAAACACACTTTTTTCACTCTAATAGCCCAGATTTTTTTCCTCACATAGCCTACCATTTAGCTGCAGAGACTCTTCTGCCTCAAGATGTAAACACAGGGAAAAAAAGTTAACAGCAACTGCATAATATTCTCTCTACACACTGCTGTTGGATGGAAAATACAAAATTAAAAAAAGAAAAGAAAAGAAAAGAAAGGTTCCATCTTAGATTCTCACAACCTCTTGTTCCGCAGTTCATGAATCCGACTCTGATGCTAAGGTGACAGTGTATGTAAGTAGATTTTTGTTTTCAGTGAAGGAGACCTGGGAAAAGATGGATTTATCTCTTTTTCTTCAAGAGTTATCAGATGGCACGTGCTCCTCAAAGCCCTCACTTTCTCGAACTAGAGCACGTTCCAGGATCACACGGCCTTCCTTATAACGCTGGCTGTCTTCAGTAGCAAACTCATAGATCCATCCCAGTTTGCTATTGCAGTTTTTGCAGCTCACATCCCGAACCATGTGGCGGCCAGTGAGCATGACCCGATCTTGAACTTCACTGTACTGTAGGTTAACTACCTAAGAAACATGTGAAAACAAAATTGCAAAGGCATGTAAGTTATTTGCCAAATAAGCATGCCATATATTATGATTGGTGCAATAACAACAATTTCAGAAAACAGAAGTTGTTATTTTAGTCAAACCTACAACTTCTCTAGTTTTAGAAGTTGCTGAGATAAGTGAATATATGGAAACTGCAGTATACTGAACATCTAATGCAATCATGCATTATTGCACTAGCCCATGTCATGCTCTTTATATATGTTAGTTATATTTTTGTGTCATAGTGAAGTAAGAGTCCTGGAATTGGAGCCATGAAATACAGGTTTGGATCTAATTGTTACCAATCACTATTCAATGAGTGCAAATTAAGATAATCAATGTAAAAGAAACTATTACACCAAGAACATGCCATCAAAGTTTGTCAAATGTGTTTCTGAAAATATTTTTTATATACAAATGGGCTAGGACAGACCAAGCCTACTATAAAATCATAAACTGCAATTCAGTTTTCAAGTGAGTTCAAAGACAATGAACACAATGAAGTTGAGTTCTAAGATAGATGATTCTGCAGACCCAATAATACTTTTACACTTCACTTTTTTGTAATAAATAATAAACTATTTAACTCTGGTATTATAGCATGAAAACAGCAATAGACATATTTAATCAAACAATGGGGCAATGTTGTATTCCATTAAAATTCAGGAAACAGGCAAACTTGCCTGCCACAGTATGTCAACACCTGTGCTGTACTATGTTAACATTAACTGATCAAATCAGTAATCTCAGAAGCAGGCAGATTGGACAAATATTCGCAAATCAGGAAAAGCCTTTAATGTTCACGGGCCCATGTAACGAACCAAATCATACTCAGGAGGACTGGTGAGCATGAGTTGGAGCAAGAGGAGCTGGTTAGATGATGCTCTTACTGCCAAGCTACAACAGTTTAGCATGGCATGGACACATCAGTGATAGATGGGGGATGAAAGTAGGCATTTTGGCCCCTCCTTCCACAGTCTATGCAGAAGTCACTAACAAATTCTTATATTGGAGACTTTCTGAAGAAATGAAGACTATCCTTCTTATAATACATTCTTTAAACTTTCAAGGTTAAAAATCTTCTTCTAGTAATGTCTCCCAGAGGTCCCATCAGAGACAAATCAATAAGCAATAATTTCTATAGATTGCAGCTCTCATTCTGTATCTTCCTGGTATCTCTAAGCTCTGAGTGGGTATTCTGGTATTGCTGTCAGATATGTGCACTGGGTCCATTTAGGAACGAAACATTTTTCACCAACCTTGTTAAAAAGAAACGCTCTACCAGTGGCACCTGTGAACCGAGTAGAGATGAGTTCTGAGCGGTTAGTCAGGATTGTGTCACAGTTTGCACAAGAAAACAGACGGGTACCACCAATATGATCAAGGAAAATTCTGCCCATTTTGATAGCTGAAGTTCTAAAAAACCTAGGAACAAATGGAAAATAATGAGAAATGCATTATAGTAAAACACGTTACTATTTGGGGGTATCACAGAGAATCATTTATATTCATGTAATTTCTGTGCTTGCTGTGTAAAATAGCTGACCCCGAACAAAAGGATCCAAAGTTCACACACTGAACAAATAAACAGGCATATTCCGGGCTTTGGAAATACACTTGTTTAGGCAAGGCCAAGGAATGGCTGGTGTAAGGGAAAAAAAAGAACTAAGTGGGAATTTCAGAAAATGAATGCTTACAAAGCACTGACACAGAGATGAAAAAAAAGTTCAGCAAAGGTGTTGAGGATACATTCTAAGCATGTGCAATCGGAGAAAAGACCTGTGGAGTATGTGTGGGATGACTGGGGAAGAGTAGGAAAAAGGGCAATTTAAAAACAAGAAGGGGAGTCCAGTTTGAGAGCATAAGGTGAGTGGGTCTGTGATCACTGGGTACATCTGTAACTATATAGGAGCGATGGCACTAACTTCAGTTAGGTCTCTGTCCCAAGTCTAGGAACACTGCACTAAGTACTTATTTCAAAATTGTTACAACTTTGGCAGGCTGTTACCACCCCCACTTCACAGATTAGCCACAGCAAGTCTAAAAAGGTTATTAACTGGCCAAAGGTGACACAGTTGTTAAATACAATACAAAACAAAACAAACAAAAAAAATCAGCTGGAGTGCCCTGCCCTACTCAAAGACAAACCTCTTTTTCCACTGCTCTCCTGGGCCTCCCCGCAAAATGGGTACCCACAATGGTTGAGGTCACGCCTCAGAACAGAAAAGGTAAAAGGAGATAAGAGATGCTAAGAGATGCTTTCTTTCTTATTATTATATAACTTGCTTATCCTTAAGAAATCTTACATATTCAATACATCCCCAAAGTGCTGAAACTCTCAACAGGTAAAACTTGAAACAAACCTTTGAAACTAGGAAAAATCAAACATCAATATTTCAAAAGTTAAGGGAGTTAATTCTGAGTTTTAAATATTTAATAATACACATCTTTAAAAGGACACGCAGAGCTGATACAGCTGCCCCTATGGTGGGGAAAAAAATAGACTTTCTGGATTTTTAAGAAACCACTGTCATCTTAAAGTTTTGGGAACATCATTATAAATTGAAAAAGCAAATTCCATTCCTTCTTAGATCTATAAATTTCTGAACCACTAGGCAGTCCTGTCATCAGAAGTGTCACTGTTATAAACAACATTATCACTTCCCTTAATCACTAGGATATGAAAATTTAATAAGGAATAAAAAATAGTGAATATAATTACTCCAAGCTTGGAACATTAAAAAAAAAAAAAAAAAAAAAAAAAACCCAGCTAGTCAAAGTAAAATCAGTATATTAACAAGAGTCACAAAAACAAATTTAAGCCGGGCATGGTGGTGCACGCCTGTAATCACAGCAGCTCAGGAGACTGAGGCAGGAGGATCTTGAGTTCAAAGCCAGCTTCAGCAACTTAGCGAGGCTCTAAGCAACTCAGCAAGACCTGTCTCTAAATAAAATATAAAAAGGGGATATGGTTCAATGGTTAAGCATCATGGGTTCAATATATACAGACACACACACGGATTTAAGGTGTATATAATTTTCTGATTACACTTCTGCAAAAGGAGCAACAAAAAGTAATAATACTCATTGCCTATCTTTATAGCCTTTCAAGATTCTAGCATTACTTTTTCAGGATACTTCAGAACATAATATTTGTTAAGTCAGAGCCCTGTAGGATGAACTCATTCAGTAGCCCAGGAATCCAGCAGTGAACAAAACAGACACATTTTATTTGGGCCACTCCAGTTTTTATTCTTCATTAAAAAAAAAAAATGGTGTCCTGATATTTAAGATTTAGGAAAAGAGCCTGTACTTCCGGTTCTTTTCAACCATGGAGAGATCTAGCAACATAGGGTGTCCACACAGTTATCTCCTCTAGCATCCCCGACTATACTAGAGCAACACTGCCCCTTCAGTTATCCCCTGCTGCTCATTCTCCATTCTGCTTTACACAGTTCACCTTTTTCGTCCTTGTACCAACATTTGATTTTTGACTCTCAATATAAAAGGAGCATTCAACAAACCTGTGAGCTGACTTTGGTCATGTTTCTTAACTGATCATTAAAAGAAAGGAATCAAAAGCAAGGTTTTGAGGCTCAACTGTGATAGTATAGTTCTTACATTCTACAGTATTTGTGCAGTCACTTAGCCTCCAGTTTCTGGGACTTGAGATTTTAAAGCTAATTTTCCTTCACACTTTTAATAACATATTCATATTGTAACTTATCTCAACCATAATGCAGTACTAACTATAACTTTCTGGACTGACTATGGGAGATAAGATTTTTGTGGGAAAATAAATGTCCTGAACTTCAAAAGAATTCTCTCTATACCTTCTACCTACACCATTCTATCTTTGGCTCAAAATTATAATACAGCTGTGACCAGCTGGTACTGGGGATAGACTTAATATGCCTTGTTTTCTCTGCTTTAGTCTATTTTTACTGAATTCAATTATATATGATTCATTACCAAGACCAAAAATATCTGGGCAGAACCTTATGTTACACTATTCCTAGTTGTGGTTGCTTGCCATTTATAGAATACTATATATGTATTTAAAACTGTAAAATGTAATTTTTATTTGCCCCCTCAAAAAAAAAAAACTAGAATGCCATGGAATCCAGCAGAAGCAAGAAAAACATGCCTTGCACCAAAGGTCTTTAGGAAGTAGAAGAGTCTCTGCATGGTCATTAGATTCCAGGTGGTAGGCCTTAGCCTTGCCAGGTTACAAATCAACCAGTAATGACTCATTATTCAAACTCTCAAGAAGCTGACATCAATTAGAATTCCACTGCTATATCTGAATGTTTGTTCCCTGTAAAATCTGTATGTTGAAATCTAAGCACCAATGTGATGGAATTTGAGGATGTTTAGGTCATGAAGGCAGAACCCTCGTGAATGGTGTTAGCAGCCTTATAAAGAGGTCCAGGAAAACTGCCTTGTCCCTTGTCCCTTCCCACCATGTGAGGACTTGGCTAGAAGTTACCAGAAATCAACTAGGCAACAGGCCCCCACCAGACACCAAATCTGCTGGTCCCTTGATCCTGGACTTCCACTTCCCAGGCTCCAGAACTGTAAGAAGTTTCTGTTATTGGCTAAGTCACCTAGTTTGTGGTATTTGGTTACAGCAGCCTGAACAGACTAAGGAGTAGGGTCATTAAAAAGTTAACATTCAACACTTGAATCAGGCTTCTCTGGGCCTGGATGATATACTGAACTCTGCTATAAATCTAATCAATTATTTGATATCTCCACTGTACAGGGCATGGCACTTGGTATGTTACAAGCCACAATTAATTCTGACATTTCTTAAAGTTGATACTTATTTCCTTTCTTTTACAGATAAAGGAAAAAACTCAAAATTGACATTACTTCTGAAAACACTTTTGGATTTCCTCCTTTCCCCTCATATCTGTCTTCATTTAAACTCTGATCCCATCTAGATAAAATTTCAAGGTCAAGTGTTTAACATACATTCACAGGTGCTACTACATTCATGCTGAACTAGTGCTACCAAATAAAGTCAGAGGCATGTGCTTCAGTCACCCTTTTCTCAAAGCTCAGAGACCACTCCCCATAAACTTTGAAACTGTTTCTGATGGGATAGGATATTGGGCTGGGGATGTAGCTCAGCAACAGATTATCTGCCTAACATGCAAGAGGCCCTGGGTTTGATCACTAGCCCCACAAAAAAGCACAGGCGTGCGTGCACACATACATACACACACACAAAACCCCAAACTCCTGTATCAAGGAATATTATATCCAAAAAAAATCTTACTATAAGCATACAATTTAATGATCTTTAGTAAACTTATAAAGTTGTGTGACAACACCACAAACTGCCCTTCAAATATTTCCATCATCCCCATAAAATTCCCACAAACCAGTCTATAGCTAATTCCTGACATCACCACCCCCACACTAGCAACCACTGACCTGCTTACTGTGATTATTTTTACATCTAAAATATTTCCCAGGTATGCTAATCACTTGCCTTAACTTAGTGGAATCTCAAATCTCTTCAGCCATAGTTCTAAAACATATCAAAAAGTGCCTGCTGCTAAGCACAGTAGTGCACCTATAATCCCAGTAACTCGGGAGGCTGAAGCAGGAGGATCACAAGTTGGGGCCAGCCTCAGTAACTTAGCAATACCCTGCCTCAAAAAAATAAAAAGGGCTGGGGATGTGGCTCAGTGGTAAAGTGCTCATGGGTTCCATCTTCTGTACAAAACAGATGACCAATGTCCTCTGTTGAATCTGAAGCACCTTACGGGGTCTCACAGTAATACAAGGGCACACTGTGCTACCTATCAGTGTTGAACTTCCAGGTTTATGGAAACCTTTCCCAGATAATTTAGGTAAGGTCTCTTTGGTACTCATTTTTCAAAGTTCCAGGTTATAAAAATCCTAAAATGGCTGAAATAAGAAAAGTTCCAAACTTGATGTTTAACTGGAGGCTTCTTATTAGTCTAAAATTACCTGAACCAGGGGCCAGGATGAAAATATAAATGAAATTCATAGACCAGATTTTGATAATGAACTTCCAATTTATTATATCAGAAGATCCTGGTGAAACAATCACATTTTAGGATCTCTGCCTTTTAAAATACTTGGGTTGTGGCTCAGTGGCAGAGTGCTCGCCTAGCACGTGCGAGGTGCTGGGTTTGATTCTCAGCACCACGTAAAAATAAACAAATAAAGGTATTGTGTCCAATTACAACTAAAAATATTAAAAAGATAATTTTTTAAAAATTACAGAATCTGAAGGAGAGAAAAAAAGATTTTTATCTTTTAAGAATCCAAAGCCTCTGGAAATGCATTACTTTAAAAATTGAATATGATGGATTACATAATTTCCTAATCTGTTTCCAGATCAATAAAGCAATTTTCTAAAAAAAATCCATGGTATCTTTTCTATCTACACTAGCAAATGAAGCATAATGTCTTATTTTTAATCTGGCTCATTGCTAAGTATTCTTTAAAAGCAGGGGTCAGTAAACTAAGGCTTGTGGGACAAACCCATTAACATCCCACAAACTAAAAATTAAATGGGTGAAAAAGAAACATTGAGAGTATTTTGTGACACATGAACATTACCTGAAATTCGAATATTAGCTAAGCATGGTGGTGGACACCTGTAAGAGGCTGGGGCAGGAGGATCACAAGTTCTAAGCCAGCCTCAGCAACTTAGCAAGACTCTGCCTCAAAAAAAAAAGGTTTGGGGATGTGATTCAGTGGTAAAGTGCCTTTGGGTTCAATCCCTGGTATCGAAAACATCAGTAGTCATAATTAAACTTTTTTGGAATAAAGCAACACCCATTTGTTTATACTTAGCTACCTTTTCACTACAATGACAGTCTGAGTAGCTGCTACAAAAACTTGCAGATTTGAAAATTCAAAATATTCACTACCTCACTCCTTAGAGAAACAAGTTTGCCCTGCTTAAAAATACACTGATAGTGAAAAAGCTTTTCATTTGAGGCAGCAGTCTTCAGAAAATCGGAAACTTGGCTAGCAGTCGGGGTTTAAGGATCAACAGGAAAATCTGACAAGATCATTTTAATCCCACTCCTCTTTTCTTCCTGGACTTCTAGCTAAAATCCTTAATTTTTATAACCAGTTCAGCTAGTTGCAGATCAACTACATAAAGATTACACAAATAAATAATATATACCCAGCTGTTGCTACTTCTCTTTCTACCCCCAGGGACTTATTATAGCCTAGGTAGGTACTTGAACTCTGAAATCAGACTCCCTGGGTTCATCTCAGCTCTCCTTAATAGTTTGTCAATCCTGGGCAAATTACCCTCTGCTACCTCATCTATAAAATGAAGATAACAATATCCATCTTTGAGTGACTGAATTAAATAGAAATACCATATCATAAGAACAGTGACTGGCACACAGTGAATGCTAAATAAAGGTCAGTAAAATTGGATCACCTTCTACAACATATCCCATTCCAACTTCCCACTATCACAGATGAGGAAAGCAAGGCTTATAAAAAAATATGAAACAGTAATAATTAAGTAGCTTCACCTTCTATTAATTACAGCAATGATAATAGAAATTACCAGCAGGAGGAAAGCTAGAAACATTCTGAAGCATCTCAAATTCTTAGTGTCACAATTCTAGGTCTTAAAATAGGTAACAGCTCTCCCTATAATTAATAATCCAGTTTCATTTCAACACTGGCAAGTGGAATTAGCCAAAGACGACACTATTTCCCAGCTCTAAAAATATCAGAGAGAACAATAGGTATCT
The DNA here is from genome assembly GCF_047511675.1 of Marmota flaviventris. Classification (NCBI taxonomy): domain Eukaryota; kingdom Metazoa; phylum Chordata; class Mammalia; order Rodentia; family Sciuridae; genus Marmota; species Marmota flaviventris. The sequence continues at coordinate 23,114,116 of NC_092511.1, read as the reverse complement.
ATTTGCATCTCATAGGACTTTCTAATGGAAAAACACCCAGTTCACAGACCTTTCCTTAGTAAAGGAATTAACCCCTGGGGACATTTCCAAGGAATACACACTCCACCAAACATCACTATTGGACAGGCCAGAGGGGATTTTCTAAGGTATCAGGAGAGACAAAGGCAACTAGAATACTCTGCAGCAGGGAACCTCAGAAGAAGGAGCCTAGTACAGAAAGGGTTAAAGAAATATGATCTTCCATTCCTCTTTTGCAATTATTCTGATAAAATGGAATCATGAGGAAGTGTGTTTTATATCTAGTTTCAGTCTCCTCTTTAAAACAAGGAATAAAACCCAAAGAACTTCTAACAGTGCTGGGTTAATTACTATAGTAAACACTTAATCCTACCGCAATTCCACCATTTTCATACTGATTTGTAATTAAATTCTATTGAAAAGTTACATGTGAAAATAGTTTAAAACCATAAAACCAGTTTTCTAGTTTTTGTACAAAATATTTATCAAGACAAGATTTCAGTGACACAAAAAAGCCGTGTTATCCTCTTGCAAATACTGGATCAGTTACTTTGCTGTGTCAAATGATGTCCTGTTTGTGGGACCAGGTCTTCATTTGACAGTAATTACTAAGCATGTTTTTGTTCTTCCCTCCTAAAATTGCTTTTATTGGGGGGAAGCGATTGTTTTGTTAAGCAATTTCCAAGTTTACTATATTTCTAAAACACTGACTGCTTAATCATCTTTAGAAAATAAGACCAGTCATATAACTCAGCAAGTCATGAGTCAGCAAACAATCTGAGTCGGTAATCTCCCCCAAAACCTCCTGGCAAGGCAAATTCATGATCTCTCATTTGTTGAGATGCAATACAAAAAGCTTCTAATTGGTTGGACCGTGAGTATAATTTAACTGTCTGGTTTCCTGATTCAGGTGTCAAATATAGCACATTCATATCTAACAAGGTTTATTTCCTACATTACACACAGGATTATCAGGGAAATTAATATGGATTTACATAGCGATTAACTATAAAACCTAAAAAGATTTTTATGGCCACAAACATCTTATGAATATATTCAGACCTATCTTCATATTTCACAGACTGTTTTTTGGAGGGTAGAATCAAGCTTAATTTTTTTTTTCAACAGAATTTTTGGCCTTATTTCCTTTTACTTTTTACTGTTACTAAACCTGCTTCTACTATGTTGCCCAATCTGTTTCGAAACCTGTAGGCTTAAGTGACCCCCTTGCCTCAGTCTATCAAGTGGCTGGGACTACAGGATTATGCCACTGCACCAGGCTGAATTTGCAGGGAAAAGTTAATATTAATCCCAATTTACTTAATTTCCTTGTATAAATAATTGAGATTTCATCTTATTCCTTTCCTAAGGATAAGATGGTTACAGAGATAAAAATCTTTTAAGTCTGTATTTGATGTAATGAGGTGTAAAAAAAAAAAAAAAAAAGATACAGTTCTTTCAAAAGAGTGTACATTCTACCTAGTATTCCTAGTTAGCCCAAAGCTTACATACCCAGAAAGGTAACAGGGATATATGGAAAATATTTTGTGTGCCAAATTTCATAGTTCTGCTTTGCTTCTAGCTATAAATGCTCCAGGTCTGTTTTCACTCCAAGAGCATCTGCCCAGTTGCAACCCAAGGCCCTTCATTTTCTAGGTCTAATCATCAACACCAATCTACTTCAGAATGCTGCTTTACTTTCTTATTTCCTCTTTCTCATTTCTCACAGCTCCATTTTGAACTCTCATAATACCCATTTCACACTTTACTAATATTTAACTCTGTATCGTTACTCAATTTCATTTGTCTGACTTTTTGGTAAATTGCAGGCTTCTGTCAAGACCAAATTCTTTGTAATTTCCTTCTTACCTAATCCAGTACAACTATGCAATAAACTTTCAGGAAAAAAAATCCACCAAAGCATTTCACATCTGGTACAAGTATGTATCCTGGAAATACTGCATGCCTTTTGCTTCCTCTTTGTTGGAATGCAGCTGCAATCCTTTATATGTTGCTATGCAAATGCATATATCCTATTACCCCAGTTACTTCACCAGTAAGTCTATTAACTTTTCCAAAACACAAGGTTAACCCGAGGTTACTTCAGGTTTTCCATCTATCAAAGAGATCTGGAATAAAAATCCTCGAATTACCAATGGGGCTCTGTAAACAGAAAAAGTTTAAAAATAAATGAGCTGTATACCTTCCCTGACTCTCCCTTGAAAGGATTAGTAGGTGTCAGGATTAAATAGATCTTTGTAGAATTTTAGTTTCCCACTCCCGCTGGTGTTAATACTACCTACCAGCGCAGGGTGAAGAAAAAGGGGGGTGCAGAAGGACGCCTATCCTCCCACCAGCGAGAGGCAGGAAGGCTGCTGACCCCGAGACACTACTCCGGGTGGGCTCCGCCGGCAGCAGCTGAAGACCTGTCGGGCCCCCACCGCCAGCGGGCCCAGCTGATCGCGGCCACGTGATACCGCCAGCCAATCTGGAGGCGCAGGGCGGCGAGCGCGGCGGCAGCGGGGCCTCCTCCGGCACAACAAACACAGGCCGAACAGCTGGGCGGGCGCGGGCTCTCGGGGCCTGCAGAACCGGCAGGCTGCCCAGCAGTCACCCCACGCCCAGGGACCTGCAGGACAGGGGGGTAGGGGAGGCGGGCGCTCACGCCGCGGGGCAGAAAACAGGCGCCAACTCCGCCCGACGTGGGCAAAGCCCCACGGGCCGAGCGAAGGGCGCTTCCCGGGCCAGGACGCTCCGCGGCGTCACCATGGTCGGGACAACTCAGCGCTGAGCTCAGCCTCCACGTCGGGCGGGGTGGGAGGCGGCCCGGAGCGCAGGCCCACAGGGCCGACCCCGGCACGGAGCCGGGGCGCGCCCCCGACGCTGCGGCGGGCACGGCGGGCCGGTGGGGGCGGGGCAGCCGAGGCGGTGGCGGGCGGAGTGGGGGTGTAGTCGCGGGACACACCATCCTCCGAGGGCGCGGGGAGTCTGGTGGTGCGTGCGGGTCTCTGAGGCGGACTCGTGGAGGGCGCGGCGTTAGGCTCCCACGGCCAGAGCGAAAGGGGGTGCGGGCGCGCGGAGGGGTCGCGGCTGATATAGTCTAGCCGGTCGCCCAGCTGCGCGGCGGGGGCGGGCCGATGGAGGCGGAGGCGCCTGGGCCTCACAAAGAGGAACGGTCCAGCCCGCCCCGCCCCGCAGCCCAGCGCCGAGGCCCTCCTTGAGGGGTCGGGGGTGGCAGCACCGGGACCCCGGGACGAGCACAGCGAAGAAGAGGCACTTCCTGCCTCGGCCCCCGCCCCAGGGCCGTTCTCCGAGGGTTTCAAAGCTTCCAGGCTTGGAGGGACTCTTCAGGCCCCAAGCTCAGTCCCCTCCACAGCACTCACCCTGAGAGGCGGTGAGATCCGCGCTGCCAGCGGCTCTTCGCTCTTCAGCTGGGACGAAGCCCCTCAGCCACCCGAGTCTCCAGGTTTAGGCAGGCCTTGGCCCCGCCTCTCCCTGGTTGGGCCTCAGCGTCAATCACCCGGTGTAACTCCGCCCCCCCTGCGGCTGGCTCACCCGGTTGGCCCAGAACGCCCTTCATTTCTAGGCCCCGCCCCTCCCCCTGGCACCCAGCCCCTTCCGCTGGGCCCCGCCCCTTCACCAACTCACCCTCCCCCACTCCTGCTCCTCTTCACTTGATGGCCCACCCCTCCCAGAAGCCGCAGATCGAGGGCTGGGTGACTGCAGATCGCCCCGCCCCTGGTCCAACGACTTGGACTCGGACAGCCAATCAAAGAGGTTAGCTCTGCCCCCTCTCTCTAAGTGGCCAATGTGGTGAGACTGAGGATCCACCCCTCTCCCAGCTGAGAGCACACAACACAGCATCCACGTGAGTCAGCTTCTTAAAGGAGTCGGCTCAGCCTTTCTATTTGCGGCAGCTGGGACTCATCACGCGTCATCAGCGTCACCAGGTGGCGGCTGAGGCCTAGCTTCCTGATGCCCAATGAGGTCCAGTGTTGGAAAATGCAAACAACAGGCTGTTTTCTAGACAAAGCAGGTACTAGGTGGCTACAATCCCTTGTGTTATTCATTTCTTTAAGGGCACTTCCTCTTCGTACCACCTTTACAGAGGGATATGTTCTACTTACAACTCCACATCCTTTGAATCTGAGCATATAGGAACTCCTGGAAACATCTATGGAAAAGGGGGTTTTTAACTTTACTACAACTCCCTGAGTTTTCTCTTGGTAATGGAAGAGAGCCTCAAAAAGTTGAGCAAATTCAATCATCTACTAGATTTTCTACTTCATGAGCCTGAGATTTGTTTGTTGAAAAGGGTAGCTGTTCCCTTAAACTTCAGTGCTTAAGAAGGAAGGTTTTGCTTCCCAACCAAATTTCCCAGGTAATTACATGTCTGTTAGCTGACTTTGAGAGTAATGCAAAAATTTTTGGTGATGCCTTTTTCTCAAAAAATGTACAGACCAGCATTTGAGGTTAATTTACAAGGTGTTACAGTTCTTGGTGAGATAAAGATTCTGAAGCAAATTCTAGCACTTGACTCCTTGTCAACCCCCAAATCCACCAGTATTTTCGTTCAGTTCTGACAAAATATATTTGAAGATCAAAGACAAAAACTAGTTATTGTTGGATAAGTGAGTTTTCCAAGAGATAAAGCAGTTTTAAATGTATTTTAGGGTTTTATTTTTTCCTCATCACTCCTTTGTTTTTATTTTGCTTTAATTATAAAAATAACACTTTTTCCCAGGAAGTGCATACTGCATCATTTCATGTCCTCTGCTAACAACTTTATGTATATCCTCCTATTCTCCCCAGAATGAATGTGCATGAGAGCATATTGTGCTTATTCTTATTTAATTTTTTTCTTAACAATATATTATGGCCATCCTTTCATGTCATATGTACCTTTTGTCTACATATTAACCCTTGTCTCTCTACAGTTTTCATAGATAACATCTAAAATACATATTTTTACTAATGTACATATACCTTCAATCTCATACTATTAAAAATACTGCTGTAATAAACACTCCTGTTCATTGGTAAAATATTCAACTATTTCTGAATATAATCATTTGAAAAGGAAATATAGTGCCTAAACCCACAGGAAAGAGTACTTTAAGCACCAGGTAAAATAATGGTACAATTTTTATTATTTATTGGATACATATAAAATACCTTCTGCTCTAAGTGTTTTAAAATTATAAACACGTTTGACAAGTCTATCATGTAAGTACTGTTGCCATCCCATTTTATAGTTGGGTTAACTGAGGCACAGTGATTAATTAACTTGTCCAAGTTCACCCAAGTAGAGTTACTGAGTACAGTATTTGTAAACTTGGAAGAAGGTGAAGAAAATCATATTTTAGAAAGTTTAATCTAGATGATGGTGATGTGCAGAGGTATAGTTCAAGTTTGAGGTAAGAAGGGTGGATAGGAATGGAACTGAAGGGACCAGTTTAACAAGGATGGCTGCAAAGGACTGAAGATAGAATTTCCAAAGATAAACCAGGGGTTTTATTGTAATGATTGGTTGGGTGATGGTTTCCTATTGCTAGATCCAAGGAGTTTGGAAATGTTGATTAGGGGTGAAAAATGATGGGCCTTAGCTGATGGCAGTACATCCACTGGAAATAAAATGTACGATTAAAGGTAATGTAACAGCTGGGTGTGGTGGCACAAGCCTGTAATCCCAGTGGCTAGAGAGGCTAAGGCAGGAGGATCACAAGTTCAAAGCCAGCCTCAGCAAAAATAGAGGTGCTAAGAAACTCAGCTAGACTCTGTCTCTAAATAAAATACAAAATAGGATTGGGAGGCTGGGGTTGTGGCTCAGAGGTAGAGCGCTCGCTTACCATGCATGAGATACTGGGTTTGATCCTCAGCACCACATAAAAATAAAATAAAGATATTGTGGCCACCTATAACTGAAAAATAAGTATTTTAACAAAAAAAGAAAATTGGACTAGGGATGTTGTTCAGTAGTCAAGTACCCCCCCCCCCAAAAAAAAGGTAATGTAAGAAATAAAGAGGCTTGAAAAATTCCTATTAGGCTTTTGGGTAAAATCATTTTATACCTGTAAAGTATAAAACGATATTTTATTGAAATTTTATAATACTAAGACTTTCCCACCAAGAACATGGTGCATTTCTCCATTACTTAAAGGTTTTTCTTAAATATCTTTTGGAAAAATCTCAGGGTATACCTGCTTTTCTCTAGATTGTTAATGTCATTTTTAGGATTATGTTGCAGTACCGTATGTTTTCTGAGGATGTTATGGGCTAAAATGTGACAATCCCCGCCAAATTCATTTGTTGAAATCATGACTTGGAACCTCAGAATGTGACTATTTGGAGGTAGGCCCTTTAAAAGATGACAAAGTTAAAATGAAGTCATTAGGGTGGACCCTAATTCAGTGGAACAGATGTCCTGATACAAGGTTAGGATGTGCAGAAACCTGAAGGCCCTGTGAAGATACACCGGAAGGCAAGCCAAGGAGAGAGGCCTCAGGAGAAACCAACCCTGCTGACACCTTGATCTTGGACTTCTAGCCTCCAGAATTGTGACCAAATAAATTTCTGTTTAAGCCATGCAATCTGTATAATTTTGTTGTGGCATCCCTAGCAAATTATAACATAAGGGGTTGCTGTAAATAGGAACGTCTCATATATAATAACTCCTACTTGTTATTTGTTTTGCAGGAAAGGTAATAATTTTGTAGTTTATTTTTCTGGAAAGAAAAACTTCCTTATCTGCAAATTATCATAATTTTGCTGCCTACTTTCTAGTCATTTTGCCATTTCTTTTAAAATCCTTTTTCACATGTCTTGACTACATGGGTAAATATTTCTATCAAACAAATTCTAGGAATTTGTAATTTTTCTCTTTTTTGAAAAAATAATGAGTGTGCAACTTTGTCATTTCTTACATTTTAGTACCTACTGATTCAACCATGTCCCCCCACCACATTCTGTTTTTCATAGGCTGTACCATAATAACTCATTTCCAACATTAAACAGCTTTGCATTCTGGGGTAAAAGCTCCTTCATCATCGGCATGTGCTGACATTCTTTGAGTGCAAAAATCAGAAATAAAGCTATCTATATCTATCTGTCTATCTATCTATCCATCCATCCATCCATCCATCTATTCCCTCATCCTTTATTTTGCTTACTGAGGGTATTTCCTGTGTGAAATTGCCTGCTATGACCCCACTAGACAACTCCATTTAATAACTGCAGACTCCCAGGAGTCTTTCTGATGGTGCTTCTTCGCTCTGCTTTACCTTCCTTTCTTTGAAGGACTCTCAACAGGTGCTGATCCTGTAGAGGTGAGATCACTTTTCACATATGAGCAGCCCTCAGCCTTCCCTTGCTTCTTCACACTTCCCATAGCCTAGTCAATTCTTGTCCCTCAAACCCTGGAACACTAGGACAGCCACCCCCATTTGCTTCTCTCCCTGCAAATAGTCAAGCCTCATCATTTGGGGTCTCATTGTTAGGTAGCGAGTCAGCTGTGACTGGGTGAGCAGGGAAACGACATTGAGGGTGAATGAAAATAGTAGGGAGCCTTACCTGCCAGGCAAGCCCCTGAAGGATGGGGATCTGGTATGTCAAAACTTCCCCAGCCATAATTACATCCCCTTAAGAAAAACTATTGTTTCAAGATCAGGTCATATCCTAGTTCAGGGGGCCTAGACCCTCCCTTATCCCTGAAACTATATCACAACTCCCAATTACAGTGGCAACAAAAACATAAAGACCCTCACAAAGAAAGCTTGCTGAGGACTATTCAGAGGGTAACAAACTGATTAAAAGGGCAGGAAATTGAGGCAGAAACAAGGGGATTCCCTTTCCTTAATTCCGGCTCTCTTGCATAGTTCCTGTGCTGCAATCAAAAGTCAAGAGGTGGACTTGGGTAGGAATCTCTGGAAACTTTCCTGGGACTCCCCAATAAAACTGGAGGGCAAGAGTGGCATGTGGTCTTTCTCCTCTCTGAGAGGACCCACTCTCTCCCTTGAGAATGTCCCCTTTTCCCATCGCTTCCAATAAACTTGTTGCCGAAGTTCAGTCCTTGTCCCGGATGCCAATCTAATAATGAAGACACGGTTTTGAGAAAAAAGAAAAAGGTTTATTGCTTTGCTAGTAAAGGAGAAGCACAGGGGACTCCTGTCCCAAAGGATGTGAGAGTGTCCATTAGCAGGAACAGGGGACTTTTAAAGAGGTGATTCAAAGGCTACATTCCATGTGTTCTCTGTCTGGAGTTGTGATTCAGTTGTTAATTTGGGAGTTAGTAATTTCTGAGATCTTCTGGTACCATCCCTAAAGTCTGGGTTACTTAGTTTCTATGGTGGGTATGTACTCAAGGATAGATAAATATATCTGGGATGGGGAAGACAGGTAATCCTGTTTCCCCTGAGATAAGGGAGGGGGAGAGATTAGGGAGGGCAGGGAGAGAGGAAGAGAAACATGTTTATTTTAAAAATAAGTTAAAGTGGCAGAGTAGCTAGGGCTACATTCAAAGCATAAGTGAACCACTGTTACAAAACAACAGAAGTTATACAAGATCATTAGAATCAAACTGGTAAGAGGTTCCTGGGGTAAAAACTGGGGTATTGAATGTGAAATTAGATCATCTGTATATATGATCTGTCAAAATTACAACAACTTGGTTTAAAATTTTCATTTGGCTTTATTTTTGATTCTAGAATCAGGCAACACTTTATCCCATGAAACAGAATAAAGTGTTCCAATGAACCAAACAGAGGAGGTTGATTTTATTCACTGAAAAGGATTGAAGAAAGCAGAACAAACAAAAAGCAGATTGGTCATTTTAAAGTTATTTTCCTTGTAAGGCAGGGGAAAGGAGGTAGAACATGGGTAAATGACTGATGAGTTAACATTAGGTCACTTCAGGTTATCCTTTTTTATGTAAAGATTAAGCAGACGGAACTTCAATAGTCATTTGAAACTGTCCTTTTTGGGGCTGTTACATATTAACCCTAATTTCTGGAGACGTTCAAATAAATTAATTTCAGGTTGGTGATGTAGAACTTTAATGTGAGTTACCCCATTTTTCAGGGGGCGGGGGTGCACCGGGGATTGAACTCAGGGGCACTCAACCCTTTTGGGTATTTTATTTAGAGGCAGAGTCTCACTGAGTTGCTTAGCGCCTCACTTTTGCTGAGGCTGGCTTTGAACTTGCCAAGCTCCTGCCTCAGCCTCCTGAGCCTCTGTGATTACAGGCATGCACTACCACACCCAGCGAGTTACCACATTTTTATTTTTAGCTGGTTCAGTTGGAGACTAGTGTGGAAGCTTAGTCCAAAACAATAGCCACATGTAATTTTTATTTAACAGGTCCAAACAAAACAGACACGATAAATACTTGCAGCCAATGAAGGAATCAAGGTGGGGGTGGAGGAGATTATGGTTCATGAACAGAAAGAGGGAAGTGACAGTCCTAGTTCTAAGGAAATGTTTGTTGTTTGTCCTTGCTGTGGAGAGATGTAGGTTCCTTTCACGATAGACCAGGTTTCAAGATCCAGAGTGTTCTCAGTATTTGTAGGGCTTTGGAAAAGGAGAGAGGTTATCATCTAAGACCAATGGGGGAGCCAAGAAAATAGGTGACAAGGGAAGAAATGTTGAGACAGGGATTTGAGGTAGTACATTTTCATTGGTTTTCATGGTGTTACAGGGCAAAGGCTTGCTTTGAAGCTGAGGTAGCCATGGTAATCTTTCTCACCTGTTCTTGTAATTACTCCATAAAAATTTCAGACATGTTGCTCAAAGTAACAGGCATGAGTTTCTAACAGTGAGTAGTCCACTGAATAAGGAGCAGGATTCCATTTGGGATTGTGGGGCAATGAGCTGGAAAGAATCTGGATCTTGACTGCATTTTTTGTTGTTGTTGTTGTTGTTTTACTTTAACCCAAGCTTATGAAAACTCTGGGCAATCTAAATAGAATCACATTTTAAAAATTAAAAAAAAATTTTTTTTGGTACTGAGCATTGAACCTAGGGGCACTCAACCACTGAGCTACCTCTCCAGCCCTTTATATTTTGAGACAGGATCTCACTAAGTTGCTTAAGCCCTTGCTAAATTTCTGAGGCTGTCCTTGAATTTGCAGTCCTTCTGCCTCAGCCTCCCAAGTAGCTGGAATTATATTATAGGCATGCTCCATTGCAACCATCTAGAAACACATAATTACAGAATGTTTTTATGGATTCAGGCTGCTATAACAAAAATACCATAAAATAAGTTATTCATATTTGGTGGTTTAAACAGCAAATATTTATTTCTTCTGATTCTGGAGGCTAAGAAGTTCAAGATGAAGGCACTGGCAGACCTGGTGTCAGATGAAGGCCTGCTTTCTGGCTTATAGACAATCACCTTCTCATTGTATTTTCACACAGCCAAGGAACTTAACTCTTCTTTTTAATTTTTTTTTTTTTGTAGTTGTAGATGGAGAGAATGCCTTTATTTTACTCATTTTTATGTGGTGCTAAGGATCAAACCCAGTGTATCACACATGCTAGGCAAACACTCTGCCGCTGAGCTACAGCCCCAGCCCAGGACTTGTGTCTGGACATAAATACCATTCATGATGGTCCCACCCTCATGACCTATTTACCTTCCTAAGGCCTTGCCTCCCAATGCCATCACATTAGATTTAGAGTTCAACATGAGAATTTTGGCATGGCATGTACATTTAGTCTGTAACAGGGAGAAAAACATAAGTGACTATAATCACAAATTAGTAGTTAACAAGAAGTATGAATAACTTATTTTATGTTGTAGCCTTTTCACTTCATTAAAAGCTGTCATAAAGGTCATTGGCCATAAATTTAATCAAATCATTTTATATTGCACAAATTGTTTACAGTATTTGAAGTAGCCAAATATTCAAATTTATTTTCATGGTCTTGGTAGCATATTCGTCACCTGGGGAAGACAGAATAATAACACTCCCAAGGATCTCTGTGTCTTATCTCTAGAATCTGTGTATGTGTTACCTTGTATGGCAAAGAAGACTTTGTAAATGAAATTAAATTAATGATCTCAAGGTGGGGAGTTATTCTGGTTTATCTGAGTGTACTCAATGTCATCACAAGGATTCTTATGAAAATGAGGTACTGGGGTCAGAGTTGGAGGAAGAGATTCTCTAATTCTTATAGCAAGAAAAATGCAAATCAGAACCACAGTGAGTTATCTATCAACTCATATCCAGCAGTGTGGCTATTATGAAAGAAAATCAAAACGAAAAAGTTTGGCTTGGATGTGGAGAGATTGGAACCTCTGTGCACTATTGGTAGGAATGCAAAATGGTACAGCTGCTATGAAAAAAAAATAGTATGACGGTTCCTCAAAAAAGTTAAAAATAGAGTTACCATGTGATCAAGCAATTCCAATTCTGGGTGAGTCACAAGGACTGAAATCAGGATTTTAAAAAGATAATTATACACTCATTCAGAGCAGTATTACTCACAATAACCAAACTGTAGAAGCAATCCAAATGTCTGCTGATAGATGAATGGATAACAATGTGGTATATTCATACAATGGAATATTATTCAGCCTTAAAAAGGAACTTCTGACACATGTTACAACTCAAATGAACCTTGAGGACATTATAGTAAGAGAAATAGACCAGTCAAAAAGACAACTGAATGATTCTACTTATGTGAAGTGTTAAGTAGTCATATTCACCCAGGTGCATTGATCTCACAGCTTGTGAGACCAAGACCGGATGATTGCAAGTTCAAGGTCAGCCCCAGCAACTTAGCAAGACCCTAAACAACTGTCTCAAAATAATAAGATATAGCTCAGTGATAGAGCACCCCAGGTTAAATCCCCAGTACCATGCCGCAGTCTGGCTGGGCACAATTCAGGAGCCACTTGTCAAAAGAAACGAACTTTATTTTTAGAACACACACACCACACCACACAGCTCCTCAGGAAAAACTCTCAGAGCCCAACTGCCACCACCAGCTTCCCACAAGCCTCTCAACCTCCCCCACTCCTCCTGCTCTTGAGGCTGATTGGATGGGTCGCGTGGGCGGAGCCCAAAAAGTCCCCCAATGAGCAGCTCCGTGGTCTGAAAGGGTGGGGAAACAGCCCGATGAGCATCACCGCAGAGGAGCCAATCAGTTGGCAGCTAGAAGTTTGCTGGGGCCGCTGTGAGCCAATCATCAGCTGGCAGCTGGAAGTTTTCTGGGACCCATTCGGCTGTGGCTCTCAACATCTCCCCCTCTCTGTTTAAACAACAGGCATGTGGCTTAGGGACCGTGCCTGCCTTAGGTTGTCCAATAGTACATATAGTCCTTACCCGTCATCAGATGAGCTGACCTCAAGGCGTCAGCCTCCTGTCTTAGGTTGGTACCATTGCAATTGGATCTTACCCGTCATTGACTACCGGTCCAGCATACAGCCACACCTGTGGATAGGTCTTTGTACCAGCGGGGGGTGAGGTTCTTTGCCTCACCTCTGTTGGCCCCCAAATTTTAGCTGAACGACCATGACAAGCAGAAGGGAGGAAGATACACCAATCCAATTGACGGCTCCTTTTGGAAAAATTGTACCACCGATGACACCATCAGCAAAAATACCCCAACACTACCACAAGTTGCTGCACCAACAGATAGTTCACAATGCATACAAGTGAGTTCACAATGCATACAAGTGATACATAGTCCAGGCAAGTTCTGCAAGCAGTTCAGTGATGGCTATTGCAGAAGCTGTAGATTGGTTTTATCTTTGTCTTCACCAGCACTGGGATGAAAATAGGAATTCTGGCAATAATGGCTAAAGAAAAAAAATTATGTAACATTCCAGAAGGCACTAAAAGAAAACAATTTTCTGAACAATTTACATTATCTTGAACAGAATTATTAAATATAATGAAAAGGAAAGGTGAAAGTAAACAAATAGATCTGTTAACCTTTTTTGTTCACATATTAAAACAATCCTCAACAGCTGTTTACCCAATTTAAATTAAACCATTTAAATCATGTGAATAAAAAAAACAATATTTGGATCCATTTTTTCATGAGCGCTCATCATATATGATATATGGACATACGTACATACAAACATACAACACAAAACACAAGTATGCACACATAATATAATACATACAACACATAACATAATATTAAAGGCCTTATAACTTCTTACAGGTGAAATCTCCATTGCAATGTTCAAAAACTCTATAGTCAAAAAATAGAACTGATCAGCAAAACATTAACCTAGGTCTGTATGAGCTCAAAAAACAAAATAGAACTTCATGATGTGGGAAAGGGTAATAATAAAATAGATATTGAAAAAAGCATCCTGGTTCTGTCGCAGATGTAAGGATAGCCAAACTGGAGTTTTGGATATCAGCTGTTATGGATTTGAGCCAAATCATCTTCTTTTTGGTCTGTAGAAATCGCTTTAGTTAATCTCTCTGGAATCCAAATCGGCTGCTGTTCTTCCTGTGGAAACACACAAACAGACCCCCGACTCCAGACAATCACTGGGTCAGGACCTTAGTTAATCTCTCTGGAATCCAAATTGGCTGCTGTTCTCCCTCTATGGCATCGTGGGCAAATACCCGGTATTCTACCCCTTTGATACCTAGTATTGCTAAACCCTCCTTCTATGGGGGCAATTCCTTTTAAAATGTCCTGTTTGTTCACAATTATAGCATGTTTTTGGCCTGGCATCTAAAACCTGTTGTACTGTAGCTGCCAAGACTTGCCCCTGTACATTAATGTCTCTACATAATTTAATATATGTGTTTAAATCTTCATGTTTCCATGGTCTAATGACCTCTCTGCACCAACGATTTGCTTGCTCATAAGCCAGTTGTTTTATTAATGGCATTGCTTGTTCTGTATTCCCAAAAACTCTGGTAGCTGTTTGAATAAGCCTATCTACAAATTCAGTGTAAGGTTCATTAGCTCCTTGTATTACCTTAGATAATTGACCTTGTAAACCTCCATGTCCTTGTAAAGTCTTCCATGCCCTAACTGCATCTACAGCAATTTGTGTGTATACACCAGGATCATATGCAATTTGTTGCCATTGACCCTCATAAGGTCCTTTTCCTAACAACATATCTAGATTTCTCTGAGGATAACCAGCTGCTGCATTTCGCCTAGCTGTCTCCTTGCAAAATTCCTCATTGGCAACCTTCCATAACAGGTATTGTCCTCCATTTAGCACAGCTTTACACATATTAGCCCAATCTGCTGGCGTCATGTTCAAGTTGTTAATGGATTCGACCATGCTTACAGTGAAGGGTGCTTGAGGACCATAGGTTGTTACAGCCTCTTTTAGCTGCTTCACTGTTTTGAAATCTAAAACATGGTGAATTCGCTGCCCTCCTGACTGTTCAAATACAGAGCATGCTGATCTTTGAGGTCCTGTCTCAGGATCCCATCTATTAACTATAGGGGTTGGAGGCCTCCCAGCATGTGGAGGTGGCGCTGTTGCTTGGACACTTACACCCTCTGGTGATAGAAAGGTGTTAGTAGCAGTCTCCTGTTGTAACTTTTCCCCTGATGGCTTTTTCTGCTCTAAACTTTCTTTCTCTGTCTGACTAGCTCGAGAGACCTTCTCTTTTACTTGAATTTTTTCCTCTGTCTGACTAGCTCGAGAGACCTTCTTTTTTACTTGAATTTTTTTCTCTGTCTGACTAGCTCGAGAGACCTTCTCTTTTACTTGAATATTTCTACTATAATACAATCCAACAAGATAATACCAAACAAAAGTGAAACAGAATGAAACAAAATTGGAACAACAGAAAATCACTATAGCCTTTCTATCCTCCTGAAATGTCCATCCGTCTTTTCTCCCTATCTGTTCCTCAGATGTGAGCAGCTTTTCTTCCGTCTCACTCATCTCCAGGGATAGGCAACTTAAAACAAAAGTGAAGCAAAACAAAAGAAGAATCTTAAAATGGCTACCCATCCTCTTGCCCTGCCCTCAGGGGCGAGCAGTTTACCTTATCACTTACCCTCAGTCGTTCCCTGTGCGAGCCACCAAATGCCGCAGTCTGGCTGGGCACAATTCAGGAGCCACTTGTCAAAAGAAACAAACTTTATTTTTTAGAACACACACACCACACCACACAGCTCCTTAGGAAAACCCCTCAGAGCCCAACTGCCACCACAGGCTTCCCACAAGCCTCTCCACCTCCCCCACTCCTCCTACTCTTGAGGCTGATTGGATGGGTTGTGTGGGCGGAGCCAAAAAAGTCCCCCAATGAGCAGCTCTGTGGTCTGAAAGGGCGGGGAAACAGCCCGATGAGCATCACCGCAGAGGAGCCAATCAGTTGGCAGCTAGAAGTTTGCTGGGGCCGCTGTGAGCCAATCATCAGCTGGCAGCTGGAAGTTTGCTGGGGCCCCTTCGGCTGTGGCTCTCAACAGTACCCCAAAATAAAAATAAAGTAGTCATATTCATAGAAGCAGAAGGTAGGGTGGTGGTTGCTGGGGCCAGGAGGAGAGGAAACTGAGTTATTGTTTAATGGGTACAGAATTTCAGCTTTGCAAGTTGAAAAATGGTCTGGAAATGTATTGCACAACAATGTGAATATAGTAGCCCTTTTGAACCATCCACTTAACAGTGGTTGAGATGGCAAATTTTATATGTATTTTCCCACAATTTAAAAAAATAATAGGTTTTCTAAAAAACAAAAAGGGAGGTAGGAGAGTCAGAGAAGAGATGTGACTATGGGAGAGTGCAGTAATGTGGGGCCACTAACCAGGGAATAGTGGGAGGCAGTCTGGAAGCTGGGGAAGGCAAGGATTCAGATTCTACCCAAAAGCTTCCAGGAGGAATGCAGCCCTGTTAGTGTAGTGCGTTTGAACCTTGTAGGACCCATTTTTTCTTTTTCTTTCTTTGTTCTTTTTAGATAACATGAACAATAGAGTCTGTTTTGACATATTTATAGAAACATGGAGTATATCTTATTTTAATTAGGATCCCAGCCTTGTGGATGTTCACAATGTTGAGATTCACTATGGTGTATTCATACATGTACATAGGAAAATTCAGATTGATCCCAATGTCTTTTCTGCCTGCTTCCCTTCATTCCTCTTTGTCTATTCTGTTAGGTTCCTAGATGTTAGTAACTCCGTTTTGATTCTGGACTCTGTCTTGGCCTAGAACCAAAATGGAGTTACTATATTCCACAAGCTTCTATTCCCTGCCTTGTTGTGTGTTAGTGTCCACGTATCAGAGAGACCATTCAACCTTTGGTTTTTGGGATTTGCTTATTTCATTTAGCATGATAGTCTCTAGATCCTTCTGCTTAACAGTAAATGTCATAAGGTCATTGTAAGACCCATTTTGGACTTGTGATATAAAATAAGATGATACATCTGTGATGTTTTTAGCCACTAAGTTTGTGGTAATTTGTTACTGCAGCAGCAGGAAACTAATACATAGCTGGATTCTCCTAAAGTCATATTTTATATTGAGTTTTCTTACTAATTTCTTGATGCTGCTTATAACGTTTTAGTTTTTTTAACATGTATATCTGTACTTTTCAATGCATATTATTTCCATAAGCCTGACTCAAGCAAAAGTTCAAGTGGTTGTGGAACAGACTTTAGTTAACAATCACTAACCAAGACTGATATTAGGCCACACCAACCAAGAGGATATTATATCCCCCTCAAATTATGTCAAAACAAAAGCTTCAGAAAATTTTCCTCAGGTTCTCCCCCACAATGAACATTTTTACATTTCAAAATCTGATTCTCGATGTAAGAATAGATGTTAGGTGGGCAAATTAGAAGAATAAAATGGCAGTGAGGAGTGTGACCTTCAGAGCTATTTAGCCCAAGATCATACCCTAGCACTGCCCCTTCTTACCTGCCTGACCATAAGCAGAAATATAAAATTATTACTAAACATCATAATAATTATGAGAATTAAATAAAGCAATTGATGCTACACTGATTAGATAATATTCCTGGTACCTAATAAGTGTTCGATAAATGCTGCTGTCATGTTCATTCTTGTAATTTCTATAACTTAATGATGATGTTTCATCCAAGATGAACAGGGTTTGGTTTTTTCTCTGACCATCCATATTCCAGAATAAGTTCATCTCGTAAGCTTCCCTACTGCTCTTTTTTGTGGTTCAACCCTGAATGGAGAGAAATACTGCCAATAATCTGGCATGATTTATTATTATTATTTTTTTAAGTATATAAAGCAGGGTTTATTTAAAAAGGTTCATATAGACTTCTTCCGGGAGGGAGAAGGTTACGATACCTGGTATTGTGGTATCCCAAGAAGAGAAGGTGTTCTGCCTTTTTATATGTCCTAGGCTTCCTTTGTTCTCCTGTTCTCTTCCCCTTATCTCTCTCCTTCCTGCATATAGGATTAAGCCCAGGAGATGCTTCCTGATGTAATTTATATCATGAAAATGAAAAACAAGACATTTGACTTCTTTCAAAACATCTCCACACAAAAAGTCAATAGTAAGAATCTCTCAAGGATAATTCTGTCAATCAAGGTCACATACAATCTAGTGACCACATTACCCTTGAGAGTCACTTAGGAGGATGCACTTTTGAACACAAACGTTGAAAACATCTCCAAGACCAGGCATATCTTTTTGAACTGATACATCACAATGTTCAAAAGTGTTAAGTGGAAAATGCAAATGGTGGAGGATTATATACATAGTCTGATCCAATTTTTATGAATACTAAGATCATTACTTGTACTTACACATATACAGTCATCTGAAATATTCATCTTCTACACTACCCTAGTTTTCCTAAACACATTTCACAATGCATATATTTAAATTTAACAATTAGAAAACTGTATATGTTATCACCACTAATATTTTTCAGTTCAGTTTGCCATTGGCTTTGGCTTTGACTGAAGATAAATGCAAATAATGACCACTGAAGAATTTGCATCTTTTGCAAAACAACCACAAGTAATTGGCACTAGTAGGTTGTAAGTAGCAGAAATCCAGCTTGAAATGCCTGCAACATAAGAAGGAAATTTATTTATTACATCACCAAAACATAGGAAGGGCGATTTGATCTGGTCTAGGGAACTTAGATACAGCCAAGACTGAACAACTTGTCTTCACTTCCTTTTCTCTATGCGAGCTGATTCCTTTCAGTTCCCTGCGATGACTTAAGCAGTTCCTTGCTTAGATCTTTTTGGTTTCCTGACCAGAAAGTTTGATCTGCATGCTCATTAGGAAAGTCCCAGAGAAGAATTCTGTTTGACTTGGTGGATCAGAAACCAATTACCATTGCTAGGTGTATGGAGTCCATGATTGACAATTCTCATACCCCCCAGACCAGGTTGGAGATGGGGAAATGGTATTCACCAAAGAAGGGTGGTCCTTTTCTGGACACACAGAGTATATATAATTATTGCTTAAGTTGTTGGAGG
The DNA here is from genome assembly GCF_047511675.1 of Marmota flaviventris. Lineage (NCBI taxonomy): Eukaryota > Metazoa > Chordata > Mammalia > Rodentia > Sciuridae > Marmota > Marmota flaviventris. The sequence goes on along the minus strand of NC_092511.1, from coordinate 23,095,686 downwards.
ATGCAGCCCAGTATCTGTTGTGGAAGTTCCTGGATGATTAATTTGCCCCTGAGCAAAGGCTCTAAGTCAGGAAGTCAGCCTGCTTCAGGAAGACAGGAGGACTGAGAGTCTCCAACAGAATAGCATCAGTAGTCAGAGATGATGCTGGAAACACCAACAGAGCAAAAGTGGCAGCCTGAGAAATTTGGCTGGACCAATACATTTCTTTCAAAGGTTAATGACAGTTTTTTTTTTAAAGCTTTTTAAATCCCAAAGACTTTAAATTAGTCTTATGGTTTTCAATGTTAAGTTTTTCTGAAATCTATGTTTTCAGTATTAGAAGTCTCTATTGGGAAGGGAACACCATAGGCAAATCTTCATTGAATGTCAATTAAATGAGCTGGTTAAACACATTGGTGAGGGGTCTGTCTTAGGAGTTACTTCTTTCAAGATACTTTACATCCTCACTTTCGTTCTAGATTGTAACTGGTACCATCCAAAAAGGCTTTGTTCTGAAAGGACTTTGTCCTGTGGGGTTTGTAAAAAGCCCCCTTTTTGAAGCAGGTTGTAATTATATCTGTAAACTGGGAGGAGGTTTGTGACCAGCACATTTTTTACCTCTGTGAATATATTCTGTCCCCAAAATGGACTTTGGAGAATGAGCAAATAGATGGCTCCTTGGGAGAGAGAACAGATGAGAGGGAGAAAAAGCACAAAATTTCAATACACAAGGAAAAGGCCACTTAATAAATCGGTGCTTGTTTCTTGAATTGTAAATGGCTTTCCCTTTCCCTAGTGCCATGGCTGCTGTTCTGCTGTGATCCTGGGAAGCTCACGGTGTCTAACATGTACCAGGCTGGGGGTCATGTGTGTCCACAGCTGTTTCCCCACTGCAGCGAAGTTCAGCCAGAATTCTGCAAGAAGATCTCAGCAGGGCTGAGCTTTGTCTCTTGTGGATGTGCCGTCTTAATGTCAAGTGACCATACCACAAATAATCACCAGTAGACCTTGGTGGTGCTGCCTGGCAAAGAAGTACACTGGCAGTCTTTTCCTTCTTTTGTTTTTCTTTTTCCTTTTTTGTTTTTCTGTCTTTTTTATTGTTTATATTTGCTCCGAGTAGTACTCTCATTGTGATTATTTCCTAGATATCATTGAGAAACATTAGAGTTTTCTTTTTTCAATGCATTGTTGGAGAAGCATATCTTGAGTGTGAATAGACATGTATGTGGTATTCTAGGTGACACATGAGCAAATTGAAAAGAAGGACAGACAGAATAAAGGGCGAGAAACCTAGGTCAAGAGAAGGAAATGGTGAGAGAAAATGTATAGAATATGTAAAGACATGAGGATGTTTTTATTAAGGGAAAAAACCCCACACAAATATATCAAGAGTATTTAGGTAACTCTGTTCTTCATGAAGTAATACTGCTTCATGCCACCAAAAAATTAGAACAGCAGCAATAATAGCAATAATGATAGTGTTTATATAGTATTTCCTATGTGCTACTCAGTATTCTGAGTATTTTACATAGTCCCTGCATCAACTCTATTTGATAGATACTGTCATTGTCCCCCCATATTATATAGATGACAAACACAGAAGCAGGGTAGGTTAATCATCTGTCCACTGCACATTGTGAACAGAGGGCACTCCTGCCATGCAGCTCCAGAGTCTGTCCTCTGGCCTGCTGTGCCACGCTGATTCATCAGTGATTTTTCCTTTTGTACAGAGCCTTACATTCCAGGAGACCCTTATATATCCATTTCTCCTATGGATGTTTAGAGAGCAGAACAATTTTTGCCAGTCAGGATCTGAAGTCTCAAAGAATCTCTGAATGTTATGAAGCAAGTCCATGGAAAAGGAGGGTCTTACTCAGATCTCTTGAAATGAAGCCCACGCATGTTCTCCTGGTTCATGGTTATCTCTTTAAGGGCAAGTAGGACTCTAAACCAGCAGTTCCACATGTTGGAATTTAATCTATGAAAACATTTATCCAGGGGTGCATGAATACATGTAAAAGGGAGAGCCTTAAAGTATTATTTGTAACATGTGCACATGCACAAACACAACTCAGAAACAATCTGAGTATCAATCACTAGGGAAATGGTTTGATAAGTTGTGGTACAGAAATAGTATGACATCTAGTGTTATGATGTGGGTTCTATACATATATGGACATAGAATGGTGTTTGTATAATAAGGTGAGAGTGGATGGGGGCTTACCCCAGGGTTGTGGTCACAGAGCAAGGAAAATGGCAGACTCAGGATAGACTTTGAAAGCGGGACCCAAAGAACTTACTGAGGTACTGGATTGTGGTGTGAGGGATCAGAGAGCGACCAAAGCTGACTCCCAGATTTAGATTGAGCAATGAGATGAGTGTTGGGGCCTGTTAGTGAGAGAGAAAGTCCCTGGATCTCAAGGAGTTGCTTTGAGGAGTGGGTATTGGATGAGTCAGTCCTATTTTGGACTTGTTAATTTGAGCTGCTTATTCAGAATACAAGGAAAGATCGCAAATAGGTGGTCAAGTGTTGGATGTGTGTTACTTCCTGGGAGCCGGCTGGAACTAGCAACGGTGGAACTTGACACTTTTTCTCTGTAAATTTCTGAATCTCCTAAAAGAAATTGTTTATTATTTCTTTTACTGTTTTTACAATTCGAAAGAAAATGTGTACTTGTGCAGATCTATAGATTTGTGTAAAATAAATCTGGAAAAAGAAACATCATTCTGTGAGCAATAATAATCCTTAAGCAGCTTATATACTTTTATATTGATTGGCTTTTTTTTTTTTTAAGTCTGTAAAACCTTTGTAGTCCCCCCTTCCCTCATCCTCCCCATGGTGCTGGAGATTGAACCCAGGGGCACTCTGCCATTGAACTACATCCCTACCCTTTTTATTTTTTGAGCTAACCTCCAGAACTTTCAGTCCTCCTACCTCATCCTCCTGAGTTGCACCACTGAGCTGACCGTAGTTCTAAAAATGCATAAGGGAGGCTGTGATTTCTGCACCATCTGTGTTCCCAGCAGGAGCCCCAAGGACAACTGTCTCCCTTCTGCACCCCAGTTTGTTTCTTAATGCCCCATCCTCCCTTATCCGTTTGTTCCTGCACCCCTGTGCCTAGCAAGCCACTACACTGGGGTTAGTAACTGCACTGTTCACGAGAAACGTTCATCTTTGTTCATTGGTTAATAGGTTCAAAGGAAGACCTTGTCTCTCTCCAAATTTGAAATCTTAACAAATACAGTTTGTGGGACCAGAAAGTTGAAAGGACCTGGAGATCATATAGTCCAACTCTCATTTTACAGGGGAGCACCCCAAGGCTGTCCAAGAGAAAGCTATTTGGTCGAGTTTCAGGTGGATTACCAGGGTGGTGGCAAAGTCTAATGGAGTAAGATGCTGCTTGGTAATCTGTCAGGCTCTCTCAGGGTCCCTTCTCATCATCAGGAGAGGATAGTTCAGTTATTATTCACCAGGAAGTAATAGAAAAAACTGTGGCCTGCCATGGGGACTGTCCTTCCTAAGTTCTGGGAAGGCGGTTCAGCTCATCAAGCCCAGCTGAGTGCCTGGCTCTGGAAATCATGCCAAGCCTCCACCCAGGTTCCTTTTCCAGCGCACATAGACTCTGTGTGGCAGTGCAGGTTCTTCAGGAAGCGGATGCCAAGATGCCATTAGACAAGCCAGAGATGTAACCTGAGGGGGAAGGAGAGCAGTGGCAGCAGGCTGGAGACATCTGACACTTGGAAGAGGGACAGATGGGGGTGAAGTGGGGTGGGATTGGACAGAAAGACCTTAGGACCATGGGACATCCATGAGAGAAAGCAGTCTGTGGGGGAATCTTGTGTCAGGCAGAAGGGACCCAGCTATGGCACCCACTGCGTGCTCAGGCACGCTATGGGGCAGCCAGGGAAGTGCACATACTCTGTGATGGATCCCAAGTTGTGGTCCAGAAGCTGCTTCTCTAGGAGGGATGTCAGAGGGCACACAGACCCTCTCTGCTTTCTGTACCTGTCTTCTTCCTGCTCCCTCCCTCCCACTATGGACTCATTTCACACCATCCCTCTCCCCTCAGGTGCCTAATTCCCCAACCATATTGTACCAGTCTGCTCCTCTGAGATCCCAGCTATTATGACTTAGCATGACCTTCCAGAAAACCTCCCATCAGCCATTAAGACTTTTTTTAAAAAATATTTTTAGTTGTGGATGGCACAAAACCTTTTTTTTATTTATGTATATTTATGTGGTGCTGAGGATCGAACCCAGGGCCTCACACATGCTAGGCAAGTGCTCTACCACTGAACTACAACACCAGCCCCAGACTTTAGAGCTTGATATAACTAGTCAAATTTGGAATTTTACTTTTTTTATATTTTTATTTTATTTGTTTATTTATTTATTTTTTAATGTGGTGCTGAGGATCGAACCCAGGGCCTCACACATGCTAGGCAGGTGCTCTACCACTGATCCACAACCCCAGCCCTGGAATTTTACTTTCTTAAAAAAAGTTTTTAATATACTATAGTGATTCCCTTACTGCTGAAACCATCCACTATATTCATGGCATTTCACTATGAGGATGTTCAAAGTCATGTATTTTTACAATGTTCAACTGAATCAAAAGACATTTCATGTCTCTGTATATCCATCATCCATGCATCCGTTGGTTCATCTGTTTTTCCATCTATTCACATGTGTGTGTGTGTGTGTGTGTGTGTGTGTGTGTGTGTATTTCTTCAAACCTCCCCTTGTCTCAGGGGCTCACTCCTATTTTGGGGGACACCTTTTACTCCACATGTCTATTGTCACAAATATGACACTAGAGAAAATTTAAAAACCTAGTGTCTGTGTTGAGGATGTGGGCAAACCTACCAGGTCTTATACTCCATTGCTGGTAGTACAAATTGCTATAATACCCGTGGAGGGCAATGGCCAGAATCTATTACAATTTTTTAAAGTATTTTGTTAGTTGTAGATGGACACAATACTTTTATTTTATTTTTATGTAGTGCTGAGGATCGAGCCCAATGACTTCCACATGAGAGGCGAGCACTCTACCACTGAGCTACAACCCAGCCCTCTATTACATTTAAAAGTAGGAAAAACTGGTATAACATTTTTTACACCTAGAAAACAGTACCAGAAATGTGCTGGCACAGATGAACAAATAGTTGTCTCCAGTAATACATAGGTGAAAGGAGAAAGCCTTATTTTCATCATTATAAGAATGATAAATTATGGCTGAGGCATTCAATAGAATACTATGTAGCCATTGGTAGAAATGAAATACTGATATAGATAAATGCCCAAAATATATTGATTAAGAAAAGCAAGGCCAGGTAGGGTGGCCATGCCTGTAATCCCAGAGATTTGGGAGGTTGAGAGAGGAGGATCACAAGTTTGGGACCAACCTTAGCAATTTAGCAAGGCCCTAAGGATTTAGTGAGTCTCTGTCTCAAAATAAAAAACAAAAAATGGCTGGGGAAGTGGCTCAGTGATTAAGTGACCCTGAGTTCAATCCCCAGTAATGTGCCCCCTGCTCCCCCCCAAAAAAAATAAGAAAAAGAAAAAAAAGAAAAGCAAGTTGCAGACTTATGCTATAATTCTATTTTTGGCTTAAAAATATAATTTATATATAGGCAGACAAATACTTTAGGTTATACAACAAATCAGAGCAGTATATACCAAACCATTAATGGTAGTTTTCTAGAATAAGTGTGTAGTTTTCTGATAATTTTCTAATCATGAACTGATATTGAATTTGTCAGATGATTGCACTGGTTTTAATCAGCATGTGATTCTTCTTTGTTGGACTGTTAATATAGTGATCATATTGACTGGGTTTTGAATACTAGGCTTGCATTCCTAAAATAAATGTCACCTGGTCATGATGTAAAATTGTTTTTACATATAGCTGAGTTTTTTTCTAGATTTTGATAATGAACTTTGCATCCATATTCATGGGGAATATTTTTATTTTTCTACTTTGTACTGTCTTCATTTGGCTATGGCATCAGGGTACACTAGTTTCATAAGATGATTTGGGTGGTGTCCCTCATCTTCATTGAGTAGAATTGGTGTTAACTCTCCTTTAAACATTTCACAAACTTCTCCAGGGAAACTATACAGGCCTGAAGATTTCTTTTTTGGGAGCTATAAAATTTTCCTTGGTGGTCCTGGGACTATTCATATGACACATTTCAGATTGGTGGTTTGTGTTGATGGAGGAATTGGTCCTTTCCATATAAATTGTCCAACTTATGTATGTAGAGTTATTTATCAGTTTTTCATCCCCTTTTTGATATATACATGATCTATTGCGATAGCTCCCATTTCATTTTCTACCATTATACTTTGCTGTCTTGCTGAAAATTTGTCAATTTTATTGATCTTTTCAAAGAACTAGCTAGCTCTCTCTTTCATTGATTATTTTTCTATGTTTCATTTTTAATTTTATTGATTCTTCTCATTTTTATTTTGTTATTTCTCTGCTTATTTTGTGGCACCCCCTTTCTCTATCAAGGTTCTTAATTTAGGGGCTAAATTATTGATTTTATGGTTTTCCTTTTTTCTAATGTAAGCATTTAGTGCTATAAATTCTCTTTTCGGCAGTTCTCCAGTGGTGTCCCACATGTTTTGATATGGTGTGTTTTCATTTTCATTCAGTTCAGTGTAGTTTTGACATTTCTCTTGAGACCTCTTCTTGGCCTACTTGGAAGTTTGTTGTTTAGTTTCCAAGTATTTGAAGACTTCGTATCTTTCTATAATTGATTTCTAGTTTGATTTCATTGTGGTCAGAAAACACACTCTGTATGATTTCAGTTCTTTTAAATTTGTTGAGTGTTTTATTAATGACCCAGGGTATGCTATGTCTTGCAATGTTTCATGTGTATTTTGCTTTTTTTGGACAGAGTGCTCTCTAAATGTCAGTTAGATCCTGTTATAGATTGTGTTGTTGAATTCTTCTGTATCCTTCCTAATCTTATCTTATCCATTTTTCAAGAGTTTAAATCTCCAACTGTAATGTGGGTTTATCTATTTCTCCTTTTGACACTAGCAAGTATTTTCTCACATATCTTAGCTCTGTTGTTTGGCAAATACACATTTAAGATTGCTGTGTGTGTGTGTGTGTGTGTGTACGACTTCTTTTTATCATTACATAATATTCATAATATTACAGAAGAATCTTCTTTGGTAATCTTCTTTGTTTTAAAGTCTACTATATCAGTATCACAGTTACACCTGTGTTCTTTCAATTAATGTTTTTGAACTCTGTTACTTTTATACTCTTGCTTTCAAGAGTTATATTTGGCTTGAGGTATAGTAGACAGCATGCATTTAGGTAATATGCTTCAATCCCTCTGCTAGTCTCCATTTTTAAATTGTGCATTTAGGTTATTTGTACTTATAATTATGGTATGTTAGGATTTAAGTATGCTATTTTATTTTTTTGTTTTCTCTATTTTTTTTTCTGTTTTTCATTTCATGGTTTTCTTTTTCTTCCAATCCTGTGGGTTCCTTCAATACTGTTTTAAAGAATTCCTTTTTCTTTCTTTGCTTTTTGAGTATATATTTTTTAGCTTTTTAAGTAGTTTCCTTAAATATTATATTATATATACATAGAATTACTGTCTAATGTTGCAAACATTTTATCATTACCCCTCTTTGCTCTCCTATTTATAATTGTCTAAATTATTTTCTCTATATAGAGAGCCACATCAGGCAGTGTTACAATATTTGCTTCAATGGCCAAACATTATTTAGAAAACAGAAGAAAATCATTGTATTTTTCCATTATTTTTTTCTTGTGTGTTCTTTCCACCTAATGTTCCAAATTACTTTAAATATTTTCTTTTCTTCTTTTTTGAATCCTGCTTTGTCATTTTTTAAAAAATGTAGTCTTGCTAAAAAAAGAAAAAAAGAAAGAAAGAAAAAATAAAGTTCTTTTTCTTCTGAGAATATCTTGATTTTCCATTTATCCCTGAAGGATATTTTCTCTGCATATAATTCTAGGTTGACAAGTCTTTTTTCAGTACTTAGAAAATGTTGTGCCAGTTTCCTTTTGGACTTGATGGCTTCTTTTCTGGCATCTGTTGTCATTTATATTGTTCCTCACTACAGGTAAGATGTCATTAGGCTTTCTTCTTCATCTTTAGTTTTCCTAAGTTTGACTATGATATGCCTCAGGGTAGATTTCTTTGGGTTTATAGTACTTGAGGGTTTTCTCAGCTTCCTTCACCTCTTTTTTTTTGGTGGTTGAACCCAGGTCCTCATACACACCAGACAAATGCTTCACCACTGAGATACATCCCTAGCCTTTAAAAAAAAAAATTCTATTTTAGGGCTGGGGTTGTGGCTTAGAGGTAGAGTGCGCACCTAGCATGTGTGAGGCACTGGGTTTGATCCTCAGCACACATAAAATAAAATAAAGACATTGTGTCCACCTATAACTAAAAAATAAATATTTTTTAAAAATTGCATTTTAAGCCAAGGTAGTTGGATTATAGGCCATGCCACTGAGCTGGGCTTCAGTTCTTGAATCTGTAGGTTGATGTCTTTTTCCGTTTTGGGGAAGTTTTCAGTCATTACATCTTGGAGGACTTTTCAAACCTGACCCTTCGCATCATCTCCCAGCTCTCTGATGACACTAGTGTTAGATCTTCTGCTTTAGTCCCACAGAAACCCAAGCCTCTTCTCTTTCCCCACCTACCTGCTCCCAGTTTATTTTCTCCCTACCGATTGAGGAACTGCTACTTTCCTATCTTGTTTGTTTATTTTTTTACATTGTCTCCTACATTCTGCTATAAACCTATCCAGTGACCTTTTATTTTAAGAAAACATTTCATTTATTATGATTTTTAGTTCTACAGTCCATATTGTTTTCTCTTTATATCTCATATTTCTTCACTGTATTTTTAAAATTTTGTTTCAAGCGTATTTATACTTACTCTTGGAGGCATTTTTATAATGGTTGCTTTAAAATCTTGGCCAGATAACATCTTTGTCACCATGTGTTAGTTTTCTGAAGACAGGGGTGAGCTGGGAAGAAGGTTAGGCCTCTGTACACCCACTCCATCTCACAGTGTTTGTGGGTTACCCTGAACAATAAATGAGATCTTTGAGGAGGCGGCTTTCTTCAGTGAGGCCATCCTCAGAAGGGCTGGCAGCTGAGGGTGGTCTCCAGCAGCTCCTCCAGCAGCAGGGGCTAAGCCCTTCATCCTCAAGGGGGCTCTGGGGGATGCGTCCACAGCTTTGCCATGCTTAGGCTTTCTGCAGTGGGTGAGTGACTGGGAGCCATGATCACTATCCTTCAGCTGTGGCCAGACCTGGGGATTGTCAGCTCTCCATTGAGCCTCTGCGTCCTTGATTGCTGTTCTGGAAGGGTAAGCCTTGGACATGGGAAATAGTTTTCCCTGGCTATACAAGGCCCTGAGCATGGAGCTCAGAGTTCCTACCCTGTCCTGCCCCTTGTGTCTGGTTCCAGCCAACTTTGCTTCAATTTCAACACCTTCCTTGAAGACCAAGGTGCCACCTTTAAAGACTTTATTGTTAACAGCCCTGACATGTCTGTGACTTTTCAAGCCCCACTATGTTTCAGTCAATGTACATATTTTACTTGATCAAGTGATTCCAGCTACCCTATGTATGTGGTAGAAATTATTCCTCATTTCATAGATGAGAAATGGAGGTATAGAGAGGTTAAGTAACCTACCCAAAAGTTTCATGCTACTAAGAAGCAGAGCCAGAACTAAACTTGTGCATTTTGCACTCACCATACCCTGCCATGTGTATCTTGGTCACGTCCTCACTCTGTAAAATGAGACTGTCACATGCAATTAAGTTTTTAAAAATAAAAAAAGGGGAAGAAAGATACTGGAAAATATTGTTTTGGTTATTGTTAGACTGTTAGGGTTATGGGTGATTTTGTTTTCTTCCATATTTTTCATCATTTTCTAAAAATGTTTATAAGAACATATATTTTTTATAAGATACAATTGGGAGAGAAAGTTTTGTTTTTTTTAAAGAAAAAAATCAGTCAGACCAAAAAAAAAAAAAAAAAAAGAGAGAGATTGTTCACAAGTGAAGCCAGCTGTCAGTGGGCACAGTGTGAAAAGAAAACAACAGTCTGAGAATAGACATAGTTTATATACTTTGCCCTCATTTGGAGGAATGATTCAATTTATATACTAGATGAGTGTCTGAAATGTTGTTTCTAAATTAGTTTTTTTCTAAGTTGAAGCCTATTTTAAATAAGTTAAGGAAAGTACTTATATATAAATAATACTATAGTAATTCTCTGTGTAAAGTTATAACTGTACATTTATTTGCATTTTACAGTTTATAAAGCATTTAATATAGGTCTATTATCCCTTACCCTAAGTGCTTAGAACCAGAAGCATTTGGGATGTCAGATTTTTTTTAAAAGTTTGTAATATTTGCACATACATAATGAGATATCTTGGGGATGATAATCAAATCTAAACACAAAATTCATTTAGTTTCAAATATACCTTATACATATAACTTGAAGGTGATTTTAAACATTTTTATTTAGAATTTTAATTCTGTGGTCCTTGGGATGAAGCTCAGGGTTTTGCACATGCTGGACAATTGCTCTCACACTGAGCTACTCTCCCAGCCCTGCTTTCTTATTTTTATCCTCTCAAACCAGCCTGAGTTTCAGAATTTTCAGTACATTGGGAAAAGAGTCCATCTAGGACATAAATTCCTGTCTTGTGATTGCTTCACTTGGCCTTTTCTCCAGTATACTACCTTTGACTCTAATGATCTTACAAGCAATAATTCCCAAGCCTACTTGGAGTGAATTTTTTTTTTAAATAAAGTCTTTCTTCCGTTAATTCCTTCCAGAGCTATTGAGTACCATATTTATTTCAGGCCTCCTGTGACTGGCATATAGCAGTGAACCACACAGATGGGATCCTCATCTTTTGGAGTTTATATTCTGTGGGCCAGGGGTTGTGGTGAGGAGCAGGAAACTAACTGAACAGGGGCCTTTCCAGTGGGGGTTTGGTAATGAAGATGAACAGCATCAGACCAGTGGGAAGAGAGAGGCTCAGTGGGATGTGGGTCTCGGGGACCCTTTATGAGGATGCAGATTGTTGCTGTACTTGGAGGAAGAAGCGAGCCATACGGAAACTGAAGGCTGAGGCTTATTAGAGGAAGCAAAGGAAGGTCTGGCTGGAGTGAGGCTCTTGCAGTGCTCGTGGTCCACCCATGGTTAAGGACTGATTGGGCCTCTGATTTACTTTCAGCCTCCCACAGAGTAGGGAAGGGCCCCAGGCTCTTCCCCAGGGGCTTTTGTGTGACCACAGCCAGCCTGCTCTGGTGAGTTCCAGGACAGGCCGTGGTACTGCTCCAGTCTAATTTTGGGCAAATGGGTCCCTGCATTCCCAGCCTGTTTCCCAACCAAGAAATGCAGAGCTTGCCATTGTCCTTCTCTCCTACTGAATTCATTCATTTTGTTTTCCCTCCTCGGGGATTCAAAGTGCTGTGAAGAAGACTGAAATGAAGGCCGTTCTATATCTAACTTCTTCATACTCTCAATTTCCATTCCCCCACCTCCAAAAAGCACTAAGGCCATTTTTGTTATTCACAATCGGTTAACTGATGTGGGAGGTAGAGATGTAAGAAGTAAGATAACAACTAGCAATGAAATTAGTTATATAAGAAAAGGGAGGCCCTCGTAGGCCCTGGCTGCCAGCTCCCAGCCTCCTCCACCATCTGGGGGCGGGGGCAGAGCCCACTCTCCAGTGCTCTCCCTCCCCAGGGATGGCTTGCTGGGAAGAGTCCTGCTGTCTTGCCTGATGATCCTCTTAGTCTGGAAGTCCTTGGGGGAGGAGATTTACCCACCTGAATAGCTCATCCCTGGGTTTCCATCCTGACTCACCCTCTCTGAGTTTAGTGAAGGGAAGGAATCTTGGGGTAACTGTTTGCTCAGCTCCACCCTTAGAGGTGAGAGAGCAAGCTTTCCAAATTCCCACCTGCTGCTGCATTCTCTATTCCAAGCTCTTCTGGGGCTCCCTCTGGCCCTCAGAAGTGCAGGGTGTTGACAAAGATATGCAAGGTCCTGGGAGCTCTAGCTCCTGGGCCCTTCTGTGTCACCCTTACTGTCCTGCAGACTTGGCTTGGTCCTTGGCATGGGCATTCCTCACCTCTCTCCTGTGGCTGGGAATTCTCTCTGCTGTTTCCGTGGCCTCCTTTTTTGATAAATGGACTTATTCCCATCCTTGTCCTCCTGTCTCAGACTACCTCTGACAGAGATCACACCTGGGAGATGGTACCCTGTCCCATGTTCCCTCAGCCCTCAAGTCCCAGCTCTTGCACCTTATCACTACCCTTCAACACCTGTCTTCCCTTCTGGCCACAGTGGGCAGGGCTGCATTTGTCCTGCTTCCCACAGCCTGGCAAAGGGACCATAAGTCTTCATTGATGAGCCAGATGCCTTTGAAGCTTTTCAGCATTGCCTAGATTTTAGGGTGAATCTCTTGACCTTTTGCTTCTTTGACTCCAGCAATTATTGAAAAGCACAGGGCCTGAGGCTAGGAGTAAAGGTGAGAGAAACACAGCAATGATAGGGGCACTGTGAAGCTCTTGCCTGTTTTGGGCCCTGCTCTGACTCGTCACATGGACCACCTCAAAAATCCCCACGATTGCTACTGTAAGCTGCAGTCTGCAGCCATCCCTGGAGGTGAGGGTAGGGTGGGTGGCATGTACCAGGTGGGAAGAGAAGCAAGAAGTAAAGCAGGTAGTGGAGACGAAACAGAGAAGGAAGCAGGCTCAGTCTGGGGTCAGCTGGAAGCAAGGGGAAGAGTCTTTGGGACCAGGCTGTCCTTATGGGCTGCTTGGACAACAAGCAGGGTTTACCTGTGCTAGCCCAATGGTAGGCCCTGGGCTAAGGGGGCACAGACTCTGCTTCATCCAATCAGTACAACAAGCTGTAAGGGAAAAGAAGCCTCAGAATGGTTAAGTCACCAGCTTGATGTCACACGGCCTGTTAGTGTCACAGAGCTGCCACATGAGCCCAAATTGACCCCAAAGTCTACTTGCTAACTGAGGGACTCCCAAATGGTCGGTGAAGCCACAAGTCCTGGTTCGCCTCTTGAGTGTGGCAGAAATTCATTTCCTTGAAGCCCTGAGGCCATGTTTGGGTTTATAGAAGCAATATCCTGCCCAGCAAGGCCAAGTCTTTAGTAGCAGCTGCAGCACTGGCCTTTGTCCCAGCAGGAGGCAGACAATCTGAACTTATACTTCAGTTTGAAGGTTATGGAGAAGTCCCTAAGCTTGGCCCTGTGTCTGGTCAGGATATTTTTGGCGAGTGACCTGTCATAGTTTGGATCATTAATGTCCCCCAAAAGTCCATGTGTTGAAGGCCTGGTCTCCAAAGCAGCAGTGTCCAGGGGTGGGACTTTAGAGGAATGATTGGGTCATGATTGCTCTGACTTCATTGGTGGATAATCCATTGATAACTGAATGGGGGGAGGTGGAAACTGTAGGCAGGTAGGGCATGGTTGGAGGAAGCAGGTAATGGCCATTTCCTTGGGGGCTATATTTTGTTCCTGACCCCTTCCTCTCTCTTTTTCTCAGCTTCCACAAGCTGAGCTGCTTTTCTCTACCATGTCCTTCTGCCATGATATTCTGCCTCACCTAGGGCTCAAGGCAATGGGGCCAGTCCACCATGAACTGAAACCTCTGAAACCATGGGCCCAAGGAAACCTTTCTTCCTCTAAGTTGTTCTTTTTTTAAATATTTATTTTCTACTTGTAGTTGAACACAATACCTTTATTTTATTTATTTACTTTTATATGGTGCTGAGGATTAAACCCAGGGCCTCGCACGTGCAAGATGAGTGCTCTACCACTGAGCCATAACCCCAGCCTCTAAATTGTTCTTGGCAGCTATTTCAGTCACAGTGATGAAAAGCTGACTAACACATGCCCCCAGTGATTTCTCTGCTCCCTGGATGAGCCTCCTCCCGCTGATAAGCATAAAACCTAATATCTTCTCTAAAAGTAAAAATTCTCCTTCTAAAGCCAGTCTTCAGCTTCCTCCAGCCAGAAGCCCAACGTCTCTTATTTCTTACAGTTTTTATTCCCAGAGCTATTTCATCTCTGGTGGCACCAGATGTGGCGACCAACACATCCCTGTTTTCTTGGGACTTTGTGATATTATCACTAAGGTTCCTCTGTCTTTATTAACTCCCTAATCTCAGGAAAACCAGGAGGGCTGGTCACTCTACCCTGGGAGAGAGTATTTTTCTCACTTAGATCTTGTTTTTCTGCCTGCTATATGAAGCTTGTCTAACTGGGTGACAAACTGACACCAACATTCCCAGAAATTGGCAGGTCAGGTGCAATGTGCTTGTTCAGAAGTAGGCATGTTTTATGTCTGCACTTCCTATGTTGAACACTAGATGGCAGACTCTTCCCCATATTGCGAGAAAGAGCCCCTGTCAATCAATATTGGCCTTTTGGATATTCTAGCCATCTGGGAAAACCATGGCCCAGAGAAAAGCGAAGCATATATGTTTATGAGACAGACTGCGATAAACCAGACCAGTGTGAAATGGCAAGTGATAAAAGAAAAATATCAGACTAGGCTTAAGGATTCTTCAGATGGGAGGAAAGGGGAGGGGGCATGGGGACAGGAAAGATGGTGGAATGAGATGAACGCCATTACCATAGGTACATGAATAACTGCTCATATGGTGCAACTCTACATCCGTGTACAGAGAAATGAAAAGATGTGCTCCATTTGTGTACAATGAATTGAAATTCATTCTGCTGTCACTTGTAACTAATTAGAACAGATTTTAAAAATAGAGAAAAGCATGTTTCAAAGGATTATAATAATAATAAAAATCCCTCAAGCATTTAGAATATGCGGTGGAAAGAAGGCATGCTCTTGCACTGCAAGCTGGGCCGATTCTCACCATCTGATCTGAGGAGCATGGCCACTGTGAATAAGTTGCGTGCAGGAGCAAAAAAGCCGAGTGGAGTTAAGGAAACCAAGCGCAGGGAACATTTCTGGGTGGATTTAATTACAGCTTTGGCTCCCTGGTGGGTGAGCATCAGCATTCCAGAGACGCTCCTTTCCCTCCAGGTGTGTTTAGCCAGGCCCTCTGACCCTTGGAGGATGGAGGAGGAGGACAGGCTGGCAAACCTGCCAGGGGAGGCCCCTCCCGAGGTGGAGTGACTCATGCCACCCGCAGAGAGCAGAGTTGCTGAGCCTATTCCTGCTCCTAGAGCAGCTAAATTTATATTCTGAGAAAAGAACACTGTGGTTCTGGAGCTGTCAGGAGAGAACAGAGAGGAGGGAGAGGACACTGGCATCACTTGGGGCAGCCCCTGGGGGTTGAAAAGGATTCATATTATAAGGGTTTTGTGAGTGGGCCTGCAGGATTTTGCATGTAGGAAGCAGTGACTGAGAAACTATAATTTCTCTTCAAGCATCTTTCCCTCTTAAATCCCAGTAGCTACTGACATGGACTGTATGAGGCCCAAAGCCATGCTACTGACCCCCATTTCAAAGCCTTTTTGACCCAGTGACTCAGGAGGCTGAGGCAGGAGGATTGCAAGTTCTAGGCCAGCCTCACTCAGCAACTTAGCAAGATCCTAAGCAACTTAGTGAGTTAATCTCAAAATAAAAAATAAAATGAAAAATAAAAAAAAGGGGGGCTGGGGAAGCACCCCTGGATTCAATCCCTGATACTAAAACAAACAAACAAACCAACACCTTGTTTGACTTAAGGTTGAGCACACTGCCCTTCACAAGCCACACCTGTTATGCTGAAGAACAGGGAAGCTGGATGTGCACACAGCAGCCCAGTAGTCCTGGGGCTTTCAAATTTGGAGTGTCCTGGGTATTCACAGAGTTATCCCACACTTCCTCAAATCAGGATGCATTTTATTCCACATGTAGAATATTTAAAATGTTGGAAGAAACGGTTTTCACCTTTATCTCTTTCATTGTGGGCTCTAAAAAACTTAGGTATGAAAAATAATTTCATCAAAAATACAAGTTTGAGCTGAGCACAGTCTTTTTTTTAATGTTTTATTTATTTTAAATAAATGCCTTTATTTTTTATGTGGTTCTGAGAATCGAACCCAGTGCCTCACATGTGCTAGGCAAGTGCTGTACCACTGAGCTACAGCCCCAGTTCCTGGGCACAGTCTTGCATGCTTGTAATCCCAGTGGCTCAGGAGGCTGAGGCAGGAGGATCACAAGTTCAAAGCCAGGTTCAGCAACTTAGTGAGGCCCTAAGAAACTTAGTGAGACCCTGTCTTTAAGTAAAATATAAAAAGGGCTGGGGATATAATTCAATGGTTAAGTGCCCCTGGGTTCAATCCATACCACCAAAATAGATAAATAAATAAACAAACAAACAAATAAATAAAATAGCTGCCAGTTTTTGAGCATTTACTATATTAACCATTTTGCCACCAGCCAATTATCACAGAAGCAGTGGTAATATGCAGGGGTCCTGCTTTATACTGGGTAAGAACAGAACTTTGGTATCACACAGGCCTGGCTGGGTTCTACCTCCCAAGTTTCCTATCTGTGTGTGATGCTGAGTGACCTCACACCTCTGAAGGCTCAGTTTCCTAGGACTGTGGTTTTCTGTTGTTGTAAGAAAAGAAACGTAGAGGAAAAAAGATTTATTTTGCCACATTGTTTCAGAGGTTTCAGTGTATGGTCCGTGGGCTTCATGGGCCTGTGGAAAGGCAGAACATCATGGCAGAGTGCATGGTAGAGCCAGATGCTCACCTTCTGGGGGCCAGGAAACAGAGAGAGGAGCGGGGGGGAAGGCATGCACCCCTGACCTATTTTCTCCAGTTAGGGCCCACCTCCTAATATTTCTGCCAGCTCCCAAAAGCCTTTAGCAAATGGTCTTTGAGGGACATTTAAGATTCAAACCATAACTTTAATAGGGATTAAATGAGAGAATGCATATACAACATCTAGCAAAATGCTAATCATGTTCCTACAATTATTAGTTTAATAAATGCACTTGTAGGCGAGCTTCTGTTTCAGGCACTGGGGGTGTTAACGCTACTGGGGGATTTTGCTTGTGCATCCTGACTTGCCTCACCACAGTGTCACTCATGAACTGTGCCTCAGATGCCAGCTGCGGTCCCAGGGGAAAGGGTGGATGCTGCTGCTGCTAAATGCAAGTCCCTTCCCACAGAGATTACGGATTTGAAGTTATTCGTTCATAACCCTTTCTTTGCCCTACAGCGTTTTCCATGCCCTGCCTAGATGTTGGGGGTAGAGGCATAGACACAGTTCCTGTTCTAAAAGTAATTAAAGTTTAGTTTTGGAAAAAAGATATTAATAAAAGAATTTAATAACACACTGCATATGGCTCATGCCAAAAGCCAAATGATAGAATCAGCCATGCGTTCTGGATGCCCTATACAACCACTATTTCCAATATGTTGCTCGCTGGCCTCCTACTCTGTCAATACCACTACCAAAGTTCAATTTTCAAGCATCCAAGCAACATTTCCTGGATTGTCTTTCACATCTGTCAACAGCACAGAACTACACCCACATGTCCCAATTTTGAGTTCAGAAATAAAGTCTCTGTAGTTAGGTTTTTAATGAAAAGAAAGACAAATGATCATCTAGTGGTGAAGTCAAGAAAGGATTTGCAGAGTATGTAAAATTAAGATGGGTCTAAGGGGGAATGGGTAGGCCCCGGGTGGCAAGGAAGCAGGTATCACAGGAAGCAGTGGGGAGCAGCTACATGGATCAATGCAGAGGAGAAAAGTCGAGAGAGGGAATGTGGAAGTTGTATTGTTGTGGGGCAGGTCGCTCAGAAAACACACCAAGTCCCAGTTTTGTCCAAACTGAAGTCTTCATTTTTTAGCCAGCCGGCTGGCGACTACGCCCCACAGGACCCATAACTGTCTCTCCAAGGAACAGCCCGAGCCTGAGCATTTTAGGATATTTAAAGGTATTTAGGATATTTTTGCAGCAGAAACTGCAAAAACCACATCCAGGTTGATGTAGCTGCAAGCAAGTTACATTGGGCAGTTAGCGAGACAATGCAATGGCTACACTGGTATTTCCCATGGGACTTTCCAGGTTGGCATAACAGCAAGCAAGCAGAAGGGAAGGGGTTCAAAATGACCCTAGTTCAGTACACATTAGAGAATGGTTACTAACGTCTAGACAATCAATCTCTGACAGGGTACATTGCCCAAGAAAAATGGAAACCAAAGAGAATAATTTTACATTATGTAAGAATTGCCATTTTGTGTTGCCAAGTAGGCTATGCTCGGTAACTATTAATGGGTACAGAGGTGGGGCTTTCCCATAGGAGCAGCCTTTCTTACACAATATGGAGTCTCAGGGTAAAATGAGGTCTTTTGGTCATTGCCCTTATAGCCTGGCCCACAACGGTATTTGCCCCTGGAAGCCTTTGGGGACCACAGAAGCTGGAGACCAAAAGTTCCCAGTGGAAATGTTCTTTGAGAAATGGCCATACAACAGGCATGCAGGAAGGTAGAGGGCAACACACTGTGTAAGGACTTTCCTGAAGGCTTTGCTGTGTCCCATGTCACTTCTGTCCTGCTCAAGGGGGTAGAGATGGCAGTTGGCTCTTCAGGGCCTTCAACATTATATAAAAATCGTTTTCAGTCTTTGCATCTATAAATGTTCCTGGTGTATTTTAATTATAGTCTTGATCGATAGCTCTCCCACGGGGTTTATTCCTTTTAACATGTGCTTTGGAACACTGTTAATCTCCTTCTAATTTGTGCTCATTTTCTCCTGTATCTTAGTTTATTCCTGGGCTCCCACGTGTGGTGTTCTCTGCCTAGAGTTTGGCAAACTGTGGTGATAATTTGAGGGCACTTTAGAACTTTGTTGAAGTTTAATTGATGTACAATAGCTTACACATATTTAAGGTGTACAATTTGATGTTTTGACACATAAAACCACGAAATCAAGATTACAAACATATCCATTATCCCTGGGAATTTCTTTATGACAATTAGGAGTCATTGTTAGCTGAGTTTTGCAGGAAGATTGTCTTCCACACTGAGGGTGGCGGTGATCAAAATAGAAGATGGAGCCCTCTGGGCAGAAACATGCCACCTCATAGGCAATGCCACTTATCACATTATCTCCCTGTTGTGGCTTAGGTGTGGCTTGAGTGTCCCTCAAGGGTGCATTGTGATTAAAGCCTTGGTCCCCAGGGTGGTGCTACTGGGAGGTGAGTCCTCTGGGAAGCCCTTGGGTCACTGTGGGTGTGCCCTTGGAGGGGATTGTGAGACGCCCACCCCTCTCTGTGACTTCTGTTTGGCAATGAAGGCTCTTCCACACATACTCACTCCTGCCATGAGGTGCCCACATCTGCCACCCTCACCAAAGGCCAGACCAATGGAGCCACCTGATCTTGGACTTAGAACACCCAAAGCTGTGAGATAAGTAGCCTTTTTTTTTTTAATAAGTCAGCTGCCTCAGATATTTAGTTATAGTAATGAAAAGCTGACTAATGTTTTATTGTAGTACAGAATGCCTTTCCTCCATGGCCCTGCAGAACTGAAGGAGTGGTTCAGAGTAGCAATTTTACTCCAATATGAGGTCAGCAACAGCAGAAGTCACAGGTCAACATGAAATGCACAGTGCTTCTCTCATGCCTTTTAATTGTTCTTAATCTTCTTTCCCAGTAAAAATAACAATCACCTTTATTTTTGATTGTCCACCAAATGCCAGATACTGATCTAAAGGTTTGACACATCATTTTCCACACAATCCACTCTTCTGAGGTAGACATGTTTTTTTCTGCCTTAAGAGAGAAATTAGTATCCACGTATCAGAACATTCAACCTTTGTATTTTTGGGACTGGCTTATTTCACTGAGCATAACAGTCTTCAGTACCATCCATTTACTGGCAAATGCCATAATTTCATTCTTCTTTATAGCTAAGTAATATTCATATATCACATTTTCATATATATCACAGTATATCCATTCTTCTGTTGAAGGGCACCGAGGTTGATTCCATAGCTTGGCTATTATGAATTGAGCTGCTATAAACATTGATGTGGTTACATCACTGCAGTATGCTGATTTTAAGTCCTTTGGGTATAAGCTGAAAAGTGGGATAATTGGGTCAAATTGTGGTTCTGTTCCATGTTTTCTGAGGAATCTCCATACTGCTTTCCAGAGTGGTTGCACCAATCTCTGATATGAGGATGCTAACCCAAAACAAGGGAGGGTAGGGAGGGGAAGTATAGAAGTTCACTGGATTAGACGGAAGGCAATGAAGGCAAGGGAGGGGAAATGGGTATAGGAAAGACAGTAGAATGAACCGGACATCACTTTTCCCCCCATGCTCATATATGAATACACGACCAGTGTAACTCCACATCATGTTCAACCACAAGAATGGGATCAAAATCATCATGGGTTATACCCCATGTATGTACAATATGTCAATATACATCCTACTGTCATGTATATCTAAAAATGACAAATGCAAAAAGGAAATTAGTGACTCCACAGTTGGTAGGTAGAGGCACTGGCATTTGAAATTTGCTTTGTTTCTGCAAGTACAGCCTCTGAGCAGCAGCACAAGTTGTACACTGCACAATTACAGTGGCTCTCATTCACGGTGGTCTGCTACACAGCCCTTTCTCTTTGTGCTCTTACTTTGCCTACACGAGTGAAGCTGGTATTTCCTCTTTCTAAATGAGTCAGGCAAGATGGAAAGTGTTGTGCAGAGGACCTTTCCCCCGGGGAGGCTGGCTGACCATTAGTATTACATATTGTATATAGAATACCCCATGAAGTTTGATACATTGTAGTGGATTCACTAAGGTCCAGAAACTGGCTCTCAAACCTGGAGGTCCAAATTGTGATCATCCAGCAGTTTTCGCCTTGAGCATTCTGGTCCACACTGATCAAGCCACAGTACCTAAAGTGCAGCAAACCGCTAAGCATTGGTGATGGCCGGAACAGTGCACTCCGCCCTTGAACACCACAGGAAGCAAGAGCATCACAAAGGGGCCCGGAGCGTGGGCTCCAGGCACCAAGAGCAAGTTGTCTCCTTGCAACTGGATAATGACAGTAATGACATTTGGTTGAGGTAACCCAACCCGCCAATTCTGCTATTGCTGTGGAATGAGCAATGTCCTCTTCCCCAAATTCATATGCTGGACCCCTGACCCCCCAAGGTGACCCCCAATCTGGAGACAGGTGCCTTTAGGAGGCAATTAACTTAAATAATGTCATAATCCTAAAGGACTAAGGCCCTAATCCTATAGGACTGTGGTTTGATCAGAAATGGAAGTCCCCCACCAACCATGTGGGGACACATCAAGAGGGCAGCGGTCACAGCCTGCCGTGATGGCACCTGATCTCAGGTTTCCTGATGCCAGACTTCTGGCCTGTAGAACCATGAGAAAGCCAACTTCTGTTGTTTAAACTGCTGGAAATACTTGCGGTGTTTTGTTTTGTTATGGCCGCCAAGCTAAGACAGCTGGCCAAGTGGACTTTGCTTCTGTCTAAACCAGGCACTTTCTCATCTGGACAGTGCTTAGCCAGGCCGGATCCCTGTCTTGAGCTCCAGCCCACAAACTGCCCCTCCTCCTGGGTCTCCAGTTCAGTGACGGGCACCATCACGTCGCTGGTCACTCGAGACAGAACCTGGGAACCTCGCCTGGGCCTCCTCCCTCTTGCTGGGAGCCATTAGCCAAGTAGGTATGACAATTTCCTTGCCAGCGTACCCCATGTTGCAGTGACATTGAATGTAGGTGACCTTGCTCAAGGACCAAGGCGGATTAGGGCGTTCCCGGTTTAGGTTCCAGGTTTAAGGTTTAAGATTATTCCTGCTGGGAATAGGGCGTATCCTGCTGCCTGAGTTCCCCTTGAATTCTCACGGGATTCAGACAGTATATTTTGGAGATAGAAGCCCAGAGAACGTGGATTTGGGCAGAGAACGTGGATTTGGGCAGAGAACGTGGATTTCCCCAGAACGTGATTGTAGACGGCTGGTGTGAGTTCGGGAATAAAGAGTTGCTGTTTGAATCTACAAGCTGTGTGGTGGCTCGTGATTGTGTGCCCAGCCAGACTGCGGCATTTGTGCCCAGCCAGACTGTGGCATTTGGCGGCTCGTACGGGGAACTTCTGAAGCTTGGAGGTAAGTGAAATTGCTCGCCCCTGAGGAAGAGCGAAAGAATGGGTGACCAACTCAAAAAACAATGTGTTATTGTTTTGATTTATCTTGTTTTTGTTTCAAGCTGCCTATCCCTAGAAATTTCTCAGGCAAACTGGAAAAAATGGTTGACTAAAGGTTTGAAGTTTGTCGGCCCTGAGGAAGAGAAAATTGATACAATGATTTTTTATTCCGTTTTTGTTTCATTCAGTTTCGGCTTTGTTTTGTGCTATCTTATTGGGTTGCGTTATCTTTATAGTAGATTAGAAATTAGTAAAAAACAAACCGAAAAGATGTTAAGTAAATTGTTAGAGGTTCAGACCATGGAGAAAGACATTTTAGATCAAACAAAAGAGAAGGTCTCTCGAGCTAGTCAGACAGAGGAAGAAAATTTAAAGGAAAAGGGGTTGTTAGGAAAAAGGCCACAACAGGAGGCTGTTACTAACTCCGTTTTATCACAAGAGGGCGTAATTCAACCAACAGCCCCACCGATGGAGACAGCTGAGTGGCCCTCAAACCCCGTAGTTGATAAATGGGATCCTGAGACAGGACCTCAAAGATTAGCATGCCCTGTACTTGAACAGGCAGGAGGGCAGCGAATTCACTGTGCATTAGATTTTAAAACAGTGAAGCAGTTAAAGGAGGCTGTAACAACCTATGGTCCCCAAGCTCCCTTCACGGTAAGCATGGTTGAGTCCATTACTAACTTGGACATGACGCCAGCAGATTGGGGTAGCATGTGTAAATCTGTACTAAATGGAGGACAATATTTGTTATGGAAGGTTGCCAATGAGGAATTTTGCACGGAGACAGCTAGGCGAAATGCAGCAGCTGGTTACCCTCAAAGAAATCTAGATATGTTGTTAGGAAAAGGACCTTATGAGGGTCAACGGCAACAAATTGAATATGATCCTGCTATATATGCACAAATTGCTGCAGACGCAGTTAGGGCATGGAAGACTTTACAAGGACATGGAGATTTACAAGGTCAGCTATCTAAGGTAATACAGAGAGCTAATGAACCTTACGCTGACTTTGTAGATAGGCTAATTCAAACGGCTGCCAAAATTTTTGGGGATACAGAACAAGCAATGCCATTAATAAAACAACTGGCTTATGACCAAGCAAATCGTTGCTGCAGAGAGGTTATTAGACCATGGAGACATGAAGATTTAAACACATATATTAAATTATGTAGAGATATTAATGAACAAGGGCAAGTCTTGGCAGCTGCAGTACAACAGGCTTTAGATGCCAGGCCAAAAACATGCTATGATTGTGAACAAACAGGACATTTTAAAAGGAATTGCCCCATAGGAGGAGGGTTTAACAAAAGTAGGTATCAAAGGAATAGAATACCGGGTATTTGCCCACGATGCCGTAGAGGGAGACATTGGGCTAATGAATGCCGTTCTCAAACCACCATAGAAGGTACTCCCTTATCAAAAAACGGACAAAGACCAGGTATTTATCCAAGATATCGTGGAGAAAGGCATCAGGCTCCATTGCCAAAAAACGGACAGGGGGGCCCAATGCTCCGGGGCCCACAACCACAAATATACGGGGCAGTGGAGGAACCCAGCAACACCATCAGGCTAGTGCCCAGGACACATTGTCCATTAAATCCCTCATCAGACAAACCCGAGGGAGCGCAGGGTTGGACATCTGCGCCTCTGCCAGAGCAGTATTAACTCCAGAGATGGGAGTTCAAATCATTCCCACAGGAGTAAAAGGACCTCTTCCCCAAGGAACAGTAGGCTTATTACTGGGACGTAGTTCATCTACATTAAAAGGACTTATGATAAGTCCTGGGGTAATTGATCCCGATTATGTAGGTGAAATAAAAATTATAGCTAGTTCTCCAAGAGGTATATCAGTAATTTCACCTGGAGATAGAATAGCACAGTTGTTAATAATACCCAGCCTACATAATAAATTTCCTAGTCACAGTGTAGAAAGAGGTTCCAGGGGATTAGGCTCCACAGGTGTAGATTGGGCTATGTTGTCTTTAAATTTAGATTCTCGCCCAATGCTAAAACTAAATATTCAAGGTCATGAGTTTAATGGGCTACTGGACACAGGAGCTGACCTTAGCATCATATCTCGTCAAGAATGGCCAAAACATTGGCCATTACAACAAGCCACTCAAACGCTTCGAGGCCTAGGAGTGGCGACTAATCCCCATAGAAGTTCTATGATATTAGATTGGAAGGATCCTGAAGGATGTGAAGGAACTATACAGCCATATGTATTGGATCATCTTCCTATAAATTTATGGGGACGAGATGTCCTAGATCAATTAGGTTTGACGTTAACAAATAACATCAATCCTAATGTGCCCACTACTAGGGATAGACAAGGCTTTAGGAAAGAAAAAAGATTAGGAAAACAAGGGCAAGTTATAGCAGCACCAGTACAAATAGATCAAGGAACAGACAGACATGGGTTGGATTTTCAGAAAGGGCCACTGAGACAATCAAAATTACTTGGAAATCAGAAAGACCAGTGTGGGTTCCTCAGTGGCCCCTGACTAAAGAAAAGACACAAGTAGCCCATGATCTGGTCAAACAACAATTAGCGGAAGGACATATACAACCTTCCATATCTCCCCATAATACTCCCATTTTTGTCATCAAAAAGAAATCTGGTAAATGGAGATTATTGCAAGATTTAAGAGCCATTAATAATGAGATGGTTATTATGGGACCTGCTCAATCAGGGATTCCTCAATTGTCTGCTTTGCCAAAAACCTGGCATGTTTTAGCTATAGATATTAAAGATTGTTTTTTTTCAATTCCAATTCATCCCGAGGATAGTCCACGTTTTGCATTTACTATCCCTGCATTAAATCATGAAGGTCCTGATCAGAGATATGAATGGAAAGTACTCCCTCAAGGGATGGCTAACAGTCCAACTATGTGTCAAATATATGTTAACAAAGCAATCCAGCCACTTAGAAATCAAAATCCTGAACTACAAATATTTCACTATATGGATGATGTATTATTGGCACATAAAGATAAAAACATATTGCTGGAATGTTATGCCACACTTACAAACTTATTAAAAAATTATAATCTAGAGATAGCAATAGATAAAGTACAATTAAATTTTCCAATTAATTATTTAGGAGTTCTATTATCCTCAACCATGGTCCATCCACCAAAAATTCAAATATGAGTAGATCAACTCAAATCACTTAACGACTTTCAAAAGTTATTGGGAGACATAAATTGGATAAGGCCTTATCTAGGTATACCAACAGGAGAGTTGGGACCTTTATTTGATATTCTAAAAGGTCCATCAGATCCAAATTCACCCCACATGTTAACTCCTAAAGCAAGAAAGGCATTAAAAATTATTGAAACATATATGGAAAATATGCATTTGGATAGAATTGATATAAGTTTGCCTTTATTATTTATTGCACTACCAACAAAAAATATTCCTACAGGAGTATTTTGGCAAGAAGGTCCATTATTATGGATACATTTATCTTATTCTCCTAACACTATTCTTACTAGGTATCCTGAGGCTGTAGGACAATTAATACTCAAAGGAATAAAAGCAGCGAAGGGAGTGTTTGGAATTTCTCCCAATAAAATTATTACTCCATATACTATGGATCAAATTGATGAGTTAGCTAATGAGTTAAATACTTGGGCAATAATCATGTGTAAATCTAATGTTTCATTTGATAATCATTTACCATCTAATCCTTTGTTGTCTTTTTGGTCTAAGCATCCTGTAGTTTTTCCTAAAATTACAAGAAAAACACCTATCATGAATGCTCCAAATATATTCACTGATGGGTCAAATAATGGTACAGCAGCAGTAGTTACCCTTGATCAAACTTTTACATTTTTAGTACCCAAACAATCAGCTCAAAAGGTAGAGCTTAATGCAGTTTTACAAGCTTTTTTGATGTTTAAAGATTCTGTATTTAATTTATTTTCTGATAGTATGTAGTTAATGCTATAGTATCTCTTGAAGATGCTGGTAGGATTTCCCCTTCTTCTACTGTTTTCTCTTTGTTTTCCACTATACAAAGTGTAATCTGGGACAGAGAAGATCCATTCTTCATAGGACATATTAGGGCACATACAGGATTGCCTGGAGCCCTTAGTTTAGGCAATGATTTAGCAGATAAAACTACACATGACATACATATTTTCTCTACATTTGAAGAAGCTACAAATTTTCATAAAAGGTTTCATGTTAATGCTAATACTTTACAAAAGCGTTTTAAAATAACTAAGGAACAAGCCAGACATATAATAAAACAATGTCAAAATTGTGTGACATTTTTACCACAAGTTAATCTTGGAGTCAATCCTAGAGGACTGATACCTAACCATATTTGGCAGATGGACGTCACACACTTGCCAGAATTTGGAAAATTAAAATATTTACACGTTACAGTCGATACTTCTTCTGGATTTTTGATGGGCTCCCTTCATGCCGGAGAAAAAAACTAAAGATGTTATAGCTCATTGCTTACAAAATTTTGCCACTGTGGGCGTTCCTAAACAGTTAAAAACTGATAATGGTCCTGGCTATACCTCTACCTCTTTTAAACAATTTTGCTCATCATTTGGTATTACTCATATAACAGGAATCCCATACAATCCACAGGGACAAGGCATAGTTGAAAGAGCTCATCAAACTATTAAAACATACTTATTAAAGCAAAAAGAGGGAATTGGAAAACTTAAGGTAAACTTAAAATAACCCTTTTTACCCTAAACTTTTTAAAATTTAGATTCATCAGGACTTAGTGCTGCGGAAAGGCATATGTATCCAAAAAATGTACATAAGGCTAAAGTACTTTGGAAAGATATTCTAACAGGACAATGGAAAGGTCCTGACCCAGTGATTGTCTGGAGTCGGGGGTCTGTTTGTGTTTTTCCACAGGGAGAACAGCAGCCGATTTGGATTCCAGAGAGATTAACTAAAACAATTTCTACAGATCGAAAAGAAGATGATTTGACTCAAATCCATAACAGCTGATATCCAGAACTCCAGCTTGGCCATTCTTACATCTGCGACAGTGATTAACCAGGTTGCTTTTTTCAATAGCTATTTTATTATTGCATTTTTCCACATCATAAGGTTCTATTTTTATTTTTTGAGCTCATACAAACCTAGGTTAATGTTTTTCTGATCAGTTTTATTTTTTGACTGTGGAGTTTTTAAACATTGCAATGGAGATTTCACCCAGGTAAAGCTACAAGGCCTTTACTATTTTCTTATGTGTTGTACGTTTGTGTACACTCTTGTGTTTTGTGTTGTATGTCTGTATGTGCGTATGTCCATATTTCTTATATGAGGAGCGCTCATGAAAAAATGGATCCGAATTATTATTATTTTTATTCACGTGATTTAAATGGCTTAATTTAAATTAGGTAAACAGCTGTTAAAGATTGTTTTTAAAGGTGGTTAACAGATCTGTTTGTTTACTAATTTAAATTAGGTAAACAGCTGTTAAGGATTGTTTTTAAAGTAGGTTAACAGATCTGTTTGTTTACTTTCACCTTTCCTTTTCATTATATTTAATAATTCTTTTCAGGATAATGTCTTTTTAGCATCATTGCCAGAATTCCCATCTCCATCCCAGTGCCGGTGAAGACAGCTTCTATGATAGCTATCACAGTAAGCTGTATAAACTGATGCATCAATGAATATAACTCAACAAGTAATGCTCAATCAAGGAGTCAACTTACTTTGGGAGGAAACGGATTTTGGGAGGAAATGGACATATTGATAGATTCCTCTGCTTTGAACTGCTTGCAGAACTTGCCTGGACTATGTAACTATCGTTTGGTGCAGCGAATTGTGGTAATGCTGGCATATCTTTGCTGATGGTGTCACTAGTGATGCAATTTTTATTTCCTTGCCAGCACACCCCATGTTAATTGTGGTAGTGCTGACATATCTTTGCTGATGGTGTCACCAGTGATGCAATTTTTTCCCAAGGAGCCGTCAATTGGCTTGGTGTCGTGGCATTTCTGTATCCTCCTCCCTTCTGCTAGTGATGGTCTAAAATTTGGGGGCCAATGGCTTATGCTGGACCGGTAGTCAGTGACGGGTATGATCCAATTGCAGTGGTATCAACCTAAGACAGGAGGCTGACGCCTAAAGGTCAGTTTTCCGATGACGGGTAAGAACCATATGTTGAATTGGACAACCTACCAGGCACGGTCCATAAGCCACATTAACCTCACTCCCCCACTGGCACCAAGGCCAAATTTGGGGGCCAACAGAGGTGAGGCAAAGAACCTCACCCCCCCACTGGTGCATAGACCTATCCACAAGTATGGCTATATGCTGGACCGGTAGTCAGTGACGGGTATGATTCAATTGCAGTGGTATCAACCTAAGACAGGAGGCTGACGCCTAAAGGTCAGTTTTCTGATGACGGGTAAGAACCATATGTTGAATTGGACAACCTACCAGGCACGGTCCTTAAGCCACATTGCTTGTTGTTTAATTAATCAGAAGGGGGGAGATGCTGGGAGCCATTAGCCAAGTAGGTATGACAATTTCCTTGCCAGCGTACCCCATGTTGCAGTGACATTGAATGTAGGTGACCTTGCTCAAGGACCAAGGCGGATTAGGGCGTTCCCAGTTTAGGTTCCAGGTTTAAGGTTTAAGATTATTCCTGCTGGGAATAGGGCGTATCCTGCTGCCTGAGTTCCCCTTGAATTCTCACGGGATTCAGACAGTATATTTTGGAGATAGAAGCCCAGAGAACGTGGATTTGGGCAGAGAACGTGGATTTGGGCAGAGAACGTGGATTTCCCCAGAACGTGATTGTAGACGGCTGGTGTGAGTTCGGGAATAAAGAGTTGCTGTTTGAATCTACAAGCTGTGTGGTGGCTCGTGATTGTGTGCCCAGCCAGACTGTGGCACCCTCTGCCTCTAGCCAGTCAGGCACCAGTTGTGGGCACCTCTGCTGCCTGCATATTGCTCTTTCCATCCAGCTGTTGCTACCCAGGGTCAGGCCACCAGTGCCTCTCTCCTAACTGGTTCCTGTGATCAACTTCCTCCCAGTAGCTGTTCTAAAAAGTAAATCTGTGTTACTCCAAAATCTTCAGCTCGACTTCCAAAGCCGCACAGACCCAAAGCTTCCTTTCCTCTGGCCTCTCCTCTACAGTCTGCGCCTGATTTCCCTCTGCTGCCATGTTCTAGCCCTGTTGTGTTCAGCAGGGGAAACTGTACACACTGGGCTCTCTGTTAGAATATTCTTCTTTCTTCAATATTTACACATTTTGTCTACTTTTGTGGCAGCCGAGAACAAGAGATTATCCTCTTAACAGAGTTTGAAGTATACATTTTGGTGTTCTCCACGGTAGGCACAAGGTCGCCCAGAAGATCTCTAGAACTTACTTGTGAGGCATAACTGAAACTTTTCAGCTGACCCAGGGAGCCACGCTGCCTGCCCATGGTGCCAACACCTATCACTTTCTAACTTCTGGAACATCACGTGCTTGTGCTTCTGTGCTAGGGTCAGCATCCTGCTTCATAGTATTGTCTTGCTCAAGAGTTCGTCTTCCTGGCTGGAAGCCCCATGAAGGTCAGGAGCCCACGCCTGGTCCTCAGACATGTTAATTGATAAAGAAAATGATAGTCCCTGCTCTCCTGTTTCAGGACTCATTCTGTCTTTTAAGGTGACTGCTTGCTTTTGCTATTGTGGTGTGTTGGCTTCAACTTTAACTTCTCAAAGTGGAAGCTTGCTACTCTCGCCAAGTTCTGAGAAGCCTCATCCCTGTTCCTCAAGCCTGCAGGAGCATCTGCTAATCCCACAAGCAGTGTCACTTTCCTAGAGGTGCCATCATACTGTGCCAGCAGGGACCATCACCTGAAAGCCCTGACTTACCATCACCTAATTAACATTCAACGCAGAATGTAAAAGCATCAGATGCTAAATTGCTAACAAGACAGGAACACTCCGAGCCATCTAAGCAACAGTAAGATTAGGCTGGGTTCTGCTGTGGTAACAAAATACACCCACACAATTTAGAGATTTAAAGCAAAGGTTTACTTCTTACTTATGCTACTTGCTCACTGGAGTTAGTGGGAGCTCCTGTTCCATGTCATTTCACTGAGGGAAGAACCAGCTGGAGGGAGATCTGAGTTCCTGGAGCATGTTGGCTGCCAGAAAACAGTGGAAAGGAGGAGATGGAGAATTATGCACCAACCCTTCAATGCCTCCACTTCAATATGACACAATCATTTTTCATTCACATTTTACTGATGGGGAGGGAGGTCTAATTCTACTGTGTGCTAGGGAGGCAAAAAACTAGAAAGATTGGTAAACAACACTGATATTTATTACAGTAGACATGCATGCAAAAAGACCATATGAGACAGTTTCAGAAATAGTGAATGTGCTCTCTCCACTCCACAGAAGGTGGGCTGAAAGGAAGCAGGTTTGTAGCAGACCAAAGTCAGGGGCCAGGGGCAGCCAGTGAAGGGCAGCGGGAGGATCTCAAAAAGAAGCCAATAATCCAGAGCCAGGGAGGAAGGAGGGACAAGAGGGGAAGGGAGTCAGGTGCAGGGGAACCGAACAAGGTCCTTTACAGGTACCTTCCAGGCTCAGGTGAGCTTCCTGTGAACTGATTGCTTGCATGGCAACTCTGACCTTATGGGGTCTTAAAGGCACCTCCCAACTCCTGATGTGACTCAGTCACATTAATGACAACTACACTTGGTCTCCAGTGGGGGAAGCTGGTGTAAAGTGAGGCAGCCTCAGGGCATGCAACGTGGAACTTGCATTGTCTGTTCAAGTCAGGAGAGAGAAACCATACTAGTTCCCTTAAGAGAGAACAATCACCAAAGGTGTATTAAGAATTGTAATGCAAAAAAAAAAAAAAAAAAAGATAACAATAAGAGAGCTCATGTAAAAAAAATTAAAATTAAAAAAAGAAAGAGAACAATCAACAGGAACAATTGTTGGCTAGGTGCTAAAGAACTAAATATTCAAATGAGGGACACTAATGCAACCTGGGGATAGAACTGCAGAAAGCACTGGGCACGCCTAGGTTTGGGGTGCAAAGGACGAGGTTGGAGACTTAGAGGAAGGAGCACTGCTCAACTGGTGCCTGGTGTTCCCGAGTGGGGAGGAGGGAAGGAGCACCTGGGACCCATACCTGTGAGAAGGGTGCTGTCAGTTGGTGTTCGTGTCCAGAAGCCGCATTATGGGATTGGTTCTCCAAATGGGGATTCGCTGCTGCTATGGCAAGCAATCACTACTGCCAGGGTGAAGCAGCACAGCAGGATGATACAGGAACAAGAAGTTTCCAGAAAAGAGCAAGTCCCTTTTCTCTTCTCCATGCTCCAAGATTCCCTCCAGTGTCCTCTTTTGCCGGAGCCTGGTGGCAAAGTCAATGACGTCTCAAGCAGAGAAAGAAAGGTAAGTCTACAGCCCAGGCACAACAGCCTACTGACTGGCACACTTAATAGACTGCCTCCAAGAAGCAAGTTTTGTTTAATAAATTTTGAGGAAGCAATTATTTAGCAAATTTTTGTTTTGTGGAAGATTCCAGTGTGGTCAGAGAACTGTGTGTTTCAATTCTTTTAAATGTGTTGAGCTTTGCCTCATGCAGGATATGGTCTCTACTGGTTCCACAGGAACTTGGAAAGAACATATATTCTGCTGTCCTCAGGTGGACTGTTCTCTGAATGTCAATCTAGCATATTCAAGGCCCTGGGTGTTTTGATAATGTTGGTTGCTGGTGATACTGAGTTCTTTTATAACCTTGTTGATTTTCTGTCTTGTTTTATTAGATGTTGAGAGGGGATGTTGAAGATTCCAATTGTATTTGTGAATGGTCTGTTTTGCCTTTCAATTATTCTACCAGTTCTTGCTTCACATACTTTGTAGCTATATTGTTTGGTATGTACACATTTAGGATTGCATTGTCTTTTTGTTGTATTGACCCTTTATCATTATGTAACGTCCCTATCTGTCCCTGGTAATTTTCTTTGCTCTGAAATTTACTTAATCTGACAGTAGTGGAGCAAATCGTGCATTATTTTGACTAATGTTTTCATAGTATATGTTTCCCCACACTTTTACTTGCAAAATATCTTTGTTATATTCAAAGTAAGTTTCTGGTAGACAGCATACTGTTGGACAATACGTTTTATCTATACCAACTTCTATCTTCTTTTTTTCTTTTTTGGACAAGTGATCATATATAATAGAGTGCACAGTGATGTCATGATATATGTAAACAGTGTGGAATTATTAGGTGAGTTGACATATCAGTAACCTTAAATACTTATTATTGATTCCTTCTATATAATTACAACTTTTTACCTTTGCCCAAAATCTCCAGAATATCTTCTAAATCCTGTATTTAGATGATTATGTTTAGTATTGGTATGACATTGCTTAAATCAGTGATTTTAGTTTTTATTTTCTCTTTGTTCTGTTTTTTACTTCTTGGTTTTCTTTCCCTTCCTCCTTTCCTGTAGGTTTTTTGAACATTCTTTGGATTTTCTTGAACATTCTTTGGTTTTATCTATAGTATTTTTGAGTGTCTTTGTTAGCTTTAACAGTAGTTGTGCTAGGTATTATATTACGTATGTAGTTTATCAGCATCTAGTGTTGTGAACTTTTTTTTTTTTGTACCAGGGATTGAACCCAGGGACACCCAACCACTGAGTCACATTGCCAGCCCTTTTTATTTTTTGAGACAAGGTCTTGCTAAGTTGCTGAGGGCCTTGCTAAGTTGCTGAAGCTGGCTTTGAACTTGAGATCCTCCTGCTTCAGCGTCCCGAGCCTCTCTTGGATTATAGGCGTGCTCCACCATGCTGGGTTGTTGTTCATAACCCACTTGAATCTAATGTATGAAATATGATATGTCAAGAGCTTTGTAATGTTTTGAACAACCAATAAAAAAAAGAAAAAATAAATAAATAAAATATTTTACCAGTTAAGTACAGAAATTAACTCCCTTTATATGTCCCTTTAACCTCTCTCATTTATAACACAGTTGTCTTAAATCTTTCTTCTCTATATAGTTAGAACCATGGGAGATGTTTTTTCCTTCAATCATTAAACAGAATAAAGAAAACTCAAGAGGAGAAGAAAAATCTATTGCATTTGCCTTTCCCTTTTGCTATTTCTCTTGTTCTTTCTTCCTTCCTGATGGTGAAATTCCTTTTTGAAAAGTCATTTCCTCTTTGTTTAACTAACTTCCTTTAGCTATTCTTTTACTGTAGGCCTATAGTAACAAACTACCTTAGTTTCTCTTCATCTGAGAATGTCTAGATTTCTACCTTCATTCTTAAAGGATATTTTCTCTAAATATATAAGTCTGGGTTGACGGTTATCTTTCCTCAAACACTTGAAAACATGCCATTTTCCTTCTGACTACTTTGCATCTTTTGTGAAAACTGTCACATTGGTTTCCCCACAGATGTTTTTTTCCTCCCCATTTTCTCCGTAGTTTTCACAAGTTGGAATATGATGTCCCTTGGTGTAGATTTCTTTGGGTTTCTCCCATTTGGGATTCCCAAAACTTTTTGAATCTGTAAAGTGTTATCTTTTGCCAGATTTCAGAAATTTTGGGTTATTATTTCTCTAAGTGCTTTTTCAGCGCAGTTTCTCCTCTTTTGGAACTGAAAAATGATGAAACATGTTAGGTCTTTTGTGATAGTCCTGTATTTCCTTGGGTCCCTGATTTTTTTTCTCTGTTGTTCTG
The DNA here is from genome assembly GCF_047511675.1 of Marmota flaviventris. Classification (NCBI taxonomy): domain Eukaryota; kingdom Metazoa; phylum Chordata; class Mammalia; order Rodentia; family Sciuridae; genus Marmota; species Marmota flaviventris. The sequence continues at coordinate 23,061,811 of NC_092511.1, read as the reverse complement.
ATTGATTTCTGTTGTTCTAACTTCAAATTCACAGATTTTTTTTTTCCTTTGCCATCTCCATTCTGCTGTTGAGTCCATACATTGCACTTTTTATTTTTGGCTATTGTATTTTTCAACTCTAAACTTTCTATTTGATCTTTTTTTCCTGTATTTCCTGTTTTTATATTTGTTTCCTGTCTTTATATTTGTTTCAAGTATGTGCATAATTGCTTGTTGAAGGATTTTTATAAGAACTGTTTTAAATCCTTGTTAGTCATCTATGTCATCTTGGTGTTGGCATCTCTTGATTGTATTTTTGTGGGGGGGTTCCAGGGATTGAAGTCAGGAGCGCTTGACCACTGAGCCACATCCCCAGCCCCATTTTGTATTTTATTTAGAGACAGGATCTCATGGAGTTGCTTATTAGTACCTTGGCATTGCTGAGGCTGGCTTTGAACTCGCGATCCTCCTGCATCAGCCTCCTGAGCCTCTGGGATCATAGGCATGTGCAACCGTGCCCGGCCTTATTTTTCATTCAAGTTGAGCTCTTCCTTCTTGATATGATGATTACTTCATTGAATCATTTTATTGAAATCTGGACACTTCGTATTGTAAGACTTTGGATTTTATCTTGTATCTCAGCCAGTTTTCTTTGCTACTGCCTTGGTGGAAGAAAGGGAAATAATTATCTTGTTATTGCCAGATTGGGACAAAAGTTCAGATTCTCTTTCTGGCCCAAATGGATCCCGTGAGGAGTGAGACTCTTGGTCACTGCTGGGCAGAGGTGGGGGTTCAGGTTCCCCACATGGCCTCCACTGACACCTTATTACTGCCCAGTGGGGTAAAAGTCTAGGGTTCCCCTGTGGTCTCCAATGACCATTCTGCATGACCAGGAGTGCTTGTTTACTACTCAGCAAGAATGAAAATCCCAGCTTCTCACTTGGTCTCTTCTGACACTACACCAGTTGCGGGTGGGGAGGAAGAGCAGGTTGGGATGCCTGGTTACAAAAGCGGAAACTTGGGCTCTCCTTTTGGCCTCTGCTAGTGAGGGTGGGTGGCTTGTCCTATGGTATTTCAGTGGACTTGAGTGGCTGTTTTCTATAATTTTTATGTCTTTCTGGGATGTTCCTTTCCTGGTCTTTCAGTGAGAGAGAACAGGCTTTCCTTGGGGACTTTCCCCCTGTACTTATTGGTGTTTCCAGGTTGCTGGCTTCTCTAATAATTAGTCTTGAGGCAAAAATAAAACGCAGAGAACTCACCACTGTGTCCTTCTTTGGGTTTTGAGGCTTCAAATCTCCAACTTTTGGAGCCACCTTATATTTATTTAAAAGTCTTGGGTTTTTAGCTGGACTTAGCAGGAAAATAAGAAAAATAAGTCTACTCCATCCTTCTGGAAGCAGTAGTTTTAAGGTCAGTTTCAACTCTATTAATCTGTGAGTCTTTGATCCTAGAGTCCTGTGAAGTGAATTATGGATTTGGTACCCCAATGGTGCTGAACTACCTTTCAGTGAAAACGATGACTGGCCAAGTGACTGATTGATCCCTATTCCCTGCATGCTACAGCTGGGTGTAATGACTGATCCTGATTCCCTGCATGCCATGAGCTGGATGTTGGGAACTTCGGGTGATAGAAATGCAGGGTACTCAACTCAGAACATCCTTTTCTTCTTTCCTTTGCCACAGACTCTTTCTATTTGATCTTTTTTCTGTATTTCCTGTCTTTATATTTGTTTTCTTACTATTTACCCTTCTCTTTTATCTTTCTTTTTATTTCTTATCCCATTTTTATTATTTTTTTGTTTTTTCTGACTTTGTTTGTGATATAGAAAAGAAGTATTACACAAGACCCCGAGAGTCCATCTTTTTTCCTTAGCGGGGAGGGGAGTTGAAGGAAGCTTTTCTGTTAAAATATTTTGTTCTCTCCAGTGTATTTCAGGGTGCCCATTAGTGAGGATCTGTCTTTGCAGGTGCGTAAATAGACTGGGAGGTCAACCTCAGGGATCCTGCTGGCATTGCTTTGCACTTGACTGTTGTATATTGCCACCTTGTGGACTGAGAGGAAAATGCAGATGAGGAAAGGGAGACTCAAAGGACAAAGGAAAGGGATGTTTGAAAATATAATAATGTCCCCTGAGTAAACTGCCCTTCCTGGATGAAGACTCTTCTCTTGGTGTGTACAGTCTTTTTAACTGGTTTGTGATTCTGATTCCTATGCGTCATTTCGAAGGAGAATACTGTGGGAAGCATAAAATGTAGACTTTGGAGTTCCAGAGAATGAGGTTGTGCCTCCTTGGAGCTGTGTGACACCGAGAAGTCACATGACATCTCTGAGCCTCTGTAAAAGGGGAGTAATCCCAAGGTGATACTCAAGAAGGCCACTCGACGAGGAAGTGCACTTAAAATGAAATGTTTATTCCCTTCTTCCAGCATCGAAGGAAGGAGAGCCCATGTGCAGGGCATTAAGGGAAAGGCTTCCCATGGGTCTCGGGTCATGGCTGCAACAGAGAGCACTGAGACCAGTGAGGAGGGAACTGACGTTTACTGAGATGTAAAGTGCCAGGCTCTGCTGGGTACTTACCCAGTCTCCTTTGGCCCTTCCAACACCCTGTGCCAAAGGTGCTCTGATTCTCACTTTCTAGGTGGTAAGTGGACGCTGGGGACATTGGGCAACCCAGCACACATCACTTAGTGGTGCAGACGGTGCAGTCATCAGCTCTTTCTTTCTTCTTGTCCCCATGTCACATTCATCTAATTAGTGTTAGCAGGAATCTGTTGAATTTGTCCTGTTTGGCTCCTGGGTCACCCCATGACATCAGTTGTGGAGACTGCTAAAAGGCGAAAGGGAAGGGCACATAATTGGGCAGCTGCTCTCCCAGTTCCACTTCTTCCTCCACCACGTGCTGGAGGGTGATGCTGGGTCATCTTTGGCGATTGGAGCTCGGGGCTGACGTGGGAGCAGGGGACTGAGGAACTGTGCTGTGCCGAGGTGCCCCAAAGGTTGAGAGCTTGAGGGGGGCAGATTTGTTTGGCTGGGAGGGCTTCTTTGGGATCAGCTGTGACTCATTCCCAGGGTCCTTCCAAGGGGAGCTTTCTGTGCTGAGGTCCTGGGAGATCCTGGGATCTGGAATTTAGGAGATCTTAACTGTGCTGGGGGACCTGGGGCCTTGAGAACAGGTTGATAGTGGTATTTGAGGACTTCATACTGGTTGTAGGATCTTTTTCTTTTAACCCTTCTAGACAGTTCTCTCCTGCGCTAGGTTGAAGGGTGGGTTGGTCACTGGGGCAAAGCTGGAGTAAGAATAGTGGGGACAAGAGGGAACAAGAGTCCAAAAATGAAGGCAGATTGTCTTTTACATCTGCGTAGAACTTGCTAGTTCAGGAACGCGTCGTCACTCGGGCTATCATTTAACCATCCATGTGTGCTGAGCTTCCCATGGGCCTGGCACGTGCGAGGCACAGACATTCACACAATGACGAGGAAAGACTGCTCTCTGCCCTCCCGGGACTTGCAGTCATCATTACAGCTCTACAAAGTGGGCGTATCAAGTAGCATCCTGTTTTCAAGATGGGGGTGAAAAACACACTTGCCTGCTAGTGTGAGTCCAGCCGGGACCTGACCCAGGTTTACTCATCCCTCCCAGTATCCGTCCATGCAGACTCAACAGCATCCACATCAGTTGTGAGTTTCCACTCTGGGAATAAGCTTAGTTCAGGCCACAGCTACACGGGGCTCCTCAGCAGGGCCGTGTGCATTAGCCCCCAAAGGTACCTGCAGACCTGCCTCCTCTCACAGCCTGGGTGAGGGTGGAGAGTGGCTCCTTTCTGTTTCTTTGCTGATTTTCCTTCAATTACATTTGAACAACCTTTCTGGAATGTCCCAGGGTCCTGAAAATCAATCATCAACTCTCCCCTTTTTATTTATCTCCTTAAGCACCAGCTGGGAGTCTCTTAAGATTGCAAACATCCAAAGGAAATACCTAATCCACCAACCATATTTACTGAGATTGTAATTACAGCATTACCTATGTATTTAAGACACACTCAAACACAAACACAATCCATGTTGGCAGACTCCCGAGCTTCCCAGTTGTTAGCCACTGTTGATACATGTTTGTCAGCTGCTTACTGTCAGCAGTAATGTCACTCTTCAGTGCTGGCATGGACTCTGCCCCTGACTGTGCTCCGGGGACCTGAGTTCCTTGATCTGTCAGATGTCGGAGGTGGATTTCAAAGCTCTCTAAGAGCCCTTCTGCTTCCAATACCTGTGCATGTTCACCTCTGCCATGTCTTAGTTTGTGTTTCCACAGAAGCATTTTTTTTTCCTCAAGCTTTTTTTTTGGGGGGGGAGGAGGGGAGGCGATCCTGGGAAATCCTCCTGGAGGAGTAAAACAGGAATGGGAAGGAAGATAATAGAGAACTAATTAAAGAAACCTCTCCCAGTGGGCAGGTGGCGCTCAGGCCTGCAGGGGATCCTGGGAGACTGTGCAGGCACACCGCAGAGTTATTCCTACCAGAGGGGGAGGAAGTTGGGGCATCTCCCACCACACCCCATGTGCTTGCTATTGGCTGGGGTCTACTTCCTGGCATTGTCCTTCTGACACTGCTGGCTTTCCCCAGGGCATGAGCATCCTCCAGAGGCTGGGGCAGGGAGAGGGAGTTACAAGTGCTTGCAGCCTGGTGTACAGAGGTAAATTGCCAAGGGGCAGGGTGTTGACATCTTTTGCTATACTTTTTTTTTTCATGTTAAATTGTTGCTCATCTGTAAAATTTTGGTTTTGAAAGATTGAAACTGTCATTTTTGCCCTTAATATAAAAGTCTAGTTCTGTCTAGCTTGGAGTGTATCTCCACACCTTGGAGGAGGGATAAAGATCAACATTTCATATTTTGAGAGAAGCCATGGATTCCAGGGCCACCCTAAAAGCTGTGTAGAGGTGGCTGTTGAGGTAACATTGTTAACGGTCTTGTCATAACTTGAGCTATAAACACAGCTTTCTCTCTTTGTCCCATAGTCCCAGGCCTTCTGTCACGAGGCCTTACTGCATGTGATGTGTCTTTCACTCAGTGTCCCAGGACACTCTGCACTGCTCTTTGAGAGTTGAGAACTTCTGTAGGGAATGCCTTGTGCCTGGGTGACTGTTCATAGGGCAGGATGTAAACCTGAGCCCTCTGAGCTCTGGTCCCAAGGGTGATGTCTGCTTAGTTCCATAGACTGGGATTCCATGTGTGGTATCAGAGCCAAGTTTAATCCAGGGCTAACCCCTACTGCTGAGGAAGGGTGGTCCTGAGTCTTCTGCCAAAGCCCTGCCAATTAGGGGGTTTTCTGACCTGTGATGGGAGCAGCACTATTCCTGGGCCTAGGTGAGCACTGGATCTCTTTCTTTTAACCCTTCCAGGAAGTTCTGTCCTGCGCCTCGGTAACATCCTGGCATGCAGGTGGTGACAGCATTCTGCTGAATGCTTAAGGGTATCCCCTAAAGATCCTTGCAGTCCCCCCGCCCTCCACTATACAAGGAATTGAGCCCAAGGGTACTTTACTACTGAGCCACATCCACAGCCCTTTTATTTTAATTTTGACACAGGGTCTTGCTAAGTCATGTAGGGTCTCACTAACTTTCTCAGGCTGGCCTCAAACTTGCAATCCTCCTTCCTCAGCTTCCCAAATTACTGGGATTATAGGTGTATCTGGCCCAGGTATCTCTGTATAGCTCTCTCCTCTGCATTATTCTGTCCTGTAAACTCTGGCTGCTTTGTTCTCCCCAGGTTCTCTGAGTTTGGTTTCCTCAACTCAAGGAATCCTCTGGGTATTGCCTGGATCCCTGTCTTTGCCTTCTGCCTGTCTCTCCAGGTGATAAGCTGGGCAATCCTAGGCCTCCTGTCTTCCCTGCATGTCCCAGGGGTCACTTTTCTTCATTTCCTGATGTCCTCTCTCTACTCTTGTTTGCATTTATGCTATGATTTTTCATTATATCAAGTGGGAAGGTAAAGCTGGTCTACATCCAGGTTTCCATTTCTAGAAAAGAAAGTCTTTCTTTTTAAAGAAAGTTTTCAAATAATTTTAAACATGTTATTTGATTCCCTTTGATCACTGACTTTTCGTTCTCTGTCCCTCCTCAGTCACTCATTCTTACAGCCACACCCTGTGCCTTGACAAGAGCCACAACTGTGGATCCTCCTCAATTTCTGTCTCAAGTGCTCCACTCTGACCAGGGTCCCTAACTCACCAGCTCACGTCCTGTAGTACCCCCTCCCCACAACACACTGCCATCCTTCTATACCAGAGTCCCAAATTCATGCGTCCTGCCTCCTTTCCACCCACTCCTGTCGTGTCCCACGACTAAACACTGAAGGTCACGCCAGTTGAACTGGGTTGCATGAAATAATGACACAGGGTCTTGTGATGGCTTCTCTGACCTTAGGGGTCCGTGGAAAAAGAGAAAGCAAGGGACATGTACTGAACCCTTTTATTGAGGAAAAGCCATTCAAATAAGGCAAGGGGTCAGTTTTCAGGGGGTTGAGTCTAGCTTGTGATGTCCGCTGTCAGCTGGTTGATTGACATCTAGGAAGACCACGCCCATCTCATGTGCTGTGTGGGGAGCAAAAGTAGAGCAAGAGAAGGGGACACACAAAGGGGGCTTTCATGAAACATTCTATCCCAAACAGGACGAAGGGGTAGGACTACAAAGGAACAGGCGAGTGTAGCTCAATCCCCGCAGGTGATGCCTACACCTGAAGACACGCCTTGCTCTCCAAGCTGGGACAACGAAATGTAGTGATTGTCAGAGCCTGTGCTCAGGACTGGAAGGCATGGTCACTCAGAGCGGCTTCCCACCCCCTCACCTCCCTCCTGTCCTTCTCCACACTTCCTGGCCAGTCATCATCTCCAGGTCTTGCACCCACTCTCACCTACCTAGCCCACTTGTGTGTGGTAGCACTCTTCTAGCAAAGCCTGAGCTGCCGTACAGCTTCATTCCATCTTCTCTGTGCAGATGAGAGAGGCCGGCTGATGAGCCTCACTTGCAATTCATGGCTACTAACATCATTGGGGCTGTTGCGCCTGCTCAGCAATCCTGTTGCACTTGCTTTCGTTGTCCGTTCATACTTTGGTGGGTGATATTGTTTTCATACTTTGCTTTTTTAAGCTCCCTGCTCACTCACCTGAAAGGTTACTTCTCTATTTCTACACTAGGTTAAAGATCTTGTTTCTTATTTCTCTGAGCGGAGAACTTCCATAGCACCCACCACCACCTCTCCCCACCTGCTGCATGGGCCCCCAGGCTTACTCATCCTTCCTGCTAATGCCCTTCAATTCTCTGGCCAGATGCTGGCCCATTCCTATCTAATTCCTACCTCGTTGTTTCTCTCCTCTAGATTGTCCTGGTTAAGCATATAAGCATGCTATGTTTTCTCTTGCTGGTTATTAAAAAAAAAAAACACAAAAAAAAACCTTCTTTTTTTTTTTCTTTTTAATTTTTTATTGTTGGCTGTTCAAAACATTACATAGTTCTTGATATATCATATTTCACAATTTGATTCAAGTGGGTTATGAGCTCCCATTTTTACCCCATATACAGATTGCAGAATCACATCAGTTACACATCCATTGATTTACATATTGCCATACTAGTGTCTGTTGTATTCTGCTGCCTTTCCTATCCTCTACTATCACCCCTCCCCTCCCCTCCCCTCCCCTCTTCTCTCTCTGCCCCCTCTACTGACATTCGTTTGTCCCCCTTGTATTATTTTTCCCCTTCCCCTCACTTCCTCTTGTATGTACTTTTGTATAACTCTGAGGGTCTCCTTCCGTTTCCATGCTTTTTCCCTTCTCTCTCCCTTTCCCTCCCACCTCTCATCCCTGTTTAATGTTAATCTTCTTCTCATGCTCTTCGACCCTACTCTGTTCTTAGTTACTCTCCTTATATCAAAGAAGACATTTGGCATTTGTTTTTTAGGGATTGGCTAGCTTCACTTAGCATAATCTGCTCTAATGCCATCCATTTCCCTGTAAATTCTATGATTTTGTCATTTTTTAATGCAGAGTAATACTCCATTGTGTATAAATGCCACATTTTTTTTATCCATTCATCCATTGAAGGGCATCTAGGTTGGTTCCACAGTCTAGCTATTGTGAATTGTGCTGCTATGAACATCGATGTAGCAGTGTCCCTGTAGCATGCTCTTTTTAGGTCTTTAGGGAATAGACCGAGAAGGGGAATAGCTGGGTCAAATGGTGGCTCCATTCCCAGCTTTCCAAGGAATCTCCATACTGCTTTCCAAATTGGCTGCACCAATTTGCAGTCCCACCAGCAATGTACAAGTGTACCCTTTTCCCCACATCCTCGCCAGCACTTGTTGTTGTTTGACTTCATAATGGCTGCCAATCTAACTGGAGTGAGATGGTATCTTAGGGTGGTTTTGATTTGCATTTCTCTGACTGCTAGAGATGGTGAGCATTTTTTCATGTACTTGTTGATTGATTGTATGTCCTCCTCTGAGAAGTGTCTGTTCAGGTCCTTGGCCCATTTGTTGATTGGGTTGTTTGTTCTCTTATTGTCTAATTTTTTGAGTTCTTTGTATACTCTGGATATTAGGGCTCTATCTGAAGTGTGAGGAGTAAAGATTTGTTCCCAGGATGTAGGCTCTCTATTTACCTCTCTTATTGTATCTTTTGCTGAGAAAAAACTTTTTAGTTTGAGTAAGTCCCATTTGTTGATTCTAGTTATTAACTTTTGTGCTATGGGTGTCCTATTGAGGAATTTGGAGCCCGACCCCACCGTATGTAGATCGTAGCCAACTTTTTCTTCTATCAGACGGCGTGTCTCTGATTTGATATCAAGCTCCTTGATCCATTTTGAATTAACTTTTGTGCATGGCGAGAGAAAGGGATTCAGTTTCATTTTGTTGCATATGGATTTCCAGTTTTCCCAGCACCATTTGTTGAAGATGCTATCCTTCCTCCATTGCATGCTTTTAGACCCTTTATCAAATATAAGATAGTTGTAGTTTTGTGGATTGGTTTCTGTGTCCTCTATTCTGTACCATTGGTCCACCCGCCTGTTTTGGTACCAGTACCATGCTGTTTTTGTTACTGTTGCTCTGTAATATAGTTTGAAGTCTGGTATCGCTATACCGCCTGATTCACATTTCCTGCTTAGCATTGTTTTTGCTATTCTGGGTCTTTTATTTTTCCATATGAATTTCATGATTGCTTTCTCTATTTCTACAAGAAATGCCGTTGGGATTTTGATTGGCATTGCATTAAACCTATAGAGAACTTTTGGTAATATCGCCATTTTGATGATGTTAGTTCTGCCTATCCATGAACAGGGTATATTTTTCCATCTTCTAAGATCTTCTTCTATTTCTCTCTTTAGGGTTCTGTAGTTTTCATTGTATAAGTCTTTCACCTCTTTTGTTAGGTTGATTCCCAAGTATTTTATTTTTTTTGAAGATATTGTGAATGGAGTGGTTGTCCTCATTTCCATTTCAGAGGATTTGTCGCTGATATACAGGAATGCCTTTGATTTATGCGTGTTGATTTTATATCCTGCCACTTTGCTGAATTCATTTATTAGCTCTAATAGTTTCTTTGTAGAGCCTTTTGGGTCTGCTAGGTATAGAATCATATCATCTGCAAATAGTGATAATTTAAGTTCTTCTTTTCCTATTTTGATGCCTTTAATTTCTTTCGTCTGTCTAATTGCTCTGGCCAGTGTTTCGAGAACTATGTTGAACAGAAGTGGTGAGAGAGGGCATCCCTGTCTTGTTCCAGATTTTAGAGGGAATGCCTTCGATTTTTCTCCATTCAGAATGATGCTAGCCTGAGGCTTAGCATAGATTGCTTTTACAATATTGAGGTATGTTCCTGTTATCCCTAGTTTTTCTAGAGTTTTGAACATAAAGGGATGCTGTACTTTGTCGAATGCTTTTTCCGCATCTATCGAGATGATCATATGGTTCTTATTTTTAAGTCTATTGATGTGGTGAATAACATTTATTGATTTCCGTATATTGAACCAGCCTTGCATCCCAGGGATGAATCCTACTTGATCATGGTGCACAATTTTTTTGATATGTTTTTGTATCCGAGTGGCCAGAATTTTATTGAGGATTTTTGCATCTAGGTTCATTAGAGATATTGGTCTGTAGTTTTCTTTCTTTGAAGTGTCTTTGTCTGGTTTAGGTATCAGGGTGATGTTGGCCTCGTAGAATGAATTTGGAAGTTCTCCCTCTTTTTCTATTTCCTGAAGTAGCTTGAAAAGTATTGGTATTAGTTCCTCTTTAAAGGTTTTGTAAAACTCTGCTGTATACCCATCCGGTCCTGGGCTTTTCTTAGTTGGTAGTCTTTTGATGGTTTCTTCTATTTCCTCAATTGATATTGGTCTGTTTAGGTTGTCTATATCCTCCTGACTCAATCTGGGCAGATCATATGACTTAAGAAATTTATCTACGCCTTCACTATCTTCTAATTTATTGGAGTATAAGGATTCAAAATAATTTTTGATTATCTTCTGTATTTCTGAAGTGTCTGTTGTGATATTGCCTCTTTCATCCCGTATGTTAGTGATTTGAGTTCTCTCTCTTCTTCTCTTCGCTAGCATGGCTAAGGGTCTGTCGATTTTGTTTATTTTTTCAAAGAACCAACTTTTAGTTTTGTCAATTTTTTCAATTGTTTCTTTTGTTTCGATTTCATTAATTTCAGCTCTGATTTTAATTATTTCTTGCCTTCTACTTCTTTTGCTGTTGTTTTGCTCTTCTTTTTCTAGGATTTTGAGATGAAGTATGAGATCATTTATTTGTTGGTTTTTTCTTTTTTTAAGGAATGAACTCCAAGCAATGAATTTTCCTCTTAGAACTGCTTTCAATGTGTCCCATAGATTCCGATATGTTGTGTCTGTGTTTTCATTAATCTCTAAGAATTTTTTAATTTCCTCCTTGATGTCTTCTATAACCCATTGATCATTCAGTAACCTATTGTTCATTCTCCAAGTGATGTATTCTTTTTCCTTCCTTCTTTTATCGTTGATTTTCAGTTCCATTCCATTATGATCAGATAGGATGCATGGTATTATCTCTACTCCTTTGTATTGTCTAAGAGTTTCCCTGTGACATAATATATGATCTATTTTTGAGAAGGATCCATGTGCTGCTGAGAAAAAAGTGTAACTGCTTGATGTTGGGTGGTATATTCTATATATGTCAATTAAGTCTAGGTTATTAATTGTGTTATTGAGTTCTATAGTTTCCTTATTCAACTTTTGTTTGGAAGATCTGTCCAGTGGTGATAGAGGTGTGTTGAAGTCTCCCATGATTATTGTATGGTGGTCTATTAGACTCTTGAACTTGAGAAGAGTTTGTTTGATGAACATAGCTGCACCATTGTTTGGGGCATATATATTTATGATTGTTATGTCTTGTTGGTGTATGGTTCCCTTGAGCAGTATGTAGTGTCCCTCTTTATCCCTTTTGATTAACTTTGGCTTAAAATCTATTTTATTTGATATGAGTATGGACACTCCTGCTTGTTTCCGAAGTCCATATGAGTGATATGATTTTTCCCAACCTTTCACCTTCAGCCTATGTATGTCTTTTCCTATCAAATGCGTCTCCTGTAGGCAGCATATTGTTGGGTCTTGTTTTGTGATCCATTCTACTAGCCTGTGTCTCTTGATTGGTGAGTTTAAGCCATTAACATTTAGGGTTATTATTGAGATATGGGTTGTTCTTCCAGCCATATTTGTTTATTTATGTTACTAAACATGGTTTGTTTTCCACTTTGATTATTTTCCCCCCTTTAGTGTCCTACCTCCCACTGTTGGTTTTCATTGTTATTTTCCATTTCCTCTTCCTGTAATGTTTTGCCAAGGATGTTTTGAAGAGATGGTTTTCTAGCTGCAAATTCTTTTAACTTTTGTTTATCGTGGAAGGTTTTAATTTCATCTTCCATCCTGAAGCTTAATTTCGCTGGAAACACAATTCTTGGTTGGAACCCATTTTCTTTCAGTGTTTGAAATATGTTATTCCAGGATCTTCTAGCTTTCAGAGTCTGTGTTGAAAGATCAGCTGTTATCCTGATTGGCTTACCCCTAAATGTGATCTGCTTCCTTTCTCTTGTAGCTTTTAAAATTCTCTCCTTATTCTGTATGTTGGGCATCTTCATTATAATGTGTCTAGGTGTGGGTCTCTTATGATTTTGCACATTCGGCGTCCTGTAGGCTTCTAGGATTTGGGGTTCTGTCTCATTCTTCAAGTCTGGGAAGTTTTCTCGAATTATTTCATTGAATAGATTGCTCATTCCTTTGGTTTGAAACTCTGTTCCTTCCTGTATCCCAATGACTCTTAAATTTGGTCTCTTGATGTTATCCCATATTTCTTGGATGTTCTGCTCATGGTTTCTTAACAGTCTTGCTGAGGTGTCTATGTTCTTTTCAAGTTGAAATACTTTATCTTCATTGTCTGATGTTCTGTCTTCTAAGTGTTCTACTCTGCTGGTAGTATTCTCAATTGAGTTTTTAAATTGGCTTATTGCTTCCTGCATTTCTAGGATTTCTGTTTGTTTGTTTTTTATAACCTCTATTTCCCTGTATAGTTGATCTTTTGCTTCTTGGATTTGTTTATGTAATTCATTGTTGAAGTGATCTTTCATTGTCTGATTTTGCTGTCTGATGTCTTCCTTGAGACTCCAGATCATCTGAAGCATGTATATCCTGAATTCTTTATCTGACATTCCATCAGCTGCAGCTATTACCTCTTCTAACGTTGAGTTGACCTGCAATGCTTGTGGTCCTTTCTTTCCTTGTCTCTTCATACTGTTTGCGTTCCTTTCTTCTTGGTGAAACTGTTGTGCTATTGAATTTTCCCCCTATATATTTATATTGGTCTTGTATAGTTGCAAAGTCTCCCTCGCAGGCGCGGGCGGCGGCTCTGCCCCTCCTCCAATTGGGGCAATGTGCCTACCACGCCGGCAGGCCGCTGGGCATGCTCTGCCAGTCGGTAGCAGGTCTGCCGACCTTGCAGGCTCGGGCGGCGGCTCTGTCCCTCTGCGGGCCGCTAGGCTTGTTCTGTCGGTGGTCGCAGTTCTGCCTACTTTGCAGGTGCAGGCAGCGGCACTGCCCCTCTGCAGGCCTCTGGGGCTGTAGTGCCAGTGGGTCGCAGGTCCGCCTACTTTGCAGGCGTGGGGGGGGGCGGCTCTACCCTTCCTCAGGCCACTGGGCCTGTTCTGTCTCTCGGTTGCAGGTCTGACCTGTTCTGATGGTGGTCTCAGTTCCGACTACCTTGCAGGCGCGGGGGGGAGTGGGCGGCTCTGCCTCTCAGCAGGCGGCTGCTCCTCTTCTGCCGGTGGGTCGCAGGCCCGCCTACCTTGCAGGAGTGATTGGAAGCTCTGTCCTGCCGCGGGCCACTGGGCCTTTTCTGTCGGTGGTCACCCTTCCCCTACCTGGCAGGCGAGGGGGGTGGGGGGCGGCTCTGCCCCTCAGCAGGCCGCTGGGCCTGCTCTGTGTTTGGTCCCAGTTCCCTCTACTATGCCGGCGCAGGGGGAGGGGGCGGCTCAGCCTCTCAGCAGGTGGCTGCTCCTCTTCTGCCGGTGGGTCGCAGGCCCGCCTACCTTGCAGGAGTGATTGGAAGCTCTGTCCCGCCCTGGGCCACTGGGCCTTTTCTGTCGGTGGTCACCCTTCCCCTACCTGGCAGGCGAGGGGGGTGGGGGGCGGCTCTGCCCCTCAGCAGGCCGCTGGGCCTGCTCTGTGTTTGGTCCCAGTTCCCTCTACTATGCCGGCGCAGGGGGAGGGGGCGGCTCAGCCTCTCAGCAGGCGGCTGCTCCTCTTCTGCCGGTGGGTCGCAGGCCCGCCTACCTTGCAGGAGTGATTGGAAGCTCTGTCCTGCCGCGGGCCACTGGGCCTTTTCTGTCAGTGGTCACCCTTCCCCTACCTGGCAGGCGAGGGGGGTGGGGGGCGGCTCTGCCCCTCAGCAGGCCGCTGGGCCTGCTCTGTGTTTGGTCCCAGTTCCCTCTACTATGCCGGCGCAGGGGGAGGGGGCGGCTCAGCCTCTCAGCAGGTGGCTGCTCCTCTTCTGCCGGTGGGTTGCAGGCCCGCCTACCTTGCAGGAGTGATTGGAAGCTCTGTCCCGCCGCGGGCCACTGGGCCTTTTCTGTCGGTGGTCACCCTTCCCCTACCTGGCAGGCGAGGGGGGTGGGGGGCGGCTCTGCCCCTCAGCAGGCCGCTGGGCCTGCTCTGTGTTTGGTCCCAGTTCCCTCTACTATGAAAAACCTTCTTTTGATCTCAGTTCTCCCTTCAGATCTTGCCCATGTCTGAAGGATTTCCTTAATGCTCAGACTCTTTGAAATAACTTTTCTAGATTGACTTTCTCCATTTCCTTCCTAAACCAACATCAGCAAGGCAGTATAAGAAGTAGCTGTCATCAATTTTCCTCTTTATCTTAGTTGATCTGTTATCAGCATCCCCTTTGAAACATTTTTTTTGGTCACTTGTTTCCCAGAGTCCTTCACTTCTGATTGCTTCCAACCCTGCTGCCTGTCACCCAGTGTCCTCTCTCTTCAACTTCTCAGTGCCAGACACCCCAGGCAGCTCAGTCCTTGGCCCTCTGCCTTCCCGCACTTGCTCCCTTCATGATTTTTCCAGTCCCAAGCAGCAAGGCCCTGTCTATGTGTTGGTGACTTACAAAGTTTTATCCCCCCTCCCCCATTACATATTTGTATACCCAAGTGCCAGTTTTCTCTACTCGCATGCCTCATAGACATTTTTAATGTAAGACGCCACCGCCAACTCTTCTGCCCTAAAATTTGCTTTCTGTCCAGTCTTCCGTATGCTGTTTAATGATGACTTCCGTTTTCCAGTTCCTTGGGCTGTGTGCAGGGTGTGGGGGTGACCTTTGATTTCCTTCTGTCACCCTCCACATTCAATGCCAGAAAGCTATGTTGGCTCTGCCTTCAAAATACACTCAGAGGTCGGCCATTCTCATGTCCACACTGTAGCTACTCTGATGCAAACCTCCTTGTCTCACCTACATTATTGCAACAGCCTCCCAACAGGATTCTTTTGAGGGAATCGTGTGCCCCTACAGTCTATTCATTTTTTTTTCCTTTTTGAGTTTTTATTTACTTAATCCAGTTTTAAGAAGACAGAAAAGAAAAGCTGCAGAGAGCTAGAGTCCTCTGGCACAGACTACGGAGTCAGAGGTAAAGAGCAGAGGCTTCACATGACCATCACCACAGAATCACAAGGAGGGAGTTTATTAAATATCTGGCCCAAGCCCCAGGACAGATTGCTGACAAAGCCCCTTTGAGAGTGTCTAGCATGGATGATGTGGCTATGCAGTGGAGCTTGAGGACCACATACTGTGAGACCCACAAATGACTCAGGTCAGGGAAACCACTTTAAAGAAAGAGGCAGAACTGCACGGGTGAAAGGCTGTCAGTCAGCTGTTCTAAAATGCAGGATTAAAATAATCCACAAGGTACAAGCCATGCAAAAGAGTACACAGTGGGAAACGGAGTTCAAGTGCAAGCCCTGCAGGTGCACAGGGAAGGTTCCAGGAAGGCCATGAGACCAGGTGTGAAGATGACCGATGGGCAAAAGATGACTCGGGGGAGCCTTGTCCATAACTCAGGCAGGTTTTGAGGTGGGCTCAACAGCATCTACACACAGCTTCTGTAGCTTTGCCATGGTCACCTGCTGTTTCAGTCAGCTCTTTCACTTTTCTGACCCAGAGACTGTTTTGGAGATCTCAGTCCACAGACAGCTGACTCCGTGGTCTGTGCCAAAGGTGAGGTAGAACCTCATGGTCGGGGAGCAGAGCAGAGGAAAGCAGCTCTGGACATGGCAATCAGAACACACACACACACACACACAAACGCACACACACCCCTGTAGTCTATTCTCGACACAGCAGCCTAAGTGTTTTTTGAAAAACAGGGTCCGATGATGTCATTCCTCCATTTAAAATTCTCTAAAGGTCCCAGTGTCCTTCCCGGTAGAAGCCAGTGTGTTCCACCTGGCCCATCTTACAGTCCTGACCTCCTCACTGATGGTTCTCCCTCTTCCTCTCTGATTCAGCTGCACTGGCTGCTTTGCTGCCTAGCACCTGCCAGGTAGGATCCCACTTCCATGCCTTTGCAGTGGCTGTGCCCTCTACTGGCTGTGACTTCCCACAGGGCCAAGTGGCACACTTCCTAACAGGATGCAATCTTTTTACTTTTTTTTTAATATTTAATTTTTAGTTGTAGTTAGATGCGATACCTTTATTTTATTTATTTATTTTTATGTGGCGCTGAGAATCGAACCCAGGGCCTCGCACTTGCTAGGCGAGCGCTCTACCGCTGAGCCATAACACTCCCTCCCCCAATCTTGATTCAGATGTGACCTTCTTTGTAGGCCTGTCCTTCCTCAACCCTGACTTCTGATACTTCTGTCTCCTTGATCTACTTTATTCTGGTTTGTATCACATATCACCTTCTGTAATACTGAAGAAAGCCCTGATTTATTTTGTGCATTTTCTGTTTCTCACCATTATTACATAAGCTGCATCAGGGTGGGATTTTTGCCTGTTTCGGTTACTGCAGTGTCCAAATCTGTGATGACTGGTAGGCTTCACGATGCAAAACTTCCAGGGAGTCATTCTGATGGAGTACCTAGCCCTGGAGCTGTGCCATGTGGCATTGCTGGGTACATTCCTGTTAAACGACAGTGTGAACATGGCCCTGGGATTGGTGCTATGCAGTATCTGGGCTGTATGCCAGGACGAGAATGCCAAGTCACATGGTAGGTGCTCAACAAATATTTGCTAAATGAAACAATGGCAAAAAGATTAATTTATTGGGGAATTTATTGAAATTTTCTTTATGGCCTCATACAAGATTTATTTTTGTAAGTGGTTTTTGTCTGCTTAAAAAAAAAGTTATCCTCTCTGATGTTTAGTATGGAGTTCTATAAACCTCAAATGGCTAGCCTACCATATAATTTATTGTTCAAATTGTGACTTGCTTTATGGTGAAAGGGATGCTATTAATAATTAGCCAGAACAATAGACATTACCCAGTATTGACCTGGGCAAATCAGGTCATAGAATTGTAGATTCACTTGCACTAGCTTAATTAATCAAGCTTATTAATTGCATTGTTCAAGTCTTCAATATCTTTGCCTATTTTCCTCTGCTTGATTTATTAGTGACTTGAAAAAGTATGTAAACATCTCTAGTCACAAAGATTATCTAGTTCTCCCTGTTTAGATACTCTTATATTTCACTGTAGTGTTTAGTACTCCTTGGGCCCTTTTTTAGTCCAGTTCATTTTCCTCATTACAGAAAATTGATCTTCATAATTTCTTTAAATATTTCCTCCTCAACTCTTTTCTTCTCATATTCTTATTTCTCAGATAGGCACCTTTAATAATACCTTTCAAGAATATTTTAAATTTTTTAATCTCTATTTTCCTTCACTCTTTTTAAAATCTAAGTTTTAAACTCACCAGTTCATTTTTCAGCTAAATCCATCCTTCTCTTTATCTTATCTGTTGTGATTTTTCATTTCACCTGTAATCAAATCTAATACTTCTACTTGGTTCTTTCATTTTTTCATTTCCAATTTCTGTTCTACATTATTAAACTTTTACTTATTAATTATACTTTTCATGCTTGTTAAGAAAAACCTTGGCTCATCTCCCTCCCCCATGTTTTTTATTCAGACGAGGTATGTATGAATTTGTTGATTTTCTTTGAGGTTGTTTGTCCTAGCTCTTAGGTGTCTAGTTTTTTTTTTTGCCTCTGAGTTGATGTGCCACGGGAGGTGGGGGCAGGTATCAGACAGATACTCTGTTTGGTATTTTGCATTTTTATAGTGTTTTTGTTTGCTTTTTAATTTCTGAATTAATTGCCTTGTGATAAGAAAAAAAAATATATATATATATAAAAACTGTTTCATATATATTGTTTAGAATTTAGAGAGAGAGAGTTGCTTTAGGACTTTCATAATATGTAGTGAGTTTTGTGATAGTTCATCATGGAATTGAAAAGAATTCACATTCTCTATTGGGGTAAACATTTTACAGATGTCCATTAAATAAGGCTTATTAATATTTGTTCAGATTCTCTATAGACTTTGGCTGTTCAGTCTTTTCACTAACCGAGAAAGACATCAAAAGATTTCACTATGATATTGAATTTATTTAGTCAGAAAATATTTGATTGTTGTATTTTGAAGATAGGTTATTAGTTGCATACCAGAGTAGAATTATTATATTTTCCTAGAATTGAAACTTAAATCACTAAACAGTGATCTTTTAAAAAATCTCCAATAGGGGCTGGGGTGGTAGCTCAGCGGTGGAGCGCTCGCCTAGCTCATGTGAGGCCCTGGGTTCTATCCTCAGCACCACATAAAAATAAATAAATACAAACAAAGGTATTAAAAATAATAATAATTTAAAAAATCTCCAATAATGCTTTTCTTTCTGTTAAGTTGTATTTAGTCTGATTTTAACATAGAGCTATCAGTTCTATCAGTTAATATTTGTATGCTATTTTTTTTTTGGAACATTTACTTTCAAATTTTCTGGGTTCTAATTTTTAGGTATGTCTCTTTAAAATAGCACACATTAGATTTTATTTGTTATCCAAAAATGAAAACATTTTTCTTTGAACTGCCAAGTATTATCAACTTTTCTTTCTTGTGATCACTGTTACATATTATATTTATCATTTGGGATAATTTTCTCACTTTTTTAGTGTGCTCTCCTTTCTTATTTCAGATTCATTTACCTTTTGTTTAATTCTATTTTCCATATTGTTTTGGAAGTTGTACACTTTATTTTTAATGATTTAATTTTTAAGAGTGGCTCTTACTATTTTAATATACATACTTAATATCTAAAATGATTAAAAATTTTTATCATTCTCCTGAAAAAATTCAATGACATTTTACCTTCTGAGTTTTCCTCCCATATTAGATGTTTTATGTAGCATTTTTGTTCTTGTTGTTGTTTTGTTTTTGGTACCAGGGATTGAACTCAAGGGTGTTTAACCACTGAGCCTTATCCACAGCTCGCTCACTTGCTCTATTTTTTTTTTTTTTGTATAAGAATGTTTATAGAAATTTTATTCTTTTTTCTCTGCTGTCTTAAAATACTTTTAATTTTATCCCATTTTTTATTTACATATGACTGCGGAATGCATTACAATTCCTATTCCACATATAGAGCACAATTGTTCATATCTCTGGTTGTATACAAAGTATACTCACACCAATTCATGTCTTCATACATGTACTTTGGATAATAATTCCCTTCTCATTGCACCATCATTTCTAACCCCATACCCCTTCCCTTCTCCTCCCACTCCTCTGCCCTATCTAGAGTTCTTCTATTCCTCCCTTGTTCCCCCTCCCTACCGCATTATGAATCAGCTTCTATATCAGAGAGAACATTCGGCTTTTGGTTTTTGGGGATTGGCTAACTTCACTTATTATCTTCTCCAACTCCATCCATTTACCTTCAAATGCCATGATTTTATTCTCTTTTATTGCTGAGTAATATTCCATTGTGTATATATGCCACATTTTTTTTTTTATCCATTCATTTGCTGAAGGGCATCTAGGTTGGTTTCACAGTTTAGCTATTGTGAATTGTGCTGCTATAAACATTGATGTGGCTGTGTCCCTGTAGTATGCTGTTTTTAAGTCCTTCGGGTATAGACTGAGGAGAGGGATAGCTGGGTCAAATGGTGATTTCATTTCCAGTTTTCCAAGGAATCTCCAAACTGCTTTCCATGTTGGCTGCAACCAATTTGCAGTCCCACCAGCAATATATGAGTGTACCTTTTCCCCCACATCCTCGTCAATACTTGTTGTTGTTTGTCTTCATAATGGCTGTCATTCTGACTGGAGTGAGATGAAATCTTAGAGTGGTTTTGATTTGCATTTCTCTAATTGCTAGAGATGATGAGCATTTTTTCATATATTTGTTGATTGATTGTATATCATCTTCTGAGAAGTGTCTGTTCAGGTCCTTGGCCCATTTATTGATTGGGTTATTTGATTTTGTGGTGCTTAGCTTTTTGAGTTCTTTATATATCCTAGACTAGTGCTCTATCTGATGTGCGAGTGGTAAAAATTTGCTCCCAAGCTGTAGGCTCCCTATTCACCTCACTGATTGTTTCTTTTGCTGAGAAGAAACTTTTTAGTTTGAGTTCATCCCATTTATTGATTCTTAATTTTAATTCTTGTGCCAAAGGAGTCTTATTGAGGAAGTTGGGGCCTAATCCCACATTATGGAGATTAGGGCCTACTTTTTCTTCTATTAGGTGAAGGGTCTCTGGTTTTATTCCTAGGTACATGATTCACTTTGAGTTGAGTTTTGTGCATGGTGAGAGATAGGTCCAGTTTTCCTGCACCATTTGTTGAAGAGGCTATTTTTTTCCAATACATGCCTTTGTCTAATATGCACCTTTGTCTAATATAAGATAATTGTAATTTTGTGGGTTAGTATCTGTGTCTTCTATTCTGTACCATTGGTCTAACAGTCTGTTTTGGTGCCAATATAATGCTGTTTTTGTTACTATTGCTCTGTAGTATAGTTTAAGGTCTGGTATTGTGATGCTACCTGCTTTACTCTTCCTGCTAAGGACTGCTTAAGCTATTCTGGGTCTCTTATTTTTCCAGATGAATTTCATGACTGCTTTTTTCTATTTCTATGAGGAATGCCACTGGGATTTTGATTGGCATTGCATTAAATCTGTATAGTGCTTTTGGTAGTATGGTCATTAATTAATATCTGCCTGTCCAAGAGCAAGGTAGATCTTCCATCTTCTAAGGTCTTCTTTGATTTCTTTCTTTAGAGTTCTGTAGCTTTCATTATATAGATCTTACATCTCTTTTGTTAAGTTGATTCCCAAATATTTTATTTTATTTTTTGAGGCTATTATAAATGGGGTAGTTTTTCTTGTTTCCCTTTCTGAGGATTTGTCACTGATACACAGAAATGTATTTGACTTATGGGTATTGATTTTATATCCTGCTAGATTGCTAAATTAATTTATTAGTTCTAGAAGTTTTCTGGTGGAACTTTTTGGGTTTTCTAGTTATAGAATCATATCATCAGTGAATAGTGCTAATTTGAGTTCTTCTTTTCCTATGTGTATCCCTTTAATTTTTTTCATCTGTCTAATTGCTTTTGCCAATGTTTCAAGAACTACGTTAAATAGATGTGGTGAAAGAGGGCATCCCTGTCTTGTTCCAGTTTTTAGAGGGAATGCCTTCAAGTTTTCTCCATTTAGAATGATGTTGGCCTGAAGCTTAACATGAGATATATTCCTGTTATCCCTAATTTTTTTAGTGTTTAGAACATGAAGGGGTGCTGTATTTTGTCAAATGCTTTTTCTACATCTATTGAGATGATCATATGATTCTTATGTTTAAGTCTATTGGTATGATGAATTACATTTATTGATTTCTGTATATTGAACCAAACTTGCATCCCTGGGATGAATCCCACTTGATTGTGGTACACTATCTTTTTGATGATATGGTTTTGTGTTTGATTTGCCAGAGTTTTATTGAGAATTTTTACATCTATGTTCATTAGAGATATTGGTCTGAAGTTTTCTTTTTTTGATGTGTCTTTGCTTGGTTTTGGAATCATGGTGATATTGGCCTCATAGAATGAGTTTGAAAGTGCTGCTTCTTCCTGAAATAAATTCAAGAGTATTGGTATTTTTCCTTCTTTAAAGATCTTGTAGAACTCTGCTGTATATATATGGGGTCCTGGGCTTTTCTTGGTTGGAAGACTTCTGATGCTGTCTTCTATTTCGTCACTTGAGATTGATCTGTTTAAATTGTGTATATCCTCCTGATTCAATTTGGGCAAATCATATGATTCTAGAAATTTGTTGATGCCTTCGATGTTTTTTGGAGTACAAGTTTTCAAAATAATTTCTAATTATCTTCTGTATTTCTGTAGTGTCTGCCATGATATTTCCTTTTTCATCATGTATGTTAGTGATTTGAATTTTCTCTCTCCTTCTCTTCGTTAGCATGGCTAAGGGTTTTCAATTTTATTTATTTTTTCAAAGAACCAACTCTTTGTTCTGTCAATTTTTTCAAACATTTCTTTTGTTTCAATTTCATTGATTTCATCTCTAATTTTAATTATTTCCTGTCTTTTATTGCTTTTGGTGTAGATTTGTTCTTTTTTTCTAGGGTTTTGAGATGTTAAGTCATTTATTTGTTGATTTTTTCTTCTTTTAAGGAATGAACTCCATGCAATGAACTTTCCTCTTAGAACTGCCTTCATAGTGTCCCAGAGATTTTGATATGTTGTATCTGTGTTCTCATTCACGTCTAAAATTTTTGTTAATCTCCTCCTTGATGCCTTCTGCAACCATTGTTCATTCAGTAGCATATTATTTAGTCTCCAGGTTTTGGAGTAACTTTTATTTCTTATTTTATCATTGATTTCTAATTTCATTCCATTATGATTTGATAGAATGCAGGGTAGTATCTCTACTTTTTTTATCTCTATTTTTTAAATATTTGCTAAGAGTTGCTTTGTGGCATAATATATAGTCTATTTTAGAGAAGGATACATGTGCTGTGTGGGCGCATCTGGACCTGGCCTGGGCTCCCGCGGTAGTCTGTTGGTCCAAAGAGGTGGTCTTGTGCAGGAGGCTGGGCTTTGGTGGGTGTGTGCTGGTGGTGGGATGGATCCGGGACTACTATGAGCCTGGGTCCTGCTCAGGCTGGTGTGGGTGGATCTTGGCTTGGCCTGGGCTCCTGCAGTAGTCTGCTGGTCAGAAGATTTCTATCTATCTTATCTGTGTATTTTTATTTTATTTTATTTAGAGATAGGGTCTCACTGAGTTGCTTAGGGCCTTGCTAAATTGCTGAGGCTGGCTTTGAACTTGCAATCCTCCTACTCAGCCTCCCAAGCTGCTGGGATTAAGGCGCAACATTGCACCCAGCTTTATGTAGCATTTTTATCACTTTCAAGTCCCTCAAACTAGATATTATTATCATTGTTCTACACAGGAAATATACGTGTAGATTGACCCACAAGTTTTACTAATTTCTTACTTTTCCTTTTTGCAGTACAGATGGTTTCTTCTTCCTGAGGTATTGCTGCAGGTTTTAGTGAAGACAGTTAATGATAAAAATTCTTAGTATTTATTTGAAACCATGTGTAGCATGATGTGAGTTTGTCCTTGTGGGTGGGTGGGTGGGTGGGTATCTGTTGCTCCAGTTTCACTTTTTTGAGGGTGGTCCTCCTCCTCTGGATTGCCTGGCATGATTGTTGGAGAGCAACTGGTCACAATGGGAGAAAGCATTGGTTTCTATCTTCTGTTCCACTCATCTATGTCTGTCTTGTCTCTAGTAACATATTGTGTGGATTACTCTAGCTTTACATTTATCTTTGAAATCAAGTAGTATGGGCCCTTCAATATTACTTTAGTTAATTGGATTCCTATTGCCTTTCCTACATCAATTCTGGATTTGGCTTATGAATTTCTATTTAATAAAGACTGTCCAGGAGTGCTGGCACAACTTTGGAGGCTGAGGGAGGAGGATTGCAAGTTTGAGATCAGCCTCAGTAACTTAGTGAGACCCTGTCCCAAAATAAAAAAGAGCTGGGGATATAGCGCAGAGCTAAAAATGCCCCTGGGTTCAATTTCTAGTATCTAAGTAAATAAAACCTAGTGGGATTTTGATTTGGATTGTATGAATCTATAGGTCATTTTGGGGAGAAATGACACCTTTCTTTTTTTTGTGTGTGTATCAGGGATTGAACCCAGATGTGCTTAACCACTGAGCCATATCCCCAGCCCTTTTTTATGTATTTTTATTCAGGGTCTCACTAAGTGCCTTGCTAAATTGCTGAGGCTGGCTTTGAACTCAACATCCCCTTGCCTTAGCTTCCCGAGTTTCTGAGATTACAGGCGAGAGCCACAGCACCTGGCATGAAATGACATTTTAACAATAACAAATACCCCACTTGTTTAACTCACTTTTAAAGTATCATTTAAGATAGCACCATAATGAAATAATCAGATCTAAATCTATCAAAGCATGTGTAAGAGTTGCATGCTGTAAACTACAGAACAGTGAAGAAAGGAGTCAAATAAGACCTAATTGATTGAAGAGATATTTTAACACAGACAATTTAATATGAAGAATTGTTAACAAGGCATACATTTATTAACTGGGTTTCTGAAAGCAAACAAATACAAAAGGAATCTCAAGTCTTAGGAAGGTGAGGAGTACAAGTACCATTCCCGAAGCTGCAGGAGCAAAGAGGTTGAAATTGCTAAAACTTTGCAACCTTGGAAGGGGGCTGCATGAGGTTGGGGTTCAGACCTTTGGGAAGAGGATGCTGCCCATCTAGTGCTGGTGTCCCTGGCGTCAGAGGGGGGGCTCTTGTTGGATTTGGGTTCCAGACCTTGAGGAAAGGGCCTCGCTGGCTGGCGTAAGTGTCTTGGAGGGTGTGCAAGGACACTTGTCCTGTGATAGCTGAAAACCTGCACACCAAATTCAGCTGCTGCCATGGAAGGAACTGCTGCGGCCTGGATGAAGAAGTGTTGTTAAGGTGACGCTTACAGGAACAGGAAACAGGAAGCCAACAGCAACAGACACTTGGCCCAATAACAGGAAAGCCAACAGCAAAGGAAGACAGGTACTTCCAGGGTATCGATAGTATAAAAACAGGATTTCACAGCAGTGGAAACACTGACATCAATGTAAAATGAAAACAACTTTTATATAACAACCAAAAATAGAACCAAGTCAAAGAAGAAAATGTGTATGAGAAAATTAATGGGTAATGCAACAGATTTGGAACTGCATACAGATCACAGAAATGAAGATGTGGCCCAAATCTAAATGTTCTGTTGAGTTCATAGAATGATAGATAGTAAAATTTTGCAAACATTTTCTAGACAAGGTCTTACCTAAAGTATTCATTCTTTTTAAAAATGCCGTTAAGGAGTTGGGATGTAGCTCCATGGAAGAGTGCTCACCTAACTAGTGAGAGGAAAGCCATGGGTTCAATCCTTAGCAATGCAAAGGGGAAAAAAAAAGTGCCATTGATATATAGAAAGGTACAAAATACTTAGCTTGTGTTCAAAATTTCTTTTTCATTTTTTTGAGCAGTAAATTCTCAAACTTTCTACCTACTTTTGATCTCAAATATGTGGTTCCTTTAGAAATGTCTACATTTTGAACAAATGTCTAAGTGGCTGTGGACTCCAGCCCTTGCCTTCCTCTAAGATGGGCAGGTTCACTGTGCTGGGGACAGCCACGTGTGAAATCATGGTGGCTCAGTTTTACATAAGTTTGGTGAGAAAGGGAAAATCACACCTGGAAGACAATTTTAGTTTTTTTTTAAACAAGAATTTTTTTTTCCCACATTATTTTTTAAAATTTTAGTTGACAAATAGTTGTATATACTTCTGGAGTGCAGTGTGATGTTTTGGTGAACCTGGAGGGTATTGTGCTAAGTGAAATGATCCAGGCACAGGAAGATAATACCACATGGTGTCATCTATATGTGCAATTTAAAAGAGTTGACGTCATGGAAGTAGAGAGTAGAATGTTGGTCACTGGGTGCTGGAGGGGTGGAGTGGAGGGGTTAGGGAGATGTTGACCAAAGGGCAAAAAATTTTAATTAGAAGCTTTAGTGATTAATTGCAGAGAATGGTAACTATAATAACGCATTGTATATTTAAAAATTGTTGAAAAAGCTGATTTTAAATGTGTTCACCAAAACAAACAAACAAAAAACAAACCCCCAAACCACCAAGTCTTTTTTTCAATGGCATTCCTTCCTTTTCTAGAACGACGTTCTCCTAGTTCATGAGGCTGATCCTGGCATGTGGATTTTCAGATAGATGTTGTCACAAAACCAAATGAGGAGTCTCTTGGCATTTTTTTTCCTCTCCTGGAATCCGCTAAGAGTGATACCAGCTGCCTTCATGTCCCTTTCCAGTATTCAATTGTGAGATTCCTTTACCAGCACAATAGAGCGTCTTCCAGGCAGCCCTGACTCCCCTAAGGTGGAGTATGGGGGCAGCGGGAGACAGGGAGAAGCCGGAGGGGACTAGGTGGTGGCATTTGTGCTCTTTTTGTCTTGGATGCTATCTGTAGCCCTGGCCTGGTTTTTGATTAAAAAAATGGCAGAGATAATCTCAGGTTATGGATGATCTCTTTCTCCAAAGATGATTGACTTTTGCTTCATCAGGCAGCTATGCCAGGCTAAGATCAAATCCACTTGAAATTCAGTTAGTTGACTTAATACTGTTTTTGGTCTTGTAAAAGCTGTCACTCTTACTCTGTGGGGATAAGCTAGGCTCCCACCTGAAAACCTGGGGATCCTCTCCCTTCCCTCCCTCCCTCCCTTCCTCCCTTCCTTCCTTCCTTCCTTCCTTCCTTCCTTCCTTCCTTCCTTCCTTCCTTCCTGTAGGGATTGAACCCAGGGGCAACGAGCCACATCTGCAGCCCTTTTTAATTTTTTTTTATTTTTAGACAGAATCTCACTAAGTTGCTTAGGGTCTCACTGCATTGCTGAGATTGTCCTCAAACTTGTGATCCTCTTGTCTCAACCTCCTGAGTCTGGGGATCCTTTACAGGGTCCTGAACTCCTTTTTATCTCCCTACCCCTTAAGATTACCAAAATCTTTGCTTAGCTTCTTGGCATCTTTGTTGCCATTTTCTCCCCAATTTCCCTTACTCTCAAGTGGCCATTTTCAGCAAATACCCTGAGAGGAAAAAGCACCGTTGAGTAGCTGACTCACATTTCTACACTCTCATCTTTGAGGTCTAGTTTCAGGTTCTTGCAGTCTTGGTAGCTCTCTGATGTTTGAAAACCATCTTCTCAAATAGAAAGTATGTTCTCTTGTTTTTAAAGATGATGTTGATAGAAGACTTGATCTTATATAAGCCATAGCTTAAAGCAGAACCTATTGAGCTTTCGAACAATACTTGGAATTTTTTTATTTCTAGAATTTATTCAAATATTATTGATTATTTTTATGGGTTGGGACACAATTTCTATTTCCTCTTTTTAAAATGTATGTATATTGTTGAGATATAATTAATATTAGATGAAATGCACAAATTTTAATGGCACAATGTAAAGTGTAACGAGTTTTGACAACTGTTCATCCTATGAAATCACAAATCCACATATAGGATATTGTCATAATTCCAGAATGTTCTCTTGTATATCTTTCCAGTTAATTTTTCTCTTTTCCCTCAGATGTTCTGATTTTTTATTACCCATATATTAGTTATATATGTATATGCAGTTGACACAATAACTTTATTTTATTTATTTATTTATATGTGGTGCTGAGGGTCGAACCCAGGGCCTCACACATGCTAGGTGAGCGCTCTACCGCTGAGCCACAACCCCAGCCCCACCCACATATTAGTTTTATCTGTTTTTTGAACCTTATATAGTAGAAACAGTAGTATGTGTGCTCAACACTGTTTCTGAATTCATCCACATTGTTGTTCATTTCTTTGATTCATTTCCTTTGTGTTGCGGAGTCATATTTCATTGAATGAATTTACCACAATTTGTTTATCTGTTCTTTGGTAGGTGGACATTTGGGCTATTTCTAGGTTTCAGCCATTGTAATAAATTAAGCTGCCACTAACATTCTTGGACCTGTGTTTTTTGTGGATACATCGCCGCTTCTTACTTGTTTTACATTCTTTATCTGATAACTGTAATCTCTGAACCATTTGGGATTTAGGTCTTAGCCTTTTTGTCTGTCTTTTCCTGGTGTCTTGTTTTCTTGTGCGTTTTGTCCATGTTTGATTTGATCATGTTTTGCTGACTGTGGAACTCCTCAGGGGTCTGAGTGATTTTCCATTTGGGTCTGTCAGTGATTTTCACTGAGAAGCACTTGAAATTAGTATTTCCCTTGAGGTTCGCTGCATAGAAGGAATATATTTTCAAACCCTTCCTGTGGGAGGGAAACCTTATGCTTATAAATTTCTAAGGAACATCTTTATTTTTTATTTTTTTTTTAACTCCAACCTGTGGTCTGAGACTGGCTAGTCTCTTGGTCAACTCCCACTTTGAACTGCCCCCTGGAACTCCTCTCCAAGGATGTGGCTCCTCTCCGACCCTGGGCCCATGCAGAGGGTTCACTTCATCCTCCACCTTGCGTGTCTCTGTGCCTTGGATCTTTAACACACTGTTACAATAGAGCCTCTAGGCTCAGGCAGGAAGCCCCAGAGCAGCCCAGGCCTCTCCCCTTCACCTTCTTCTAGATCTCTCTTCACTTGCAGCCCTGTGGCTCTACTTTGCTTTCTTATGAGCTTAGCTATGCATTTAGAAGGCCATTTCTCATCTCTGTCTCATACTCTTAGATATTTATAACCTGGGTTCTTCCTCACCACCCACTGCGGCAATGTCTGGTTGAGTACAAGTCCTCAAAATACTTTTCCCCCACAGGCTCTACTCTGCCTTCTGCAGAGGGTGCATCTCTGCTTCATGCTTTCTGCTTCCTATATTCCTATTTTTGGAGTGAGCAGCAAGTTTGCTAACTCAGCATAAAATCTTGTTTGGTCCCAGGTTTTATGGATCATGGTTTAGTTATTCCTTCTCCTTCTCCTTCTCCTTCTTCTTCTTCTTTTTAGTTGAGGATGGACAGCATGCCTTTATTTTATTTTATGTGGTGCTAAGGATTGAACCCAGGGTCTCACATGTGCCAAGCAAGCACTCTGCCACTGAGCTACAGCCCCAGCCCCTAGTTATTTCTTTTTGGCTATCTTTGATGAGAAGAGGCAGAGCTGTTTGTACCTGGCATCTAGTTTTGGGGTAAAGATTTCTCATTCTGCCTGCTTCTTGCTTCCTGTTTCTTCTGCCTCTGAGTGGATCTGAGTGGGTTCTGAGACTTTTTCATGGCCAAGCTGTTGGCATGTGAACCCCCCCCCCCCCCCCCCCCCCCCCCCCCCCCCCCCCCCGCCACCCAGGGGCTAGAGAGATGCTCAGCCATTCCTGCCTCCTCCCTTGAGTTGGCCCAGCAGGGCGCTTTCTCCCTATCAATTGGGCTTTAGGGTGTTGGCTGTTTCCCAGTTTCACTGAAGGCCAGCGTTCTCAGTTTGCTGATCTTTTGGAAGGGAGAGTCGTCTGGAGGTATCTTGCACTGCTGTCTTGCCCCAGGTTGTTTAGTGATAGGCACTCACTGAGCTGCCTGAGGTCAAGGCTTTGTGCCAGGTGTGGAGAGATGGGGCCCCATCTGGCCCCAGTCCTCCTCTGAAAAGTTGTGCTCCTGCTGTCCCCTGCCCTGCCTGTCACCATCCCTCACCTCACATCATGCTTATCTGCCTCCCCAGGGAAAGAAAACATTTTCAGGGCAGGACTGGCTGTTGTTTGTGTACAAACAGTGCCTGGCACATAGTGGGCACTCAAGGAACATTTGATTCCCAAATGACTTTGAGGTCTCTTAGAAACTGAGTCTTATTTTACGTCTGGGGCTCCAGGACCTAGCTGATATCTAAGGCATCTCCTGGTGAAGTCCTGAGGCTGTGCTGTTGTGGAGAGAGCACTGACTTAGAGCCAGGAGATCTCAGCTTATAGATGAACCCTGTTTCCTCTCTGTGTCTGTAACAGCTCTCTGTACCTGCCTCATTAAGTCTATAGCAAGGGTCGGATGAGGCAATAAATGTGGAAATGCTTTAAAGATGGCCAGGCTCCCCCTTTACATCTCATCATAGCAAAGGAAGAGCTGGTTACTGCTTCCCAGGGCTTAGGTAATTTGCCCATGGGCACCTAGCTCCATGTCTCAGCCTGGCTTGCCCCTAGACCTGGGAAGGTTGAGCACAGCCCCTGCTGGCAATGCTAGGGAGTCAGCCCTTCTGCGCTCTGGACAAAAAATGGTTGAGAGGATGAAGTGATCTCTGTGACCACTGGGTGTCGCTCTTGATCTTAAAATGGTGTATTATTTCCTGTGTCAATTTTTTCAAATTGGCTTTGGATCTCAGCAGAGATTCTGGCTAGCCTGGATTACCTGCCCTCTGTGTTTTAGAAGTTCCTGGCAGCAACACTTGGTGCCATCACCCAGCACCCATCTAGACCTTAGCTTTTAGGTACAGGGTGCTTATGCAATTCTAAAGTATTTTACTGTTTACCTAACCAGGAATGGCCAAAATGCTCATTAATTAAATGTTAGGACCAAAAATCAGTACATTTTTGGAAGCCAACACATTTAGGAAAGGTCATGGCAAGTTCCCTACCACTGTCCTCCCAATTTTTTGCTACTAAAAACATGTTTTAAAGCTAGTGCTTTAGGGTGACCTAGTTATTGTAATAGCAGGAATAAGGGAGAGGAAATCTATGACATTATTCTACTAAGCTCCTCCAGATCCACAAAGCCAGGGGACACTCAGGTTTAGCTTTGATCTTTCTGGAGTTTTCTGGGGACATCGACTCTGTTGATTACTCTGCTTTTAAAAACTCTCCCTCAACTTTTGTTCACTATTTTCTCCTGATGTACTTGCTAGTTCTCTGGCTTCCCACATGCTTTCTTTTTAAATGTCACCATCTCCTGGGACACTGGCTTTGCCTCTCTTTTGTTCTTCCATATAAAATCTATTTGCCCAGTGGTCTAGACCCCTGTGTACTGTCATTTGTACTTGGGTGTCCTGGAGGATAATTCTTTAAAAATTAGCTTTTTTAGAGTAAAAATTAGCTTATATATGATGAAAGTCATTCATTTTAGCTGAATAGTTTCATGAATTTTGTTGATTATATGTAGTTGCTTTAACCACTGCCTCAATTAAAATATTGGCTCTGATGATTAATCTTGGTTGTCAACTTGACTGGATTGAGAGATGCCTATAAAATGGGCAAAGCATATTTCTGGGTGTGTCTGTGATAGTGTTTCCAGAGATGATTGGCATGTAGGTCAAATCAACTTGTTTTTCCAGCTCTCTAGCTTACAGCCAGCCATTGTGGGACTGTTCAGCCTCTGATTATGTAAGCCAATCTAGTAAATTATATATATATGTGTGTATGTACACATACATATACACACATGTATCTGTATCTGTATAATATGTAGGTATATGTACATATTTTGTGTGCATGTGTATGTGTGTATATTTATTTATTTCTATTTGTTTTGTTCCTAGAGAACCCTAGAAAAGAGCATTTGCAAAGACACAGAGGCCGAGTGAGCATGACCCTTGGCGAAAAGTCACAAGCAATGACTGAGTGTCAACTACATTGAGGAAGTTGTGGAAATAAGATAGAGATTTTGGCCTTAGAAAAACACACTCTCATTCTTACTTAATAAGAATTCTTTCTTCTGTCTTAGCTTTGACTCTGCGTTCTCTTGCCTTAAACTTTTCCACTATGCCTCTGCATTTGGTTCTCTGCCCACTTGTCAGTCCCTGGCCACTACAGATCTGCTTTCTGTTTCAATGTTGTTTTGCCTTCTCTAGAACTTCATGACAACGGAATCCCATGGCACGTATAGTCTCTGTGCTTAAGTTCTTTTGTTGGCCTAATCACCACTTTTGACATGTGCAAAGACAGTTTCCTCTTTTGCTCCAAGCATCTCACATACAGTGCCTCCATTCATTCTGAGGTCAAAGACAGAAAGCTGGAGTCACCCTACCGAGGCCCCTGCCTCTCATTCACTGTCACCTCTACCACACCATGTGCAATTAGACAGGAAGTCCTAGAGATTTTTTTCTTTTCCATGTCTTGGAGTCTACCCATCTCTTCATTTTCAGGGTTGCTGAGATCCTCTTCACTTCTTGCATTTCTTAACTGGTCACTAGTTAGGAGTTCTCAGAGCTATCATTGTGGCTTCTAGAAGCCACAGGTTGAACCCTACCACCCCACTATTCAATGTTTCTCTGGATTTTTAGCTTAGCAAATGGCACTTCCATGATTCCATTTATTTCTGCCTAAATCTCTATCTTATTTCCAGAACTTCCTCAATGTAGTTGACACTAAGTCATTGTTTGTGACTTTTCTCCAAGGGCCATGCTCACTCGGCCTCTGTGTCTTTGCAAATGCTCTTCCCTCTACCTAGTACTCTCTTCATTCTCCTTCAAGTAGCTAACTACCAATTCCTGAAGAGCTAGCCCAGTTGACTCCTCTGCGATGCTCTCTACAGCCATAGCCTCAGACTGGGCTGTGAGGACTCCTCCAAGGTATTTCTTCTATCATAGTATTTATTATCTGTTGTTTCCATTAACACCCATCTTTTTGTCAAGTTACTAATCTGTCCTTTCCACAAGACTCTAAATTCCTTGAAGCGTTTGCCTTGTGTTGGACTTTACATTCTTGCTCCAACACAGGGCCAGCCGCAGGGGTCAACTAGTGGACGTCCTTTGAGTGATTAAAGAAAAGTGGATGGAGGGAGAGAGCTAAAACTTCATGAGGAGGCAGAGGTGAGGGTCAGGCAGACATAGAAAGCCAATGCCCCATTCTATCTGCTCTCTATTATTGTGAAAGGAGAAGAGGTTGATTGGGAAATGGGGGGAAGAGAATCCAAGAAGGCAGATTTTTTTTTTAATCAAAAAGTTAAAAAGGATTTTAGGTGAGGAAAAGTCAAGAAAGTAAGAGACCCAAAATTATGGGAAGCAATAAAAATTAGAAAAGACCTCTGTGCAAGACAGACAGACTCCTGAGTCTCAGCAGTGTTTTCACCTCTTACAACTGATGGATCCCAGTAGCTGTTCCTTACTGTGAACAGTGTCCTGTGGTTTTCAGTCATTTCTCAGGCCTTGTCTTATTCTACCTGTAGCAGCCCAGGGAGGAACTTAGAGTCCCTATGCTGAGTCCCATTTAACCAACTCTCAGAGGCCGAGGCTTAGAGGGCCTCCGGGCCTCTTCCTCCTGTGTCAGCTTCTGTCTCACAGGTGAGACCCTGGGCTGCCAACTCCAGGTGGTTCAGAGAGGACATGCCTGAAGAGGCCTGTGGCCATTTGTAGAGTTGACAATGAGACAAGAGAGACGTGATGGAGAAGGTCCAGAGGTGGGAGCTGCTGTGGGTGGGAGAGCAATCTCGGGGTCAATGAAACGTTAGAACAACTTAGTATTAGATTTAACAGGAGAACTGTGAGCTCTCCAGAGTCTCAATGTCCTCCACTTGCTCCACGGGGGCACTTGGTCAAGGAAACTCTGGATTAGCTGGAGCTTCGTGGGAGGAAGCATTTCTGTGGGAATGCTTTTTTTTTTTTTAAAATGACATTATTCTCAAAAGGGAAAAGGAATAGTCATAAGAAAATTTTATCTTTAGGGGTTAGGGTTGTGGTTTGGCGGTAGAACGCTTGCCGGGCATGTGTGAGCTTGCCTAGCAAAGCGTTGTTTCTCAGCACCACATATAAACAAATAAATAAATAAAGGTTCATCAATAACGAATAAAAATATATTTTTTTTAAAAAATTTTGTCTTTAATAGATGTTCTTGTGTTAAATGATGTTATCACCACATAAAATATGAACGCTTGTGTTTTGAGTGGAAGACCAGCAATTTCCTAAGTTCATGCAACACAGAAGTTGAATGCTCAGGCTGTCTGGATTCCGATCCTGCAGGCCCACTTCCCTGGAGGACCTTGGACAATTTGCTTAATCATTCTGTGCCTTCGATCTGCTCTTACCTCACAGGCTTATCTAAGTATTAACTGATATAATCAGCAGAAAGCATTTGCATACTGTTGTTAATAATAAGGTAGTCATAATATCTTGTATTTGCATGTAGCTGGTTTTCACTTTTAAAAAGTTTTCCATTTCATTCTTAGAATAACCCTGTGACATAGGCAGGGTAGGAATTATTGTTACTTTTTAAAAAAATAACAGATGAAACTGTAGCCTGCCTGATTTATGAAAGGTCACAGAACTAACACAGGACATCTTCACGCTGCTTCTTACCAGTCTTTCACAGAGATGGTGAAATTAGAAGTTATAGCTGGATAGTGATAGAGTAGGTATGTTGCGGGGAGGATCTGGCTCCTCTCTCCTATTCTTCCTGGTCTAGAATTTGCCTTCTCTGGCTCTGTATGTTAAGTAAGGTCTGAACATGGCTGGGGCTCTATGAATTAGATTGTTGCATGTCAAACTCAACTTACTGATTTTAGAAATGAAAGCCATTGTTACTTCCCTTAATTTATGATTGGGATTGTTTTGAACCTATTTTACTTTCAAGTTTTAACTGATTAGAAATGGAGGCCAGTGATTCTAGTGTTTTTTTTTAATTATTTTATTTTATTTTTTTATTGTTGGTTGTTCAAAACATTACATAGTTCTTGATATATCATCTTTCACACTTTGCTTCAAGTGGGTTATGAACTCCCATTTTTAGCCCATATGATTCTAGTGTTTTAATAAATGTTTTTTGAGAACCTACTGTGTACTAGGAAATATGCTAAGTGTTTTCACATACATTTTCTCATTAAATTCTCTTTATATCCATATGTATATTAAGATAAATTGTCTCCATGTACAAAAAAAAAAAGAAATTGAAGCTCAGAAATGTTGAATAATACACCCAAAGCTACTAAGGACTGCTTAAGAAAGGAAAATTCTAGGAAAATCTCTTCCTTGATATAAAATCCCAATAGCATATTAGCAAAATGATTCAGTAAAATATGGAAAAGACAATACATCACTTCTAGGCTGGATTTATATAGGACATCAAGTGTGTTTAACATTAAAAAATTGGCCAATGCAATTTACCAAATTAATGCAGTAATGGAGAAAAGTCATGATCAACTGAGTAGATGAAGTAAAACATTTGATAAAATTCAATTCCTATTCATGATTTTAAAAGCCCTTGTAGCTAACTAGAAGTAAAGGGAAACTTCCTTATTCTGATAACAGGAATTAACCAAACCAAACCAAACCAAATCAAACAAAAAAGCTAGAGTAAACATAATTAATGGTGACATTTTAAAAGATATATATATTTAGTTGTTGATAGAACTTTATTTTATTTATATTTGGTGCTGAGAATTGAGCCCAGTGCCTTTACATGCTAGAGGCAAGTGCACTGTCGCTGAGCCCCAGGCCCAGCCCCAGCCCCAGCCCCAGCCCCCTTGAAAGTTTTCTTGATTGGATCAGGAAGTGACAGTTATGCCCCCAAAACCATTTCTCTCCTGCACCATACTAGAAGTTTTAGCCAGGGAGCTAGCTCAAGGAAAAAAAAGAAGAACAAAATAAATAAAAAGGAAAGAAAAATAAAACTCATTACTTGCAGATGGTATTCTGTATATAATACATACAGAAAGTTTGGGAGATCTCACAGATGTTGGATTCAAATTATCAGGTAAATTTGGTAAGATCACTGTCCATGGTCAGTGGTCAATAACTACAAGCAATTAGAAAATGGAATTTGAAAAACATAACATTCATAATAATGTCAAAACATCAAATATTAGGAATATGTTGAAAGAAAGCCATGCAAAACCTCTGAAGGGGTCCCACGCCTCCATGTTGAATTTCACTAAATGCTGTTTTCTGATTCATCTCAAGAGTTCCCCTTCTCATTCTGTCACACCAGCTGCAAAACCTCCAGTCTTCTCCAAAGTAGGGAGATGTAGTCACTTGGTTACTTAAAGGCACAGCTTTAAACTGCTCGTGTGGCCCTCTCTTTCTAAGCCCCATCCCTTCCCCAGCCATTAGAGTTATTCCTCCAAATTCAGAGTTTTCCTGTGGTCCTGAGGTATGAATTAGCTTGCTTCTTGCTTGGTTTTCAGTTTTCTCTCTCCTACTTTGTCAACCATCACTTCCATCTTAGAAGATCTGCTGTCATCTCTCTCTTGTTTGTCCTTATAGATTCACACGTAAAAAATTCTTTCACTGTCATTCTGCTAAGGTGTAGGAGGAAATAGAGATAAATGCGTGAGTTTAATCTACCATGCTTAACCAGAAGTTGTACATAAGACTGGGAAAAGGGAAGGAAGGAGGCAGTGTTTATTGCTTGGGTCCTGTACAAGTCGCTTCTCTGGGCACTGCACCCTGCCTGCTTCCCATAGCTTCGTGGAGAGCTTCCCTTCCCAGGCATCTGAGTTTGCTGCTGGACCAGGTGGTCTCTGGGCTCCATCGAGCCTTGAAAGCCCATCTTCACATTGCTTCCCAGAAGTGTTCCATGCTTTCAGGATCCAGACTTGATTGACAGGAAGGAGACTGGAATACCCAAATCCCCTATTTCATTCATGAGGTTGTCTTTGGGGGCTTGAATGAACACAGAGCAGCTTGAACAATGCCATTAATTAAAGCAGGTTCTAATTGATTGGGATAATCCCTAGGGAGCTTAAGTTTAGGGAGGGGAGAAACAAAGGAAACAAGGACAGCTGCAGAAATCTAGACAGGAAATTTTCTTTCTCCTCTCAGGCTCATTCCAACTACAAGGTACCTGATAAAAGAAGTCTTCTTAACCTGGTATTTGCCAAATGCATGGCTTTCTCCTTACTCCATCCATCCGTGCTTTTCTTCGCCGTGCTCCTCATCACCATCCGTGCTCCTCGCCCTGGGACCCTGTGCAAATTCCTTTATCCCTGTGCTTGGTTTCCTAGTCTTGAGTGATGAGCTCAATAGCAATGGCCGCCTCACATAGTTTTTATGAGAATTAAACATGTTAATATGTAAAATGTACTTAGAACTCTCAGCCACATATTAAGCTTTTGAGGGCTTGTTAGGGGGATATTATGACTCTGTGTGCTTCTCTGCAAAAGAAGTTGAAAGATGTAGTCACTACACTGAGGAGCATGCCTTCTATATGTGTGGACAAGATTGTGTGTGACACAGGACACTATGAGGGCAAAGAGTTGCATTCACTAGTTGGTGGTAGGTAAGGAATGGGTGAGGAGGGGCATTTGAGAAGTTATCCTAGAGCCAGTGGTGCTCTGGAGTTGGCTTGTGCCCAGAGCGAATAAGTTGGCTGTCAATGGAATTCAAGCACCATGAGGACAGGAACTTATCCCTGGGGGTTAGAACAGTGCCCAGCCCATGAGAGATGCTCAGTAGACATTTGCCATATGAAGAAATAAGCAATGAGCTGCAGAGGTGGGCCAAGGGAGTATAGGCAGGAGAAGAGTGTATGGGAAGGCAGAAGGCTCAGGGAGCCTTCAACATACATCAGGCGAAGGGCAGGGATACAGTGTGGCAGGAACCGAGGGTTGGTTTCTGAGGGTGGGGTTGGATGGGAGGCAGTTCCAGGACTCCTGAGGATGTGGCAGGTGTGCTTCGTGGGACACAAAACTGATGGACTGATTTCAGAGGGACATGGGACCCTGACCCTCATTTTCTTAGACATAGAGTCTCCGTTGCATTTTTTAGAATGCTTTCGCTTTACAAAGCAGTGCAACACCATGCATTATATCCTTTCAGAATCATAGCATCCTATGAAGTTGGTGATATTTCATTTTGTATATAGGAAAACCGAGGCTCGGAGAGGTAATGTGATTTGCCAGATAATCAGTTACAAACTAGGAATTTGGAGTTCATGCCAGTACTTTCTTGTTATATAATAGTGGTCTCATTGATTTAGATTTCCATGCAGAGCATAGTGATTCTCACTGATTTTGGAATTGTTGCCACAACATAAATGCATAGTATGCTATATAGTTTGAAAATGAGCCCCATGTAACTGTCACCAGGTTAGGCAATAGAAATATCATCCTTGACCACAGAAGGTGCCTGTGTCCCCTGCTCAGCTCCCACTCCCCTGGCCTTCCATCAGAGGTAATCAGCTTCTTATCTTCAAGGTAATAATTTCCTTTCTTTTCTTCTGGTTGTTGCATCTCTGAATGCACAGGCTCATTTTGTGATCAAATATTCCCTTATAATCTAGGCCTTTTTCTCTCTGCCTATGAACTCCTTGAGGGACCACTTCTAGGGCTTGATACACATAGTTAATCTCTTGTTGAATGTTTAGTAAGCATCTCTCTTAAGCCCCATCAGAAATAAAAAAGAAAACAGGATCTGTCTTCAAGTTTTCAAGTTGGAATAACCTCATGGTCACTGCTTTAATCATTTGTATGATTTTTAATTAAAAGCATACAACAATAACAGAATCAATGACCTACATGAGCCCTGGTGTGGGAATACTTGATGTCTTCTGAATCTTCCCAGCTGTGCTGTCTCCACTGGTGCCCAGGGTGTCCTCTATGCCTCTGTGATAGGTCACAGGGCAGGCTAACCACCATCTTACTTGCTATCCTATTGGCAATTGGAATTTGTAGGCATTGATCTCCTTCAGAAAAAAACATACCCTTATTTAATATTTCTCAATTTTGGAAATTCCCTAGACTCAGGAGAACATATCTGTCAGTTTCCAGGTTGACAGACCCTTCATTAAAAGTTAGCACTGATATTCTGGGTAATCACTTGGTGCCAGTGTGGTCAACACCCAATTACAACACTAACTTGATGTCTCAAGGCAGTGCCCAGTCATCAGTGGCCATCCAGGAGACTCAGAATACACTTAGATTAATCTTTTAAAGGTTATCATAAAAAATTAAAATAGAAAAAAAAATTTATACAGCAAGAACTTCAAATTCCATAGGATATCTCTACAGGCCTGTTTGAGAAACACTAGCCTGCTTACTTCTGTCAATGGAAGGCATGAACTCCCATATGGACTGAAATTACAGATAAACCCAAGACCCATCTGGATTTGCTACATCTTGATGTCTCTGATCTGAAGTAGGTTTGCCTTCTAGTTATGTTTAAGTTATCTTCTTGTAACACCTGCTGACTTCAGGGGAAACTGCTCGGGGCAGCAGGAAGATGGCTCAGGGTTGCAGATTGTCCCTGGGTAATCTACGTATAATCAATAGCATACTAAGTCAAGAGAGCTGTCTTTGGATCCCCAGTGGAATTTTAAGTTCTGTTGGAGAACTGAGAGGTGACCTGTTTTTCTCTTCTGGTTGCCTGGTAAATTCAATGCTTCTGTTTTTCCTGTCATTTCTCTGGCCACCCGCCTCAATGAGAAAAGAACTCACTGTGCCAGTTTGACCTATGTAAGTTCTAGCATATGGAGCTGTGTTAATGAGCTTATGCCAACTACTAACAGCATTCTACTCAGAGAGCCATAGAATTTCAGAGAACAGAAAAGGACCAACATTTAACTGGCTGGTTGCAACAGCCCCCTAACTCCCCCTGCCTGCCTTCACTCCTTACCTGCTCTGATCCATTTCCCACAGAGCATCCCAGCCACCTTGGGTTGGGTGCCCTGGGTGCAGAACTTGGGTGAGAGTTTGGGGATGCTCATGCAAGGGATTTATTAAGAGAGTGGCTTCCTAAAAAAGGTAATAAAAGAAGCATAACGTGGCAGGGGGAGAAATACAAGGACATAGTAACAACTGGAGCTTGTTCCCATGCAATGCTCTGGCGTAGAAACAGCATCACACAGCCTGCTCCACCATGAAGCCAGGGCAATAACACTTTGTACCCTGTGTCAACCAGTCATTGGCTGTGGGCTGCCCAGGCTAATGCAGTGTTGACTGAGAACAGTGATTCAAAGGAGGGGTAGCTGGAGAGTGTGCAGCCAACACTCAGTGCTGGGAGATGGGTGCCCATCCTAGAAACGAGGCTCTGGGCTGGGCACCAGCTGTGCACATTACACTAGATAAATTTGAAATGCAAATTTGATGAGGACAGCTGGTAAACTGACTAGCCTAGGAGCACATGGCTGGTGCCATTGGGATAGAGCCTGCATCCCATAATGCTTAGTCTACCTTTTGTGGTGTTTGGTGATTTCCCCAAGGCTGCATAGCTTAGAGTTCAAATGCTTAGCCTGAGATCAGCTGTTTTGAAATGAAACAAGATGCAAACCCCAAACATTTCTCCTAATTCAGGCAGTGTGGTGGGGAGACACACTTGGGCCTGGAGAAGAGCGAGTGTGGGAGCAGAGAAGCTCAGGACTGTGCTAGAGACTCATTAGGGCACAGGCCCTGAAGAAGGACAGCCATCAGTATCCAAGAAACACTGTAGCCTGTGCATGGATACAACAATGGGGTCTCTGGGAAATGGTTTTCTTAGAATTAGGTAGGTAATAGAGTAATTCTGAAACAGGACACCAAGGGCCCAGGCATTGCCCCAAACTGTGGACCAACCAACTGATCTAGACTCTGTCCTCTAAAGGTTATGGGTCTTCCAATATGCTCTGGTCTTGGTCAGGGCTGACTCAGGGACTGGGGAGGGGATGGTGCTGAGCCCCAAAGATCTGGATGAGTAGAACTGGGCAGGGCAGGGCAGGGGCCAACAGGAACTAAACTATGATTAAAATTTTTAGGAGGATCACAAGTTCAAAGCCATCTTGGGAAACTTAGACCCTATATCAAGATAGGTGGATAGATAAAAATGGCTGGGGATGTAGCTCAGTGGTAGAGTGCTTGCCTAGCATGCCTGAGACCCTGAGTACTAAGACCTTGAGTACAATCCCGAGTACTAAAAAAAAAACAACAAAAAAAAACTTTAGGGAAAGATAGAATTTCCAATTTGAGAAGCTTGAATAAAGAACTGGTCCTAAAGGGAGCTCTTTTATTTTGTTATAAACTAGTTGGTGCTTCGTTTTGGTGAGAATTAAGCTTTTCCCTGAAGTCACTGGATGGTTTGATGATCTTGATAGCAATTACTGACACGGTCTGGAAACTGGTGTCGGAGGAGAGGCTCTGTCCCCACAGTCTACATCCCTGTGTGCTCTATTGACTGGCAAACATGGCACAGAGAATTTCAAGCATAATGATTGCTCAGTCAACTAGATCAAATCTTATTTTTAAAAGCTGTTTTCTCTCAGAGCTAATGCGTTTGTTCCCGTCTTACTCTGATCAGTGGGGCATCAAGTTGTAAGGAACAGATTGGAAATTATTTTATTGATTTTTTTTCTTTCTATTTGCCAAAGGTGAGAGAAAATTTCTCTTCCCCGAGTGTGTTCAGCGGCAAGTCAAGTTAAGGACATTAGGAGGTTTGGGGAGAGCTGATTTGGAACTGTCAGAGCCTGACTTTGATTCCTCAATGCCTCAACACTCGGGAAACTGGGTCCTTGTGGAGCAGCAAGTGATTCCACTCTACTATTAAATTGGGAAGAGTCAGCTTTTCTTGATGACCCTGGCTGCAGTGGTCATTGGGAGGTTGGTGGCTAAACTATGGAGGATCTCAAAGCCCATTTAGTGGGCATCAGAAGTCTTGGTGATCGTGGTGTGAGATGCTAGGGCCTTTCTCTTGGCTCAAGTCCTTTGGGAATTATCTGGTTCAGAATCTTCCTTTCCTTCCTGGTTCCCCATCTTTTATTAGGAGGGAGACTGAGAAGAGTTGGTTTTTGATGAATCTAAGAGAAGGAGCTTTCCTCACTACTCATAAGACGGAGGTATTGGATGAGGGATAGGAAATCATTTTTTCACCTCAATTTTTTCTTCTTTGTGGACTCTCCCCATCTCACCTCCAAATTAACAGTGCATATCATGATTAGAATACCTTCCCATGGTCCTCTCTGTTTTTTAATCCCCTAAATGATTTCTAAAGTTATGCAAAGTGAAAACTTTTATGTGCATTATTAGAAAACATTAATTACTTATCATGGCACTGTGCTAAGTAGCTTTACATGAATTACTTCATTTAATCCTCAAAAGAACTCTATGACATAATTAAGTAATCAGGAATACCTCCAATTTATATAACCTGGAGTTGTTGGACTTGGAATTCAAATAGAGGCACATTACCTACTTCTTGCCCTTCATTCACCCAAGTCACTGAAAGTGAAGCTGTACCTAATTGGTGAGCCTGTTATGGGGGTTTGGATTCATGGGCTATTGCTCCTCCCCCAGTCCTTGTCCAGCCAAGGTCTTATTGTGGGTCCACTATAATGATCAGAGTGGACTTTCAGAGCCCAACAACTGTCCAAGGAAACAGTCACTTCTCTCCTATTTTTAATGATCCCACATGACACTCCCCATTCACTGAGAACAGGGGTAGAAGATAACTGTTAAATGTAAGATGGAGGTGCACATCGGTGACTTCATCATCATGGAAGAGGAACTGTAGTGGCACCCCCTTTCTCCACAGAAAAGTCTTAACTGGGCTTCTTCAAAAATCTTCACCATGGCTGATTTTAGGACTGTCAGCAAAAGAGTCTCTACAAAAGAGTTCAATGTAGATAAACTCCCTATTTTCATGTTGCCCTGTTTTACTTGGCCAATGGCCAGGGAGAGATCAGCACTCCAGGTGCTGGACACCCTCTTACTAGTTTTTTACAAACATGTATCCAGTATAGTAGTTTGCAGAAGTGTGTAAACAAGGCCTCTGGCCTTGAGCTGGGGCTTCATAGAGATGTCTACCTTTCTAAGATAAGAGAAGTTACCAACTGGGCTCCATGGTAACAGCTGGCGGGGGAGGGGGCGGAAAGAAAGGGGAGAAGAAGCTCTCCCCTTCTCAGGTGTAGTCCTTGAAGGGTTAACTTGCCCAGAACAGTGAGAGAAAAAGCTGCTTTTTGTGAACCTCTGCAGACTGTGAACTTCTGAGCCCGTCCCCCTACATGCTGGGTATAAAACTCTGAAACTCCCTGAACTCGGGGTTCAGGGGATTGATTGATTACAGCAAAAGCTGTGTCCTCTGAACCTGGCTGCAGCCAAATAAAACTGTTTCCTGCTATCTTGGGTGCCTTATCTCGTCTGTCCCTACAACAGGACAGTGCACCTGATTGGATTTGTGGACCACTTCCTTTCTCGGGTTGACCAAAACTATTCAAACAGATTTTAGATACTTAGTCCTCAGAGTTCTGGGAACCATAGAGACCCTGGAATCAATGCTAAAGGAAGTACT
The DNA here is from genome assembly GCF_047511675.1 of Marmota flaviventris. Classification (NCBI taxonomy): domain Eukaryota; kingdom Metazoa; phylum Chordata; class Mammalia; order Rodentia; family Sciuridae; genus Marmota; species Marmota flaviventris. The sequence goes on along the minus strand of NC_092511.1, from coordinate 23,019,059 downwards.
GCATGTCCACATGCTGAGCATTCAGGCCAGGAGCACTGCAAGGACAGCTCTTAGTGAAATATGAATATGCATGTACTCCATTTAGTTGAATTCATATTCATTCACTTGTGTGTTTGATAAGGCCTGTTAAAATGGTAAGCACCACCCATGCCTCACATAGAGGTATGGATAGAGAGGCAATAGAGGTAGTAGAACTGTTGTTCTTAACCTGGGTACACATCAGTGTCACTTGGAAAGCCCAGCAATGCCCAGACCAATTATATTAGGCTCTCTGGCATGGGATCCAAGCATCAGTATGTCTTCAAAAGTCTCCAGGTGGGTTCTAATCTGCATCCAGCACGGAGAACCACTGGATGAAAGCTAAGTCCACGGTGAAAGTGTGCACATAAACTGTGTGCTACGTGGACTGTGAAACATGTGGAAGCCTGATCATTAGTGAGCAATTCAATTGACTGACTGGGAAGAGGTCCTGGTAGCAATAGCAGAGACATCTGCAATGATGGCTTTGTGGAAGAAAGGTGAGGGAAATGTAGAGAATGAGGATGAAACAAACGTAGGGCAGAGGGTGCCACAGCTGCTTGGAACTCTGGTGAAATAACAGACAGCCCAGGGGATGGTGTCATGTGGCTGCAGGCCCAGCTCGGGGGTGGCATTGGAGGTAGTATTGTTTGAAGGTTTGGGGATATATGAGTATGGGCACTTAAGGGTGTAGCAACTGCTGGAATTCTGGCAGCTACATTGAGCAAGATCATGGGACTTGGAGACATAAAGGATGGTGGTAGCAGCCCCAGACCAAGAAAGATAGACGCGAAGCTAGGAAGGACAGGAAAGAAAAGACGATATGGTGCCTCAAGGCAGGTCAGACAGGTATAAAGATTTCTGCCCTACTGGAATCCCTTATGGGATATTGCCTTTCAATGTTTGTAACATGAACCGCTTTAGAAAAACATCTCTTATAGGAATATTTAAAACTGTGCATTTGCAAATTTATGCAAATGTAACAAAGTGAGAACATTGTAGAGAATGTGGTATTCAAAATGTTTATTTTTTAATTGTGAATTATACATTCATAATTTATTTAGATACAACCTCCTGTCCTACCCTCTTGTCTCCCAGTAGGAATAATCCAGAATTTAAAGAAATTAAACCTCAAAAGGCTGGGCACAGTGGCACATGCCTGTAATCCCAGCGACTTGTGAGACTGAGGCAGGAGGAGAGAAAATTTGAGGCTAGCCTCAGCAACTTAGTGAGGCCTTTAAAAAAAAAAAAAAGAAACAAAAACAAAACATAAAAACTAACAACAACCTTGGAGGAAGCAGAATTTTGGAAGTTTCCAGAGGGAAAGCAGGAGGTTGAAAGAAAAAAAGGAAAAAAGAAAGTGTCCATCCCTGAACCGAGAGCTTGCATCTCCGAGAGTCCTGGCTTGCTCATGTACTTGCGAAGGTGGGGAGTGGAGTGCACCAAAATGGCCGCCTCTGTCTGCATTTGAAGGGAGACTGGCTATTCACGTACTTGCTGTGCTTAGTAAATTCTGGGTTTGAGAGGCCCAGAGAAGGAAGGCAAGTCCCATTGTCATTTTATGACATGCATGATCTTACCTCCTTGTCACCATTGCTCAGTGGATGTCTCCTAATGACTCTCTCCACTCCCGTCAAGGAACCACACGCAAGTGAAGGAGTTAGAAATGTATATAGCCATCTATAGGACAGTGGGGTTTATCCAGCAAGGCAATGCTTCTGCCTGCATCCACAGAGTTGTTATGATAATCAGTTAGCTAAAGTAGAGCATAATGTGCAATAATAGTTAAGGTGTTAGTATTTTCAAAATCTGGGATATTAAGCTATATTTCAGCAGCACTGATGTATTTTTCACGTCAAATCTGATGCTTAATGCAAAACTGCCTACACTTTGGAAATGAGGGTGAAGCCTGCAGGAATGGAAAGTTCTTGAACATTATACCAAGAGGATGCTGTTACAATATTTATACATGCTCTGCTTTAAACTTGCTCCATAACTATGGTCTTCTTCTCTGCCTCTCTCCTCCAAGCAAATGGATGAAACCAACTTTGACATATGGAAGAATTTTTTTGTGGTGTAAATTATTCTAGGGGAGAAAAACAAAACATGATTTGCAAATGCTGTCAAGGAAATGTTTTTTTCTGAAGGCTACACACAGAAGAGAGTGCACCTTCGTGTGAGGATTGGTTTGTGGCTCCGTGTGGCTGTGAATGAGAGGGCCATGGTGATGAGGGCCAAGCGTGCTACCTGATACATTTTAGATGTGGTTTGTCCCCCAAGTTTCATGTGCTAGAAGGTTTGTTCCCAGTGTGAGGGGTCTTGAGGTGGTGGAACCTCTGAGAAGTGGAATCTCCTACTCAGGAGGCAGAGGTAGTAGGGTCACAGGTTCAAGGCCAGTCTAGGCAACTTAGCAAAGCTGTTTCCAAATAAAATAAAAAGAGCTGGGGATGTAGCTCAGTGGTACAGCATTTGCCTAGTATGAGCAAAGACTTGGATTCAATTCCCACTAATGCAAAAAAAAAAAAAAAGGTGGAGCTTAATGCAAGGTTATTAAGTCATAGGTCAACCTTCATGAATGGATAATGCTATCTTGTGGTAGCAGATCAGGTCTGGTAGAAGTGGATTTGTTCCTGTTAGAGCAGATAATTACAAAAGGAGTAAACTTGGCACCTCCCTGGTTTCTGACTTTCGTTCTTGCCAAGTGATCTCTTCTGTGCACACTCCCACCATTGTGATGCCAACTGCCTTGAAAACCCTCACCAGGGCCAAGTAGATGCTGGCTGGCACCAAGCCTTTGAATCTCTAAAACTGTGAGCTAAACAAACTTTTTTTCTTTGTAAGGCATTCAGTCTCAGGTATTTTGTTACAGCAATACAAAATTAACTGATACCCAAATGGTATTCTCTACCCAGATAATTTACTTCTCTGATTTCATCATTGTCACCTTGAAATCCTCAAGATATTATATATTTCAGGGAACATAATTCTCATATCTCTTTCTCCCATTATTTGTAGGCAGGATACCACCTGGCTATCATTAGACACCTTGACCAAGCTCTGCCATGAGATATCTATTCTTGGATACACTACTGAATAGCCTTAAAAGCATCCTCAGAAAGAATTTTTAAATTATGAAGATCTTAACATTTTCCCCATAGATTCTGAGTGAATCTCTTTGCAATCTTACTGAGTGAGAACAGGATTGAAGCAAAGGGAAAAAAAAACCATGCTTTTATCTCACAGCACTTACAGAGAGGTAGACAGTGTGTGTGTGTGTGTGTGTGTGTGTGTGTGTGTGTGTGTGTGCGCGCATCTGAAGGCTCATTTCCTTGATGACAACCAGTGTTTTCCAGTAGCACTGAACCAGGAACCAGATCACACGGTAGAGAAATATTCCATAAAATGCATGAGAAGCAGAGCAGTGTAGTGAGTAACTGCGTGGATTTTGAAGTCTGGTGAAACTGTCATTTACTAGTCAGATGATTTGAGGTGAGGTACTTAACCTTTCTAAGCCTCAGTTTCCTTAGCTGGGGGATGCAGAGGATGATAAGAACAGCTACTTCAGAGAGCCCGAAGGAGGAATAAGTGTGGTAATGCATGCAAAGGGCTTTGGCACGGGCTATGGTGCATCATAAGCACTTGTCACGTGTGAATTGGGTCCTACTGAAGCTGGAGTATTTGCATAGTCCACTGATAAAATAGGTGCTGTCATTCCTGTAGTCAGATGGGAGGTTTAATAGAGAATAGTCATATATGACTGCGATGGGGTATATACCTCCTGGTTTCAATGTGCCTCTTTCTGACATCATAAAGTTGGGAAATGTCCAAGTGATATATAGGTAAAGAGAAAATGTTACAATCATGTAAAAGTACTGGTCAAACCATTTGAAGATGCCTTCCCAAAGTCAGAAGAGAAGCATTGCCTCGCACAACATAAACATTCCTGTTGAAAAAAAAAATCAAGCAAGCAAATAAAAACCAAGTAGCTTCTTAAAAATGTAATTCTGTTTGTCAGATGGATACACATGTATAATAACTATAGTGCGTAGGTAGTAATAAATTGGCGCATATCCATTTGTTTGAAAAATCAACAAATAATGCAAAGTTATGCTTGAAAAACCATAGAGTCCTGTTCTCCCTATTAACCTTAGACTTCCACTCACCTTAGGCAATGAACTTCAACTCTATTTTTTTCTATTTGTCTCCTATTTCTAATAACATCAAATACACTGTGCTCTAGTGAGTTTTCAATTTTATTTTATTGTTATTATTTTTTTTTATATTTTTTTAGTTGTTGATAGTCCTTTATTTTATTTGCTTATTTATATGTGGTGCTGGGAATTGAACGCAGTGCCTCACGTGTACAAGGCAAGTGCTCTACCGCTGAGCTCCAACTCCAGCCCCCTCGATTTTATATATTATCTGTTGACTTCCATTTTTGCAGATGTCCAGGGGTTCTTGTCAATCATTTATATTAAGGGAGCCCCTAGAAAGCAGATTGGAAGCACAGTGCTTGGGAGAGAGTGTTCTCAGTGGGGAAGCTCACAGCAAGGTGAGGAGGATCCTCTCAGCCCCTTGTTTGGGAGCTCTCACATCAGTATCCATAGATCTGTGTCAGTTTTCCAGAAAGGAGGGAGGCTTCTGATGCTCTGTTAGGAGGTGAGGTGGTTTAAAGCTGACAGTCTGTCTTCTAGGAGCCAGGGAAGGAAGTAGAAGGGGAACTTGACCTCCAGGGTCCTAACTTTATGTTCATTCCCCTGCTTTGTACGCGTCCTGTGGGCTCCTCTTTTATCCCGAGTACCTTCATTTCATAGTACCTAAGTGGCCTTTCCAGATAGCAAGCCTTCAATCTTTTTTGAGGCAGGGACAGGCCGTCTCTAGTGGTTGTGAGTGGGAGGAGAGGACCTGTAGGTCCGAGTATCCTGGTCACCCCATTTGCAGCCTCCTCTTGCAGGCCTCCTTTGGAAAATCTGAACCTTCCGTTCCTGAGCTCTAATGTCATGAATTAGCTTGCTTCTTGCTCTCTCCTGTCACCCTAGCAGGTTAAGTAGACAAACCAGAAAATCCAGGTCAGGATTTAAAGGATTTTTTAAATTTGTTTCTATCTTTAAAAAACTTCATGATGTCAGAAAGAGGCACATTGAAACCAGGAGGTATATACCTCATTGCATTTGTTGATTCTGTTCTCTTTGTCTTTGTGGTCCTAGGTCTATGTCCCTTGTATTTATTTATTGTCATTTTAGTAAAATTTGAGTTGGAATGAAAAAACAAATGCCAGGAATTTACTACCTGGAAAATCCTATTCATAACTGGAACATAGTCTTGGAGAGGCTACTAAATAACCACTAAAAATAGCAAATTTAATCAGTGGTTCCCTCTAAATAGGAATTCAGGTAGAGTGAGGAAAGGAATTTTACTTATCATGTTATAACTTTTAAATGTGTGTGTGTGTGTGTGTGTGTGTGTGTGTGTGAGTGTGTGTGTTTAAAAGCACTCATACTGAAAACAGGAAAACTTCAAGCAACTTAGTCACTTGCAGAAGTTGTGGCTCAAAAATCAAATCACACTCACGCCAGGGTATGAGATTGTGGTTAGGATTGAAATTTCCATGATTTCATTTCAATTTTGAATTTTTCAAAGTTCTGATGAAGAATTTTTTTGAGGGGGGATTCTTTTATGCCACCAGAAATTGCTTTGGAGATTAAAAAAAGAATAATTTTGCTCAATCTGAGCACAAATTTTAAAAATTGACCAACTTTTTGAAGTTAAAAAAAAAAAAAAAACCACAATATTTTACATGAGATGTCTTCTGGATTTTAACTACACCACTCTTAACTACAGAATAGCTGATGAAATGTTCCAAAGTACTGATGAGTTGATTAAAGCTTTCATTTTTGCCTGTATCTTCTACAAATATCTTGGGCCCAAGAGTGAAGGCAGAAACACAGTAAAGTTAGCTGCAGTGATTCACTAAAACCCAGGGCAGGTGAGAGGCATCACAGAAAACACAGGAATCGACAGTCTTGGAACAAAGCTGAGAGATCAGAGGATGAAATTCTGTCTGGGATGTTTGGGGGAAAGCTTTATCAAAAATGTGGCACCTCTGCTGGGCAAGGTCTATGGTCTTTTGCTCCATTGTCCACTAAGGCTATTCACAGGCTTCTGAGAGTTTCAGAAGGAGTGCACGTTTACAGGAGGCTAAAGACTTCTCAGTACCCCTCCTTTTCCTCATTATATATAATGAAGCTATCCTTGAGTTGTACGTGAGGAAATGGCTCTACTCAGAAGCTCGCATCACTGGACTATGAAGTTAATGTGGTCAGCTTATTCTAGTGTTGATGTATGGATAGACTTATAGACCATTGGCATAGAATTGAGAATACTGAACAGATCACTCATACGATTAATTGATTTTCAGTAAAGGTACTAAAATAATGGTGAAAGATAGTCTTTTTAACATGTGGTGCTAGAACAACTGATTAGTTTTTTTGCATTTTTTTCTTTCTTTTCCTCATCATATATAACAAAGGTATTCTTGATATATATATATATATATTGGTACTGGAGATTGAACCCAGGGGTGATCTACCACTGGGCTATATTTCCAGTCCTATTTATTTTGTATTTTGAGACAGGGTCTCCCTAAGATGCCCAAGCTGGCCTTGAACATGCTGTCCTCCTGCCTCAGCTCTCTGAGTTGCAGGAACTACAGGTGTGTACCACTATGCCTGGATATTCTTGATTTTAATATGAGGAATGACTCTCTACATAGACATTTAACATCATTAGACCACAATGGAATTAAATTAGAAATCAACACAGAGAAAATCAGAAAAGCTCCCAAACACATAGAAATTTAAACAACATACTTTTGAATAATCTGTGAATCAAAGAAATCACTAGAGAAATTAGAGAGCATTTAGCCAAATGAATGAAAAATTAGAATGCAATGTATTAAAATTTGTAAAATGCAGCTAAAGCAATGCTTAGAGGGAAATTAATACCACTGGAAAAGCAGAAAGGTCTAAAATCAGTGATTTAAGCTTCTATCTTAAGGAACTAGAAAATTAAGAGCGAATTAAATGCAAAGACAGTAGAAGGAATTTTTTTTTTGAGAAGAAATCAGCAAAATATAAAATAGACATCCCCAAATGTCAGCCAACTGCTGAATGGGCAAACAAAATATGAAATATCCACATATTGGGATACTATTTAAAGAATGAACTACAGATACACAATGACATAGTCTTAAAAATATATGGTAAATAGAAGAAGTCAGACAGAAAGACTTTGTATTGTATGCTTCCATTTAGATGAAATTCAGGAAAAGGCAAAAACTAAGAAAATAGATCTGTGGTTGCATAATATCCTAGTGCCAGGGATGACCACAAACAGGTATGGACAACTTTTTTGAACTACACACTTTAAACTAATGGATTAATTGTATATCATTTATGCTTCAATAATGAAATAATTTAAAAATCACTGTAGAAAGCCTCTTACTAAAGGCAAAGGCTATTTTTGTTTATTTTCTTTAGGACTCTTGAAAACAAAGTGTTTTAGCTTTTCCTCCTTCACATCTCTCCTGTGGGCCCAGAAAATACAGGATGATCTCAAGATTCTTAACTTAATTACATTTGCAAAAACGCTTGTCCCAAATATGATGACATTCACAGGTTCCAGGGGCAAGAACACGGGCATGTCTTTTAGGAACCACCATTCAGCCTAGTACACTTGCTAAATCTCTACTTGCTAAAATAGGAAATAGTGATGAAGGGAATCAACAGCTTCTGTGATGCACCTGGTGGGCTGCTGGGTCCTGTCGTCACTTGAAAGTCAGGAACAACCCATGAGTAAAAGCAGGAACAAAAACAAGATGAGAAGAGGAGTGGTTTTCTGGCAATGACTCACATTTTTACCCCCAAGATCCAGTTTTGTGCATCTAAACTTATCATGGACTTTATCTACCAACACTGTTCTCTCTGGTAACCAGATTTTTTTTTTTTTTTTTTTTTTTTTTTATGAAATGGAAAGAAAGAGAAAAAGTGAATTGGTTCATTTTTTAAATTGTCAAACCATCATAAAGGCAATGACAGAAATCAAAACATGGATATATTCTGGCTTCAGTATCACCATCCCAAGGTCTATAAATATTCAACAACGTCAAAGTAAATTTACTAAAAACCTCCACCCCGGATGATTCATGAGATCATCAAGTGAGGAAAAGTGCAGGGAGAAATATGTAATTAGAAGTCACCAAATAAATTTGTAGGAGCAAGTATAAAACAGTGAGGCCCAGGCTGAGGGGCCTTGGTAGGCTTTTCAGTCGGACTCAGGAAATATACTTGGTCGCTCTTTAGCAGTGGGGTGAGGGGTGGCCCAGATGAACTGTGACTGGAGAGCCTGTCCCCAGAGTGCTGGTGAAGCCATCCCTGGGTGCTGCTCTAGGCTGCTGAGTCTCTGAAGTGGGGCTTTCATTTTTAACAAGCTCAGCAGGGTTCTCAGGAAACCTAACGTTTGCACATCACTACCCTGCAAGAGCCCCACTTCCTCTTATTCTAATACATCTAAGTCTTAGAAGAGATTTTTAAGAGTCCTACTACTGAATTAATAACCAATAAGAGGGAAATACGTTGTTTCTATCGTACTCGCATTTTCAAAGTCTGATTGCAGATGTCCGTTTCTTCACCCAGAGGACTAAGCCTCAGAATGGGGCTTTTTAGGAACCCTGGCTGTCAGGTGTGGCTGAGGAGAAGTTTACACCTGGGTAAAACATTGGTTCACTAAGGACAAGGTTGAGTTTGCTTCTGTGACTGAGCTGGGTCCTGGCCAGGCCTCCTGTGGGACCCTGGAGCTTGGAGTGGCCACAGAGTGCTGCCTGTTCTCACTTGTGCCCCTGGTTTTGTGAGTACCTATGTGTTGCCTGATCTGCTGGTTTGGAAGTCAATCTCATTGAGGAAAGAATAACTCCAGAGGAGTACATGGCACTGTTCTCTTCCATCTTTGAACCCGATCAGCTTTTGTAGACTGGAGGAGCTCACATGAATGATTCCAGACCAGCAGCTCCTAAGACGTGTTCACTGGAACACTGGTTCATTCATTTTCTCAATAACCATTTCTTGACCCACTGCTATGCACCCAGCCCTATTCTAGGCACTGGAGTTACAGAAGATAATATATATATATAAAAATCTGTGCTTGAACAGGGCTTATAATTTAGCTAAAAAAGATATGAATTGATTAAAAATGAAAGGGTAGGAGAGATTTGTGGCCAATGCCTGCCTTTATTTTTAAAACATTTTTTTTTTAGATATTGATGGATGTTTATTTTATTCATTTATTTATATGTGGTGCTGAGGATCGAACCCAGTACCTCACATGTGCTAGGCAAGTGCTCTAATACTGAGCCACAACTCCACCCCCCCAATGCCTTTTCGGACTGCAGAGTTTCCTATATGCTTTGTGTTATTGTGCATTATGAGTTGCTGGGAGGGGGTAGAGGTGGGCAGGGACTGAGGAATGTGATATAGCATTTGAAAATCTGGTGTGACCATGGAGCCACTTCATTAAGGGACTCTCTCAAGGATTCATGTTCTGCAGAAAATACTTTTAACAAATGTAATTCCAAAATCTTAAGAGTGAGAGGAATTCTCATCGTTGTCATTATTATTCTGGGCTCAATAGGGTAGAAGCTTATTTTTCATATAATCCAGAGTTAATTATTGCCTCTCTCCTTTACCTTCAAGTAATGACATTTTACAATTTACTTAACAAAAACATGTTTAACTCCGCTGATGCTTCAAACATGCTGACATTATGTAATAATAATGATAAGACCAAATGAAGTAAGGGAGGCTGGTATCCTGGCTCTCATATAATAAAATAGAGAGAAACTATTGGATTAATAATAACAATAATGGAGTATGCTAGCCAGAATTCTAAGATGGCCTCTGTGCCCTTCACCCCTGGTGTTACTCTTGTGGTGATGTCATTGTACTTGGCTAAAGGGGTTTTCAGATGGAATCAACATTACTAGTCAGTGTACCCGAGTATAGGGTATTATCTGAGAGCCTAACCTAATCACATGAGCAAGGAGTTTTCTTTAGTGGATACCTGGATTTTAGGCTTTTGATATTCTGAACAGAGAACCCAGTCGTGCTACTGGTCTGGACTTTGGACTTACAGACCGTGGGTCATTTTAAATTGCTAACTCTGTGGCAATTTGTTACACAGCAACAGAACACTAAAACACAAAGCTAAAATGCAAGCATGCCTCTCCATTGAAAAGTGAAGGAATTGAAGGTTATAGAAACAAAGAGGTTCACCTAATGTGTGTCTTCGATGACCTCTCAAGCCATTTCTAACTCTCAGAAGCAGTGGTTTTGACATTCACCTCTCTCTCTCTCTTAGGAACTTACCTAGCAGACTGTTTTTATATCTTGTATCGTGTGCAAGATACTCTCTTTTGAGAGTTTGCCCTGTCATGAGGGGGACAGCCAGGTGAACAGAGCTGGTGTATGTGGATGCCCTGCAGATCTGTAGGTGTGGGGCGAGGCACTCTGCATCCTGTTCTTTCCATTGAGGAGTTTGGTGATATGTGATATTATGAACACCCATTTTTACTGCAGGACCTCTAGAATGAGTTCATGGATTTCAGACCGGGAAACAACGATCCTTTTATCAATGAGGAAATCAATGCCAGGAGAGCAGTTATGACTTGCTCAAAGTCACATGGTGAATTAGTTCAGACCCTAACTATGAACTCAGATTCGCTAATGCCAAGAGAACATTTCTTTTGCGGCTGCTGTGTTTCTTTAAAAAAATCTTTTTTCCCCTAAAATGAAGCCATTGCCTTTCCTTCATCTGTAATACTCTTCAAATGACAGTGGAGGGCTAAACCTTTAGTCCAGCACATTTCTGCTCCATTTCAAGGAACAGAAACTCATTCCAACAGGCTCAAGGCCGAGGGAGCGTGTAATGATGGAATTCGGCTTCTCCAGGGACTCTGAGCAACCTGATGTCACCTCTGCTCTTTGGTGCCCTCAGGACTGGGACGGCCACTTTCTCTGCTCTTCTGTCCATCTGTTTCTACATCTGTTTGCCCAGGGCCCATGGTGGCCTCCACAAGGTGGAACCTTGGAATCTGTACCCCCAGCTAGGCTCTGTTATTATCCTAATTTTATATTGCTGGTCATTTGGGGAAGAAATTGAGGCACCTGGGACCAGATACCCACCCTTGATCTGCAGGTCAGCAAGTGTCTTTCAGAAAGTAGGGTAGTGTCTTGGGAGTATACCACAGAGGTCACCATTCCAAGTGCCAGGTGGGGGTGTTGTCCAGTTGGGTGCAGCTCATTTAAGAAACTGCCTCTTTCCTGGCAAGATATACCATATTATAAAAATCTCATTCTCTTCCCTCCCTTTCTCTATTAAACCCTATTACCCAAAGACCACTTATGTCATTTCCTTTGCTGCTTAATCTTTAATTGAGCTCTTTCATCTTTCAGCTTTCCCATTTATGCTTTTGTCTATACTCCTTGGATCCAAATATCCATGGAGGACATCCAGGACATACATTTCATAGCTTCACACGGTCTCTGGTTTCTTCCCTTTCTTCATCTGTCCAAAGTACAGCCTTACCCTTGGTGTGTCCTGGCTTTGAGGGCAAGGACCAAGCAACTGTGGCTGGGATGATGGTGGTCAGATGGGATCATGCAGATATTTATTCCAAGGGCCCAGCTGCTGGGCTGATGTAAATGCCAGGTGATGTCCATGAATATGACTGTCTGTGGGCTCCAGGGCTACATTCAGCTTTCCAACTCTTCCTGTGATTCACCCTCACTGGGGGCTGTTGAATCACTACAATCAGGAAAAGGTACTAATCCTTGGCACTGAAATTTAATAGCTCTCCTAGCCTAGGGACTTCATTAACGGGAGGGAGAATCAATGACAGGCTCTTTATGACCCTGGACTTCCTACTTAGAGCTCCCTAGACCATACCATTTCGGAGCAAGAGCTGCTGCCATCTTGGAATGGCCTGGGAATTTCTCTTTGTTTTTACACATCCCTGGATGTTCATTGCTTTTCCCACAGCCCACACCTACAGCTTATATGCAAAGGTGATTGGAATCTAGCCTTTAGAAGTTGGGAGAACAATTGATTACAGATATTTGTCAAAGTCTGACTTGGGTAAGCTAATAGTTATGATGCTAGAATCCTCGCCCCGTCTTTTGGGAACAAAATGTTTAGTAACATGGCTGTTCTATGTTTACTTGCTTAACTGTATCCCTCAGCAAACCAGTTTAGGGTGTAAAAATCCTCCTTTGCTTTCTATGAGTCAGTTTTACAATGTCTTGAACTTTTCTCAATTTTGGTCAACTCCTCAAAACATTTCCTGTTAAAAATTCTGTTTGATTAAAGTAAGACTACATGCATGGGTTTAGCTTCAGAAGACTTGGGTTCCAACCCCCCTGGGAACTCTCAGCATGAGCTTGGGTAAGTCACCTTCAGGAAGATGCCAGGAAACATCAGGAAGCCCCCAGGAAATCTTCAGAGAGGCTACAGTTAGCTCTCAACATCAAAAGAGAGAGTCCATTGGACATTGCTTTGCTTTTCTGAGACTGTACCCTTGTTTTGGGGATAGTCGTGGTATTATAAGCCTTGGCTTTGGAGCAGACAGGTGTGAGTTCAAATTCCAGGAAAACCATTGATTAGCATGTGGTCTCAGGCCAGTATGTGAGTCTCATTTTTCTCATTTTCTGTGGGAAGCAAGAGAGTGTTAACTCATTGCATTATGTTGGGATTCAGTGCGATGATGAAGATGAAGCAAAACATGCATCATGTTACAGCCCCCACCAGAACATATCCTGTCCTCTTAACCTCTACTGTTTTTCATACATTCGTCAGTTTTTAGATTCTATATGCTTTTTTGTGTATGTATTTTGTTTAATGCTTCCCTACTCATACATGGGCACACATGGACTCTACAGGGACAGGGGCTTTTGTTTGTTTTGCTCGCTGCTATGTCCCCAGTGTCTGAAATAGGATCTGGCAATAACAAGCCTTCCACAGATACTTGTAGAACGAGTGCTATGTGAATGTGACTCCTGCAGACCCAGAGTCGCGGGTTTTCTGTGAAGGACCAGCTAGGCGATCCTTTAGGCTCTGTGGACCATACAGTCTGTTACAACCTGGCCGTTGTAGCATGGAAGTCCCACATAGACCATGCATACACAAAAGGGGGTGGCTGCATCCCCAGAAAACCTGGTACAAACAGGTTGTGAGCTGGATTTGGCCCTGCAGTCTGTGGCTGGCCCTTCCCCACTGTAGGACCCACTGGGTGGTTCTGAATGTTGATTTGTTATTACGTAAATGGATCTAATTCAGGATAAGTCCTTGTTTGGCCCCTCATAGGATGCAGCAATAGGAAGACTCATCCTAGATATTGTCCCTTTGCTCCTCCTGTCCCTGTCCTAGGAGGCTGACTGTGGGACTTTCCCAGTCCTTGGCCTTCCGGTTGATTTCAGTACTGGCAGGTTCTGGCCAAGAGGAAAGGAAGGTCAAGGTGTTTATTCCAGCTCCTCCCCTGCTGACAGTGTTTTGGGGACTGTGTTCCTCTCCCCAGTATTTTCCAGGCTCTAAATCCATTCTCTTTAAACCCTAGGAGTTTTATCATCTTTTGGTGAGTTTTCTTAGCTCTTTCCACATGTTCATAAACAAGCTCCTTGTTAAATTTGCTTTTCTTTCCTAGTTTCCATGGGGCCATCTGGTTTCCACCAGGTCCCTGACTCAGGTGCAGAATGAATAATGGCAAGGCAGCAGCAATTCCCTCGCCTGCCCCTCACCTGCCCCTCCACTGCCACCCCTGGCCCCAGTTTCCCTGCAGCAGCCTTTGTGGCCCTGGTTTGGTACGATTCCTCTTCCCTTCCTTCTAGGTTCTCCTATAAAGGAAATGACTCACCTGAGTGGTGGGATGACACCCAGGTGAGACGACTTAGTTTCTCAAACTCACTAAGCAGAGAAGAGTGTCAGAATTTTTTGGTGCTAGATCCAGCTTTGTCACCGGGTGGTCCTGTCACCTTGGACAAGTTATTTCACTTCATTGAGTTTCTGATGACCTATCTTTAAAATGGGTATATGCTCTGCTACACAAATTTGTGTATTTAGTATGATTAAAATTTAGTAAAAGGTAAAAAACCCCCAACAAAATAGCTCATAGAACGTGAAATACTATTTAAAAATGTTAAGTATGATAATCTACACATAGTTTTTTCCTCTTCCTCTATTTTCCAAAATTTTTTGGTGTTCATTAAAAAAGGAAAAAAAATAGTTTCTGCCAATTCTTATGAAGAGGCTCAGGAAAGAAAACAGAATGTGAACGTGCTTTGAGAACTGCAAAGCACCATGAGGATTAGAATTGCTTTTATTCCTTTGCCATATAGTTAAGTGGGTCTCCCTTTATTTGTCCAGGGTGGCTCCTCTTCCAGGCCCTTTGCTTGCTGAAGTCAACATTCCTGGTGGTTGGCAGAGGCCCCATGCCCCCTTTCACTTCTGCGACACCACCCATCTCTCGGGTTGACCCCATACCACTTCCTCCACCAATGTCTGAGGGATTTCCAGCGGCGCCTCCCTTAGCTCCAGCCCCTGCCATTTTGCCTGCCACTTGAGCTCAGACCCTGCAGGACGGAAGAGGCTGGCACAGGCCCCCTCCTTACCACAGTCCTTTGCCTGAGCTCCTCTTCTGTACATGCCCTGGCCCTAGGTCTCTCTCTATGGTAGAATGAGAGAAAGGCACCATGGCATTTTCTGTTAAACCTTTTCTTGTTTTTGAATAAAACCTTTTCTTTGTGCTCATACTGTGTGATGTTATAGTGTTTGCCTTCATAGTTTCCTCCTGAAGAAATAGGCTGCTTTGATATAAAAGTGCCTTGGATGAGACTTTTGTCATTACAAACACACACACACAAAACAAAACAAAACAAAAAAACAGAAGATACATTTTCCTCCCTTCTCAGAGCTAAACTCTGTCATGAGATGAATTTAGATTGATCTTTTATAATTATGTTTTCTGATTTAGAATTGATAGATTGCATCCTTTTATAATTGATGCCGTTAGAAATTTTAAATGAACGTTTTTACTAAAATGTGGTGTGTATGTTGAAAATGTACAAATCCTAAATATACTACAGTGTGACTTGTAGCTGGGGGGCAGTGAGAGCAGTTCACCCCAGCTTCAGGTAATAATGGTGTTCGCTGTGTGTAGAGGATTTAAACACAAGAGAAATGTAGTCAGTTTTCTTTTTAGGATCATCATGCCTTTGATATTCTAAACAATGTCAGTGATAAAATGCTGATCCTTGCTGGAGCAGATGGCTCCCACAAGCACCTACCTTCATACACTATTCTAGCTAGATAAAAATCACAGTGGACACATCCACAAAGTCACTGCCCACATCTATAAATAGATGAAAAACCCTGGATGACACATTTGTATTATCATGCATTCATTTCACCAGTACTTTAGTCTTATAGAAGTGAAATGGTATAGAATGCATTCTTTCGAATCTGGCTTCTTTTGTTCAGCATCATGTTTGTGTGATCCTTTTATTGTGTACAGCAGTAGTTTTTTTTCATTTCTATCGCATGATATTTCATCATGAGTATACCATTGTATTTATCTGATTAATAGTAGGGTTGATTCCATGTGGGGGTTATTATGAACAGTGTTGCTGTAAACATTCTTGCATGTGTCTTTCAGTGCACATATGTAGGCATTGCTCTTGGGCACATACCTAGGAATAGAATTTCTGGTTCATAGAGTATGTGTGTGTTTGACTTGAGTAGGTATTGCCATTTCTGTGAATTGGTTCTGCTGATTGACACCCTCATCAGCAGTTCAGGAGAGGTTCAGTTTACCCATGTGCATACCAACACTTGGAATAGTCAGCTCCTAAATTTTTAGCCATTCTGGAAGAAGTGTAATGAGGAAATGCTTTTGTTTTAATGTTCATTTTCTTGACCGCTATAACGTTGAAGAACTTTTATATGTCTGTTGGTCACTTGGATAGCTTCTTGGTGAAATGCCTAGTCAAGTCTTTTGTTGCATTTTTAAATTGAATTGTCTGTATAATTGATTTGCAAAAGTTGTTCATAGAGTCTGGATAAGCTCATTTTTTTCCCCAGTTAAATATGATGTCTTTTCTTCTAACCGTGTTGTGTTTGGAAACACAGCAGTTTCTAATTTTAATGTAGATCAATTTATCATTTTTTCCCATTGTGGTTAGTGCTGTTGGTGTTCTGTTTAGCAATTTTTCCTGCCATTAAGGCAGTTCTCTGACAGGATAGCTCGGAAATGTTAGTGCTTTCTGTATTTTGACCTATAATCCACCTGGAATTGATTTTTGTGTATGCTTTGAGTTAGAGGTCAATTTTTTTCATGTCATTTTCCAGTTTGCCTAGAATTCAAAAGTGGGGATAGTGTTCATCTTGGTCTTGCTTCTAATCTCAGAGGGGAAATTTTTCCCATTAAATACTTTTCCCATTAAATGCAATGTTTGCTGTAGGCTTTTGGGTAGCCATCCTTTATCAAATGAAGCAAGCTCCCTCCTACTAAAAAAGTTATTTTTTCTTTCAGATCATGAATCGGCATTGAATTTCATTAGTTGATTTTTCCTTGTTTATTAAATGGACCATATTGTGTTTTCTTTTTTCACTGTTGTCATTTTAAATTGGCAAATTACATTGATGTGTTTTCAAAATATAACCGCCACCCGTCCCAACTTGGTCTGGAGGTCTCCTTTTCCTCTTGCATATTGTACTGTATTTGTTTCATGCTATGGATCTCGCTCCATTCCCTCAGGGACAGGAATTTGCCTTGCATAGGCTTCACACCCTTTCTCAGGAGTGCTGAGCCCTTTGGAGAAGTACCTTGGAGGAAGGGAAAGTGCTATTAATCCAGGTGGAGTCCTCCTTCCCTCTTGCAGGAGGAAGGGTTTGACAGTTTGGATGGTGTGATGCTCCTAGTGGCTAATGAGCAGCTCAGGAATGCTAATGAAGGACTTCCTTGGGTTGTCCCTTGTGAGTCAGTAAATGAGCTCTGTAACTTGGAGAGCCAGAAGTTAATTAGCGACCTGGTATAGACAGACTCTGATGGAAAGAAGAGAATTCAGGTCTGTCAGAGCAGAGCGCTAAGAAGCGTTGAAGGCCAGGATTGGGGACGTGAGGTGAAAAGGAAAGGGGAGCCAGAGCCAGGGTTTATAAATGAAGGCCAATGTCAGGGCCCTGTGAAGCCAGGAGAGGCCACAGCTTGTGAGCTAGACAGGAAGAGGAGCATGCCCGATATCTAAGTTTTGCTGACATCAAAGGAACTAAAGATTCAGGCCTCTCCCTTGTAGCAGAATAAAGGAGAGAAATGCGAGAGAGATGTCCAGCGTGAGTAGCTGAAGCAAACCACCTGCCAGCGACTATGATGGAGGAGGGATCATAGGTGTTGTGCATTCCTTATTCATTTTTCTTTGAGACAGGATGGAAAAATCTAAAGCCTCATCTGTTTACAAGTTTACTACAATAACCCAATGGATAAATAATTTTCCAGGTGATACCATGGATAATATTCTCCAAAGGAAATCGAATAGGCTGTAAACATCAGGCAAAGATGAAAGATGGGAGCCGGCCTTTTCCAGCTGCATAAGTGATGTGCAGCCTGAGTACTGGACCCGGATATGCTGGACATGCTGGGGACTCCAGGAAGTTAACTTTGGCCATAGAAAAGTGTCATTCGCTTGGCTTAGGCAGGTACCTAATTAGGTTAGGAGAACTGCCAAAAAGCAACCTATTGAAAGCTAAATGATTGCAAGGCACTGTGGGTAAAATATGCAAAATGTCACTGAGGCAGAAGTCAGGAAGCCTGCAGAACAGGTGTGGCATCAAACTAACCTGCCAGGGAAATTGTTAGTTCAGTTTCCTCTTAAAACCTTTTTTTAATTTCCCCCGCTGCGGAAACTCTGCCCTCTTTACCATTGGAGACTCAGAAACAAATGCTCCTCACCCTCTCTCCCCCTGATTTTTAATGGACTAAAAATGGAAATAGTCTCCTGATGCCATTGTGTCCACGGCAGGTGTCCCAGCCAACCTGTACTCTGCAGGAAATGGTACAGAATGGAGCAAAGATGTGTCCAGTGTATTTGCGCAGTCTCAGCCCATTCTTTGGAAGTTTAAACGACTTAAATGAAATATTCCTAATTTATCATATGTTTTTCTTATTGTGGCAGTAATAACACCATCTCTGGTGTCACCTGAGGCCTAAGCCTGGCTGCGTGGTTTCTGCAGACTCATTCCCTCAGCATCCTAAACTGATTTGAAATCGGCAGGCGTAAAACATGGCCTCTGCTCATGCTCACACTCTCCACTTGTACCCAGGTGTTTTATGAATTTAGTAACTTTGCTATAGATTGTCCAGTGGGTGGGATGGGAGATAGGGAAGTTGTACCCTGCACTTCTACTCTTGGTCATCTCGTGGTTCTGCCCTCTCCTCTCTCCCTCATTCTTTGCTTTGAAATTTTGTTTTTTGTTGGTACTGGGAATTGAACCCAGGGCTGCTTAATCACTAAGCCACATCCCCAGCCCTTTTTATTTTGAGACAAGGTCTTGCTAAGTTGCTTAGGGCCCCACTAAGTCACTGAGGCTGGCTTTGAACTTGGGATCCTCCTGCCTCAGCCTCCCTAGTCACTGGGATTACAGACAAGTGCCACTGTACCTGGCACTTTGACTTTTCCTTGAAAAATTCCTCTTGCTTCATGCAGAGAAGCTTAATCCCTTTCTTGAGTCTTTGGTCGCAGTCATGTCTGTGCCCTACAGAAGTACGTGACCCATGTGAGATTCTAAGGGAAGTTTTCCTACAAAGGAGCCTTCCCCCAGAGGTAGTTTTAGATCAGCTTCTTTTAAACACTTTGAAGGGGCATCAATATCCCCATTTTCTGATTGAGGAGACTGAGGCATGGAATGAGTTAATGAGTTGCTTAAAAAACACTACAGGGTCAGGACTCAAAACGAGGCTGTTTTGACCCCAAATCTCATAATGTTTCTACTATTCCAGGCCGATTTTAAGGGCCATTCATACGGATCTCAAAGCCCTTACACAGTCTCTCCCATGGCCTGGTGGGAAGTGGGTACATTTTGTCGGCCTTCATTCCATGTTTTTGTACTATGTTGTACCACTTTGTTTTATTTAATGTTTCCAATAAGCCTGCAAGTGAGGGGGAAACTGGCGTTCAGGGAGGAAAGTGACTTGGCTAAAGCCCCATGTCTAGGAAAGATCAGCCTCAAGTTTCAAATCCTGGCCTTCTGCCTCCAAATCTATCACTGCTCATCATATCATGGAATGGCAGAAGCTCAAGGTGAACAGCCAGAGGTTTGTAGAGTCCTGGTGATTTCCACTCGGTTTTTCAAGACAGTGTTGGGCTAGAATGGATAATGAGCTCGGCTCCGGATTCGGGCTTATCCCACGCCTGCTCATGGTGTCTGGCTCAGGTTTGAGGCCTATTCATATCCAGGAGCAGTTGGTGGGTATTACAGCTCTCTCAGAGGCCAGAAGAGAACGGAAATGCCTGGGCCTTCATATTTATTTTCCTCCGTTCCCTTGGCTTTTCGTAGAGCTGAGCCTATCATTAATCAGGCTGTGAAGCAAAGAAAATAAAAAGCTGCCTTGGAATGAACTCTTATTTATTTAAAATTGAAAAAAAAAAACCCTCAGAATAGACTGAAACATGTTTCCAATATACTGAATTTGATTATCTGGCTGTGAACAACGGGGCCTCGTCATTTGAAATTAAAGTTTAGATATTCGGCAAGTTTGAGGCATCAACTGCCAGAGGAGGAGCCCCACCTGCAGCCACGGTGAGGCTTCTTTTGTCCTCCTCTTGTACATTCTGGGCATTTTGTTAATTGCTCTGGTTGTTCAGTGCCACTGCTGTACCAGCTCCTCACTGGGGAGAGAGAGGCAGAGAAGTCCAACATGTTCCTTTTGCTCGGGCTTGGATGTTGGAAGGCCTGGCTCTATCCATGTGGTGACCATTCGACCACCCGGCTCTCCAGCACAGCTGCTTTTGACTTTAGAAGTCTATCAAAAGCACAAGCCTAATCCTTGGAGGAGCAGCGACACACCTTTCGGACCTAGAACAGCATGAAGGCCCAGCAGGGAACAGAGGATTCTGCTATTGTTCTCTAGGGCCACTTGCAGAGGAGAGCCAGCAGTGAGTGCCCAGGAAGACTGGGAACTGGTGGATATGATCCCAGCTAGATCTACACTGGGACACACTGTTAAGCACTTTATGTGGAATTACCAAACACAGTCCCAGTGGGTGGGAGACTCATGTTCTTTCCTTCCTCACCCTGCAGTGTTCGTTCACACGGGGTTCTCTTTTTCCCCGGCTGCCAACTCTGTTTTCCTCAGGCTCAATTCTGATTGTGCCCCTGTTATATTTAGGAAGCGTCCAGGGTTCCCTCTTGCTTACAGAATAGAACTAACTTGCATTCAAGTTCACTGTACCATCCCAGCCCTGAACCTGGAGCACCTGCCTTTTCCAGCTGAGCCCACACATCCCTTCTCGCACCTGCATTTCAGCAGGTGGCCAGGACCCTGTTGCCACACCTGCTGGCTCTCTTTCTTCAATTCATGTCTTTTGTCTCCTGAAAGGCACCAAATTCCATCTTTGCATGCCCTCATCCTGCCATGACTTTAGAGCCTAGTGAAATGACCTTGCCTTCTTTGATTCCTCTCCCCATCTTCCTCCTCAGGACTCCCACAGTACTGTCACAACATCTACCACGGTACCTGCCACCTTCCACTTGATATTGTAGTTGTCTGGTAGGGACTCCTGTGTGTGCTTCTTTGAAGACAGAAGTAAGCGACACCTTATTGTGTTTACTCCAGAGACAGGCAGGATGCTGTGGGAGAGGAGGCACCCCAACTGTATGAAGAATGGATGGTCACTGAGGCAAGGGTGAGCAGTATGTGTCCCAGGTTGGCCCTCCACGAGCCTCTTCATCCTTTTCTTCCTTTTTTTAAATATTCCCCTTTAATTCTTTCTCCTCTTCTCTACTTCCTCTTTTTCCTCCTTAAGACTCTCCTGCCCCCAAGCCCTGGTTCTTGGCTGGGCATGCTCCATCTCTCCAGGTTGCTGATTCCTGCCCCAGGGAGAGCTGGACATAGTCCCCAACAGCTTCTAAAGCACAGCAACAACAAAGAAATTGTGCCGTCATGGTGGTCTGGTGTCTGGGAAGGAGGGGCCCTTTTCCGTACCATGCTGGCTTGCTTTGGAGATTACTATTTGAAAACATTCCTTTATGCAGCAGTCCCTTCTCTCCTCTGAGAAATGACAAGTGTGCTTCTCTGGCAGTGTCTCTGTCATCTCCAGGGGAGGGTTAAGCATGGAGGAGGCAAGTCGTCCCAGCACTGAACAGCAGCCAAGCCTCTTCTTTTGCTACGATCCTCCCTTTGTGCAAAGGTTTCTGGGTAAGAGCAGTTTGGGGCTTAAAGGAGCAGGAAATCAACAAGGTGCCAGGGAAAGGGCCCTAACTTGGGCTTGACCCTGACTCCAACCAGACCTGCCACTGTCTAAGTAGCTCAGTTTGCATTCTGAATAAAGGGTGGATGATCTCTGGGGTCTTTTCTGAGGCAAACACTCCAGTATTCCTGGTTCAGGATTTCACAACATCCAGCTATGTCTTGGCCCATGCCAGAACCAGGAGGTGGCAGCACCTGCTCCGTTCAAAGTGGCAACTTGGTTCTGGGCTGTCCCTTTAGTCAGGCTGGGCTGTCCATCATGCTTCACTCCCATGTGGGCTCTTCCATTAGGTTCCATTGTGAATTGTTGGCAGTGTGCTGACTCATGATGTGGACCCCTGCAAGATCACTAAGCCCTTGGCACAGGGGGCATTTATTGTTTGACTTCACCTGGCATGACACACACATCCAGGGCATGCTGTTCCCCAAGGGGGCCCCAGTGCCTGGCTCATATCCGGGCTACTCACTGGAGCTTCTTGATACAGGCGTGGGTTTCCCCTAGGGCAGAAAAAAGATGCAGCTATGAGTAAGTGAGTATTCGTCCTCTCTGAGTGTGTCCTCCTATCTGCAGGGTTCCCTGTGCTGTCTCTAGTAGCTGCATTTGTTCAGAGCACAATGGAAACACAATGCATAATGCTGGGCTTGACCAGGCCAAACACAGAAAAAATGACTTGGAGGTTGTCCATCAAATTTTCAGGGAGCTTTCAATGATGTTGGACATAGACTCTTGAAATGCAATACCAAGTCTGAATTGCAAGAACCTTCAAGATGATCTGGCTCAGTGGTTCTTGAGCCCAGCAGAACATCACCCAGGAAGCCTGTTCAAAGCATACTCCTGACTGAACAAACATTTCACTGAAGAAGAAATACAAATAGTCACAAAATATATGAAAAACTGTTCAAACATCTCTAGCAATTAGAGAAATGCAAATTAAAACTACACTTAGGTTCCATCTCACTCCAGTCAGAATGGCAATTATAAAGAATACAAGTAACAATAAATGTTAGCAAGGATGTGGGGAGAAAGGTACACCCATACATTGTTGGTGGGACGGCAAATTGGTGCAACCACTCTGGAAAGCAGTATGGAGAATCCTTAGAAAACCTGGAATGGAACCACCATTTGACCCAGTTATCCCACTCCTCGGCTTATACCCCAAGGACTTAAAAACAGCATACTATAGGGATGTGGCCACATCAATGTTTTTAGCAGCTCAACTCACAATAGCCAAGCTTTGGAAACAACGTAGGTATCCTCCAACAGATGAATGGATAAAGAAAACGTGGTATTTGTACACAATGAAATATTACTCAGCCACAAAGAAGAATGAAATAATGGCATTTGCTGGCAAATAGATGAACTGGAGAATATCATGCTCAATGAAATAGGCCAGTCCCAAAAAAACAAAGGTCGAATGTTCTCTCTGATATGTGGATGCTAACCCACAACAAGGGAGGGTGGGGAGGGCAAGAATAGAAATCCATTGAATTAAACAAAGGGGAACAAAGGGAAGGGAGGAGGGAGGGGAATAAGGAAGACAGTAGAATTAATTGGACATAACTTTCCTGCCTTGTATTTGAATCCACGACCAGAGTAACTCCACATCGTGTACAACCACAAGAATGGGATCCTAAATAGAGTAAGTTATATGCTTAGGTATGTGTAATTTGCTAAAATACATTCTACTGTCATGTATAACTATAAAGAACAAATTAAAAAAATTCTCCTGGGCCCAGCTCTGCCTCAGTGAAAATGAACCTCAGTGCCAGAACCTAGGAATCTGTATTTTTTATATTTATTTTTTAGTTTTCGGTGGACACAACATCTTTATTTTATTTGTATGTGGTGCTGAGGATCCAACCCAGCGTCCGGTGCACGCCAGGCTAGCACGCTACCGCTTGAGCCACATCCCCAGCCTCCCAGGAATCTGTATTTTTAAAAAGCTACTCAAGTGTGACAATTGTAGCTGGGCCTTCTGCAGAAAGGCATTTAGGAGCTGCCATCTGGTATCCAGGGGAGCTTGTTAGCATGCTCTTGGACCCCTTTCTAGACTGTGGGAGTCAGATCTAAGGGTGGGGGCATCACTTTGTTCTGTTTTGGTGGGGAGGGATCCTGAAGATTTAACCCAGAGTCACTTTACCACTGGGCTACATCCTCAGCCTTCCCCGTTTTTTTTTAAAAAGTATTTTTTTGGTTGTCGATAGACCTTTATTTTATTTATTTATACGCGGTGCTGAGAATTGAATTCAGTGCCTCACACATGCCAGGCAAGTGCATTACCTCTGGGTCCCAGCCCCAGCCCCCCTTTTTTGTTTTTTATTTTGAGACAGGGTCTCACTAAGTTGCTTCAAAGGGACTTGCTAAATGGCTAAGGCTGGCCTCAAACTTCAGACTCTCCTGCCTCTGCCTCCAGAGCTGCTGGGATTACAGGCATGCAGTCACCATGCCAGGCAGCAGTCTGTTCTAGCAAGCCTCTAGGTGTAGGGTGACTGACGAGGCCTGGTTTACCTGGCACTGAAACTCTGATGTCCCAGGAGCTCCCTAAATTTCTTTTTTAATGGGCCTTTGTGGTGCACATTACTGGTGTCACCAGGCTGCCTTGACTGTGTAAGGCAGGGCACTAGATGATTTCTAAGGACTCTCCTAGGGACCAGTGGGATGGTTGGTGACCTTCTAGGGGCTCTCTACACTGGGAAGTTCAGGAGACACTGGAAACAGCTCACAGTTGAGGAAACGGGGCCAGGACAGGAAGTGGCTTGCCAGGGCACACGGTGAGTCAGTGGCACCGGCAGTAGGCCTCCAGCCTGGCGTCCTTGCTTCTCTTGGAAACATTTTGTTCTAAGCAGCTGCTTCGCTCCTTCCTGCTCCCCACCAGGAGCTAACCCTGGAGGAGCTCATTACGGAGTGGCCGTATTTGAGATGAATAATCCGTATTTTGTGGCCTTACTTGAATGAGGTGTGCAGCAATGACAGGTACAGGTGCTGTTACACTTTAATGAATTCTTCCAGGGATTCTTTTGGTCCACGTGGGAAGGTGAATTACAATTTAATGTATTTCCATTTGGCTGCAACCCCTGGGAGAGCAGAATTACTGAGACAGAGAATCCTTGAGAGGGGATTATCACCCAGGACCTAGGGTGCAGCTGAATCAGGGTCCCTGTTGCTCTGCCTCCTCCAGAGTCTCCCCAGGGGCCCCGGGGTGATCCGGGCATGTCTCCCTTTGTTCTCTCTCCATGGGCTATCAAGACGTGCACAGCTAGGCCTGATTGTCAATGCCAGATTTACTTATTCCAGAGTGCCCTCTGTATTACCAATTAGCTAGGACTGGAATAATAGTCCAGAAGGTTCTGAAAACACAGTGCTTTGCAAACTGGAGCATGCATCAGGATCACCAGGAGGGCTTGTTAAAGCATCAGATGCTGGCCTCACCCCCAAAGCAACCACAGACTCATATCATGAGCACTCAAGGGCCTTTGTCATGTGATGCACATTACTGGTGTCACCAGGCTGCCTTTACTGTATAAGGCAGGGCACTAGATGATTTCTAAGGACTCTCCTAGGAACAAAATTTTTGCTTATAAAAAAAAGTAGGGTAAAAAAACAAGCACACATGACTTTAGTGGTGATACATCATCACTGTTCCCCTCCCTCCTGAGTATCCTGGAGTGTAGGCTCACACCCCAAATCCTACAAATAGCAGTTCATTTAAAAAAATTTCATTTAAAAAGATTTTTTATAGTTATAGATAGACAGCATGACTTTATTTTTTTATTTTTATTTTTATGTGGTGCTGAGGATTGAACCCAGTGCCTCACATGTGCAAGGCAAGTGCTCTGCCACTGAGCCCCAGCCCCAGCCCTAAATTTTATTTTTAATGGACCCAAAACAATTGTAGAAATTTATAGATGTGAATGAATAAGAAAACGTAGTCTATAAACACACAATGGAATACTATGCAGCCATAAAAGATGAAACTTTGTCATTTGTGAAAACATGGATAAACCTAGAAGACATTATATTAGATGAAATAAATCCAAGAGGACACTTATTTTGATGTAAAGGTTTAACTTTAACATACAAATATCTAAGAGTAGGGGAGGAAAGAATTAACATTCATGTAGAACTTTTTAAAAATTCCAATAACCACAGAGCATTAAGCCTTATTAGTCATTTGTACTTAAAACCTATTGATCCTGGGGTCTATGATTCTGGAGTTCTCTGGTTTCCTTTCTACACCCAGGGTTGGTCCTGAGCTCTCTTCTCTCTCCTGGAATGATGCTTTCTCTCCCCCTAGCTTAAAACCCCATCAGTAAGCTGCTGATTCTCCACTTACACTCCAGTTTAGATTGCTGCTCCAAGGCCCAACACTCTGACCAGTAGTGCATGGATCTCTGCAGACACCTCAGACCAAACAAGTCTAGAGCCACATTATATGTGAAATCTACCCACTTTTCTGCCTCCCCTGCCCCTTATCTAGTCTAGGCCACCACCACCAACCATCTTCTGGACAATACAATGGTCTCCTCCTAGTTAATTCCACACAGTGGTCAGACTGATATTCTTAAAATGAGATATCAACAGTCTCTTTCCTGCTGAAAACCCATCCAAACTCGTCACCATGGCCCACAAGGCCCTTTGGGACCCCTCCAGCCTCACCCAGCCACGTTACCCTGCACTGACACCCTCCCGCCATATGCTTTCTTTAGATTCCTGGAGAGTTGTGAGCTCCATCCCACCTTATATGTGCTGAGGCTTGGAATGTGTGCTCGGTCACGGCCTAGGCACAGTTGGCATCCTTCCACCATCTCAAAATATCCTTCTCTGATCATCTTATTGTAAGAAGGTGTTACCACTTTCTGTTTCCCAGGCCTTACCACTTTCTCTGTTTATGGTTTTCATTTGTTTTACAATCTGGAATTGTTTTCTGTGTGATTCCTTGTCTCATCCCCACCATTGTGCGGGTAGGTTCACAGGGGTAGGGTCGCAATGGTGAAGAAGTTGACTCCATTGCCTGCTCAACAGGACAGACCCCATAGTGAGTGAGTGTACTGGATTCCACCTAGAGATCACTCTGCTCAAGGCAGGGCAAGAAGGGAAGGAGAGGAATGGGGGAAGGAAAAGGTTTCAGACACGAGGAGCCATGAGCATGTGTAACCACGTTGGGCTCACAATGAGGCTTCAGATTGACCTGGTGGCAGGCTTCCCGTCTTGCCAGGAGCACAAGATCCAATGAACCTCCCTGGAGCCTTGTCACTAAACCTCCTTCCTGTGGGCTAGTTTTGGTCTTGCCTGAGATTCTCAACTGCCTCTCTTGGGTCTTTATGGGTTTGGCAGTAGTAGCCCATCCCTAGGCCTCCTGCCTCTGGAGAAGAGTTTGGGTGAAGTATGACCTGGCTTGTGCCATAGACAGTTACTGAAAAGCTTCCAGCTTCCCTTCCTGCCTCTCTGATGCCTGAATACACCCAATGTCCCAACAACTGGACAGGGAGAGAGACACGGAAGAGAGTGCTGTCTATTTGAGGACCAGCTAGAATCAGTGGGTTCTGAGCAACAGTGGGTAAGAGGGGGCAATGAATAGCAAGAAAGGAGAGAGACATCTCAGCTTCCTACCTGGGTGGCTCTGCCTATGGCCATCCCCGAGTGGTCCTAGTGTCTTCTCATCTTTGTTCATTCATTCAGCAAACATTTATCAAGCACTTGTGATTAGCATTCTGCTGGGCATTAGGGAGACAAAGATGATAGAATCTCTGCTCTCCAGAGCCACAAAGATCATCACAGTCCATTATGATAAGTACAAGAATAGCTCCATTCACAAGTTTCCACAGAAGCACAGTAGAGTAGTCCCAACCCGGCTCAAGTCATCAGAGGAAGCTTCTGGATGGAAACAATACCCAAATTGATATTTTGAGCAGAAATTAGCTAACTGAAAAGTAGAGGTGAGGTCGCAGCAGTTTATTTATTCACTCTCCTGCACTGACTGAGCCCTACCCCTGAGAGGTGCCATGCTGGTCATGGATCACCTCCTTTTGGAGATACCTAGGAAATTACAATTTTGTGGTAAAGGCTGAGCTTGGGATTTGAGTGGGGAACTACAGAAGAAGCGATGAACAGTGATTTAAAGCACGGATTCCAAGCAGACAGATTTGGAATTGGTTTTTTTTTTTTTTTTAAAGAATTTTTTAATGTTTATTTATTTATTTTAGTTTTCGGCGGACACAACATCTTTGGTTGTATGTGGTGCTGAGGATCGAACCCGGGCCGCACGCATGCCAGGCGAGCGCGCTACCGCTTGAGCCACATCCCCAGCCCCTGGAATTGGTTTTAAATCTAGGTTTTTACTACTCACTAGGAGACCATGAGCAAGTTTCCCCAACTCCTTTCACCTGAGTTTTCTCGTCTGTACAATGGGAACAATGATAGTACCTACTGTTGTTATGGGGATACAATGAAAAAAAATTTAATGCATTTGACAAGAAGCCTGACACAGAGTGAACACTCAATAAATGACAAGTGTTATCACTGTAATCATTATCATTGTAGTTGGTGCTGTAATCAGCCTCAATTATTTTCTTCTCCCTTCCTCTCTGATTGCCATGTGACTCTGTCTCCCTGCTGGAGGGGTAGATGTCCTCTGTCCAAAGATGACAGTCTTGGCCACATGCCATGCAATGGACAATAGAATGTGGGAGGAGGTGATCTGTGCCGATCTGAGTAGAAGTTCTAAGAGGCACACTATGTTTCCACCAAGAGATGTCACATGTCACAAACTGGGGCTGCTCCCAGAGGCACAGGAAGCAGAGCTGATCTGTGGCTGCTGACATGTAGTATGAGGAAAAGTTAGGTGCCAGTGTTGCAAGCCATTGAGATTCGGTGACTGTGTACTGTGGCAGCAAAGCTGACTTGTAAAAACTCACAGACTCAGGAAAAAGTGTTGCTCATTAGGAAGATGGAAAACGAGCTTTAGAATGGAGGAAGAATGTGAAGGGCAAAATGGTGAGAAGTGCAGCTGGAGAGGTAGTTAAGGGCCAGATCTTGAAGGGCCTCATGAGCCACAGTGAGAACATTACAGCTGAGGCCCTCTCATGATTTGTTTTTGCCTTTTAGAAAGATCATCTTGGCTGACGACAAAGACTAGGTCAGAGGGGCAAGAAGACCCCAGAGAAGGCAGGACGGAAAGTGGATGAGTGTGGGACGTGTTTGGAAACCCTTGACAAGCTCCTACGTGAGAGTTAAGGAGGAGTCAATGACGAGCCAACCCGGGAACCAAGTGGGTGTGTTGATGGAGGGCACAGGAGAGGAGCTTCTCAAGGGAGGCAGCTGAGGAGTATGGTTTAGCCATTTGGAGTTGAGAACACTGACCTTTCTCCTAACAACAGCAATGGGCTAGCTGAAGCTGTCCAGCATCCTTTGCAGCTAAGGGTAGCTCATTCTTCTGGCCAATGAGAGGCTGGTTTAAGACTGCCTGGGAGCCCAGGAAAAGCTTAGCTTTCATATTCTAGACACCACCACTTCCTTTGGACTCCCCCTTCCTGCTTCTTGGAATGAGGATTGTTGAACTCGGGCAACTCTGTCGTGACCGGGAGGAAAAAGCCAAGGGAATTTCAGAGGCCTCGACCCTGATAGCTGTGCATTGCTCAAACACCAGTTGAGCTGAAAATACAGAATTTGGAATCATTAGCATAAGGGTATCCCATGCTTCTATAAGAATAGACGACGTATCTGGAGGGAGAGTGTGGAGTGATAAGGTCAGAGCAACCAGGACAGACCCATGAGGAAGAATTAGCACAGAATGATACAAATAGCACAGTAATATGCTTTTATGTTTTGCAAAATAAGGATACTAAAAATAGCATCCAGGGCTTCCCAAAACCACCCCAAAATTTAATCCTCTAACTTGATCCCTGGAAGTAACCACTATTTTTATGTGTGGTTTATATTCTCCGCAAACACTTCACTTGGGCATATTTTATGTATATTTTAATACAAACGGTGCGTAACTTGTTTCTTTTTAAAGACTTAACAGCATCTCTTAGACTCTATCCTTTTTGACATTTACAGACTAGATCTCTCCTTTTAACTGCTGCCCAGTCCTCCTATGCAACGTTTGTTAAGTTAGTTTCCAGGTTTTTGCTTGCCCAACAATTCTGTGATGGACAATTGTATACTCATTCCTGGCTTGGTAAGTATTTTGTGTTTCTTAAAAACACAAATCTTACAAGTAATGTGTGGGGAATAAGAGGGTTAACAGATGAACAAGCTTTTAGTTTTAATGGATGTGGTCAATTGACCTCCACGATGCTTATATTGATTTTTACTCCCACCCGCAGTGCAAGCAAGTACTTATTTCTCCCCTACCTGCTACTATAATGTTTAACATTTGGAGCATCTGATGAGTGAAGATAGCACTGTTTAAATTTATGTTTTCCTGGTTATCAGGGAGATTGAGCATTTTCTGTTTATTCCTTATTTGTAAATATTCTATGAACTGCTTGCTCATATTGCTAGACTTTTTCTGTTAGGTTGTCTGTCCTTACAGATTTCTAGGAGTTCTTTGTATATTATGGATACTAGTTCTTTGTTAATATTCATGCATATTTTCTCCCTGTTTCTCAATTATTTAATGCCCTATTTTAGTACACAACATTTGGAAAAGTCAGATTTATCTATCTGAAAGATTTTTTTTTTTTTTTTGCTTTTAGCAACAAAGAGCATCAAAATAATTCTGCTTTGCTAATTCTCTTACAGCTCGCTGTTTTACATTAGATGTTTGATCCATCTAGAAGTTATCTTTATTAGTGTGAGGTAGGAATCAGACTATTCCTTCTCCCCAGAGAGACTGTGGCTCTGGTACTATTTTTTGTTTTTTTTCAGTAATTGACCTTTTCTCCTTATTTGAAATACTACCTCTGTTGTTTGTCAAATTCCCATATAGTCAAAGGTCTGTTTCTCATGAGCTGTTCCTTACAGTATCAGACAGGTCCTGTTTATCTTTTTAGATCTGTTCTGTCCTACTCACTCCCATGGTAAGTTGGAATATACAGATTATATTAAGGATGCTCTAGCACTTGAACTTGGCCAATGAAGGATCTGTGATACAAAATGAGTGAGAGGATGAGGTGAGATGTTTGTTCTCCTGGCTCTCTGGCTGCAAGGTTGCTTTGGGCTGGCTGTGTTCCTCTATTGAAGGTCACATGTCTTCTCTTTACCAACTTCCTCTTTCTAGATTCTGGTAACTACTCTCTCTCTTTGCCTAGAGGGCGGTAAGAGCTACATCATTGCTTACTTTGGGGTATGGTACTTTTCTCTGTGATTTCCCTAGATTCTGTCTATATGGTATAGATACAGTCCCTGTTTTATTAACCTCCTTTCAATCATCCTAATCTGAGTGTGCTGTTAGCTTCCTGCTGGGATTCTGATTGATAACAGTCACATTGAGATTTTGACCAAGATTGTATTATATAGATTGTTTTGGGGGAGAAATGAAATACAATATTGAATCTCTCCATCCATGAGCGTGATGGATCTCTCCATTTATTTGTGTCTTTCGCAAAAAGGTTTTTGCTTTTTTCCTCAAAAAAGGCTTTGCATATTTTGTTAGATTTATTTATAGGTAGCTTATAACCTTTGCTTTCATCATGAATAAGATCTGTCTTCCAAAATATTTTTGATTGGTAAATACTAGTTTGTAAAAAAGTCACTGATTTTTGCATAGTGATTTTGCATCTAGTTATTTACCCAAACTTTTAGATAAGCTCAAATAGATTTCAGTTAGTTTTCTTTAGATTTTTGAGGTAGATAATTGCATTTATGGGTATTTCATATTTTTTTCCCTAAAGCTTTCATTTCTTTTTTTTTTTTGTATCTTTTTTTCCCTTTTTTAGTTCTGGCTATGTTGAATAATATTGTGGCAGTGAACATTCTTGTCTTCCATGATATTGATAGGTGTCTGCACCAAATGAAAGATTTTAGCTTCTATTTCCAATTTGCTAAAAGTTTTAAGAATAATAGATAGTTGTTGGAATTATATCAAAAGCCTTTTCAGCGGTTTTGGAGATAATCACATTTTTTAAATTTTAATTTTTATCAAGGTTATACCTGTACATTTGTTAAAAAGAAAAATAGTCTATAAGACTTCTAATAAAAAACAGTTTTTTTCTACTTTTCTCTCTCTCACTGAGTTAACTATTTCCAGTTCTTTTAGTTATTTCTTTTGCATCATTTGCTGCCGTAGTTTTTAATGACATGTGTATACTGCCACTTTTTAGTTTTGAAAACTTCTTTCACTGATTAGAAAGTAATATACTATATCTTGATTTTTTTTTCCTAAGTCTTTCTCCCATTTTGGCATAATAAGCAGACGAATATTTTCTAATGAAGTTTAGAGTTAATTAGTATTTATACTCTTTATCTGCATATAATAACAAAAAAACATTTGTCTTCCATTTTCCAAACCCCATGTTGCTATCGACTGGGTTCAGACTTTTATTAAAAACCTTTTTTTTTTTTAAACAATCAATAATTATTTAGATTCAACAGTGTGCTTTTCAGATTTCCTTCCTTTTCTTTATAAATATTATTTTAAAAATTTTTATTAAATATTGAGTATGTATAAAATATTTATAAAGTATGCATAAGGTACAAAATTAAAATACAAAGAACAATACATTCCCAAAACTGGTGTAAGGAAAACATTATATTACCTTTGAAGTCTCCTCTGTGACTCTTTTCCTTTGTAACTCCCCTTGTTCTTTTTTTGTTTTAAATTCATTTTAATTACTGCTTTCATTTTTTTCCTTTTCAATTGGAGTATATTGGAGTATATTATTTAAGTCAAATTTCAGTTATTGTTCCTTTCAATTTTTACCTTTTAAAAGTGACACATGATATTTGGACACGTGTATGGGGTACAGAATGATCCTTTGATACACGTATTCAGTGGGGTAATTAGCATTTCCATCTCAACCATTTATCATTTTTATATGTTGGGAGCCTTCAGAAACTTCTAGTTGTTTTGAAAGGTATAATAAATTGTCACCGCTAGAGTTCCCCTGCTGTGTAGGCCACTAGGACTAATTCCTCCTATCCTTTTCCATGATTTTATGTTTATTCTTCTCTTTACTTTCCTTTAGAGTTTTGGCACATACATTATAAATTTTTATTTTTATAAAAATTTTCAAGGTTTCCTTTTTAATATTTAAATAAGCGCAATCATCTGTTATCATATGCTTATACCTGTAAACTTTATTTGATTTTACAAGTTTTAAGCTTTATCTAAATAAATTACACAAGCATGGATTGTTCTGTAATGAACTCTCTGCCCCATTCTGTTTCAGAGATTGTCTGAATTAATTGTCTCGCCTTAATTCATTAATTTGCACTTCTGCACGTGTATTCCATGATGAAGTATCTTGGGATGTAGGAAAGCTTGGTGGATAAGAGCACAGTCCTAGAGTTCTGTCTTTGTTTAAGTCCCAGGTCTGCTGCTTATTCACCCTGGAAGAGTGGACAAGGTTTTCACCACTTTATGCCTCCTGTCCCCATCTGTAACATAAGCACAATAATACCCACTCCATGAGGGTGTGGTTAATGAGTTAAAAATGTAATAGTGTTTACTACAGCTCCCTGCACAGTCTTTCCCCCATTATCCACGGTTTTGCTTTCCGCAGTTGCAGTTACTCACCCTCAACCAAAGTCCAAAGATTTTAAATGGAAAATTCTAGAATAGGATTCAGGGAGTGGTGATTCATAACATTTTGTAAAGAAAGAGTATTTATAATTTGGGAAAAACTCAAAAATTTCTCATTTTCAATTATTGGTATGTTTGGGGGTCATCAGTAATCATGTTGATAGGGTATTTGTTTAAATTTTTAGCTTGTATAGAGTCACAGTGACAAGAAATTATCTTAAAAGCCTTCTTATAAATTCTGTGGTTTTGAAGTTTGACCAGTAAGAACAAAATGTGCTTTTGCATACCTAATTTTCTGCTTATTCTTTGTGCTCTTAATTATAATGATTTATCATAGATATTGTAATTTTGGAGTTTTGCTACTCAAATGCCTGAAATGGGAAAATTAATTTTCAGTTTCTAATTCATGCTCACATGATAAGAAAATCAAACTTTATCACAGGAATTACCATGGTTACAGTGTTGAATGTCCCCCATAGGCCCATGTTAAAGGCCAGGACCCCACAGGGGAGATACTGGGAGGTGGTGGGGCATCATGGACGGTCCTTAGGTTGCTGGTGGAATGCCCTTGAAGTAGAGGATAGGAACCCATACCCTTTCTCACTTCACCCCTTCTTGGTTTCATGGCCAGGAGGTGAGAAGTTTTTTGCTCTACCACGTATTTCCACCATGATATGCTGCCTTGTCACAGACCCAAAGCAACAGGACCAACTGATTATAGACTGGAACCTCCAAAATTGTTACCCCAAATAAACCTTTCCCATGTATTTCCTAATAGTGACTGAAAGCTGACTAACATAGCTATGCATATACAGGAGAAACACAGCATATCTAAGGTTTGTATTATCTACAGTTTCAGGCATCTACTGGAGGTCTTGAAATATATCCCCCACAATTAAGAGGTACTACTATATGTTATAAACACTATATATAATTAGCTATTTCATCATATGAATATGCCATAATTTATTTACCCATTTAAAGGCTGATCAATTATCTATCTATATATCTATCTATCCATCTTTTTATTATCTCAGTGTTTCTAGAAATAAATTGGCACATGTCCCATGTTCCACATGCACATACTAAGTCACAGGTTATGAACATTTACAACTACCTAATGCCAGGTTGTCTTTTATGGTGGTGGTAATGATTTACCCTTTGCTGGGACTATGTAAATATATGGAGCAAAAAGACTATGTACACTTACATAGTCTTTTTGCTCCATATCTTCTTCTTACTTGGAATCAAGATGTTTTGAAAAGTTTACCAACATGATGGATATAAAATGGTATCTTGTTATAGTTTATTTTGCATTTTTCTGATTACTAGTACAGTTGATCATCTTTTTGTCTATTAACCACTTTAGTTTAATTTCTTCTGTGCAGTTACCTATTCAGTATTTTGGACACTTTTCTATTTTTTTTCTTATTACTCTTTAGAAGTTTAAAACAATAGATTTGGCATCCTAATACTTTGTTGGTAGTATGTATTATAAATTTGCAGGTTTAATAAATAAAGTGGAAGTCTTTATAGTGTATTTGACAATTAAGTTATTTGATTTTATGTAGTTGGCTTATCAAATTTGTCTTTTATAATTTGGCTTTGTGTGTCATTTTAAGAATCTTTTATTTACTCTGAGAATATAAAACTATTCTTTTATATTATCCTCAAAAATTTGCATTTTACTATTACATCTTTAAATTCATCTAAAATTGAATTTTACATGTGGTGGTAGATTTGGAATTTCATGTATCTCTATAAAGAAAACAAATTATCTAAATGATATCTATTGAAAAATTCAGCTTTTTCCTTTTGATGTGTAGTATTCTAAATCAATTATCTATTTTATTGAGTTTTATAGTTTTTGTCTTTTAGTATAATATTTTAGTCCATTTTCATTTATAATAAGAAACAATTTATTTAGATGTATTCTTACCACCTTCTTTCTTGCTACAATCTTATTTCTTACATTTTCTGTGTTTTTTTCTCCTTTTTTAATTTTGATTGAATGTAATTAATTAATTCTATTTTTTGCTAGAAATATTTACATATATACCTAATGTTGTATCGAAAATCTTATTCTTTTTTGTTTAACCTCATTTAGAACATTAAAATGACCTTAAAATGGTATACCTCTGCTACTTCCCCCCTAAATTATGTGTTTTTGTTGTGAATTTTAGTTTTCTTATTTATCTTAAACCTCATATGATATTATCATTGTTATATAGAACAAATTTCCTTAAATTTACCTACATATTTACTATATCTGTGCTCTTTGTTTCTTCTTCCTTATGTCTTTGATCATTTTTTTTCATCTGAAGTAGATCCTCTAGAATTTCACTTAGTAATGATCATATTATATCTTTTATCTTAAAATGTCGATCTCCGGCTGTTCTTGAAAGACAATTTCAAAGTTATTTTCTAAGCTAACAGATGTTTTCTTTTGGCCTGATGAAGATATTATTCCACTATCTTCAGGTTTCCATCATTGCTATTTTCACTTGTCAGGCTAATTGTCATCCTTTGCTATCAATCTGTTTGTCTCTGTGACAATGTTGACGATCTTTTCATCTTTGGTGGTTTTCATTTCATTATCATGTGTCTATTGGTCAAAGTAAATAATGAGGCCAGCCCACGTTCAAGGGATGGGGAAGTAGATTCCACCTCTTGATAGAAAAACAAAACATTGCAGCTATATTCTTAAACGAGTGTGGAGTTTATTTGTTAAATCCATTTTGTATACCTCCAAAAGATACTGGTCTATGAATGTAAAAGGCATATTCTCTTCAAAGACAATATGTGGTATACAAGCGGATTTTTCAGAAAATCGACTTACTGGTTAGGAACTATGATGTAGGGAATGCTGCTTAAATGTTACTTCCTCAAATAATCACAATAGCAACAACCACATATTTAATGCTTACTCTATATTAGGCACTTGTTCTAAGTGATATTAAAAAATCTATTTTATTTTTATATAATTTTACATGTACAGAAAAGTTGCAAAAAAGTGCATAAAATTGTAATCTACACTTCATCTCACTTTCTCTAAATGTTACCTCTTCTATGACCATAGTACAATTGTCTAAACATGGAAATGGGCATTTATACAATACTAGTAACTAATCTATACATCTTATTTAAATCTTGCCAGTTTTTCCATTGATGTACTTTTTCTGGCCCAGGGTTTAATCCAGGATGCCATATTGAGTTGGAATGTCTCCCTGACTCTGGAAATCTGAGTTTCTTGGATGTTTTTTGCTTTCTATGACCTTGATGTTTTTGAAGACCCAAATCAACTATAATTTAAGTATCTCCAAATTGAGAGCTGTCTGATTTTTTTTTTTTTCTCGAATGGATTGAGTTCAAGCATCTCTGGGAAGAATACCACAGAAACTATTTGTCTTTCTAAGTGCGACATATCCAGGGGGTGCGGGGTATGGTATTAACTTTTCTTATTACTGCTAATATTAACTTTGATCATTTAATTAGGATGGTCTCTCTCAGGTTTATTTATTTTAAAATCATTATTTCCTCATTTATAATTAATAAAATTTTGTGTATTCACTAATGGAAATCTATGGAATAAGTATCAAGACATTCTTTGATTTCTTGTCATGATTAATTTGTCATACTCTTATATCTCCTGCTTTTTATCTCATTGGGCTTAATTATGAGTTGTTGTTATAATTTTACCCCCCAGTTCTCTAATTTTCTCTTCCACCTGTCTATACTGTTTGTTAAACATGTCAACTATGTTTTTTCATTTCAGAAGCTCTAAATTTGTTGTTTTATGGGTCACCCATTTCAATATTTTATTGACACTATTTTGCATTTAATATTTAAGAGGATTCTAACTGTATTTTTGAAAAGACTTAGTATTTCGCCCTTGGAGATATTCTTTCCTTTGTCAGAGAGTTCTATCTTATGTTCACCTCTCCTGACACTTCAGAATTCTGGATTCTACATTCATTTTCTATGGCAAGATTCTTCCCTGGAATTCTGGGACATGTTGGTGTCTTCCCAGGGGATGGTAGCCTTTCAGCTGGTGCCGTCAGCTGTTTGTTTCATGGCAGGTGAGGACACCTTCTAGTGCAATGCCCAGGGTAACAGACCCATTGACTCCTGCTATGGTGACCCATCAGCTTTTCATGTAGGCCTTGTGTGTAGGAGGTGTTAGGATGCCCTGTGGAATCTTAGCTTACTAGTCTTCTCGCCCTACCCCCATATGCATCACAACTTTAGGTTAGAATTAAAAATTCCTCTATGTGCATGTATTTCTTAAAATCATAGGTGTTTGGCATATCAAGTTGGGGAGTTTAACACTTATGTGACTTTTACCATATGGCATGCCCTATTCTAAATATTGAGCATATATTAACTTATTTATTCCTCACAGTATTCTTATGAGAATAGGTGCTATTATTATATATCACAGATATATCAAGTGTCTCCCCCCACATTGCAGAACTAGAGAACTGCTGAGCCAAGGTCTTTAATCCAGATAAAACTTCACCTTGCACTCCTCTCTGCACCTTGGATAGCCCTGACTCTCCAGGATGGCATCCCCAACTCAGTGTATGGCTTGCCACTAAAAGAGACTGTCATTACAAGAGTGGCAATTAGTTCTGCTAATAGGACCCACAAGGCACAACCAGAGTTGCGTTTTCTTGCTCTACTCCCCTATATAACCATGGCTACAGGATTATTTTGTTGATATAAGATTAGTATAAAAACTGGCCAGAAGACTTAGGGCAAGCAAACACTCCTTTTCCGAGCCAGTTTCCTCATATGTACATAACTAGGGGTAAAGGGTGAGCTAGAGGAGGGGCTTTTTTGATTATTTTTTTGCATTCCTTCAATTCTCTAAATCTGTAATTCCCACATGATCATTTTGTTTTATTATATTTTGACTTCTTCATATCCCTTCTATTTTCTTTTTATTTGAATCAGGGTGAAAAAATTAATAGGCATAGTTAAAAGTTAAATAATAGATTAGTGCTCAAAATGAGAAATAGTGCCCTGCTGTCCACCGCCTGCCCTCCCAAATATTACTCCCTGCAGATCACCACTATGAGGGTTTTAGTTCTACCAGAGTTTATTTCCACACCTCTAAATACTGTGCATATTAACCATTTCTTGATTTATGAACTTCATCACTGACTCTGGTTGAAAGATGAAGCTATATCTTACATATTATGGGCCGGGGCAAGAGACCTTGCACCATCTCTGTGACCTCTGCAGGACCCCCTGATCTCAACGTGCCTCCACAGGAGGCTGCTCTGGCCCTGTGGTAGCTTTATTCATGTTTCTTAGGCTGAAGCTGGGGGCCCAGAGAGGCACTGGAGATGGTTCATGATTCACTCCAAGGGGGGGCTTTCTACTCTTGGGAATAGTGGCTTGGCTTTTAAAGAGGTTAATCAAGAGGGAGTGAGGTGATTGTCTTCTATGAGCACACAGTTTACTGCTCCCAAGAGGGCCCTGTGGCACTGGGGAGCCAAGAACTCGGAGCGATTTTACTATAATTGATGTGTGCTACTGTTCCAGGCATGGGAAACAGCAAGGTCACTGGAGATAGGAAGAGCTGAGTGCCCAGAAGTCCTCTAGCCACATCCAGTAACCGGGAAGGAAACATTTGGGAAGCGATCTGCATTGTCATCTCACAATGCCTCGTTTTCTTCATCTTGCTGGGGACCAGGGGAGCATCATTTGAAGACTTTGGGACATGGGCTGTGCAGGGAGGCTGGGAGCAGGTGTCTGCTCCCTGACAATAAGATTGTGCCATGGGAGGGCTGATGGCGGGCAGTGGGGCCACAGGAGGGAAAGCCTTGCCCCTCTGATCATCTTTCTAAGTAGGCTTAGTAGTTTGCAGAGAACACTGTCACATACATATTACCTGTGTCAGCTTCTATCCTTTCAAGGGTCACTTTTCCAGTGTCTTTGGGGAAAGGGGCAGTTTGATTACTATCAGCCACCAAGTCGTCTAGTGGCAATCTTTTCTCCGTGGTGGGAGTGCCCTGTCCCTCCCAACTTCACTACAGGCACCCTCACCTCACTGCTGTCACCACCTCAACTTGGGGGACTGCTATCTCACACAGGATGAGGGTGTGACAGCCTGTAGAACTCAGTGGAGGAGCAACTTGACGTAGCCACATTCCCTACTCTTCCTGGCCCTTTCTCTACCCGTTCTGCCTCCTTCCAGGGCTGGATGGCTAAGGCTGCTAACTGAAGCTAATTCCATAGTTGCAGAAGAAAGGTGAACTGATACTTGCTTTCACTGTTTCCATAGTCCACAGGGTGAGAAAACAACCAAATAATTAAACTCTTCATGGGGGTGTCTCTTGGGTACATCCTGACACCTACCCTTGTTCTTGTGTTTGGGGTCTCTTGTGGATCTCCTTTCTGAGGGACCTCCTCAGTTATCTAACATGCAAAGCCTCTACCTTCTTAAAAATTAAATCTCACACCATTTATCACAGGGGTAGTTCTGAGCCCAGAATCTACTTTTTTTTTTACTCTGCATCAAACCAGGGACTCCATCTCCAACAGCATGGACAGAAGTGGGCAGGGGAAATTTGAGGAACAGTCCAGGGTGGGCATAGACCTGTCAAGATCTGACATCACTGGAGGCCCCTCTGTGAATGCAAACATAGGCCCTTCTTTATTTCTGGTCCTCAAATCTGCATGTGTGTGCACACGTCTCACTGTGACACACAGCAGGGGAGTGCAGTGCCAGTTGCTCTTTATTCAGACTCCCATATGTCCTCCGCCCATTGCTTCAGAGAGGAAGAGATAGTCAAAGACCCTGAACATTTTTTAAAAATTTTCTTTTCTTTGCTTTTGGACCAAACTGATTCTCAGGCTGAGTGTCTTCTTCCCAGTCTAGAGCAGTCCTGCAGAAGTGAGGTGGGTGGTGAAAGCATTCGCCACCTAAATACCTGAGCTCATTTGACACTACAGCAGTCCTCTGGAGACTGGCATGATGCCCCATTGTAGAGATCAGGAAGTGGAGAATAATTGAGGCTTTTGCTTTTTCAGGTCAGGTAGGGCTGAGCCTGGACTAACTCAGATCTCATGAGTCCATGCCGAGGGCTCTTCTACCTCATTAAATTGGCAGAGAACATCATTGAATCTATAACTTGTTCAAACAGATTACAGAGATGATAAAGAAGAAACTGATGTGAGAATGTGCAAGACAGAGGGATCCAGGGCTCAAAATAGATCAAGATGTCCCTCAATTTTATTTTCTAGCGAACTTAAGGAAGAAGGATCCTGTCTGTAGCGTTGGAAGTCTTGTTTTTACCCTTCAGCCAAATTTTCCATCAGATACTTCAAGAGGATTGGAGTTTCTGTTTTTCATTTGAAGATTAGAACAGTTGAATAATGTTTGGCCCTTTCCAGATCTAGCATTCTGTGATAGAGTAATGTGACAGACATGTGGTGTGCAGTGAGGTGAATGATACCCTTCATCATGTATTGACTTGGGAAGGGTCTTAGCAGACTGTCACAGTGAAGCAGCCGACCTTACAGCCCAAACATGCCCCGGGTCAATGAGTTAGCCTGGTTCTCCAGCTACAGCAAGAAGGCTTGATTTCATGATGGTGGGGAATGATTGGCCATTATCAAGAGCAGAGGACTCAGATCAAATTCTCTGTGAGGTTAAACAAATCTTCAAACGAGACACTTGACATGTAAAAGGAAGCATAAGTGGGCGAAGAAAAAGAGCCGTCAGCTGACCCTGGAGGACTGGCAAAGGTCGGGCACTAGCGTGAAGTGGGGCCCGTCTTCTGAAAGACAGATGAAAATTTGAAAAGGTCAGAAATTTGGTTTGTACAAATAGACAATTATCTGTGAGAATGATGTCTGACGACTTAAATTGAGATGAAAGAGCAGACTGATTTTTAAGAGCAGGCAGGAGGAGGAAAGTTTCTATGACAATTGTGCTGTGCATTTGATTAATGTTCAAACATGGCCAGGACGTGGTATTTGTCTGAATCCCTCATGGAAAGCTGGACACAGCGGTACATTTTTGAGCAAAACAGTAACTGGTAAGACTATCCCTTCTATCTCTGGCTCACCTCTGTCATTTTCTCACACTCACAATTCTTGACCTGAAAGCACTTGTCAAAAAAAAAAAGGAGATATCTGTTTCATGGATTGTTGTCCAAATGCAATTATGTTTATGAAAAGTCTTGGTAACTTGAAAATCTTTCAAGGAGGTTGTTTATGTGTTTCAGAGGTGCTGATAAGGAAAGGAGGGTAGAAGCTACAGTGGCAGCTTGGTGAGAGGTATGTGTTGGAATCAGACGGAGTGGGTCCTAACCCCTGCTTTGCTTCTTGGAGAGAACTCCCCTAACATCTAGAGTCTCCTATTCCTCATCTGTAGAATGGGAACTACAAATCTCACCTTGCACAGGAGAGTGACTGAGAACCAAAATGAATAATATATGGGAAGATTTTGTAAAAGCTAAAGCACTGTATAAGTGTGAGGAATTATAAATAAGATTGTCAGTGCTTGGGTCCCAGTTTATGGGATTGAAATTCAGCTTCTCCAATGACAGATGTGGGGGAATACATGAATAATTACCCCCAAAGTATACTTTTTCTCCTTGCCTCCTATCACCAATAAATATTTGATTTACATTTGAAATCGGGCAACTCTGAAAATCATTAATCCAAATAAACACTCAGCACTCTGCAAAGCAGTGTGTTTCCCAGCCACCTGCTCTGTGATGCTCGCTCGGCTTGCATGTGTGAGCACAGGGTGGTGCCTGTGATGCCCAGCTGCCAGTCAGTCAGTGGCCTGCAGTGATGGCCATTCTGGGTGGAGCAGCTGGTGAGAATTTGTGGGCAGCTACAAAGAGAGGACAAGCATTGTATTCAAGAGTGGACAAGGGGCTGGGCTTCTGGCTCAGTGGTAGAGCACTCACCTAGCACGTGCAAGGCCTTGGGTTCGATTCTCAGCACCCCATAAAAATAAGAAAGCAAAATAAAGGTATTGTGTCCAACTACAACTGAAAAATAAATATTAAAAAAAAAAGAGTGGACAAGCTTAAGGAGGGGACAAGTGGAGCATAAGTAAAGACGTAAGAGACCTCGCAGTGGGCAGTGACAGGATCCAGACTTCATCTGTGCTCTTCTGCTAGCAAACACACACCTTCTATTTTCCATGTGCTGATCACCTTTCCCTGGTTCTTGCTTGTGGGGTGATAGGGTGGGAGCATCGTGGCCTTCTAATCATGGCCTTGACCACTGGTTCTGGGAAAGACAAGTGTATCTCCAGAACTCTTGCTCAAATATCAGGAAAAAGTTCTTTCTTTCCTTTTTTTTGAGCCTCAAGGGATCCATAAATACCTTCCTCGTGATATTTCTAAACATCTGAACCTAGATGGACCTGACTTGGCTACTTGGCTTCCTGTTACCCCAACCAATGAGGTTCCTGTTGTTCTTTTGCCTGGTCCATTCAAGGAGCGTGTAGCCCCACAGCTGGTCATGCTGGCCTGCA
The DNA here is from genome assembly GCF_047511675.1 of Marmota flaviventris. Classification (NCBI taxonomy): domain Eukaryota; kingdom Metazoa; phylum Chordata; class Mammalia; order Rodentia; family Sciuridae; genus Marmota; species Marmota flaviventris. Next base: position 22,976,287 of record NC_092511.1, on the reverse strand, counting down.
TTCTTTCCATCTGTGCAACACTTACTGGTTCCACCCTGTGCCAGGGCCTGTGCAGGGAGTTTTGATGAACAAGATACAGGCCCTCCCCTCACGGAGCTCTCAAGCCAAAGGAGACACATAGATAACTAAAGTACGATATAATAAGTCTAATGAGAGAAGTATGTTACCAGGTGCTGGTGAGCATAAAATGGAAACCCCTAACTCATCTCTGAGGGAATCAAGTGTGGAGGATCAAAGAGAGAGAAAAATATAAACTATTCCACTTGAAATTTAACATAGACCAGAGGAACACTGAATCATTTTAAAGCATACGTTCATTTTATATAATGGTCAGGTTAAAAAAAAAAAAGTGGGCTAGAGAGCGAAGAACACTAAAGGAAAATAAAGGGGGGAAAGGCTTTGGGGCAGAGAGAGGGAAGGAGGGGAAAATCACATAAAGATCTGTCTTTGGGGGAGGACCAGAGAGACATCCATCTAGAGAGGGAAGTGCTTGGAGTGGAGGGAGGGGGAGGGGACCAGCTAGCTAACCAACATGCATCAAGGATGAAACCAAGAAGGTAACACAGCCCACCAGAGCTGCAGGAGGCGTCCTTTGAGAGCATCACTCTTTGTGAGATGCTTCTGAGTGCAGGCCCAGGTTGGGAGGACACCTCTTGCTACCTGCCCCTTGGGGATAAGGTGAGGATCAGAACAGCCCGAGGCAACGTGCTGAACAGCCTTGATCCAGCTGCAGCCTGTGGGCAGCCAGAGGAGCTCAGTCCAGCTCAGCCCAGGCCCTATCCCCTCTGGTTCCTCTCTGCTGGCCCAGGTCAAGGGAGAGGTAAAACCACTTTTCCTGAACCCCCACCGAATCCTCAGGTTAACTCCAATAGAAGGAAATCACTGTTCTCACTTTATGGATGAGGAAACTGAGGCTTAGGAAGGTATTTATCTGCCCAGGTTCATGCAGATTATAATCATCATCATCATCATCATCATAACGGCAAGTTTGTAATTGTGGGGATGGCCATCTCAAGGTTTGTTGTGTTTGTTTCCTTTTTGCTTATTTCTTTTTTACTACCTGTAGACAGAGAGTGACTTTGTGTCAGGTGCCAGAATGAGAAGATAAATGTCATAAATAAGCCCTGGACCCTATTCTCAAGGAGCTAACACATGAGCAGAGAGAAATGTGCAAATATGTGAGATGGAGTCTAGTCACAGTCCTAGGTGCCTTTCTGGACATATGGGTGCAGAGGTGGGGTGGTAATGAGGACAAGGAGTGTGGCTTGTGAAGAGGAAGATCCTCCACTGCATCCAGTTTCCCCAGGCAAACAGGATTCTGGAGGAGCCTGGCAAACATCTGGGGCTGTGTGTTTTGATTTAAATACTTCCTTCTCTTGTCTGGGAGGGTCATAACCTCTTTCTCCTTTTTGATTTGGATAAAGAGAAAAGCAAAGGCAACCTGAGCTTTATTTCATCTCTAACATTTTCAGGGGGCTTGCTACAGAGCATTTCAGAATTGGAGATATGGTTTCACTATTCAAGGAAGGGTTGGTGGAGAGAGAGAGAGAGAGAGAGAGAGAGAGAGAGAGAGAGAGAGAGAGAGAGAGAGAGAGGAAGGGAGATAGAGAGTTGAGGGGAGGGAGAAAGAGATATTTTCAGAGAAATGTGGCAAAAGTCCCTGGATCTATCTTTCCCAAGGTGGGTTGTTGTCACAGAATCATTATGGGGTCACAAACTCAAATGCCCCCAGGGAACAGGGCAAGTCACACGGAGAAAGGCAAGTATGATGGAGGAAGCATGTGGCCCACTGGGTCAATCTGGATTTTCCCACTCTGGGTATACACATAGGGGCAAGGAGTAGAGGAGTAGGTGTGATGACACAGGGTAACTGAATTCTGGCTGCTATGGGAAGACAATTGGGAGTGGTGGTGTCTGCAGTGACTGGGTGGGCAGGTGTGTGGCCTATGAAAGGGGTGATGCTCAAGGTTGGCAGGAACATTGTCTCCATCAGTGTGCTGATGTGCAGAAATGTGGGTCAGTTCATCCCAAATCTTCTGATCCCACAAGAGAAATGGGAAAGTCAGCTTTTACTGTAAAATCACTCAATTTTTATGTGTGGACACCCAATTAATTTTTTTAGACCAGATGAGATATTGATCTATAGGCCAAACAAAATAAATCTGCAAGCCACTAGTTGCAACTCTCAGCGAATTATTTTGCAACGAGGACCCCATCATGTTTTAGCTTTGGGGACCATGTTTTGAAGCAGACACCTTTGCTGTTTTTGGAGCATCTGTGCTAGAGACTTATCGGAGGTGCCCTTACCAGATGTTCCTAGCTCCCGGGGCTCCACATGTTTTATGTTTCTGGTTTTCCCAGAAAGCCTTTGTCCTCACCTGCTCATATGCCTAAAGCAGGCATCTTCAGAATGGCCGGGGAACATAAAGAGTATGACTCTTGGGGAATCCCACCAGACTATATGCAATCCAATATGGCACATGTGAGTGACCATTGAACAACAAACGTGGCTGGTCTGAATTAATATGCACTGTAAATGTGAAGCACAGATAGTATTTCAAAACCCTTACCATGAAAAAGAATGCCAAATATAGCAATAATATATTATGCTTACATGTTGAAATCATATTTAACCATATCAAGTTAAATAAAATGAAATTAAGACTAACTTTTATCTCTTTGCCTATGTTTCTTAACATTGCTACTAGAAAATTTAAAATCACGTATGTGGCTAACATATTTCTGTTGGGCCATGCTACACTGGGCCCCTCCTGTTCCCATGGTAAGGTAGGTAAAGACAGTCCCTCCTTCTACTCCCATGATGAAGGAACAACATTGAATCTCCCAAGAGATGGTGAGACTGCTGGGAAGGGAATAATCAGGCCTAGAGACAGTGGACAACATGCCAGACCCGTTGAGGTCAGGCAAACAAGCCCACAGAGTAGCCACTGAATCCTTACAGGGAGGGGCAGTCTGAGGAAACAGATCAGGCTGACTGCACCCCATAGACCTTTTGCTTGCTATTTCCTTTCATTTTGACCCCTGACTTGGGATTCTGTCTCATGAACACTTCTTGTCATGATCTGGCAATAGATCACAGGCCTACATGTTTGGGTAGAAGTGCTTGGAGGAGTATCCAGGGCTATTGTGTTCTGCATTCCATATAGAACACAGCCACTGCTGTTTGAGTGGGACTGAGGAGGTTCAGGGATGGGAAGGTCCTCTCACCTCATGGCCAGAACGCAAGCACTGGGGTTCTTTTTCCTGGCTGGCATTGGAGGGAGGATAGTGGCCCATTCACTCTGCCTTTGGACCTGAGATCCATACTCCCTTGGGTCCCTGATGGAAGTTAGAAATTCTTGCTGTAGAGGCCCCACTCGGCTTCCATCCCATGAACCAAGATGTATCTGGAGGACAAAAATAGGGGCAAGGAAAACCTGGAGCCTTGCAGGTGCTGTCTCCTGGGGAGAGCTTGCTGTACACAGGTGCTGGACCTTGAGTGTGTCAGCAGGGATTTTAACCAACAGAGGAATCCCAGCAGCAGGGATGAGGGGGCAAATGTTGGATGAAAACATTAGAAATCACTTATAGCAACAATGTGCCTCAGGCTAGCACAGACTGGTCCTAGAAAAGCTCCCTCCCTCCCTTCCTTTCTTCCGTTTATTTTCCCTTTTCTTCCTCCCTCTCTATTTCTCTCCCTCTCTCCCCCCCTTCTCCCTGCCTTCCTTGCTTCTTTGTGCTAGGACATGAAGCTGCCAACCTGTCTTTGCAATCTATCAGAGCCCTGATTTACACCACTCAGAAGTTTTGCATGGCTGTCACCTCATTAAGGTATTTATGTCCTGGCAGAGACTGAACTTGAATCTACCTTGAAGGTGTAATTGTGTGTTGCTAATGTAATGGCTGGAGTTGCCCATGCAAAGAGCAACATGAGAAAGGTCACTGAGAGGAATGCAAGGTCACAGAGCTACCCAAAGCGTGCTCAGGGTTGATTTGCTCATTTCCTGCTATCCGGGGCTGGGAAGTCGTGAAATAGCAATAGGGCTCGTGGAGGGGAATTACTATAGCGATGGCTTGTGCAGATGGAAAAGGAGAGCAGATTATTGTTCTTTTCAAATGGCTAAAAGCCTCACTGACAACTTGAGTGTGCACATGTACACACACACACACACACACACAGCAATAGCCATAACCCTGATGCCCACAAATACAGATGGACCATGGGAGAGGTGGTTGCCACTCCTCTGATTACTTGTGGCTTCCCAAGCACTAGCCAGTTGATCTGCAATACAATATGGGAAAACGTTTTCTTTTTCAGAAACAGAGTCAGGTTTGGTCTTTAGCATTTGATCCACTTCCCAGATTCCTGGGGCATGAGAGTTGTGACCAGATCAACCACTGTGATGCTTTTCTTCTCCCTTGCACAGGGGAGGAGTGACTGATTGTGCTATGGGGACCTCTGGTCCCTGGATTATATCACATTTGTAAATTTAGCCAGTGTTTATTAAGCAGCTGCTATGAGATATGCCAGGTGCTGGGGATCCAGCAGGGGAAAAGACAGACATGGCCCTATCCTGGTAGTGCCTACTGACTAGATAAGGATGCATTAGTGCAAATGAGGTTAACAAGTGCCCTCAGGAAGGAAAGACCAGGGCCCTTGGCTGTATAATGAAGGGCCAACTCAGCCAGATGTGGTAGGATAAGGGAAGCTCCCCAGGAGTCAAAGATCCTATAAACCCCAGAGCTCAGACTCATGAATGGGATCTTAGAATTCACCTGGTCCAGTATTTATAACCATGAAGACACTGAGTCTCAGAGGAATGAGTACAACCCCAAGTTCACATAGCTGCTCACAGAAGGTAACTCAAAACTCAGGCTTTTTTTTTTTTAACTTCTATTACTCTAGTTCATTAAAGTTGTGGAATTCTTTTTCTATAATAGTAGGAGCTGGCTTTTAAGACATTAAAAGACAATTAATGTCTTAAAAGACAATTGACTTTTAAGATATTAGATGAAGGAGTTGAGAGGGACCAAAGTATTGCTGTTGCTCACAATGTAACTAAGAGTAGAGAATATGCCTGTGGTTTAAGGTGAAGGCTGAACTTCAGAATCAGCCAGCCTGCCCACCCTGCCCCAAAGGTGCTGGCTCGGAGAGAACACTTGCACTCTGTGGGCAGCTCACTGTGCAGAGAAAGGTGAGAAGAAAGGTCTGGGCTACCCCTATCCATGTTATTCTTCCCAAACCAGCAATCAGGTGGGCCACACTCTACTTCCCAGGACGCAGAGAGGGCATACAGGGGAGGGGCTGGAGTCCAATGGTGAATGGGACTCCTTACCCAAGGGGGAACTGGCCAGAGAGGGGATGGCACCTCCCCAAACTCACCCTCTCTTTCTCTGTGCTAGGTGACAGGGATTCAAAGATGAAGTCAAATGTTGCACTGGTTTCTCTCAGAGAAATCATCCCCTGAATATACTAGAAGTTTCCTGAGGTTTAACACTGGGAGAGGAGGAATTATTGAACATTAATTCTAAGCAGACCATCATTGGTCTCTAAAGAGCCTTTTCCCACCCTTCATGCCTCTGGAAGGAAAGACAGAGGTGGCATCACTTTTTCCGCCAGTGCCCCTTCTCCACCTTGACCATCCAGATCTTTCACAAAGTGGTGAAAAAGAACCAAGTTGTCTTTCTATGGAGAGAATAGGACCGTTGTCTCCCTCTTCCTTGTGGCTGCCAGGTAGTCCCTTCACACAATCACTTCCTGTGTCCCACCCTTGTTCCATATACAGCATCTCTTCTCCGCCTTCTTCTGATAAGGACCCCCAACCTTGGACTCACCTTTTCAAAAATTTCAAGACTCTCAAGAGTATGCTTGACTGACGTCACAGACCCCCCCGAGACTGGAAGAGGCATGGCACAGTGGGGGTTGACCTTAGTACAGACTGTTTTCTATAATCTTAGTTTTGGCTCCCCAAAAGGAAAACCTGAGATGTTAAATATGGAGGCAAGTAATTTATTTGGGGAGCAATTCCAGGAAGCACCAGGAGGGGAGGTAGAGAGTGATTCAGAGAAGGCCATCAAGCCAGCCAAGCGAAGGTTAATGAGTAAGTGACTGCTGTGGGCTCTCGGGCTCTATCCCTCTGGGACCCTCTTGAGAGGGCCTTTGCGCACCATGCCTTGGAATTGTCCCCAGGGGAGCGAAAGGCAGATTATTTACCTACCAGCTCCATCCGTCATTCTCCCTTATTGGGTAAAGATTGTTTCACGGGCACCAACTCCCTTAAACTTTTGGCTTCCCTCAGAGAGAACTAGAGGCCAGAAAATGCTCCAAAGCAGAGAGTCAATGCAAAAAGTCACTCATACTGATGGGAGCTGTCTTCAGTGACCTCTGGGGCAAGCAGGAGGGTGTGAGTAGGATGCGTCTCTGTGTTTCTTATGCTACTCTTTTTATTTTTTTAAATTTTACTGTGCTTTATCACACTTTTCAATTTTACATTAATTTGTAAGTTATATGCCCAGTGTCTATCTTATTCCCTATAGTATACCTAATACCTAACATGGTGCTTAGGACCTAGGAAAGCCTCAGTCATTATTTGTTAAGGTGATGAACAGATGACTGGCTGACTGAATGACTCTGTGTCCCAGAATCATCTTTCTATTCTCGGAACATGTTTGACACTACCTCTAAGGCTTTAGTTACCAGAGGGAGGGGAGGAGGGAGTTTGGAAGCTATGCCTGATTCTAGGTAGTTCTTTCCCAGAGAAGTCTCTGTAGGAGCACAGCGTATGGCTGCCATTCAAAAGATGCCTCCTCCTATCCCTGGAGCTTATATCTGTCTGGATGGTCAGAAATCTCTTCAATGCCTCATTCACTCATTTGACGAGTATCAGGTACCCACTATGGACAATATACTATGTTTAGAGCCGTAAGAAATATAAGAAAGATATAAGATACAAATCTTGCCTTTATAGAGTTTATAGTCCAGTTCGAGGAACAAAACAACCCACATTAACTGTAAGTCAGCTTATAATCAAGTGATGGATTGTGTCTTTCAAATTAAGTGCTTATATGGCTCAGAATCACCCTGGAGATTCAGTATAGTGAAGAAGAATGAAACTAGCCCCTTTCTTACTGCTGTGGCCTTGCAGTAAGAAAGGGGCTAGCTTTTCTTCTCTATCCCTAGACTCTACAACTCATAAGCACATAGACTACAGTTGCTCCAGGAGTGAAGACCTACTCATAGACTATCTAGAGCCCAGAGAGGCTGAATTATTCTCTGCCCCAAGGATGAGCCGAGTGAATTACATTAATGGTACCCATGCCCTCTGGTTTCTGTTGGGGTTGGCCAATGGAGAGTTCAGTCAGAGTGAAGAGACTGAAGCCTATCGTGGCATTCCATGGATCCCCCCCCCCCCAGGTGACCTTGGCCTGTTATCTGATTCTACTGACTCTTTCCCTCTGGGTTCTATTAACCTGACTCCTCTTTCTCATCTCTTTGGGTCTCTACTAGCTCTGATTTCTCACACTATCCCTTGAGGTTCCTAACATCCTTCCTATATCTTTGTAATGAGTCTCCTGGTAAATAAATCCTCTTTGCATTACCAGTTCATTGAGCCATCTACTTTCTCTCGGGACCTGATGACTATAGAAAGACTCAGGCCTTGCCCTTAAAAACTCACAGTCCAGTAAGAGAGGCCCAAATAAACCCAACCACAGGCAAACTGAAGGCAGCATGCTGGTGGGCAGATGGGCCTGATGATTCAGATCATAGGTCTTTCCAGCCAAACTCTGGGAGTTAAGATGATAAGAGTCCTTAGAGGAGTTCTATCTTATAATTAAGGTAATTTAATTGTGGCAGAATGATTGACTGAAATAGTAATTGGATTTTTTTTTCTTGGTGTTATACAGTAGCAATTTCCTACCCCAAAGCTCTCACCTGGAGCTTCTGCAAAAAGCACTAGACCCTCAGGAGACAGTGGCTCCTCCTGACTTTTGTTTTTGCCAAGTCTGTGCTCCGGGGGGGAATGTGCAGAGCTGCAGGGGAGGGGATGAAGGTGGAGGAAGGGACTTAGCACCCACGTAGCTCAAAATGTTGAAGATGCCACGGGAGGGAGAGAGTTTTAGAAAACCCCTAACACCAAGAGGGAAAGGGGATTTTTAGCTTTATTGGGTAGCAGGCACCTGTGCCTTATCCCTGAAGGCAAAAAAAGGAAGTGGCAGGATCTTAGCAGATTGTGACTGCCTGGGCATCTGGCAGGCTGGACCTGAGTCTCTGGACACTCAACTCTGGCCATGAGCCCAGGACAGAATGGATGCTCTCCTTTGTGGGATTTCGTGAGCTTGAAGAATGACCATATTAGTGTTGGTCCAGTGACCAGAGAGCTATTCTTGACTATGTCAGATCTCTGGGAACTTTGCTAGCCCAAGTAAGGAAAGGATGCCCCAGTAGTAACCCAATAAAACGCAGGGCTCAGAAACGATAAAATTTTATTCCAGCAGATAAAAGTAACATGGGATTTCTTAAGTTCATGTGTGGAACAGAATTCATACCTGATACATGTGGGAACTTCATCTAGGACTGCTAAGAATCCCAGTGTGGAACCTCTCTGAATCACAGATGGATCATGGCCCCAAGAGAGAGACTAGTTGGTGGCTCTTGTCCTTAGAACACTGGTGGGCAGGGATGAGCTGGAGTTTTCAGAAGTCACAGCTGATTTAGGGAACATCCTGTACTAGGAAGGAAACTGGGTTTGAGAGCGTAGTAAAGAACCCTTTAAACATCTGGTTTGATATGAAGTGGCTTGGCAAATGTTTGGCAGGAAAATAACACAAGTGTGGATTTTAGATCACAGTGACAATTTCTCTGAAATTCTCAAGGAGTACAAAGAAAGATTAGACTCATAGAATGAGGACTTCAAGGCCCTGTCTCTGACTTTATTTCAAGACATAAACAAATGAACAAACAAAATCGAACCTCTTTCCAAGTCTGAAAGGCACCAGAACCTGATAAAACTAGAATCCCTACCAAGAGGACCTACTGCTTCCCAGGAGACATGGTTTGTAGAAGCCTGGACAATTTTAGTGGCAGTTCTTTTCAGTTGGGGCACATGTGGCCTTAAACCAGGGAGAGAGGACTAAGCTGTACCACACTGATGTGCCACTGAGATGAGTGGATGGATGATACCAATGACAGTTACCTCCATGATAGGCTCCTTACTGCAATGGGTGTTAGCCCCAGCTCTGTGTCACCAGAAGGTCCCAAAGAAGTTCAAGTGAATCTAAAAAGTATTTTCAAAAGACACATTTGATACAGAACTTGTAACCCAAACACATAAAAACTTCTAACATTAAGAAATAAAATAATCCAATTAAAAATAGGAAAATATCTGAATAGGTACCTCACTAAAGACACATACATGTATATGTACACACACACACACATACACACACACATACACACATGACAAATGAACTTGTTAAAATATGCTCAATATTATGTGTCATTAGGGATCGCAAATTTAAACGTGATACTACTACTACTACACACCTATTAGAATGGCCCAAATCTCAAAAGCTGACAACACCAAATGTTGGCAAGGATGTTGAGCAACAGGAGCTCTCCATTCATTGCTGGTGGGAATGCAAAATAGTGCAGCCACTTCAGAAGATGGTTTGGTGGTTTCTTATAAAGCTAAATGTATCTTATCATATTATTTGGCCATCATGCTCCTATGTGATTACCCAAACAATTTGAAAACTGTCTACATCAAAACTTGCATACAGGGCTGGGGATGTGGCTCAAGCTGTAGCGCACTCGCCTGGCATGCATGCGGCCCGGGTTCGATCCTCAGCACCACATACAAACAAAGATGTTGTGTCCGCTGAAAACTAAAATAAATAAATAAATAAATAAATAAATATTTTAAAAAATTCTCTCTCTCTCATCTCTCTCTTAAAAAAAAAAACTTGCATACAAATGTTTACAGCAGATTTATCCATAATTGCCAAAAGCTTCAAACAAACAAGATGTCCTTAAAAAGGTAAATGAATAAAACAAATTGTATGTCCCAACAATAGAATCATTGAAAAGAAGAGAGGAGTCATTGAACCAGGGAAAGAGATGAAGGAAGCTTAAATGTATGCTACTTAGTGAAAGAAGCCAGTCTATAAAAAGCCACCTATTATAAGATTCCAACTCTACGACATTTCTAGAAGAGTCACCATGTTGTAGTTCTAGCTACCTGGGGAGGCCATATGATACTGTTCCCTCCTATAGGCCCAGCTTAGTTCCAGAATACAGATTCCATTAACTGCTGGATTAATGAGGGTATGGGCCTTCAGATACTTCTAGTCCTCTCTGTCTACCAATTAAGGATCAGTTATCATAAACAGAGGCAACAATCCCCACTGTACTCTGTCTGAAGTCCTGATACTTAGAATCCATGAGCATAATAAAAGTTTGTTTTGTACCACAAAGGCTCGTGTGTTCAAAGCTTGGTCCCCACCTGGTGGTCAAAACTTCAGGAAGTGGGGCATAGTTAGAGGAAGTAGGTCTTTAGTTTAGGGTCCTGATCTTGAAGGGGATATTTTGTCCCTGGTCAGTTGGTTGGTCTTTCTGTCTCTCTCTCTCTCTCTTTTTCCCTCCCTGCTTTTCCAAGGCACTATGACATGGGAATCTCTACTCTACCAGGCACTTCTGCCATGATGTGCCCAGAAACAATGGAGCCAGTCAACAATTGACTAAAACCTCTGAACTGAATCTTTTCTTCTTTAAGTTGTTTTTCTCAGGTATTTTGTCATAGCTATGGGAAACTGATTAACACAACTGCTGTAACAAATTACCAAAACACAGTAGCTTAAAACAGCCAATTTATTATCTTAAATTCGGCAAGTTAGAAGTCTAAAATGGATCTAACTTTGCTAAAATCAAGGTATCAAGAGGGGTTTATTCCTTCTGGGGGCTCAAGGGGAGAGTCTATTTTCTTGACTTTTTCTAACTTCTCAAAGCTGCCCATTTTCCTGATTCAGCACCCTGTTCTTCTCCAAAGACAGCAACATTGAACCAAGTTATTCTTATAATGCCATTCCTCTTTTTTCCTCTTTTGCTTCTCTTTCCCACTTATGTGTTTATATTGGACTCATCCACATATTCCAGGATAATCTACTGCAAACTTAATTCTCCTTTTCGATGTAAATTTATATATTCACAGGTGTGTTACTCAGGTTTCACTGCTTTGACTAGAATCCCTAACAAGAGCAACTTAAAGGAGAAAACGTTTAATTTGGGCTCATGGTTTCACAGGTTCAGTGCATGGTAGGCCAACCCCATTGCTCTAGGTCTGAGTGAGGTAAACATTATGGTAGAAGGGCAGAGCAGGGAAAGTTGCTTAGTTCATGGAAGCCAGGAAGAAGCGGGGCAGGGGAGAGTGAGGAGCAGGGACAAGTTATAATCCTCAAGGGCACACCCCCAGGCACCTTCTTCTTCTAGCCACGCTTGACTTGTCTACAGTTACCACTCAGTAGTCCTTTCAAATTATTGATCCATCAAATGGTTTAATCCACTAGTGAAAGTAGAGTTCTCATTATTGCCTAAACCCCCACCCCTGAACCTTTTTGCATTGAGGACCATGCTTTCAAAACATGAGCTTCTGGGGGGATATTTCTAGATCCAAACCATAACAATAGGTACTGGGGATTAGGATGTAGTAATAATGGCCTTGGGGGCTATCATTTTGCCTCTCAAAGTCCCTCTCAAGATAGCATTGAGAATATAGGCAGGTATTTCTACTCCTTAAGGTAGTTGAGAGTATGTTTCATGCATTTGCATCCCTTTACAAACTTTGCCGATAGCAGGTTCTCAATAGGTTTTTGTTGGCTGCCCTGTCTCCCTTGAAACATACAAGTACTGTAAGTAAGCCCTTTTATATATTTTATATTGTTCCAGGGAGAGAAAGGGAAAATTAAAATGACAGGCAGAGCAATCTGAAATCCACCTATGATGTAATAACCTGCTTTTCTTGTTCTGGTTTATCTCACTGAACTCAGAGTAAGTTTATGAAATGGGTGGAATGGATCCATTATCCATAGATTACACCTGGGGAAAGAAGTTGCGATGGGAATGAACGCACCGTCTAAAGTTATGCAGGGGTCAGTACAGAGCCAGCATTGGGCTCTGTTTCATGTTTGCAAATTTGGTGCTTTTCTCCCCGACCCTAACTCTTCAACCTAACCTTGGCCTCTTCCTGAGCAGTTAAGTTCCCTGTGTGTATCAGAATCTTCCTTCCCTCTTCTTTTGTCTGGCCTAGGAGATTTCTATAATTCCCACTCTGTCCTTCTGTGATTTCATTTGTAGCCTCCTCTTTGAATGAAGGTTGATATTTTAGAGCATTCTCTGGGACCAGCCAAGGAAAGCCAGCGCAGAGAGCAGTTGCAGGAGCTTTTATTTCACTTTCTTCTCCTGCATGCATGTGCTCTAAATTCTGGGCTTATGTTCTAGTGTATTTGAGTCCAAATATAGCAGTAGCTGATATTGTCTGAATTCACTTTTTTAAAAAAAATATTTTTTAGTTGTTGATGGAACTTTATTTTTTTAATTTATTATATGGTGCTGAGAATCAAACCCAGTGCCTCCCCCATGCTAAGCAAGTGCTTTACCACTAAGCCACAACCCCAGCCCCCTGAATTCACTCTTAAGGTCATAATTAAACTCCTGAGGGTCTTTTAATGTTTTGTGGTGATGAAGTCATGGACAAAAAGAGCCAATGTCATCAGCAGCCTGTTCACTGAACATTCAATAATTTAACCATCCATCTATCTATTTAAAAATATTTATGAATAAACTTGGACATTGCTCAAGGTTATTCAGCCAGTTAATTGCAGGATGGGATTAGAACCCAATCGACTTCCCAGGTGACCCCCATCACCACCATCAAATCATTAATTAACAGGCAAGATGGGGGTGGGTTGGCTATGGAAACTGCCCATCTCCATCAGTCCCTAAATGTCATTTCTAAGTGCTTTCAAGTTCAGAATTTGTTGACACTGGGCGATATCAGTGTATCAAGGCTACGGTAGAGCTTGGGGTGAGGTTGGGGTTGGACTCCCACCTTTACTAGGCCTGGGAAAGTTAGTTACATAATTCTGAACCTTACATTCTTCTTTTCTCACACTTCTGAAGGAGAATGATGATAACTGCTTTCCTGAGACCACTGGGAGGAATAAATGATGGTTCACATGAAAACATGTGACAAAGCACATGGCACAGCAAGTTCTCAGTAAATACCTGCCCCTTCACTACAGTCAGCTACCTGGCCCCTGAGAAGACACTGAGGTTTTGAGGAATGAGAAAACACAGGAGGGCAGGCAATGCACACCTGGTTGTGAGCATGGTTCCTGCTGTTGTTGCCCCAGAAAAGATGCATCCTATTTCTGTACATTGGTTTTTTTTCCCCATCCATTAAAATAGGGGTAGTCAAGCCTGTCTGCTCCTAACCTCATGAGGTTTGGTGGCTGTCAGAGCTTTAGAACTGAAAAATCTATAGAATAAGGAAAAGGAAGAGGCCCAGTTTCTAATTTTATGAGTTGAAAATAAGCAACTAGATATCTAGATGATTGAGAACTACAAATATGAATTTAGAACTGGTCAAAAAGCATTTGATTAATTGCTCCAGGGATTGAAATCCTTTATCAATGCAATTACTATTGTTAATAGATACGTATTGAACAACAGCTATGCTCTAAGCAGGCTATGAGTAAGAATATTTAAGCACAGCCCCTCCCCAGGGTCTACAATAAAAGGAGATTGAAAATCAGCCAAGCATGGATAAATGAGAGAGGGGGTGGGATTGGCAATACATGTCATGGACTGAGAAGAGGATAGACAACTAGGCATTGGTCCAAAGGAGAGTAGGGGAAATGATAAAACAAGTCCTGAAGGAAAGGTAAAAGATTGGGGCCATTTCCTGCAGAGGGAATGGCTGAAGGACCACCAGAGTTCGGGCTATGAGACTCCAGTTGACCCCTGCACACATATGCATCCAAGTTCCTCTTAGGAATGTCCTCTCCCCCTCTGTGTTCTTTGTGATCATTTGCCAGCTTTACCATCCTGCAAGTCATCTGAGGTCAAGAATCATGTCTTTGAATGTCAATCCCCTGCTGCTTGTACATGGTAAGGTGCTTATCAATGCTTGTTGGAATATTGAGTGATTGGAAGGGAGGCTGGATGGTGAGTGGTCAGCCTACAGCTGGATCAGAGGAATGGGACAGTGCAGGGTATTGGCCACACTGGTGGAAAGGAGGGTGGTTTGGGATGTTGGACTGCCAGGTGGTTGTTCACCTAGCATCCACTCCAGTCTCCTCTCTTTCTAAGAGCAGCCAGGGTTCCCCTCATGTGCTATGCCTGAAGTGGGGAGCCACCTCACCCTTGGTGCAATCTCACCTTCCTTGCAGGGGTGTTGGTCTATGGCCAGGGGAAGACCTTACCTAAACAGTGTATGGCCACACCTTGACCACTCTCGTTTCTCTCAGGTAGGTCCAGAGTGAAGTTTCTTGGTCTATTCAAAATTTTGGAGGAGGAAATTCCTTTCTCTCTTCCCTCTGGATGAAGTAGAACATGAACATTGTGTTGGAATCACTGTGACCACTTTGCTTCCTGAGAGAAGCCAGTTAGTGACCCAGACAGCACATAAGACAAGGGCAGAAACAGACATGGAACAAAAACCTGGCTGAAACTCACTGAAAACCCTTCTTCAAGGTGCTTTGCTGTTATGAATCAATACATACCATCATGTTAGGCCCATCTGATTTGGATTGTATTAAAATAAACAACACAATGCGTACTGTGCGATATGGCCTCCATTCTGCCCTAACAGTTGCAAACAGGAAGCAGTGGTATGTATGGTGGTTAGGGATTTAGGTCTGGTTTCATCACTCCATCATCAGCTCTGTGACACTGGGTGAGTGATTTGAATTTTCTGAGACTCATTGTTTCCCCTATGAGAGTAGAGTAAGGATAATAATAGGCTTGTGAGGATTAAATGAGATAATGCATGTGCAATGCCAAGCATATAATGAGAGCCGAGAAGAGAAGAGCACAGCAGTATTGACATAACTACACAATTCAGAGGGTCCTGCCTCGGACTTCAGATAAAATGACACGTCCTGAGTTACAATTGAATTTTCTTGTCACATTTCTCCAACTTAGGCTCAACCTCAAGTTCTTTGTGTATACTTAGAAGGACAAGGCAAATGACTTATTATTACTAATACTTTCCATTTTATTGTGCTGTACTCATAGCATTTGTCAGGGGTCCTTCAGAGAAACAGAATCAATATCTATCCATCTATATATCTGTCTATCATCTATCTGTCAAGAGATTTATCACAAAGTATTGGCTCACAGAATTATTATGACTGAGAAATCTCGTGATTTGCATTTGGCAAGTTGGAGACCCAGGAACGCTGGTGGTGTCATTTCCAGTCCAAGCCTAAAGGTCAGAGAACTAGGAAGGCTGATGAAGTAAGCTCCACTCTGAGGGCAGAAGATGGTGTTCCAGCTCAAGAAGTCAGACAGGCAAAATTCCCTTTTATTCAACCTTTCTGTTTTCTTGGAGTCTTCAACTGATTGGATAAAGCCAACCCATATGTGGGAAGTCAGTCTACTTCATTCAAATACTAATATTATTCAGAAACACCCTCTCAGACATACCCAGAATAACATCTGGCCAAAATATTTGGGCATCCTGTGGCCAAGTCAAATTGACACACAAAATAAACCATCATGCTCATAAATCCAATAGTATTTATCAAGTACCTCCTGTGGGTCAGGTATTCTATGCAATAGGATATAGGAATAGAAGGAAGGAAGGAAGGAAGGAAGGAAGGAAGGAAGGAAGGAGGGAGAAAGAAAGAGAACAAAAGAAAAGAAAAAAAGAAAGGGAGAGATGGAGGGGGGGAGGGGGGGAGGGAGAGGGGAAGAGAGGAAAAAAGGAAGAATTCCTACTTTCATAAGGTGTTTTTGTGATAAAGTTTCTTTATAGTTTAACAAGTTCTTTCTCTTTGTTGTCTCACTGAATCCTCATGACAATGTCGTGAGGTTGTTATTTTTGCTATGTAAAGGAGACATGAAGACATAGGGAGATTAAGTCATTAACTTGGCCAAGGTCACAGTGGGAACAAGATTAGAATTGAAATCTCCTGAACCCAATGTGAAGTTCTTTTGCTGGACTTTATTTTCACAACCTGATTACTTGCAGAGGGCTCCAAAATTGAGAAGAGTCCATTTGCAAAATTACCCATCTCTACTCTGCAATGTATTTAGGAACGGACAGTGCAATACAAATTGTCAAACCCTGTGTAATTACTATTATTACTCATTCACCAACACACAGTCTAACAGTCTTTTACGCCATTGTCCAATGAGGAACAGCATCTGAGAAACATGCCTGGGCTGGCATCAGTTGACCACTTAATTCTCAACCTGAGACCAGCTCATGCTTTGTTTAATGGTTCTCAAAACGTTGACATGCAAGAGAGCACAAAACAGCACTCTTTCTTGTTTTTCCCTCCTTCTAAAACCACAAGAAATTATTTAAGGAAGTTTTAATGAAATGCATCTGTCATTTATTAAGATGGATGGCTGGAGTGCAGCTTTCCATTACTGGAAATGGCAGAATCAAATTAGGAAATAACAGTCCTCAGCATCTTCTCCAACTGGCTTTTGCATAATGTGTTGGGAAAAATGCCACCTCGGCAGAAAACTGCTGTTGTGAGGGCCATGGTTCTTTCCCCAAAGGGGTTGTGTTTACCAGGGAGGTTCCTCATCCCCCTTGGCAGGTGCAGTGACTAGGTTTGGGGGTGGAGCTTCCTTACTGAGGATATTTTTGGTTTTTGGAGGCTCTGTTTCACACTCCAAGAGGCTCAGATAGGTTCTTCTGCTCTATACTTCTCTCCAAGTCAGAAGCTATGGCTTTTGATTTGTTTTTCTAAGTCTCAGATTTCTCATTTCTTATGGAAACAAGCAGCACTCATTCAACAAACACTGGGTGTCTATTCTGTGGCTGGCACTCCTCTGACATGGGGGTTACCAATGAGAACAAAGTAATGTGACTGCTTCCTCTTGTTACTATGCTAGATGGGGACACAGTAAATAAAGTCCAGAGAGTGTTTCATGTGATCCAGGTAATAAAACAAAGCAACAAAGTAAAGAGTGGTTGGGGGAAGGGTTTATTTGAAAGAATAAAAACTCTTTCACAAGCCATGAAACCTGAGCCCTTATTTCAGGATCATCATTGTGTTTTTATGTCTCTGGGGGAAGCTATACAGTTAACATTTTTGTTGTTGTTGTTGTTAAAAAGGATTTTTGAGACCATTTAATTTTTCTTCTCTCCAAACAAAGGAATCTGTTTTCAATATCCTGACAAATGATGGTAGACTAACCACCTTTTGGTAATAACATCTAGAATCAATTTAGATTTTCTCAGTAAGAAATCAGATCAACCCAAAATGCTCAATGATTCATTGTCTTTCAGCAAACGTGCATTGAGCCTCTACTAGGAATCAACTGTGGTGTTAGGCACTGAAGGGAGAGTATTGAACAAGATGTAGGACATAGCACTTTATCACATATGAAGAATTTTCATATGCATGATTTTATCCTCTCAATTACCCTGCAGAGTAGGCAGGAGGAGCAGATACAAGAGGTTGGAGTTTATGGTTGCCATTGATGCTCTTCACCAAGTATTTCTGGTGTTGTGCTTTCTGAGCATGAGCCTCTAAAGCAGTTGTGCCTGTGTAAGGTGCTCTGGCCACTGAGGGATGGGGAGGAAGGTTCCCATTCCCTGTGAACAGAGGCTCTAAGGGGTTCTTACCCCTTAGTGGCTCTGCCACTTTAAGGGTAGTCATGGATGCTCATGGACCCATCCCCAGTGAGTAGAGAGACCACAGGGATCAAAGGCCACTGCTGTCCTACATTGGGCATGTTAGCATGAGTGCAAAATTGAACTTTTGCCATAGGAAGCTACTGAAATCATGGGCTGTTGTGACTGCCCAAACCTGGCCCCAACCAATTCAAGATGACACCCGATCACCTTCCTCACTGGAGGTTATGTTCCTGTGGGGAGGGAGTCCATTCCATTGATAAAATGTTCTACAGGTTGGGAAGTTCTTCCTTCAAAACTGGAATAAAATCCAGTTTCCCCTCCTCACCCCTGATTCCTCACTCTTCCCTCTGGAGTAGGAAAGGAGAAGCTACCCTCCTTCTGCATGTTGGCTTTTCACACGTTATGACAGCTGTCATGCCTCCCCTCAGAGCTCTCCTCTCTAGAGAAATATGACTAATGCCCTCAAATGGGCTCTTGGATGACACGTTCCCAGATGTCTTATTATTTTTGTTCCCAGTCTCCAGATACACCCTGAAATACCAGTGTTGCTTTTAAATAGGGACATCATTCTTTGCAGGTGTTTTTTGACCATGTCTACCATAATGAAACCATTTTATCTCTTATGCTTAGGAACTAAATTGAAAAAAAAAGCATACATTAAAACCTTTAGTAATTTTTAAGATAAAATCCATCACATGCTTTTGCTTAAAACTCTTCAATAGGTCCCCATTGCATTAAGAATAAAGCTCCTACAAGATACTGAGTGATCTGACCTCTGCCTACTTTTTCAGTCTCTTCCTTCCAATCACCCCTGTGTTAGTCATTTGCTGCTCTGCCCTCTGATCTGTTCTTTCCCTTCCTCTGCTCTGGATTACATTGGGGCTGACCCCCCCCCAAAGAATACAAGTCCATGTTCCCAGATTAACTGGGTTCCACCTGGGTTTTGGCCCACCAAATGCACTGGTGGGAGATGGAGGGTGTGGGGGCATTGCTACTCCCCTAGCACTTCGGCTTCAGAAGATGTCTCCAGTAGAGACTGCATTTCCTACCTCCTCCAGGCCACAACTCCCATCAGGCAGCCACTACCAGGATGCCCCTGCCAGAAGACTCCATCTATGGGCTTCAGTGACCCTTCTTCTCCTGTGGTTTCCTGCTGGTACTGATCTCTGAGATGCTTTACCATTCTCTATCTTCGGAACTCTTCCATCATGGTTGTTAAAAATTCTCTCCATTAAATCTTCTCTATTTGAAACACCTTGAGAGGTTCCTGTTTTTCTGACTATGACACCCATCTAGCATTTTTCTCTCTAACCACAGTGAACATCTTTCAGTTCTTGGAATAAGCCATGTTCTCTCTCCCACACTGAAAACAGTTTCTCTTTCTCCCCAGACATGACTTTCTTCTATGTGACTGGCCCTCTGTTCTCAGCATAGGTATCTCTCCTCTGGGCATCCTCAGCACACCATGATCACCTCTATCAGATTATTCATTTTCCCTTTACGGTTATGAGCTCATGGCATGCAGAAGCCATGTCTGTCTTGTTCATTGTTGTATCCCCAGGACCTAACCTAGTGCTTGGCTCTTAGAAGGTACTCAGTGAATAATTGAAGAATAAATGCATTAGTTATATATAGAAAACATGGTCATAGGCCCAGCATATGTATTTTGATAAGTGAGACGAGTACCTTGGTTATTATCAGTAGTGCCTGGAACTGTAGAGGTGAGGAGGAATGTTTTGGTGAGGGCTTGTTATGTGACTTTAACATGTGCAGTGTCTCCTTAATTTGTATTTTGAATATCCATGAGGCAAGAAATTTCCTGATTATTTTTATCCTAAAGGGATACTTTGGATAAGGAATTGTTGTCATTGATTTTACCAGCTAACCTTACCATTGGCAATGGCTCATGAGTATATATAAATATGTTGATGAGACTGGTGGTTAGCCAGGGAACCCTCTAGTGCAAAGGTAACTACTCGAGGTTTGGCCAATTGTGCTGACCCTGGGTCCCATCCTGGATGTCTGTGATGTCCTTGAGGGGAAATGGCAAGAAGCATCAGTCCAGTGAGGTCCATTATGTGTGATGGCGGCATTATCATCCAAAAAAATCTATAGACTTCTTTTTATGATCACTCAGTAGATTCCAAGGGGCTCCCTGGGTAGCCACTGGGTGAGGAAGAGAGGTGATTGCTCCCGATACCGTTGCTTTTGGCAAGGGATTGATGGCAAGGAGAAGGTTTTTCTTCTGTATGTAACACATTCCAGATGGCCTAGGTTTGGCTCCATCCTGTAAGTATCATTTCCACTTTCAATAAAGAGGCCTCTATGATCAAACTGAGCCCATGCTGCTACCTTGGTGACTCCCAAAGTGTAATGGCAACTGAGTATAGGCTAGTCTGGGAAAGCTGGTTAAAGGCTGGAACCTGTGAAAGATTTCAGTCATCTCCAGCGGACCCCAACATGCAGTCAGAAGTTGTGTTTCTCATTGTGGGCAGTACAGAGTTAAGGAACTTCCTGTACTGGAAATCCACGAAATTGTCATCACAGGTGGGTCAGAGATTCAAGAGACTCTAGAAGAGGTTGCTGATGCCTCAGTAAAGAAGGTGTGTCTGGTGAGCATTATTAGGAAGATTGTTACATTTGGACAGACTTTTCGGTCTTTTGTTGACGAGCATCAGCATAAATGGGCTCAGTAATATTTATAAGTGAGGAAAATGTGGCTTCCAAAATCCAAATAGAAACAATGGTGGTGTGTCTGCTTTAAATTAATGGGAACTGATAATGTGAAGAATTGATTTATTTCCTGAATTGAGAGTGGATCATCCTTGGACAGACCAAATAATGCCCAGAAATTTTACTGAAGTGGTAGAGTTTTGAAGTTTATGAGGACAATGGCTCAGTCCCAGTTGTAAAAGCTCTGTGACAAATAGTTATATATTCTGTGTGAGTATATCCTTTAAATATCCTTAGAGGAGGATGTTACCAGAATAATGTCATACCTGTGTTCCTAGAGGAAATTGAATGTAGTTAAGATCTTGCCTGCAAAGCCTGCATGTGATGGCACTGCTGTTGAAATACCCTGTGTCCAAGCTCATAAAGGTGCACTGTGTTTCTTCAAAGGTGAAGACAAATTATGGCTGAGACACCATCAGAATAGGCACTGAAGAGAATGTATTATTATCCAAATCTTCATAGTTGCTGTTCGATGGACTCAGTAATGTCAATCATAATAGGTGTGGGGGCTTCATTGAGGGTACCATCACATTAAGATTGTGGCAAGCATGTCCTAATCATCAGTTATTTCCATCACGCTTGAACATTGGCCAAACCTTTAGTAAAGCTCATATATTAAATCTTAATTCTTGTTGGCTTTGTTTCAAAGAATATTGGACTATTACTATTTTAACCAGATGGAAGTGGGTATGGGAAAAGTTTATAGGATCTCATTTTGAGAAACTCAACAGCAAGTGTCAAAGACTTACTTTGATACTAGTTTATTACTCATTGAGTCAGGTTTTCTTTGTCAACTGTGGAATATTTCAGGGCAGTAAGTGCTTTGACTATGGAGAATTTAGGGAAGATTGAAGTCCTGATGGTTGAGATGAGGCCTGCTTACTTGCTTACTTGCTCTCATTTTCTCTAAATGTATAGAGGTTCCTTAGTTAAATTTTATGGAATTCCAGATATAGCTATAACCTTGTCACAGTATTGATTAAGGCCATGAGGATTTGCCAATTGTAAGAAGACCAGTGATCCAACAGAGAGGTCTAATAGCAATGATCCCCAGGTGTTGGCTGATGTCTCTGGAATATGCTGGATCTCTAGCAGCCTTGCCTAAAATTAGTCATTGCCTAAAATTGGGATGTGGGGTAATGGCTCTCAGGGTGACAGAGCATGGAGACCTGCAGCCACCTTGCCACTTGATGTGGCCTGACTTTGAGGTCCTTGGGTCCTATGGGGAACCATGGGGAACATAGTCTGCTGAAATGATGCTTGCTATTCTTCAAGGATTGTGTCCAAGATTAATGATTTGGGAAATTCAGATTTTGGAGTCTCCAATATCAGATCTTTTGATTAGTTCTTGATTTGGGGGAGGCTGATTGCTTAGAGATCCCTTATGAAGACCATTGCCTCCTTTATAATTCCTGTTCCCTGGATTGTTCGTTAGTAGGCAAACTTGTATTTGGGTTTCATTTTGTTCTTTACGGGCAACTGATAACTCTAGGCCATCTAATGTTTCCTTAATAGTCACAGCCTGGCTAATAAGGGGAAGTAAATCTGTTTTATAATTTGGGAGTTCCCTTCTTTAAAATAATTGTCTTGTATCAGTATCAAAAGGCCCTGCTTGGGACTAATAAGGGCTTCTAGTCCATTGGAATGTTCACCAATGTGATAATAAACCATTGTACCAGGCCAATTTTTCTAAATAGCTGTTGTCCCTCCTCCAGCGTCTTTCAACTAGTGAAGGCATGAACATTTATAATCATGGCAGTGGGATGGGCTGTTTTCCATGTCATGAACACCAGTGGATGAGAGGAAAGACAAGGAATGAGCTCTAGAATGCTGCAGAGGGCGTGCGTAATGGGCTCATTTTAAAACATTAAATGAGTTTCTTCATAAATTATTAATTTGGGGATCACAGGATATACCTACCAATTGGCTCATTTTGACAGATGTTAAAGTTAATTCTGAACTAGTGTTATAGAGGTGCAAAAGCCAATTGGCGACTTGTTCACCCTCCTATTGAATAAATTCTTTAGTAAATTTTCATTCAGCTCAAATCACAGACTTCTGTTTCTGTTTCTTGAATAAAAAGGTTTTTCTACTTGACTAAAAAGAGTTTTCTTTTTAATTTTTTTTTTAAGGAATTATGAGAAAGACTTTAGGAAAGTTCCCTGGTTTTCCATCCAGGGAATCACATTCAATTTCACAGAAATGTTACCTTCTGCTAGACATCCTTTAATGGCACCTATTTTGAAGCCTTAAAAGACCTCTCTATTCCTGGTGGATTTGGAACTGGCCATTTATCATTCTGTTAGTTGGTGGCACCCAAAGTCTTTGGTGATCATTGTTTTTAAATATTCTAATAAGTTTATAGTTTCCCTTATTCCCTTTGGGGAAAGTGGAGTGAAATGTTCTGGCCCACTCTTTATTAGGGTCTGTGCCCTGTGACATCAGGATTTCCTCACTATGATGCTGAGGATTAAAAGCTATTATTATTATTATTATTATTTTTGTGACAGAAGCAAAGCAGCAATAATAGTAGAGATATTTTAGGCCTCAGGGAATCCCGAGAGTCAGCCTCAGTGCACCCCATGGTAGCTGCTCTTCTTTACCTGGTGGACCCATGCATTGCACTGGGTACTAGCTTTTCCTTCAGTGCTCCACAGAACAGTGCCAACACCTAGTGGGTGTGCACAAACGACAGAGAAAGACAGGAGTTGTTCCCTGAGTCAGTCAACCTCAGCATATATTGGAACCAAGACACATAATTCAATCTGAGACACATGGATAATCTAGGACATGACACACTTCCCAGGGTGGCAATCCTATTTAGGGACTGTTGCCCCTAAATGCAAATTACTGAAGCTCCTAATTTACATCAGTCTTTGGCAAATGCAGCATAAATTGGCCTAGTGTAGAATGTAAGCTCTCCAGCAGGTGCAGCAGAGCTCAGAGAAAGCATGGATGGCAGACAGGGGCTCTGAATGCACCGTCACCAGGCAAAGAGCCATTAGAAGCCAAAGCAAGGTAAGAAAGAGCCTTGGCTTGTGGTTGCTGCATAAACCATTCTGCTCACGCTGCCCATTGTCCTGTGGTTATCCATGTAGGGTAGGACCAACCCCCCCATCCAGGATCAACTCCGATGATGCCACACAAGATCAAGAGAAAATGAAGAATTAACTACACATATTTTGAGGCTTTCTAGTAACTCAAGCCAATCTGAAATTAGTTGAGTGAAACAAGGTGGCTTTGGTTTTTATTGTGGTGAGGGGGTAGAGCAGAGTAAGTTCTGTGCACAGTGAAGGTTGGTGTAGCTTAAACTTCTCCATGGATGCTACAGAGAGAATCCTGGGGCTCTCTTATCTGGTTTCCCAGTGTGGGGCAAGAGAAGAAAGAACAGGTGAAGGTCTGTCAAATATTTAAAAGGAGTCTGCCTCTTTAGAATCCTGGTAAAACATATTTTACAAAATTCTAATTTTGGCTTGAAAGCTCAAATCATACCATTAGCTCCAAGGATTGTCAGGTGTTTCCATAGAAGTGACAGTCTTGTTTAGTTCTGACAAAGAATCTGCCAAATGCACAGGTATGAATAGCCATAGTTTGTTAGACATTCTTTTGAGTAACAATGGTGTTCTTGAGACAATGTAGCTGGGACAGCTTGTGGCTCCATCACACTGGTGTTCTTCCTGGAGATGAGGATAGTACTCAGGCATTTGGCAGAAGTTCTTTATGTTTAATGTCCCATTTCCTCACATAGATTATTGAAAAGACACTTGTACAAGCTTAAATAACATTAATCCCATGTCTAGGAGATTTCTAGAGAAGCTGTCATTCTCCCTTTATCATGAACGAATGGCAGAGAAGGATACAATGACTGTTGATGTATTTTATTGTAAGTTGGTGCAAATGTCAACTTAGTGAAAAGAAAAAAATGTCTTAGTAGTATTATGAAAATATTTTTGAACTCACAGCCTACCAGAAAGTATCTCAGGGACCACCTCCTTCCAGATGTTTGAACACTTGGAAAATTGCTGGAAAAAATCACAATCGATCAGGGAAGCACATTCTCCCTTTCCCGAGGCCATCATGCAAGAGTACTACTGAGGGAACAGCGTGGCGGAAAAGAACGAGGACCAGTCATTCAGTCCACCATGATGGGGTCTTACCAAGCCCAGGTGGTCTTTAACTAAACACACCCACTTGGTTTATATTATGTTACAGGCAGTAGAACCTGGGCATACTGCAATAAGTGATCACAAAGCACCTTTTGATAGGTGCTATAGTAAAACTATACACTATATGCTAAGATAACACAGTAACTAAATTGCCACAGTGTTCCAGAAAAAACCACTAAACACACCAAGTCTTGAAGAACAACAGGAGAGAAAGAGGGCAGGAGCCATAGGCTGAGGAAATGACATGGGTAATGACATGAAGGTCACAGAGAGTGAGACCTATGGACATTTCTTCAAAACCAACTGCAACTCTGGGCTTCTATGATTCTCTCAGTGACTCTTTTAATCACCCCAGATCACAACCTAAGGCTTACTCTTATCCTTGCTTCTGCTTTTTCACCAGTCACTCACCAAAATTATATCAAGCACCAGCTCCTTGCATCTTATCTTACTCAGGGGTGCAACCCAAAAGTCTGAAGTGGAGAAGGTGTGATATTACAAGTAACCAGTTACTCCTGAAAGTTCCTTAGATCTCCCATAAAGTATAGGACATAGGATTTTTGTGAAGAAACAAAGACTTGTTCTGAGGACCCATGTTGCATATAAAGAAGGGCCTTTACACATTAGATTCACACAGTCCTGCTGTGAGGTGCTCACACTCAGAGGCACGTGGGAACTGAGATCAAAGGAAGATTCACAGCTTCCTATCTTCTGGCTCATGGTGGACAAGCAGACAGATGACACTACACATTTAAAATTATTTCTCTCTCTCCTAGTTGGATCTGTGTAGATTAAATACATGCATGATGACATGCCCTTCTGTTTTGGCATTCATCTCTTGCTTTCTGCCACCTCTATCACCACCCTACTCTGGGTTCCTGGAATGCTGTGTGGTAGGAGAGCTGGCCTCTTATTCTGGTGTCTGCCTGCTCCTATTCATTCTTGGCACGAAATGCAGAAGAAGCTCCTAAAACCTCCTTGATTGAAGGCTTCCATGTGGTCCCCCATTGACAACTACACTTAGTGTAGACAATTATACATAATTTTTTACCTCTTTGACTTTTTCCCCAGACAGAATGGAAGGTCTCTAGGGATAAAAAAAATCACCCTTTCTCCCATTAGCATCCTCAGACTCTGCTCATGGGGGATCCCCATTAATTTGGCCTCTTTTCAGTGCCAAAGAAGAGAACAAAAATGTATTTTGCCTATTGCATGCAGCTTGATGTTCACTTGCTTTTTTCCCCTTCTGTGTCAGCTGAGCTCCTCCTTTCCTCTGCCTTCGTCTGCTCATTTGGTAAGCTCTGCATTGGTGTTAGTCAGCTTTTCGTTGCTGTGATAAAATACCTGACATAAACAACCTAAAGGAAGAATGATTTATTTGAGTTCATAGTTTCAGAGGATTCAGTCCATGGTTAGTTAGTTCCAGGGCAGAAACATCATGGAGAAAGGATGTGGTAGAGGAAAGCTGCTCAGTTCATGGTGGCCAGAAAGCAGGGGCGGGGAGAGAGAGAGAAAGGAAAGAAGGAAGGGGCGCCATGGGCAGATATTGTCTTCAAGGCTGTACCTCCCGTGTGCCCCACCTGCCCTCAGTTTCCACCTCCTCCAGTGGTCTATTCAGCTGTCAATGGATTCATCCACTGATGAGGTCAGAGACCTCATGATCCAATCACTTCTTCAAAGCCCCATCTCTGGATGTTGCTACATCGGGGACCAGGCCTTCAACAGAGGAGCTTTTGGGGCACATTCCAGATCCAGACAATAACAGCTATCAATCATTCTTTTTTTTTAAGTTGATTCTTTAAAGTCCCCAAAGCAAGTGCAACCACTTTACAAGCAATCATTAGCTCTTATTCTTTCTGTAGACAATAGCTCCCTGTAGGGGAAGAACTTCCCTTTGCTGGGGGCCCATCTCCTACACAGCAACTATGTTTGGAGTGGAGCCCACAGGCCTTGGGGCAGCTGTATACTGCCTTGTCTAGATGTGTGGAGAGGACGGTCTCCCCGCCTCAACGTGTGAGCTTAATGAATGTTTCCTTTTGTTTGTGCCTAACATCTTTCTAAAAAGTATTCAGGTAGTTTATAAAGAAAAAGAAATTAACCATAAGGTGGGTGGGGAAAGAAGCAAAGAAAAAGAAAAGATTATCCCTGTAAGGTGGAAAAGGTTAGTGCCAAAACGCATATGGCGATGGCTTGGGTACTTGCTAGGTAGCAGGTGGTTTATTTGGTTCCTACCATCCTTGCAAGGCCCCGCAGTGAGAGCTCTTGAGGTAAAAACAATCCGGTTGATTGAAAGAAGCTCAATACTTATTACTGTCAGAGAGAAGTTTCCGCCAGGCTTTTCAGAAAGAGAATCCATAGAGTAAGTCCTCAACCCTGTCCTTAATACAGATGCAGTAATGGGTTTCATAAAGCTGTTCCTTGTAATGTCCCCAACTACAGCCTTAGAGAGGGAATAGGTTGTCTTAGAGGAAGGGTGCTTCCTCTGAGCCCTTGGGAGGAGGAAGGAGGGCTTCTTCAGACCCACATAGGGCAGCCCAGTGCAGCTGGACAGGGCTGGCAGGGCAAGCAGCACTAGGCCACACAGGATAGGCAGGCAGTGCTGGCTGGGCAAGACCGTACTGGCCGGGCAGGATGGAGCAGACAGGAAATGGAGTGAGCAGGGCTTCGCTGGGCAAAGCAGTTGGGCAGGACTGGACAGCATGGGGGCAGACCAAGACATGGTTGTGCTGTGTGAAGCAGGACTGGGAAGAAGTGATTGGAACTGGGCAGAGTGTGGCAGGACTGGGCAGGCCTGCTAGGGCTGGGTGGAAGAGGGCAGAGGAGAGTAAGTCTGGGCAAGACTGGACAAGGCTAGGGAGGTCTGGGCAGGGAATCAGGCCTAGCAGGACAGTGTCACAGACTCTGGAAGGAGCTGCTGAAGGAGGGAGAATGCCTCTTGCTCCCAGCAGTCCCTAGAAACTTGTCCTTCCTACGTATCAGGAGGCTGCCTGCCGGGTTTAATTTGGACTGGGAATGCTGGCAAAGATAGCAGGGACTCAGGCCTCCTTTGAGGGTGCTGCAGGTCTGGCTTGATCATCTTGGGCTGCACAGAAGACCATTGTTATGGTTGGCAAAAGCCATCTGGATGGAATATGTCCTTTGTCTGGTAGGCTCTTCTTCCCTGGGAAATTCTCCTCCTTGACCTTCAAGACCCAACACAAATGGCACTTCCTCTGTGCTGCCTTCTTGATGTTCAGCTCTGCAGCTATCTGAGTCTTCATCTACATTCACCAGGGATCATAAATAGCTCCTGGCATTAATTGGCATTCCACTCCTTTTTCTCCTGCTCATTCATCATGAGTGAGAGATGTTACTTGAATGGTCTCTCTGTTAGTACATCTAATATTGATAACAAACTATTGGCAACATACTTCACAGTCAGCATGTCAGGACACCTCCACTGGGAGCCACTCTCAGAAGCTAAGGTTGATCCCTTTGCAAGATCAGAGCACAGTGGTAGAGAAGGCTTTAGGAGGTTTTGTCAGGCCACTGAGCTCCTGAGAGGTTAACTGGCTTATCCAAAGTCACTCAGAGAGTTAGCTGGAGAATGCATGCATATTTTCTGACACTTGGTCTCTTGGGAAACTTTTTTAAAAATGTGACTTTCTATCTCAGACTCTCTGGGTTAATGGCTCTGAAACAGACTCTCAAAATGTGAATCAGCAGCTACCAGAGTTTGCAAATTTGTAGAAACTTTTCCAGAATGTCACTGCCTAGCCTGAACTCGTGATTCTATTCCTTCTTAATCCTGTGGCATCCCCAGGGGCTTCCTCTCCTTTTACTGGCCTTGCTAGAGGACTTGAGGAATGGAGTGAGAATCACAAGTGAACACCCAGATCAGCAGAGGTGGAAGAGGGCAGGCACGGGGCCAGGCAGACCTGGGTTTAGATCCAGTTTGAAACTGGAGTAAGTCATTTACCATATCTGAGTCTTAGTTTTCTCATCTGTAACCTGGGGATGAGAGTATTCATTAGGATGTCATGAAGAGTGCAATGAATACGAAATATGGAGTACAGCATAGGCGCACAAGAGGCCCATCTTCAGCTTGCTGTGTATAAGAGCCCCCAGGTGTCATTTAATAAAGCCTGTTGATGCTGGGAGATAGCTCAGAACAGAAGGATGGCGAGGAGTGTAGGCTCTGATGTCAGATTCCAGATCTGGTTCAGTTTTGCTCTGCCTGCTGGCTGTGTTGACCTGCCTGGGCAAGACTACTTCCTTCTTGTTCCTATATCATGATCCCTGCAAAGATTGAATGAAATACCACATGCAGATGGCTGAGTAGCTCTGTCTAGAATCAATCAATGCCAACTTCACTGGGAATATTTTAGACAATTGACAAGGAAAAAATTTCCATGTCTGAGGTTCCCAGGAGCTGACTGCCAGCTGCACCTTGGATACAGTCCTGAGGTCAGCTATAGATGCAGACACCTTCTGCATCTATGGATTCTTCCTGGAATCTTTATGAAAACAAAGTGATCTCAGAGTAGC
Organism: Marmota flaviventris; assembly: GCF_047511675.1. Taxonomy (NCBI): domain Eukaryota; kingdom Metazoa; phylum Chordata; class Mammalia; order Rodentia; family Sciuridae; genus Marmota; species Marmota flaviventris. The sequence goes on along the minus strand of NC_092511.1, from coordinate 22,946,985 downwards.
TAAGGTATCTATGATCCTACCCTGGGTGTCTGTGGTCTTGGACAGCTCCAGGTCTGAAAGTCCCTCCAAAGCAGATCTGAAAACTGCATGTGTAACATGTAGTTAAACCAGGTGTAAGTTCCTCTCCCTTCCAGCTCCCCCAGCTCAGTGTCCCCCTAACTTTCTGCAGCAGTTCAGGATCTTTAAGTTTGACTGGTTCCATTAGCTTTGCAGATTTCTCAAGCCAGGACCATTCTAATCTTTTAATCCATGTTTGAAGCTTTAGCCATATAAATAGTTAAAGAGCCAGAGGAGAGCCATGAACTCTGTCCTGGGGGGTCTCAGGAGGGTTGGGGAGCAGGTCCCTGAGGATGAGACCCTGAGAAGCAGTTGATACTTGGATATCCAGCCCTTCCCCACAGCTCACTCAGGGGTCTGCCTTAGCAAGCTTCAAGTGCAGGGGCTGACATGTTCATCCGTCGGCCTGTCGCTGAGGCAGGGCAGAGTGTGGAAGTGGCTGGCCCGTGGTAGAACTAGGGAGCCACCATCAGGACTGGACTGACAGGGCCCCTCAGCGGCAGCCTCCTTGGCATGTCCCCAGGCCCTGATCAGGGCACCAGTGCTTCACTTTCTGTCCCCAAGTTCTGAGGCAGGCTGACATTGGTTGTCTGGGGTGACTCTGAAGGATGAATCCCAAGATATAGGCCTCAAAAGACAGTACCCCTGCAGACCCATGGGGCACAATGAGATGAAGCCATTACCTTGAAAACCATTTTCACATGTGTTATGTATTATTTTGAGTCCCCTAGTGTGTCTGTGGGCCAGAACTGGGACACCCATGTCCCCAGTTGATGGATGGGGAACTGATACTAAGACAAGATAAGTGGAGCGTCTGAGGTTGCTAAGTGAAGCAGGTAAGGGCAGAACTGGAGCAGAACCCAGGTCCTCAGACTGCAGTCAGTGGTCCTCCCAAAGGAGCAGGCCATGCCTGGGCAGCATCCCTCAGAGGTCTTCCCCGCTCTTGAGAAGGTCCTCAGAGGCTCCCCAGGGCAGCTGGGCCCAGGATTTTAGCACCTGTGGCATCAGTGCTGGGCAGACTGGACCACGCAGGGGAAAGAGCTCTGCATCCCCACGTGTGAGTGGCCAGTTATTCCACACAACCCGCGTCCAAGGAGGAAAGGTATAAAAAGGGCTGTTCCTGGGATTATTGTGAGAATAAAATGAAATGAGGACAGGCATGAAGAGTTGTGTACAATGTAAACAGTCATAAAAATGACAAGCATAATTACGTGTGAGTCAAGTTGAAAGGAGCAGAGTTGTGGACACTTAAGAGAAAAACAAAACAGTAAGAAAAGGAGAGTTTAATGTAGGGCTGGCTTTCTTGTTTTCCTATGTGGAATGTGTTGACGTTTCTGTTTTATGATCCAGAGCTTCAGAAATCAACTTTAAGCTAAAAACGAGCTTATGAGGCAAAACCCCAATGTATATTTCTAACTTTCTCTAAATTTCAGATTTTAAGCATGTTATTACATTGATATTTTTCATACCACCTTCACTATTCCCCCAAATTCAAATTGGGTATTTTTCTGTTTGACACAATGCATTGGAGTAGAAAACAATTTAATTTGGTGTGCTAATGTAATTTGCACATAGATACCACTTAAAAATCATATCCTAAAAATGTCAGACTTACCTTGAGCAAGTTTTAGGGGGGATAGTTTGCAAAGCACAGGTAATAAATGCATCATATAGAAAGTTATAAAATATAGATGCTTTAATCAATTGCAAGTACAGGTTTAGACTCCAATAAAGGAGAATGATTATATGTGGGTGAATAATTATTTTAAACATAGCTATAATTGGGATTACATTTTGGCTCCCACAAAATATTATAAAACTTGAGTTTTATGCATCAAAGACATTTTGTCACGAGTTCTCATTACTCCTGATAGACTGTTATTGGGGGAAAAAGAGATCTTTGCCAATGACTGCTAAGAGAATGAGTGAATATCATTAACCCTTACATAAAGAAGGAACTGAAGAATAGAAGACTTCAGTAACCCTCAAGGTCATGCTGTGGTTCAAGGTCAGGGAGAGAGGTGCAGCCTAAGTGCCATGACATTGCTCTCTAAAGTTTAAATGCTTCTTTTTATGGTAAGTTTTCATTAGGAAGTTCATCTGGTGCTATAATCTCATTTGTTTTTCTTTAAAAACCTCATTTATAGAATCAAATTGTTCTTTTTTTTTTCCTTCCAGTAATTTTTAGGTTATTTTGCAAGAAGCCCCAGGGGTGTGTGAATGTGACTTGGACCAATCATGTGAGTGGAGTAGAAGGGGAATGAGAGAATCAGCAGACCTGCAGCCCCAAGCCCCCTCTACCTAGACTTGACTTGATGTTATTTGTCATATAGTCTGGATTTTAAAAGAAAACTGAATTTGATATGAGCCCTCCACCGCGCAAAAAAGAATATGAAAACTACCACTGAGAGGAAAGCACCCCTCTTGGATCGCCAGATTCAAGGTTGTGGGGCTCATAGGTGGTAGCATGGGCTTTGGAAGATGCTGTTTCCTCTTGAGAGGCGGCAGAGGACAGCAAAGAATGGTACTGAGAATGTTCTCTGTTCTCTCCCCAGGTGTGAATCTGGAGGAGCCGGGAAGCACCTGCATCCCCAGCTGCTAGGGGAGGTCTTGTTTGGCTCGGGGAATCTGGAGCAGCAGCCAAGGGCTGCTTCAGAAGCGAACAGGCTGTTTTCTGAAAATAGGACATTTGGTGTCTTTAAAGGCAGTGCCCCTGTTCCCCACGTGGTACATTTACTTTGAAAGGGAGCAGGATTACAGAGCTGTTCAGTGCTGAATGAAGGGTTCAGAGACGTGAACCATCAAGCAGTCCCCAACTTCATGTTTATGGGCCTAAATCCTTTCATCTTCGGATCTCAAAGCACCTTACCTGGCATTAAGGGTGGATTATTTCAGCTTTACAGAGAGAAAATAGAGATAGGAGAGAACAGAGCCTGCTGGGTGAGATAGTGAGGAGACGGGAGGCATGAATAAATCCTGGGGCTGGAGGAGACCTTGAAACGCTGCAGGAAATTTGATGGGATTGTTTCCTCTCCACCCCATGGTGCTTGAATGTGTGCTAGGGAAAACGGATTCCATTGCTAATGAAATAATCCTCAAGTGGGGTTAGATGGTCACTAAGGAAACTGAAAAGCAAGCAAATTGCAGGTATTTGAATAGTTCCCACTCTGAAATAATAAGTAACACACTCTGCTTCATTGTTTACCCATCAATCCCTCTCCCACCAATTTATGGATAAGGAGATGTAGCCGTGAGGATAGAAGCAGACTCTGAAATACAGAAAAGCAAATGCTCAGAGTCCCAAATCAGCAAAACATCCAAAGAAGTGGGGGTGATAATTTTGTGTGGAGGGGCAGTTGACAGAGTTATCTCATTTCATACTCACAATATCCTTTAGAGGTGCATGTCCTCGTCCCCACTGCACAGATGAAGAAATTGAGGACCAGAGAGTCCAAGGTTATAACTGATTCAAAAGAATGGGAAAAGTCAGGATTTGAATCCACATTGTTGCCTTTGACATCCATGTTCTTTTAAATCCCTCTCTGCCTGAGTATTGATTTAAGGCTGAAGGTCAATGTTCTTAGAATTGTGAATGTGGTTAAGACATCTACAAAAAATGAAATATGTTAGAGTAAACATGAAATGTGTGGTTATTTTTATTTTTGTACTGGGGGATTGAACCAGGGGCACTTTACCTCTGAGCCACATCCCAGCCTTTTAATTTAATTTTTACTTTGAGACAGGGTCTCACTAAGTTGTATAGGGTCTTGCTAGATTGCTGAGGCTCGTTTCAAACTTGTGATCTTCCTGCCTCAGACTCCCAAATTGCTGGGATTATGCCTGTAATTGTGTGCCACCATGTCCATCAAGAAATGTTTGACTTTTATATGAAGAAAACCATGAAGCCCAGACTTGCTGGTGGGATTGCAAATTGGTACAACCACTGTGGAAAGCAGTATGGAGATTCCTCAGAAAATTGAGAATGGAACCACCATTTGACCCAGATATCCCACTCCTTGGTTTATACCCAAAGGACTTAAAATCAGCATACTATAGTGACGCAGCCACATCAATGTTGATAGCAGCTCAATTCACAATAGCTAGACTCTGGAACCAACCTAGTATCCCTCAGTAGATGAATGGACAAAGAAAATGTGATATATATACTCAATGGAATATTACTCAGCTTTAAAGAAGAATAAAATTATGGCATTTGCCAGTAAAAGTTTGGAGTTGGAGAATATCATGCTAAGTGAAATAAGCTAATCCCACAAAACCAAAGGCTGAATGTTTTCTCTAATATGTGGATGCTAATTCATAATAAGGCAGGGGGCACTAGGGAAGAATAGCATGACTTTAGATTAGGTAGAGGGAAGTGATGGGAGGAGTGGGGAGGGAATATGGGGATAGGAAAGATAGTAGAATGAAACAGACATTATTACTGTATGTATATATGTAACTAAATGACCAATATGATTCTGCAACATGTACACTCAGAAAAATGGGAAATTATATCCCATCTATGTATATCACAGTGCACAAATGCATTCAACAGTCATGTATAACTAATTAAAACAAATTTAAAAATTTTTTTAAAATATTGAACCAAAGAAAACCATGAAGCCCAGACTTGAACAAGTGAAAGCTATCCCTTGTTCCAGAATAAACTATTTCAATATCATCAAGGTGTTGGTCCTGCTTAGGTTAGTGCAATCCCAATAAACTGTTGGTGTACATTTCTTTTTTTCCAAAGTTAGACAAGATGATACTAAAAGACCATGTGGAAAGATAAAAGAATAGCCATAAGATATTGAAAAGAAATAACTAATGTGAGGGGGGGTGGGAAGAGACAAGTCCTAAAACATATTAAAACTCATTACAGTCTCTATAGTTAAAACAGCACAATACAGGCACACAACCAGTCATGCTAATGGAATAATACAAAGTTCAGAAAGTCAATACATGCAAACATTTAGCATATGACATGGGTAGCATCTTAAATCACTAGAGAAAAGATAGATATTTTAATAAATAATGTAAGGCAATTGGATAGCCACATAGTAAATGATAAATTTATACAGCATGGAAGAATCAATTCCAAATGTATCAGAGCAAGAGTGAAATTTCTTATAAGCTTAAAATTTAGACGTAACTTCTTCCCTCAAAATAATTATAAAACTGGACAAAAACCATTTCAGGAATCTGGAAATCAACCAGAAACTGACCAAAAAAAAATTGAGAAGCATTTAATCATTAAAAACAAAACAAAACAAAACTGTTAGAGCTTTTGGTAAGAACATCAGACTCTGCAAACTACTTGCTGGGTGCTATCAACTACTTCCTCCTACTACCCGAATCACAGCAGATCCTGCCCCTCACCACCCCCCAATCTGTCAGCAATAATTGTAATTTCACAATTGCACAACTGGCCAGGAAAAAAGTGGCTTTGTTGCTAAAAGGTATGGACTTGATAGGAGAAGAGGGCAAAACCCAGTGTGCTATTAGTAAAAATCGCAAACTCAGTAGAAAGTGAATAGGGGAAACCTACAACTCTGCTAATCAAAGATAGTCCCAGAGCAAATTGGTGAACATTGGATCAGTCAGATATTTTAACAGGGAGATTCTAGAACTTGGAGTCACAGAAGCGTTAGATAAACTCTCCACCCAGTTCTGACTGAATATGGAGTTCTGTGCATGCTCAGGGGAGACCCAAGGGAGTCCAGTAGAAAGTGAAGGCCAACGCAGACCTGAGAACTGGCTGGACTTTGAATACTTTCCAAACAATAAACAGATAATCAGCAAAGTAGAGGATGGAAACCTTAAGGGATCAGGGCATTAGAGAACAACCTCCACACAAATTGTTGGCTCTCTGCTAAGTTATGAAATTCCTGGAAATTCAAGTAAGAAAAAAAGTGAAGCTAATAATAAAAACACTGAGAAAAGACACTGGTGGCTACTTAACAAATTGCCTTGTCTCCCTCCCCACAAAAACCTCCAGGAATCAAAAATAATAAATGAGTGAAAGGATTCTCCTGCATCCAGAATTTGTTATACTATATTACCTAAAATGTCAGATTTCTAGCAAAAATTATGAGACATTCAAAGAAACAAAAAAGTGTGCTCCATATTTAAGAAAAAAAAGATCAACAGAAATGGATTCTGGATGGGCCCAGATATTGAATTTAGCAGGCTTCAAAGAGTTATGTATTACAGATATGCTCAAAGAATTAAAGGAAACAATGTCCAAAGACTTAAAGGAAAATACGGTGGCAATGACTTAACAAGTAGAAAATTTCAACACAGAAAAGGAAACTATAAAAAAAATTGTATGGAATTTTCAGGATTGAAAAATATAATTAAAAAAAATTCATGAATTTGCTTAATAGCAGAATCAAGATAGCAGAAGGAATTAAAAAATCAAAGAATTCTATAACATCTCAGCTGAAAATGCATAACAGATTCGTGAGCAAACATTTAAACAAACTAAAATTGAGTAAATTCTGTAAAATAACTACATTTAGTAAATGAATATAAGACAAGAGACCATAATCTTCAAAAACACCAATGTCATGAATGACAAAGGCTGAAAACTGTTTTGATTAAAACTTAACAACAATAGCAAAAAAAGACAACGCAATGCAATATATGATCCTGGGTTGGAAACTTTTTTTGCAAAACAAAAAGAGATTTCTATAAAAGGCTTTGGGGCAATTGATGAAAAAATAGTGTATAGTTAGATAAAAAATATTAATGTTATATTTCTTGAATTTGAACTCCACTCTAGTTTTATAAGAGGATATCCCTATTCTTAGGAAAAATACATTGGAGTATTAAAGATAAAGTTAAATGGATTTACTACTGAAGAGTTCTGGAAAAAAAAGAATTAATTCAGAGAGGAGAGAAAGAAAGAAAAGAGGAAAAATATGGCAAAATGATAAAAAAAGAAAAATAATATGGCTAAGAATAATATCCACTGCCAGGTGCGGTGGTGCAAGCCTGTAATCCCAGCAGCTCAGGAGGCTGAGACAGGAGAATCCAGAGTTCAAAGCCAGCCTCAGCAAAAGCAAGGTGTTAAGCTGAGACCCTGTCTCTAACTAAAACACAAAATAGAGCTGGGGATGTGGCACAGTGGTCAAGTGCCCCTGAGTTCAATCCCCAGCACCCCCAAACCAACCAACCAACCAACTACAAAACAAAAACAGAATAATATCCAGGGCTGTTAAAGCCTACACTGTATTATGTATGAGTTAAATTGCTCTTCACTAAAAATTCAGATATACTACACTTTTCATGCAGTCTGGATTTTAAGAATCCTTTTGGAAATAATATATATTTTTTCATTTAAAATAAGCTATACACATTGTATACATTGACCCCCATCGTCAATTCTACTCCCTACCCTACACATCTTCAACCTCATCTCTGCTTCTCAAAAGCAGTGACTTTGAACTCTGGGTTTCAGTCTGTGTGGTAAATGGTAGACTGACACGGTGTCTAGACTGGAACAGTGACCATGGATGTCCTCCTATGATCAAGGAGAAGTTAGATTTTTTAACACTTATTATCCTCTCCTTTTCTTTCTTCTGAAAAATTATGCCACTCTGTCAATTCCTTTGGCTTTAAAATTTACTTAAGCCTCTGTATCTCGTGATAGCATTCAATTGTACTTAAATCTCTTTAATTTGTACTTAAACCTCTGTGCCTCATGATAGGAGGTAAAATCCACACCTTTTGACTCTTATTTTGTAAAGTGAGAACATCAAAACTGCCATGCTTTATCATAAAATTATAAAGAAGGTCAATGGATTCGGAGATAGAGATAAGGGAAAGAGGTAAGAACAGGAAATGCAGAATGAATTTGATGAAATTGGGCTGGGGACATAGCTTAGTTGGTAGAATGCTTGCCTCATATGCACAAGGCCTTGGGTTCAATCCTCAGCACCTCAAAAAAAAAAGTGAATTTGACGAAATCATGTTCTGTGCATGCATAAATATAGCACAGTGAATTCCACCTTTATGTATGTCTATAAAGCACCAATCAAACACAAATAAATAAATGAGTGAAAGGAAGACCAGTAGAGTAGAGGAAGGAGACTAGGGAAAGGGAGGAGGGGAGGAAAGGGGAGGAGGAACAGAAATGGAGTAAATTCGATTCCTTGCATGTACAATTTGGTCAACATTTACCCAGCTATTATGTATAACTAGAAGGCACTAATAAAAGAACAAAACCCATCCTTCCTTTTACTTCCTCTTCCTTCACCTCTTAGTTTCTGTGATCCGAACTTTTAAATTATTAAATTACACAGTATATACATTATATTTTGGAGCTATAATTAAGTTTTCTTTGCTTTGACTCTAAGTTGTTCTAAATGTGGAAACTAACACAAAGATCTTGGGTTATCATAAGGAGGTGCTGACTGTCCACTGCACTCAATTACTGTGTTCCAATTACATTTTCTCCTCTATGGTTGCAATGTCATTTGAGCAACTTGAAAAGTTTTGAATATGTTATTCTTTTTTACATTATCCCACCAATTGCAATTGCTCAAAATCTTTTTTTTTTTTTTTTCAAATTTCCTGTTCGGACTCTGCTCTTCCTCAATCCCATCCTGAAATTATGGATTGCTTTACATTTGTTGAAAGGGAAGACACCTACACCTTCTCACCTTGGTCCTCTTAGCACTCCGCCTCTTTATTGTTCAGAATTCATTTCACTTCTTCCTCAAGGACAATGATGTGTTGTTTCTAGCTGCTTCATATTTGGATCATAAGTTTCTTGAGAGCTTTTTGTTTTCCTCGGGTATCTTAATTGTCTTTCTCTCTTTAATTCCAAGCTTTAGGTGCTTTTCTCATTTTTAAAGTGTTTTCAGACTCTGTTCTCTCCTGCTCCTTCCCCAACTCTTCCTCCCACTCCTGGACGTTTTTCTTAGAACCTTCTTTCTCCTGGGGCTCAAGCTCCCTGACCCAGTCTTCAATGCTATCACAATAAGAATTTTTGATACTGTTTGCTGGATTGCATCTATTGTTTCCTGGACCTCATGTTTACCAACTCTATTTTGTTGAAGTACATCCAAAAATAACTTTTAAAAGCAGAGACACAGACTCTAAACTTCCTGAAGTTTTAATCTCTATCAAAATACTTTTCATTCTTCTTTCACACTTGATTAATCAACTGCCTGGTAATAAAGTTCTAGTTTACAGATACTTTTTTGTCAGTCTTTGAGATATTCTTCCATTATATTCTAACATCCAGTTTTGCTCATGAGAACTATGATGTCAGTTGAATTTATTTTTTTCTTGCATAGGTAACCCTCCCCCGCCCCCTGGATAGTTCCGTTGATTTCTATTTGGGCTTGGTAGCCATGAGTCTAGATATAAGGAAGTCTCTTTCTTCCTCCTCGCCACTACATTTTCTCTTTTAGGAATCCTTGCCATTCCATGTAGACATTCTGAATTGACCACCATGTCTCTTTTCTCTCATCTTCTGCTTCTCTTTGTTGTTGTTGTTGTTGTTGTTCTGTATTCTAAAAGCAGTGCTTGCTTTATTGTCTAGTGATTCTAGTTATTAATTTTTTACTTTGGTGAAATTATATTTTTTATTTTTCTTGTTTTCTAATATTTAAAAATGGCACCCTGACTTTGCCTCCTTGGTGCAATAATCTTCTCAAATCTCCCCAGGAGCATTTCCTTTTAGTCCCCTTGTTGCCTCACAATGCTGCAGGCTTTGTTGTCTAGTTTTCTGTTGAGGCTGGGAGGGTTGGAAGGGACCTCTCTGGCAGGGCTTCTTGACGGGCAACTTGCCTTTTCCTCATTCTGGTCCCCGCCTGCTCACATGTCTTTACATGGCTTTACTTGAGGATGCAAGCCCTTACAATAAAGGGTCATCTCCCTCCCAGATAGTTTAATTTATTAGAAAAAGAGACTTTCCTTTTCCTTCCTCGCACAGGGCAAACAGCTAGCAACCAGTATTCTGCCTATGAATTCTGTTCCATTCAAACATCTCCAGTCTTTGATCCATTGTGACTCCAGCCTCCATTGCACTGGCCTTCCGTGGAGCCCTTTCCTCTCTGTAGCCCTCTCTATCTGTATTCAAGGGTGCAGTCTTTTTTTTTTTAATATTTTTATTTTTTAGTATTTGGCGGACACAACATCTTTGTTTGTATGTGGTGCTGAGGATCGAACCCGGGCCGCACGCATGCCAGGCTAGCGCGCTACCGCTTGAGCCACATCCCAGCCCCTCAAGGGTGCAGTCTTATCTGTTGTTCCTCGGCACTTACCAAACAATTTCCTTTTTTCCTTGTTGAACTTTGATCTGCTAATGGCTCCTTCCAATTCTGTTTGATGTTTAATGAGGTCTTTTGAGGAATAAGACATGTACTGTCCACTGTCTTTGGGATTCAATGTTAATTACCAACAGTCTGGTTAACAGGTGTCTGGGGTCAAGCTCTCTGCCTCCGGGCAGGGCTGCCCTTGGCAGGTTGCAATAATCCTTATTTTAAACTTAGAGGTAGCAATCCCACAAACATTTTCAATAGCTTCTTAATGTATTCCATTTTTTTCAACTTTCAGAGGTATAAACCTACTTTTTTCTGAATTAGTGATTCTCTTTTCACCAAAGCCAACATTTATCACTTGTTGAACATCTTGGTTTTCTGGAGTCTCCCCAGATCTCCTGAGGCCAAGCCAAGGTCACATAATCTAGGGGGATAGTTTTGTCAACAAGTAGGTTTATACCTCTGTTCTTTCCACTGGGACATCTGCTCCTTCCCCCTGCCCCCACATCACCTGTCATCTCCCCCCATATACAAATCACACCCAAGCCTCAAGACTGGATGGGACAGGCCATTCAAAGTATGTGCTCAACAGTGTTCTCCTTCTAATGGAGTCTCTACCCTGAGCTCTGCTGAGGGAGGCAGAGCTACTTAAACAACATATACCATGTTGTGCCATGTGATTCCTTCCCCCCCCCCCCCCATCATAGCTGATTGTCAGAGGCTTGGCCATGACCCAAGGAAAACCAATCCATGGACATCACAGCAGCCCATGAGGAGCCTTGCCTTGTTTCACCTAAACACAGTGATGCCAATTAAATGGGCTCCATTATCTTCTATTGTGTAGTTAGCTAATAGCTGACGGGATAGGCGCCACCAGACACAGAATCACAGCACATTGATGGTGGGGCATCAGTCAGTGACAGAATGACGCGAAGCAGTTGCTGGCTGTGTTTTAGGCCTGAAGTGTCCTTCATCTAGCTCCGTGCTTTTCGAGGCTGACTGTGCCATTGGCCCACGTTCCCCTGAGAATAGGTTGGAAATTTTTCTCTGGTTATAGTGAGGCCTGGTCAATGGAGAGGAGTCTTTTATTTTTCTTTCCTTATTTCTGCCTGCATTCTAATCATTAGCCTCCCATGGCTTGGGGATAATGTGGGTGCACCTTAGAGCTCAGACTGGAGTAAAATAAACCCAGAGGCCCTGATCAAAGGTCATGTGTTCTTGAAACTGCTACTGCAACCCCAGAGTGCTCTCCTTCCTCTGACACATGGAGCGTTTGGACACTGTAGATATTCCTCCCGGGATATGGCCCATATTGCTTTCAGACCTGAGCCAATATTCCTATAGGACAAGAGAACTAAGGACCGAGCCTTATGTCCTCCATATGTCCTCCACTATGCTTGGAGCAGGGTGACACCTGAGAACTATTCAACAAACTAGCTGAATCAGCAAATGAAAAGAGGGAAAGGCCAGAAAAGGGGAGAGCAATGGAGAAAACAATTTTAATTAAATACACCAGAGAATTGCTTTACTTCACCAGGTAGATGGATGTATGAATTCACTTAGAACTCTTTGTACATTAAGGGTTAGATATACAAAGGAAGAAAAGAAAGGCACAACCTTTATTCTTCAGGGATCTAAATAAAACAGAGAAATAAGGGCATTATGAAGTCGTTATTGCAATGCAATCAGTGTTGTGTTCTGATTATTTCTGGAAGCCAAAGAGGGGGTGAGAGACACAAGCCAGCAACTCTCTGCCGAAGGGAAGGAAGGCTTGAGCTCCTACTTGGTGCTGCCCCCTTGTACCCATAATCTCAGTTTCAGCTGATTCTAGAGCAGGGCTTTCAGGGTCCCTGGATACCCTTTAGTCATCCTGCAGGTGAGGAGGTTTGGGTTTTGTGTTAGGTTCACAGCCAGCAAGTGATAGGCATCATGCCATCCAGCTCTTTCGCCTCTGGCTTTAAGCCCTCCTGCTTTCTCAAGTGTTGGATACCTGACCCAGGTAACCGCCTTTCAGAGCTTAACCCTGCTCACACACAAGACCAGAGGGGAGAAAACAGGGTTTGACTTAAGATTTTCCTAACTGTAACTAACACCCTTGGGGGCTTTTAGGGAAAAACAAACTCCCTGCTTATTGGACTCTTTTAACTTCAGCAGCTGCCTTCTGTGCTAAGCAGGCCTGGTTTTCCCATCTTGCACCTGGCCTTCAGACTGACTCAGCTGGGCCCCAGCTGCTGGGCCCAAAGGGAGGTGCAGACACAGGCTTCAACCTCCAGCTCACCCCGCCTTGCTTTAGACTTGGGCTTTGCATCAGTTCTGCCTCCAGGGCCTTGGTTAATTATCAGAACTCTGATTACTCTGGTTTTGGTTTTTTAAAGTTCTGGGTACTTAGGATACATAAGGATCCTGGAAAAAGAAGTAAAACATTTTATCCACCATTGGTGATTTCATCACTAAAGCAGTTGGCAACTTCCAGGTCAAGGTTGTGCTGGAACCAAGCTGGAGCTGAGCCTGGCTCCAGGGCAGAGGAAGATGAAGACAGATGGCAGGGGGTGCCCTGGGAACCCGAGAGGACGAAGAGCCACCTGTCCTTACCAGTCAGCAAGCATCCAAACACAGGACACAGCCCTGCAAGGCATCAAACAGGAGCCTAGCAAAAGCAGGGGAAGAGAAGCAGGTCCCAAAAGCCGGTCCAGGGGGCTCTGAAGATGCTGACCTTCGCAAAATGTGAAGAAAAAGCAGAGACGGACTGTGAGAGCCCAAGCCAGTGTGCAAACACATGACCTTGCCTGTAGCACCGCATGCCTTTCTTGCATTGCCACTGAGCAGAGCAGAGAGAACTCCCTGGGGAAGTGAGGTTGCTGGAGTTGCAGCTGCCTGTGCCCTTCCTGATAGGTGATGCTCAGGATTCATGTGACCTTCTTGAGGATATTGCATTTGATGGCCAACCCTACCTCTTATGAACACTCTGAGCTAGAGGAGGCAGAGACCGCCCAGGTTGGCAGAGAAGCCTGTGTGTGCACCTCCCTTTGGACCCAGTAGCTGGGGTCCAACCAACTTAGTTTGAGAACCATTGGTGCAGAAATATGTAGATAGGTTAGACCACAGGCTTCTGGAACAGAACCAGCACTCTCCAATCTACCTCTATTATTGCCTGTCTGCACGAAGTTGGGCAAGGAACCTCTCTAAGCCTCCATGATCTGTATAATGGAGCTAATGATACCTACCTAGTAGTTTGTTGTGTTTAAATGAGAAAACATTTATAAGGCACAAGGTAAGGATGGAGAAAGAGAACCCTGTACGGTGGCCATTATGCGAGGTAAGGACCCTTAGTCTCACACCATGAATAGGTCAAGAGATTCTTCCTTCTTCATTGGGTGGGTTTGAGTGGGTCTTACTGATTTTCAAATACACAGCTCAAGCATTTCTCTCTCTGAAACATTTCCTGACCTTACTAAGCTGAGCCCGAACCAAATGCCCCTCCCCTGGGCTTCTTAGTGTACTCCTTAGTGTACTTCCCAAATGATCGATTTATATGGTCTCCTCTCCCACTAGGTGGTAAACTCCAGGGGGGCAGGGACTGGATTTTTTCTTCTTCATATTACAGCATCACTCATAGGGTGTGCCACATAGAAGGTCCAATAAGACCAGAACTGAATTCAGGATCCAAGTTTGTCTCTTTCTCCATGTCAGGACAAGAGGCTTGCTCAAAAATCTAGGAGGACAGTATCAGTTGTACCTTTAACAGAGCGAGGAATCCAAAGGGGAGCAAGCTGCTTCTGTGTACCCCTGCCTGAGCTGACATTACTTGTGGGGGCTTTTGGCAGATCCAAGACCTTTAAGGAAAGAGAGGGGAAATGAAAGAAGGGAAAAAAGGAAAAGTAGAACTGTAATGGAATTCACTGTTATAGATCTTCACTAATTGATCAAAAATATACTTGAGCATGAAACTCAATGGAGAAAAGGTATTAGGGAGAGGATCACCAGTCTTACATCCACCTCCATTAAGAGACTTGACTCTGTGCAAAGGAGAATGCAAACCTAATGAGGTTTCCATCAGTGGGAGGCAGAGGGTGTGGGACAAAGGACACCAGCACTGGACTCAGATTGTCTGGTTTGGGATCCAGTTTCACCAATTGGCCACCTAGCTGGTTCTTTAGCATGCAATCTCCTGATTCATTCAACAAAGATAATAATGATGCCTTTTTTTTGGTAAGGATTATATGGTAAGTGTAGAAGTTTTGTCAGAGTGCCTGATACATGGGAAGTGCTCAATAAATTATAGCAATTATTTGCAAGTTCATTAATTTTTTCTGAACATCCTGGGCCCGACTCTGGAATCTCAGAGAGTGGAGTGGGAAGGTTGGAGGTAGAGGAATCCTTGGATATAGGATAATATGGCCTAGAAAAGATCCACAATCCTTGCAGTTTATGTTCATTAAGACACCCAAAATGTGGCCAGGTGTAGTGGTGCACACCTGCAATCCCAGTGACTTGGGAGGCTGAGGCAGGAGGATCATAAGTTCAAAGCCAGCCTCAGCAACTTAGTGAGATCCTAAGCAACTTAGTGAAAACTTGTCTCAGAATAAAAATTTTTAAAAAGGGCTGGGGATGTGGCTCAATGATTAATCACCCTGAGTTTATCCCCACTATAAAAACAAACAAACAACAACAAAACAAACCCAAAACATTTTTAATATACATCTAAAAGAATTAGCCATATGGAGAAAATACAACAGTGGAGTGTGATCCTGGAGTGAGAACTCCTGAGTTCTGGTCTAAATCCCACCACTTCTCAGTTTTGTGACCTTAGGCAGGCAGGTACCATAAGTTCTCAGGGACTTTGCTTTTTCGTCTGTCAAATAAAAGAATTGGTCCATAGCTTTTTTTTTTTTTTGGCTATAACAATCACTGATTCTAATACCCAGCCAAATTGAGTTGAAACTTTTCCCCTTCTTGTCTACATTTACTTGCTACCCTGTCCAGTTGACTGGGGGCTACAAATTGATCCATAAGCAAAGTAAAGCTCACTCAACTGGCTTTTCATAAAGGGAATTGATGGTTGAATAAATACAAGACACACCTAGCATGCTGGGTTTAAGTATTTAAATTTCAGAGCCCAGAGATTTTGGGGGTGGAGGCCGGAGTAATAGTGGGGGTGGGCTTGAGAAAAACAGCTTTCCCAGAAGGCAGAATGTGAAACAAGCACATGTGGACATGCGTCCTCTTCTAAAATGCAAGTAGAGACTGGATAAGAAAGGGTTTCCTATCTTGGCCAAGACAAAGCCAAGAGCAAACCACATGATTGATTACATACAGGAGCAGGTTGTCTGAAGGAGGAGGGTAGAGAGCTGTCTGATGGAGAAGGAATTAGCCTCTTGTGAAACTCAAAGGGGGAAACTAGGACTAGGACTAGTGCGGCAGATTTCAGATTTTAGTGCAATGTAAGAAAGACCCATACTTTTCATTAAAGTAGGATTCAGGAAACTGTTTTGTGAAGGGATGCACATAAGATATTCTAGGCTTTGTGGGCCATCTAGTCCTCACAATTACTCAACTCTTCCATTGTGGTGCGAAAGCAGCCATGGATGGTTGTTAAGTAGCAAGGTTGTGAGCACTAAAGCATTATGTACTAAAGTAGTTCAGTTGTAGCCCCCAGGCCCTAGTGTGCAGTGAACCCTGCACCAGAGGAGCCCCTGTAGAATGCATGACAGTTGGAAGAAAGTGGAAAGTACCCCTGCCCATTATCTCCATCACAGGAAAGATGATGTTTAAGGAGAGGTCCAAAGATCCTCTCTTAATAGTACCAGGGTATATAGCCCTGCCATGGGTGAGGACTCTGATTAGCTGTCCTGTTGGGTTCCTTTTAATGGAGAATTCCACAATATTGTTACAAGGTGGAACTAGGGAGAGGCCGTGGGACCCCTAAGTATCCATGGGGCAAATAACTTTGAAAGAAAAAAGCTTTGGCTTGCAAGGCAAACTCTATCGTTAGCCTGGGACTGCTGCAGCCTCCCCTGACACTTTTCTACTTTGAATATAGTCTGGGTTGATTTTCTGTTGTCACAATTTGGCAGATTTGAAGGGGAAATCTCACAGAGATGGTCAATTACCAATGTATTGGGTGGGAAAAAAACATCTTTTCATCTGATGTTTGATTCCTTTCTAACCCCATTTGCAACGCGCACACACACACACACACACACACACACACACACGAACCAGGTGAATGGTGAACAGGCAAACAAGAATCCAAAAGAAGCCTGCTGGTGTAGAAAGTTGTAGCTCTCTCTCACCCCCAGGGCCTCCACCTCGGGGTTTCATTCCCTACAACACTACAGATTTTTTGAGTTTCCTTCATAATATATTCAGGCTTTCTCAAAAATATAGCAGGATTCAGAAACAGGAGGAGCGATTTGGGGCTGCTGGAAGGAATATTAACTGTGCCCACGCCCAGGCTGTTGGTGTCTGACTCTGGGCTGCTAAGCACTGGGGCATCTGGAATATCAAGACACCAGGCTCCTCCAGGGGCTGCTAATATCTCACCTTTGATTCTGTAATGGTCCACTGATAAATTAAATCCATGTAAAGCCCAAATCTAGTGGAATCAGATAGGAGTCTAGGTAGTTACCTGGCTTCTTCCTCTAGTAAAGAACCTGCTATGTCATCCTAGCAGACCTGCACTGAATTATCTTTCATTCTGTGGCATGGCTGACTGTATATTTCTAAGACCTGGCCTAAGGGACACTAGTATTTCTGCTAGTTAGCATCTGCTACATTTCAGGGTAGAAATATGATGGGAGTGGGAGTAAGACCATTTGTGTTCCAGGACTGGCTCTGTCACTTAGTAAATATGGAGCCTTGGGCAAGTCTCAGCCTTGTGAGAATTAGGATCTCCGTTTGTGCAATATAGATTTAAAAGTGAAATAAAATGAGGCTATTCCGAGTACAGTTGATTCTCATTATTCATGGTAGCTATGTTCTATGTAGTTTTTGTGAATGCTGGATTAGTCAGTCCTGAAACCATTGCTCCTAGGGAAAAATACAGGGTTAGGTTCCTGCAAGCTTGTTGGTCACAGCAATTTAATCATTATGTCAATGCGTTACTTTGTTTGATGTGTGTTTCTTTTTAGACATCTTATTTAATATATATTGTTGATTTATTACCATTGAACTCACAGCCGATAGCACAAGTCATGCCTGAATGAGACATCTAACACACGTATTTTCTTTGTAAGGCACATCCAAGCCTTCTTGCCTTGAAGCTCTTCAGCACTACACATGGGAGCTATTTTAAACCAGCCAGACCAACAAAAAGCATGAAAATGTGGAAAACATGGCACTAAATAGTCTCCAAAAAGAGAACTGTTTTCCGTTTGAGAGCTGAAATAAAAGGACAGAGCATCACCGTGTCCTACCTCTCCTGGGAAGGTGTGTAAACATTTCCTCCCACTCTGCATATGTCTGTGAATGACCTCAAAAGCATTGGAAGAATTGATTTGGCTGTAATCCCAGTGACTTGGGAGGCTGAGGCAGGAGGATCACAAGTTTAAAACCAGCTTCAGCAACTTAGCCAGACCCTAAGCAACTTAGCGAGACCCTGTCTCAAAATCAAAAATAAGAAGGACTGGGGATGTGGCTCAGAGATAAAATGCCTCTGGGTTCCATTCCCAGTACAGAAATAAAAAATAAAAAAAGAAGTGATTTGGGACTACCTATAAATTTTAGTAGGGAAATTTATAAGTGCTGAATCTGTGAATGATGAGGATCTATTGTACCTCAGAACACCATCATGAGGATCCATAGTGATCAAGTCAAATTCCACCCTCTGGTGTACAGAGTCCTCCAAGGTCTGTCCCCTGCCTGCCTTCCTATTGCAGTTTCTGACACATGCCCATTCTCTAGCCACTCTTGCTGCCCCTCTGAACAGGGAATACTGTTACTCAACTCTGGAACATTGCACACGCTGAGTTTGCTGCGTAAAGCACCCTCTTTGTCCTCACTGAGGCAAGCTGTCACTCTTCTCAAGTGAGTCTATTCTCATTGCTATAATAGGATACCATAAAGCTGATGGCTTATAAGTATGCTGAGAAGTCCAAGATCAAGCTGCCAGCAGAGTTAGTGTCTGGTGTGGGCCCACTTCTTAGTTCATAGACATCTTTTCACTATTATCTCACCAGGCAGAGGGGCAAAAGAACTCTCTGGAACCTCAATAAGGGCTCCAATCCATTCATGCAGGCTCTGCCCTCATGCCCTTATCTCCTTCCAAAGGTCTCTTTCCTAATATCATTATTGGGGGGGGGGCATGATTTTGACATATTAATTTGAGGGGACACAAACTTTTAGACCAGAGCAGTAGGAAGCCAGGTCTTCCATACAGTCTGTATATTTGGCTTAAAAGGGTTTGATTTTTTTAAGTATAATTTTAAAAAGTACATATAAGTCATGGAACAAACAAATGAAAATATTTTTTTTCATTAAAGACTTGTTTCTTTTGTCATCTCTTGAGGAAAAACACTCCCTGGTGAAGGCTAACAGGACCAGGAATTGGGGGGAAATTTCTGCTCCCCCCACCCACTGCCATTTTTTATATTCAAGACTTTGGGAATCTTTGTTCCCCAGTTTGTGGGTTCTACCCTTGACTCAAGCTTTTCTCAGATGAGACCCTTCAGAATGGCAAGGTTGGAACAACCGTGATGAAAATAATATGAGAAATCAAAGGCAACCCTGTGTGTCTCAGAATGGTATATACAGCTCTCAGCCCTGGTCACTCCAGATCAGGGCTGGACTCTTGGAGATGGAGGAACGGAGGAACCTATAAGCCCTGTAAGTCTGGCTCCCAGGTAATTGCTAAATTGGCTGGATGCCAGTGCCAGCTGGGTTTGGGCTCCCATCTGGTTCGCCTGCCCCTTGCTCCATCCCTGCCTTGTGCCATGCCTGCCTCTATCTGGCACTGGGGCTTGTTTCCATGTTTATTTCATCTCCACTCCCGCCAGCTAATTTCCAGCTGCTCCTGGCTTCTTTTACCTGCATGAATTGCCTTTCCTTCAACCCCTGCCAAGACTCTGACGGTGCCATCTGACTCTCAGAACAGGGTGGTGGCAAGAATGCCAGGTTGAGACTTAAGCAGACCCGAGTGGCTGTAACCACTATGCAGTATCAATTGTTCTTGTTCAAACTCTTTATTTTCCTGTGCCCCAATTTTCCCATCTTTAAAATGAAAGGGTTGGCTAGATTGCTGAGGTCTTTCCAGCGTCCATATCCCATGGTGCCATGAGTCTTTGGAAGAGAGATGAGTGGGATACACCTGATTTGTCTGCAGATGGATAAATTACGTTGATGGGCTCCAGGGCTAATGGAAAATCTGCTCCATGATTGGTTGAAAAAGGTTCAAGTTCCACATTTCCCCAGGCTTGGTTATGAGAACTCCTGCTCAAATTCTGACTGTCAACAAAAAGAAAAGTAGGCAAAAGCAACAACAATACACAAGGGATGTGATTTGGCTTTCAAAGTAATCTTGCGTTCATTCATTGCTCACCTTTTAGAAAAGAAAAGCCTTCCCAGCTTTCAGAGAAAGCCTTACTACTCAATTTTCTAATGTTGCCTGGTGGTTCAGAGATTGGCTCAAAAAAGAAATACAAGCAGCCGCATGCCCATGATCAAGGGAAGAGAATGTACATTGACTTGGTGGCATTATGATGATAACAATGATGGTGATAGTGATGATGGTGGTGGTGATGATTATGATAACAAGAGCCAGCACAGGCAGAGAATATATTATGTACCAGGACTTGTGCTGTCTGTATTCATACTATCTCATTTTATTATCCAAGGTCACACTAATGCATAAATGGCAATGCTATGTAAATAACAATCCCAATTGTGCTTATGGAATGATAATGGTGATAATCACAGTATTTTACATTAATTTCCAGTTTATAAACCATTGCCCATCTATGATACCCTTTCTGTTTTGACTTTGACAAAAGCCTTATGATGTGGAAAGAATGGATACATCTCATAGGTAAAGAAATTGACACTTGCAAAGGTGAAGTGACAGGTCAACAAACATCTGTGAAAGAACTGATGAAATGAACTTCAGGAGGATTGCATTTGGGGATTCAGGAAGGACAATCCCATTATTGCAATTTGTACAGCACAAAGAAAACAGACTGTTTACTCTTATGTAGCAAAAGCATTTGCTTAATTGCATGCCCTTTGGCTATGTTAAAATCTGATTTGGAAATATTTAAGAATGTGAAAAGTTCCCCAAATACTTTAAATAGAAAGCTTGCTTGCCTTCCCCTGCGTGACCCTGGGATTATTGTTTTTCTCTCCCAGTGGGTCTCTGGTTCTGCTCTCCAAAGCTCATTCCCTGGGTCAGCTGAGCGAGGTTTGCTATTCTTTGCCCCTTGTTGATGGCTGCTTTTTCTGTTGTAGTTTTTCTTTGAAATCAATGACCTTTGGAATTCTAGGCCTGCTTAATCTCCAGTCTGTGTTGCTGTGGCTGCAGCCAACCCTGGGTCCAGCCTCTGTGCAGAGAGGAGAAATGGCAGTAGAGAGGAATCCAAGTTTTGGGCCCTTCCCCTCTCCACACTGAGTTCATTTTCCCCAAGGTCAGCCAAGGGCTTTGACAAGAATAAAAGATGATCTCAGTGCGCTTTCTTCCAGTTTCCACATTTAAGAACTTTATGAACTCATTCTTTTAATCTTTTTTCACATTTCTGCCTTGTCTCAGCTTGGTACCATGTGCCTTTCCGGGTAACTTTGTTCTTATTTCATCTTCTAGGTCATTCATAAGGATATTAATCATTCAGAAGGATGGGAGTTTTCCCTACCTGGAGAATGCTTTTTCCTGAACTCATTGAAAGTCTCTTTGATTTGCCCAAGAACTAAAAAAAATAAAATCTAGACTAAGTGGGAAAATATTCTCTGTGAGTAACATATTTATGAGCTCTGGGTGTTATGTCAAAATCCCCACATTGTGGAAAGGCCTGCTGGCTGCTCCCTATTGGCAGAGTAGGTGGTTGCCTGTACAGTGTGTTTTAAAGCCTGCTGGAAAAAGCTTCCTGTCTCTAAAGATAAGGCCCTGGATTCTACCATTACAGATCTAGGTTAGTGTTCAGTAGTGCTTTCTGTGTTAGTGTGATTAGGTCAAGAGACTCTTTTAAAATCAGAATATTCCTGGTGATTAACAGCTAGGTTGTTTGATTAGGGTGACAGAGGTGAATGAATCTTTTCCAGGTGTAGCAGATGTTGGTGTCCCACCCATGTCTGTCTACTAGGCTCCTACAAATACTGCAAATACCCGCATCTCAATCCTAGGAGGGAGCTGGAGAATGTTTGACCTATGTGCAAGGCAAGTCAGAGGGATCAAGAATTAATGCTCTAAAGAAGCAGCCCTCCCCACAGAGGGATGGGATTAAGTAGGATATACCCCTGGCCCAGCCTCCTCCCCATTTGGTGGGATAATTCGGGTGTGTGCTCTACTGTGCAGCTGGACTTCCCCAGGGATTAAGCTCTAGTTCCCATTGTGGTAACTGACTTGGTGACATTGGCTCCCTCCCCTCCTGTTCCTGTGTTACTTCCCATCTTCCTGCTGGCGTTTCTTGGGATCGTCTCCCAGATAACCCCCGTGAAGCTGAATTCTTGTCTCAGGGATGCTTCTGGGGGGAAACCAAAACCATGACCCCAGGTAACAGCAACGTTTGAAGGTAAGCTCAGTCAGTGGGGCCTGGGCACCCAGGCTCCTTCTCCCTGGTCCACCATCTCGAGTCCATGTCACCTGCTTCTCTAGGTGTTTAGGTCCACACTTCAGGCAGGATAAAAGGGGAACCATCAAAAGCCAAGAATTAAGCCAAACTTTCTCTGCCATAGACTTTGCCACTTCAAAAAGAAAGTACCTCTTCAGGAAGTTCTGTGGACACCTCTTTAGCCAGAATCATGTCACCCCAACACTCCCACCCAACTGCAATGGATACTGGGGAACTGAACAGCTCTAACTGAGCATATTCTGCTAACAAGCAAAAGTGGGGTTCTCATGGCAAAATAAAAAAAGAGAACGGATATTGGGTAGGCAAGTAGCAGTATTTGTCACAGAAATAATGCCTTCTAATGTGTCACTAACACCTGAGAGCAGCATGGGTTTATTAGACCCATGCTGCTCAATAGCTAACCAGCAACATTAGCATCACCGGGGAGCTAGAAATGAAGAATTTCAGGCTATCCCCAGGCCTGTGAAATCAAAATCCACTTTCTAACAAAACCCCCCTCCTCAGATGACTTAAATACACAATCAAGTCTGAGAAGCATGGTTGGAGATCACTTTCCTTATTGTCAAAATGAAAATGGAAATCTGGTTCTTGGTGTCCTTTCCCTTGGTCTTTGCCCAATGCCCTGTCAGTGGTTAAGTTTCTGCTGAGTAACTGAATAAGTCATGACCACCCAGAGTGGGGGATAAGCTTCCTCCCAGATTCCTCATAATCAGTGATCCCCTTTGCCTATCCTGTCGGCCCATGCCATCTACATCTCTCTTTTCTGTATCATCACCAGTTTTCAATATCTCTCATTGTTCTCTTGTACCAAAAGGTCTAGGATCTGATCTCACTTATGTTGGAATCACCTTGACCCCTCTCCTTGCAATAGCCTGCAGGGTGTTTTGCTAGGTTAAATTGAGCTGAATTAAACCTTACTGTTTTTCTGGCTGGGTTTCACCCCACCCTTTTATTTTGTCTATTTCCTTGTTCTTTATTTTAAATGAAACAACTCTCAAAATTAATAAGTTTGCCATTCTAGATTTTCTGGCATTGTTTTAAGTGGTTATTGGTATTTGAATGAACAGGAAAATGTAGTACTGAGATGTCAAACATTTGTAGGCAGCAGGATTCTTTCTGCAAACGTAGACTCCATGAGCCCCCAGATTAGAGGCAGATTGCTGTGCTTTAATGAGGTGGTGGGGACCTGGCCTTCCCACCACTAGTGTTGCCTTCAGTGCCCCTCTCAGCTTTCATAGCCCTGTTTTTGACCATAGTCCACTTCGGTGAGAGAGAAAATTCCATGGCACACAAGTTGTCTCTTTAAGTGATGGATGGTTGGGGATAAAAAAGAAGTGGAGAAAAACAAAGGCAATTGATGGCAGTCAATTTGCTGCTATAAATAAATACACAGTGCATATTATTTTTATTGGAAAAGAAGGAAACAAGCACATATAAGAGTTTATAAATGTTACAACAATGCCCTGTGATCTTAAAATAACTCAGTGATTTTATTATACTTTCTTGGATAGAAGGCTCAAGTTGTTCAAATGACACAAGTTCACAGGCAGCACATAAGAAATTCAGTGTCCTTATAAAAGCAAATTAGCACAGGGATAGAGATGATTAATATCAAACTTTAATTAGTGGAAAATTATAGGCTCAAAATACAGTCGATGCTACTATAGATCACTGCACACTACAGGGCTAACCAAATAATTGATAATGCTCTAAATTGATAATAATGAAGCTACATGAAGAGCAATTTATAGTTTAAAAAAGCAAAAGTAGCAGCTCTGGAAAACCTCACTAGCTCACAATAGTTGTGAACGTGTTCTAGAATGAATCATGAGTTACTTGCATTGTGAATGTAGCTTGAGTGGAACTAAAGACCTGGTGATGAGGAAGCTGACTTCCTCAAAATTGCTGGGGTTCCAATGTGCCTCAGGCATCACACACAGCAGGAGCTGGGAAATGTAGCCCTAGCCTTACTTTTTAGTGGATGTTGAATTGGACTCCTCTACAAACTCCACTAACGAGCTATTTTTAGTTTATGGATGCCACAATTTAAAACCCGGCTAACTTCAGGTTTAAGTTGTTATTCAGTAGCCGGAAGTCCAGCATCAGGATGAAAATCGAGTGTTCCCTGTGAGAGAGGGAGCTCTCTCTTGTCTTCTCTAGGCTTTGAAAATCGCTGCTGTGAAGATGGCAGAGAGACAGACTGGAAAAATGCTTTGCTTCCCTCAAAGGAGCCTCCTTCATTATGTCCTGCTGCTGGAGAAGCAGCTGAACTCACCAGATGGGCTCCCTCGGTGGGCCAGGAGGCATTCTTTCTCTGCAAACTGCCTTGATGTGGTGTGACTTGCTGGGAAGTCACTGTCGGCGGTGCTGGAGGTTCATTAGTGGAGTCCCCGAAGGCCCTGGGAGGCAGGTCAATGGGACAGCACCTGAGTGAGGCTTCCTTAATGGTCTGGGCTGCTTTACTCTTTTGCTGAAAGACTAATTTAAAAGCAGCTCAGTCCTTCTGCCACTTCACGGCCCCCTGGACACCGCCGCAGGAAGCTGCCTGAGGATCTCTTCAGGGTTCACAGGTCCCTTTCCTAAGAGGCTCTCATTGGGTTCCTGAGCAGCGGACTGTTTGTAAATAGGACGGATCACCTGCAGCCATAACTTGGGGGTCTGGCAGGTGAGGTCTCCTCAGCATCATCAGGTATAGGGGAGAGGAGGAAGGAGAAACAGGCGAGAGATAAGTACCGGCAACCAGCCCCCTCCCACAAAAATGGGAACCAGCTGGCCAGCGATCAGTGTAACCAGGAACCAGATGCCATCTTGGTTCCTGTTGCCTTCCTATAAGGCAGTTCAGGAGCAGCCTGGGCTTCCGAGACAGGTTCCACCAATGAGATGGAGCTATGGAACCAGCCTTGGGCACGTGCTGTTTATGTCTGGAAAGATCTTGTCATAGGTGCTCACCGCCCATTCCTATAAAGGCTGATTTCTTCCAAGAGTGTTCGAAAGTCACCTCCTTACTTCCAATCTTAACAGGCACACTTTACCTCCTTCATTCAGAGTATCCACTAGAATCTACCCAGGGATGGTTTGGGTGTGTCTCTACCATCCCAGAAATGTATAGACAGCCTGGGAGATTCTGAGCCAATGTAGTATAGAAATGCCTTTTGTCCCCCTAGGGTGGCCCCAGCACACTTGATAGTTCTAGGGACAATCCAGTGATTTAACTCAAATCTTGAAGAGCTAAGGACAAAGGGCTAAACTCCTAGGTCCTTTAGCAGTTCCTGCAGCATCCACTGGAACCATCAGGCTGTGCTCCTCAAATGTCCCCCTGCATGGTGCCAGCAGATCTTGGGGGCCTGGGAGTCTAAGTTCCAAGCAAGCATCCTGGCTAATCTTTGTTTGTTGGGAAACTGCTGTGAAGTGTGGTCTTACATTCTGCATAGCTGGTGTGGGTCAGGATAGAGAAAGTGTCTGAAATGATTTTGAGTCAAGGCTCAGTTATGCTTTATGAGTAAGAGTCAAGCAAAAACTCAGGGGTCTCGGGGGGTGGGGCGAGGAGAGTTCAATGTAGCAATGGTAGATGAACCAGGTTTGGGTTTGAAGATTTTTGCAAGCATTTTTTTTTTCTTTCTTAAATGTTCCTTGAAAACTAGTCAGGTCCCACAGTAACTTCTCACTTTGCAACCCTCAGCTGAAATTGGTATATATCTTGGTAGTCTCCTTTAGAGGAAAATGTTTTAAAATGTCTAATCTTGGTGTTCAGGCCAGAATGCATGCACCATGATTCTAGGCAAGCTCATTCTTCCAGTTTGAAATGTGCACATGTTGTGTGGCAGATGCAGGAGAGGGGCATGGTGATTGAGTGGGAGAGCTGGACTGCTGATGGGAACACAGAGATTGGAAGGGTGAGATTTATCATTCAATAAAAAGATTTAATTCTCAAGGCAAATTTCAAAATCAGGCTTAATGATGAGATAATTAGAATCATTCCCATATAGTCGGGATCAACATAAGATTTTGCACTACCCTCACTAGGATTTGACTGTATTTTGGAGGCGTTATACAGTGAAATTTGATAAGGAAAGGAGGTATGAACAAACTGAAAAAGAAGAAAAATCATCACTGTTTGCAGGTGATATAGTTGTATACTTGGGAAATATAGAGTCAGCTGAAAAACTAAGTAATAAGTTTATTCAAAAAAGGACTGGATACAAAATTAATATCAGGAAATCAATAGCATCCCAATATGTAATATCATTTAGCAGTTAGAAAATACATCTGCAAGGGAAAAAATTTATTTGTAATAGCAAAAGAAACAACATGAATAAACTTTACAAGAAATATGCCAGACTTATATGAATAAATTATTAAATGTTACTTATCAGCATTGTAAAAAAATTGCCTCCTGTGTTAGAAAGACTCAATATTATAAAGAAGGCAGACTTTTCCATGCTAATTTGTACATTTTAAGTGATCTCAGTAAGTGATTTGTTTTGGACTATCTGTGTCAGTTCTAAAATTCATAAGGCAAAATTAGCAGGAATAAATCCGTAATCTCTGAAAAGAATAAACAGTTGGGAGCAGGGCACAACTTTCTACCTATTGCATATGGTGTGTGACTAGGGAGGGGTCAAAGGTGGGTCTATATAACTGAATGTGGGAATCAGAAAGAGACCCAAATGTTAATAAAAGTTTATTTTATGATAAAGGTAGCATTTCTTATCAGTGGGGAAATATGTTTATGAAGTAAATAGTGGGGCAATGAGTCCCATGTAGGAATAAAATTCAAAAGTAAAGTTTCATTATAATATAATTTTTAAAAAAGTTTTTGTTCTTTTTAGTTATATATCACACTAGAATGTGTTTTGATATATCATACATACATGGAGTATAACTTCCATTATAATCTAATTCTTTACCAAAAAATCCAAAGATATTAGAAAGACTAAAAATAAAAACCTATGAAAATACTAGAAAATGTTATGTGTGCGTGTGTGTGTATGTATGTGGGTAGTTTAGATATAACCACAGAATCCATAGAAGACATAACATTTTTTTATTCCCTTTGAGACAGGATCTCATTATGTTGCCCAGGCAGATCTCAAACTGGAAGCTCAAATGATCCTCCTGTCTCAGCCTCCTAAGTAGTGGAGACTAAAGGCCCTCTGAAACTACTATTAATTTGATAATTATGAAAGTTGTTTTGTGTGGTAATATAAAATAATCAAAAGACAAGAGACAGAAAGGTGTCAACTTCCTTAATATATGAAGATATCCTAATCATCAATGAGAATAAACCAACACATCGGAAAATAAGTACATAAGGAGAAACTTTCCAGAAAAGAAGATGCCAAAAATTTTTCAAAATAAGAAAATGCAATTGTTCTACTCTTAATAAGAGAAACAGAACTCAAGAGTACAATGGAATATTTTTAACAGATTTTAATGGTAAAAGATTTGATAACACACTATGATGGTGAAGATATGAGGAAACTGCTGTTCTCAACTATCATGAACATAAAAATAAATGTATTCTCTATGCCAGGCAGTTTGGCTATACCTAATTTAAATGTGCCAGAAATTCTACCACCAGGAGTTGACCATACAGACATTGCCTTTGTACAAAATGAAAAGCACACAAGTTTATTCTGTGCAATGGATATTGTTATATGATAGTAATAATGACCACACAGGTTTGTTTTTTAAAGAAAACCTAAATTCCATCAATAGGAGCTGGTTGAACTCGTAAAACAACCATAAAATGAAATGAAATATAGTCATGTAAAAACACCAAAAGGTTGTTTTAAAAATACATTGTTATATAAATACAATGTATATAATACATTGTTATATTTTTAAAAAGGTAAGTATTATGCACAGTAGGCAACTGATTGTGTAACTGTGTGTGTGAGTGAGAGAAAGAAAGAGAGAAAGAGAAACCAACAAATCTTAAACATTTTGGTCTCAGGAAGGTTTCACACACTTAAAAATTATCAAGGACCTCAAAGAGATTGTCTTAGAAAGTTCTAGAAAACTTAGGAGTACACAAGCACACAGTTCATTAGCTGACAAAATGATGATGTTGCAGATGTCACATAGCCTCTGGAAAATTTCAGTGTACACTAAACAATAAAAGTGAAGCAGGTGAATAATGCTTTGGTATAAGCTTAAAAATACGTTTGACCTCCCCAAAAGGGTCTTAAGGAGAACCCCAGGAGTCTATGGACCCCATTTTGAGGAGAGCTGACATAGACGTCTGTGATTATATACGCTTAGAAGAAATTTGCATGAATATTCCAGAATGAGTTACAATTCTTGCTTCTGGAGAAATAAATTTGGAGGCTCAGGGAACTGTGGAGAGAAAAAGCTATACTTTTTGTAACTTTTCAATTCTCTGCATGCGTTAGTGTCTACATGTTTTAAAAAGAAATTTGGGGAATCTAAAGAAATTAATTGAAATACAAAGAGATTCATGACTTATAGAATTAATCCAATTCACAGACCAAGATTGATGTACATGAATACTAGCTATAGCACTCTTTATGACAGCAAAGATGTAGAAACAACCCACATGTCCAAAAATAGAGACTGGTTAAACAAATTATGGTACATCTATATATTGTAATTCTATGCAGTTATTGAAAATCATAAATCCCTAGAATGCTCTGTGATCTGGAAAAATGTTCACAATATAAAGTTAAGTTTTAAAAAATAGCACCGGACATAACTCTACATGAATGGAATTATACAAATTTAAAACAATAATGGAAGGATGTATACCAAAATTTTAAATCATTAGTTTTAGATAGTGATAATGCAAGTTATTTAAACTTCCTTTTAAATATATTTTGGAATTTTCCAAATATCCTACAATTAATGTATATTGCTTTTATAACCACAAAGTGAATTCTACAAAGGAAAAAAGTGAAAAGATGTCTTCCCAGGGCTCTCCCTTCCCAGCAGCTTCTGCTGCAGGTGCTAACGGGGACAGTGAAATGTTTCTCGGGTATCCAGCCTCTGGCTGTATCTGTAGCAAGGAATCCTAATTTGGTGGGTGTTTGGGTACATATGGTGCCCACTGTAGTGGATTGGCCTTCAATAACTGGCTTAGTTTGGGAAACTGTTAAGAGGGAAGACAGAGGAACCTGGTGAATTGGAAGAGGTGATATAATCTATTACTACAAAACAAACTAATCTAAAACATAGTAACCTAAAATAACAATAAACATTTGTTATTGC
The DNA here is from genome assembly GCF_047511675.1 of Marmota flaviventris. NCBI lineage: Eukaryota > Metazoa > Chordata > Mammalia > Rodentia > Sciuridae > Marmota > Marmota flaviventris. Next base: position 22,917,656 of record NC_092511.1, on the reverse strand, counting down.
TCAGGTTATATGAGTCAAAAATTTGACCTGGCTAGGTAGATCTGGCTTAGGATCTCTTACAAGGTTACAATCAAAATATACTGGCTGAGGCTACAGGTATCTGAAGGCTTGGCCAGGGCTGGAGGATCTGCTTCCCCAGTAGCTTATCACATGCCTGGAAAATTTGGCTTACTGTTGGACTGACTTTTTGCTTTGTTCCTTGCCACATGGATGCCTTCTTGAATATCCTTACAACATGGTAGCTGGCTTCCTCCAGAGCATATGATCATAAGTCCAAAGACAGCCATAATGTCTTTTATGACCAAATTCAGAAGTCACTCACTCTACATATCCTTTTGGTGACACTGGCTAGCCCTAGTAATGTGGGAAGGCAATGCACAAGGGTGCAGATATAAAGTGGTGGGGCTATTTTGGCGGCTGGTTAACACTGGTGGACATTGGCCTCCAGAGCTTTATTAGTATCCCAGAACTATACATCTCGGACTGGTAAGCAGGTTTGGGGGTCTGTTTTGTAAGGTGAGGGACTAGTTATCAGGCTAATACGAGGTTGATAAACCACCAGGAACAATCAGGCAGGGAAGGGTTTTGGACTTGGAAGGGGGAAGGAGGTACAGAATACCCTTTTGTACCTGAAACTAGATAGTTCTCCCTGTTTATGAGAATATTCTCTCTTGGATTAAGGCCTAAGTATTGCCCATTGATATTATATACCCTTTTATCCTGCCTGCCTTGAATCAACAATGATTGATATACAAAGCTTGAAATATCTACAAAATATGAACCTTGTAGCATCTAAGCTATTTCTAAACTGCCTCTGATGTGCCTCTTTTGCTTTTAACAGACTTCATGTCCAGATTGGTGACTTTGGAAAGATGGTCTTTGTGGACCTGGATTTCCCCAGTGCTGTGCAAATCCATCTCAGTTCACAATAAGGAAGGGGCAATAGCAGAAGACACTGGGGCTTTGTCACATTGGGATGAGTAAGGCCACAAATCTGATGGTAATTATCAGTTCTTAGGATAGGGGGCATTTTGATATCCTATTATGAAAATGATTCAAAGGTCAGCTCCACACAGTCTCTGCTTCCTAATTCAAATTTCAACAGAAAACCCATTTGGCTCAAACTAGCGGAGTTAGCTTCTCTGGAGTCTCTTGTTTGTCTCAGCTATGACCATGGCCTAGGGTACCTAGAGACTTAGTGATGCTCCCTTGACACCTTGGCTGCAGGCACAATCAGAAGTAGGAGAAAGGAAAGCAAAGATAGGTGTCTCTAGTTCATATCCCTGGAAGAGAGGAACAGGATCTCACATACACACAGCTGGACTGGCAAAAAATGGCTTCAAGGAATACACTTCAGAGGAAGTGTATGGCTTTGGGGAGGGTCCTGTAAATGAAGCTAAAATATTGCCTTTTAAGAAATTGGTGTGGCTTGATCACAGTTAAGACAATAGGATTTGTTTAATGCATTGGAAGCAATAGCTTTCAGATTGAAGGGGGGTTATTGAGAGTGAGTTGATGCTGAGCTGCTGGAACTCAATTCTTCCTAAGTAGAACTAAGATTGGTGTCTACACTTGGGCTGGCCTCAGTCAAAGGCACTCAGTCATCCCAGGGTCGGATAAGAAAAGAAAGCAGGGACTGAGACTCAGGTAGGATGGCAGAGAGGTGGAATGACAGATGAGATAAGACTGGTCAGTGGGAGCTTTTCTTTGATCATTAAGAGAACTGAAGCAAGTCAATTGGATTTAATCTATTGCTCAGAGATTAACTTGCTTACAGTCAATCTGATCCATCACATAGACATAACTAAGCTCTAAGGCACCAAAAGTCTTCTCCACAATGCCACTAAAAGTCACAGGCCAAGGCACTCACCTGTCTTGGCTGAAAATCAGAGAGAACTAAATGAAATGGACACTGCAGCCTTGATTTGGAGCCCTTAAAAAGACTCTCCAAGAAGGTTATATTGATAATCAAATTACCCCCCAAATCCTTTCTTTCATCTTCCTTAGCCAAAAAAGATATTTAAAAAGGCAAGGACACATAAGAATGGAAGCAGGTGATGAGACCAACACTTGTTAGTTACAGTAATAGCGCCTGCCCTTCTTCCCTAATGTACAGGGGTTCAGCAAACACAGGGATTGCTGTGCGTACACAGTGGTGATCATGGTTTGCTTTTATCTCTCTTGTTGTTTCCTCTCTCTTTTGTAGATATGAGGTTGTTTATAGTTTCCAGGAGAGAGCTGTCACTCTTTGGTGTTTGGGAAAGGATGTTTTTATGCATCTCTGCCACCTCTTATGTCATGCCTTAGGAGAGATGAGAGCACTGGGCTCTCTTATTGCTTCCACAATGAGGTATATGCAGACTAGAAGCATGTACCTCACAACAATGTCTTGTCTCTGCACATCATGCGAGGAGAATCTGTGCTTTCTCATGGTGGCTGGGCTCCCCATCTTGACCATAAAATGCCCCCCTGACCCTGGGAGTTCAGTAAGGTCATTTTTTCTCTGGGTAACTCTAGCCTTCTGGACCCTTCCTACTCTAACTCGTCCAATGTGACACCTTTGGGTCTTACTCTTTTTGGGGAATCAAGAAGGCCATTTGCTAGATATTTCTGTGTATCTTGTAAGCCCTTGCATGACAGGGGAGGAACTTGTGAATATGAGTGGAAGTGATATGCACCCTTTCTAGGCTAGAGTATTTACTTCTTGATACAAGAATCCCCAACTTTATAAGAATTCCACTCCACCAGCCTGGATGTCTAAGAGACTACAATGATCAGAGCCTTTTGCTCCCCAGAAATGGACATGAGCTATGACATGAGTATATTTCATTGTTTTTAAGTTACTGATATTTGGGTTTTTTTGGGGGGGGGTTGAGGGAAGTCAAATTCTATTATCATTTATTATATAAAAATATTAAAAGCTATTTGAAAGAAAAGATAAGAAAAAAAAAGAAGAAATTCCCTCACAATCCTACCATTCCAATAGCCCTATTTTTCAAAGTTTTTCTCCAATTTTTTTGTTTGCTTATAATTTTCACCCAGGTATAGTATAAGTATAGATTCAATTTTTATATTCTGAGTTTTTAAATTTTATCAAAGCCCTTAACAGTAGAAACCTAGACTGCATTATTCACTACAATGTCTTATCTCTGCACATCATGCGAAGCCAGGCACATAGTAGAGGCTTAATAAATAATTATTAAATTGACATTTAATGACTTTTCTCTTAGCATGATGGATATTAGAAGATATCTTATATATGACTGGCCAACAATTGCAGGTCATAGATTCAGAGCTTGTGTTTGTTCATAAGCAGAGACATCTTTTAAAGAAATCTTTGTTTTGTTTTCCCTCTGCCCAAGAAGTTCACTTCCGGGTTCCCTGGAAGCTCACACTCCTTTTGGCAACTGTCAGTTCAGAACTGACAGGTGCCTGAGGTCTTTGATTCACCTGAGGACTCTCACACAGGACTTTAGAATTGTCTCTTAAAGACTATATCTGATTCTTTCTTCTAATGTGATATAGGAGCCCAGATAAATCAAGTATTTTTCCAAGGTCACACAGCTTCTGAGAAGCCAGAAAATGATTATAATAATCCCATATCCTGAATACAAATTCTTGGTTCATTTAGATATGTCTTCTGAGTTCTGATTCTTGCTCTTGGCACAGGGTTAGTTACTGTAGTTATGGGTTTCCAAATGTCTTAGTGACAAGTTTCCTCTAATCTCAACTCTACTGATTTTTCTCTTGCTTTTCCCCTGCCTCTCCTGCTCCTCTTTCTCCTCCTCTGCCACTCTTATTCCCCCTCCTTCTCCCCCAAACCCTCATGCTTTCATGCCTGGGTACCTTAGACTTATTGATTTATTGTTCAGGATCATTTCTAGGTCAATCCATTTATCCCAAAGTGATCAGAAAGTCAAGGTCAGCCTGGTCACCGACAGGTCCATATAACACAGCTTCCTTCAGCCAGAACACATCGCTATCCAGTCCTCACATTTGAAATCTGACCATCAGTACTTTCTTCCTTTAGCTTAGCAAGTGCCTATCATGTGTCATGCTTTCAGTTAGAAATTTCACATGTGTAATCATATTTAATTGTCACAAAAAGATTCATCAGAAAGAGGTAATAATCTACTTTTAAGCCTGAGAGATAAGGCCCAAGAGGTTAAAATCTTTGTCCAAGACCATAACCACTTTTCCAAAAACTATTTAAAAATTACAATTAGCCATAATAATATATTTTGTTTAATGGATTATGTAAAATACCATCACTTAAACAATAATGAGAGATTTTACATATTTTCCCTTACATATTTTCAATTAAACAATAATGAAAGATTTACATCTTACTAATGAGAGATTTTACATATATCCCCATCATTAATATTTGAAATGTGGTGTGTATTTTATACTTATAGCACATGTCAATTTAGAGTAGAAAACTTATTTCAAGTGTTCAGTAGCCATGTTATACCTGGATATTGGTTCAAGATGCTACCATATTGGATGATGAGGGTCTAAAGCATATATTAGAGCATGAAACTCTTCCATTAAACTAGACATTATCTTTTTATAGCAATCAAAATAAAAGTCAGTCTTTTTACCATGGCCTTTGTAACCCTAAATGAACTGAGCCCTGGCTGCCCCTCCAGCTTTATGTCCCCATTTAGTATATTTCAGCTCTATTGACTTCTTACTGTCCCGTGGACATGCAAACCTATTGACATCTTGAGGATTTTGCATTGATATTCCTTTGCTTAGTACATTCTTCCTTAAGATCTTTGCAAGATTACTTCCTTCCCACCAATTACAACTTAGTTCAATTTAGCTTTCTCAAGGAGATCTCCTCTGACTATTTAGCTCCCCTGTTCCTTGCCTCAAGTCATTGCCTGCTACATAGGCCAACTTATTCTTTATTTGATTATCTTAAATTACCTTATGGTTTTGCATGTTTATCGTTCTTCTCCCAGCATTCGAATTTGAGCTTCAAGAGGTGGAGGACTCCATTTATCTTGTATATATATTAGGTGCTCAAGAAAAATTTGTTTACCAAATGAATGTCTGACTTAATTAGTGCTGTAGGTCCCAGTCAGATTTTACCGTTGTGAATTGTGTTTTGTCTTAAGTCATATAACCTAAATTTAAAATGCCATTTTATTGTGACCTCCCTTATAGAAAATTCAAAGCTCCCCCCCTAATTATTCATTTGTTTATAGAAATTGGAAACTTCCCACAGAGGATCTTGGTGGTCTCAGTGCCCTCCTGGTGTTTTTGTGTCTTGACACTTGGTCTATTCACTTTCCTCCTCTCCCACTTAACCACCTAAGTCATCTTCATGGTGACCCCAAATGGCTCAGCTCACTTGATTGTCTCCTCAGGGCTTCTAGTGTCTATATATGCCCTCTCAACCACTCCTATCCACTCATCTCCCCTCTGGTTTGAACTTTGGCTTTCTCCTCTGTTCCTCAGTCTGTTCCACCCCATCTCTCTCTCTTAGGAGGTCACCCAGGGTTTATGATGCTGGACTTCTTACTCAGTATTCAGGTTTAACTCAGGTAACAAATCTAATTTCCTGTATAATCTTGCTGTTGAGAAGTTACTCCTCTTGAACTTCCATTTGGGATCTGTAAAATGGAGATACTATTCCTTCCCATTATAGTATTTCTGTGAATATTAAATGAGATAATGCGTGCTAATTATTTTGAAATATACCAGCCCATAAGAAGTGCATAAGACATTCTAACTATTACAGCCCATACTTTTTATCTTTCCTTCTTCCATTTGCTGTTTAAAAAAAAATTTGTAAATGGACAGATAGCCTTTATTGTATTTGTGATTTTTATGTGGTTCTAAGGATTGAACCCAGTTCCTCACACATGCTAAGCAAGTGCTCTGCTGCTGAGCTATAGTCCCAGCTCTCCCATTTGCTCTTAACTCCATTTTCTTAAACCTTTTCTTTTAGTGGTGATAACATAGGATAAAGATGTCAAAATTATAGCTGTAGGCATGACAAAAAGGCCTAATTTGTCCCAGTGGGACGTGTAATTTTGGGGGGAAAGAATCACTGGTTTAAATTCAATCCCTGTTATTTACTTGCTGTTTGACCTTGGGCAAATTATTTTGCCTCTCTGAGTCTTAGCCTCTTTGTTTCCATAAACAATGAAAATAATAATATGTATCTCCCCCCAAAAGCTCTTCATGTGATCTCTCTCTCTCTCTCTCTCTCTCACACACACACACACACACACACACACAACATCTAGATGCATAAGTATAATGCCTGACCATAGGCTATCGATACCCATTCCTGTCTTTTAAAATTATATAACAAGAAGAGAACAATATTTTTGAAACTTAGTGTAATTTAATCTACAGGGAAAGGTACTTGTCCTTCCTTGGGAGAATTTATAAAAACATGAGAGTTAATTGAGACCCCTGTGGCCACCGGGTGCAAAAGCAAGGCACAGAGAGGGACGTCTCAGGGAGAATGTTACACCTTGGCAGTTCATCTTAGTTTCAAGTCTCTACAGCCCCCTAGTGGCCATTGGTTTTAGCATTTGAATCAGTCTGACAACTGACGGGAGTCTATTTACCTTTGTGCAAGAATTATGCAGAGACACAAGGAATGGAGTAGAGAGTGAAAGAACTGGCATTTTACTGTTTTCCATATTTCAAGTAGAAAATTATTTTTCACCACTGTGCACACCATCAAAATCTGATGAAAATCCAAACATATGCACCCACTCTATTAACCTCCATGCTCTTACCTTTTCCTGTCTTTCTTTCTTTCTTTCTTTCTTTCTTTTTTTAAATTCCCTCCCTTCCTCCCCCAATATAGGGGCATCCTTTCTTCTCCTTGGGTTAGATAAATCTTTGCCCTTAAACTTGTAAAGTCAGCCTATCCAGCCTGAGTTCCAGGGAGAAGCCAGATGCCTGCCAGATCAAGTGAGTTGCATATACAGTCAGAAGCAAGTCATTCCAGGAAGTGACATTTCTTGGCCCATTAGGTCTTCCTTTAGCCAAAGGTGATGCCACTGTGCTGGAATGAGCTGCATCCCTGGGAGAGCAGGGGCTCCACTTGGTTACCACCTTCTGTGGCTCAGTGAGAGAGATTCCACCAGACACAGTGCTCTGATTCAAGGAAGCTCTTCTGCTACCTGTCAGACTGTGAGCTGAGTGGGGAATATTGCCTTATCCTTAGCTCCAACAGTTAGCACCAGCTCTGACAACCAACCTTTGAAAAGAAGGAACTCTGAGGGATTTGTGTGAACTAAAGATTATATATATTTTTTTGTCTGTGGTTCTAGTCAACTGCTTGTTATAAACACAGACATTATCTGAATTCTGTATTGGCAGTTTTTAAGGGACAAAAGGAAAAACAGACCAGAGGTACAGCCCTGACAAGTGAGTGGAAAAGCTCTGAGATTCTCAGGTCTCATTACCAAGGACGTAAGCAGTTAAGTCACCCCTACACCTTCTCCTGTTATTCATGGAGGGGTATGACAAGAGTGCTGGTTGAGAACATATGGTAAAGCCTTGGGGGTCACATATGACCGTATGACTCAGGGAATATCACTTAAGTTCTCTGCAACTCAGTGTCCTCCTCTGTGAAATGATTTGAAAACATTTGCCTTGGGTTGGAGATGCAGCTCAGTGGTAGAGTGTTTGCTTGCCATGCCCAAGACTCCGCGTTCAATCCCCAGCACTGCAAATTCACTTTACAGAAACTAGAGGAGATGGCACATGTTCAGATACCATTCTGAGAAAACGTGGTGACTGACAGAGGTTTGGAAGGTATTTGTTGTAGCTGAAGAACAACTCTCTGCAAGACCTCCACCCCCGCTGTCAACTTTTCCTGTGTGAATTGGGTGACCTCTAGGCTTCCAGGAACGCATTCAAATAATGAGAGTCAGAGAAAATTCTGTTTCACCACCCCAATACAAGCTGTTCTTGGATTTAGTGATGTCGTGTTGCCACCCCTCCCCCTCCTGCCTTCCATTCGTCTCCACAGTTTTATTCTGGAACCTGCTTTTCTGAAATTGGACCCGTTTAATCTATTAAATGCATTATTAGAGTGCTTGATTACAAAGATCTCTTCCAGTTTTCCATTTGTTCAAAACACGTTCCTGTTTGCAAGAGCAGAGAAATAGGGCAGAGTATCTGGAGGAAGGGAACCAAGAAGAGGAATTGAGGGAGGGAAGGCGGGGCGGACTCTGTGCTTTTCTCAATGAACACCAAGCCTCTGCAGATTTGCATAGGAAGCCGACCTCGCTTCGTCATTGGTTGGCGGGCATGGGCGGGACGGGGCGGGTCTGCGTGTGTTTAGCAGCCGCAAAGAATTGGCGCGCGAGCCCCGCCCCCGGCGCGGCCCCGCCCCCTCCCGGCGCGCGCTCGCGGCTCCGCCAGCTGCAAGTGGCGGGCGCCGGGGCAGATGCGATCCAGCGGCTCTGAGGGCGGCAGCGGCGGTGGCAGCTGGCACCCCCCGCTGCCGCTGTCCGGGGAGTCGTGGAACACCGAGACGCCTTCCAGCTGCCCTCTGGCCAGCCACCCGAAGCCATTGGAGCTAAGGATAGGTGAGGAGGGGACAAGATTTCGGGCTCCCCTCCCCTGAATGCTTTCACTGCCTCCGGGGCCGCTCTGTAGCCTACGAACTCCGAGGAACCAAGACGCGGGTGACAGCAAGGACGTTGCAAACTTGCGCGGTGGCGGCCAGAGTCTTGACTCTGCAGCACTTGAGTCTCCGATTCTGGTTCCAGAAGTTCAGCTGGCAGTGCTGTCCGAAGACTTCCTGCAGCAGAGGTCGCCTGGAGGGGTACTAGAAAGCAGTCCCCTACTTGACTCTCGCCCAGGCTCGGGAAGCGGAGCTCAGAGGAGCCGAAAGGGAGGCTGGAGGAGGCCAGGATAGCGGGTGCCGGCTTAGATCCACGGTTCCCAGCCTGAAAAGTTGCGGAGGGTTGGAGGCTGCCGGGAGAGCTGACAGACCCCAGGTCCGGCCGCGGGGGGCAGGAGAGGACGGTACCCAATTGCCACCTCCCTTCAGCCGTAGTACTTTCTGTCATTCGGGAGCGCAGCGAGCTACAGACCGGGGGCGCGGCACTCAGCGTGAAGAGCAAGAGGTACACGGTCCAGCTGTCGAACCCAGCGCGTTTGTGTTCTCTGGACGCGCCCCTGACTTCCAGCTCTGTTTTATTCAGACCTCTGCTTGCCTCCTTGCAGCTTGGAGAAAGCAAGGGAATCAAGATCAGATGCAAGGAGCCCTTTAGGACCAAGGACTGTTTGTAGCCCTTTGCGTTTGCAGGAAAGCGAAGGCCAAGGCTGGGCCAGGAGAGTCGGGAGACTAATATAAACAGCCCTCCCCTGACGGGATGGGAACCACCCGGCTCCTGTGGCTGCTGCCGCTGCTGCTTTCAGCGGCAGCCTTGGGCTCCGGGACCCCGACCGAGCAGCGTGCGGGCTCACAGGCAGTTGGGGCACCATTGCAGCCCCGAGAACCGCTCAGCTACTCGCGCCTGCAGAGGAAGAGTCTGGCGGTGGACTTCGTGGTGCCCTCGCTCTTCCGTGTCTACGCCCGAGACCTGCTGCTGCCGCCGCCATCCCCCTCCGAGCCGAGGGCTGGCCGGCTGGAGGCGCGCGGCTCGCTGGCTCTGGACTGCGCCCCGCTGGTTAGGCTGCTGGGGCCGCCGGCGGCCAGCTCCTTGTCCCCAGCCGCGGACCCGACGCTGTCCAGGGTGCTGAAAGGTGGCTCGATACGCAAGCTCCGGCGCGCCAAGCAGCTGGTGCTGGAGCTGGGCGAGGAGGCTATTCTTGAGGGCTGCGTTGGGTCCCCAGAAGAGGCGGCCGTGGGACTGCTCCAGTTTAACCTCAGTGAGCTGTTTAGCTGGTGGATTCGTCACGGCGAAGGGCGGCTGAGGATCCGCCTGATGCCCGAGAAGAAGGCATCGGAAGTGGGCAGAGAGGGAAGGCTGTCCGCGGCGATTCGCGCCTCCCAGCCCCGCCTTCTCTTCCAGATCTTTGGGATCGGTGAGCAGCTCCCGCCAGAGTGTGCTGGGATTCGCATTTTTTAGTTACATGGATTTGCAGCCACTATTATCTAACTGTTCCCCTCACCCGTCTTTCCCAAAAGCTTCTTAGCCTTCTTTCCTTATTCCTAAAGTTAGACTGTAATTTACTTTTTTCCTGAGGCCGATCGCTCCCAAGGACCTTCCTTCCTTTTTTAGCAATCGAGTTGGGAGAAAAGTTTTCTGTTTTTGGCATAATGCCCTCTACACAAGGTCCAAGCCAGAACTGGTTACCTTTCTTCCTGGAGCCCTAGAATGGTTGAAACCCTCCTATTATTTCCAAGTTCCAACTTAGTACTACATCTGAAAACTATTATCCTTTCACTCTCCTCCATGTTTCTCTTCATGATCACCCACAGATTTGGGGTATAATTTCTTAGGGAATATAAAGGTGCTCTTCATATTATTGAATGCCTTCCAACTGTTACTTCCCAAGGGATTCACTCTTCCTTGTTAATTCATTGCACTACCTCTACTCTTACCCCCTGTCTGCTTTGCACTCTCAGACCCTCATCTTCTCAGATGTCCTGGGAGAATCCCAGAGGAAATATGGATCAGGGAACAGGAGGAGGTGTGGAAAGAGGGAGGAAAGTTGTAAAGATTGTCTTGCTTTGAGGAAGTCACTATGAAGCCAGGAAGGAAAAAATAGTTGGCTTTCTTGTTTCTCTTCCCCTTCCCTTTCCTCTTCCCTCCTCTGATTTTTAGCTTGAATGTCTGCAGCCGCAGCTCTTGGTGATAGTCTCTGGCAGCCGTTTCACTGCAGATCTCTCTGCTGGAGACTCCTGAAATGAGGTTTCTGTTTCATTTACTCCCTCATTTCTTCCCATATTCACTGAGTTGGGGATGTGTGTGCAGCACTTACTTCTAACTCTTTCAAGTGATAATTTGACTGGAAAACCAGGTAGTTTTGAATGGATGTTTCTCTTGTAAGAGTGTCGGGGAAGAACTCCTGAATAAAATATACCATGCAAATGAATGAGCAAAGCACAGAAGAGAAATCATGTTTTTAAACAGCCTACACTAATTCCATTGAGAAAACCCAGCTTCTTTTCTATCATCCTCATCATTAGAAATAAATGAAGTTCTTATGCTCCACTGGCCACTAATATCAAGTATTAATTGGATGGAAAGCATTGAAAAATGGCCATTGTAGAGCTACAAGTATGTCCCATGCTTGTTCAAGCACACACACGTACTCCCCACACAGTCAATATTCTTATGCAGCAGAGATATTAAGAAGCTGAGATTCTGTAGTCATTATGCAGAAAACATCCTGGTATATGGTCTCCAAGAAAAGAACAAGAGTAGATGCATATTTCAGCATCAGCATTAGTGGCATTGGCACTCAGAATGACCCCTGTGATCAGTGCTGGAATTCATACACTCCATAGTAAAAGATAGGGTCAGATGAGTTTGCTAGTGCCTCAGTGAAGTGAGATGGAGAATGATACAATTGTCCCACCAAGGATACTTTTGTAAAGAACAGCTGGGTTTTGATGTCATCATGCCTTCTGTGGTTTATATACACATTCTCTTTTAGTGCCCAATGTTTTAGTGATAGAAATAAAAATGACTTTTTCTCTGGGAATGAAGATTTTCTTCCACTTTCATATCTATAAGCCTTTCTGGAGCGTCCTCTATTACCTCTCGTTAAATGACCATGGGCCAAAGCAATCTATATTTGCTGTTGTCATTATCACATGCAGCCCCAAACTTGCCAACTATAAACATGTGGATTGCAAGATGCTACCAGTGGGTGTTTCTGAGAGTCACATGTATAATGCATTTGAAGAATATAGTACTACTTCATTCAAGCCCCACATAATGAGTTGATGGTACTACTGAGTGGGGGAGTTTCAGATAGAAAGGAGTATTCTCTAAGAGCTGCTCTGCTACTGACTATAGGAGGCAGTGAGCATCCCAAGTCTTTCCTCGGCAGTGCAGTCTGTTTGGCAGCTGGACCAAGCTCTTATGCATCATTTGACACATCTAGCAATGCTGGTTTCAGAAAGAGCCAGGATTCTGCCATTAAAAGGCTAGAAATTTTGGCCAAGCATTTTTCAGTAGGATTGGGATCAAATGATTATTGATGGGATCAAATAAGACACTAAGTGTAACTGGATGAGCTCCCTATGACCTCCAGAGAGGCAGACAGCTTATTGAAAAGCACTTCAGGCCTGTGGTGATCACACTTGGAAGAGGCTGGTCCCTCCTGTCTCTGAGGACATATGCTGTCTGCAGTTAGGTAGCTTGCCAGGAAGGACTAGCCTCTCATTTTACCATTACCTCCCCAGCCTCATTCAGGTGCAGTCTCCATTGTAGACCTTCCCACTGAGTGGACACACCCTGCTATAATCATGTTTCATGTTTGGGGCAATGTAAATCATTGTGGTTCCATTTGGTTTCTTGTATGAAAATTCAGGCTTAGGTTCTGCCACAAGGATCGATTTTGCTGTTTGTCATTTTTGGGAAAATGAGTTTTATTCTTTTCCCATAGACTCTGATTTATAGAAAGGACATAAACACTTCTGTGGCATCGGATCTTCAATCACAAAGGGAAAGTAGGCAAAGCTCAGTTCATCTTTTCCTGCTTCTGCCTAAGGGGCTGGTGGTCTTGTCTAGAGGGGAACAATGGGGAGGGAAAAAGAGGGATGATGGTTTTACCATCCTTTGTAGTGAGGGGCCTGAAGTACCCTATTTTTCTCAGATTGAATATTCAAGTTTCCTAAACTTGAGCAGGACTATGACTAGGGATGTGGCAAAAAATGGGAAAGTACCCAGTTAGAACAGAGTGAAACCTTTGAATTGCTCGTGGTTTGGGTTTTCTGAGGACAAAAGGATGCCCGAGAGGCCTTATGATGAATGACATGCTCATGCTTTTCTTTTTTTTTTTCTTTGTGGGTTGCTGTGAATTCCTAGAGGGAAATCAACATTTTGGTCTGTAGCAATTCTCCAAAAGAGTCATTCATGGAGATGAAATAGAGAGGCAGTTGCTGGGATTATATGAATGGTGATGTACTATCCTGAGACATCCCAAATCACATAAAAGATGTTTACCTGGGGGCCAAGGCATTGCCCATAGCCCTGGGTAATATTCTGGTTTGTAGGTGTTTTGAGATCAGCTTCTTCCACCCTTCCAGGTGAGGGTCTAGAGGATGTTGGGGGATTGGAGGGCCTGTTTTCCTACATACACTCCCTCTCCACTCCAGGAAAGGGGCTACATGACTTGGGTCTTTACATGTGTGGGGGAGAGTCCTAAGCAATTTAAGTAGAGGTATGCAATACAATACACCTGACCCTTGACCACACTTACCAGTCAGTCTCTTCCCATTTCATCTGGAGAGGGCATAGAGAGTAAAGGAAGATAGAGAGGAAATGTGAGCTCCCAGAAGGGATATCAGTTATTGGAGGTGAATTGGGAGACTTGGAACTAGTCCAGAGAAGAGCAGAGTGCTGATTTAAGAGTTGAAAGGACTGATTTATGATGAATGATGAAAAGAATTAAATATATATGGCTGGGCTAAAGTGGTGATGAAGGGAAAGCCATGGTAACAATCCACAGATCTTGGAGGAGGGAGACTGGCACTGAAGGAGAGGAGTTATTTAGTGTGGCCGTAGAAGTAATAGGATGAGACTTGTAGAAGGAAACTTTAGGTTAGATATCAGGAACCTTATTTTCTGAAATTGATATTCCTCTGACTATGGAATGGAATTCTAAGGGAGCAGGGAGTCAGGTGAGATGTGGGTCAGACAAGCCACATTGTTCATAATTGATACGTTCTATATTTTTAAATGTTGAGAAGCCACAACAAGCAGGGGATCTGGGACAGGGAATGGCAGAGTGAATCAGGATGTTCTGGGATCTAATTCCTGAGAGGTTTGGGGCATTGGTGTTTCTAGGGGAAAAGAAAAATATTGATAAGTATCTTTGAAGTTGGTGGGAAAAGCACACAATAGGACTGTTAGTGAAAAAATATTTTTAAATTACTAGTTTCAACTGGGCATGGTGGCACACACCGATCGATAATCCCAGCAGCGTGGAAGGCTGAGGCAGGAGGGTGAGAGTTCAAAGTCAGCCTCAGCAAAAGTGAGGCATTAAGCAACTCAGTGAGACCCTGTCTATAAATTAAAAAAAAATAGGGCTGGGGATGTGCTCAGTGGCCAAGTGCCCCTGAGTTCAATCTTGGTTGGTACAAAAAAAAATTACTAGATTTATTCCTTCATATCCCCCAAATTAAACACAGATTTTTTTTCTTTGGGTTATGGTCTATAGGTCCAGTGGGGGAAGGTACTCTTCTTAGAGAATGATATATCTAAGACACATCTTTAGGTGTGTGTGTGTGTGTGTGTGTGTGTGTATGTCTTTGTGTGTTACTGTCATTGGCAGGGTAGGAGACCACAGGGTCTTGAGAGGATGAGATTGGTTCTAGATTTGGTGGACTCTTATTGACTGCTTGAACATTCTTCAAAATGTTGAGAATAAATATGGCTATTCCAAAGATGAAGTTTGTCTACATCTAATTGAACATTCCACAAAATCATAAAAGAGAAAAAAGATCCACAAGAGGTTTTACAGAGTATGGGAGGAGAATCTTACCATTAATACCAATAAATATCTTTGAAAGAAGTTGGGTTTCTGAAGATCAGGAGGAACTGGCCCGAGTGTGGGGAAGAGAGGAGGAGCTGTGCCAGCCAAAGTTGCCACGTCCTGCCACTGTTAGGATTACTGCCTGATAATCTCACTTCATGGGAATTTGCCCGGCCTGACCCATAAAAGGACATTTTGCTGTTCTTTATAACTGTTATTAATGTCCTGTTACAGTTGTAAGGAACTTCACAATTTGTAAAGTTCTTTCACATTTATTATTTTTATTAATCCTGTAGTAGCTAGGGCAGTTGTCCACTTTATTTTATAAGTGGAATAACTGTAATCAGAAGGTTGAGAACACTTTCTCAAGGTTGGACAAGTACGAAGCAGTAGACCTAGAAACTTTCATTTGTTCATTGAGAGGTTATGAGATGCCAGATGCTGGCTAGATACTGACCAGAGCCACAGTTCTCCTGGTCTTCTAATCAGGGCTTTTCCACTGAGAAGATAATTTCAAGATGCAAATTCTGAACAACTAAGACATAGAAGTAGGTGAAAACCTTTCCCATTATGCTTTTCAGAGACCCTGCCACAAATATTTGGTGGGCCATAGCCATGGCTTAGAAAAATTACTTAAAATATTTGAGACCTTTTTCCTTATTATAAAAATGAGGATAGTAATGGTTTCTAAGTGTTTCTAATTGGGGATAATAATAGTTCAAGGTGTTGTCATGGAAATTAAATTAGATGTTGTATACAAATCTTTAATCAAATGCCTCATGGATAATGAAGTGTTCCATCAATATGATTCCTTATGGTTTTTCTCACACCAGTAACATTCCAGCATCCAGTCTATAAGCCGTACATTTTACAACTCTCAGAGTTTCATGTGCATCTTTGTCTGTCTGAATGGTGCCATCCAGAGTTGCATCATCCCTATGCATGACCACATGTGGTGACCTTGGAAATAGCAGTGATGCTATGGGTTCCCCATAGCTTCTTACTGCAACTAGCTTCTTATTCCCAAGAGATGCAAGGTAGGACCCGTGGGAAGTGCGGGGAGTGGCCACTGGGGTAGTATCTGTTGTCTCATCATGGAAGGCTTTTTTCCTCCTAGAAATGTGGAAGAGAAGGAGGATTGAAGCGTGATATTTACTTCATTTCTATCAACATGTATCCTCTTGTAGGTCTTTTGACCTTGGATTCAGTCCAAAGATTCAAGCAGCATATTTATAATCCAACTTTTTTTCCATAGAAAGACACCAAACCTTAACTTTGTGAGAATATGAAAGCTTATACTGAGAAAGACCAAGATATAGACATTATAGAAGAGTAGATTTTAGATAGTGGATCTTCCTTGCCTGAGGGTGATCTGTCCAGTCCAGGCTCTGCCATTCGCAGGGACGTGCAGAACCACTGGCCTCTGGGAATTCCTATATTCTAATTAACTGGGCTGCGCACTTCCCTCCTGTTTCCAGCCTCACCATTCATTATCATCATGTGGAAGACATGGACAGATAGGTACAGTACCAATGGGTTAATGGACACGGGCCCATTATGAGCAGTTAAGCCTTTAAGATTCCCTGAAGACATATAACCCAGGGACTTGGTTGGAAGGCTGCCTCAGGATAGTGCCTCAACCTTAAAAAGGTCATTAAGCAACCACACAGCATTTTGTAGGTAATGATTTTTACAAGCCATAGCTGAGCACTTGCCTCCATCCTTACATTTGATGATAATTTACATCTCCAGAAGATGCACATGCATATCATCTGTATTTGGGAGCAAGGAATGAAACATGTTGGTTTGGGTGGTTGTAGGTCCAAAGATCCTGTGAAAGAGCTGAGAATAAAGCTATCAAGGAACCTCATGGATGTCTTCTTCCTTAGAGCCATCATGTTGCTCTCTGGTCTATGAAGTAGCCTCTGTTTTCTCAACCTTGTGATGACCTTGGCTCTTTCATATAGGGTCGAGGTATGAAGGAGGGGTAGCTAAAAGAGAGTGTTGACCTGGTGGTGATGTGGTGATGTGGTAAGAAGGTGGGAGATATCTGCCACCATTTTTGGTGAGCTGGATTTCTCAGAACAATTTTTTTTCCTGTTACACATTTTTAAATGAACTTTCCATCAGGCTGTTCTGAGACGGAGTCCCTATCCAGGCAAATTCTATCAGCTTCCTTTGGTGGTATGCTGGGACATGTTCCAGAAAGTTGGAGGTCTCAGAACAGGACAGGAGAGCTCCCTTGGGACAGGTTCACCCAATTATTTTATAAATTAAGTCTTATTCCTTGCCTTTTTTACCTTTCTGGCTAAGTAACAGCAGGTTCATGGAGAGATAGGCAGTTGGAATTTCTTAGAGTAAGGAAAAGGCTAAAGGGAAGGTGTGACAAAAGTCTGAGCTCAGAGGAAGTCTGAGCAGAGAAGTCATTTTTCCCAGTTCCAGGCTCTTTTGCAGGGGAGGGGTAACTGAGGATTGAACTCAGGGTTACTCCATCACTGAGCCACATCCCCAGCTCTGTTTTGGATTTTATTTAGAGACAAGAGTCTCACTGAATTGCTTAGAGCCTTGCTTATGCTGAGGCTGGCTTTGAACTTGTGATCCTCCTGCCTCAGCCTCCTGAGCCACTGGGATTACAGGCATGCAACATGGTGCCTGGCCTAATTTCAGGCTCTTATAGCAGTGAATCTATGCGATATTATGACACAGGAACCTTCCTTTTAACAACGGAAAGTGATTCTTTTTAAATTGCAAGATTACAAAAACAGTAAAGTACATTGAGAGTACTAATCTTGTGCATAGTTTGATGATGATTTACATATATCACATCCATATAATCACCACCAAGATCCAGATTCAAAACATTTCTAGCATGAAGTTCTCTGCAATACTTTTCCAATCTGTATCCATCCTCCCTTACCTCAAGGTAACCATCCGTGATTCATAAGTCATCAGTAGTTGTGACTATTCTTGAATAGTCACATCACATAGATGGGATTATACAATGTGTCTTCTTTTGTGTTTGAGTTGTTTTACTGAACATGGTTTTCTGTGATATTCATCCACACTGTGGTGGGTAATTGTATTCTTTCCTTTTTATTGCTGTATTGTATTCCTTTGTATGGATATACATTGTTTCTTTATTAATCCTGCCCTTTTTTGCTAACAAGGATTTGAATATGTGGTAGAGTTAAAAGTAAAAGAAACTTTCCCCCCTAAAATGCATAGAACACATCACAGACCTGGTGTCAAAGTTCTGCTCTATCATTTATTGGACCAAGGCTATTTATTTTCTTGTCTATATACTTTAGTTTTTTTTTAACCTGTAAATTGAGAACAAATAATATCCAACTCCCAGGGTTATTGTGAGGATTACTTGGGATAAAGCATATAGAAGGTCCAGATACCTACCCTGTGTTCAACAAGTGTTAGTTTCTATCCCCAACTCTTGATAATATATTTTTTTTCCTTTGGTGGCCAGATGGATACTATAAAAAACTCTTACTGAAGCAGGTAAGGGAAGCTTTTATAAATGAGGTCATTAGCCTGCAGAGGTAAAAGTAACAACCAAGGACTCTGAAAGGTACATGAGATAATTATAATCAGTCATTTTATGTATTAATAAATGACTTAATAAAAATAGTTCTTATGTTCAGTTTAAAATTAACAGAGAAAATAAACTATACAATCAATAAATATATTTTTTTAATTTTTTATTGTTGGTTGTTCAAAACATTACATAGTTCTTGATATATCATATTTCACACTTTGATTCAAGTGGGTTATGAGCTCCCATTTTTACCCCATATACCGATTGCAGAATCACATCAGTTACACATCCATTGATTTACATATTGCCATACTAGTGTCTGTTGTGTTCTGCTGCCTTTCCTATCCTCTACTATCCCCCCTCCCCTCCCCTCCCCTCCCCTCTTCTCTGTCTGCCCCCTCTACTGTCATTCATTTGTCCCCCTTGTATTATTTTTCCCTTTCCCCTCACTTCCTCTTGTATGTACTTTTGTATAACCCTGAGTGTCTCCTTCCATTTCCATGCAATTTCCCTTCTCTCTCCCTTTCCCTCCCACCTCTCATCTCTGTTTAATGTTAATCTTCTTCTCATGCTCTTCGACCCTACTCTGTTCTTAGTTACTCTCCTTATATCAAAGAAGACATTTGGCATTTGTTTTTTAGGGATTGGCTAGCTTCACTTAGCATAATCTGCTCTAATGCCATACATTTCCCTGTAAATTCTATGATTTTGTCATTTTTTAATGCAGAGTAATACTCCATTGTGTATAAATGCCACATTTTTTTTATCCATTCGTCTATTGAAGGACATCTAGGTTGGTTCCACAGTCTTGCTATTGTGAATTGTGCTGCTATGAACATCGATGTAGCAGTGTCCCTGTAGCATGCTCTTTTTAGGTCTTTAGGGACTAGACCGAGAAGGGGAATAGCTGGGTCAAATGGTGGCTCCATTCCCAGCTTTCCAAGAAATCTCCATACTGCTTTCCAAATTGGCTGCACCAATTTGCAGTCCCACCAGCAATGTACAAGTGTACCCTTTTCCCCACATCCTCGCCAGCACTTGTTGTTGTTTGACTTCATAATGGCTGCAAACTCTTTAGTCTTAGGTTAGTTAGTACAGAGAGTCATAAATTGAGTGAGGAAAAGTTGGACAGAAACATAATTACATTTACCTAAAGACAAAGGCAAAAATGATTGAGAAACATAGAGACACCGTGAAGAAAGTGGGAGAGGAATGCAGAAGATGTTTTAGAGGCAACCCAGGAAAACAGAAGCCAAATTATCTTTGGGACACTGAGAGGCATAGACATAGAGAAAGAGACCCAACACATGGCAGAGAATTTGCTGGGGAGAAGGGAGGGAACACTTGATTCTTTTTAGCCTGGAAGGATTCTGACCTGATGTCAAAATCTCTCAACCTGAGACCAACATTATGTAATAATTGTTTTCAGATTTATTGAAGTATAATTCACATACAAGAAAATGTGCCCATTTTGGCTGTACAGTTTGAGTTGTTAGATAGATATACAGTTTTGTGTAATGACCACCCTAATTAGGATGGAGAAAAATGTTTTCAAACCCCTGAAAGGTTCTTTTTGACCTTTTGCCATGAACCTCACATTCTCTGATATAGGAAACTTCTGATTTGATTTCTATCTCCACAGATGAGTTTTATCTGTTCTGGAGGTTCATAAAAGTGGAAAATTGAAGAGTTATGTATTCTCTTTTGTGTCTGTCTTCTTTCACCTAGAATAATGCTTTTAAGTCGGGTGCAGTGGCACATGCCTATAATCCCAGTGGCTCAGGAGGCTGAGGCAGGAGGATCTCAAGTTCAAAGCCTGCCTCAGCATAAAGGAGGCACTAAGCAACTCAATGAGACCCCCCTCTCAAAATAAAATACAAAATAGGGCTGGGGAGGTGGCTCAGTAGTTGAATGCCCCCAAGTTCAATCCCCAGTACCAAATAAATAAATAATAAATACACAAAATAATAATGCTTTTGAGTTTATATGTGTTGTTGCATGCATTATAGTTTGCTTTTTATTGCTTAATAATGTTTCATTTTATGAATACACGACAATTCATTTATCCAATCATCATTTGATGGACATTTCCAGTTTGGGGCTCTAGTGAATAAAGCAGTTAGAAACATTTTGTGTATAAGTAATTTTGTGGATATATATTGTCAGTTCTTTTACATCCCTTGTAGAATTATTGGGTCTTATGGTAAATATATGTTTAACTCTATAAAACACTACAAAGCTGCTTTTCAAAGTGGTTGTGTCATTTTTCAGTCCCACAAGTAACACGTGAGAGTGTCGCTTGCTCTACATTCCAGAAGATACTTGATATTGTCAATATGTGTCAATATCTCCTTGTGGTTTTAATTTGCATTTCTTTTGTATTGAATATCTAATATTGCATAGTCAATCGCCCCAAAAGTTAGTGGCTTAAAATAATAGTTTATCTTCCATGGTTAGGAATTTGGGGAGAGCTCACTGGATGATTTTTCTTGGACTCTCTCATCAGATTGCAGTCTGACATTGGACAGAGCTGCAGCTGTCAAAAGCTTGACTGTGGCTTCAGAGTCCACAAAGGAAGCAGCTCGCCTGTGGGGTTGGCCAGCTTGCGCTGGCTCCCGTTGGGAGGTCTTGACTCTTCTCCAGGTGGTCTTCTCCACAGGACTGCTTCAACGTCTTCAGCCTATGGTATCCAGCGTCCCTCAGAGTGAGCATCTACTGAGATGATCACAGGAATTTTTCTCTTTATTTTGTAAATTTGATAAATTTTATTGTTTGATTTTTAAATGTTGAATTGGCTTTGCATTACCAGAACAAACCCCACGTGGTCATTATATATTATCCTTCTTATACATTCTTTCCCTCTGTTATCTTCATTCTGCTGTAATTATTTACATAGTATACCTGTTTAAATTTTAAATTTCCCATTAAAAAATAATTTGTCTCTCCTGAGAATTACATTTCCATCCATTTTCCAGAATTTTTATTTTTACCTTCTGGGACATAAGTAGAACAGCTTCTTTCAAGTCTTTGTCTGATAATCCCAACATCTGGATCATCTTCTTTTTGGCATCTGCTGATTATTCTTAGTCTTTAGAAATGATCACCCGGAGGGGAGGCGTTCGTATGTTGAGCAATTTTAGAGTGTATCCTGGAAGTGCTGAACATTGTGTTCCTCGGTCTGACATTTGGATGGGGTTTGAACCTTAGTTTTGCACTCAAAGCCTTTTATTTTTCTTCGACTCTGTCTGCACATGCATCATTCAGATTAATAAGTGGGGACCTTGGGCTGGTTCCTTCAGAGAGTTAGTTTTCTCTTGTGTCTGTGGGCCAAAATGAGCCAGATTCAGGCATTCTGCAAAGCCATGGGACGGTGCCATGGAAAATTAAGTACCCAGAGAAACCCTTTATTTGGGGTTGAAAAGCCAGACAAAGGGTCTTGATAACTCAGTGCATATGCAGATAAATCCCCATCCCTCCACTTTTTCCTTTCATTTCATGATGGTCTTCCCTCAGTGGAATCTGCATGGCTAGCTATCAAGGTCAGCAGTCAAAACTCCAGTGGAAACCCTGGTAGAAACCACATTTTACAGGCCAGAGAACTGGGCAAGGGGGCCCCTTCAGGTCAAAAAGTACAGAGGGAATCAACAATGTTTTATTTCTCCACATCATCTCCCTACTTTCCCAAAAGCCACTTGGTTCAAGTCAAAGGCAGTAACTATGTAATAGTAGCACAGGTAGATAAAGCTCTGAATTTAAGAAGAACACTTAAGAGATTTGGAGGAGGAAATGTGCTAATTGTTTTTTTTATCGATTTTTTTTAAAAAGTAAATGACAGCGGAATGCATTACAATTCTTATCACACATATACAGCACAATTTTTCATATCTCTGGTTGTATATAAAGTATGTTGACACCAATTCGTATCTTCATACATGTTCTTTGGATAACTGTTTTTTGTTTGTTTGTTTGCTTTTAGCTCTAGAGTCTATTTCCATTTTTATTTCTTTCCAAATATGTTTATGTTTTTCTCTAAGTCCTTAAACATATTTGTAATAGCCATTCTAAATTTCCTTCTGCTAGCTTTATTATTTCTGTCATTTCTACGTCTGTTTAAATTGATTAGTTTTCTCTTGGTTGTAGGACACTTTTTAACCGCTTCTTTGCACATCTGATAATTCAGTATTGATCCTGTGCATAATAAATATTACATTACAGAGTGTGAAGGCTTTGTTGTCTACATTCGAAGACTATTAAGGTTTCTTGGATAGTTATTTTACTTGCCCATCAATTTGATATTTTCAAGAATTGCTATTGAGCTTTGAGAGGGGAATTTAGAGAAGCCTTTATCTCATCATTAGTTGAGGCCTACTCTTATGGTTTGGCCTTTTTGGAATTTCCACCAAATGCATCAGGTGTTCAATGAAGTCCTTCCACTCTGATTATTAGGTTCCTAAACATGTCCCAAATCCATGGACTCTGGCAGTTGATCAGCCTTCAGTTCTCTGGTAGGTGTTCTTTTTTGGTAGCTGTTCTTTGTTCAGATGTGGAATCTCATGAATGAACAACTGATGTTCAGCCAGAGACTCCTGGGAGTCTGTGCAGTGTTATGGAGCGTTTGCTACCTTTTCTCTTTCTTCTCCTTCTCCAGTTTGCTTATTAGAAATTCAAGCTGCTTCCAGCTTCCCAGACTCCCATTTCAGTTACTTCTGGCCAGTGAGACCTCTGTGCTCTATTTAGGACCCTTCTTCCTGTGTCAGAATCTGGTAAATGCCTCCAGACAGAAAGTCAGGGCAGTTGCTATTTGTCTTCATGTTCTTGGGTTATAGTCCTGTGCTGCTGATCAATGACATAAAACATCTTTTTCATTCATTTTGACCATTTTTTTAAAGCTATTTATGTCAGAAGGACTAGTCTGGTGTTAGTTACTCTTTCATAGCTGGGAACTTATATAATGAGCTTTAAGATCATGGTCATGTTGGTCAGTGTTCTGAGATACCATGTAAATCCATATGAGAGGTGCCTACCAAAAAGAAATCAGATTTAAAAAATCCTCTTTGTAGCTGTCTGCAAGTTTGGACTTTTTCCTGAGAAAATTTATTGGTTAAATTTTTTAAAGAGTATTTACCAAGTTGAAGGAAGTACAATCTCTTCCTCCCAGAAGGAGATCATAAACAAGTTGTGGAGAAAGGCAGAAATGCTAATAAATAACTCTCATAAAAGGCAGTTCTTGAATGGTAGACAAATGGTACAAAGTGGTCATAGTTGTGCAGTGGAGGCTTCGAGAGATTGATTTCCTGCTAGGGCAATGAAGGACAGATTCATTCTGTCCTTCCAGATATCAAAAACCATTCTGTTAAAGGCAGATGAACTCTACTTGTTCAGTGCATGATGGAATTTTTGAAACAATAAGTGTATTGCCTTTTGGCAAGGAGTTAGGTCAAAGGATGTCTGTTGAAAATGATGAATTTCTTTTGGGATTGAGATAGGAGTTAAGTTAGAAAAACATTTACAGAATGAGGTGATTTGAGAGCAGGGTCTTGGAGGGAATGAAACATTTTTCTTGGAAAAGGATAGGGTAAAGGATAGGGTAAAGGGCTGTTTAATATGAGTCAATAATCCAATGTAATGCCCAGAAGAACAATTGGTTAGAGAGAGAAAAAGAAGAGGAAGAAGAGAGGAGAAAGGGTAGAGAGAAAGAGATGGACAACAGACATAGAGACAGGCAGAAAAAAAGAGTAGCGTGTGTGTGTGTGTGTGTGTGTGTGTGTGGTGTTGTGTTTAAGAAAGTAGAACTAGCCAGAGCAGAGAGGTCTGAGAAGCGTTGAGAATTCTGGGGAAGAGGTACCAGGTCAAATATTGTGGATTAGAGGTAGGGCTGGCTTACTTAGTCTGGAATTTAAATTTCTTGCTAAAGAAATTAGAAGGCATTTAGGTCTTCCATTGGGAAGATGCATGTTGATTGTAAACGTGTTGACTGTAGATTCTTCAGCAAATCTATTTTTGTAGTGGGTCTTGGACCTAGACCATGGAGAGGGCTAGTCTTGAAGCGGAGCCCTGAGAGGCTGGTGCACTGCCTTGGGGGTGACAGACTCACAACTGGGCCAACAAAGGCCCAGATATATGGGATACAAAGAGGAAGGAGCCAAAAGTCTAAGGGTTTGAGGTGGAGGCCTTGAAGACTTGTAGGAGTGCTGATAAAGAAGATGATTAGGAAAAGGATGTGGTCTGAGGGGACAGTGGTTGGCATGATGACAATTACGTCATGACATCCATCTGAAGATGAGCTTATCTGGTGTGGAATAAAACTATGGCACTGAAGTTGGGACAGGTGAGAGGTCCAGGCTGATATGGATGTGGGAGCTATTCACATAGACTTGGTGGTTTAAGTCTTGAAAGTTGGTGAGTTTTCCTGAGGGGGACAAGAGAGGAAGGAAGGTCACATGTTAGATTTAGGGAGGTACACAAATAGACCACGTAATGGAGTCAATGCTGCTACCAGGAAGGACTTGTTTCTGTTTTGTTTTGTTTTTTTACAAGAAGGAAGAGAGACCTCTGGATCCTGAGGGGTCAAGGAAGTTGAGCGAGGCAGATGCAGATGCGTCAGTCAGATGGAGTGAAAGAGCCATTGTGTTTGGCCAAGAGAAATTCACTGAGATGCCTCATGGAGAGAGGCTCAGGTAGGAGCACATTTTGAGAGACTGCTGAAATGAAAGCAAAATATGCCTTACCTAGTCGTTCAAGCAGTCTGTGAAGACATGAAAATACAACAAAATGAAATAACATTGATGTTAACAGATTCAGCAGAATGGAGAAAAATTGTATTAAGGATCGATGAAACTTCTTTAATGTTGAGAATTCAGAGGGAAAAAGCTAAAGAGAAAGGAGATGTCAGGAATCAGAAAGAAAGGGGTTTCTCTTCAGGTAGGAAGATCTTTCAACCTAGGCATCGATGGCCCTTAGATGCCATTCCATCCAGGCCCCTGTCTGCTCTGAAGTGGCCTCCAGAATTCTTTCATCTCATTAAAAAATATTTATGGGGATGCCTAAACCAGCATTTTATGAGACTGCTCTGTATTTGTGGAATAGATCTGGGAAACTATTTATCAGTGACGCAATGTTACTGCTTTGTAACTTAATTATAGCAGCTATCCTCGGACAAAGATTACTTAATTTAATCCTCATTGTCATATGGAAAAGTTGATTTTAGTATTATCTCCATTTTCCAGCTAAAGAAACTAAGGCTCAGAGAGGTTAGGCCATATGGTCAAGGTCACATAGTTATTAGTGAAGGATAGTGGTATTTGAATCCCAGCCTGTTTAACTCTATGCCTATAGTCTGTATGTCTTACTGTTCTCGCTTGTGACTATAGTTCTGTCCCCAAATATTGTCCTCTCTCCAACATGGGGGTTCTTCCAATGTCTGAAGTCAGTTTCCCCAAATAATCTGAATATTTTCCTTGTGTTTTTTTCTTCCTCCTCTTCTTTCTCTCCATTTTCTTTTCTTCTCCTTTCAAATTGCTGGGTTCTGCACAGAAAACGATGAACAGAGCAGATGTGGACTTTGCAGCCTGTTTTTCTGGATTGGCAAGGGAAGCACGTGCAAATTAACTACTGAAGGTATGATGACAAGTGCCGTGGAGCAGGCAAATGCCTCTAGTGTCTCTTGTCACTCTTCCTCAGAACTGTTTCAGAGCTCATGGTACCTACTTCTTTCCTCCGGAAACCCTCTGTTCTTAAGGTGTGGCCCTCACAAAAGGACAGGGTGATTCTCTGAGCATGGTGAGGCTCTTGAATTGGGAGACCTTGTCTTATGCAACTTAGAGTAGGAATGGGCCAAAGCATGGGCAGGAGGACTGCAGAGAAAGGACATGGCTTCCTTCTCTGAGACAAGAAGGCAACTGTGCAGAGGACCAACACAGAGATAAGGGGCGAGGGGTCCAGTAGCTGGGCCAGACAGTGTCCATCTGTTTGTTCCATGGAGTATGACCAGAGGTCATGCTAGATAGAGGACGAAGCCATGCATCCCGTTCCTTTCCACGGACCCTGCCTTTCCCTTCATGCTCCAGCCCCCTCGTGCCCACACAGCTGCTTGACCAATGCAGTGGAGGGGGAAAGAACAAAGGTTTACCAAATATTCCTGGGTCGCTGTGGACAGCTCAGGTCAGAAATGCGCTACAGGGAAGCTTTCTCTCCCTCTCTTCCTTCTTCCCACCATGCCCTTCCTCCTCTCTTCTTCCTTTCCTCCTTCCCCTTCCTTCCTCCCTCTCTCCCTCTCTCTCTCTCTTCCTTTCTTTTATAGTATTAGTCTCAATACCATAATTTGGGAGATTCTGGTTGGAGAAAAATGTCATGAAGCACAAATGCAGATTTGATACATCTGACCTTTCTTCTCTTCAGAACAATAAATGTCAACTAGCTTAAAATGACAGCCAGGATGGCTAGAGATTATTTATGTGCTTAAATATTTAGGCAAGAAACATAATTTAGACTTAAGCCTAATTTACATAAAGATTCTGACCTATGAGAATCTTAAGTACTTTTAAGGAACCATCACAAGCAGCGATGTTTACATTTCAGAACCCAGAAAATGTGAAAAATCAGAAGAGAGTAAAAGCGGCAAATGATCCTTTAGAGGTAATGAGAACATTTGATAACATCAAGTAAGTATTTCGCAGCACAAAATTGTGTTTGCATTTTTCATATCTGAGTGACGTGGCACAGTGGCATCCGGAGAAAGACTCACAATCAACATGTCCTCTCCTTTGGTTAAGTACAAATTATTTTATAGGTGCATGTTTACTTGTATTATTTGTCCTCATTTTACTGAAGACATTTTATTGTTAAAACAGAAGGAGGGAGAATTATCTTGCTCCAGCTGTGTAAATCCTGATAGAAGTCTAATCCTCCAGCCCAGAGTACAATTCTCTATTCCACCTTATGCTCAATTATCATCAGAAGCAGCAGCATCCCTTTCAAAGAGAATATGAAAGGTGGGGTTTCTGGTTTTTTTAATAGAATTGTGAAAATTATTTAACCCATGCATTTCTGAAAGGAGACAGTGTTGTACTACGTTAAAGCAGAATTTGGAGTTAGTTCTGGAATGGAAGCCAGTCTCCAGAATGTACTAGTTACAAGTTCTTCAGCTAGTAAGACTACAGCTCAGTTTTTCTGCCCTTGCCATCCTCATTTACAAAATAGGTATCATTGTAGTACTTGCTCAATAGGGTTCTTAGGAGGTGTAAGATAATTTTTAAAGTTTAGCATAGCACTTAGAACATGGTTACAGCATTGAAGACATGATCCATTATTTTCTATCTTATTATTGCTGTTGGTATTAGTAGAAGAGTCCCCCCTCATTATTTTTGTGGTTTCCTTACCTTCTCTACTGGGATTTAATTATCTTCACAATTGTAATTTATCTTACAGAAAACATAAAGAAACAAAGGGCTTAAAAGAAATCCTTAGATATCATGGACTAGAGCAACCTTTTTGCTCAAAGAGTTGAAATTGTCCAAAACCCAACTCTGCCCCATTATGTATTACCTAAGCACTCCATATGGAAGCAGCAAGTTATTTTATTAATTCATTTATTTATGTCAAAGGATTTTCATTAAATCCCAAAAGAGAATTTCTAAGTTCTTAAGATATTCATTATAAAATCTTTTACTTTCATAACATAAAAACCTCTTATTTCAATAATTGATCATGAAATTTGAGAAACTATGAGTCAAAGCAGTGGAAGAAGAGGAGACAGTTCTGGACCAGGAATCATGGGATTCGGTTTTCATTTTAGGATGTGCTGAGCTGCCCCATTTGAACCTGGGAAAATCACCTGAACTTCCTGAGTCTTAGTTTCTATAATATCAAATAAATGAGTTCTAATCTCTAACCTGTTTCCTGGGCTGATGCTGAGGATTGCTGGGAAGAAATTATTTCTAAAATCAGTTTTAGGGTCAATTAGAATTCCACAGGGCAGTGATAAGAAATGATAACCTTCTCTATTCTTACATAATTGGTACACAGCCTGTTATGATAAAAACTGTTTACCTCCAAGTAACACACTTTAGAGACTAGGATAAGATTAAAGAAATTTATTTTCATTTCTGCCCCAAAGGAAAACCCAAGTTATTTTGGTACCTCTCTGGATATATAGTAAACTTACCCAGTCTGCTCTGTTAATAGCTGTCTGTTGTAATCATTATCACCAGTCAGACACTGATGGTATGCATAGGGGCAATCAATCAATTAATCAATAGATGTAGAGATAGACTAGATCACTGAGAAATAATTACCCACATACATATATCATAAAACTAACTTTTCTCTTCATTACTTCAGGAAGTTTCTGATAGTGTTGGGACTGAAGGAAGGAAGTATTTGACTTGTCTGTCTCACCATGAGGGACACCGGAAGTGCTCGGTGAATATTTGCTGAACCAATGAAGGAAGGAATAAAGAATGAGCCAGGGATGTGAACATGGAGCATGAAAAGAGCTACTTGAGCAAGTCCCTTTCATGTTTAATAACCTGTGCCTCAGTGAACCCAGTGTGTGTCTTTCAAATCTACTTGCTTGCTTCTTAATGGCTCATTGACTCTTCTTATTTCAGTTCTCCGTTCAAAAAATAATCACTAAGAACTTTTGGGTGTTCAGAATTTTGTAAAGGGTAAAAGCAACAGTATAAGATATGGTCTCTGACTTTCAAGAACTTATGGTCTAATAAGGAGGACTGAAAACATGGAATTTTGAGTCAGAAGTTGGGGGTTCATGACTTGACACAACCATCAGTTAGTTTAATGATCTTCGCCTAAACTCCCTGAGTCCTAATGAAGTACAGGCATTGATATCAATCCTATAGTCATTGAGGGGATCAAATAAGATTACACACACACACACACACACACACATATATATATATATATTTCATTAAAAAATAGTATATGATGGTGTAAACACATGGCTAAATGTGTCTTGGGGCAAAGAACAGTGAGTAGCAGCAGTAAGTAGAAGTTTCCAGAGGCAGCTGAGTCTTGCTGGGTCCTGGAGGATGGATAGGATTTGGATAGTTAGGATAAGAGAGTAGTATTCCGGGTGGGAAGCATGAAGCATAGAGTGTGTGTGTGTACCTATGTGCACATGCTTACGTGTGTGTGTGTGTGTGTGTGTGTGTGTGTGTGTGTTTGTGTAATCCAGATAGTGCGAATCAACTAGTTTTCCTGGGGTACCTAAAATGAACCTCATGCTCTGCTGGGCCCTCTGTGGAGAAAAGGTTTTGCGTTAAATGCCTTGGGATGGTCAGGATGAGGTCAGGACCTTGGAGAGCAAGCAGGGAGATGCTTGCTCTCACAGCAACAGATAGGCAGCCCTTAGAGGCATGAAGTGAATAACGATCTAGGAAGATGGAACTAATAATATAGTGTGTGGTTTGAATTTGTACGTATAGACTGGGGTCAGGATTCTGGGTGGGGATAGGAAAAAGTCTAGAAAGGTGTGGAATAAGTGGGGTGGCAAAGAAAAAATTGGCTCTGGGAGAACCTCACAGGCCTTGGGGGCAGAGACAGAGGAGGAAGAATCTAAGATTTTATAGAATTTTAGGTGAGCAAGTTTAGAATAATAATGATTTAGTTGATAGAAAAAAAGAACTTTGGAAGAAAAGAAATTGGGAGGATGATTTGAGTTCCATTTGTTTCTAGGGAGCTGAGCTGGTAGCCATATCCTGTAGGCAATTGGAAATGTGGTATTATGTCGGAAGTGTAAGAAGTCAGGGCGAGGCATGGGGATTTGGGAGTCATCAGCACGAAGACTTCTCATAAATTATGCACTTTGCTTAGAACTTAATTTCATGTTTTTTAGAAGATAAGAGAAATGAAAAGCTTGCTGAATTATGGATTATGCAACTGTATTAAAAGTAATTCTCCCTCTCTCCCTCCCCTCTGTCTCCCTGGTGGATTCTGTGTTCTGTTCTTCCACTCCCTCTTCCCCCAATTCTTTGTAAATGAAGGGACACAATAACCTCTAGTTCTGTCAGATCAGAAGATTGTCAGCTAAGGGATTAGGTGATCGGGAGTATTCACCAGAAGGCGTGACAATCCTCTGGGCACCTTCCCCAGTGCTTTCTGGATCAGAGGGATGGAGCTTCCTCTAGTGGAAAAGCAACCATTTATAATTATAGGAGGAAATGTTTAAAGAGCTAAATCCTCAGTTCCCTGGACAGCCCCGTTGTTTGATTTGCAGCTTTTCTTAAGTAAAGCACTGATTCTCAACAAGAGAGGAGTTGCTTGGGAGATAATGTGATCAGATGAAGTAGGGTTTCCATACCTGGTGGATGGGCACCAAACTTTCGTTTGTGATTTGATCTGAGTTAGCAAAACCAGTGAGTGCAGCTCTCAGAAGCTGAA
The DNA here is from genome assembly GCF_047511675.1 of Marmota flaviventris. Classification (NCBI taxonomy): domain Eukaryota; kingdom Metazoa; phylum Chordata; class Mammalia; order Rodentia; family Sciuridae; genus Marmota; species Marmota flaviventris. The sequence goes on along the minus strand of NC_092511.1, from coordinate 22,887,067 downwards.
TTTTCTTTAGTTGAATCCTCTTTTTCCTCCCTTTGAAAGAAAAAAAAAATTCACTGCTATTTACTTAGACACATTCAAGCATTACCTGGCAGAGGGAGTGTCAGACTTGACCTTACGTAAGCTAATAACAGGACGGGGACATGGAGAGGAACTCCATGACATTGATGCTAACTGAACATCTATTATATTCCAGATAGTTTACAGACATTCTTGTTTAATCTTGAGACATGAAGTAGATAGGCATTTTTATCTGTATTTCACAAATGAGGCTCCAAGGGACTAAGGGACTTGCCCAGGCCGTGTGCCTAGTAAACAGCTACTGTAGGATTTGATCTTCAGTTCTGAAGTCTGAGGATCCCTTTCTTCTTCCAAGCTTGTGCTTCCTTCTCATCCCTGTTAGGGGAAATTTATTATTTTTTTTTAAAGACACTTTATTGTGATCTTCCAGAGGCCTAGGGAGTAGGTGAGAATCTAACAGTCCTCGTGTCTATCTCCTCCCCCACAGCCTCCCTGTTCCCTTGTCCCTCTTTCCCTTTCTGTTTCTTACACTTCTGGTCCTCTCCTAGTGGGATGCCTTGTTCTCATACATTTCTCTGTCTTGCGGTGGACAGGTTAAAGGGCCAGGGGAGTGGTGAGGCAGTAGAGCGTCTGCTCCTTCCTTTCCTGTGGTGTCCTGTGCACCTTTCATTGACCTGTGAGGCCCAATTGAGGGATGCAGAGCCTCTGATTTTGCTACATTAAAGCTTCTGATTTTTCACTATAATTGCAGACAGATATTTGAGTGAAATCCTACCATATGCAAGGCACCCCTTGGGTATTGAAAAATTACTTTGGGGGTGAATACATTGAAAATTCCTTCAAGTTAAAGTAAAAAATGTGCTTAATTTTTGTTTAGTTAGAAACCACAGGCCAAGGATAAAGGAGTGAGGAAGAAAGAGGAGTAGGTAGATGTGCAAAATATCCCATATGAAGCTCTGGTCTCCCCCTGAGTCATATCTTCTCGGGAACTCCCCCTTCATTTAGGACAGTCCCAGTGAGTATGTGGATTATGGACTGAACTCAGCTGAAGATAGCAAAAGTGTACCATTCGGGCACACAGGCTCGTGGGTAGCAAACAAGGCCCTTGATCTTGTCATGTGCTGCTGATTAACACTTAGATTAATAGACCACTGGAAGTGGTGGGGATAAATTCTTTCTCTTTCACCTTCTTCCCTCTTTTCCTTCTCTTCCAAAAAGGAAGATCATCAGAAGCACCTTTCAGAAGGCCACATTCTATCTTGCCCAGTAGTAGGCACCCTCCAAGTTTCCCATGTGGGAGACATTCAGTGCCTTGGGCAGCCAGGGCTGATGGCCTTCAGCTAAAAGCTGAGCATCCCCAGGCTCAGCCATCAGGGAACTTAGTGCTGTGGTTACTTCTAAATGAGCACTCATTATTGATGCTAATTGAACTTGAAGTTAATGAAAAAGGATTATTTTACAGGGCTTAAGTCGAGGCCAAAATTGTTATTACAGGTTAATTATTCTCCTTAAAAGGCACCATTACAGCCATGATTGTTTTTTATCAGCGTTTTCTCTGGTGCTGAAAGAGATTTCTTCGAAGGCAGATTCCTGATATAATTAGTCACCTCATCTAATTCTTAATCACCAATCATTTCTCTCCAGATTAAGGTTAATCAAAGGTGTATGGGTTGGACACTCGGCCTTAATTGCATTTGATCAGTTTCAAAGAAACCCGTTTCTTTCTTCTATTTTTGGTTAGGTATGTGGCATTTCCCTGTAATTTTAAACCTAAAATCTGGCTGAAGATATCAAACTAGGCTCTTGAAAAAAAAAAAAAAAAAAACTGGCTTGTCTGCTCCTCGTGGCAATGGGAGATGGCACCTCTGGGTTACCTGGGGCTGGGGGAAGTGTGGAAGGGAGATGGTGGGGAACCCAGACAGAAATACTGGATCCTCCCCTCCCTTTCTTTTCTCTCTCATTCCTTTTATTCTTCTCTTCCTCCTTTGTGTTCCCCTTTTTCTAGTATTGCTTTCACTTCTTCCCTTCTTTAATCTCATTTTCACTCATGCTCTTGATTTTGCTCTTGGGTTTGCCTATTTTCTCTTCTCTTCTTGAGCAAGATGCATCTAACAGTGCCATGCTGCTGACCTGGGACAGAGGACCTGCCTGAGAACTCCTGCTGGAGAGTCTCCAGAGGAGGTGTCTTCCCAGATGCTTTCTGCCCTTCCCTTCCCACCACTGCCTCCCACTTTGATGGCTCTTGTGCTCAGGTAGCAGAACAAATGCACCATTCGCTTCCTCCCTACTATACCACTTTAAAATTTTAAGATCTATTTTATAAAAGTAATACATGCATGTACTCTCCTCACTTTTAAAAGGTAGGCTGTGAATCTCTATCTTTATTGTTTTACCTAAGGTTCCCTTTGTCCAAAATATCAATTAGGCTCCTCCTTCCTTTTGTGGAGATACCCGATGTTAAAAGTTTGGCACGTATTTTTTCCAAGTATTTGATTTGCATTTACAATGTACTTAGAGAAAGCTACTTATGCAATATAATATTGATCATCTATTGAGCACCTACTTGCAGTTAATTTTAATTGTTCTACAGGATGGTGTGGAAGTACACAAAGGTGCTACATGGAGACTCCGTGTTTTGCCGAGCCAGGGCAGCTGTAATAAAATGTCACAGAATGGGTGACTTAAGCAATAGAAATTTGCTTTTCCACAGTTCTTGAGGCTGGAAGTCCAAGATCAAGGTGGCAGCAAGGGTGGTTTCTCTTAAGCTCTTTCTTCTTGGCTTGTGGATGGCTACTCCTTCCTGTGTCCTCACAAAGCCTTTTCTCTGTACACATGTATCCTAGGTGTCTCTTCTTCTTATAAGACACTAATCTTATTGGATTAGGGCCCCACCCTATGATCTCATTTGACCTTAATTATCTCTTTGAAGGAAGGCACCATCTTCAAATGCACTCACACTGGGGTTAGGACTTCAACATATGTATAAGGGGCAACACAGTTCAGTATATAACCAGACTACATTTACCCTCACAGTTCTATGCTTTTGTAAAGATGTTCCCTTTTGCTTAGGAGATGGAGTAAGGTTATTGTTTTCCTTCCTCCCTATTCTAGGAAATGTTCTTCATAATTTATGCTCTGTGTGGGTATCAACTCTTTAAGACACATTTCCTCTGTAGCCCTGCTCCCTGCCTCCATAAGAAACACCTACTGCCTCCTGTATGCTGGCCAAGAGCTTCGAGTCCATGCCTCCTAAGAACTTGGGAGTGCTCTGTCTTGCAGTATCTGTGTGACTGTTCTTTCCCACTACCAGTCCCACTACCATTGCAGGGAACAGTTTATGGATTCTACAGGGTCATTCATTAAGTGTCCTTTTCTTCAGGATGGAGAAAAATGTGCCAGAATATTCTGGCACCAAGCACAGTTATTCCTGGGAAATTCATAGAAGGCTAGAGAAAGGGACAGAGTCCTAACCACTACCCAACCCCTTTCTTTATCTAGAGTTGTTGAGAATACTAGCAAGCCGTGGGTTTACTCCCAAGGCCCTCCTTTTTTAAAGCCCATTGGCCAAGATATATCTTGGGAGAGCTGATACACCAGCCGATAAGCTGGTACTTGACCAAATTGAGGCTCACAATTAACTGTTGAATGAAGATGGTTATGTTAGGGAATCAGAAGGACTATTAAAATGCAAATATAATCTAGAAGAAATAAAATAAGAAACTATGGCCAATCATGTGACACCCATTTACAAAGGCCATAAATTCTTTTTCATATTATTTAACCCGCTGCCCAGCAGGTCTGAAGGCAGTGATATAGGACAGAGCCAGTCCATGGTATAGATGGGCTTACAACCAGTGCAGGGATTCTTGGAGTGGCTGGTTCCTGCTTCTGTTCTCAATTCTTCTCTCTCTGCCAAGACGTTCAGTGTTAGTAACTTCCAAATCACAGCCCATTCTTTTTTATGGAAAACCCCTGTTCACTTCCAGTGCTTTTTAGAATGAAAAAAAGGTTTTCTAATGGAATCCCAATTCCCTCCATTGTGGTCTGCTTTCCAAGGCTGTCACCCATCCACGGTGTAAAATGCCAATGAGGAGGTCATCTGAGTAATAACTTTCAGAGCTAATTAAGGTTTTAAATCATCTTAGAGTGTTACGATCAAACCATGGCCCTCGTGTGTGCCACTCTAACTTGCCAAACCTGAATCCTGCCTTATCTCCAGGCACAAAAGCCACATTAAGTTTTAAGACCTGATTCAAAAACACATTATGGATAACGATGACATCTTGATATTAAGTCTTCAGAAAGGGAGCCTGAACACAGGACTTGACATATTGAAGTTTTACCATGGATAAAATTATGTTAGGGTTTTATGTTTCCCATTGATTGTTAAACAAATACTACATCTGTCTATAGGAAATATTGACCCCCAAAGAACATTTTAAGAGGAATATGTGCATGTGGTGTGTGTGTGGATTCAAAGTATCACCATTCTCATGGACACCTACATTTTACCTTGTTTTCCTCTAAAAGCAAAATATTTGAGAATTTCAAGGGACTTCAGAGTAAAAGACTATATTGCATTAAAAAAGTTTCATGAGTAGGAATGTGATAGTAATTACATTTCATTATCCTAATTTTAAAAGTTTCCTTGTTCGACAATAGAAGAAAATGTCCTGCACTATCTAGCAGTTGTGCTACTTGGGCTCTTGCTGGTCCCCACTGTTGGAGTTTGGATCTGGAACATCTTCCAAAGGCTCACGTGTTGAAAGCTTGGTCCCCAGGGCAGCAGTGTGTGGAGGTGGGGCTCTTGGGAAGTAATTGGAACATGAGGGTTCTGACCTTATCAAAGGATTAATCCACTGGTGAATTAATAATTTGATGGCATTATTGGGAGTGGTGGAAGATTGTAGGAACTGGGACCTAGTTGGAGGACACAGGTCACTGGGGATGTGCCCTGGAAGGGTATATTTTCTTCCCAGTCCCTTTCTCCTTCACTCTCTTTGCTTCCTGGATGCCACTGGGACGAGTAGCTTTGCTCTACCACGTCCTTCTACCATGATGTCCTGAGTAACCACAGGCCCCAAAATAATGGATCCAGCCGACCATGGACTGAAACCTCTGAAACCATGAGCCAAAATAAATCTTTCCTCCTTTTAATTTTTTTGGTACCAGTAATTGGACTCAGGGTTGCTTAACCACTAAGCCACATCCCCAGCCCCCTTTTTATTTTTGATTTTGACACAGGGTCTTGCAAAGTTGTTTAGAACCTTGCTAAGTTGCTGAGGCTGGCCTTGAACTTGTGATCCTCCTGCTTCAGCCTCCCAAGCTGCTGGGGATTACAGGCTTGTGCCACTGTGCCTGGCGAATCTTTTCTTCTTTAAGTTGATTTTTTCAGTATTTTGTCATAGCAACAAAAAAGTGAACACACCCATTAAATAGGTCATCTTAGCTAAATTGTTGATGGTTTTAAAAGCTAACACGTTCTGGGGTGTTCCCTCTGTCCTCCCCTGAGAAAGTAAAGCTTAACCTCCTTTTCCCATATAACCCTCCCAACAACCCTTCAAGGGAACTGGTGTCATTTTTCCCATTGCACAGAAGTTGATAGTGATTAAGACACTTTCTCAAGGATCTTAACCACCTAGTGGTGGATCTAGAACTTGTGTTCAGTGCTAGCTGCTGTTAGCCACCATGACATTCATTCTTCCTCCCCTGAGTTCAACACCATAATCTTCACCAGCAGCTAACACTCTCTGAGCGCCTACTGTGAGCATCCTATTGTGAAGGAAATGGACATAGCCCCTGCCCTCAGAGTCTGCAGACCAGGACAACTAAGATATCTCTGGATTTCTTGATCTTTTCTTCTGTGGGAAAAGTATTCAACTTGAACGCTTTCAACTTGAACATTTATGTGTGTTTAAACTATTTTCAGTGACTTCTGGTTTTCCATTTCTTTATTAATAGCATTAGCCACACACTTTTGCAGACATTATGGAAATAGAAACCTATGTAATCGAGTCTCACAAAGGCTAGCAATAGTCTGCTTATTGTCGGTAGTATTGTATGCCAGGGAATTCTGACTTGAAGAGACCCTGAGCCCTGTTGAGGCTCAGAATGAATCCTGGACCCTGCCCAGCAGGGAGAGTTAACATTTCACCACGTTGAATCCCAGTGAATCTAACTCAGGAGGTTGTTAGTTAAAACAACGATAACAACCACAAAAAGAAAGAATATTTATGCACTTCTTTATAGTTTCCCAGGCCCTTCCATATCCATTATCTCATTTGATAAGAAGGAAAAAATAATGGAATGACTTGGAAGCCTGCAGACATATAAAACAATATAGAGCCTTCAAGGGAGAAGCTATGAGCCGCGAGAACAAGGAGCAGGGTCACTCGTCAGAAGCAGAGGGCTTATCTTTAAATACCTGATCAGGAAGGCAGCTGAGCAGTAGATAAATGTAAAAAGGACCATGAAGCTGAGAATAAATGGAACCATCTTTTTCTGAATGGAAAGTAGCTGAAGTTCCAGGGCCTGGGAAGAGGTAGGGTAGAAATATTCTGAAATTATGGCCTAAAAAGAGTCCCTAAAGCTGTCAGGCAGCAGAGACGACAATGGTGCATCAGGAGTGACCTGGAATAGATGGGGCAATAAATCAAGAGGGGAGATGTAATAGCCACCACTAGGCACTGCGGTGCCTAATGGGGAATGGGCTAGAGGACTTGATCTGAAATTTACTGATATACTGGGCCAGCTGGGCTCTGGGTAGGATGGAACTGGCCCTATCACCCTGAGAAAGGCTCAGAATTCAGCATGCTTTAAAAAATGTGCTTATGGCTGCTTAGATCATTCTGAAGATCCACAATTCATGTTTTTCCCTCTCCTAAGAGTCTATTTAAAAGAAAAAAGATTATATTCTGTGGGGAAGCAGTGTGTATCCTGGCGTGGGGGTGGGGTGGTATGCTCTGATTCCAGCAGGGCCTGCAGAGACCCCAGGCTCTGGCCTGGATCGTCTTGGTTTCAGTCCTACAGTTGCCGCTTTCCAGTCATAGGAACAATCCCTGCTGCTCTTGGTCCTTGGGTTTCCTCAGCCTCAGTTTTATAATCTGTAAAGTAGGGACAATAATGTCTCAACCATTGTTCAATGGGAGGATCAAAAGAGATAACAGTAGTGAAGCATTCAGGGTCTGTGCAGGTAAGTGACCGGGGGCAGTTATTAGAGGGGAGGAGAGGGTGGCCCTTAATGTGGAATCCCAGCCCAACAAGTGAAGAGTGTAGCATACAGTTTCCACTTGGCTGTGCTGCATAAATGACCTCAAATTCTTGATGCATTGCCATGGCTTTGTTTCTATTTGTGTTGCTTGTTGGTACTGTGGGGTGACAGCGGTTGCTCTGTTGTAGGCGACTGGTAGATTCAGATCTTGACATACCTTCTTATTCCTGATTCAGGATAAAGGGAACTCCCATCTGAGTCTCATGGCAGAGGATATTAGGGCAAGAAAGTCCTTACAGCCTGCTTGGAACTGGTACACTGTCCCTTCTACATATGTTCCAATTGGCAAAGACATCATGAGGCCAAGGCTGGCCTCAGAGAGCTAGGGAAGTACATTCTCCCACAGGAGGCAGAGAGGGGAGGCTCAACATTTGCAGTACAGTAATAGAGTCTCCCTTAAGAACTATGCTTAGGCCCATGATTGGGTGTAGAAAGCCATTTAGCTGGGTCAGGGTATGGTTGGTTGCACCTAAGCAAGCTGCTCTTTCATGAAGCAAAGGACAGGGGATCAGAGAATCAGCTTTTGCTCAGTGTTTCTCTTGACTTTGGCATTGTGTAGAGAGAAGCAGATGTCAGGGGGTCTCTGCCCAAGTTCTCGTCACCACTGTTCCCTCCGGTCTTGCTGTAGCTGAGCCTCACCTGTGACTTAGCACAGACCTCAACAGCATGCAGTTCTGTGCTGGTGGGGAGCCAGCGTCTCCCTGAGTGGTGGGATGTAAATGTTAATACTTGTTTCCCAGGCAGCATCGGAAGTCAGAATTTTTTTTTTTTTTGTAGTTCTTATGGTTCTCCCCAGAATCGTAAAGTGTTCTTCTTTATAGGCCTCAGATTTGTCATTTTTAAATTAGATGTGGTACAATGATCTCTAAGGCCATTTCCAGTTCCTATGGTCTATAACCATAATGAGTTGACAGTGTGTAGGAGGCATGTATGAAACACTTGATCTGAAATTTACTAATATACATAAATGTAAATCTTAACATTGTGTACATTTAAGGTACATTGCATTATCCACATTAATATAAATGCTTTAATTGTCCCTCAACATTTTTTCCAGGTCTCCTGTTACCCTGAGGTCTTATTTCTCCTACCCTCACCTCTTTCTAGAAGTCTATTGTAAGGAGCACAAGGTATGCTTAAAGTGTGCATGCCTGATCATTGCTACCCCTCTCCAAAGGAATAACTTTCAAATACCATGATGTTACAGGTATATGGAGGAAGACATTTTAGGGCAAGAAGGCCCCTGTTCTTCCTTTATTCCAGTATGATACATATTTATACAGCACCCATATTTTTTTTTCACCAAGCTATGTGCTTTCATTTATGCTAGTTCTCTTAATCCTAATTAAACCCCCTTGAGGGAAACGTTCCCATTCCCATTTTAGAGATGAGAACACCAGGCTCCAGAAAAATTAACTTACCCAAAGGTGTTCAGTCAGGAACAACAGATCTAAGATCCAAACTTCAATCTCTTTCACTGTGATTTCCATTCTATTCTGTTCTCTTTTTATTCCATTTGGATGAGCTGTGCTCTGAGCTAAGAGGGGCAGGGGTGTTTTAGTCAAGTTTTTCGCTGCTGTGACTAAATGATCTGACCAGCACAACTGTAGAGGAGGAAAGTTTATTTAAGGGCTCATGGTTTCAGAGGTCTCAGTTCATATACAGCCAGCTGCATCATGGCGGAAGAGTATGGCAGAGGGAAGCAGCTCACATGATGATCAAGGAGGAGAGAGAGAGGCTCCATTCTCCAGATACAAAATATATACTCCATAGCCACGCCCTCAAGAAACCAGTCACTCAATTAATCCCATCAGGAATTAATTCCCTGATTAGGCCAATTCTATAATCCGACCATTTCTCCTCCAAACCTTCTTGCATTGTCTCACATGTGAGCTTTTGGGGGACAGCACATCTAAACCATAACAGGGGATGTCTAAGACATGAGCTTGCCTCTGGATTGTGTGGCCCAGGATAAGCCCAATAGCACAGGGTTGAGGCAAGGACACTAGAAGACCTTTGTTTTTAGATTTAGGTTCACAGCTCATTAACTCAATGACTGGTAGACACATATGCAAAGTAGGTCTTATCATATCCACCCTGCCTACTCACAGGACTCTGAGTGAATTTGAGAGAATATATGTAAGCATATTTTGTTAACTGTTTAATATTATTCAAATAAGTGGCACTAGTATTGGTTCTCCTTAGGAGGGATTAAGAGCAAAGCCAACTGCCACTTCCCCTCTTCAAGAAAGGTTCTATGCAAGAAGCAAATCCTACCCCAACATGTTTGCATTGAGGGTCCCAGGATACAGAGCAAAGAGTATCAAATTGGTAGCTTTTTTTTTTTCAGCAGAAAGAATGAAAGAGAATTATAGACTTACTTTTAAAAAAAAATCAGTGCATTGAAATCCAGATTTCTACCAAAAGCATTTAGGGATTTGGGCCCAGGCTTGTTCAGCTTTGGAAACTACTATTCTTTTCATTGCCAGACATTGGTTAGCTTAGGTACCAAAAGATGTGGTATAGGGTATATATTTCAGGTGACCAAATAGAAGACATGGCCTCCTCCATTGTAGTGACATGAAGCATGACTGGAGTGGGAAAGGCACACTTAGATGAAACAGCTAAACAGTGGCTGCAGGGCACAGGGTGTGGGGTCTATGTCAGAACAAACCCCAAGTTATAGATGCAGCAGAGCTTGCTTCATGCCTGCTTGCTGCTCTGTATTCAGCCCAAAGTGGGAATGGCCTGAAACACTTGTTTAAGGGCAGGGAAACCTCGGGATATAGACATTTTTTGAAGCATTTCTCTATAACGTATTTGTAAAGCATCCTGCCGTCTTGTTTCATAAGCTTGCTTCACAGTGGAGTCCAGCAAAATAGCTGGTTGCTCTTTTCTTTTAACAAACTGGGTCATAAAGAGGTGAAATGACTCCTTGGTCATCTGGATGAGGAATATTGAGCCCATATTCGTCAGAGAACCCCTGATCCCTGTTCATCTCCCCACACTGTCTACCCTCCTGGTTTCTTCTCTCTCTCTCTCTCTCTCTCTCTCTCTCTCTCTCTTACACACACACACACCTGCAGAGAAACCATTTTATACCTCTGGAAACATTTTGTTCTATTCAAATGTGGTTAAAAACAAAAAGTAAAAAGACAGAACTTTTAAAGAGGAGGCTGCCAGAATAGATTTCTATTCAAAGTCACCTTTCTTTCAAATTAACTTCTACCCAGTGGCTTTTAGACCGCGTCTGGATATGGAGATGCCCCCTTCCTTATTTCACCACAGCTACTCACTGAAATTCCCCTTAGGACTTCACTTGACAAAATATTCTGATAAGAACAAACAGCTCAGAAATCCCACTGTTACACCAACAAGTTCCCAGAAGCCAAAGGAAAGGGTACATGGGATGTTGTAGTAACGCTTTTGTGATTGTGAAGAAACCATCTTAGAAATTGGCCTGTTACCTTGGTTTTTGTTTTTTCCAAGTGGTTTTGAATGAAGATGTAAAATACGAAAAAAGTGTGGGTATAATAAAGGAAGTTCTTTTGAGGAAATTAATAGTAATACAGAGACATGTCTCTGAGTTCTCCAGAACTAATTAAGGCATACTAAAAACAAGCATTAGTGATTTCTTACAGGTAAATTGCAGAATAGATTTTGAGGCCACTGGTGCCCAGTGCCTCTGAGTTCTGAAGCTGGTTCAGTAGCCCCTGAAAGTTCTGCACAGGGCAAAACCTGCACTCATTTTGGGAAAAAAGGGGAAATTTTCCTTTAAAGAAAATATGTCCTGAGAACTGATCTAGATGTCACCAGGTTGTATCTAAGGACTTATATTTCCTTTAATCCTATTTTGAATTGTATAGTTTTTTCAATAAGCAAGCAAATGTTGGTAAATAAAGTTGTGCTAAGAGTGATCATTAGTTTGCCAGGTATGGTGACGCATTCCTATAATCCCAGCAGTTTGTGAGGCTGAGGCAGGAGGACCACAAGTTCCAAGTCAGCCTCAGCAGTTTAGTGAAGCCCTAAACAACTTAGTGAGAATCTGTCTCAAAATAAAAAATGAAAAGGACTTGGGATGTGGTTCAGTAGTTAAGTGTCCCTGGGTTCAAAAAAAAAAAAAAAGTGATCATTAGTTTAATACGTAGGCTTTTTTTTAATAGAAAAAAAAAAACAACAATTGGGCCCCATGTACTGTGTCCCCAGGCTACCCTCCACACCTAGGGATAGTATGGTGATTGGATAATCAATTTACATTGCCAGAACCCATGGTATCAATATTTACTGGTTAGCAACTAGCTGAGTCACAGATATTGTCTGAGCGTCAAACAGATGACAAACTACTGATGAGTCCTGTTCTCATAATCATTGTTTGGACCCACTATCTACTCAAAGTAGATGGCCAAGGAAAAGGTACCCAAAGGTGTTTTGATCTGACCTGACATTCTCATTTGCCAAAGGTTTTCCCTTTAGCCATTTTAGACTCCCTTGTGAAATCTAAACACAGGGATGTTTGTTTCTTTTGAAATAAAGGTCTTTGAACATAGCAGTCCTTCCAGGAAGCATGAGAAAAGATTGGCTGGCTCAGTTTTAAATCAAATGAAGCTTCCAGGGAATGAGACAACAGAAACAGTAAGAGACGGGATTTTGGTGCAATGAAAGATGCAACATGAAGGCTTGTCAAAACCCCTCCTACTCACAGTGTGATGGATAAAACAGCAGCCTCAGCAGTACTTGGTACTGGTTAAAATGCAGAATCCCAGGCCCAACCCTGGACTCACTATGATTCTCAGTTGCAGTTTGGAAATATGGGCTTAAATTTTTTGCTTCTCCTCTTATTGAGAGGCAGTGGGCACTATGTCTCTTTCCCTTAAATCTGGGCAGGCTTATGACTGTTTTGGACAACAGCATATGGCAGAAGTGACCCTGGATGACTTTAGAGCCTATGCCAAAAAAGGTCATGCAGTTTTCTCCTGGCTTCTTGAGCTGCTCACTCTGACAGAATCCAATGGCTGTGAAAGATGTCTGAGATAGCCCTGAAGGCACTTTGGTCAACAGTCTCAGCTCAGCTCAGACTTCCACTAATCTTGCCAAATTGCCAGACATACTAGTGAAGCCACCTTGTGACCCTAGTTGCTGCTACATGGAGCAGAAGAGTGGCCTCACCAAGCTCTTCTAGAATTTCAGAACCACAGAAATTCACAAGATATAATCCAGTGGTTGTTTTCAGCCAACAAATTTTTGGGGAAGTTTGTTAGGCAGTAAAATTCCTGGGATGGAGAGTAGGTGTACTCTCTGCCCCAGTAAAATGTGAAAAGTACTAGACAAAAACATTAATGAATCACTCCAGGAAGTAGTAAAAATGCAAGAGGGGGTGGTTTAGATGTTTGTATCTCAAGTGGGGAATGTTTCTCTTTCAGTCTTTCTCTTCTCACCCTCCCTGTGTAAATCATTGGAAGTCTGATAAGAATTGGAAATTACCCCAATCAAGTGTCTGCTAAATCAGGTACCCAGCCAATGTTCATGACAACTCTATGAGGTAGGTAGAATGTTGCAAATGATGGAACTGAGGACAAAAGTGGTTATATAGCTTTCCCCAGAGAGTCCAGCTGAGATTAAGTGTAGTTCTGTCTGACTTGCAGGTCTGGTTTCCCCAGGCTTTGAAGGCAGAGATGTGCTTGCCTTCAGAGAAGAAGGGACTTCCAACTAAAAGCTCTCCTCCTCCTTTCTCTCCTCTTCTGGGAGGAAATGGCCAAGGTTACTGCCACCAGGCTAAATGTTGGCTTTCTCCTCTTTTTGAATGTATCATTCCTCTGATGAAGAGCTAACAAACACAAAGATACTGGTGAACACACAGTATGGGACACATGCGATGAGTTGTTCTAAGACAACAGGCTCAAATGTAGTTAAGTGGCCTAAGAGAAAATTGCATCTCACTCTTCAAGGACAGTGTAGTAGGTCTGAACCTAGTCTTAACCCCATTCAGTTTGATTACCCTCTCTGATTTCATCTTTTGGTAGAGAAATGTGTTTCAATTCAGCTTCTTCTACCAAGCATCCCTGTGAGCCTGGGGTGATGCAGGCACTATCTGGGGTCCGATGGCAGACAAGCTACTGTCCCTACACACAGGAGCTCATCCCCACATGCTCATGAGTACTATAGGCAGAGGCCAAGAGACAGAGAGTCTGGGAAGGTTAGGAAATTTTTCTAGAGAAGGTGGCCTAAGATGGACCCTGAGGAGTTCATTGGACAATTGAGGTTAGGAGCATCCAGGCAGGAGGGTACTCAAAGGAAAGGTCTAGAATAAGGAGGAGACAGGTTGGGGGATGCAGGGCAGCCTCAGGCAGACTTGGGGAAATTAAGGGATTCTTCAGTGCTCTTTCTTTTTATCTTTTCATTTTTTCTTGTTTCTCTTCTCTTCTTTCTTCCTTCCTTCCAAGATGCCCTGTTGATGTTAATATTGACATTAAACTTACTTGTTCTCCCCTTTATGACTGTGGAAAAAAGTTGGGGAATTAGGTAGAGCTGCCAAATTTGGCAAGTAAAACACAGGATGTCCAGTTAAGTTTGAATTTCAGATAGACATGTCCCATGACTAGAATATTTGAGGTGTACAACAAAAATTATTGGTTGCTTATTTGAAATTCAGCCAGCTGGGCATCCAGGATTTTGTCTGGGAACTCTAGGATTAGGGAGATACAAACACACCCTTTGATTTCTCATGTCTGTTCTGCAGGTGAAATGATACCTCCTTCATATTGTCTAGTTTTTATAAACAAATGAAGGTTCAACTTAACCCATTTAATGTTTATGTAGAGATGTTATTGTTTTGTTTGTACATTAGTTTTTATTTCTATTTTTAAAAAAATGACCTGTTTGAAATCGGTCACTTGATTTATTCTTGTCTACTTATGTATGCTTGACAACCATAATTGTGCCTGACGACCATTGTTCTAGACGTTTTTTCTTCCTCAAGCCAAGGTCACCCTTGAGGGGACACCAAAGCTCTCACACTTTATAATCCTTCACAACTTTCTCTACTTGAGGGCAAACTTGGGACTATTGAGTTTATTTAGGCAACCTCAAGCAGAGCACCTATTAGAAGACAGACAAATCAGGTGGGGGCTATGGTGTGGTCATGGGTCTTCTAGCTGCTAAAGAGCTAGGGGTCAGGAAAGTTGGGCATAACATAAAAGGAACTTCATCCCTTTCCCAGGACTCCCAGGACTCTGGGATTGAAGAGGTTATAGATGTTTCTTGAAGTTTATGGAAGTAGAAATTAGAAAAATTGGAGGTTTAAGACTAGGGAAAGTGGAGGAGAAGCTGCAATGACAATAATGATGAGAGAGTGATTCATTTTGACCTGGGGGAGGTGAAGGAGATGGGGGAGTTGGGAAACTGGAAGAAGTTCCACGGAGCAGGTGGCATTTCAGTTGAGCCTTAAAATGTTGGGTAAAACTTTTGCCACACTTTTGCCTATGGAATCTCATTCAATCTCCCGGTCCCATCCTGCTCCTTTGTAAAGTGAATAGCAGCCCCTGGAGGAGGCAGGAGACAGCCAGCAGCCTGTTGTGTCTGGATGAGCTGACAGGGAAGCCCTCCCAGTGGGCGCAGAAGTTTGCTGCCCTGGCAATGCTATGGTGCCCTTTGCTCCAGAGTCAGAACAATTCACCCCATCTATCTTCCTTGCTTCCTGTAAGACACAGAAGTGCTGCTCTTTAAAACTTGATGAAAGCACCAAGCTGCCAATCAGAAGAGGAGGATCATAATTAATGATAATAGCCTGGTTTTAATTATAGCTATTTAGCAAGTTAGCAGAACAATACCAGTAACACAGTTCGACACTGAATGGGTCGGGAGCAGCCTGCCATTTCCCTCAGCGTTCACAATGTGCCCCTGGAACTTTGCAAGACTCAGCTCCCTGAACTGGAAGGGCTGCGAGCGGAGCTAAACAGCCTGCATTCCCCTTTCCCCAGCATGGGCTTCCTCTCTTGCAGGGTTCCATACAGTTTGCAGGAGCCTCTGGTGTGAGCCAGTGGTCCCTGAGGCTGTAAGGCTAAAGATAGACCGATATTCTTTTGAGATGGAGCCAAGAGCCAAGGAATATACCTTTTATAGTGAGGCCCTTTAACCGAGCCATCTGTTCTGGACTCCAGCTTTCCTGGACTAACCTAGAATACAACGAAGTTAGCTCTAGAAGGGATCTTCGAAATCCTCTAATTGAGAGACTTTCAAACTTTTTAAGAGCAGAAAAGCTGGTATATGAAGGGAAGGGAGAGAATAACCACTTGCGGGCCTGCCTCCGTCTTGCCCATGGCTATAGCCCTGTGGTTGCCCCCTGAAACCCTCAGGATCCATTAAAGAAGAAGCTCACCATCCTCCTTTTGAAGTGGGGGGCTCTAGAGAAAAATGTGGCCTTCCCATGCTCAAGCAATTAGACACTGGGTGAATTAAATCATAGATCTCCTCCCTCCCAGGCATATGACCTTATAATAAGCTATCTTTGGCTATTCTATTTGCTCCAGAAATCCAAATCTATCCATAGATTCTCTGGGGAGCTATAAAATAGGAGCCTAGGTAGGTCTTTGGGTTGGGGAGAGCCACTGAATTAAAAGCTTGGAGGCTGTGGCCCACAGGTGGGGGGTTCATAGCTTTTGTCTCTTTTCAACAGGATCTGTGACCCCCAGTATTTAAAAATCACTGCCCTGAGGTCACCTAGCAAATCAGTAAAGGGCTCTGCAAACACCCAGCTCAGCTTCCTCCCAGGTCAGATCAGCTCCACCCACCTGCCTTCCCATCAGCCTTCCCAGCCGGTGCTTCCTATCTCAGCTGATTCCAGAATGACCACAGACCCAATCCAGACAGGGCCTGGCAGGCTGCAGAGGCATGGAGCATAGTGGAGAGGAACCATCCCTTCCATGGCAGCCAGAGGATTTTCTCTGAGAAATGACAAAGTGGCCTTGTCATTAATGAGGCAGACATCTCTCCAAGGATAGGTTGACAGAAGAGATGGCATTTCCCAATCCCTTTTCTGACAAGAAATCAGCCTTTAACCGAAACAGAGGAAATCTGTGGGATGGGGTTCTTGGATCTGCTTTAAACCTGCCAGGGGACATTAGCAGCTGGGGAAAACCATCGCAGGTGGTAAAGAGTTGGATTAGCATCAGATGACAATGAAGTAATAATTTGAAATAATTCAGGTGGCCTTTCTTCTCTTTGACAGATTTAGCCCATGAATTTTCAGCCCTGTTAGTTACCAAATCTACAGTAAACTTCCCGATTGCTTCTTATCATAGGAAAGAGAAAGTTTTCCCTAAAAGAAAACCTTTGGCCTGGCAATCTCCTTTCCTCTTCTGACTCATAAGTGGGCATGTCCTCTTTGTTTCAAGGAAGAATAATGCTGCTGATTTTGGGAGCAAAGGGATAGAATAAGCTTCCTATCCTTTGAGTCAAGCTAATGGATCATCATCTAGAAGGTAAATTCTTGAGGCCCTTTTTCTCCCCCTATTGTCAACCCCCAGGATGCAAGTGGAATTACAGGATTGTGTGGGAGAGAGAAGGCATTAGACCAAGGAGTTGGAGTAGAATAGTTTAAAATAGATAACCGGCTGGCAGATTGCCATAGATAGTCATGGGTGAGATAAGGATGAAGATCATGCTCATCAATGAGTTCACAGGTTAATTATATTTTCCTGGTGACACCTTCTCAGCAGAGGGAGCAGTGTGTGGCTGCATGATCCTCACCTCGTCAGTGACCAGTATTTTGAGAAGCACTGGTATAAACTAAGATAATTTCCTTAAAGTGCTTTGTCTAAAGGTTGGAAGTTTCTAGACCAGATTCTCTTAGAAGCCAGAAGACAGTCTGGAGGAAGGATTCTCATCCACTGGGTCAGGGCAGTGTGTCTGGGTGCTGCCATCCAGGCCCAGACTATGTGTGCACAGTAGACCTTTTGTCCTAAACAAGGCAGTGCTAAGTACCCTGGTTCACTGAGTTCAAAGGACCTTGTGACTCAGCAGTCACAGGATGCTGGGCTGCAATCTCCTTCCCTGGGGGAACTAGGACTCCCCAGGCTGAGCTTCCTAGCGTTACTCCTGTTTCTGTCTTACTCTTTGGCCTCTCTGCTTAGCCTCTATCCAACCAGCCTGCCATGTTTCCGTGCAGATTTTGCCCTGGCTTCTCTCTTAGCTCCATCCACCAGCCTCACCTTCTCCATTCTGAATTCCTGGCCAGTGTGGTCTCCTGATGCCACTTTCTTCTTCAAACTGGCAGCCTCCACCCCACACACCTACCAACTGTAATGCTCTCTAATCTCCCAGCCTAGTTTTGTGCTAGGCCAAGTTCCCATACTTGGAGTTATCTTTGCTCTCTAGTCCCACAAAGGAGAGTTCCTTTTCTATGGTGATTGTCGACTCATTGATTTTCCAGGGCAAAATGGAAATTCCTAGGCCTCAGAATTTACCTGGGTCCAATGGAAACATTGAATTATCCAAACAATGTTCTACTCAGCTTATCTCCAAGTTGGGATATTTAGGACAATGGCCCCTACAGATTGTAGTAATCAGGTGAGCCCACTACCCACTGATCTGGGTGGTTATGTTTCTCCTCTGGGTCTGGGTGTGGAGGCGGGGAACTTAGAATCCCACTGGTCACAACTAGATCTGAGCTGGGTAAAGTTGCCGTAGAAAATGCCCCAGCAGGACAGTTCAGTCTATTTGCCTAGGGACAATGGTCAGAGAACAAAATTTAGGCTTGAAATTACCTATGAGGTCTACAGTTTACCACCTGCTGAAGCTCAGGCAAGTCATGTGACCCACTGAGCCTCAGTTTCTCAGTGTGTGAAATCAGGGTAATTGCAGGAATGTATGAGGTTAGCAGAACAGTTGGCAGTGTTCTTAACACAAGGCTTGGCTTATAGTAATTTCCAGTATTTTCATTTCACCTCCTGGAGACCTCATTTCTTCAAGGCCCGTAACTTTCTTCTTTGTCTTTTCTCCCCAATTTTTGTGCCTCCTGTTCTTCCTCAGTGTATAGATTACTGCAGCTCCACACTTAATATTTCTCAGTGGCAATCAAGTCCCTTTACAAATGGTAAACAGGTGGTTTCTTGGTAAACAAATACTGTGTACTTGACTTATTCTGCAATCCAACAAAATGAAAGAGACAGCTTTCTATTCTGTGTAATAGCAGAAAAGCGATTTTTATCAAACAATGTTCTACTCAGCTTGTCTCCCGAGTTGGGGTAGAGGGATAATGGCCTACAGATTGTAGTGAACAGGTGGGCCCATCACCCTCTGATCTGGTGGGTCTTGTCTCCTCTGGGTCTGAGAAGAAGCCCAGAATCCCAGTATTGGATAGAGGGGACAGGGGCTTCCTTGGCTTTGTTTCACTGGGAACCAAGGGGCAGCCATCATCCTAAGGGGACTGAAGTCTCCTGGATTCTCCCCTAAAAGCCAGGGGACAACTGTAATGAACAACTCTCTTGCCCCGAAGGCCTGATTTCCTAAACTACAGACAGGCAGAATAAAGGCGGTGTGTGGGAGGAGGGTGGAGGTAGAATTCTAACCCATAATTTGCTACTAGGTTCTGTGAAATTATGAACCAACTGCATAGTTGGTGGACTGAGGCTTTGTGAAGTCATTCCACAAATAACAGACTGACTTACCCACTGAATGAATGAATGAATGATCAAATGAGCAATTATTTATCTAATAGCCACTCTGGGCCCAGGCATCTTAGGCAATAGGAACTAAACAGAACAATTCTGTTGCTGTCATGATGTTTCTGTTCTACAGGGAGAGCAGACAATAAGCCACAAAACAGCCTACCAGGTGGTGATAAGGCTGGGGGTGGAGGGGAGAGATGAAGCCTGGGAGGGGACAGAGAGTGACAGGGTGCTCATTTACATAGGATGGATAGGGAAGGCCTCTGTGATAAAGCAGATTAGAAATGGGAACAATGTGAGTGAGACAGGGCCCTGAGGATACCTGAGGAAGAGAGCTCCAGGCAGAGGGAGCAGTGAGTACAAAGGGTCAGAGGTGGGCGTGGGCATGTATTTTGGTTCACATCCATCTCCAACTTTAGCTTATAGATGGGGAAAAAGTTACATATTTGTTTCTGATATGTAAATGTGACATCACCTGGGTTGAAGGAGACATCCATCCTAAAGCAAATTACTTCACTGAACCTGTTTATTCATTTATGATAGAAATGTGTTAGATTGGATCAGCTGCAAGCTCCCTTATACCTTGGAGGGTCTGGTTTTTTTACCATGAGTATTTTACCAAAAGTATTGTAGGGAGGAGCCAGGATCAAGACAGCTGGAAGCACAGACAAAAAAAATATTGGACAGAGCCTGAGGGGCCGGTTCAAGGCAGACATGGAGTCTACTACCACATGAATAGTCCCAAGGAAGAAGATTTCACCACCACCATCATCATCTTTATCATTATCATTGTTATTACTACTATCACCATCACCACCATCATCCCTACAGCTAATGTAATGAAAGTTCATTGTGTGGGTGCCTGATATTGTACTAAACATATTCTGTCTTACCTCCTTTAATCCTGACAATGATATTCATATTATGGAGTTGGGATTATTATTATCCCCATTTTACAGATGAGAAAGCTGAATAGCAGGAAGGTTGGAGTAACCTGTCCAAGGCCATGTGGTTTTCAAGGGCAAGGGAAGGGTAGAGAGGAGAACATATTCTCGCAAGGCACCCAAAGGTCCAGAATGAGGAGAACATCAGCAGATAGAGCAAAGCCAAGCAGACAGTGGTGGGGAAGGAAGTGCTTTGTCTCAGGCCCACAGCTCTCCTTGGCTTCTGAGGATCTGCTGCTGTCAAGGGTGAAAAGTGGTAGGGTCTTGAGAGAATAGCAGCTCCCAGCAGCCACCTCCTGAAGAGTGACCCTTGAGGTTCCTGTTAATATACTGAGACAGACCATGAGCTGAGACTGAGTGATGGCAATAACCAGCCTGGCAGCTAGTATGGAGAAGGGGGTTGACCAGATGATCTTTGAGGCTCTTCAGTTCCAACATATCATAAGCCTGTGGGTTTGCAAGCCCAGACAGAAGGGTGACATGAAGGTGGGCAGGCAAGCTACAAATGAGTAATCAGGAGCACTCAAGATGAGTGAATTCACTTTGTGTCTTCTTTTCATGCCTGGTCTCCAAAGTTAGGAACTCACCCCCAACTATGCTTTAGAATTTCTTCAGTCCATCTCCTTCTCTCCATCTGGATGGGGCAGCAGGTTCTTACCACTTTCCCTGCCTCCATGATTGCCCTGTCTCACCAATTCTCCACCCTGGATCAGGATGAGCCTGGAAAATTGCAAACCTGAAAACCTCCAACACCTCTGCACAGGGCTGCTGAAGGGGCCCCACCAGGATCAGGACCAGGGCCAGGGACAAGGTGAGGCAAGACCCAGCCCAGGTCCTCAACAAGGCACTTAGCTTCCCCTAATGTGAATGAAGCAAGGGTGAGAGAACAAGCCAGAAGCAATGGGAATTCACACTGTTCTTTAGAAGGCAAACAGGAAGTCCAGTCCATAGTCAAGGGAAGTCAGTCAGAATGGAAGGAATATCAAAGGATTAGTGGACACTTTAAAATCTTTGCATCTACTTTTTTTTTTTTTTTTAACTGTGGGACCCAATTAAGTGGTTAACTTTGAATCCTCAGATGCTCATATCCAGCTCTTAGAATGTCACTAAAGCATGCAAGGAAGGCTCTGGATCAATGTTTATTCATTAATTTAGGAGGAAAGGCAAGAATGGGTGGTCATTCTTGGCCACAAGAATGGGGCGGGCCCAAGAGATTCCAGTTTAATTGATCTTGGGTGAGATCTGAGCATAGGTATAGTGTGTGTGTGTGTGTGTGTGTGTGTGTGTGTGTGTGTATGCGCACGTGCATGCACTCTTTTTCTTTTTCTGTGGTGCTGGACTTCCTTTGTGATTTCCTTTAGGCAAGCTGGGTAAACACTCTGCTACTGAGCTATGTCCCTAGCCCCTGCACTTATTTTTTAAGATTATTTTTATTGTAGTAAAATATACATAATAAAATTTAAGATTCAAACAAGTTTTAAATGTACAATTAAGTGACATTAAGTATATTTACACTGTTGTTCCATGATTACTGCTGTCTATTTCTAGAATTGCTCATCATCTCTAAAAGAAACTCTGCACTTATTAAACAATAATTCCCCATTCCCCTTCCCCTAGCTCCTGGCAACCTCTATTTAACTTTCTTTCCCTATGAGTTCAGTTATTCTAGGTACCTCATTAAAGTGGACTCATATTTGCCCTTTTGTGTCTGGCTTATTTCTCTTAGCATGTTTTCAAAGTTTATCCACGTTGTAGAAGTATCAGAATTTCATTCTTTTTTAAGGCTGGATAATATTTGGTTGTATGTATATACCACATTTTCTTTAGTCTTCATGTGTTGATGGACACTTGGGTTGTTTTCACATCCGTCCATGGTGAATGGTTCTATGAACATTGGCATACAAGTATGTTTGAGTCTTTGTGGCTTTCCATTCTTTGGGTATACACCTAGGTGTGAATTGCTGGGTCATGTGAAATTCTAGGTTTAACTTCTCAAGGAACTATCAAATGCACATATCTTTAAAGAGCTCTTTGGGTCATTCTAATGTGCAGCCAGGGTGAGAAGGACTGACTGTAGGTGAAGGCTGCTAAGAAGGTGCTCCTGATGGATAGGGAAATAGGGAGCTAGGAGTAAAGGCAGTTCTTTGTACTTAAGTCCAAGGGGTTAGTGTCTGTACAAATTTTCCTCCAATGTCATTTCAAAAAACTCCTCTGATAAGGGAATTAACTATGTTTAAATCCAGATCTATTCTTGACTTCCTTTGTGATTTCCAATGAAATTTTCTGAAAATGATTTCTGGTGTATTTGTTTTCCCACTTGGAAATCTGTATCACACTTTCTTCCCATCTTTCTTCCCGGTATGTTGAAAAATGACATTAGCAAGGTGGAGACAAAGTCCCTAAAGAGTGTTTGAGCAACACCAACAGTATTTCCTCTGGATGTATGTGGTCTGGGAGGTCCTGTCCCTGGCATAACAACTGCCTAAGGTAAGGATTTCAACAGTGTCCCTTACTTAAAACATCTGACTTTTCATGTTAGTTTCTGAGTTGCTCTCAAGAGGGAAGAAAATGTCTGATCTGATGTATCTGATATTTCACTCAGTCCCTTTGGGTTCAGCTTGTCACTGCCGAAGTTCATTTCAAGTATGTCAGCCTTTGTCACACCAATAGAGCATTTTTTTGTGCTGGGCTTAAGTTGACAGTTGTCAAGTGTTGTTTGGCCCTGTGTGGTGGGGGTAGGAGGGGGACCAGTGAAGGAAGTGACAGAGAAGGAAATAATCTTACAATCATTTGAAGCTATCACAGGAAACACACCAAGTGCTTCTAGATGTACAAACTCCTGAGCAGTGGAACTAGGGAATTTGTACACAATTTCCTCTGCTTGGGCAGATTTGGTCAGTAGTTAAGGGATGCTTTGATGGTGGAGCAGTTTTTACTTAGAGTTAGGGTTATCGTTGCAAGAATGGCCCTTTGTGGAACTGATATTTCTTCCACTGCTAAATTTGGGTGATGCTGAAAGTACCCCTGTATAAATCAGAGTCCTATGATGCACACGAAACCTGCTTTGTTTTCCAGAGGCCGTTGCTTTGTTGGGGACATTAAGAAGACTCAAAGGCACTTTGAGGCTTGGAGTAGAGGGGGTTAACAAGGGATCGTTACACTATTCTGTTTGGTGAGGAAAAATTGGGTGTTCTGATTGTGGTATTTCCCATATCACAGGGTTTCAAGGGAGTGATAGCCAGCATCTCTTTGGGGGGGTTCTTCCTGCCCAGGGGAGTCCAAGCCACCCTAAAACTTATAATCTCAGATAAGTCGTCAGTAACAAAGCATAAATTCTCAGAAATATATTGATAAAAAATACGAAGACCCTGATAGATCTAGTCCACATGGGTTCTGGAACTAGATAAAAAGAAAATGGCTCAGATAGTTTATTTAAGGGGGTACATCAAAGGTAAGGATAAAGTTTCAAAGGCAGAGTCTTGTTTCATGATGTCTTGCAATCAGCAGGTTGATCGCCATCTTGGTAGGTCACACCCAGCTCAGGTGCTATGTGAGCCACAGCAGAGGGGGAAAGAGATTCACATTTTCCCTGGGCAATTGACCAGAGGAAATGTCTATTGGCCATTCCCAGATACCAGATGTCTCTATCCATGAGACTTCCATGCGTGACCCACATGCAACCCATGGATGGCTCCTGACAACAGGGTACCCCAGGGGCAGCTCCATCTCCAAAGGCCCCTACTGTGCCCAGGAAGAGATTCCTGTGGGGCCTCTGCTTCTCCTATCTGGCTTCCTTTAAGACTCTATATTGACACCTAATGTTGAACTCTCTTCCTAGAACTTTGCTTTAGGTACCTTTTGGACTCTGTCTCCGGGCAGATGTGCAGAATCTTGGTTTGCTCCACTGATTTCCGTTGTCCCTGTACCTCCTTGTCTCTCATCTGGAACAGATCCTGAGCACAGTCCTTATTTCTGTTTCCCCATCACCAACCCTGGGTCTTCCCTTCCCAGTGTCTGTACCTGCCAAATGCCAGAATTCTGGTCCTGCCTCAGCTTCTGCTGCTCCCTTGGCATGGCTGTGCTGACCTGGCATCAGCTCTTTGTATCCCAGCATGCTTCTTTCCTCCAGTCACCTCCTCCACCCCTTACAAATGTCGTCCTGGCTCTGGATATGGTCTTTGGAGTGTTGCAGGGAAGAGGCAGCTGAAATGAAGCCATTGGATTCTGGACTTTTTATCATTAATCATGACAAATGATACTTGGATCTCTCGCCTGTTTGAAATGGGAGCTCATAGTACTGAACTGTCACTTTGATGAAACATCAAAGTCAGTGGCCGGAGCCAAAGCCTGGGGTGGACACTATCAGTGCTCTTGATTCCTAGAGGGAGTATGGACAGGGACACAGTAAGCCGAGGAACCCACACAGTCTAAGCCACTTCTAACGAAGCCTTTGGGAATTCCCTGGGGCTCTTCCAGGGAGAGATACTGTGTCTTTTAAACTGCTTTCTTTAACCTAAAATTGAGGAGGAGATTTGCCTTTGAAATCTATAGCAGAAACCAAAGAAGAAATTTAAAGAAACACATATCTGTGGGAAACTTTAGTGATTATGTAGTTTTTCTACCTGTTTTGTCTGTTTACCTGATGAGGAAACTGAGGCATGGAAAGATTAGGGTGTCCTAATGTCACATTCTCTACCAGAGGGGACACCAGCTGCATACCCTGCCCAGCTCTGTTCTTAAATTGCTATTAGATGTGTTTTATTGCTATTAGATTCCTCAGACTTGCAAGTTCCTCTCTTCTCCCAAATGAAGGATATTTCAAGATCAGTCCACTCCATTAGTGTTCATATATTCTAGGATATCTTTTCTGAACACATCCAGAAGTTAATCAAGAAGAGAGCAGGTGGAGAGTGTGAGGTTTCCCAAAGCTTACATCTGGGGGTTGGTGTGTGCAATGTGCCATGAGATCTTTATTGGTAGAGTATTTAGTGACACCCAACCTAGGGTTGGAGGACACAGACTACATGGTTTCTTTGGCCAGAAGGGTATGTTAGAAAAGTACACCTCTCCATCAGGTATGTGCTTTCCCTCCAACCCAATGAAGCAGCTACTATCATGACTCTTAGTGCGTGACTGCTTCTTCAAAGATAGTAACAGAATTTTACCAGACTTGGCCTAGGATTGGATGTGAACTTGCATATGAATTTGGATGTTGTTTTCCCTTTCTGTATTTCAGTTTTTCTCATCTGTCAAACAAGGGAAGTTGCTGATATCTAAGATCTTTGAGGGAACACTGTTCCATGACCCATGTGACACTGTGGAGTGTCACAGGCCTCTTTTAAAACAAATCTTCAGTCCCTACATGGGTTGCAGCTTCTTATGGTCAGAAATATAATTGGAGCCATTGGATGGGAGCTGATTCTAGAATGTGAAGCCTGCCATCATAGTTTTTTTCCCTTTCCATACTTCTTCCAAACTAACAGGTCTAAGCCACTGCCAATTTCTCAGTCCAGGACCAGCCTTAGATTCCCCTGTGTTATTAGGTGGGGAAGAGTAGGAGAATCCATAGAGAATATTGCTATTGATCCCATGAGGTCTACCCAGGACATTCTATCCAGTAGGATTCAAGGAGTCAGTGCAGGATAGTTGCATGGGTATATTATGGTCTAGATACTGCTTATCCTTGAAAATATCCCAGGGGAGTCCAGATTAGTAGACAAACTTCCAGTAGGCCATCGGATGCCGTCAAGGGAAGCTGGTCGTAGGCTTGATCTCACTGGGAAGTTCTCCTATGCAGTTAGGCATCCTATCCTTAACCCTTGGCTTCTATCAACTTTCCTAAAGCCAATGGGGCCTATCCAAGGCTCATGTGAGAGATCAATGCCAGATCTCTCCATTGTCATAAGGAGCTAAAAAAGGGACACAAAACACACCCATCCACAAGTAAGTGCTGATGTGTGAATGACCCTGGATTCTTCATACCTTCTGGCACTTTCCTCCAAAGGTGGGCATCTGAGCTGTGTGTGCCATGTTCCATTCTGACCTTGTGGTTCTTGGGGCAGTTCTGCTTATCAGAGACCTATGACACTTGTCTCCTCCTACAGGGAAACTGGGACCCAACACTTGATAAATATTGCCCTAATTTCTTTTTTAATTTCCTGAAAATACTCAGAAATGTACAGAATAGATAAGGAAATTCACCAGAAATCCCTGTAGATAATCCGCACTGTTAGTCTTATTAGACTTTTTTTTTAAGAAAACACATATATTTGCATATTTTATTTATTTAAAATTTGATTACATTTTCCACATCATTAAAAACTCTTTGTAAACATGATTTTTACAGATACATAATATTTTATAAAACTGATATACAATAATTTGCTCAATTATTCCTTTAAAGGTGAAAATTTACCCTACCTTATTTTTGAGTTTTTCTCTTATTATGCATGTTGCCAACTTACCTCACCAAATGTTTTTTAAATGTATACTTCTACCAGCAATCTATGAGACTATTTCACTGACAGCACACCATTATTATTACTTTGCTATTATTGTAGATGGAGATCATTATTACCTCATTATTATTCTAATTTGAAGTTCTTTGATAACTCATCAGACTGGGATATTTACCATTTGGATTTTCTCGTTTAGAATTTTTCTGTTGTGTCCTTTGCCCATTAATCAATTGGGATCTTGGTGCTTTTGTTCTGTATGTTTGTTTTTTGATATTTGTTCTTTGCTTATAATCTTGCTGCAGATATTATTCCTAGTTCATTGTCTTTTAATATTGCTTATAATTTTTTGGCATGCATCCTAATCTATCAATATTTTCCTTTGTAATTACTTTGTTTCTAAATTTGGAAAGCCTTTCACTGCAAGAAATAAAGCATACCTTTATTGGTATTTTCTTCTTTTTTGTCATTTGGCTTTTTCATATTAAGCTTTTTGATTCATATTGAATTTACTTAAGGGTAGAATCTAAATTGATTTTCTTCTAAATAGTTCACCAATTGTTTCAGAATCAATTTTTAAGTAATTCTTCCCTTCTGTACTGATTTGTGATACTTCTTTAACTTTTATTGAAGCTTATTTCTAGGTTATTTATTCTTTCTTGCTGATCTCTCTTGGGGGTCATGTTGAGACTATCCCATAGTTATTAGGTCAAGGGACATAAAAACACGTTGATCTTAGCCTAACCATCTCTCCTCCCCGTGAGGTTCCCGTGGAAGATACCTACACAAGGCATGCGCAAATTAAGACAACATTTTATTATTAGCTGGGAAGGACTCTATACTTTTTCAGTTATCTGTTGTTATATGTCTACATAACAAACCACTTGAACTTAGAGGCATAAAACAACCATTTGATTATGCCCATAGATTATGAGTTTGAAGTTTGGAAAGGACACAGTGAGGAGGTTTGTTTCTGCTCCAGTGTCTGAGGCTTCCATTGGGAAGTCTCAAGGTCAAGGATGACTTGATGGCCAACCATTAGAATCATCTGAAAGTGAGTTTACCCTCCTGTCCATTGATTGCTGATAGCTGTTTTCTGGGACTTCAGCTGGGGCTGTTCACCAGAATACCTATATGGAGTCTCTGCATGTGGTTGCCTAGGTTTTCTCACAATGTGGTAGCTGGATTCCAGAAGCAAGGTTCCCAGGGGATCCAGGTAGAAGATTTACTGCCTTTTATGGTTTAGCCACAGAAGTGATGTAGGATCACTTTTGCCATGGTCGCAAGCTTGTCTAGATTCACAGTGGAACAACAACCTCACCACTTGATGGAAGGAATGTCAAAGTCACATTATAAGGAGACCGTGTGGGAGTGGGGATACTGTTGTGGCCATCTTTGGATGAAGGTAGAGTTGGTTAGAGTGGTGAACTATAACAAGCTAGAGTACAGCATGAGGTTTAAACTCTTTGTTCTGTTTGATATTTTCTTCCCCTAGATATCCACATGGATCATTACCATGTGATCAGTAACTTCAAATGTTTGCTCCAACTTGCCTTCTCAGTGAGGTCTCTCCTGGCCACTATTTGAATTTGACCTCACCCACACCCGGGAACTCTCTGTTATTCTTTGTTTTACCTTTTCTTTAATCACAGTTACTAGCTAACATGCAGTATAGCTGGTATGCTAATATAGTTTATTGTGTTATTGTCTCTTTCTCTTCTGCAGAATAAAATCTCCCCAAGAGTAGAACCTTAGTCCATTATGTTCATGGATGTATCTCAAGTGTCTGGAATAGTGATTAGTATATAGTAAGTGCTCAAACTTATTCAATGAATGAATGAATAAATGAAGGGCAGGGGCTCCTCATCCCCTTCTTTCTCCTGGCTACCTTCTTTTCTTGGGATTTTTCTAGAAGTCAAAAGAGACAAACAGCCTATCTCTTGTCCTTCTTTTTCCTGATTTCCTACCTCTGTACTCCAACTCCAACTCCAAAGCCTTTCTGCTCATTTCTTCCTCTCTAATGACCAGAGCTCACTCTGCTTCAGCCTAAGTGGGAAGCTCCCTCCAGGCTCTGAGCCTTGAGCACAGACACACCCTCTCTTGCCACCTTGCCCTCTACCTGATTCAGCAGGGACTGGACTTGCTTGTCCTTCACTTCCTGATGGAAGTGAGGGCTCTGCTCTCTGGCAGCTGCCCACTCCTCCATCCTACCCGGCTGTGGCTGGGGTATCTCGTTCCACTACACTGTTCATGCAAGTAAAGCCAGAAGCCTGGACCCTTAAACAACCTCAGGGACATGGAGGACAAGTATGAGGCCCTCTGTTTGAGGAAACTGAAGAGCTCTTCCACAGTTATAAAGAACAGCAGGCAGAGCCAAGGTCCCTGACTTGGAATCCATGAATCTCCATTTAGAGGTCTCAATTCCCTTCTGATGTGGTGGCTGTGTGACTTCATAGCTCTAGGTGCTTCTCAGGCTCTTTGTGTTTCAGTTTCCTCAAAAGGGAATTAAAAAGAAAAAAAATCCCAAGTTACAAGACGATTGCAAGCCCTCAAGTGGTCAGGGACAAGTCAGCCTTATTGCCATTCATGAATCAGTTGAATGGCATGAATGTTGCAGCAAAATAGTTGAATATCTCTTTGGGACAAGTGAACCTTGTAATTTTATCAAATTACCTTCCAGAAATACCGTTTTGACTATTTTTAATACAGAAGTTACATACTGAGCAAATAACTATTTTGGTTATGGTTCTTTCTACTCCAGCTACCTTCATTCTGTGGAACATTTTGACAATCTTTTATTTTATTTTCATTGTATTTATTTATTTATTTATTTATATTTTGGACTACGCTTCTTGAAGGGACATGCAAACAGAGGAAATAACTTTTACTTTGCCTCCTTTGATGTGCTCATTTGAACTCTGGGCCTTGATAAAACCGGGATTGTTTTCTCGAAGATTCCCCTTAACCCTAGCACTCTCCTGTTACATAGTGGGGTATCTTGAGGAATGTGGAGCTGGCTGGAGGCTTTCTTTATGTAAATCTATTAATCCTTCCATTGCCCCGGAAGCTGCCATCCAGTGCCAGCTAGATAATGAATTTTACCCTTCATATATTGAACTAGTATATATATTTCAGCCAAAAGGCAGAAACAAGCTTGTTTAGAAGTGCCAAAAAAGATCAGGTATGAAGAGTTTGGACAGGTGCCCTGAGATCCTGGTGCACACTGCTGTCTGTGAACCACAGATTAGATTAGCAGAGAGCCCCGAGGAGTCTTACCAGGACACTTGCCTTACCCACATGGCCAAAGCAAGAGTTTTGGAGTTTCTAGCAGGTGAATTGGACTCCACCTGGCTCATTTTCAGTAGGCCTTTAAGGCCTCTCCCTTCAGTGCTGTCTCTGTTTCAGTATCTCTCAACCCCTTTAATCATGAAGTTCTTTTCATCTTCTAACTGTAAATCCCCCTCAAGTAGCTTCCCTTTACTCCCTGCCAGCCCCTGGTAAATCTGCATATCACAGTGATCAGCCTGGGGCACAGGGATATAGCACATAAGTTTAGCCTGTAAATAGAACTGGAGTTTAAGCTCCTTATTACCATAGAAATTAAAAATTCTTCCACTCACATGTAAGTTTGGTCCTTAGACAGGGTCCACTAAACCCGCTGGCTCCTTATGGGCTATGAGAGCTCTGCCCCTGCCACACACAGGGTTGGCGCCCTGCTTCGAGAGACATCAGATGCTGCCACCTCCACCTGCTTGAGGCCCCCAGTGTACTGGCTATTGTTCTCTCACAGCAGCTCCCAACACTGCTCTGCAGATGTGGCTGAGCCCACTGTCCTTCCTTTCTCTGCACTTACCAGATCCAGGGGGGGCGAGTGTGGTTTCTGAAGCTGCACTGGAGGTGAGCGATGGTGTGAAGGGGGAAGAACCCGTCTCTGGAGGGTGATGTGACCTCATTCCACTTTCTTCCATCTTCTTCTTCTTCATTTTTTTTTTTTTTTGATTGAACCCAGGGTACTCAACCACTGAGCCACATCCCCAGCCCTATTTTGTATTTTATTTCAAGTCTCACTGAGTTGCTTAGCGCCCTCGCCATTGGTGAGGCTCACTTTGAACTTGGGATCCTCCTGCCCTCAGCCTCCTGAACCACTGGGTTACAAGTGTGCACCACTCTGCACAGCCCATTCCACTTTCTGAGAAGCAGGAGGAGCCCCTCTGGGCTGGTCAAGGTTGGTCTGCAGTTTTCCATGTCTTTTGGTTTTTTTTTTTTTTTTTTTTTTTGTCCTTTAGAGAAAGATGCTGCTCTGGTGTTGGTTCTAGAGACAGTGGACACAACTGTTTTTTGTTTTTTTTTAATGAAGAACCAACTCCCTGCCAAGCAGGAGTGGATGTCAAAGATACACTACTGCAGAGACTGAGTACAATGTTGCCCATGGGGCACACTTGAACTTCAGGGGAAAGTCCCTGGATATCTGGCTTCAAGTCTTACTGACAATATAACTTTGGATGATAAAAACAATATCAATAATGATATCAGTAATGATAATAAGCACTTCTACTTTGAAGCACTATGTGGCAGGCAGATTTTACTTGAGTGGTCTAAGGATGAATGTCTGTTGAAGATGAGCCCACAGTTCTTTCCCTGGGGAATCTGTGGACTGAGTGACTTGTGTTGGGAGAGAGAGAAGAATGTGAATCTGTGAGTGGATGTGCAGATGGTTTACATGTAACACTTAAGAGTATTTGGGTGGTAGAGGAGACCAATCCATACATGAGAAATAAACAAAGCAGATTGGAGACAAAAGAAGGTAACAGAGTCCCTGGAGCTCTCTCCGCCCAACTCCAGTGTGTTCTGGATGCCCAGCTGTTTGCTTGTGTCTGGGTTTTATGAGATTGCCTGTACCCTAGCAAAATCTTCCCTGCTGGGCTGGAGCTGCTATGAATTGGGTTTCTAACCATTGTGACAAAAGTCCCAGTAATCCATTCCTTTTGTGCAAAATGAGAAAGCTATTGTCAGAATTAAATGAGGCCATGTGTCTAAAGATGCTTTGGAAGCTGTAAAGGTATACTTAAAATTTAAGAGATGATTGGAGGAGGAGGAGGACAACCATGGTAACAACAAAGATGATCATAATTAATATTAGCAGGTAACAATAGAGAAGTTAGGTTCTATATAAGATGCAAGAAGAGGAGATTTTCTAGTGGAGGTCAAATGATTCCAGTGTTACCTGATGTTGGCAGAGATGGACCTGGGTTCCACGCTGAATCCATTTGCTTTCTGGACGACTTCAGAGCTGGTCCAGGGGTTTAAGCTCGGTGAGGGTGGAACTTGGGCTAGTGGAGAAGCTGGGTTCCCTTTTAGAAGAGCCTTGTCAAGTATTGCCTTGGGTCATCCAGCGGAGATGGCTCTACCTCCCAAGGAAGGATCTGTTGCTCCTTCCTGATCCTGGCAACCCTGAACCCTAACTCTAGCCTCACTACCTTGAACTAGCTTTGGCCAGCTGCTCAGTGAGAATAGCAGTGCTAAGTAACAGTCCCCAGTGCATGTGCCTGGGGGCAGGTCATTTGAGGGTGGCAAGGATGTCATGGCAATGTTGGAAAGCCTTCATTGAACCTGACCTGGCCTCCTCCACTCATCAGCTTGGCTGATTTAATCGTTGGCATCACAGTTCTGCCTTGGGCCCATGGGCATAGACCAATTGAACTCAGTAGCATCAGGACAGAGTGTGGCTGACAGGACTTGGCTGACATCTCTGACATCTTTGATGGATATCAGTCCTGCCTGATCTCCAGTGTCCTTCAGAGGAGAGCTTGGAGGTGTTTGTCATCGTGATGTGACTTGCATGTTGAACTGCTAGTTCTCTTCCCATCTCTCTTAGGAAAAACACAGCCATTTCTGTAAGGATGGCACATGTCTGTGCAGGCTGCAGACTCTCCTATCAATGGAGACACCCTGGCACTGGAGGCCATTTGAGGCATGTGAGGAGTGAGCTTTTGCTACTATCTGATAAATTTGACCTTTCTCTGTCCTTTCCTTTATGTTTGCTTGTCCCATTATTAAATGAGATAATATATGGGGGGTATACAATGCTAGTGCATTCACTTATCCATTCATTCCTTTATTCAATGAATTTTTATTGACTATATTCTAGGCACTGTATTAGGATTTATCAATACAATGTTAAAAGAGAGAGACATGATTCTCAGTATTCCGAGACATGCATTTTAGTGGCAGGAAGAGATAGAAACACTATGCAGAAAAGGAAAGGAAACAATTTTGTATTGAAGTGAGTGCTACAAAGGAAACCAACCAGGAACAGGGTAAGAAAGCCAAGAAGGCACTACTTTGTTAGAACCTCCTATGCCAAGACCCAAAAGAGGAGAAGGTCCTTCAAGAGAAGAGCTTCCAGACACAGAAATGGTGTGAGCAGAGACCCAGGGCAGGAAGAAGATGTGTGTTTAAGACATGGAATAGGGCCCCTGTGACTGAGGGAGGAGCAGTCTGTGTTGGTAACCACAGGAAAGAGCACAGACTTGGAATCAGAGAGTCCTGGGGTTGAAGCCCAGTTCTGCTCATGTACTAGCTGGTTGGTCTTGGAGCAAGCACTTTATTTGCTTTGCATATAGAACTAGAGGTAAAATTGCAGGATCAGATGGCAGATATATTTTTAATTTTTTGAGGCATCTCCATACCATTTTCCATAGTGGCTGTCCTGATTTATATTCCCACCAAGAGTTTGGAAGAGTTCCTCCTTTTCCACATCCTCATCAACACTTGTTATTCCCTGTCTTTTAAAAAATAATAGTGTTAAACTGAATTCAGTTTGCCTAAAGTTGCTTCCAGACATAGATTAAGTTTGTCCTAAAGATTTCACCATGCATAGTGAACCGCAACCTAACTTGATGTGTAGATAGAGTGTAATCTACTCTCATAACAAGTAGCTGAGTCTCAGCCAATCAGAGCAGCCGAGCTTCAGGCAACCACAGGCAGCTGATGATTCAAACCCTGTTTACAAAAGGCAAACCCAACTTTTAATCAATCTGTTTTTCTTGGTACCCCATATCCTTTTTCTGTTTATAAATGTTATCCCACCACCCGACAGATCCAGAGTCACTCCAAACCTATTCTAGTTTTCAAGGCTGCCCAACTCTGGAATCATTTCTTTTTCAATTAAATTTGTCGAGTTTAATCTGTCTCAAGTTTTTCATATAAATCATATGAAAGAGGATTCCTCTTCACTGTATTTATTGTTTCCTTTGCTGCGCACACACTTTTTAGTTTGATGGCTCTTCGTTTGTCTATTTTTGCTTTGTGGTCTATGTTTTGGGGGTCACATGCAAAAATCTTTTTACTTAGGCAAATGCTGGAAGTTTTTTTTTTTTTTTTCTCCTGTGTCTTTTTCTGGTACTTTTACAGCTTCAGATCTTGATTTTCAGTCTTTAATCCATTTATAGATCTTTTTTTTTTAATGTGGGATGAGATGAGGTTCCAATTTTATTCTTCTGATGTGGCTATTCAGTAATCCCAAGCATCATTTATTGAAAAGATCATCCTTCCTACAATTGTATATTTTTGGCATCTTTATCAAAGATCAATTGATCACAGATTTAGATGTGGATTTATTTCTGGGTTCTCTTTCTGTTCCATTGGTGTATATGTCTGTTTTTGTTCCAGTACCATGCTATTTTGATTATTATAGCTTTTGTAGTAGATTCTGAGATCAGATAATATGATGTCTCTGGATTTTTTCTTTTTGCTCAAGATTGCTATGACTATTCTAGGTCTTTTGTGGTTCTATCTGAATTTTAGGATTGCTTTTCCTATTTCTGTGAAAGATGTCATTGGAATTTTTTAATTAATTATTTTAATTAGGTATATATGACAGTAGAATGCATTTTGATTCATTGTATACAATTGCAGCACAACTTTTCATTTCAGTGGTTGTACACAATGTAGCGTTACACCATATGTTCAGTCATACCTGTACCTAGGGTAATGATGTTCATCTCATTCTACCATCTTTCCTGCCCTAGTGTACCTCTCCACCATCCCTCCCCTTTGCCCAATCCAGTTCCTCCATTTTTCCCATGCCTCCCCCGTCCCCATTATGGATCAGCATCTACTTATCATAGAGAACATTTGGCCTTTGGTTCTTTTGGGGATTGGCTTACTTCACTTAGCATGATGTTCTTCAACTCTATCCATACCTGCAAATGCCATAATTTTATTCTCTTTTAATGTTGAGTAATATTCCATCATGTCAGATTAGGCCCTGACTTCCTTAACAAGACTCCTAAAGTGCAAGAAATAAAATCAAGAATAAATAAATAGGATGGACTCAAACTAAAAAGCTTCTCAGCAAAAGAAACAATCAATGAGGTCAAAGAGAGAGCCTACATTTTGGGAGCAAATTTTTGCCACACACATGTCAGATAGAGCACTAATCTCCAGGATATATAAAGGACTCAAAAAACTTAACACCAAAAAAACAAACAACGCAATCATTGGAATTTTAATAAGGTTTCTATTGAATCAGTAGATTGCTTTAAGTATTATGGATATTTTAACAATACTAATTCCCCCTATTCATGAATACAGGAGCTTTCCTTTTCTTTGTATCTTTCTTAATTTCTTTCATTAATGTGTTGAAGTTTTTGGTGTGTAGACCTTTCATCCCTTTGTTTAAAATTATGCAAGTGATTTTGATGCTAAATGGGATTGTTTTATTAATTTCTGTTCAGATGGTTCATTATGAGTATATAGAAATGTCACTGAACTTTATACTTTGATTTTGTATCCTGTAATTTTACTGAATTGATTTATTAGTTCTAACAGGGTTTTTGGTAGGGTCTTCAGGGCTTTATATATAGGATGATGTTGTGTG
The DNA here is from genome assembly GCF_047511675.1 of Marmota flaviventris. NCBI lineage: Eukaryota > Metazoa > Chordata > Mammalia > Rodentia > Sciuridae > Marmota > Marmota flaviventris. The sequence goes on along the minus strand of NC_092511.1, from coordinate 22,851,836 downwards.
GCATGTCGATGTAATTTCATTTTTCCTATTTAGGTGCTATTTATTAATTTTGCTTATTTGCTCAGGCTGGGACTCCCAGTACTATTTTGGGGAAGTGGTGAGTGTGGGCATCCTTGCCTTGGTACTGAACTTGCAGGAAAAGCTTTCAATTTTTGACCATTGAGTAAGCTGTGGGGTTGTCACACATGGTTTTACTGTGTTGAGATATATTCCTTCTATACCCAATTGGTTGAATGTTTTTATCATAAAACAATGCTAAATTTTACTGGATGTTTTTTTCTGAATTTATTGAGGTGACCATATGATTTTGGTTCTTCGTTTTGTTAATGCAGTGTATCAATTTTATTGATTTGCATATATGTTAACCATCTTTGCATCCCAGGGATCAATCCCATTTTTAATGTGCTGTAGACGTGAGTTATTTTATTTTTTGAGAAATTTTGTATCTATATTAATCAGAGATGTTGGCCTATTATTTTCTTTTTTTAGTGCCCACATCTGGCTTTGGTATCAGGATAATTGTGGCTTTATTAAGTGCATTTAGAAATAGCACTCTATCTTCAATTTTTTAGAAGAGTTTGAGAAGAATTGATTCTAGTTCTTTAAATGTTTGATAGAATTCAGCCAGGAAGTCATCAGGTGCTAGACTTAGCTTTGATGAGATTTTTGGTGACTGATTCAATCTCTTTACTAATTATTAGTCTATTAAGATTTTCTAACAGAAATCAGCAACCAATAGTGGTAGGTTGATCCTTTGTATTTCTGCGGTATCAGTTGTAATGTCCTTCCTTTCATTTCTGGTTTTATTTGAGTCTTCTCTGTTTTTGTTGGTCTAGCTGAAGGTTTGTCAATTTGTTTATGTTTTAAAAAAAAAATCAACTCTTAGTTTTATTGATTTTTTTCCTACTGCTTTTCTAGTCACTATTTCATTTATTTTCACTCTGATATTTATTTCCTTCTTTCTGATAAAAACAACTTTGAGCTGGGTGTGGTGGTGCCTGCCTGCAATCCCAGCAGCTCAGGAGGCCAAGGTGGGAGGATTGTAAGTTCAAAGCCAGCCTCAGTGATTTAGCAAGGCCTTAAGCAACTTAAGGAGAGCTTGTCTCAAAAGAAAAAATGAAAAGGGCTGGGGATGAGGCTTAGTGGCTGAGCTCCCCTGTGTTCAATCCCTAGTACCAAAAACAAACAAAAAACAACTTTGGGCTTAATTTATTCTTCTTTTTCTGGTTCCTTGAGGTGTGATATTAAGTTGTTTATTTGATTTTGTGTGTGTATGTGTCATGCTGGGGATAGAACCCAGGACTTCACCTGTATTAGGCAAGTGCTCTACCAGTCTACTCTTTTTTCTTTTTTAAAATGTGTTTATTGCTTATAAACTTCCCTCTAAAAATTACTTTTGCTGCAACCCATAAGTTTTGATAAGTTGTGTTTCAATTTTGTCTCAAGATATTTTTTAATTTCCCTTTTGATTTCCTTTGACTCATTGGTTGTTCGGGAGTATGTTGTTTTATTTCTACATATTTATGAATTTTTTTATACCCCGGTCTCTTTCCAGATTGTATAAATCCTTTGCCTTTTACATGTTTGAGTTTTCTGAAATTTCTTCTATTAATGATTTATAGTTTTATACCATCGTGGTCAGAAAAAAGAATTGAATATGATTTCAATCTTCTTAAATTTGTTAAGACTTGTTTTGTGGCACAATATATGGTCTCTCCTAGAGAATATTCTGTGTGCACTTGAGAAGAATGAATATTCTGCAGCTGTTGGATGAAATGTTTTGTATATGTCTGATATGTCCTTTTGGTCTAAAGTGTAGTTCAAGTCCAGTGTTTCCTTATTGATTTTCTGCCTGGATGAGCCACGAAATCTTGATAATTACTATTGCTATCTTATCCTTGTTTTCCTGGCTTATTTTCTGTTTCTTTTTTTTTCTTCCTTAACTATTTCTTAACCAGCTTCTAGAACCTCAGGAGCTCACCCTTCCTCATGGCAAAGCAAAGGGATTCTTAACAAGAGCTAGAGTATATGGTGGGGTTTGAGAGATACACTAAAGTTTCCATTTCTCAAACAAATCCCCATCACACTACAGGAAGTTCTATCATTAAGAATTGCTTCCTTTAGATGAAACTGTCTCGTTTGCTACAATACAAATAATTCTGGAGGTCATTTTGTTATGTGAAATGAGCCAGGCACAGAAAAGATCATGCCCCATGATCTTACTCATGTGTGGAATTTAAAAACGTTGATCTGACAGAATGGCAATTACCAGAGACTGTGGCAAGTAGGAGGAAGAGAGATGTAGGGAAAAGTGGTGTAAGGGGTACCATGTTATAGTTAGATAGGAGCAAGAAGTTCTCTTGAGCTATTGCACACTAGGGTGACCATAGATGATAGTGTACTGTAGATATTTTTTAAAAGCTAGAGGAAGGATTTTCACTATGAAGAAAAAAAAGACACTTGTTGCAAGAGTAGGTTTTACCCCAATTTGAATATTAAATAATGAATATATGTACTGGAATATCATGTGGTACTCTGTATATATGTCCAATTTATCTGTAACGGTTATTTATTTATTTATTTATTTTTGTTAAAGACACATTGTGGTCTATCCCATGAGCTTTAGAAAGCAAAAAATGCACAGGTAAATGACTGGGGGAGAGAAGTTTTAAACAAAGCAACATTGAGGCTGGATGGAAAAAATGAGGAATCTTTAGTCCATAGGCAAGAGCCACAAGTGCAGTGTGACTGATGTCTACAAACCATGACTGTAAGGACAAGGAGGAAGCTTCTAGCACATTGCATAAAGTTAAGTGGAAACATACTGTCATTATGTAACCTATTACTTAGATAATAATTGGCTAATAACTAATAATTGATAATAATTCACCAATAAAATAAATGGTTCAATTCAGCAAATACCACTAAGTGTTAGACCTAGCAGTGCTAGCATTTTTTTAACTAAACTTTTTATCTGGAGTAAATTTGGACATGCAGTTATCAGAAATAGTATAGAGAGAGTCTGTGATGTCTCTCTTAGTCAATTTCCCCCCATGATGACATCTTGTACAATAATGATGTGCAATAGCACAACCAGGATATTGACATTGATACAATCGAACAGCCTTATTCAGATTGCCCCAGTTTTCCTTGTACCTGTGTGGGTATGTGTGTTTAGTTCTATGCAACTTCATCACATGGTTATTTTCTGTATCCACCTCCACTGTCAGGAGATACAACATTTCCATCACAAGAACCCGCGGATTGCTCTTCTATAACCACTCCCACCTCCTTCCCGACCCTATCTTTAACGCCCAGTGGCCACTCATCTACTCTCAGCTCTGTAGTTTGGTCCTCTTAATGTTATACAAATGGAATCCTAGGTGCTCTCATGTTTTATGGATAATAAGACACAGCTATGGATGGCGAATATCCCTTGAAGTGGTAATTGAGACCTAAAAAGTTGAACTATCTCCTCTAACAGAGCATCTCTTATAACAGTGGGCTACATGAATGTCACCTGGAAAAATTTGAAAGTGTACTGCACAATCCTTAGTCTGAATAATTTACAAACAAGGTGAATTAATTTGAGTCCAGTTCCGACTCTACAGACATGCATGCCTGGCTCCTCCTGCATGTTCCCCACCTCTAGGTCAGAGTCCTGAATTTGCTGAATCCCACCCCCACCCACCACCACCTGCCCAACACACATAGTAACAAATGGACAGCTGAGGGGACTTGGCTAAAATTTAAAAACAAAGGACCATGGTCTAACACTACAGAATCCTACAGGCAAAAAAGACCACAAGATCTAACTCAGCACTCCAGCTAACTCAGCAACTTCATCCATTAGAGATCCTCTCTTGGGTAAATCTAGAGTGCCCTCTGGGGGGACATGGCCTGCTTCTTTTCTTCTCCACCTGTGATGCTTCGGTGATTGACGCCCTACTTTCCTGGTGCCAGTGCTTTCTTGCCCCTCAGCCATTTTGTGCACAGCAAAGGTAGACAGGGAATTTCACCACTCAACCCACAGGCCATTCCTATCTCAGAGGAGCCCTGCTCTGGAAAAAACAGCCTTGTAGTAGAATCACACAGATCTGGATTAAAATATCTCTTCTTGCACTGCCTGACCACACAACCTTGAGCAAATTACCAATTCAACCTCAGACTTAGTTTCCTCTCATGAGAAACCCATCTCCAGAGGCTGAGGTCAGAGGTAAATGAGATCACATAGATAAAATACCTGCTCCATGGTAGGCCCTTTCTCCATGATGACTTACATTATTACATTGTAATTTTAGTAATTTTACTGAACACTTACTATGAGCTGGACACATTGAGCATTTTGCCTGCAAGATTCATTTTATCTCCTTTACAACAATCCAGTGCTGAAAGTGATTTTATTATTTCCCACATCAGTGCTAAGAAAGCTGGGGCTTGGTTCAGTCACTTGCACAAAGGTACCCTAGCTGGAAAATGGTGGAGTAAAAATCCAACCCCTGATTTTTCTGAAATTAGAGGTCTGGGTCCTAATCTACAGCATAATGCCATGGTTTTCCTCCTCCTTCCTCCTTCAGAGAACTTCAACACATTAATCAGGCAGTCACCTCACATCTTGGTTGAGAAGAGACGACACATCAGCAAAGAGAATATGCATATTTCAACTGGAAGGATCCACAGTATTGCTCACTTGATGTTTATGTAATTATCATGAATTTCAAATTAATGTCATCTGAATAAATGGGGTCACACATTAAAGAAACAAAACATGATCGTTAGGGTACTTTTGGGTTTTAAAATTTGATGATTCTATATACATAGCAAATTACAAGGAAATAAACAACTAAATAATTGAAGAAGGCTAGTTTTGATCAGGGCTGTTTTCAGTGGTCCGAAGCCATGGCCTTGCTAAGATGACATGGGCAAGGCCACCACCTGTCCCCTCCTCTCTGACCTTGAAGCTCTAAAGCAAAAGCAGGAGTTATGCATTCCTGTAGCCACTTCTTTGAAGGAGGCATGGAGGTAGTTGTCAGTGTTGATTCCTACTAATTAATTTTTAGGAGCTCTTCTGTTAATTTTTCCTAAAGTTCAAGGGTGTAATCCTTGAATATTGACCAATTAATTAAAGGTTACGCATGGGCCCATTAATCAAAATTCACATATTTACATTTCCATATTTCCAGGGGTGTGTGGCAGCCATTTCTTTGTACAAGGGACAAGAGTAAACTCTTCCTGTGTCATTCCTCAGAAATGAGGTTGGACCTAGGTCACATGGGCAGCAGCATTGTGCCTTAGCAGGAAGGACCCAGGATTCACACTGACTCAGATGTCTCTTAACCTATGAGTCCTGAGTATTCAGCTATAGAAAGGAAACAATGTTTCCATGGAGCAGCTGTGAAGATTAGGTAAGGTAAGGTACCCAGAAGGTCAAGATTCCTGTTCCCTGTGGGTTTATTCTGTAAATATTGAGCCCCTCTAGGTGCCAGGACCATGCCACACACCAGAATCCCAGAACTGTGGTCTTTACAGTGGAAAACATGACAAAACATATCTTTTCTGCCTGCAAGGAGCTCAGAGTCTAATGGAGAAGTTGGACCCCACCCCCCCCAAAAAAAAGTCACAGATATGACAACTATATTGTTCACTTAAAAAGTTGTCAAGAGGGTAGATCTCATGTTAAGAGCTCTCACCACAATAAAATATATACATACATAAATTAGTATATTTAACCACAAAAGGTCTGCATACATATCAATGAGTTATTAGTAACGCATTTAGAATATTTTCTGGTCCAGAGGATGTGCTATAGAAATGTGTGTTGAATAAAGAATACTTTCAAATATTAGGGCTTTATTCCAAGGGAATAACTGTGGGATGCACAAAGATTTTAATTGCAAAGTGTTTAACCCCAGGATTGTTCATCTGAAGTTGGAAATAACCTACATGTTTAACAGTGTATGATTAAGAAACTAAATTATATTAATCCATAAAGAACAGAATACAGGGAATATTAATGCAGATAGTTGGAACAGTGAAGGACAATTAAATTAAATCCATCAGTAAGGAGTGAGCTTTCTCAGCTTGTGCAGGGTGGAGGAGGCTGGGGAAGGAAGAACATTTCTGGCAGAGGAAACTGGAACAGCAGGGGGCTAGGAGGTGGGAGGGGCTTAGGAAATCTGAAAGATATACCCCCAAGTGAGACAGAAGGCTTGAAGTAGAGCATGAAGCTGGACAGCCAGCAGGGCTTCCTCCTGCTGCATCCCCCAGGCCATCTGAAGGAGCCTGGGTTATATTCCAAGTTCCAGGGAGGTCTTTGCCGAGGTTGAAGCCAGTGGAGGACATGCTAAGAGGACTGCTCAGGGCTTATAGGGAGAGAGTAGATGGGGAGAGCTGAGGTGGGAGCCAGGAGGTGGCTGAGCAGCCTCTGTGAAGGCTCAGGGGAGAGATGATATGGTGGTGTGGCAGCAGTGGGGTGAGCACGTGGGTGGGTGGGTCAGCCTGGCATGCTGTTTGGAGTCAGAATCATTAAGACTTACTGATGGGTCGTGTATCCAGCTGAGAGAGGTAAAGGATTATTAAGGATGAAGCCTGGTTTTTCAGTTTGGGTATTAGGAGGGATCAAAGCGTCATTTGCTAAGATGAGAAAAGACTGGTTTGTGAGCAAGATTAGGGCTCACGTGGAGAAGAGAGGCATGAGGCAGAGCAAGTGAATACAGTGGAGGGAGTGAGTGAGCCAGAGCCAGGGAGCGGGTATGCGCCGCTGCCTCTAGCCTTTATAAGGGCAGCAATCCCAATGAGGCGTATTCCGTCCTCATGACCCGATCATCTGCGGAAGGTACCGCCACCAGGTACCATTGCACTGGGGACTTAGGCTTCAGCATATGAATTTCGGGGGACACAAACATGCCATCTATAGAAGCTGACGAACATTCCCATTGGCTTGTGTACCATCAGGGGTTGTAAATGAATGACTTAGGAGAGGGGTGGATATTTGGAGAGAAAGATTCTAGAACATTTGGAATTCTCTGCTGGGTAGACAGCTCCTCCAATTCTAATCCGTTCAGCTGGGGTTGAGAGCTCTATCCCAGAGCATGGAGAGACCTGCCCCAGGTCTCCAAATATATCAGTAGCAGCTGCCATTCCTTTAGCTCTGCGGTGTGGCCTATCTTGGTGGATGATGATGGGTGGAGCTTCAGCCTGGGTTTTGAGTCTGGATGGTTTGGGGGAAGGCCCGCCACGTGGATTTCATTGCGAGGAAAAAGCTTGCTGTCTCCTCTCTGGTCAGCCACTGTCTGATGGTTACCTTGGGAAGACTGTGATGTTATCAGCAGGTAAGAAGTATGGTTTATTGGTCCTCACTACCTTAGCTACCTTAGCCTGCCCCCTCCAAGGAGTTAAACTCTGTGCTATAGGTCATGGGATAAATGCTGCATATGGGGCTGCTGCTTACTCTAGCACAGGCTTCTATGGGAACTGAAGAGAGAAATCAATAAGAGTTTTCGTTCTGTTCTCTATCTTCCCCACAGGCAGATGTGGTCAAAGCAAAGTAATAATAAGTAAAAGGTTCTCTTTGGGTTACAATGTACAAAGAGGCAGGTTCTGTGTCCCATTGTGCTGCTTACCACCTAGGTTTCTCTGAGAGTTCCTTGGACAACCTGACTCTTGGCTGGTCTGTCTGTAGAGCAGGATAATTATGGACCTGCCCTGCTTTTCGCTCAGAGCTGCTTTAAGGATAGAAGGAGACAAGTGGGATGATGCTTTGGTGACACCGAGTGCCACAGAAATTAGGAGCACTTGTTTTCATTTGTTCAGCCATGTCTTTCCCCTCATGGAAGTTAGTTCTGGTGTGGAGGACAAATAACGGGAGCCACAGGGCCTAGGCCCATAGTTCTGAAGAGTGATCCTTAGACCCGCAGCAGCCGCACCTGTGAAGGAGAGAGAAACAGACTTTCAGGTCCTGTCCCAGACCTGCTGGAGCAGAAAGCCCCCTCCCCTCTGCTGGATTCTGATTCTGATTCACACCCAGGTTTGAGAACCACTGGAGTAGCCATTGGGAAAAGTGGTGCCTGAGGCAATCACTTTAATAAAACCTGAAAAATGATCAGAATTTTGCCAGGCAAAGAGTAGAGGAGCGTGGGGTGACGGATGCTCTTCCAGAGGAAGGTCCTGGTGCAAGAGAGCTTGAACCTTTTGAGAGCTTGAAATAAATCCAGCGTGGGCCGAAGGAAAAAAGAGCAGGTGGAGAGGGGAAGGCGAAAACTGCCAGGTGTGAGGGGACTTTTAAACCAGGGGAAGGAGTGCAGTTTATGCCCAAGTCAATTGGAAGCCATTTAAGGGTTTCCAACCAGGGAAGGGCTTTTTCTGGTCAATAACATGCTATTGTAATTTTAAAACATTTCCTTACAATCCAATAAAGGCAGTTAATTGTCTTAATTAGAGCTTACACTCTAATGGGGGTGGGGGAGGCACAAAGGAACTGTCAGGCCAATCCTGGAATATATATTAAACCTTAGTTGTGTGTTTGGCCCTGGGTTAGGCAGGAAAAGGTGCCTTTCAAGGGATTAAGAGACTAGGCGAGAAGATAAGACCAAGGACACACAGGCCACTTGTGAGCGAAACCAAACATCTTCACTTTCAACTCCTAGCAGCCCAGGTTGGCTGTGGCAGGATTTCAGAGATAGGGTAGTGAAAGAAATATTGGCATTGTCACCGGAAGGCTTCCTGGAGGAGGAGAAGATGATATGGGAGAAAGCACTGGGGCAGAGATTAGCAAGGAGTTTCTCTGCATGGAGGGTGGGGTTGGGACTGGCTTCCCTTATAGGCTGGGAAGAGCATGCTGATCCCAGATTGTGTAACCAGGCTGCCAGAGAGGAAGCTCCTTAGTCCGGGCCGTGTGCCTCAGACTATCCTGACCCCAAATGAAGCCATCCTTGGGGTCATGGCCAAGGGCACTGCTAGGATGCCTCAAACAGGGTATTGGGGCTGTTTTGTGCAATTGTTGTTGACAATTCTCTTTTCAGTCTCTTCCCCCAGATTCTGGGAGTCCCTAGTGCAGACGATTTTGCACTTTTTTTTTTTTTTAAGTTTTTTTGAAGAATAATCATCAACAAAAGTGCACAAATCCTAGGTGCAGAGCAAGAGCATTTTTCTAAATAAATGAAACCATCCATCCTGGGTCAGGAAGCAGGATAGTGCTCACACTTAGAAGCCCCTTACCTCTGCCATTCCCCTCTGGGCACATCCCCCTCCCACAGGAATCGCTATCCTGACTTCTAAGGTGTTCTTGTACTTTATGGGGTCTTTGTCTCTGGATTCCCAGCATCCTTTGTGACATCTCTCCATATTGTTGCCTGCAGTCATGGATTCTCCCTCTTCTTTGTTGTTGGTACCCCATTCTGTAAATTTTGTCAGTGTATTTTTCTGTCCTGTTGATGGGCAGCTAGATAGTTTTCAGCTCTCATTTCATTGGATTTTTAACTGTTGATTTGGGGTTTCCTTTACAGTTTGCTCAGATTCCCCTTATCACTAAATTCATTTCCTCTACAGCGTCCGCTGCTCTGTTGTCTGTGTTTGGCAAACAAATAGAAAAGAGTATTTAATAAAAAATTAACACTGAGATCAGAGGGGATGAGGGGGAGATCAATATCTGCACAAGGAAGCCACCTCTTCCTGCTCACTCCTGTTCCCCTCCCTTAACCCCCCCCCCCATCCTTCTCCCTCTAGCTCCTCCCTCCGCTCTCCTTCCCTCCTTCCCTAGAGAACCTAGGCTAAGGGTCTCTGGTACAGCCAGCTGAAAGGTGCTCGCAGCCAGGTACCAGCGAAGCTGGGCAAGGTAGATGGCTCTCAGGAGCCTGCGGAGGGCAGGAAATGTATCTTACTCATTTTTATAAATGGCCTGGTGTAGGCACTTGATAAATGTTTCTTGAATGAATGAGTTTCTAATAAAATACAGCATACCATTGCCTGTGAATCTGTGATGTGCCAGGTAGGCCCTGAGAGCGTGGTGTGGTATAAAATCCTCCTCTTGAGGACCTTTTGAAAAACACTTAGTGGACCACTTAGCCCCGTGCCAGGCCCCTTCTGGGCACTCTCCATCTCTTGCCTCCTGTGACTCTCACACAACCCTGGCAAGTACTCTTCTTACTCCCTGTGCAGATGGAGAAGCTGGGGCGTGGCTGGACGGAGTGCCCTCTCAGGTTCACAGTGAGTGCTGGAGGTAACATCCAAAGCCAGAAGTCAGGTTCTAGTCCATGCTCTCAACACCAGAGGATGCGGTGTGGCCTACCGGAAGGGCCATGAGCAGGCAAGGAAGCCATCCCTATCCCCAGGGTGGCTGATGGGAAAGGCAAGGCAGCCTTTCAGGGGAGTTGTGGCTCCCGTGGAACCTTGAAGAAGGTGCTGCTGAGACAGATGGAGAATAGAGACAAGTCCCGTGAGATGAGGGACCAGCTTGAGTCCCCTCCTGGGGGGCATGGCAGTGAGAAGGTGAGTGTTCCAGGGAGGATGCCCTGGATATGGGGATTCTGGGGAGAGCAGAGGCAGGTCCTGGTTGTACTAGAAATGGTAGCTCCAGGAACATACTGTAGCTGATCAACACACCAAATGCTGCCAAGATAGAAAGTTCACACCCCAGGACCTCTGTATCTTGGCTCCCCAGTGGCCAATCTCTGTGGCCCCAACTTGGACATTTCATGTGGGCCCAACCTCCCTCCCCAGCCAGTCTCTTAAGTCGGCTACTGACCATGGCCCGCAGGACATGGCCTTACATGGGGCCTTCACCCAGACCTTCAGAGCTATGCTGGCCTGGCCTTGCCCTCCTGGCACCCATTGCAGGGTCCAGCCCCAGGCAGCTTTTGGAGCCAGGACCTTCTGGGAGCTTCTTGCTTCCCACAGACTTTAGCTTAGCCTCCACTCCCTCTCACTGGGTAACCCTTGACAGAGCGCATATCCATTAACATTTATGACGGTTTAGAGGCTGCGTATTAAAACACTATGCAGAAAGCCCTGCAGGCTGCAGAATCGCTTTAGAATTCTCCAGCAGTTTAATAATTATCTTGAAGACAATATGGTTTGAAAGCCCACATCTGCGGGTATGTGTTTCTTCCTTTAAGTCTAGCTCCATGGTTCTCAAACTTGAAAAAAGCCTTTTCGAATAAGGTGGTCCACGTGCAGTTTCCAGGCAATTTGTGGGATTTTCAAGGACAGTTGGGAACCTCTGCAATTTTTGCTTTTTGGGTTGACTTTCAGCACTACTGAGGTGGTGGGGAAGAAAAGTCTCCTCCTGTCACCTCCCCTGCCCCCTCCCCCCGCCCAGTGGGACTAAAGCTCTCACACTCACTGCCCCTGGGTACCAGGGGTCCTGTCAGCTGCATATCCAGCCCCAAAAGTGGCCAAGAGGAGATCTGGAAATCCCTGCCACTTGTGGAAGGATTTAAACCCACATGGGGTCTGAACTGAGCCTGCTCTTTTGGAACTGGGAAGATTTTCCTTGAGTTCTTTTTTACCTTCTCTCCTCCTCCTGTGGTCTTCCCCCCTCCCCTCCTACTTCTTACTCCTCCTCCCCTTCATCTTCTCTTTCTCCTTCCTCTTCCATTTCATCATTTTCTCCCCCTGCCCCACCCCATATTCTCATCACTGAGCACAGTGCCTGACATAACACACAATCCTAGAAAGTTTGCTATGTGCATAAATGAATACTATTCTTTGGCTTCAGAGGAATTTTTTCCCCCCAATCTGGTACACTTGGAACTAGATTGTCATGTTCACCTTTCTGTCTGTTTCACTATTCCCTGAAAGCACAAACTCAATTTAGGCTTTAGTGAAAAATGAAGAGCATTAGACCAACCTTTTAAAATTGCTTGGTCAGTGCTTCCTGCTTGCCTGTACTTCACGGCGCTGTCATCACCGGGTAATTATAACATTAAGTATGTACCTGATCAGCAAGTTGCTTTTAATTAAAATCCCCTATTGGTTTCCTAGCACCTTATAGCTACTGGAGCATTTGTTCATCTCCCTGGATGGCTGGCAAAGTTTCAGCTCAGCTCCAGTAGGGAGCAGCTGTCCAGAGGCCCAGGGTCAAGGTACCCCCATCCATCCCCTCTCCCATCTTTCTCAATAGTATTTTTGCCAACTGTGTGGCGAGTAGCTCATCTGCCCACCTCTAGAAGAAGCGGCTACCTCCCCATAAATGGGTGTAGTGAAACCTTATTAGAGGGAGGGGGAAGCCCCTGCAAACAGAGCTGAACTAGGCTTGGAAACTCCTAAACCATGTCCAACTGCAGTGAGATTCCTCCTGTGCCTTTGCTAAAGTGGGGCCACCTGGCCACCCCATGTTTCTACACAGGGGAAATGACACAGGGAAATGAAACATAGTCTTGGTGGCAAGACTATGTTTACTCCTATTCTCTTCACATATATTTTCAAATTCTACAGTTCAGCCAGAGTTGAGTTCTGCAGCCAGGTAGATTTGCTTTCAAAAGCTGGGACAAATAATCTATCTCGGCTTCCTTTCCTCATCTGTAATGGGGAATGATAATAGAACCTCTCTTCCTAGATTCATATGAGGCTTAAGTGACACATATAAAGAGCTTTACATAGTTTCTGGCACTTAATAAACTCTCAATAAATAGTAATTAGTACCTTACTATTAGTACTTCCTGATAACCATCCAGCAAGGAGGTTGCCTGTCTTTGGATAGCCTCCGGGGAAGATAGCATCCCTTCCTAGCAGCGTTGACCATCCTTCAAGGCCTGGGGAAAAGATGGGTCTTTATACAGCACTGGTGATAGTCTCTGCATCAAGGGATGTTCCTTACTTTCCATGGGACCAAAGTTATAAGCAGCAACTCATTGAAAGCATTCTTTTGTTCACTTACATGCCTATTATGCGCTACGTCTAGATGAGAATCTCTTGTTCTTGTGGAGTGTACGTTTTAGAGGAAGGCAGACAATAAACAAGTATATTAATAAATGGACAAGGTGATTTTACATAGAGGTGAGTGTTGTGAAGAGTAGGTTAGGGCAGTGGAACAGTAGGTGGTTGGGGAGGGAGCTGCTGGAGCAGTCGGTGTGAACTGGCTGTGGGGCAAGATGGGAAGCAAGTGCATAGGGACAGGGCAAGAATGGCCCAGGGTGCTTAAAAAACAGGAGTCCAGAGTTTATTGCCTGGGAGAGGCCAATTCCAGGTGGGATCCAAGTGATTGGCAGGGGCTCAATCATGGGAGCCTGCAGATCACAAGGTGCCATATTCCCAAGTCTGAAATTTCATTTTTATAATTATGGGCTGAATGTTTGGTCCAGACCATAAGCACTAAATATAACCTGGACCATTGGAGAAGTTTCCTCTAGGAGGCGGGATTTAACTTGAACCTAGAATGGGAAATAAAGTTTTGTCTTACGCTAAGGAGAGTGCCGGCAAGATCCAGAGCATAGATGCTTTTTAAGAGCAGTTTGGAGAGTCACATTTCCCCAAATCTGTCTTGCAGCACCAATGCTGGGAGACCCTCCTCAACCAAAGGATTGGGGAAAGTCTTTCAAAAGTTTGGAGAAAATTGTAACCTAGATTTAATTCTGAAGTTTAAGAAAAAATGGCATCAAATATGGGGTAACTCCTATAGGAAAGATAAGTTTTGTCTGTTAAGACCCAAAAGATCCCAAGCTTAATTGATCATGATACCTTGTTTATTTTAAGAACTCATATTAGCATCCCCCAGAATTAAAGTTCCAAGGAGCAGCCTTTGGAAATCTCTGTTGAAGAGAAAGCTAGGGTTTGTATGGGCCTGAGGGGTCAGTAGCTCAGGCCCAGATCCTGGGTGAGTGATTTACCATGCTGATGATCCCCTCCAGCCACTTGGATAACACCCAGAATCAACTTCACCCTTTTGGCTCTGAGCCACTTGCTTGAGTCCCCTGTGAACCTCCTTGATCTCAAAGGACCCGCCACCTATGAGGAGGGTTGGAGCTATACCAGGGCTGGAGTGATGTGTTCTGAGCTCTACTCTTCTGCTAGTACCATCACATAATCTCCAACTTCGGGCTCTAATTTTCCTATTGATAGTGAGCTTGATTTGTCAATCACTGGAATGGCTCTGTTGTTCTTAGGCTCATGGATCTTAGAAGGGATCCTGGTGAGAAGTCATCCAGCCCACTCTCCCAATAAGATCCAGGACAATGGTTCTAACATGGGAAGATTATGGACCCCTTTTGGAATCTAATGACAGTGATGGACCTAAACCAGAGAAAAATCACAGATGGTTGGTTATTCCAGTAACATTTCACCTAGAGCATTGGAGGAGTGAGGAGTACAGGCCTTTCTGCAGCCATGGTACCACTTAATCCTTTCTTGGCTATCTATTTAAATTTTCTTCATTCACTCCTTTTGTTCTTGGGACAAGGTAAAAACTTTCTTAAAAATGGTAAGACACAGCTTTGCATGATTTGTTCCTATTCCCCTCCTCCCCCCGTCTTGTTGGCACCACTGAGTCTCTCTGCCCCTGTTTGCTGCCAATCTAGTTGGGCTGAAACCCCTGGAGGGTTCTTGGGCTCACCATGCTCCTGCTTTCCTTGGGGACTTTGCATATGCTGTTCCCTCTTTATAAAATATCTCACTTCCCCTGTTACTCAGACAGCTTCTCATCCTTCAGACGCAGCCCAGGGGTTTACTTCCTTAAGGAAGTTTCCTTGACCTTTGCCAGACCCTTTGTCAGATTACCCATCCTGTGTTCTCACAGCACTGTGGGTGTTCCTTTCAAAAGTATGTATCATGGTTGAAATTCCCCTCTCTGAGACCAACTATGAATTTCTGGCTTCCCCAGTTTCATAAAATCCGGGACTAGATCTTTGGTACCAAAACCTGTACTTTGTACACTGTAGGTGCCCAGCATGTGGGATGAGGGGATGATCTTTGGTCATGAGTGTTCACTATAGCTCAAGGCAACCCATTTCATGTTCCCAGGGCTTCTGGTTTTGATTAAGTGATCATCTACTGCTTGTATCCATTATACTGACAAATTATGGAAGGTTTTGTCCTTCTCTAAGTAAATCAATGACTGCTTCAGTCTTTGCAAACTATTGCCCAGGGCTCTACTGTACAAATTCCCTGTCATGGATTCATCTACAGGCAGGAACTTGTACCTCACTCTGCCCACCCTGAGGCTGTAGGGGTACATGGTAACCACATCCATCACAGCCATTCTCATGCTCACGTCTACATTCCCTTCCCCTCCTTTCCCTTGTTCCTCCCTTTTCCCTGGCAGTTGTATAAGTACAGTCATGAGATGTTAAGAACACACACACAGCTCTTGGAGGAAATTGTATGTGTATGTGTGTGCCTGGTGGGTGGTTATAAATTCGGGCATATTTTCATTACCAGTAATTCGAATTCGGGGTGAAACCAACTCTGCCTGATGGTGGTGGCACCAAGACCCTTTCTAGCAAGTGAGATCCTTCGCCTTTCTGCACTCCACCCCCTTCGTCAACACAGCCTCAAAATCTCAGCGTTATTCAAGTCTCAAGCCCCAATGTCTTTCTTACCCAATTGCTCCTACCTGTTCAGCCTGCTTCTGCCACTTGATCAGACTGTCCTGGGACTTCACACTGCAAGAACCTCCCACCCTCATTAGCGGTGGGAAGCTAGAGGCCTTCCCATTCATTTCCTATGTCTTTGCTGCTAGGACATTTGCCCAAGCTTCCCACTTCCCTTGGCAGCCTGCCGCCCAAATATCTAAGGACTTTGAGCTCTAGTTCCCCCAGATGCAGCTCACTAACCTCTGCTTGCAAGAGAGAAATGTGGATGGTAGTAGGTATAAAAAGGGAAGTTTTCATAACCACAGGATCTTATAGCACACCACTCCTGTTGTTGAGACCCCATGTTTCTATACAGCACTTGGTGAAGCTACTCTGATAAAAATGAGCCCGAATTGCTCAGGACTTCCTCACTGTCCTCCCTTCTCCCATGGTAGGTCCCAATGTGTGATTCATGCCTGGAGGATGGTAGTAATCTGTGTTGCTGTCAGCAATTTCCAGAGTTCTGACTGCCCCTAACCACAACTAACGTAGGAGCTTGAGTGTCGGGCCTTGCAGAGTGGAGTGATAACTCGTGTACTAGGCAAGAAGGTACAATGTCAAGTGAGAAGAACAGATATGTTGATGTAGATGTGTGACCTGGTAGAGCCCTAGAAATGTGGTCAAGGAGCCCCTGGAACACCCCCCTATTCAGATTTACTTCCCACTTCCTGCTTTCTCTGAGGTACGATATTGGGGACCTTGTTGAGTTCCTGAGGTATCCTTCCAAGGACTCCCTTATTGTTCCAGTTAACTCAAAGGAATCTCTCTGCTCACTGCAACTATAGGAACCTAACTGGAATCTCTCCTAAGGTCTAATATTTTATTTTTAACATAAGTAAAATATGACAGATGTATTTATGACTATCATGTGACAGACTCCTTCAGGCAGGTTTAATTCCCTGGTCAACTCTCTAACTTCTGATAATTTACTGGGATAAAGAGAGGAAAGGAGAACAATGAGGAGGGGGTGCTAGGGAGGGGGGGATAATTTTGGGAGGTGACCTGCATTACCTACACATCCTCACTCTACACTGTGGCTGGGTAAGAGTAGAGGACAAGGTGGTAGAAATTGGGAAAAATGTGAAGGAACAGTTACTGGCTGGGCTTTTCATGAAGAAAGGCCAGATAAACATTTGATTCAGAGCAGAGTTTTGTTTTTGGATTAACTAGTTTTGATGGCTATTTTTGGAAGCTGAGAAAATGGGAGTTTATTTCCCTACCGACTCTGCCTGTTTCAATTTGGCAAACAGATTTCTTCACCCCCGTTTGTGCTTCAGATGACACTGCAAGGAGCAGCCCTGGCTGCTGTTCAGTACAAATGCCAAGGGCTCAGCACAGCCACCCGCAGAAGTGGCATGCCATTACCCACAGGGCCAATAGAGGGCGCCCGAGAACACTGAGCAAAACTTGGTGGCAGTCACTACAGGGAGGTTCAAGTATAATGGCAACGGTTATAATGGCTATTTCACATATGAACAGGTAGAACTGGATGTGTATGACAAAGGTGTAAACAGAGAAGAACCTGCCATGAATGCAATAGAATAAGTTGCTGTGTGGAGGAGGCTTGTATTAGATTAGCTTTAAGGTCTCTTCACGACAGAAACCAGCGTACTACATTGAAATAGTTCTTCTGGAATTAGCTGTGAGAGCTTTACAAAACACTGGTGTGTTGGATATGCTTAAGTTTTGAGTCTGTTTACTATTTTTTGGAAAATTTTGACTAATATCTTTAGATATCAGTTTACCTATTAAAAAGTGATGGGTGATAATTTGGTAGTGGAATCTAAGCCCTTTTAAGCTACCACCTTCTACTAGTAAAACTTACAGCAACTATGTTCAGGAAAAGTCTGACAACACGGATCACTAAAAAGGAAGAGAGTTCATCTTGTCCTTCAATTTTGTCCTAACAAAATGGTTTTATTATACATTTAGAGTGAGGGTCAACAGGGAGTGCATTCTGATGACCGATGAGTTAAGACAGTATGGTGTAGGTGAAAGAGAGCAGTCAGTGCAGGTGCAAGACTTAGATTGAAACCTTAATATTATTTACTAGCCAATCACTTTACTTCTGTGAGTCTATTTTTTAATAACATTGGGATAATCCAAATGCCTACCATACTCCAAAGTGTGAAGGTCGGATAAGGTAATGCAATGGAAGTGCTTTGCATAATACAACGTGTTCAGCTACTAATAGATATAATAATGGTTCAAATTTTAGTGACACAGTATGTGTAAATGGCTTGAGTTCTTTCTTTAACTGAAGTTTCCATATTGTGGGAATAGTTTTTCTTGTAAACTTTAAACAAACAAAATAAATTAGAAGAAATAAAAGTACTCCTGATGGACTGGAGTTGTAGCTCAGTGGTAGAGCACTTGCCTTGCAAGTGTGAGACACTGGGTTCAATCCTAGTACTACATAAAAACAAATAAAGGCATTGAGTCTATATACAACTAAAAACAAATACTCCTGAGATGCAATGGGAAATGAATTAATTTGCAAATCTTAGAAGGTTGTTCAAGAGATAAGCAAAACCAAGTGGTTTCTAGCCAATATTGATACTATTTTGAAATAGGAACTAAGCTTTGTCTTGATCATTTATTCTTCCATCTGTTGCTCAAAGGTCTAGGAGCAGAAATCTTGGAATTGGGGAAAGAAGTAGAATCTTGGGATGGGATTGTCTGTCTATCCATGTCTTCAAGCATATTTTGACATCTGCCTATTTGCCAGATGCCAGGTCAAATGCAGGAGGTAATAAAAGATGTGCAGGACATCCTCCCTCCCTTTAAGGAGTGCTAAATATTCTGCCTGTCACATAGTAAGTGATGTAAAAGGTAGAGTTGGGTGATTTTTGTTTTGCTTATTAAATGAGACATGTGTTGAGGAGGCACTATATCAGTGGTTAGGAATAAAAGCAATGGAGTCAGCCTTAAAGTCTAACCTGAAATCTAAGTGTACTAGCTCTGTCTCGAGCACATCACTGACTTCTCTAAACCTTAGTCGTCATCTCCTATAGTTTGTATGAATGCCGTCTATTGGAAGAGTGACTGTAAGGAGAAATGGGCTGGTGTGTGTGTGAAGTCCTGCACACTGAGGAGCTCATGGTAAGCTCAGGGTCATTATTGCATTGGCTCATTGTCATGACTGTAGACATCTTTTATTACTTCCTGCATTTGACCTGGCATCTGGCAAATGGGCAAATGTCAAAATATGATTGAAGACAAGGATAGGCAGACAATCCCACGATGCCAAGTCAACTGCATTTCACAGGAGAGGCACCAAGGGCTGTGGAAGTTCAGAGGGAGCACTCAGCAAAGGCTTTGTAGGGAAAGACCTTTGGGCCACTTCGAAAGTGAGAGAATTTACCTTTGGCAGAGAGGAGGGGAAGGTCATTCCAGAGGGACACAAGCAAAAGAGGGAAACGGAAGAGGATGTGGCCAGTTCTGGGAATGGGGAGACTACCATTTTACCACGAACAAAAAGCTCATGTTGTGATCTACTTAATGTATTCATTCTGACTTTGAAATTTCCATACAGATATCTTGCCATGTCTCTCTGTAGGAAATTGCCTCAATTATCCTAATGCTTTGCTGGTCTGAATTGGAAGGCAGTTATGTGAAATCTTAAAGATTATGAAATTGGTTTTCTGGAATTCTCAGCTACTCTTCTTCTACTTTTCCATCTCATTGGAGCCTCTCACCCGGCCCTGTCACCCAGGATCTCTATGTGCTTAAAGAAAAATCTTCATTTTTCTCATAATGAAACTAATATTTGTTTGTTGACGAGAAATTAGAACTCAAAAGAAAAATCTATCTCCTGTGACCCCTACTATATTTGACCCCAGCCATTCCTCCCTAAAAAACATATCCTTAGGAAAGAAACTGATAGATGAATTCACACTAAAGTGGCATAGTTCTCAATGTGGCCTCATTTAAGAATTCTTTGCCATTTTCTAGGCATACAAGTTCAGGGTAAATGATTAGAGAGTTACCAGTGGAGTGTCGGTCATCATCAGGGAAGTCATTTGGGGTTGCAAAAGTGATACATGCATATTTTTATTGGTATCAGGTTCAGAGTTTTTTATAACTGAGTTAAAAATAATTTATATACCATGGAAAACACAAATCTTTTGTGTACAGCTGTATGAGTTTGAGCAATTGCATGTACCTGTAAAACCCTCCTTCCTGTCAAGCTGTATAATATTTCTATAACCACAGAAAGAGTTCTAATGCCCCCTACCAGAAATCCTCTCTTACAGAGGCAACTGCTGTTCTTTCACCACAGGCTCCAATTGGAGTGGTATAGTACAATCTTTCTGTGTCTGACTTCTTCACTGAAGAAGGTTCCTACATGTTATAGGGACTGTAGTCTGTTCCTATTTATTGCTGGATAGTATTCCATTGTATGAGTAGCATGCTAGTTGATCATACATCCGTTGATGGAAAGCTGGGTATTCCTGGTTTGTAGCTATTATGAATAAAGTTGCTATGAACATTTCTGTTAAACCATTTATTGTTCTAACACTTATTATGACATTTCTTGATATAGCCATCTTTGTAATATGCTTAGGTTCTATGCTGAGCTTCCGAGACCTATAGATTTGTATTTTTTTTATCAAATTCTGGGAAATTTTCAATATTATTCCTTCAAAATATTTTTAGACTTGGCATAACTTGTTGCATTGATTAATATTTTCCCCTGGGTCACTGTGCCTCTGTTCACTACTTTTCTTTTTTTAAAAAATTTTTGGCCTGTTTCTGTCTGTAGTTTGTTTAGTTCCTTTGCCTGTTCTTCAAGGTCACTGATTTTTTTTTTTTTTCCTTTTGCGGTGTCTTCTAAGGTTAAGTCTATCCAGGGAATTTTAAATTTCAGATAATATATTTCTCTGTTCAAGAACTGCAGTTTGATTTTTTTTACCATTTTTTTTTCTTTTGCGATTCCTGCCTTGTTTCCTCGTTATGTTCATTTTTCCCTTAAATTATTTGAATGTATTTGTTATCCAAAATAATTGATTACTAATTTATTCTTTTTAAAAAAAAAATCATTTCTGCTTTTCTTCTATAACCTGACTCTTCTCTTGGCAATGGATCACATTTTCTTGCTTCTTTGCCTATCTGGCAATTTAAAAATGTAGCTGGGACATGATTGATACTACATTATTGACTGCCTGGATTTTGTTGTCTTCCTTAATAGGTAGGTGAATTTTGTTCTGTTGGCGATTCCTTTATTTGTGAATCAATTTGATCTTTTGGAAACTTTTCTTTAAGCTTTGTTAGAGATGCTCAGAGGCAGTCTTTAATCTAGGACTAGCTTAGGTCTACTCCTAAACATGGACTTTCTAGAGTTCATACCATATTTATTGAAGATTTTCTTCTGTGGTTGGAAAGAACACTGTCTCCCAGTCCTGTGCAATCTGCAGTAGATTGGAATACAGTCTAGAATGGGTACAGGAACAGTTATCCTCTGATCATTTTTCTTTCCCTGGTAGATATTTTCTCAGCCCTGTGAAGTCTTTCCCTGCACATGTACAGGAGAGTATTCATCCAAAGTCTCCAGGGAACTCCTGTACAGATCTGTGGATCTCCTCCTTAGTACACTTTCCTTCCTTCTGGTATCATATCCCCCAATTCCAGGTACCACAGTGGATTTAAACCCAAGGATCTCTCTCCTGTCCTCAGTAAAATCATGTTTTGGCTTCCTGTTTTGCCACAATCCATCAAGTATCCCCAGAGAGAAAACTGGTCCATCGCATGGCTTACCTTGTCGACTTCCCTTTTCTCAGGGGCTGTGGTCTTTTGCTGCCTGCTCTCAAATGTCTTATAGCAGTTATTTCATACATATTTTTCAGGTTTTATAAATGTTCACACTAGCACATATAGTTCTGCAGACCAGTTAGACTTGTATCTTGACCAAATTAGAAGACCATATGAAGTGGTTCTATTAGTTCATTTGTCTCATGGAGAAGCCAAAGCATGGATCATGGATGATCTATCATCTCCACATTTCCTACCCATGGGAATGCTAGGATAATGAGAACATTTTTCAGCTCCTGTTTTCCCCAGCCAACCACCTAGTCTCTGGAAGAAAGTATCGAAAGGAGGTTGTAGAAATAAATTGATATTCATGGAGCCAGAGGCAAGTGATCTCAGGGTTCTAGGCTCTGATTTCTCGCAGCTCTCATTAACAAATTATTTTCTTATTCTGGGTCCAAGATACTTTTGAATGTTCTTCTGGGTTTGTGGGACCACCAAACTAACTCTGGCTAGTGAGTTGAGAGCAGAGGTGCTGTGTGTCAATTCTGCATTAACACTTACTGATGACAGGGCCTTCTAGTCTTTTCTTTCTTTTGTTTTTTTTTTTAAATATTTTGTTTTTTCTTTTTTTTGAATTTATTGGTTCTTTTCAGTTGTACATGATAGCAGAATTCACTGTGATATAATTTTATAAGCATGGAATATCTTATTCTAGTCCCATTCTTGTGGATATATATACAATGGTGGGATTCACCAGGAATCACATGGGAAAATTATGTCAGATTCATTCCACTGTCTTTCCTTTGCTTATCCCCCTCCCCTCCATTCCCCAT
Source organism: Marmota flaviventris (assembly GCF_047511675.1). Classification (NCBI taxonomy): domain Eukaryota; kingdom Metazoa; phylum Chordata; class Mammalia; order Rodentia; family Sciuridae; genus Marmota; species Marmota flaviventris. The sequence goes on along the minus strand of NC_092511.1, from coordinate 22,829,689 downwards.
GGCCTAATCTTCCACACTTCTATTCTTCCCACCCCTTCCCTTATTGTGGGTTAGTTTTCACATATCACAGACAACATTTAACCTTTGGTTTCTTGGGACTGGCTCACTTAACATGACAGTCTCCAGATTCATTCATTTACTGGTAAATATCATAAAGCTACTTTCTTTATGGCTGAGTTATATTCCATTTTGTATACAAACCACATATTCTTTATCCATTCATCTATTGAAGGGCACCTAGGTTGGTTCCATAGCTTAATTATTATATAAACATTGATGTGGCTGTGTCACTGTAATATGCTGATTTTTAGTCCTTTGGGTATAGACTGAAGAGTGGGATAACTGGATGAAATGGTGGTTCTATTCCAAGTTTTCTGAGGACTCCATATTGCTTTCCAGAGTGTTTGCACCAATTTAAAGTCCCACCAGCAATGAGTGAGTGTACCTTTTTCCCCCAACATCCTTGCCAACATTTGTGGTTGCTTAATTCTTCATGATTGCCATTATCAATTGACTGGAGTGAGATGGACTCTCGATGTAGTTTTAATTTGCGTTTCTCTAATTGCTAGAGATGTTGAACAATTTTCATATATTTGTTGACCATTTGTATTTTTTCTTCTGTGAAGTATCTGTTCAATTCCTTTGCCCATTTATTGTGTTATTTATTTAGTTTTTCATGTTAAGCTTTTTGAGTTCTTTATATATTCTGGAAATTAATCCTCTGAGGTGAGGTAGCATGGATTTTTCTCACATTCTGTAGATTCTCTCTTCATTGCTTTTGTTTCCTTTGCTGTGAAGAAGCTCTTTTTTTAATGCCATTCCATTTATTATTGATTTTATTCTTGTACTTTAGTGATCTTATTAAGGAAGTCCATTCCTGAGCCAAAATGTTGGAGTGTTGAGCCTGCCTATTATTCTAGTAAGTGCAGGGTTTCTGGTCTAATACCTATTTCCTTGATACACTTCAAGTTGAGTTTTATGCAGGATGAGATATAGGGGTCCAGTTTCATTCTACTACATACGGTTTTCCAGTTTTCTCAGCACCATTTGTTGAAGGAGGCTATCTTTCTTCCAATGTATGTTATTGGTGACTTTGTCTAATATGAGGTGACTGTATTTTTGTGGGTTTCTCTGTGTCTTCTCTTCTGTTGGGTATTCTCGTCTGTTTCGGTGCCAATACCATGCTGTTTCTGTTACAACATCTCTATTTTATAATTTGGGGTCTGATATGGTGATGTCTCCTGCTTTGGTTTTCTCACTTAGGATTGCTTTGGCTATTCTGGGCCTCTTGTTTTTCCAGATGAATTTCATGTGTGCTTTTTTTCTATTTCCATGAAACACACTGGAATTTTGATGGGAATTGCTTTGAATCTGTATAGTGCTTTGGTAGTGTGGCTATTTTGACAATATCAATTCTGCCTATCTAAAAACATGGCAGGACTTTCCATCTTCTAAGGTCTTCCTTAATTTCTTTCTTCAGTGTTCTGTAACTTTCATTGTATAGGTCTGTTAGATTGATTTCCAAGCTTGAGGCTATTGTGAATGGGATGGTTTTCCTAATTTGTCTTATAGCTGATTCATCATTGGAGTCTAGAAATGCAAATGACTTATGAGTGTTAATTTTTGTTTCCTGCTACATTGCTGAATTCATTTATGATGTCTAGAAGTTCTCTGGTGGAGTTTTTGGTTGCCTTCCAGTCTATTCATTTTGTCATGGTGATTGGCAGTGTTCAAGATGGTAACTCCATCATCCTAGGTCCGAGTAAGGTGAGCAGAGACTCCTTCCCAACTTTAGGTGGGCAGATAATAAATAGTCCTCTGTTTTTAGTCCATTGAGATTGGGGGACAGGGTGTTTTCACAGTATATCAGCTTATCCTGAATGAGATACAGATGATCTTGACACAAGTTGATCATTGTAGGTGGATTCCCCAGATGCAGACCCTGAGATGAGAATTAGGGAACAAGTGGCCTATTACAGGCCTGTCCCCAGGGGAGGATTCTAAGGGAGTGCAGGGATGCTAAGGGAAGAAGCTAATTTCAAGTGTAGTCTCAGGCAAATTTCCCACAGGCTGCAGCCTGATCTTGCAAGGGAACCTTACAACACAAGTTGTATCTTGTGTTGTGCAACTCAAGATAAAGGAGCGGGGCTTTCTTATGCCTGCACACAGCCAGGGTTGAGGACCAGAGGCCCTGAACTCTCAGAATCGGCACAGGGCCATACAGAGGATCTAGGTGAAGCACCAGTGTGGTCCACTACTGTGATCACAATGGCAGAGGAAAAAAAAATCTGTACCTTCATTTTCAGTTCTGTGTAATGGGAAGACCCATAATTCCTTAGTAAGAATGGCTTTGGGGGTAAAGGTGCTATAATGTTATCATCTGAGGATAGAAATGCTGGTGGTTGTAGTTTCAGAAGGAAAGGCCTTTTCTCCCTAGGTCCTTATATCTTAACTGTTATTGATGCTCTGTAGTCTAGCCACGGACTTGCACCCCCAAACTTTCCCATTTTCTCCTTTTTCAACCTCCGAATCAACTTAGAGCAACAGAGAACTTTAAAAATTTGCCTTCAATTCTTGTTATTTATTATTTGCTGGCAGCCAGCAGGGTGCTCAGACCCCGTTTGCTATACAAGAAGACATGGATCAAAATTGCTTGTTTCCTTGTCACGGTTTGATTTACCCACTCACCAGCCCCGCCTGAGTGATGCTGGTAGCCTCCTGATTTGGCTTAGATTGCAGGGCTTTGGGGAGCTTATCTAATGGGTGGCTTTCTTTACTATGAGAGCTGAGTGAGTTACACTGCCTTTGTGCTCTTTTGAAAGGTAAAGTAAATGGAATTTTGCCTGCCATGATTTGAAGTTGTATACTTCTTTTGCTGCAATTGATGGTACCGTTTGTACTAAAGGTAGACAGGAAACTCCGGTTTTTATGTTTTCGTGAAAGGTAGAAAAACCTTAATTAGCTTCAGTAAAGTTGTTAAGGACCAACTGCTAATTAGGGAGCATAGAATCATACCTATTTTTCTTTCCCTTTTAAAATTTAATTTGGTGTGTTGTGTGTGCTGTGTGTGTGTGTGTGTGTGTGTGTGTGTGTGTGAGATCTCCCCCTATTCACATCCCTTTCTTTGATGCTTTTGGACAAAGTATTTCCTGTGACAATCTCACTTCTTCATCTTGATTTTTCAATGATACATTGTCCTTTCTATTAGAAATATTGTCTACATAAACTTCCCTACTAACTTTGGAAAACATTTGCTGTCTCCTTCCACCCAGTCTAATAATTACATGCTAGCAACACCCTAATTGTCAATCCTTACCCTGGAATTTTCTGCCTCCAGCTCTGTCAACCCAACCCGTTTACCCCTATAACCTGTCAAATCAGATGAGAAAAGTAAAGACATTGGCTATTTGGTATTGTGTCAAGTCCACAGATCTTGGTTAACTCAGCTGAATTTTTCCCTTTTTGACTAATTTAGTAAGCACCATGTAGACTGTAAATATATGTGTGTTTGGCCCTTTCAGGCATAAAGAAGCATTCTCAATTTTTTTCCAAACATTGGTTGAGAAGTCAGTAATTTTTTGACCTTACCAGAATGCATGACCTCGTGGGGTGCATTAGGTATTCTGGACCTAATGTCATCAGCATATTTTATGTCTTAGGATGATTTTAATATTATATCAAACGTTTGGTCCTTTGCAGTTTATAAAAGGCTTTTGTATGCCTGTCCCCATTTTATCCACCTAACCACAAGTCCTGTTGACTTTGTAATATGAAATCATATTTCCTGGCTTGAGAAAAATGAGGGCTGGTTGGCCTGGAGAGCACAGCTGATATTGCTAATGACGAAATCTACCAGAGGTCTCCAGAAACCATGAAATTAAGCTTTCAAGGACAATGGCATCCAAACATTCCAGAGCTGGTATTGTGAGTTGTGCTTGTCATTGTTTGAGGAAAGAGATTCTATGTGCTTAAGATGCTGCTCAAGGAGACGTGGAGTAGACCTGGGTTCCAATCCTGAGGTGGCCATTTCTTAACCTATCTTAACTTGGGTGAATCCTGCATCTTTGAATCTGTTTTCTCATTTATAAAAAAGGGGTTAAGTGCCTAGGACACACAGCATTGCCATGAAGATCAAGTTTAACAGTGCACGTGGAGCAAATGGAGCAAATGCTGTATGCCTGGCACATAAGAAGTGCTCAATAAAAGGCAACTATTTATACAGAGTGATCCTTCCTAATAGGATTCTTCATTATGTTTAACTTCAGTCTCTTTTAGAGAGCTTAGAATAGGGAAAACAGATGTCTTTGAATTCTTCAACCCAACCAGTGGAAATTCATACAGCAGAGCCTGGAAGACCATTATGTGCAAAGACTGTCCTGATAACATGAAGGCAGCCAGATTTTCTTTTTTTGTCTAGTGTCTTTCAGATCCAGGCCCAAGCCTCCAGGAGGCTGTATTATTGATGTGGAGTTGGTTCTTGCACAGGTGCTGTAGGGGGTGATAGAGGAAGAAAAAAAGAGGCAGGGTTACAGTACAGCCTTTTCCTTATTCTTTCAATCAGATGCCTCTAGATTCCAACAGAGGAGAAGAAAATCGGGGGCCTGATGCTCACTGGCCTCCTGAGCATGGGGACATCTAGATAGCTGGAACCTAGAGGTCTTGTCCTCTAACAAATCTGTCTTCTGCAGGGTGACTCTACATCCCTGCACCACGTGCCCCCTGGGCTCGCCCTCCACCCGCTTTTTGCTATGCTCCCTGCCTTTCTTAAACGTGCTCTTCCTTGTCAAGTCAATTCCTACATATTCTGAGAGCTGAGTTCAACTGCTGCTTTCTCAGAGAAGGAGGCCTCTCCCGACCTCCCAGATACAGCAGCTGCCCCCAATTGCTCTCGGAGTAAAGTGACAATTTGACATGTATTTCTGTGCTTGCATGTTTCATGTCCACTAGACTTTGAGGTCTATGGAGGTAAGTACTGCCTTGCTCAGAGCCTGGAACATAGTAGATACTCTGAGTATTTGTTAGCTGCATAGATAGATGAGTGGATATTAGGAAGCAGGCAAAATAGTCGTATTTGTAGGTAGTGAAAAATGCAGTGCATTTGTATAAGTCCTGCTGGGCACACGTGCATTCTGCATATCCTACTCCCAACGACAAACCATGTTAGGCTTCCTGGTTATTGTTGGTTGGTTTGCCTCTTTGAGAGACCTACTTCTTCTTTTCACCTTGGTGCCCTGGTTCTGACATACTGGACTCTGCTTCATGGACATACCTTTGCTCATGAGACCTCTTGCCATACACCAGTGTGATGGCACTCCCACTCCCAGATTTCTGAAACCACCATCTGCTTGCCTGATGTTCACGCTTTCTAGGTCTTCCACCCTCTCCTTTCTTGAATCTCCAGGAGAGTTATGTGGATTTGGTATCTGAACATTCTGGATTCCAATACAGGATCTCCAGGATATTGAATAAGAGGTCCTCTGTTATCATCCCTTCCTTGTTTGTTTCCACTTAGATGATGATACAGATAAGAGACTCTACCTCCCAGTGTCATAGTGGTGATTCCCCCCCTTTTTTAAAAAAAAATTCCTTTCCTATTGCTAGAGGTTCTTCATAAACTTAAGAACACTGAGATCTTTGAATGATAACACCTTACTCAGAGTTGTGAAACTCCAACTTTTCTAACATTCTCAGAATTAAGCATGCAATGAAAATGGTTAGCCTATTCACAAGATATCGGCCATTAACCCAGACAGATGCTCACAAATAATGCCTTGCGCTCACTGTATAATAATGAGTGCTATTAAATATGAATGACCTCATTTGTCCTCCTGGCATGCATGTCCCATAGAGAGTGACACATATATATATCACCATTTAGCATCTGGGGGAACCATACTCTGGACAGGTTAAGTGATTTTTTTTTTTTTATCAACTCCCAAGGCTAACTACTAAGTATCGAACCTTGAGAAGGCATTGCATTTGGCGGTCTTATGGCATAAAAGCTATAAATTAGACTGAGGATAGGATGAAAATCCCAAATATAGGGAATGATCTGGGCCAGCATTTGGGGGCTGGGTCAGAACAGAATGCAACATGAACAGTAGAAACAGAGGAACGGATCAGGAACTAGGAGATCTGCCTGTGGTGGCACTGTCATGCCAAAGGGGAAGGAGGAAGAATCTGGGAAGCATACCTCTCACAGTTGAGTACATATATGGATCTCCTGGGGATCTAGTTCAAATGTCGATCCTGATTCAGGAGGTGAGAGGTGAAGCCTGGGTCTCATTCTAATGTGATGCTGATGCTATCGGTTCTGAATCACCCTGAATAGCATGGGTCTTAGGAGCCCTGGGATGGGGTTGGAGAAGACCTTACACCAGCAGGGCCCCTCCTACCTGAAGTCTCTTGTTGAAGCCCCAGATCCCTCAATGGGGTCTTCTTGAATCTTAGAACTGGGAATGTAATGACTGTGACTAGTTCTAGAAATACATCAGTAATTTTTCTCCTAGATTACATTAGCAACCACCCTACTTTTTGAAGACTAGGAATTTCCCCCCTGCAGTAATTAGTTCAGTTAAAAGCGGGAAGAAGTCTGTTGTTGGTGTCTTTGTGAAGGACAAAGTGGGTATTTGTTCACAGCATTGGGGGGAAAAAAGATTGAAAATAAGTTTTCCTGAAGGTATTTACAGCCAAGAGCTCCACTAAAACATCGACTTCATGTTGAATAGAAGGGGTGATAGGCTACACAAACACTCCATCTTCAGCAAGCCAGAGCCAAGTCAACGTTAAGCTTCTCGGCAGCCAGTGGCTCTGTGCCACTGCAGTTTGCCAAGGGAGTGATGAAGGATGCCCAGATTGGAGAGCAAAACCTTGGGAGAGATAGCAAATTATGGCATCAACTTAATGGAAATCTCAAATCTTCACCCAGAGGCTGACAGCGCCTGTGCTCCCATCGTACCAAAGTGTTTTCAGAAACTAGAGCTACTGAAAAGACTCAAGTCAACTAGGAAGAGAGAGCCTCACAGACCAGGACCATGCTGGGATGAGGAGGAGATGCAGCTACCCATAGTTTGGGGCAATGTGTTTCAGAGAATCTGGGACTATCTTCCCTGGAATCCTGGGCTTTACTAACACCTGAACTCAGAATTACTAATTTGGGTTCAATCTTTGCTAAGGAGTAATCTGATAAATAATGTACTGAACTTCTTAGGTGGAAATAATCTTAGTCATAGTCCACCCCATGCATACAAGGCAGGCCCACAGTCTGACTCTAACAACTGGTCCTTCAAACATAGGTATGAAACACATAAACTCACTTGGTAGTAATCCTGGGTTCCTGGCAATAGGACTGAAGAGTAAGAGATGTTCTCATTCTGTTTTTACAACCAGTCACCTGGATTGCTTCCCACCCAGCTCCCTGACCTTGGAGGGGCCACCAGAATCTAAAGCTCAGGTCCAGAAAGTCCCAAGAGCATAGCCGCATTAGTTCAGCTCTTTCTACTTTTCATTATAGATTCCCTTGCAATATAGTGGGAAGCTGTCTTGAGCAGGAACCAGTTATTCAGTAGGAATATTAAATGATATAATACAGGATCTGAGCCTACCAATTAAGTCCCTGACCCTGCCCTTGACCAACAGGGCTCCCTAAACAGACTGGACTAAATAAGGGACATAATAACCAGAAAGCATCTCTAATTTATAAACTAGACAAAGAACTCGTCATTTGGTAGCAGCTCTTAAGCAGGAAAAACCTGTACGCTTAGAGAACATCAAGTCATTACAGGGAGCCACATAGAAGAAAATGTGTTTTTTATTGGCCATGTTTGACTTGACCCTACCTTGGAGGTCAAGGGTTTTTACATTCAACAGGGGAGCAGAAATTAAGTCTCTTGAATAAATTCCTTAGTCTCCCTGGACTTGATTACTTACATATAAAATAATCTTGAAGAATTTCCTGTCTAGCTCTGCTATTCTAATTTTCCTGGGCTAGAAAAAAAGCTATGTATCTAGAGCTTCCTCTGAACCATGTACTGTTCTGAGACCATTATTTGATGTCTCTAAGCCTCTCTTCCCTCTAGCAATATTTATTCCATCAAATGTCTTATGATCATTGGTTGAAAGATACTGGATTGAGACTGATTTTTCTTTTAGTCTCCAACACTTGGATTTGGATTCATATGTTTAGAAATCAATCTCTTGTAAGGGTGCAGCTGCTGAAGGCAAGTCTCTTTAAGTGCCACACCATTAACACACCCTTTTAAATGGGTTTGAAGTTTGACATCTGACTAATACCAGCATGGTATGTATGCTGTAAAATTGTTGCCATGAGCTTAGGGAAATGCATTTTGAGTGCCAGTCCAATTCTCTGTTCCTCACGGCAAAGAAACCAGACGATGTCCTCTTTTCTGTACTCAGTCAATGCATGGGGTCCCATGGAGGGGTGGCAAATAGCTGGGGAGAGTGTGATCTGATTTATTGCTCCAATTAATCATGGAGGGCAAGACAGTCATTGCTTTGATGTTGGACTTTCTCCTGGGAAAGTGTAAGAACATTATTCTCCTCATTCCTTGCACACCAGGAACATTTGCTACTGCTTCAAGCACAGAAAGGGTTGCATAAACATTTTAATATTGCATGAAGCTTGTATAAGACTGACTGAGTATGTGAATGCTAAACCCTGGCACATAAAGAGACAGAGTCGGGTAAAGACCTACGTTTTTTTTTTTTTGTCAATTGGAGACGCTGTCTAGTAACTCAGTGTTTCAATGATTCTCATTGTAGGATTTTGTCGTGGTGCTATATCAAAGATCATGATAGATCAAACCCAAACACCAAAAGCTACAGGCACATTTCCTGTTTTTGCATTTTTCCCCCCGCACAGAAATGTCCTAAAATTAAAGCTGCTCTCTTTTTCTCCAATAGTTGGAGGTTTTGCTATTGGATTTCCGTTACTTCACATGGAGAGGCTGGCTTCAATGGCAATTTCAGAACTGTGGTGTGTGTGTTTCTCTTATAGAACTGTAGGTCATGCTTGGGAGGAGGTGGTAGGACATGGTAGTCATACCTGGGCACCTGTCACCTGAAAGGGCTCCAGAAAGCAGAGGTATAGGGAAGACTTATCTTTGTTTTGGCTTAGCATTTAGTGGGCCATAAGACCAAGCCATGGCTCTCCAGCATCCTCGGTGATGATTCCACAACCTTGAGAACATCTTTCTTATCACTCTGTTCCAGTCCCCACCACCAGGACAGTTGCTGTTTTTGCTGTTCCAATTCTACCTTCTCAATATCTCCCAGATGCTTCCTTGTTTCTCCATCTCCAACCCATTTCCAGTTCAACTCATTTCCTGCCTGTGCCACTGCAGTGACCTCCAAGCCGGCTTCCTTTATCTTCATCTGTCCAGTCCCTGGTTCACAACAGATTTTGAACACACAGAGTAATGTTTAAAAAGCAAAAATCAAATTACATCACAACCATGCTTAAAATTGCCAAATGACTTCTTTAGATAGAAAACCTCATTCTGAGGCTGGAGGTTCAAGCCCTCTTGATCTGTATTGCTGCCAACTGTCCTACTTCACCTGCCACCACTCCCTGCACCTTCCATCACTCACAGTCCAACCCCACCGACTCTCCTGGTATCAAGCCCTCTCATTCCTCTAGGTCTTCATACATACTTTGTGATACTTGGGTTTCTGCCTCTCTTCCTTGACTGGAATTTCATTAGGACATGGACTGAACTGTGCCCCTCTTGGACATTGTTGTGCCTCAGCACCTAACAGAGAGCCTGGCCACATAAAGGACAATATATGATGAAAGGATTGATGGACAGATGAAGAGAGGGAGCATAGAAGAGAGCCAGTGTCTAGTAGAGTCTTTTTGCTATAGCTCCTCCCATTGAATTCACAGATAGATTAGAAATGGGAGAAACGGCAGGAGAATGTAAACAATAAGCTTTGTGTTATAGCAAGGGAACCGAGGGTCTGAGAAGTCCCTTGAAGTCACCCAACATCACACTCATTAGGTGGGCTAGGCCTAGAAACCAGCTCTCTTGATATCTGTTCCAATATTTCCCATGTTTCTTGTTATATCTGTGATGATTTCACATCTGTTATCTTCTAGAACTTGAGATGGAAGGAATCCTTTGGACATTTTCTAAATGAGGACCCTCACTGAGGCTCAGAGACAGAGGGAATTGTTCCAAGTCCTAGAGAACAGGAGGGATGAACATCAACTACTCAATCAGCCTTTGCAGAGCTGAATTGAGGCAACTCCTGAGGCTTGTGACTTTTGACTATACACGAAGCCAGATGATGGCCTCCAGCAAATGGTAGAATTAGATTTGGCCAGTTTCATGCTTCGTTTACCCTTCTCCCAGCTGAAACACCAGCAGATGCTAAGTAGTGGTTCAGGACAAACCAGATTGGGTGCCCTGGCCTTTGTATTCCAGATCTAACCCTTGAGGAGCAAGACCTTACATCATGCACTATTCTGTGCTTTGGCTCTTCCTTCAGCTGAATCAGGAGGTCCCCAGGGCCTGGGAGCAGACTTTACTGGATTACTGGAGAAACATGAATAAAATCCTTTAGGCTCCTTGGAGGGGAAGAACAAGGTAAATTGTAGAAATCATTATTATTCCTGTCTTCAAAAGGCCTGGTTTCAAGTTTAGAGGCTAAGAAACAGGGCCTGAAGAGGCTTCCTGAGATCCTTTTACTTCCCAACAGACCCTAAGAAATGTCAGGACAGCGTGTGGGGTAACCACCTTGGAGCTGCCCATCAACTGCCAAGACCCTAGTCCAGGCTCATCATCAGGGAAGTAACTGCAGGAAGGGCAGTTCAGACAAGACGGATCTCCCACATAATTGTGGCTGACAGGCAGGAGATTGAGTTTCCCTCTTCCCCTAGGCCTGAGGAATGGGAACAAGGAGACCAGGACAATTCAATTTGTGAAACACATTCCAGAGGTCTTCCAATTAGTACCAGGAAGATGTCAGGAGCCCAGTGGTCTGGAGGGACTGAACCCCCACAGATGCATTTCATCAGGGGTATGTGGCTAGGGCTGGGGGTGGGGGTGCGTGTTGACTTCCTTTCTGTGCTCATTTATGGGGGCTGGTCTTTGTTCTCCCAGGGAAAGGGGATCCAGACCTTTCATGGGATCCAAGAGCCTCTTGGTCCTGGATTCAGTCCTTTTTGCTTAATCCTTAGTTAGGATTAGTGCTCTGAGTCTTCTAAGAGGCAGACTCTAGATGGGACTGGAGGGGAATGGAGGCGGAGAGCATAGAGGAGAGTAAAACCTGGAAGGGACCCTGGGGAGGAAGCGGTCTGTTCCTTGTGACTGAGAACCCTCCCTGGAAACGTGCCCTCTGGGGGTGGGAGGGGTGGATGGCGGGGTGTGGAGGGCACCTCTGTCATTCTCACAGCCCTCCTCCTCTTTCTCTGGTACCAGTGGGTGGCAGAACAGAAGGTTCTACCTCTGGTGCTGCCTTCCCTGAGGGCCTCCAGAGCACTCTGGTGCTCTTCTGGTAGAGCCTTCAGCCAGACACCTTCACCCAGGAGGCTCCAGTTGGAGATAAGTGCTTTGCTCACTTTATTTCTACCCCTATACCATGCTGACAACATCTGTCCCCAAGGGAAGTGAACCCGGGTTAAAGGCCATGTGGGGCCTGAGCCTTAGGAACAGAGAGGAGAACATTTTAGGAGCAGTGCTCCCCGCCTTTGAGTCCACTTGGCAAGTGCTGTGCTTGGTCTCCAACAGCACATCGTCTCCCTTCTGAGAGGAAAGTCCATTAAGGGTCCCATCCAAGGTCGCAAAATCAGTCAGTGGTGAAGTAGGATCCACCGCAGCCCTTCCAGGCTCCGGAGTCTCTGTACCTTAGGAGTGCCGAGGAGACGAGCTTCCATGGCTGCTCCTGTTCTCTTAGGCCTGGGATTTGCTGTTTTCCCAGCTGGATTCCTGCTCTTTCATTGTTCCCCCTGCTCAGGTGTTGAATGTTCATGTGATATTTTCAAGTCCAGGGCATGAGTTCTCTGCTGTTGCATAACAAACGTCCCTAAAATTCCATGGCTGATGCTACAACCTTCACCATATCTTTTGGGCCAAGCATCCAGGAACAGCACAGCGAGATCGTTCTGGATTAGGGCCTTGCCTGAGGTTGCAATCTAGCTGTTGCCACAGCCATTGGCAGGCACGACTGGAGCTGGAATGGGGCCTCAGTTCCACACTCTGCAGGCCTCTCCACAGGGCTGCTGGACTGAGCTCATGACGTGGCAGCTGGCTTCCCCTGGAGCACGTAGTCTAAGAGCAAGGTGGTGATGCTTTCGGTAACCTGACCCTACGAGTCCCATTCTGCCCCCATGTTCTATTCCCTGGAAGCCAGTCTCTAAGTCCTGCTCATTCTCAAGGAGAGAGGAACAAAGCATCCCCTCTTGAGAGGAGTAAGAAAGAATTTGAAGCCTGATACCCAAAGCCTCCCAATCTGAAGGATAGAAAATTTCAACTCCCAGACCCAGTGAAGATAGGAATTGTCTGTTCCTCACCTACATTGGGGCCCAACCCCAAGAGACAGACATGGCATCCTTCTCTGACACAGGCTCATGGGGAGAGGAATGTGAATGGTATAAGGTAAGCAGTCACCTTGCATTTTTCAGTGACCAGCTGACCCTGAGGAGTCCAGTACAGGAGCTGATACTCTCCGAATTTGGCCCTTTAGTCAAGCAAGGCCACCACCAACAAAATGCACTCAATCGCTCTGGGTTTACTTGGTTTTTGGTACTGGGACTTGAATTCAGGGGCACTTGACCACTGAGCTACATCCCCAGCCCTATTTTGTATTTTAGAGACAGGGTCTCACTGAGTTGCTTAGTGCCTCACTTTTGCTGAGGCTGGCTTTGAACTCATGACCCTCCTGCCTTAGCCTCCTGAGCCACTGGGATTACAGGTGTGTGCCACCGGGTCCCCACTCTGGGTTTACTTGTTCTAACCCTTTCTGATTGCCCTGACAAACTTATTTTCATTCAGTTGGTCAGATCAATTTGGTGAGCAAAGTTTTATGGCAGTGATTTTTTTCCCCCCACTGTACAATGTGGATATATGTTCAGGACTGAAAGCACCAGGTGAGCAGTCATCCCTCTCATGGCAATAACTAATAAGCCAGTCCTGTGTCAAGAAATATTAACTAATTTCCTTCACAAAGGAATCCTGTGATGGAAGTGCTGCAGTACATCGCACAGATGAGGAGACTGAGACTCAGAGGTTACATAACATTCCCAACTTCAAATAAGCAGTGACTTTATACATATAGCACCCAGATTTTTAAAAAATGGGTATAAAAGTATGTTTCAATTTGTAATGTGATTATGAAGCTTCTCCTGGAATCCAGAGGAAACCACCAAAACGCATGCTCTGATGCAGTGGGTGCCTGTTGGGGGTTGGGAGCCTTCATTTTTAACAGGTTCCCAGGTGATACTAATGGGGGCAGCTATACTTTGAATTACAAGATGTCCCTTTCCTTCCCCCACATGTCTTTTGGTTAAGACAAGGCTTCTCCCCTCTGGCTGGACTTAGAATCACAAAGGGATAGAGTAGAGGATTGGACACTAAAGAAAAGCCTTCTGCCCATGTCCAACCCTCAGATTCTGATTGTCTCGGTCTGGGTATCCTTACAAAGTAGGCACTCAATAAATGTCAGCTCTTTATTACACACGCTCTCTCTTTCTTGCATATTCCCATCTCATAGGGCAAGAGTATTTTTAAAAGCATCTTAAGTGATTTTCATGTGCAACTAAAGTATAGAAACAGTAATGCCCTTGGAATAAGTCTGTATGTTGCTAAGAACTTGTCTGTGGCCCTGCCCACCCCAGAACCCCACAGGTCTCATTTCCCAATGCAGAAGCCCCAGCCAGGGTAACCCTAAGCAGAGGCTTGCAGTACCAGACTTTGTATCTGTTACCAAGCTGCTGGAGGCATGGGGACAGAGCAGCTGGGAGCGGTATTACTTATGCCCTGGCATGTTCTTAGAGAGCTAATGGACTGCCTTGCTTTGGGGGAGAACAGTAGGCGCTGAGGATTCAGGCTCCGGAGCTGGCCTGGTCTATAAAACCTGTGCACTCTTCCTGACCAGTGTGTATTGGGCATGCAGTGCACGTACTGCCCGGGCTTCCTCTAACGCCTCATTTTGCATAACACTTTTGTTTTCATTATGCCTAAATTTGGCCTGCCCAGAGAGCATGATTAAAATGAAAACCTTATTCTAATAGAGCTGGGGAGATGGAAGAAGAAATCTAAAAATAGTCCAAGGAAAAGGGAAAAAAGAAACCTCAAATGGTATAATGACCAAGTTAGTTCAAACACACACACACACAGTCGTTGCTCTTAAGAGAAAATCGCAGTGACATTCATGCAGGTGTTTGTATAATCCAGGTCACATCAAAACTTGTCTGTTTTACACATTCAAAACCCTGGGGAAAATGGAAGCAAACAGTAATAGGGGATAATAAGAGGAATAAGAAGGCTGCCTTCTGCCTCTCATGGAGGAGTTTGGAGAGCCAAGGGGTATCTATAATTCACTTTGTTCCCTGCGGAGACATGCTGAATGTCGAGAGGAAAAGTACCGTTAATATTTGAACATAAAGCCTGAGGAAGACTGGCCATGAGCACTGGGCTTGGGGTTTCAATCCTTCCTTTCTCTGTAATTAGATAAAGCCAGCCTGAAGAGGAGAGCTCAAACTCGGCTTCCTGTAGCAGGCATCTGCTAGTTCCCAACATTCTTCTCCATTTCCCCATCAGGAGACTCTTTTCTATTATTTTTGTTTTATCTGTGTGTGTGTGTGTGTGTGTGTGTGTGTGTGTGTGTGTAGCTCTCCTCCATCTCCATGTCCTTGGATGTGTGTAAGGGATACTTAATATGAATGAATGGATGGGTCCCCGGGAAAGGCATTTAAATTTGGGGGGCTTCTGTTTCTAAGTCAGTAAAGGGTTGGTGGTGACGAGGTTGGCAGAAGAATATCCTCTCTGTCTGGTCCATTATGAAGGTTGTCAGTTTACCAGACTCTGTTCCCTTCCCGTGGACAGAGTGGTTTTCTTGGCAGACAAGTGGCAGAAGATATGGCCAAGTCTTGTTCTTCAGAGTTGCAGAGGAGGCCATAAGAGAGAGATTATCTGTAGTCCTGTTGCTTAGTCATCTCTGGTCTCTCCCCCCACCACACTCAGTGTGATTTATGATTTGTCCTAGTTAACACAGACCCAGAAGAGCTGAGCTGTCCAGTTGTAGCAGAGCAATTACCAAAGGAATTAAGATCAGAATGGGGGTACCCCCTCTAGAGTGTTATACCTCGCCTCCTCTTTTATGTAAACCTTGGACTCCCACCAGATTGGCCCCAGAGTAGATCAATACATGGCAGTGTTGTACTGTGGGCTCAAATCCCAGGCCTTGCTCCTTACCAAGCTGCAATGCCTTGAGCAGGGTGCTACTTAACCTCCCCATTCCTCCTCCGTGTCCCCTGTAAAGGAGGGTGAGTACCTTTTCCACTTCCTAGGTTGTGAGGAGTTAATACACACAAGTAATGTAATGAGTTAATACACACAAGGCACTTTAAACAGGGCCCAAAGTAGGCACTCAATAAATGTCAGCTCTTTATTTCTTTCTCTCTCTCTCTCTCTCTCTCCCCCCCCCCCTTGCATATTCCTGTCTCTGCTTCTGTGCCTTTATTCATGAGCTCCCACTTCTCTATTGAAATCTGATTCAGCTTTCAAGGCTCAGCTCCTTATAGACCATAGATCACACCCTGTCAAGCTGGGAGGAGCCGTGCAGATAATTGAATCCAACCCCCTAATTTTTACAGATGAGAAGTCAGAGGCACAGAGAGGCACATCTACTTGCTCAAGGTCGCAGAGCCAGCTGATGCAGAGGTGGCCATAAACCCAGGAGGACCGTCCTTGCAGCCAGGCCTTTCTTTCCAACCTTCCAACACAGGGACAACCTCCCTCTTTGGAACTCAGGGCTATTATTGATATCTTTCCTCTGGGGCTCGATCTCTTGTGAAGGCTTTTTTGTTGTTAATATCAGGATGTAATTCATGATCTCTTTTTCTTGATGAATCTTGCATCCCCACCTGCTGGCCATGTTCCTTTGTACAAAGTAGGCATTCAATGATGATAATAATAATGAGCTATGTTGGATTAGAAGGTCGTTGTTTACAAAATGCTTTCATATATATTACTGTCTCATTGATGCAACAAGGTCTTGAGGCAGGGATTATTTTTATCTCCTCTAGAGAGGAGGAAACAGGTTTAAGAAAGGAGGAGACTTTCTCTGAGCCACCCGGGCCGGACACAGAGGGGAACCTGTGTCTGCAAATACTCCAGCTCTTCCTGCCTGTCCAGATGAATGCACTTGTTTGTAAATGTTTCATGTGGATTTGTCTTGCTTCCTTAGCTAGAAGGCTTGGGCCATGTGTCAAGAGTTCTTCATCTTCTCAAAGAGTCTACAGTCATCACAGTAGGTTCACAATATTTATTTGTTGGAGAAATTAGCCATGGTATTCCACTGCCGCCTTCAACCCCCTGGATCGGGTCTGTCCAACGCACACACATCCCTGGCTGTGTGGCCCTAATCCACTTGCTTCCTAGTCATCTGTGTTTGTCTTTCTTCCCTGTAAAATGTGGTTAGTGCTATTTGCCTCCTTTCAAATTATTTCCGATGCTTTGAGAGCAGAGGGCAATCTGGAGATGAAACACTTAGGGATTCTTTAAGCTGGATAGACACAAAGCAGGGAGAAAGTGTATATGGACGCTCCAGGAGCTCAACCTTGGGACAGAGCTTCCGGATTATATCAGGAGGCAGAGGTTGAAGGGAGCAAGGGCAGGAAGTGGAAGGAGGCACCTGGCTAACCAGCTCCTGTTCCCTGTTTCCTGGATCTTTAATTATATTCTTATTTCATGAATTAATGATGTCACTACCGCCTTAATATAATTCATTAAAGCAGTGGATTCCAGGCAACCCTGTGTGGCCTCTCCTTGAATCCCACAAGAGAGATCTTTCTACAGTCTAACAGCAGAGTCCTCCAAGTAAGAACCTCTCCTCTCTCCAGGAGGGTCCAGTAGCACAGGGGTCCATTGAGGAGTCCTGATGCCTCCCTGGCTTTCTAAGTGGCAACAATAAGATTGTAAACAGAGAGAACCATTTCAATCAAGCATATGGAGGACCAGGAATAGTTGGGCCACTCAAAGACTTTAGTGAACTGCCTGTGCCCCCCACCTTTATTTTTAAAATTATTTTAAAGAAAGGTTAGTAGTGACCCTGTAAAGAAATGCCAGGTCCTATGTTAAGTCTTCCCCAAACTTTGACTCTTGTCCTCACAACCCTCAAGTTGGCTATTATCTGCACTTGACAGAGAACAAAGGCTAAGGAAGCTAGGTAACTTATCCAACAGTGTACAATTATGAAATGCCAGGAGGATTTAAATGCAGTTTAGATTGCTGTACCAGGAATATCTGAAGTTCCAGAATCAACTTATAAAACACGTTCCTCCTTTAAAAGCCTGCAATATAACAGAAACTAGGCTAGGTCATTTATTCATTCATTTATTCCAGATTTAAATAGGTTTTTTGTCATTGTTTGGGGGTTTTGTTTGTTTTTATGGTGCTGGGTCAGTCCGAGGGCCTTGCACATGATAGGCAAGTGCTCTACTACTGAGCCACATCCCAGCCCTGGAGTAGAGTGTTTCTAAGTCTCAGCAGTCTGTGATTCTGGGGCACAGCTACTACCACTCCTGCCACTAATATTTCCACTACTGCATCAAGAGCTTACTAATTGTGAGGTTTTATGGCAGAAATATTAGCCCATGCACAGAGGAGGAAACTGAGATTCAGAGAAGTTAACTGGTTCACGTAGCTAATAAGACTAAGGACTTCGGCTCAGGCATATCTGACTCTTCTCCCTAAGCAAAGGTAAGGTACAGGTTTGGAATGGGTGTGGTTCATCCCCCTCAAGGCCACCCAAAAGGGCACCACTGGGCCATCTCTACTGAAATCATAGCTCCATCACTTACAGTGTAGCATGACCAGAGCAAGTCACTTATCCTTCCAGGGCCTCAGTACCTGCCCCATCCATAAAATGGGATAGCAACAGAACACCTACCTTGCAGGGTTGTTACTAAGTCTTGCAGGGCTGTTATTGAGTTGATGTATGGAGAGTGTGCAGAACAATTCCTGAAATTTGCTGAGTATTAGCAGTTTTCTTTTTTTCATATCCCTGACCTTGTGTTCTTGCTCCTGGGGAACTCAGCCACATGTCTCTTCATTTTTTGTGCCATCGTGGGAGCGATGCACCCCAGGCTTTGGAGAGAGGTTAAAAGGGAGCTTCTTTGGTACCAAAACATTAACTTATCCTTTCTTAAATTTCTTTCAGCCATGACAGCCACGAATTCAACAGAATTCAATTCACTGAAGTTCTATTAGTGGGGATATGAATAGAAGGAACTTTCCCAGGAAACTGCTTGTGGGATTGACAGTGTAACATATTGGCCTTGCAATAATGGATTGAAGGGTTCCAAAGGAGAATCTGCTTAGTTTACTGAATGATTTGAAGCATCAGGTGTGGCTGTTGTAGAGCTCAGGGTTGGGTCTAGGTTATAAGCTGGTGTTGCTGCAATGGAACATTATTTGTTTAGAGGCAGGAACCCCCTTATTTTGGAGAAAACATAACCTCTATCCCTGCATGTTCTAGATTTCTTTGTACAACTTGCTTTCCATTAAGTAATGAATTCAGCCGACTGTCTTGGGGTAGATATCGTCTCCCCAAGGAGCCCCTAACAGGATTATTAATACTAGGTACCACACAGAGAATTAAGATGGGGCCAACCTGGTCCTCACTTGACAATGTCTGTAGTCCTATCAGGGAACAAGGACTTACATGTAACACAACAGGAAGTACAAAGCTCTTTTAAGGACTAGAAGCAATAAGCCCCTGACAGGATTATTTCCTTAGCCTTCTTTCCTTCCTCCTCCTCTGTTTACTTCCTAATTCCCCTTACACTTCTGTCCTTAGTGCACAGATTCAAGCTTGTGGCACTTCTGCTGCACCCTTCTTGGGAGCTCACTGGCCAGACTAACATGAGTGATTGGCACCTTCACCTAAGCAAAGAAGAGCCCACTGACCATGGACAAGGGGAGCATGGAAGAGACGACTGTCTCTCTCCTTTGACATCTAGCATGGTGTGGAACCCCTACAGGTGTTCAGTAAAGGAAGGCATGAGCGTGCTGTACTTGGCCAGAATTGGCTGTACTTACCAGGGTGTTCTTCAACCCTACACCACCTCCTTCATGAAGTTTCTCCTGATGGCATCTTCATCCAGAAATAATATTTTCTAATACGAAATTATTATTTCTAGTTCTTAAAAGAGTTTTGTACTTCCTGTTGTGTTACATGTAAGTCCTCGTTCCCTGACAGGACTACAGACATTGTCGAGTAAGGACCAGGTTGGCCCCTTCTTAATTCTCTGTGTGGTACCCAGCATCAAGCCCATTCGTAAGACATGTGTGTGCAGGTGAACTTGAACAGAATTTTCTTCACAAGGGTGGTCTGCATTGTCACTCCAAATCTGTCCCACCCAGTAGATTGTGAGCTCCTCTGGGTCAGAGATGTGTCTGGCTGGTCTTTGCCTCCCTAGCCTGTAGCAGAACCTCATACTCCACACACAGCCCAGGTTTCCACCCCCACATAACTGCATTTGTCATTCCTTTGCAGGAATGACCTGCTCCTGGTATCAGGTAGTACATTTCTACTTCCTGTTCCAGGCCCTGCTCAGTTAGCCCTTTGCTATGAGAAGTCAGTCCTGATCCACTGGTCACTATACCTGGTACAGGCCCTCCTGTATGGTAGCTGGACAAAGAGATTTTGAGTTGACAGCATGGGACTGATACTTTAATCAGTGGATGACTAAAACAGGAGACCAAACTTCAACGTGTACTTGTGGCACTGTGTGTGTGTTGTGTGTGTACCCTGATGTCTGGCTCAGTAGCAACACAGGTTGAATAAATGAAACCCAGACAGGAGATGTTATAGGAGGAAACAGCCCTGAATGGAGGTCTCCCAGTAGGTGACCCTCTTCCCTTCCTGGGCCATCATCAGCCTGCTCTAATCCAAATCAAGGGTTCTTTGTGCTTCATTGAGTTTCTGGTTCCTAGAGCTGAGCACCATTCAGTGATACCAATATGCTCACATGCCCTTGGTAGAAGGCAAAGGGACTGTAACCTGAAACTCCATCATCTAATAACAGGAATGGAATTTATATACCACATGTATGGGATAGTCATGTAAAATATTTAGGGTGACACACAGAAGATACTCAGTACTTGCTAGTAGGCCTGTGTTTCCTCCCCTCAGTGCGTTGGAGTCAGTTCACAGAGAGGCCCTGAAGAGCCAATTATGAGCTTGTCTTCTCAATTCAACTAAAATATTCAGTGACTTTGTTGGCAGCTAGAAATGGACAATGGTGGGAGTAGTCACACCACCAAATCACCAATGAGAGCTTACCCCTCGTTCCCCATCCAAATTGGGCTTTTAAGCATTATCATCACACCACCAGTCCTACCCACCCCACCCCTTATGGCCCTGCAGGTTTAGAAAATGTGAACTTGGCTTTGTCCTATGTCCCTGATGGTCTCAGCACAGTGAGCTCTGTGAAGGAGAACTGGGTGAAATGTGGTTGGGTCGGAAGACTGCCTGTGGGATCCAGTGGGTATCTAGGTCTTCTGTTTTCTCCCTCAGGAACACTGATCCTTCCCTGGGTAACATCCTGTAGACCCAAAGAGGCAAAAATTATGTGAATTACTGCCTTTTAAAATGGGAATTTACTTTATCATCTTTCATATTTGCCTGTGTTTTCCTTTAATTTTTCTTCCCTTTGCATATTCTCCATTTCTACCCAGGCCTTATTCTATTTGTGCCATAATGTTACCACATTAGCATCACAGAATCAGGAGACATTTGAACTGGAGGGGACTTATTGAGTACCCAGGAAGGTATATGGATTTTATTCCTTGTGCCAAAATTTAGCCCATTGATACAGGTGGTTCTCTGCTGAGTCTACTTTGGAGTTCAGGGGGGAGTAAGAGAGAGGGTTGATTATTTATATCTGCCAAGGGAATGGAATGTGGGAAGCAGAAATGATTTTGCACAATCCATGTACTTGTTGGCCCCAAATTCAATCTACCTTATGGAGTAGGTAAGAAAATTGAGACTCTGAGGATTAAATGACTTTCCAAGGGTCAAGCATGTATGTGGCTAAGTTGAAATTCAAACCCAATCTTTCCCCCATACCTTACCCTGGGCTTTATTTCTGCATTGAGTTACCGCAGCGTTGAGGAAAAAGAAGAGAATCAGAAATGGCGTGAACTTTGAATCCAAATCATCATCAGTAATGGAGAAGCAGACAGACTGTAGATCTACAACTCAGTCTATTCTCCTCAGCTTGGTCAGTTGTAAGGCTACAAATCCTGTTGCTTTTGTGCTTGAGATTCACCTCCTTGGTGTGAAATTAGCTTGAGTTAAGAGAAGATCATTATATTTCCTGTGTGGAGGCAACAGTTCTCTCTCAGCCTGTTGGTAAGTCACATGTCTGTGAAGTTGAAAGCTCCCTCTATGCAGAGCTTTTGGAATCGGGGAACACTCAACTGGAAGGACTACTAAATTTGGTCTAATTTGCTCCCTTTGAGAAATGGATCAACCTCATGAAGACCCATTGTAAATGTTATTTTAAAACATCTCCCCTCTCATCAGTACTTATTGGGAGGACTCCGTTGTGCTACCCCCTCAAGCTACTTCCAGGTCTTAGGCTCTTTCGTTCCAAAGGAGTAGTTTAAATGTGCCCTCTCTACCTCCCTCTTACTCCCCTGCAACCTGGCCTTAGCCCCAACATTGTATGGGTGCTCTTCATTGTGTGGCTGTAGACCTTGTAGTAGCAGTCGGCTAGGAGTTTCCATAACCAACCACCACAGACTGGGTGTCTTGAACAAAAATTTATTTTTTTCAGTTTTGGAAACTACAAGTCCAAGATCAAGGGGCCATCAGTGTTGGTTCCTGTTGAGGCCTCTTCCTGGTTTGTAGATGGCCACTAACCAACTGTGTCCTTACGGGACCTTTCCCCTGTGAGCAGAGAGGGAGCACCAGTGAGCGAGCATGAGCAAACACTCTAGTGTCTCTTCCTCTTCTTTTAAACACAATCTTATCAGATTAGATCCCCACACTTATAACCTTAATTACTTCCTTCAAATATAATCATGCTGAGAAGCACAGGGCTTCAACCTGGGAATTTGAAGGAAGCACGATTCAGTCCATGAAAGACAATTAATATAAGGCCATGGCCAGGGCAGGCATTATGATAGCCATTTTGTTAGCATAGGATCTGGGGCTCAGAAAGTTCAACTTGCACAAAGTTGCCAGGCTTATCAATGCTGAAGCCAAGAGGAGAACTCGAGTTTTCTGACTTTGCCTCTGAACTTCTCCCATTGTTCTCCCAAGTCTCCAAGTCATCCCAGAATTTAAAAAAAAAAAAAAATAGTATTTTTTCCCCAGTCCTTATTCCTGGACAACATTAGTCAATGGCCACATGCCTGTTCTTTTTTAAATGACATCTCTGAGAATAGAGAACAAACAAATAAAAAACAAGCTCAGTTTCTCTCAAACTCTCAACAGTCAACCCAGAAAACGTCTGTGATGTCTGGTCAACAAGAAATTTGTGGAGATTTTTCCCTACCAACAACCCATCAATTCTTTAGTGAATATCAGTTGAGTGTCCTTTAATTCAGTTTAATTCTGACACCATCTGGAGATAGCATTAGATCACAGATTGAGTCCCACAAGACTGCCTATACTTGTTTTACGAACAGATACCAATCACAAATAGGTTGTTACCTATACTTCTGACTGATTGGCTATAAATCAGAGTTTCCATTGCTCCCTCCTCTGGTTTGATTAACTTCCTAGAATGCCTCACAGAACTCGGGGAAACACACTTGCTGTTTAAGGATATTGCAAAGGATACAGCGGGGAAGATGGAAGAGAAGCATGGGGCAAGGCTAGAGGGGAGGGGTGTAGAGCTTCCATGATCTTCCAGGAACTACCTAGAAGCCATCAGCCCTCTTGGTCTCTATTACACAGACATGTAAATTAAATAATTGAGCATTGGTGATCAACTCTGCCCTCAGCCCCTGGAGAACTTTACTAGTCCATGATTTCTTTTCTCAACTTACTCATTACAACTGTACAACGTAATGAGCTGAAGGCCCCAACCCTCTAATCATAACTTGGTCTTTCCTGTGATCAGCCCCCATCCTGAAGTCACCTTGCTGCTGCCAGCCATGAGTCAACTCTTTTGAGTGCAAAAAGATACCATTTTTGAGATTTCAAGGATTTGGGATTTTTTGTGCTGGGAAACAGAATGAAGACCAAATACATATTTTACAATGTCACAAACATTTCAAATTAAATTGTGAAGGAGAAAAAATTTCCTTCACACTGCCATCTTGATAGCATCACTGTTCTCCCTTGTCTTTTTTTTTTTTTTTCCTATATATTTATTAGACTCCGTTGAAATGAGTCAGTTGAGGTAACAAATCCCTGGGCTTATTAAGCTCTTCAAATCTATGGCCTGGGAGGATTCTAAAGCCACAGGCAGATATAAGACCACAAAGTATAAACTGGTTGGAGATAGACTGGTCCTTTTCCTGGGAGGCTGCACTATCCTCAACCACTTTGTTTGCTGACTTCAAAAACCAGCTGGCCAACAGGAGTTGCTTTTTGGAATGCTCTGGCCTTATATGTGTCTCTGGGTGGTAATATTTTGAATTCAGGACAGAGAAGTAAAGACCTGTCCAGTTCCCCAAGCCCATCCACTCACTGCATCTGAAGGTAGGAAGTGGGTGACCTTGGAAGTTCACATGCTTTTCCAAATGCTCCGTGCCACCAGGAGATGGGGTTGTTAGGAAGCAAGGTGCCAAAACAATGCATCAAGCTGTGGCAACACCCTCCTGCTTTTAAAGCAGGATTCCTCTCTGAAAGGTAGTGAGATAGAGTGAATATGGATGGAGTCAGACCAACTACAGTTCCTATCCAACTCTGCTGTGTAATCATTCATTCTTTCATATCCAATTTCAAATAAGGTTTCAGGTTTTTTTTTTTTTTTGCTGCCTTTGTGCTTGCTGCCAGGATGACATTCAATAAGCCACTTAACTGACTTCTAACTCTCAGTATAGTGGCAATGCTAACAACTACCTTGCAAGGCTGTTTGGAGAGTTAACAAAATATGCAAAAAACCTAAGTACACTAGATAGCACATAGTAGGTCCCCAACAAACAGTAACTATTTATAAAATGGAAATATGCTGTGTGATAGGCTTGTGTTTACCTAGCTATGTAAAAGAAAATGTCCTTCATCCGAATTGCTGTTCTTTAAAACTTCTGTGCTTCTGGATGCTGTTTAGCTTCTGCATAAAGTTTATATTTCCCTGGTGTCATCAATAAGAGACTCAATATTTCATTGGTTTGGTAAGGCAATCCCTGGAAAGGCATTGGGATTTTGGAATAGCAGGTGATTATAGATGGGGCTAAATTATTTACTTCATCAAAATGTCTCTGGGCTTTGTCAGGCAGGACTGTCAAAGGAAGCTGTACATAAAGATAAATAATGGTCCCTTTAACTCAGGAATCCGAAAGGTCACTGGGGCTGTGGCAGACATACGAAGTTGTGTTTTCCACATCCATCAAGATGCAATTGTGTGTGGATATGATGCATGGCAAGCAGCCGAGGTTGGACTCTCACTTTCCACTCTGTATTCTGGTCATGCAGGGCTGCCATGTGGAGAGACAGCGATCAGGCCTCTGGAGGCCCAGAATCCTGTACTTGCACCACCCTGTAGCTACTTCCTTCTGTGGGGAAACATTGGAACACTCAGGGCAGCAGGAGTTGGAGAATGGACCAGCAAGTGAAGAATATGAGTGGCATATCTATTTTTCTGATAGGTACTTAAACTTGAGCCCACTCTATCTCCAAGGGATCTAGGAAATTGGTGGGAAAGAAGACAAATGAGGCAAAGTGACTAATTCTGTCAGGGTTGTGGGATGCACTGCAGTAGGAGTCAATTGACTCTAGGTTTCAGGTTCCTTGGGGTAAGAAGAAAAGGACCAACTTCAGCTGAAGCTCTTGGGGTCCAGAGCTTTGGAGAAGTCATGTGGCTTCTCCAAGTGCCAGTCGCTTTTTGGATTTGATTGCCTTTTACCTTCTCTCCTCCTCCATAGGAGACAACAGCCACAGGGGACAAGACATTTTCTGCCCTGGTCCCAAATATATATATATATATATAATTTTTTTTTTCTGAGACGGGGCCTAAGTTGCTGAGGGTCTCACTAAGTTGCCAAGGTTGACCTTGAACTTGTGCTCCTCCTACTTCAGCCTGCAGAGTTGCTGGGATTATAGGCATGTGCCACTGTGCCTAATAGATTTATTTTTTTTTAAAAAAGCATATTTTTATGGTAAATGAACATAGAAAATACTTGAAAGAATAGGTAAAACGAAAACCAGACCATGAGATTAAATTCTTGCAGGATGCTTTGGTCAAGTCAAAGTCTCTAAGCCTGAAGATTGCTCGCTCTCTGTTATAAAGGGAGTTTGGCAAGTGTTAGGAATGTGCTTAGGATGTAGTTGTAATCAGTTGAAACTTTCTTTTTAATAGAACACAGAAGGGTTAAGAGAGAATTGCAACTGAAATAACTTCCTTACAGTGTGATTTAATGGCTTTTAATAATCCATCCTTGTGAAACATAAAGGATTTCCTGGACCATCTAAAATGAGATGTCATACCGACCGTGGTCTGAATTCCATATTTTGGGGATCACTGTACTAAGAACATTTAATGCCCTTTCAACTCCGAGTTTTTATCACCTCCATCTATTATCTCTAATGATCACCTAATTAATCATTTATATTTTTACTTCTACTACTTGCTTATTGGGCTATATTAAGCTGGTATTTATCTGAACTGCTTACCTGATACTTTGCACCTTTAGAAAACTTCCAGGTGCTAATTAAAACCATTGACACTTTCACGCAGCAAATTACTGGAGCCTGGAAGCAGGCCAAGGAACAGGTCCCTGAGAATCCCTCTGCCTGCCCTCCTGGCATGTGCTGGGCCCTGGAGCACATTGCCCTCCTGAGCGGAAGGAAGCGTCCTCCCTCGCTTTCTTCCCGAGGGCTGCCACCATTCCAATGAGTAATGTTTTGAGACAGATGCAAAATCGATAGCACAAGACTCACATGGCTCTGGTTATCTTCTATTCTTTTTCATTCAACCTCCCTTGGCTTCCCCAGATGAGAGTCTGGGGAGAGATTCATCTTCTCCCTTGTTTCTTTTTATATCCCTGTTGTAGCCACAGGGACAAGAATGACAGATATTTCTAGATTGTCAAGGGAGAGATAGAAAAGATGAGCTCTTTCAAAGCACCTGACAACTTGCCTTAAAGACCCTAAGCACTGTTTGTGGGGTTTTAAAAATACTAAAGTTTTAATTGTCATCTTCAATCTGCCCAGATTGTAATCCTTGCTGAAGATCGCTCCCCAGTGAAGTTTAAAAATACTCCAGTGGTCGGGTTGTCTGAGAGATCTTTAATGAGAGTGTGCACAGGCACATGTGTGTCTGTTTTCCCTGACAGTGGTTTAACACAGGCCAGTGGTGTTGTCTTCTGGGACTCCTGCTTCTTGCCATCATGTAACTTGAGGCTTCTTTTGTGATTCCTTATTTTTGCTTCTCATGTCTTAGTGACTCAGCAATGGCCAGTTGTCCATGTCTGATTGCTTCCAATCAGCCATTTCCTCACCTGACTGCTTTATGTTGTCTCCAATTCCATAGTATCTTCATGGAAAGCTTTAAGTGCTCATTTCTCTTTTTCTACTAGTTCCAGTGTTTTGGACAACATCTGGAAATACCCACATTGGTCGAAAACCTGGCCAGGTGAAGTCATAGGAAGGACTGCTTGAATTCGACCTCAGTAGGTTACAGCCCAAATTTGACAGCCACTGTGCCATTTTCAGCTAAGATTGTATTTGCCTACGCTGGTTTTCAGTTCCCTCTCTCTGAATTCTAATTGCTTAACAGTAGGATCTACAACTATCTTCCATTTTTTTGTTGGGGTATCCCAGCTTTCTCTTACCTTTTCTTTCTCTTCCTGTATCCCATGGACCCTTCTCTTTCCCTTATAAAACACTATCAATCTTTCTCTGATCCTATAAAGAAGCTGGTCTCTTCCCCTAGTAATAGCAACAGGCACAACACACACAAGAACACAGGGGTGTTAAGTCTTTCATTCAACTCCCCCTACCTCTCTATCTTAGCCTTAAAACCTCCACCAAGCATTCAGGCCTTGCTGTATGTTTTCACATCTCAAAGATGATGAAAAAAAGTGTGCTGATGGATTCTCATTTAAACATCTGGGTACATTAGGCCCCCCTTATCTATGGTTATACCCTCTCTCAACTATGATCTGAAGATCCTATATGATATAACAGGGTATTTTGAGAGAGATGGACCACATTCACATACCTTTTATTACAGTGTATTATTATAATTGTTCTATTTTATTATTAGTTGTTATTGTTAATCTCTTACTGTGCTGAATTTATAAGTTAAACCTTATCAAAGTATGCATGATGGGAAAAATCATAGTATATATAGGACTCCATGTTCTCTGTGGTTTCAGGAATCCACTGCCAGTCTTGGAATATATCTCTTTGGATAAAAACAGACCACCATGTTTGAAAGCTCCTGGAAGTTACTCATCTACTAAATCCTGGGGCTATATAGATTCATCTTTAGTTTACCCAGGTTGTCACAGGACACACGTGTACAAGCATGCACAGATACACACAGCACCTAACGGGTTCACCTCCACACTCACATATATGTGCCTTGTCTAATATACTCAACTTCTTAAGGTGTGGGTTCTGTAATTGTCAGCTAGTGTCTCTATCTTCCCCAGAAATATGAAGATAGTGCTCTGATTGGGGAGTGAAACAGAGATGAAGATACAATGTCAGAGTCAGCATCCTAACAGCAGCAGAGAATGGCAACAATGATTAAAAAGTGCTTCCAGGCTCTCATGCCTGTTTATGTAGGGCTCCTGCCTCATAGCCCTAGAGAAGACTCCCAGCCTGTTATTTCAACTGCCTCCAACATGCACTCTGTGAAGTGGGCGGTATTATTATTCTCATTTATAGGCCTTGGGTCTAAGGAGCAGAACAGGTAAGCATATTTTCCAAACTGGAAAGTCAGAAGTAGGACTAATGGGCCAGCACCCCTATCACTGGCAGTACCTTCAGCTTACCCTTGATATTCCTTCAGAAAGCAGAAGGCCACAGAGGCAGAGTGGGATCCACAGGCTTCGGGGAAAGAGGTCATTATTGGCTCAATAACCTCTCTGAACTTTGGTCAGACCTGCTGAGTGCAGGCAGTCTTTTAGTACTTCCTTACCATCCCTGGTTGTGACCATGGCTGCATATAACATGAGGGTATGAAAGTTCTTTGCGACCTACAGAATACTGGACAGTGTAAAACTTGAAAGACAAGTCCATACCCCACATGCAGGCCAATGCTGCTCCAAGAGCTCATTAGTTCCAAGTGAAATGCAATGCCATCAAGGGGGCCTCCCCTGCCTTGGACCCCACCTGAACTCCCAGTTCTTTGTCTGTGGGGCCAGTGGCAGCAGGTCAGTACTGTTCACATTCCCTGTGAAATACATCTTTAAATTTTGTAGTTAGCTCTTGAAGGATGAGATTACTGTTCTGAAAATGTTCTAACTGCTGGCTTCTCAGATAGGCAGGCTTTTACATTTTGCAAGGCAATAATGAGGGGGGGGGGATTTAGTTTTCCTGGTTTGCCTCTGAGTATTGCCTAATTGTCTTGAAAAACAATTGACTTGGTGTTTCTTACTTGGCTTCTAATACTAAGCATACATATATTATGTCTCCCAGCTTACTTATCTATTTACCACTGTTGCTTGGGGAAGGTTAATTTCTTCCTAGTCTAAGTTGTTTTTTTCCCTTAAAAAATGCTTCCTTTAAGGAACACAGAGGCTGAGCCCATATACTCTATGGGGCACTAGAGAATGGGAGATTTATTGAGGCAGAGACCCACAGAATATCTTGGAGCCCCTTTCTCCCACCCCCGACCTCCAAGCTTGAGATCCCATTATCTCTCTGCATTACTCTCTTAAATCTACATTTCACTATGTAGACAACCAAGACAATGTTTATTCTACATGAATGAATCAACCCTGGTGCAGTCAATTTATTTCTCTTAGTAGAATAAAAAGACAATTTCTACATGATGGATCTGATCAGACATCAGCAATCTGAATTAATGGTTCAGATGGTGAAGACCAGCACCTTGACAGTCCAAAGTTGTTTTTCTCTTTAGACAGAGGAGACATAGTTAGGTCTCTACAATTTTCTATGATAGGAAGAATATCCCAACATAATAATGGACTTGTACAAACAAATAACAACTGATTATATTTTTATGATATTAATAGCCAAGTTACAGGTCATTTAATTATTATTAAACCACCAGTGGAATTCAAACAAGGGTTTGCTTATCTATATTCAGTTTTTCCATAATGGCTTATGGGAGCTCCATCTCTTCTGGCCCATTCTCTGTCCAGATTTGACTAATGGGCTAAGTTGTTTGGAACCTCATGTTAATGGAATCGTGACAATGGCAGATTCTTTGGTCTGAATTACGTGGACAATTGCCCAAATTGCCACTTTATTTTGCTGGCATAGATACAGCTCGTTGAGAGTGAGTGTCTCCCTGAGGTTGCTTTAAAGAAAGATTTGGCATTTAATAAAAGCACTTCCTTACTTGCATAAGGGTTCAAGCCATTTAGATAATTAAGAAAGAATTCCTCTGAATATGTCTTAACTATTTTTTAAAAGTTCTCATGTTTTAAAAATCCCAATTAGGTTATTTGCAAATTTACAGGAAACAGAGAAATTGAACTTAAGCCAAAATGCATGGTTTGGGAGCCAGTGTAGAGGGGATGCTGTAATTCTAAAGTGCATCTTGGACTTTCAGTTTTCAACCTCCTCCTCCTCCTCCAGATTGTTGTTATAAGCCACAACTGCTAACCAGACAAATTAGTTGCAATATTGTGCTTCATTTGCCTTTCTCGGTTTAGGTAGCAGGGGATCAAATAATGATCTAAAAACCATATTGGCAGAGGGAGATGAGAAAAGCAAAAATTCTGAGTAATCTACCAGCTTGATCATCAACTCCTGAATTCAACATTGCCTATCAAAGTACTTTTTCCTCCTCTTCCTCTGTCTCCCTCCTCCATCCCCCTCCCACTCCTTGTCCCCCTCCTCTCTCTCTCTCCCTGGAGCACAGACTTAGCCCACTGCAATCCCCTGCTAAGCTTTCTTCTCTTTTCATTCTCTTCATACCTCACTCAATAAGCTTAAGTGGGTGACTATTTTGGGAGACATATGTGGGTTTCTTATGTGGCTGAGCAAAACATTTCATCTTAATTAAGTTTGATAGATTTTATTTTATTTTGACATTTAAACCTAGTCAACATTTGAGCAGGACTATCTTCTTCCATAGTATAGTTTGCCTTATAAAACTAGAGGTAGATTTTAATTTAATCTATTATCCTCATCCTCATCATAATTTATGCCCTTCCAGGCCTTGGGGTTAAGAAGCTTTTAACTCTGTCATTTCCCAAATGGACTTTCTCACAATTGCATTGCCGTACCTTCGTAGAAAGATTGTGGACCTAAGAGACAAGTGATCTGGGATTCTAGAGCTGATGCTTCCATAAATCACAGAGATTCCAGGCTGTGATTTCTCAGCCTCCATTTCCTCAATAGGAACTGATGGGTTACTGAAGGATTTCTAGGGAGTCTTTTAACTTTATGGTCTATATGCTCCTGGCAAATGGAGAGATGAATTTCTTTTCTCCTGGAAAAAGGAAAGAAGTCATATCCTAGTAGGAAGGAAAAAAAAAACAAGATGAAGCCTGGAATAGAGGCCAATTGCTATTGAAGTGGCTGTGTGGCTGCTTGGATCCTTGAAGGCTGAGCAACAACACACAGTGCGGGCAAAGCCTGTGTCTCGGAGCAGAATCTGTAATCATTAAAGTAAATGAGAAGGCTGAAGCATTGCTCAGTATAGGTAGCAACTCGAATGCTCATTTTTTTTTTTTTTAACCAAACAGTCTCTGGGACTGAGTGATAGATGACTGGTCATCGAGCTTAAAAAATTCTGTGCATTTTTCAAATTAGGTGCAATGAAGGGGAACTGCAAATTGGGAAAGCAAATGGGTTATTGTTTCCCATGCTTCTTGTTTTCTTCACTTACTCTAGGTGGAGGACATTTCTCACATCACTTGCTAGTTATTTATTTTCTTTTTCCTCCATCAGCTCGATGGGGGAGGAGTCTCCCTGGGTTCCATGGTCTTCCTTGGGTTGAAGGTTGGGTCATGTGTGGTTTTGTGGGAGTGGGTGGCAGCTGCTTCAGTACCTGTCCCTTACCGGGGAAGGAGAAGGCTGTGTGTGCCTTTGGGTCTGCCCCACCCTTGCTGTGAGGAGGACCCAGCTGATCTAGGAGAGGGTGGGGTGAGATGTGTGTTCAGAATCGGGGGCCATCAGGAGGGAGAGAAAGGTACGGATCTGTAGGCAGCAAGGCTCTGGCTTGTCACCACACATCAGGGATGTCAAGGGACTAAGCTGGGTGTTATTTCAGCTCCCCAAATCACCTTGCTTAGGACCCGGAGGGCCTGAGCTCTGTGCATGTTGTGGTTCTCCTTTCTGCCTGTACTGTTTTGTGGCAGGCTGGGTGGTGATAAACTTAGGCCAAAGGGCTTTCTTGGTCTCAAAATGAAGACACAGCCTGCTGTTTTGTCTGATGTGTAGGAAACTTGAGCCCCCATAGCTCCTGGCCCTTCTGAAAGATTCCCCTATTGTCAGCAGTTCCCAGGGGCCATAATCCCAATGCTTCTATGGGGAGAGGGTGGCTGTCCGGAGCTTGTGAGCAAGAAGTCACTTGTTGCCATTGATCCGCTGTTCCTGCTGAGAATCTTGTTTCATAACAACTTCTCCAAATAGTGCTAAATCCTCTTTCCAACTCACTTTTATGTAATCACCTTATATTGCTTTTTGAAATAAATAAAACCAACGAATGCTTTAGACTCTTTGCCAAGAGCTTCTGAAAATGATGAAGATACATGCAAGGATTTATTCCTCTGCTCAGATGCAGGGTGTAGGGTTCTCTAAATCTGGAGACTTTCCTTTGCCCGGCATATTGGTGGTGAGACCTACCTTGGGTCTGGTCTGGGAGGTTAATCCTGCCATCTCTCAGCCATGAGTACCCTGCCCCATAGGTCATCCTCTTAGACTCAGTTCAGGATCCTCCCCCTTCTGGGCTGCCATCATTCATAGACCACTGAATACACCACACTGATTTAAAGCTGTTACTTATTTGCTGCTCCTATTTGGAGGCAGGGTTCTGTAGCGTTGATCCTGTTCTCTATTCTAACGCTACACAGTGCCCAGCAAACAGAAAAAAACTCTGAGCATTGGGACACAATGATTAGATTAAAGTTTGAGATACAGGCTCCAGTCCTGGTGTTGGTGTTGTGCCTTTTTCAGGTCAATTTTTTGCATTCCTGGATCAGCCAAATGTGATTGGTTGATGAGAGTATAATAGTATGACTGTTTACCATCTTGAAGTCCTTATTATGATTTTTAAAATCCATTTCTCTATTGTTTTTGCACCTTTATTTTTGACAATATTCTTTCTTTTTTTTTAAATAAGTTTCTTAAAGTAATACATGGTCATTATGTCATCCCATCTCTTCCCTACAGCCCATTCTGAACCACTTCAATGTTCACTTTAGTCCTCTGGTTGGATATTAATGGATCACTTGAAGTTTTGGGGGTTTTGTTTTAATTAAATGAGAAGTTCTTGAAAATATTTTTTTTCAGTCATAAGATAAGGAGAGATTATGGAGAAGATGCTCTGGAGTTTTTTTGTTTTGTGTTAATCTAGCTGATAGGAGGGGCCATACCCCAAACAGCTAGCAGGTGTAGTCATGGGTTCAGATTTCATACATTTTCAAATCCCTTATCTCATTGATTTTTCCACAACAGTTTTGTGAAGAAGTAGTTGGAAAAATTTTTCTATTTCCATTTTAAAAGTGGTAAAATGGAAACTCAGAAAGGTTCGACAACTTATTCAAGTTCTCTTGCAGGGAGAGCACAGAGGAAGGAATAGAGCCAGGTCCCCTGACTGAGTGCTGGTTTCCAGCTGCTACACCAGATGGCCTCTCCATTCTCTTTCCCTTCTGCTTTTCAGGAAAACTCTCCAGAAAGGTTAGAGTGCTTTCCTTTCTAGGACCTAGCTTTCTGGGCACATCCCTGGGAAATAGGGATAGAGGTTCCCTACCTGAAGGATGTTTGAAGAACAAAAGGAGTTCCTTGGATTATTGTCATCCTGCCATTCAGGGTCTGTGGAGAAGTGACAGCTTTTAGAAATGTAGAGATAGAAGCAGTTTATGAAGCATGGTCAAAAGTCCTTTTGCTTCTGGAGAGATCCATCATTTTTTATTTGCATATGAAAGTACATTTGCTAGAAAGAGCAGGACACTGGGAACAGGCACTTTTATGATTTGCCATGGGAAGATCAAATTCTACACTCCTGTGCCAATTAAAGATGGGGATACATTTTGAGAAATGTGTCAGATTTTTGTCATTGCATAAACATCATAGCATGTACTTATACAAACTAAGATGACCACATGACCATAGTGCTAGAAGGCAATACAATCTTGTGGCACCACTGTCATCTACATGGCCTGTTATTGGCCAAAATGTCATTTTGCAATGTGCATCTATATTTTCTACCCAGCACAAAATCTCTCCTAGTCATGTATGGTTTCTAAATTCTGACCAGTGATTCACATTCCAGCAATACTTGAAGTCACATATTTCTAAATGCAACAGAAAATATTTCTGCTCCTTAGACTTTCCTTTAATAGGACTTATGTGAATCATTTTGTCCCTGTGATTGTACTTCCCGAAGTGGAAAGGAGTAGGTGAAGATACTAATTTAATAGTAGTGTACCCCAAATATATTCACACACGCACTCAAATATATTCACACATGTACAAAACCTGGCCATAAAATTAACAAAATGCTACAGTTATTTTTCCCTTCTTAACTTTCTGAGCCAGTTTCCTGATGGACTGGAATAATAAAGGGTATTGACAGGAATCTGGTCCACTGCCCTTTGCCTCTTCTGGTCCAGGCTTGATGGTAAAGCCAGTGCAGTACTCACCCTTGGGATCCCTGATCATTGACCTTCAGGCAGCTTCTTTGAGCCTGGGACTAGCATCCTGACCAGGGAGATTGGAAGCTTGCCACCAACACTCTTCTGCAGCTACTCACTCATCTTTATGATGCCCCTTGTATGACCAGGGCTAAACTTTACCTAACCCAAATTCAGGAGCATTTGACTATATGAATTAACAAGTCCAGTGCCTTGGTAACAGTGAGAAACTCCTCACGTTTCTTTTCTCTTTTTAAACAATGTGTTATTTATTGAGTACTCATCTTGTGCATAGATATGGACTTGAGTAAGAAACAGTCTGATTCAAGGAGATTTGAGATCTAGCAGTAATCACTCAACTATTTGGCGAGCACTTCTGTGCTAAGTGCTGTGCCTGGCTTTGGGGGTTTACTGGTGCATGAGAAGACATGTTCCTGCCTTGGGGAGTCTATAGAGTGGGAAGGGTGAGAGAATAATTGACCGAGTAATGATAGCAAGGAATAGTAAGCAATTTGATGGGGGAAGGAGAGGTGCCCTGGAATTTCATAGCCAGGGTGACAGCTCTCACAAAACTGTGTCTTAAATGAGACTCAAAGGCAAGAAATCAAATATAATTGGGGAGAAAGAGAGAGAGGCAGAGATTAGAGGATGATTCAGTGAGAAGAATTTGAAGAAAACAATCTTTGAAAGATCCATGATTCAGAGCAGGAGGATAGCTTTTTTTGGTGGAGGAAATAGCATGAGCAAATGCAAGGAAGTGGGACAGCAGAGTGTGCCCAGGAGGAGTGTCATCTGCACTGCGTGGCATGCACACATGAGGGAGACTATTAGAAGTCAAGCTGCAAAGAGCCTTCAAATGAATTTTAAAAACATTGAAAGAAGTGATTCAGATCTAAAGATTTGTCTGAATTGCTAGGTTAGTGTTATAAACCTCCATATACCCTTCTGTTAAGATTTTATATTTATATTATATGTTATATTTATATATAACATATATATTATATATGTTATATATTATATATATTATATGTTATATTTCTTTATAAATGTACATATACACCATCTATATGTGTGTTCTCTATAATGTATATATACATATACACATATTTGTTATAAATATGTATATATGTATGTGTGTATAGAGAGGGGGAGGGAGGAAGAAGGACCCACACAAATTGAGATGAACTTACAAAAACTAAGATGATTACAATGTTACTAGGTAGTATAGTCTTATGGCACCATTATCATATAAGTGGTCATGTGTGTGTGTGTGTGTGTGTGTGTGTAGAGAAATAGAGATTATGTAGATACATACATCTATATTTAAATGCATTATAATTTTATTATTAAGCCACTTGATAGTAAGTTTGGAAATCACACCCTTGTATTTCTTAAAACCAAATAGGATTTTATTTGCATTTATTTGTCTACATTTTAAAAATTATTTCAAACTGGGCATAATGGTATACTCTGGTAATCCCAGCAACTTGGGAGACTTTGGCACAAGCACCACAAGTTTGAGGCCAGCCTGGGCAACTTAATGAGAACCTGTCTCAAAATAGTTTTTTTTTTTTTTTTTTAAATGGGCTGGGCTTGAAGCTTGGGTAGAATGCTTGCCCAGAATGCTGGAGGCACTGGGTTCAGCCCCCAGCACTGGAAAACAATTATTACAGGTAGCTCATTCCCTGTTGCTATGTTGTGCACTTTGCCTCCCCCACCCCCATCTGGGATTCCTTTAAGGGATGTAGTCCCATCTCCCCATCTCCACCTGTATCTTTCTGAGCCTTGAAATGAACAGCTGCAGAATAGCCAGGTTTCTTGGAGAAAAGAAACAGAGTTTAAACAACTCCAAAGTCATTGGCAGTCTCTGCTGGGTTGAACCAGACAGGGCCATCTGTGCTTCCCGCTCATATCTCAGGACCAGAAAGAAAATATTCTCTGAGGCTCAGGAGAAAATGACATAAAATGAATCCATTCTGCTGTCAGAGATCATAATGAAACTGGAGAAGAGGTACAAAATCAATTCATTCTTATTATAATTTTCAGATTGCCATCTTCCCGTTTGTTCGGATGCAGGTCTGATGGCTCAAATTGGTCTTTGGAATATTTAAGGAGCTTTTTTTTTGGTCTCTTAATATTGGCTTATCAGTTCTAGTAATTTTACCTCCCAGAGTGAAATTGGCTGCTAACATTTGGAGGAAATCCGTGCAGTATTTTCTGGTAAGTTTTGCTGATCGTCACCCACCGGGCTGCAGTAAATGTACTTCTGGCTTATTAGAAAGAGAGCTGGGACACTTCATCACAAAACTGCTGGTCATTCCAGGAGCTCTTCCCTAGCAGAGAGTCTTTGTCAAGGCTTTAACTATTTTTCTCCCTGCATAGCACTGTAGCTCTCCTTTTTAGAGAAAGTCTTCCCATTTGGCTGCTAGGATAGAAGATTTTACTTCTCCTTCCGGGCCATGTGTATAGCTCTCATAGAGATCAAGAAGGAAGAGAAGACCTAGGCGTTGTGGCACATGTCTGCAATCCCAGCAGCTCCGGAGGCTAAGGCAGCAGGGTGGCAAGTTCAAATCCAGCACTCAGCAATTTAGTGAGGTCCTAAGCAACTTTGTGAGACCTGTCGAAACAAAAAGGGCTGGGAGTGTGGCACAGTGGTTAAGTACCCCTGGGTTCAATCCCTGGTACAAAAAAAAAAGAAAGAAAAAAAGATAAAAGAAGGGTGACTGAGTTCAAAGACAATTGTCAGCCTCATTGCATTTTTCTTGTATGCAAAGTAATCATTGGAACATGCATTTATATAAGCCTTTTATAAAAGTTTTCTATTTTAATTACTAAAACAATTATTTTAAAAACAGTAAAATTGTAGATAACTTCTATCAAACCAACATAACTATTAAGAATTTAATGTTTTTTTAGTCTTTGTGAGCTTAAAACAGAGTTGATAATCTATCCCCCATAACATTTTTAAGATGGCAACATTTCATAAACTATTAATAATCACTTTTTTTAGAGGTTATAGAGTACCTCTTGAATGTGCTGTAATTTACTTTATCATTTCTTATTTTGGGAAGCTAGTGTAGATCCCAGTTCTGGTTTTTTTTTCCTATAAAGACTGTAGCAATGAATAACCTCATGCAAGAAAAGCTTTATATGTATACCAGATCATTTTCTTGGGATGGATTTCAATAAGTTAAATTACTGGGTCAAAAGGTAGGACCATTTTAAAGGCTATCTATATTTGCCTTCAGAGAGTTTTGAAAAAATGTTCACCCAGAACAATTTATACTCCCACTAGCAGTGCAGAAGAATGCTTATCTCAATGAACACTTGCCAGAACTGAATATTACTTTAAAAATATATTCTAATTTGATAGGTAAAGAAAAAAAATGCCATCTTATTTTAAATTGAAAATTTTGCTTGCTAGTGAGGTTGAACAGTTTTTCATATTTGTTAGCCATTTGTGTGTGTGTGTGTGAATTTTCTATGACCACAGTCTTTTTACCTACTAGTCTTAGCATTTTTCTAAATTATTTGAATGATTTCACAAGTAATTCTCTGTTTACCCTGTTTGTTGTAAGTTATTTTCAATTGGAAAATCTTTTACAGTATTTTATGCAGTTTCAATATTTCACATGGCCAAATGTTCTTCCTTTTTCTTCTAATACTTTTTATTAATTTTAATCTTAGAAAGTCCTCTTATCTATATATACATATACATACATACACACACAATACTTTATTATTTCCATTGAGTTTAGTTTTAGATTAGTTTGTATATATTTTATTCTATCTGCCTTTTATGCTGGCAGATGACTTGAATCAAGGTTCCAAATGATTTTTTCCCCAAATAGCTAATTAGTGGCTGCAGCCACAATTATTGACTAGTCTCATCTTCTCTATGAAATGGAGATATTTCATTTATTATGCGTTAAATTCTTACATAGACCTATACCAGTTTCTGAAGCCTATATTCAGTGTTACCAGTCTGCTTTGGTGATAGCACCATATTTTAAGGATTCAAGCTTTAAGAATCCCCTAATGTATGGTAAGAGAATCCCCATTCCTCCATTTACTTTCTTTGGTTTAAAGTTTTTTCTTAAACTATTTGTTATAACAAAGGAATTTTAAAATATTTTTTTCAAGTCCAAAGATATCTTACATATGTTTTGGTTGGAATTGTTTAGACCTATGCATGCATGAACTCCATCTTTTTCAAGGTTCTAACTTTTATTTCATAAGCTGATGTTATGATCTGCATTGCTGATTCCTGATCATGCATTGAAAACACTGCTAGTGGCTTTCAAATCACTGAGATCTGAGACATCCTGAGTGTTTGGAGAAAGTCCTGAAATGGAATGTTTCAAGTTACCTGCAATTTCAATTAATTCATCATTAATGAGAAAGATTGTCTCTGAGCCTATATAGGGCAAATATTTAAAAAAATGGTTGAATATATAAGTTGATGGGTGGATGAGAGGCCTTCAGTACCATCTGGGAAGTGGTGATACTGCTTAGAAGTCTCTTGCATCAAGTCTTATAACATCAAGTATGTGTTGTACTGAGATGGGAAACTAAATATTTACGGGGTTATGTTGGGCATTTTGATAGGTGCTTTGAACATATTATGTGATAGAAAAACAATAGGTCAAAGGAAGGGATTTGCCCTGAGGTCACAGAGGTAAGAGGTAGACTTAGACACAAATTCATGTCTCTGGATCTTCAGAATCTTTGGCATGCTCCATTTTCTACATGGGGACAGATCTAATGTTTAGGGTCTTAAAAAAGACCGTTTTTTTCTGTTCCAATGTCAGTGCATCAGAAACAGCAGATAGTGACAGTCACAGTGGTTATTTACCCTTGGAAAAGAAAAAAAAGATGATCAGATTCATCTTTCTCTTTGTTAATGTGGAAAAACATTCAGAAAATCTTAGATCACAAAGGAGTACTGTTGGGTACTTGGGCACAAAAGGATTTCACATAGATTAACATTTTTTAAGTCCCATCCTTGTTGATTATGATTGCATAGACCTTCTTCTTGGGGACTTGACCTGGCATCTAGTCTTAACAAGAGCAGCTCTGCTTTAATCTAGTTTCCACTCTGCCACTCTCCATCCTCACAAGATAGTCTAATTATGGCAGATGCAGGGTTGTGAACTGTGGTTTACTCTCCTTAAAAAAAAATGGCATTAACGTTGCTGTAATCATTCTTAGCTGCATATATTAGAGATTCCTTCCCCAGAGCCCCAAACACTTTGCAAATATGATCTCATTAACCCACATGCCAAACCCCTGTGATAGGTCAG
This sequence comes from Marmota flaviventris, assembly GCF_047511675.1. NCBI lineage: Eukaryota > Metazoa > Chordata > Mammalia > Rodentia > Sciuridae > Marmota > Marmota flaviventris. Next base: position 22,790,019 of record NC_092511.1, on the reverse strand, counting down.
GCGTCTCGGCGGCATTTGGGAATTGAATTATGCAAAGAGAAAGTGGTCTTTTCAGGAGCTGTTCACCAGCTGGCGATGGGATCAGGATTAACATGGAATCATAGAACTGCGCAGGGCCCTATATGTCACCTGTCCTGACATCCTCATTAAATAAATAGGAAACTGAATCTTGGAGGGGCCAAGCTAAACTCCAAGGTTCTCAACCATGGATATATCATGGATATATGTTGCTATTGCCTGGGAGCCTTTAAAAAAATACCATTATCCAAGTTTTACCACAGAGCAATTTAATCAGAGTCTCTGGGACCTCCCCACATCAATGATTTAAAAGCCTCCTTCAAAATAGACATGGTTAAGATTTAGCTAGACAAAGGCAGATACAGGGAAAGGAGCCCATCTGTCCATCTAGGAGTGAGGATCTGTCCACAGCTTCCCTTTGCCTTTCTCAACCACACAGTTTTGTATGTGGTAGAAGCTCCTGAGGTCTGAGTCCAAGCAGGCATCTCAAAGGAGGAGCGGTGATTTCTTAATTTTGTACTTCAATCCACACATTGCAAAGCTGTGGAATCATGGTATAGAAGTGAGTAACTGTGTGGTTGTATCAAGCCAGTCAACTAGACAAAATCAGATCAGTTGGTTGGCTGACAGCCATTCCAGATAGAGTGGCCTGTCTGGTTGCCTAAGTGAGGCCATCACTTTTCTAAACCTTGCCTTTTGCAGGAAGGTGGGATGATATTTATTTTCTATCATAAGCTATGTGCCAGGAAGCACTAAAGATTCTCAGTGTTAGCCCTGTAAAAGTATAAATGAAATTATATCATCTGGTATAATGAGGATTAAAGATTCAAGAGGTCCTCACAGCATCTATACAATAGGTACTCAATAAGTGCTAGCCATTATGAGCTCATATTACCTTGGGATATTGCAACGACCCAGACTCAGCCAGATAGACACAAATGTGCACGTGCATACACAGTGTCCCGGGACAGAGTGCTTTTAGGCTTGGCATTCGCAAAATTTGTCTAAAGTAGGAGAAAATCTGGCTTGAGTTCTTGGGTTCAAGAAACAGCCATTCTACTAACTCTTTTACCTTTAGGGGGGAAAAAGTGTGGCACTACAGAAAGTGCCTATTCTCTGAAAAATAAAATGCATTTACTTTTTAGGCTTTATATGAGGTATGGCTGTAATGGGTTTCTTGGTTCCTGTTTTGTAACCCTCCAGGGCCTAAAGCTTAAGTCCTTTAGCCAACAGTTGGGGATCCCTCCTGCCAGGAGCTCAGGGGCTCTTCCTGTTCTTTTGGGTTCTATGTTGTTACAGTACGTCAGCCTCACTGAGGTCCTCTGAGTCGCTGTGTTCACAACAATTCTGAGTCTGGTTTGGTTAGCTGTGAACCTTTCCCCATCTCTTATTCAGAAGCCAGGCCCTTGTTTAGTTCCCTCTCTTTCCCTGTCTTATAAGTCCATGAGCCCCTATACAACCTCAAAGTTTTCTCAGCCCCAGGAATCCTGCTTTTGAATCATACAAGCAATAAAAATGGTTATAACATAGGTGCCCTTCAACAGATGAAAGGATAAAGAAAATGTGGCATGTATACACAATGGAATACTACTCAATCATAAAAAGAATAAAATTATGGCATTTGCTGGTAAATGGATGGAAGATGAAATACCATGCTAAGTGAAATAAGCAATACCAAAAAACCAAAGGTCAAATGGTCTGATTAGTGGATGTTAACCCAAAACAAGGGAGACTGGGGAGGGGGATAATAGAAATTCATTGGATTAGACAAAGGGAAATGAAGGGAAGGGAGGAAGGAGAGGAATAGGAAAGACAATAGCATTAATTGGACATAACTTTCCTCACCTTGTATTTGAATACACAACCAGGGTAACTCCACATCATGTACAACCACAAGAGTGGGATCCTAAGTAGAATAAGTTATACTCTATGTATGTATACTTTGCCAAAATATATTCCACTGCCATGCATAACTAAAAAGAACAAATAAATTTTTTTTAAATGGCCAGGGAAAGAGAGTGATGGCCCTGGTGCATGGCCATGACAGGCTATTGGGGTTCTGTCTAGGCCTCCCTGGTCTTGGCAGTTAGATCCCTTTCTTTTCTGATGGGAGATGCCAGATTAATCTGTCCACTGGACATCCCCTCATTTTCTGACTCTGACAGTTGTAGCCCTTGTTGTTGAGAAACCTGTCATGTAGGTGCTGTGGCTACATGGCTAGACTGTGACCCACTTCTTGAGGCCCTCAGCAAGTTGTCATTAGGATCTTTGGTCATATCCAGATGGCTGGATGAGCTAAGACAACTCTATTGGTTGTCCCTAAAGACAGGTCACAGGCTAAGAGCTGGAGAATGGGTGTTACAAGGCAGATATCATCAACTGTAAACACTGCTTGATTCTCACCTTCTTAGAAATCTGTAATGTCTGCAGCAAACCATGATGCATTTCTACTTCCACAACTATGCTTACATGTGGGCTGGGGCTATAGCTCAGTCGGTAGAGTGCTTTCCTTGCATGCATAAGGCCCTGGATTCAATCCCTAGCACCAAAATAAAAAACGAACAATAAAAAAACCTATGCTTACATGCCACACCATCATTTTTATATACTAACACTTTCAATAAAGGCATAGATTCAGCCAGATGTAGTTGATGAGTGCCTATAATCCCAGCTACTTGGGGGGCCAAGGCAGAAAGATCACAAGTTCAAGAACAGCCCCTAAAGTTAGTGAGACCCTGTCTCAACCAAGGGGGCGCGGATGCCATGGATATAACTCGGTGGTAGAGTACCCCTGTGTTCAATTCCCAGTACCACCCCCACCCACGACATCAATTCTAATCTTGTTTTAACAGAATTAATGTTTACAGAAGAGAATCAGAAGAATCACTGGTGACTTTGGTTCCATTTTCCTTGGTCCAAGGTGTGGTCAGTCATGGAGTTCCACCCACATTTTCAGCATTATTCATGCCACTGCCTTAGAGCCTCACTCTCCCGTGTTCCCGTACTGAGAGAACAGCTCCCTATTTGCACATTTGCTGCTGATTGTGGAACACCCTTTTCCCATTCTCTTCCTGGCCAATTCTTACTCAAGCCGCACATTGGCTAGGATAAAACCTTTCCTGAGTATCTTTTTGTCCAGGCCATGGACTGCTTATCATTCTGCTCTTGAGAAGCCTGTACATCATTTATTTTCACATACATTATGTACATGATATGTGCCCAATAAGTGCTTTGGCAAAAGTATATCAATTTAATTGCAAAGTAACATGCATAGGTCTTTGATTGCCCTCTATTATTTTTGGAATCATGGAAAAACATGAAGTGCCTCAAGGGATTAAGCCTTGATGAGGTCATCTTTGTAGGATGGTTTCATCTTTGTCCTAGACAAGAACCCCTAGCCTCATGTCTAGGGCATAGTGGTGGATGGTATAGTTCATGTATTCTAGATCAATGAACCATCAACGGATGAATTGCGTGGTGCCAAATTGCCTTATCTAAAAAATGATATTTGCTTTGATTTGATTGAACCCTATATGGAACATGTAGAAAATCGGACTTCAGGAGACTTTTCTTTCCATTGAATCAGCTTCTATCCCTTTTTAAAGATTTCAGGGAAATTCTCAGAGTATTTGTGAATTAAAAAAAAACAAACACATTTTTTTCCCCTTTTTTGGTACCAGGGTTTGAACTCAGGGGCTCTTTACCACTGAGCCACATCCCTAGCCCTTTTTTTTGTATTTTATTTAGAGACAGGGTCTCACTGAATTGCTTAGCACCTAAGTTGCTGAGGCTGGGTTTGAACTCAGGATCCTCCTGCCTCAGCCTCCTGAGCTGCTAGGATTACAGGTGTGCGCCATGAGCTCGGCAAGAAACTTTTCATTTGCATTTATTTTTTTCACCTGGACTTTGGGCTGCCCTCATTGAGTGCCTGACCACCTCCAATTGCCACCATGTGTCATTCACCTTGTTCTCTAATTTCCTAGCCCAGTGTGGGATAACAGCTGGTGCTTTTCAAATGTTTGCCCAATGAATGACCACAGCAATCTCCACATCCTTCAGGGAAGCCCTTTAGCACCATCTTTTCTAACACACATTTTGGTTTAGCATCGATCACTGTGAATGCCATTTCCTCTCTCGGAGAAGTTATTTGTTCAAGTGCAACTCACTTGCCTCTGGATTGCCCTCTAGAAAGGATCCCTGATGGTTGTGCTGATGCTTTGTTTCGATGGAATGAGGTGGTTTCCACTTTCATATTGTAGGAAACTGCCACTTGTGTTGGTTCATGAGTAATGGTTAGAGCTGGAGGAGGAGCCCTTGTCTTTTTAGGGCTCAGTAGATGTTTTTGATAATGTAAAGGAAAGAAAGAAAAGACTCGATGGGAACAAGTGTGAAAAAAACTCCAAAGGACATAAAAATCGGTGGCATTCATCATTCAAAAAAGGAGCATCAATCACTCCCAGACTTCATTTTATTTTCATTGTGTGCGTGCATGAAGGCACAAGTGGAAATGACAATGGCGAATAACTTCTAAAAGCCACTTTATCCAGGAACAGTGAATAAAAAAAGATCTTTAGTTTCAACCTTCTGGGTAGGGAGAAAAAAAAACCTATCAGCTCTAAAACATTCTCCTCCAGCTGGATGAAATTCCTCTGAATCTTTTTTGTGCTTCCTAATATCCATGGGATGGAGGAAGGTGCTGAGGGGCAGACCAGGGTGGGACCAATGGTGGTTCATGGCTTTAGCCCCTCGTCAATTCATTTCTCCACTGCAGGGTTCATTTAAGGCCCCATCTGCTTTCTTTCTGGGTCTTAGCCTTGAGATCTGCATAAATTTTTATGTTTCATGTTTTGTTTTACACTTTTTCCCAGGTTCTGTGGGCTCAGACCTGTGTAACTCGCCTCTGTTAATGCAAGATTGTATGAAATGTCATGGACAAATGGAACTTTTATAAATCTAATCATCTTTCAAATGTACTCAGGAGCTTTCTATTTAACAGAAGCCAGGCCAGAGTCTTGGACAAAATGAGAAAGATTCTAGCAATCTCACTCCCATTCTAGTTTTTCTCCTCTGAAAGGTGATTTAAAAAAAAAAAAATCACCCATTTTCTTAAAGCAGAACCTGACCCTCCTGAAGCAATGGCTGGATGTCTACAACTTGTAGGACATCAGTATTCTCTGCTGCAATGGTTCCACCTGCCCTCACATCCAGATAGAGCTTGTCCCTTGCTGTGTCTGACTCCTGGTGCTCATTAACGTGGTGCACCTTGGGTTTCAGCAATGCTAGGAGGAAGGTATGGCAGAGCCATGTGAGAAACATGGCCTGAGACTAGGCCCAGCTCTCCTCATATCTTAGTAAGTGTCCCTGTATTTGTTACACTGTCTGCAGAAGGATTCATCCTCAAACCCGATGCTTCTTGTCAATGACTGAAGGCAGTTCACCTTGATCACCTGCCCCCAGGGTGTGTCAGAAGCACGTTCCAAACTGCTGAGGGATGAAGATGCTTTTGTGGACTTCTCACAGGTCCTCTGGCTCAACTATGTTTTGTACACTAAAGTGGAAGAGAGCACTGGATCTCCTGATGAGCAACTGGGAGAATGGTTCAGGAAGCAGGATAACACAGCAGAAGAGCTGTTTTGGGTGCCTGGGTTCCATCATAGTTCCAATTAATTGTTAGCAGTGCAAACTTGGAGCAGTTCTTGAATTTCACTGAGCCTGTCTTCCCCCACCTGTAAGGAGGACATTTTTAAACTAACCTCAGAAAGCTGTGGATATTAAAGAAAATGTGTACACAGCAAGATAGGTGATAAATAAATGGGAGCTATCATGACCATTAGCGTTTATTAGCACCAAAGTTTTTACTTCATCTGTGTTTTGTCCTCATCTCACTACCTTGTCTAATCCCCACCCCCCCAAAAATTTTGTTTTTATACTTCCCTTGTGTGGTTAAAGACATTTTTTTCTTTCCTTTTCCTTCCTTATTCCTCCTCCTCTAAGAACTACAAAATTTCAAAGCTCAAATAGCTCTTGAAAGTCTCAGATCCAGCTCATGTGTAAGATGCCACAACTAAAGCCCAAGGGATCTGCCATCTGACCCAGGAATCCTGCGGGATCAGAAAGAATGTCTAGTTTACCTTCTCCAGGATAACTCTGTCCCTGGGGGCTAACTACATGAGGGACATCTATCCTCAGGGAGCCCGGTGAGGACAGAGATGTTACAGTTCTCAGTCTCCGTAAAGGTAATGTTTTTCGTCTTTCTAACCCTAAGGAGCAAGAATTTAATATTTCAAAACTCTTTGATAAAACAGCTAAACCGGCTCATCTCCCGGGGCAGCAGAAATCAGCTGAAATTTCCCATGAAATTCTCTTGTCATTGGAATAAACTGGGGATATATTTTTTTAAAATTTTTTTTCTAGTAAAAGATTCTATAGTTGCTCAGCATGGATAGTACATCATGAATGGACAGTAGTGGGCCTTTGATCTAATTTTTGTGTGTCTGATTTCTCAATAATAAATGGGATTTTATTATGAGACAGGTTGACACTTATTGAGTTTGCTTTTTATTGGTCCATGGTGAGTTGAAAGCCAGCTGGGGCTGTGTTCTCTTTTGTTAGTTCTATAGCAAAACTGTGACTTGACACATAATTGAACAATGTTGCTTAGGCGCTTTCAATATTCCAGGCTTTGAAGAGAGAGAGAAAATTGTCTTCTATCCAGATCTGGGAGAATAGCATCCAAACTAAACATCAGGTGACAATTTAGCATAGTCGTGACTGATATGATCCATCACAAAGGAGAGAACTATTGATTATCATGCTGATAAAAGGAAAACACATCCCAAAGAAAAATGTTGGGGAGAAAAATAGGAAACCTATAATGTTGCCAGCTGTTTTTAAGTCACAGCCCTTGAGTAATAATAAATGCCTCACAGTGGCTCAGATTTCTTTGAATCAGCCTAGAAATGGAGCTCAAGCCTTGTAGCATGGAGGACAGGCGTTAGGCTGGAGAAGGCTCTTTGGAGTAATGCTAATGAACATCAGATTGGCTCAGACAATAGGATATCTTCCCAGAATGTGGTTGGAGGACTCTCGGCCAAGGGCCTGAGAATGAGACTGGGGAAGAGGAGCTGGCCTATGTGTCTGGAAGTTCATTTGACTGCACTATTGAAGTGGCTGGGCAAGAGGCACCCAGAAGATGGCTCTGGGGAGCCATGACAGCATCTGGAGCTTTTCACACCAGGGTAGGTCATTGGTTCAGTTCATACCTTGACTGCTGGTTGATGGGAAATTAGGTCTTGCTTTCAGTCTGGGTCCTAAAAGTATTCCCTGTCATGGGTCTCCCCTCCTGGAAGACTGACAGAGGCAGGGAAGGGCTCTGGTGCCAGAGGGCATTCTGCAGGGTGGGGAGGAGGGAGCAGGTGCTGGGTAGATGCAGAGAGATCACTGTGAGGTGTGTGTGGAGGGGGTGGTGGTGGCTGGAGGAGGGTGGCCAGAGAGAAAGGCTTCATTCCTCCATCCCTTGAGAATGTGTGGGTCTTAGGGATCCTAGGGCCAAGCAGGGACCCTGGAGAGAAAGCTGACCAGGGGAGGGGAAGGGGAAGAACTGGGGAATGATATCTGCCAAATTATATTGGTATAATGTGTGCATGTATGAATAGGTAACAACAAATCCCACCATTATGTATAACTATAATGCACCAATAAAAATATGGGAAATAATAAAAATGGTTAAATTGAAATGTGCAACGGGTGCGCGCGCGCACACACACACACACACACACAAATGCTTTAATCCTTTAAGCCTTAGGAAATTGCAGAGGCCAAACTCTTACAAAGCAAAAGCTCTGACTCTTAGAATTTAACAACTTTTCTCCCCATTATTCTTGTCACCCCTCCCCTGAGACAATGAAGTTGGGGAGGAGTCATGTCACCGGGTAAGAGGAAATCGGCAGAATGTAAAGCACATCAGTTAATATCTCCAACTGTCAAGCCTACTAAACTTTATCGCTTGCTTTTCTTTTGACACTTACTCTATTCCTGGACTTTTATTTTTAGTTTTGTAATTAAAACTTTTTTGACTATGTATTTACTTTTTTCATAGTTTTTGTAATTTTTTTATAATTGTACATAATGGTGGGATCTGTTGTTACATACAGTTGCACACAATATAGCAACACAATGTGGCCAATCTCATTCCCCATTATCCTTGGACTTTTAAAGCCTATACCTGGGTCACTTTGTGGATTTACCTGTAGACCCAATGCTTCCTATCAAGAAGAAACTCCCTATCAGTCATTTGAAGAGCCAAAAGTCCTCTGAAAGTCTGTTTTGTGTGGTGAGACAGGGGATAGGAGGCAGACCAAAGAGTCCATGAAAGACCTAACTAGAGAAATTCTCTTCCTTTGCCCATCTCTACCACCACTCTTTTTCTTTGCAAAACAGGGGCCAGAGGAGTGTTGGAATTGTTGAGCTAATATTTTATGGCTTATAACCTTCTGGTCCCAGGTTTGGAAGATGAGAGAGAAAAAAGAATTAATATAGCTCATCACCCATCAAAATAGGTATGCAGTGTCATTTTTATATAGGTGAGATAATTTTTTGCATATTATGATGATCTGCTCTTACTTTGAAGATGATCTGTTTTACAAAAGTGTGCTTAGAGCACCAGCTTTGTGACTGCAGACACGTTTTCTTCTTCCTAGTGGTGAGGAGTCTTGATTCTGATATGAAAGGTCCATGGGCAAGTAGGGAAGCTTGTGTGCTTCAGCCATCAGTAACCCTGAGAGAAGCTCAGGGTGCTTTTCCCCCATCTCTGGAATACAGGCATTTGTGTAAAATCTTAAATGCTGGGTATAGTTCTTTGAGGGGATCACACTGTTAAGGGAGGGCTGGGGATGGAAAATAAAGATGGGGCTCTCCGGAACAAGTTTCTGCTTCTGCTGCCCTGAGCGATGCTGAGTAGCACTTGTGTTTAGTCTTCAAGTAAGTGGGTGTGTTTAACCTTTTGTAAGTTTCTCTCTCACAACTCTTGGACTCCCTGGGGGCAGTGTCTGAAGCATCTTTGTTCCCTTCATTCCTAGCAGCCGCCAGACACTTAGTAGATGCACAGAAAGGCCTTGTGCAAAGAATGGGTGGGAAGGAAGAATGGGACTCGGGGTAGTTCTGTCTTCTTTGAAGATGATGCCTGGCATCTTGGCGTACTTTCCTACCTGGCATGTTCTTCAAAGCACACACAAGCAACCAGAAAGTTATCAAAGAACATTTTGCTGAGTAGGTGAGGAACAAATCTTAAAAGTGAGAACTTAGACTTCCATATGATGAAAAGGCCAGAGCTTAGTCAACCGAAAGGATGCTGGATATATTTGGAGATCTTCTTACCAGCTTCATCTTCTTTAACCAAATGGGCTCTTCGTTGTGACATCTGTTTCCCCCAGCACTCCATGGGCCATCAACTCAGCAGAGGGTGCTGCTTAGATTCCCCCCTCTGTGTTCAAGAATTAGCTTTCCCCACTTGGCTTCCTCCTGCATGTTCCTGACTCCATTTGACCCTGTCATGTTGCATTTAGGTCCGATCAATAGTCTTTTTAAATAAGCTTTGTCCTTTGAAAACCAGCCCTAAGCACTTTGCATTCCTTTCCTGTTTGAAAAGTTCAGTTTTGTTCCATGCTCAGTTCTAAAAATACCCCAGTGAGTGGGAGAACCAGGCTGTGCAGTTCAAAGCTGTTCCTGTAGGTGAGGGTAGGTGAGGGTCCCTGGGCTTGACAATGAGCTCATTTGAGTGAATTCATCACCTTCACACCTTCAGGAAATGGGCTGCATTAAAGACAGAGTAGGAAAGTGAGCATTCTGTCACCTGGCAATCTCAGCTTAGTAGAAAACAGGAGTGCTCTGTGCTTAGCAGACCAAGATCCTGAGAGTTGTTGAGGTGCCAAAGTCCAAATGGCTGTGACGTGTTTTTATTTTATTTTTTTAATTTTAAATTTTCTGAGATAAATGTGGTATGTAGACGGTATTGACTATAAGTCATTGATAATCTTCAGTCTGTGTTTCTGAGTATGCATGTGGAGATCAGGAGTCGATATCCATTGTCTCTCTGGGTTGCTTGGCCCACAGTTGATGCCCATTATTTGGTTCTCCGCATTCCTGAGATCAGAGAGTCTTGTGCCAGACTCCCATAAATGCAAGGCTGTTTCTGGGTGTGAGTCAAACAATGCACTTGTTCCCTTGTTTACAATTGTCCCAAAGTGGCTAGCAGAGGCCTAATCTCTGTTTTTATTCTGTCTGTAGAGAATGAAGGCACAATGAGAGACGGGCTATTCAAGCACTAAGCTTTTACATTCTGTTTATCTGATTCTTCTGTCTAATTAAAGTTACCTTCTACACTTGATTGGTTTTTAAAGCCAAATATTTGGCAATTAAACCTTCTTTATTCTAACAACTGGGTGGCACTTCCCTGAGTGATTTAGCACATAATTTATTATCTGCAAAACCAAGGACTAGCTTCCTTGGGGGAGATTCCTTGGCAGAATTTGATGTTCACTGGCTGCTCCAAAGACCCACCAAGGAATCTACAGGTGGAACGATATGGATTCAACTCAGGAGTCCACGTTGCCAGTGTAGCGAGGGCCTTCCTTGAATTGGGAATTAGGAGAGAACATTTAATTCTCAATAAAGCCATTCTTCTAGAGTACCTTCAAAATCTTACCAGGTGTTCCTCCATTTTTTTAAAAATCTATCTGAGGGCCATATCAAAGGAGGTAGAGGGTATTGGTAGAGAATATGACCTGCCCTGTTATAATAGCAGTTTAGTCCAACTAACCCTGGGCTGGATGCCGGAAGACCTTAGTAGGCCTTGCTAATACACCGGAGGAAAATTCTCTTAACGTGGTCTTTCCTGGGAGCCCAGTCAAATCATCCCAAGGTTTTCTTTATTCATGTTCTCTCTCAGGCAGGGAAACTGGTCGAAGGTTATGTGAAGGTCAAGGATGTGCCACATTGTAACCACAGCTCTCCTCTTATCTCAGAAGAGGTTTGTCTGATTTTTGCAGGACGGACTTTTAGTGCTGCCTTTTACAGGGAGATGAGATAGTTGAGTTACATTTCTGTGTTATAGGAAGGAGGATACTAAGCAGATGATGGCCAATTCACAGAGGAAGAATCAATGTATTGACTGACCTCTCCCTTCCCACCTGTTCCTGCTACATGACCATATATGGGTACACATGCACATGGGTGCTGATAAGCAAATCTGAGTTGTCTAGGAACACACATGCCACTGCCAGTCTCTGCTGTCCTGTCCCCGTCTCCAAGGCTAGCATTTGAGCCAAAACTTATTGTGTGACGCGGCCCCTTCTGCAAGCCTGGTTCAGACACATAAGGTGTTCTTTGTTTCTTTGTGAGTGTTTTCAATCTTTTATCCTCACATATGAGTGATGCTTAAGGGAGGCTAAATCACTGCCACCAACCAGATCAGATCCACCCTGAGGTGATTAGCGCTGCCACCTGACATGAGAGGACTACGGTGTGCATCCTAATGTGTTTGTTTTTTCCCCGTGAAGAGAATGCAAATGATTTGCGGGGTTTCTTCTAGCCTCTTTATCCTGTCTTGAGGACTCCCTCAGGAAGAGAGGATAACTGGAGCTACTGAAGGCCTGCTACAGTAACCCTGGCAGGTTTTTCAGCTTTTGTAGCAATAGCTCTGCCTGGAGCTGAGGTGTCCTCCTACCAGAAAGATTTCCACTTCTGCATGTCACTGTTTCCACCAGGTGGGCTGCTAGGGACAGCGCAGAAGGCAAGGGATCTGTAGGAAAGATCCCTGAGACTTCTGTTCTGGCAACTGCTAGCTGAGATGGTTCTGGGGTGAACTCACAGCTTGGCAGTCAGAGCTAGAAGGATCTCTAGTCTACCCCTGTTCATGTGGCCCAAGGATCAGAGACATCTGCATCATCCAGGAGATTAGTGGCATTCACAGGCTGAATCAGAATCTGCAGTTTAGTAAGATGCCCAGGTGATCGGTTGATACCTTAGAGAAAAGAGCCAGCCCCTCACATTATGGGATATACTCCTAGTGGGTGTCCCTCTGAGATATACTGTACCGAGAAACTGTCCACTTGGGGAAGGGGAGGGACGCCATCTGGCAAGAACTGACCATGCGGGTTTCTCATGCTGGGGTCTCCGGGCAGCTGAAGGACAATGTACATATGAGCAGGCAAAGGAATGGATAGTGACAGGAGAGGGTATGGGGAGTTCTGAGCTCTGAGTAGATGCAGATTTCACCTTCTTTGACATTCAAAAATCTTTTCTCCACACACCAGCTGCCCCAAACTCTTGTCAGGTTCCCACTTTTAGGCTGGGTGGTGTTTTTCAGATATTCTGCTCTCTAAGAAGTTTATTGTGTACCCATTTCCCTCTTCTGCCATATAGTTAAAAATAAAATGACAGTAAATTCTAATAGGTATAAAAATATAGTGAAATTCTGATTTTTGCATTGATGAATACTTTGATTCTTGTTTTAAAATAGCAAATATGTATATAGAGAGGTGGCCATCCAATATATAGGAGGATGTAAGCCACCTAAGAAATTAAAGTCTAGAACAATAATTAGTGAAGAACAAAAGACAAAGTCAGAAAGATATTTTCAAAAGTTGGAGCCCCTGATAGGTTCAGTCCACACAGGACCATGGGCTACACAATTAGAACATGGCTCCTGTGGTTTATTTAAAGGAGTCCATCAAAGGCAGGGATAAGATTTCAGGAGTGGAGTCTTGCTTCATGGTGTCTTGCAGTTGGCAGATTGATTGGCATCTTGGCAGGCCACCTGATCTCTGGTGCTGTGTGGGACCAGACAGGGTGGAATAGAGCTCACAATGTGTCTGGGCAGTCTTACACATAGGAAATGTCCACTGGAAGTTCCCAGACACCAGATTCTCCTATTCAGTAGGCTATGATTTACAATATAGTCCATACACAGCCCACCGATGGCTCTCAACATATGTGTTTTGTGTGGGAGCCCCCATTATGCCAGTACTCTGAGCGTGTACACAGGCTGCCCCTGGACCGCCACATGGTGTCCTCCCTGTAGTCTGAAGAGACATCTCTGAGACTCCATGGGGTCAGATATATAGATCCTTCCTGGTTACAGAGGCAGTTGCTGGTAAGTTAGGGCCAGCACCCTCTTTTCTGGGGTTCCCCTGGAGAGGGCTACAACTCAGGTCACAAGTTATCCTAGATCTGCCTTGGCACAGCTGGTACCTTGAAGGAATCAGAAAAAATGTTATTGACTCTCAGAACTCGACTAGACTCAAAACAGGTCCTAGTTTATCTACATCTCACTCTCTGGAGGCCAATTGCAAAACAGACCCAACTGAGATTTGAAATGAATCAATCAACCACCTTACTTGCTAGTGGTCTGAGAGACAAACTGGCCACCTGCTCAAGGTAGTGCAAGAGGTGAGACAGATAAAGGGAGAGCTGCCCTCCCAAAGGCCATTTGCAACCTACTGTCCACCACAGATTCTTGCTTAACACCACATCAAGGTTGGGATTGGAAGAAATAAGCAGAGGACTAAGAATCATTGTTCTTTTCAATCAATTTTTAATGAATATCCTTATTATCCATGTTTAAAGAGCCAGTTAAATCATCACCAAGTCTTGCTGACAGTAAAATCTTTTTTTCTAAAATTTTACTGCATTTATGTATCTTAGTTGCACCTATATATTGTAGTTATGGATGTCCTGCTTTTTGGAAGAGGGTCTCTGCTATTCTCAGCAAGAAGAGTGTTATCAGCAAGCATCTGATTCAGTGAAAGGTCTGTGATACCATCAGTAACACAGTTGCACTGCTTCAAAAGTGAGAATTAGAAAACGTCTCTTTCCATCACTGACTCTGTTGCCTTCGTAGACCTGGGAGTGCCTTGGGTCATGTCAGGTGACTTTCAAAATGATCAAGAATTTGTGAAACACCCTGCCATGCCAAGACTTTTCTTGTTATAACCTTTATGCTTCTCACTTCAGTGCAACACTTTCTCACTAAAATTTGGAATCATAGCAACTGCTAATTTTATCATTCACTGAGTGATTAGTACCCACAGCCAGCCACCACACTAAGCCCTTTACCATACTAATTCTCTTACTCCAGTAGATTCTGAACAGGTACTACTATTGTCTCCATTTTATAGATTAAGTAACTTTACCAAGGCTACCTGGCTAGTTAGTGACACAGCAGGAAATTGAACCCAAAGAAGTCTTCCTGGAGGACCCCAGGCAATTAACTAACCACTGTACTATCAAAGTAAGAAAGACAGAGTTGTACTCTGACTCCTTATTCTATTTGGTTTTCCTGCTGGCTGAGGGCAAATTCCCATACCATGCATGGTGGGCCAGGTTGGGGTGTGGCCTCTCAGTCCTCCATCATATGGCATGCCAGGTACTTTGTCCCCTCCTAGCATGGTACTCCCTCTCCAGTACCTTTGGCTAGCAAGATAACAAGACCATCATTTGTCTTTTGGTCAAGTGTTGTGGTAAGAGAAATAATTGGTTTCAGCAAAACAGTATCTTGACTTACAAGTTAGAAAATGGTTTGCTCAGAGTTAATCAAAGTCTGAGAGTTGGAAGGAATTTTAAGGACGCTTTCATCCAAATTCCCATCTAATTCATGACTCTTTATAACCTCGCACCTAGCATCATGTTGCATTTTGGTTTATCGTTTAATCAGTCAAAGGTAATCTTGGACTTAATGACCTTTCCAATGATAAAATAAGAAATCTTTTTCTTTCTCTGTTCTGTCTTCTACCTGGCTTTCCTGTTCCATCTTTTCTCTTAGAACCTATTTGTCTGGTTGACATGAGCATCCAGGTTAATTATATCCAGAAATAAATCTCTTTACTCAATTTTAGAATGATTAACTACGTAAATTTAAGTTAACCCATATCCAAGCTAGAACTTTGAAATCATCCTTTTCGGCAGCTCTTTGGTGAAGTTTGTCTCAGCTACTGATTTTTCTAGGGAATACCATTATGTTATCCATTTTCAAAGAGAGACCATATGTATGCAACAGATACTGTTTAATTACGGTCTTCCCTTTTCATCTGTCTGGTCCACAGAGCAGAGCCTTTTGCATTCTACTAGAAGAAATTTCTCAGACCCGTGACATTCTATTTTTACCTCTTAGTCTCACCTAAGAGTCCAAATGTCAGCACTTTGTGGAAGGCGCACTGGGCTGGAAGCCAAAACAATCGAGTGAGTTCTGGGTTGAATTCTGCAATGGGACCTTGGTCAAAGGATTGACCTTTGGGAATCCTGGTTTCATCCTTAGGAAAATGGGCATTCTGCCAGCTCTGTCCTTGTCCTAAGGTGATTGAGAGGCCCAAACTAGGGAATGTATGTCAGAGCATTTAGTAAACTATAATTTAGCGTGACAGTATAAGGTCAAAGCCCTGGGTTGCCAGAATGGTTATGGAATGGGGAAGGGGGAGCCAGAGAACAAGATAACCCCAAACCTTCAATGGCACAGTTGAGTCTGGTTTTTCCAGAACGGGTCTGCAGATATCTGGGAGGGGTTGAGATTAAGTTGCTGAGAGCTGAGCATTCCTGTCAATCAGAAACGTGTCACTCAGGAAGTTTCAGAGCAACAGGGAGCAGAGAATGAGCTGACAGTCATTTGTACAAATTTAATCAACACTAATGAAGCATCCTGTTTGGAAATAGCAACCAAAGATGGCGTAATTCAAATCTTACCTGAACCGTTGCAGGAGGTGGCATCAGCCAGTTCCAACCACCACTGTGCCTTGCTTCCAGTGGCTCTGAGCACTGACAGGTGCCTTATTTTTATCTTTTAGATGTTTTCTTCAAGAGATTGGCTCATGATTGTATATTATCCCACTAAGTTATGTTTTCAAGTTTTTATAAATATGGTGTCAACCCAGTTCTTAGACCTCTTGAAAGAAGTCGTCACATTAAACGTGTCTTCAGAGATCTTCCTCCTCTTCCTTGTTCCCTTCAAGATTCCGAATTAATCTCCTCCTCCTTTGAAGTCTTATTTCTTTATGATCTTTTTGAAAAGAATAGAATTTCATAAGGAAACTCATGAAGAAAAATTCAGCCACGATTGCAAATAGTGCCTAATGCAATAAATATTTCAATTGTCATTTCTATTATGCATCCCAATGGGTGGATGCTTTCCTTGTATTTCTCAGAAAAATGAGTGTCCGTTATCAATAATTCCTAACTTTATGCTAATGAAACCCAACATTATCTGGTGAGTTTTGGCTTCTGTGGTCACCAACCTACTGCCCTTTAGGGAAACTCACCAACCTGCTGTTCTATAATATCAGAACTGAGACCCTCCTTAAGGGCAAAGGCTATATCTCTTCCTAAGTAGCAGAGAAAGAAGAGAGGAGGGTTGAAGTCGTTGCCAAGAACATAGGTACCTGAGGTATTGTTAGGGCTAATTCTGTTTCTAGTTAGGGTTCCTCATACCTCACTCTGCACAGTAACTGTAGGTATACTGGTGTGCAGTAAATGTTTAACAACTGGTTCTCTAAGAGAAGTGTGTGTGTGTGTGTGTGTGTGAGAGAGAGAGAGAGAGAGAGTGTGTGTATGCACGCACGTGCACCTTTACAGTGTAAAAGATGGGAAGTGTATAATTTACAAATGAAATCTTCTTTTATTTGAAAATTCAACTTGATTCATAAACAACATAAGGTTGAAATTAACAAGAAAATGTAGCTCCTACCTCAATGTTGCTTGTTATTCTAGAGTAATCCCCATTTTCCCCTCTTTCCTCCTCTCCCTCCCTTTTCTTTGCAGTACCAGGGATTGAACCTGGGTCCTTGTCCATGCTGTCACTGAGCTACATCCTCAGTCTCCATTTTCTCAGAGTTCTGAGAAGAAAGAAGTTTTTCCACCTCAGTTTAACCCCAAGTCCTTACATCACCTATTAAACCAGCCCTTTGCTTTGAGCATGAGAACTGGGGGGTGGGGGGGGCAGTACTATTATGGTCTGTGGGAGGAAGGGGCCCATGAAGAACTGAGATTCTCTTTTTTTTTTCAGTTTTGAATATTTTATGGAATTGTACACATGCCCATAGCTTTAAAAAGTAAACCGTGTAAAAGAACTGTTATGAAAATCAATAGTCCTCTGCCCCTTATTCTCCATTCCTCTTACTATGTAGACCACCGCCACCTCATTAGCTGAGTTTGTGGGTATGAAGCTCCATCTCTGCCTAATGTGTGTTTTTGCTATTTCTTGATTTGGGGTTTGACTTCCCACTTTGAGAGGTTAGGAATCAAATCCCTCATGTTTCACCCCCACCCCTCCCTACCACCCTTGCCAGGATATGCCTTCCTATTCCCTTCTCTTTTCTAATAGAATTACATTTTAATTTCTTACAAATCAATATTCATTGTTTATATTACATGGCATTGTGAATGAGATTCATGGCTAAGCCTTTACTTTTTCTTTCGTGCACAATCTTTTATTTTTCCCGGAGGTTTTGTTTTTGTTGTGTTTTGTTTTATATTTACATTTAGATTACATTATATCCTTTTACATTAGCTTACTTCCCTCTGAATTTATCATTGTTTCTGCCCCCCGACTCTCTGCCAGTTGTCTGGATTTCCCCTGTGCTTCACATGCCTCTGTTGCCCCACCAACCTCATCTTTGACAAGTCACTCTGGAGGCCCTTAGCCTCTGGTTACTCTCTGACATCCTGGGCTCTCTTTCCCAGATTGGACCTTCTTGTACGGTGTCCCCCTGATGCTGGGACAGTGCATTCTCAGTTTTCTAAGGAGTATGGTAGGGAAGACATCTGGGGTCTTGGATGACTGACATAGCCATTATTTGACCTTCCAGAAATAATTGGTAGCTACTTTGGGGATAGAATTCTAGGTTGGAAATCATTTTTCAGAGTTTTAAAGTCATCCCTTCATTGTTTTCTGTCTTTTGGCATTGCTACTGAGAAGTTCAAAGCCATTCAGATTTTTTAAAGTTTGGAATGAGATCTGTTTTATTTTTGTCTGGAAACCTATTTATAAAAAAAAAAAGTGCCAAAGATTGAATTCAAGGCCTTGTGCTTGCTATACACGCTCTTTAACTCTGAGCTACACCCTTGCCCCTAAAAGATCATTTGTGCCTTTGTCCTCTGTGTTTTAAAATTTTGTGACATTGTGCTTTGATTTGAATTTATTTCATCTATCATACAATAGGAATCCCTTTAATTTAGAAATTCAAGTCTTGCAGTTTAGGGACATCTTGCATTACTATGTGGTAAACTTCCTCTCCATGAGAGAGAGAGAGAGAGAGAGAGAGAGAGAGAGAGAGTGTGTGTGTGTATGTATTTTGTTCTCTTTCTGAAATTTTCTTTTTGTTTTTGGTACTGGGGATTAAACCTAGAGGTGCTCAACCATTGAGCCACATCCCCAGTCCTTATTTTTATTTATTTATTTATTTATTTTGAGATAGGGTTTCATTAAGTTGCTGTGGACTTCTCAAAGTTCCTGAGGCTGATCTCCAACTTATGATCCTCCTGCCTCAGCCTCCTAAGTCACTGGAATTATAGGCATGTCCCACAGTGCCTAGCCTGGAACTCTTTTTATTTGCATGCTGTGTATTCTAGACTGGTTACATATTTTTCTTATGTTTCCTGGCTTATTCTTTTTTCTTTCATCTTATAACCCTCTGTTGACTTTTCCCATTTCCACTATAATATTTTTAATTTCACCAGTTCTGTTTTGCTGTCTTAATGTTCTTTTTAATACTACCCGGCTCTTGTTTTCATAAATGCAATATATCTTCTTTTATGTCTCTCAGGATATTAAATATATTCTGAATATAAAATGTTTTCTTTGCATAATTCCTATTAGCTTGCTTCTATTCTGTTTGTTGATTTGATTTCCATCTTTCATGTAAGAATTTCCCTCAGATATCAGGGATCTCTAGTTGCTGATGGTAGTAAAAGTGGGACATTAATGTGCTGTGCCTGATGTTCCCTGGACAGGGGAGTGTCTATATCTCCCATTCCAGAAAATCAGCAAACCTTAGTCTCCTGGGAATGAAGAGAATGAATTTGTGGATACTTGTGCATCTTGAATGAACTTCTTCTCTGCTCAATTCCCCTTTTCTCCCACATTCCTTGAGGTTGCACAGACAGCCTTAGTCTGTTTCAGGAGTTCTGCTTGGAAAATAGGGCTGTCATATACTGGGGATGATGCAGATTTTTTTTGGTTTTGTTTTTAGATCTGTCAAAACCAGATGGTTATTACTCCAGCCATTCATTTGCTGCCAGTTTCCAAATGGTGGTGGTTGTTCTTGTCTCCCTCTCGTTCTCTTTGTTATTATTTCTGATAGCATCTCAACACATGCTTGTTTCATGACACCTCCTTTTTATGGGCTACAGTTCACTGTAAACCTGTCTGGTCTCTCCTCAGAAGACAGAGTGCCTCTGAGGGAAGACCTGAATCCCACAGATTCCATTGCCTCTGTGCTGGTCAGGATGCTAAGTGAGACTACCCTGAAGCCCATGAGGTGGCCCAGACAGGTACCGGCTTGGCGCCAAGCTCACTTGCTGGGGCCCCACTCCATGTGCTCAGGGAGCTTATGGTAGGTGCTGCTTTCCTCCCTCCAACCACAGGGATGTCCATATCTTAATGGCTAAAGGAAGAAGTGACGATCTAGTGGTAAGATTTCCTTGTCCTTTCTTTATTAACAAAAAGACATGGAGGGAAATGTAAGCCAGCTTAGAAAGGAAGGACTGGTGGACACTGAAGGACAAAGGAAACTCCAACCCCTTTCCCTCTTCTTTGCCTTCTTTTATATGAAAGATTGTTTTTTCCTTTTCAAAAAAATTTTTTTAAAGTTTTCAATGGACCTTTATTTTACTTATTGATATGTGGTGCTGAGAATTGAACCCAGTACCTCGTACATGCTAGGTAAGTGCATCTGAGCAACAACCCCAGTCCTGAAAGATTGTTTTCTGATTATAAAAGCAATACAAACTCAACATGGGAAATGTGAGAAATTAGGATAAGTGTAAAGTCAAAGCTGCAGATAATCCCACTACCTTTAAACATTGATACACACACACATATTTTGATGATGTTTGAATTTGGGAAAACTATTTCCCTTCTTACTTTTTAAAGATATCAGGTAATCATTACTATTTTATTGAATTTTTGCCCATTTAAATATTTTGAGTTTTATCATTTCAATCGATTATTCCTAGGTATTATTCCTTTCTAGATCAATGTGCTTGAACTTTTGTTGTGTCTTTTCTATCCACTTATTGTTTTCCTTTTGATATCTCCTGACATACAGACATTAGTGGATTTTTATGTAATCAGAGCTATCCATCTTTCTTCACATTATCTTATTCTGTATTAAGAAAATATACTAAGTAGGTTTTCTGAACAGAGGATGCAAGGAGGTCTATTTCTTAAAAATCTGTCCACTCTTCCTGAAGTTGTTCAATTGCCATTAAGTTCCATTTTCTGGGACTTGGAAGCTGGCTCAGAGACAGGGACATGAAGCTTGGGCTCTTTAGAGCTCCAGCTCCCTTTGCTAAATCATTGCATTCTTCTTTTTGCCATTTTCACAAAGAGGACAGACGTGCTGGCTCCTGGCAGGACCACAGACACTGCCACAGGTACCATTAGATCTCTAAGCCATGAAAATCCCCTTGGAGCCTCTTGGGATGCTCCAGCTCTGTCCACCATAATGTGAAAGTCCTGGGATCCTCCCCAGAAGACTTGCTAAAACAAGAAATAGCAGAGCTTCCTCCAGGCACCAGCTGACAGCCGGACAGAAACAAGTCATTATTCTCTCTTTGTAGCTACCTAATGAGTAATCATCATGACTTCCCCCAGACGGGGGCAAGAAGATGAGCAGTGTTCCTTGGAGTTATGTCCTTTCATCTTGTCTGTTTGACATCCCTGTTGACAGGACACGAGATGCGGGGCCAGATGGCGCTGGATGCGTGATACAGATGAGTGGCAGGAGTCCAGGTGTGCAGAGTTGGGAGAGGAGGAAGGGGGAAACTGGGCATTCCATCACTGGAGTGCACTAGAAAGAACAGTTCCAGCTGGGGTCTGTCTCTTCATGAGAATCTGAGTGATTTATGTTCAGCTCAGATTCCAAGACGCCTGTTACTAAGGGCCCAGGAAAATGAATATATGCATCCTAATGACTTCATCTTCTATTAGGTCCCCTATGAAGGGAGAGAGTACAATTTTTGGTGGAAATAGCACCGGGCTAGGAATCAATGGCTCAGGATTTGATTCCTTAGGTGACCAACCATCCTGGTTTGCCTGGGACTTATGTGTTTCCCAGGATGTGGGTCATTTCGTTTTAAATCACAACAGCCCTGGGAAAATTAGGATGGTTGATCTCCTTATCTAGCTATGTGACCTTGACTGTGCCCTTTATTCTACTGAGCCCTATCTAATGATATCTGTCCCTGCTCTGCCTTTAAAGATTTGACGTGATTGCCACCAAGGTATTGGGAGGCAGAACAATTTATTAGTTGTGTGTCTTTGAGCAAGTTATTCAACCTCTGTAAGCCTGCTCTTACTGCCTGATCTCTACAATAGCGGGGATATTAGTGAACACTACATCAGATTACCATGTGGCACAAATGGAAAATGAAAATTAAACTCTTGCATGGTGTCTGGCACATAGTAGGCTCTATTAAATGTTAGCTGTGTTTCCCATTAGAACTCCATGTAGAACATTATCAAAACTGGACTATATTGATGATATTGTTGGAAAAGTTTTGGATTTAGGAAAGTCAATGCCACCATTGTTGGGTTGGATTGCTCTTCTCAAGAGGAACCAGGTAGAGACTCTGAAGGATGGAACATTTAGTGGCTTCTAGAAGAGGCTGCAGAGCTGCTTCCAAACTAGGAGCCATACACTGGCAATAACGATCCCCTCTTCTTCCCCTGGATGTAGGTTCTGTCATGGATAGTTCTCCACTCTGTTAAAAACTGAGTGCTGCAGAGGAGGCCAGGTGGAAATGTATAGGCATCATTTGTATGCAGCAATCGTTTATTAAGCCTCAGCTCTGCTCCAAGCCTGACACTAGTTGCTTTGGATGCAAATATGAGGCAGACCGTGTTCCTAGGCTGTCCTTAAGGTGTCATGGTCCTGTTGAGGAGATTTTTATGTGGCTTTAGGTCACAGACATTTGTTTAGGTGCCCCAATTGTGGACTATGTGCAGTGTGGAGTGGCCCAGGAAAAGTACTCACTGCCTGGCAGATGTCATGAAGAAAAAGCAGGGGATGATGGGAAGAAATCAGGTGGTGTTCATATATGAGCAACATATGAGGTCTGTATAGAAAACAGGGAGTGATTGTTGGTGGCTGGGGGAGAGAATGGTGGAAGTTTGAATGCTAGGCTTGCAGGACTGAGAGATTCCAAGTAACTCTGCAAAGAAATTGGGCTTTCTGGGTGACCCAAAGGACCCAACCCAAGTGCTTAAGAAGGCAATGAAGATCACATTTCTCAGTTTGAACCATTGCTTTTTCCACACAGATTTATTTATATTTATATTATGTTCATCATAACATTGTTTATGCTAACAAAAATCAGGAGTTTATATGGCTTCTGTTGAGTCAATTATGCATTGATACAACCGAATACTATACAGCTATTTAAACATATGTTAATGAATGTGTATTCATTGTCATGAAAAGATTTAAAGAGTGGATTATAAAGCAAGATATATCATTTCCACATTTCATTTGAAATTATATGTATATTTCACAGTGGTATTCTGCAGTCAACTCACATGAACTCACAAGAAGTAATTTGTTAGAATTTCTTCTCAGGTCCAGGTTGAGTGATATCATGTTGGTAGCCTGAAATCAGCCAAGCAAAAGTATTTATCATGGAAATTGGCAAATACTACAAAGTAATGCTTATATATATATTTTTTAAACAGAGAACTGCTTATTAAACACCTTCCAGCATACCACTGTATACATAAATATTTGGAGAAAAACCTGGATGCCACTGACTGGGTGGTGAGATGAGAAGTGATTTTCTTGCTTATCTGTATTTTTCAAGTTTTAAAATCAACATGCACTACTAAGAGAATTTTTGTTTTAATTTTAAAAAGAGAAAGCTTACTCTGGCGGCAGTATCATGCTGAGGGATGGCACAGGGAGATCAATCAGGAGGTTATTCCAACAGTCCTGTGATAGCTTCTGGGAGCCTGAATTGTGCACTGCTAAAGTGAGGGAGAGGTGGGAATTGTCATAAAATTCCTGAAAGAGGCCATCCTATAAACTTCAGATGCCTTCAGTCATATTCAGGTGAGAAATTCATGGAGAATGGATACTGGGCAATACTTTTATACAACCAACACAAGGACAACCAGAAACCAATTTCATAAAAAATGGGGCATCCATGGGTTTGAACATGACCTTCATGCCAGCACAAAATTTCAAATCCTCTTGAAACCTCATTACTTTTAAAGCTGATGACAAAAGCAAAATGGCTAGATTTGAATGTCTTTGCTTTTTCAAGTCCTTGCCCACCCTACTGGGGTAAATTCAGCCAGGGAACAGAACAAAAGACATAAGCAGACAAGACCCATAATTAATTTTCATCTACATAGTGACTTACACAGTGCCTGGCCCAGAGTGAGCACTCTAAGAACGTCTGAGGAATGAATAAATAAAACATTTGCGATGTTTGTTGATATTTGTGGTGATTACTGCCTCAATAGCCAAGTGGTTCTTGTGGTTCTCCATGCCAGGATCTCCATCCAAGCCGAAAGATGCCCAGGGGTCCTATCTGATAGAAAAGCTAACTCTAAAAGCCTTAGATGTTTAGAACATTGGCATTTGTGATGGCAGTAATCCTATCTGGTACCTTCACTAGGCCTCTTCCTGCGCTGATACCTTCTATGTCCTCTCTTCCTCAAAAAAACCCTGTATGATGAATACTTTTACCCTCATTATACAGATGAAGAAATTGAAGTATAGCAAAGGTGTGTAATTTGCCCAGTGTTGCGTGACCTTGTAAAAAGGCTTTGTTTGAAGGCTGAAGTAGTGGCCCAGGGGTAGAGCGCTTGCCTGGCATGTGTGAGGCCCTGAGTTCAATCCTTAGTGCCACATAAATCAATAAATAAAATAAAAGATCCATTGACAACTAATATATATATATATATATATATATATATATATATATATATATATATATATATATTTTTTTTTTTTTTTTTTTTTTTTTTTTTTAAAAGCACTCTTTAAAGATTCTCAGAGGTAAGGAAGGGCTTAGAACTGTCCCTGGGTCTCCTTGAGTGACAAGGACATCTTCATCTAGTTGCTTAAGCCTCTGGTATCTTCAGGTGCCTTCTCTTTCACAGTTCAGAGGCAGAAGTGGGCTATATCTACATCTCCGTGTGCTGCTATATTTTAAGGGCTGACATCATCTCAGCCATTACAGAGTCCCAGTCAACCCTTTATTATTATTATTTTTCTTCCCTGAAATGTGGATCTGGCATGACGCTTTTCTCTTGTCAGATGGACTGAAGGCTACAAGTTGTTCTACAATATATACTCACATGGTGACTGCAAAAAGCAACCCTCTGCTCAGCTATTAAAATAACCTTCCCTCCGTAATGGATTAGTTATTTCAGCAATGAGGCCCATTTGAAGGGAGATCATGAGATAATTGACTGTCAAACAGTTGAGCAATGTTAAGGTCAATTGTAGTGGAGGTCAATCCGTTTGAACAATGGGCTTGCTTCTGACAGGCCTCATAATGTTGATAATAATAACTTTGGTTTAATGGAAGTGTTCGATGGTGTTAGAGAAGAATGAACTATTAGACGTTCAGATTAAGTATTGTCTAAACTCGGAAGGTTTTGGAGACAGTTTGGTCATAGCAAATGCAAAATCCTCCGCTAGGGAAAATCGACTTTAAAGAACAGCTGGATTTAATGTCAAAGGCAAATGATTTTCTTTCCCCCTTTACCGATTGACTTGAATTTACACTGTGCAGACCATGATTACTCCCCGACTCTGTATTTATAGCTTCTCATTTGCATTTTCCAGAATAATTAAGAATTTAACCTAGAATGGGCCATTTTTGAGTAGAGGTGAATGCTTTCTGATTTTTAAATGAACCATCTAAATTAGCTACTAAATATACATTGTATTTTCCTTGCCTCCTGCTTAAAGTCCTTCTAAACTTCTGGACTCATTACTGCAACCCAAAGGGAGAAATTGCTCACTCCATCCAAAAGCCTCTGTCTAGGAGGGTGACTCTCATCCACAGAGGGTGAGCCTTCAGGGCTGTGATCCTCTAGTTACACTGGTGTGGAGCCAGAGGACAAACATGGCAGCCGCTTGAATGAGTGGACATCAAAGGACTCCCCAGTGAGTCCCCAGTAGACAGCAGAGGGTAAAGAAGCTTCCTATTCTTTGCTTAAATTCCACTGAAAATCATTTCCAATCTATTTAGCTTTGCTTTGCCAGTGCTGGCTCTTACTTTGTGCTTTTAAAGGGATTTTCTCCTCCAGGAAAAGTGTACCTTTGTGTACCCCTGATGTACACTGCCCTCAGGTTCAGCAGAGGAGGGAGAGGGCTAATCCTCAGGAGTGCCTGCTTCTCCAGGCAGAGAGGATTCATGGCTTATTGCTTCCATTTAATTCAGGAGAGTGAAGGCTCCAAAGGCCAGGCCACATATCCCACATCACCCATATCACAAAGCGGCTGGAAAAAAACTGGAAACTCAATCTGCATCTCTCTTCAAAGTCTGTTTGTTCTTCCTCTGTACTTAGCTCCCTGCCAAATCTGTAAATGGGCTTCATATCATGAGGGACTCTTGGTTCTTCAGCAAGGAAACCCTGTGTCTGTTCCCTATATATCTTCTGTTAGTGGCCAGGGGATCCTCAAGGCCATGTTGATCCTGTAGCTGCTGGATTCTGCAATGTTATAGGGTCTATAAGATGGGGAATGGGTCATCTCTGTCTCTGGACAATTGGGCTTGGAGTTCCTTGGCTAGCACAAGCAGAATGGCAGAGATGATTTATTAGAACTCCCTGGGAAACCTGTGGGTACAGGTATTTGTTTCTGTCCTTGATAAGGGATGGGGGCGCCATGAGGATTTGGATGGGCACAGGTCTGGAAACAGCCAGAAGCTCCTTTAGACTTGCAGAGTGTGTCGAGGTGTGTTGAGAACAGCTCATCTGGTCTTACTGTAGGTTAGCAAGTTGTCTCCAAAGTCCTTTGCATGGAGCTAGAAAGAAAGAGAAATGATAACAATAACAACATGTGGTGGGAGAGCTCATGAAAACGCAAGGGAGACCGGTAGAGTAGAGGGAGGAGAGGGAAGGGGCAGTCCTGGGGAATTAAAGTGATCAAATTATGCTGTCGTATTGTGTGCACATACAAACAGGTAACGATGAATCCCACTGTTATGTATAATTATACTTCACCACTAAAAAGGAAAAAGTGTTCAGCTATAATAAGCTGAATATTAAAATAATTGAATATTTTAAAAAGCCAAAACAAATCTCTTCATGCTTGGGTTCCAGGGTCTCAAATATACCCCTCTTATCAAACAAAAGTAGCAGCAATCCCAACAGTAATGTCTGTAATGCCCATTGTAGAAGAGCCAGCTGTCTGTCAAACAAGGCAACCAGTGAGTCCACTGGCACTCATTTTGACCAGGGCTTTGGTCAGAAAGATTGGGGCTTTATGGAATCTGATAAGTCCACTGTGATGTTGAAATATACTTGGGATATCCTGGGAAAAGTCCTGGGGAAGGGTGGGCCTTGCCGAGGTCCTGTACTGGAGGAGCATAGCATTACTAATAATGTTCCTTTGCACTTCTCTAGCACTTACTATGTACCAGGTACAGAAGTCAGGACTTTCACATGCTTTTTACTTTGTCCTTACCTGTAGGACATAAGCGCTATCATCTTCCTCCACGCTACACATGAAGAAATTGAGCCCTCCAGCAGTTAAATAGCTTTCCTGAGGTCACCCAGATAATCAGTGTTGGCATCTGGTGTCCCAGATGCCACTTGGGTCAGTCAGACTCTAGAGACAGCTGACCACAAGGACAGGGACATATATGTGTGTAGGGGAGCACTGGGTGGCTGAAGGAGGAGGCAATTATGTCAACTTTACATATTTCTTTTAGTTGAGCTAGAATTCTTGTGACTATAAAATATAAATATTTAGGGAGAAAATCCTCCAAATGAGTTGTATATACCCTCACTTTCCTCCCTTACATTTAAAGGTATCAGGAAAGATTCTCATTTTAAATGGTGATCAGCCATTTCTATGTGGCTTGCTTCTTATCTAGAAGCCTGATATAAAATTCACAGCCAGAGCAAAGCAATTATCAAAGCTAGTTCTCCAATATCAAGGGGGCAGAGAAAATAAAATTCTCACAAGCTCAATGAACAGACCTGTCCTGAGGACCGTCTAGATAGCTCTTCTTTAGAATTCATGAATGACAGAATGAGGCCAAGCGTCTTACCTGGCCTGAAAGCAGGAGTAGAACAGTAGCTAAGTAAAATACTTTTAGCTTAGTCACACTTGCTGTGACAGAAACAAGCAAATATAATTTCACCTCCATGAGAATGATAGGCAGGGATTTAAAAAAAAAAATCCCATATTACTTCCTTTGTTTTGGCTTCAAACATGCTGTTGATAGCAGCTGTTACCAGTGTACAGTGTGTTTATTGTTGAGTAATTATGTTTTGCTTTCATATTGGCAAAGCTATTATTTGTACCCTTAGGAGCAGCGGACATCTTGTGTGCACAAATGAATTAATGTGACAATGGCTTTCAACTTTGGAAGCAATGACTTATTAATCTACAGTGTTGCTAAATAAATATTCAGATGTGTTCACCGTGGTGAACTATCACTAATGGGTTTCTCCAGCCACAAATTTCACGAGATCATGTAACCCGAAGGACTGGATTGGAGGAATCGAGAAATTATGACCATCTTTCTCATGATGATTTTGAAACCTATCCAAAAGCAAGAGAGAGTTTCTGATTTCAAACAGCCAGAGCAGTCAAGACCAGACATCAGAAACTCCCCAGAGAACACGTCAAGGAGAAGATTCCTGCACTGTGTCCTGTTCCCAGAAGACTAAATAAAAATGACATTCCTCTCTCTGGACCCCCACAATGCGCATGCACGCATGCATACAGGGATCTTCGATTTCTCCATAACTTCCTAACTATCTGGTGAGGTCTCCATCAATAGTATTGCTTGGTGATTTTATTACTACTTACCATTTCCTGCATATCAGGCACCATACAGTTCGCTAAATCACCCATTAAATTGGCTAAATGAAAAAGTAGACAGAAAAACTATGTTAGGTGAAGGATAATGAATATTCTCAAGGAACAGGAAAGTACAATAATGAAGACAAAAGTCTTATGTGAGGATCTTGCAGGCTTGCATTCACATTGGTTAGCTTCAGAAAAGAGGTGAGACGGGCAAGCAGGGACAAGCCGGCTTAGGGAGACAAAAAGGATGGGGAATGCAAGCATTCCACTTTCTTAGTGATTTCTTTTTTGCAAATATTTCTGTACCTTCATTCTTCCATTAAGTGAAGTGTGAACTGGAGACAGAAGAGAGGGGAATGGATATGGCTTTTGAGCAGAGGAGAACTTGGTCTTTGATCCTTGATAAGTCAAGTTGGAGGACAATCAAGTGCACACAGAGATAGACATGTACGGGGCCTGGTGAGAACAACAGGTGAACAGGCTTCGCCTCAGCCTCTCTACGGCATATCTATGATATCCAGAGGACAGGAAACTTGAAAGACTGACAGGAGGGCATTTGTTTCACCTGAAGTCATTTTAATTAGGAAGAGAAGAAGAAAAGACACAGGAAGAGGCTAGGAAGGGCATTCTTTCTGGAAATGGGTGATGAATACAGCCAGAGCAGAGCCTGGGAGGGAAGAAGGAGCAGAGGAGAATGTCAGGGGCCTGGATTCAAACACAGAGAAGGACAGGAAGTAGAAAGGAGCCCAAGGGGACTTGGACCACAAGGTGCAAATCCTGTTCTTCTCTGACACATCCCATGAACATGGAAACCCTGAGGTCACATCACCATCCCAGACACAACTAGGCCAAGATGGGCCTTCAGAAAAGGCTGAAGCAGTTCCTAGTCCAGAAGGAGCCAGAATTTAACTGTCATGTAAAAACGATCAGTTCTGAGGCCTCCTGGTAGCTGTTTCCCTAGCCAGCGTGGAACCCAAGATCACAGCAAGCTTTTGAATGCTCCCCCTGGAACAATGCTGGGCAAGGTGTGAATTCTGTCTCTCAAGAATGTGTGAGACTTTTCCTGGGTGCAAAGAATCAAGACCTGAGTCAGATCATGTCTGCCCGGTACTCAGTGCCCTTAGATCAGAGATCAGAAATTGATGATCCCTGAGAGCTAAGAATAATTTTAAACATTCCCAAAAGTTGTTAAAAACAAACAACAGCAATCAAGAACAAGACTTGTGCCACAGAGAATCTATGTGGCATGGAAATAAAATATTTATTCTCTGGGTCTTTACAGAAAAAGTTTGCTGGCCTCTGTTCTAGAGTATTCCCACCACATTAGAAAGTAACCTGAGTTTATTATGGCTTACAGGTGGCACTGATAGATTTGACAAACACATACACAACAGCCCAACAATAACAACAGGATGCCCACACAACAGTTGAAACATACTAAAAAAATGACTTGCTCTTTATCTAAAATTAAAATTTAACTAGGCAGCTTCTTGTAAGAGTATCCGCTCTGGAACCACATTGACTGGGTCCAGAACCCAGCTCTGCCCTAACATTTCCAAGTGGCCAGTCAACCCTTCATGTCTCAACTTCATCGATAGCAGAATGGGCACAATGGTATCTTGTAGGGTGCCTGGAAGAGTATGTGGCATGTAGTAAGTGCATTAGAAGTGCCATCTGTTATTACATCCGCTCTCCTCTCTAAATTCACCTCCCATACTTCACTCCAGCCAGGTTCTCTCTAGGATCCCATCTTGAAGCCTTTGTACACACCACCTAACTCTGCCTAGAACACTCTTCTCTCCTGTGTCCTGTGGTGTTCCCTCTCGGTGCACGCAGGATTCTGCTCATCTCCTGTCTCCTGAGGAGAACTTCCCTGGCCACACAGCCCCTTCTGGTTTGCTTTGTCGTGGTAACTGACTCAGGTCTTGATTCTATTATTTTTCTCATGCTCTTCTCTCCCTAGAATGTCTGCCTCTGGGCAGCAGCTTCTTCCTGGTCTTGTTTGCTCTTAGGCTCCTAATCCCTGGCATAATAGCCAGCACATATTTGGAGAATAAATAATCATCTATAGTACTTCACTGAGGCACTGGTTCACAGGCTGCTACAAAGACGCCAACACATGTTTGCATGGGATTGACCAGGTACTAGGACATAGTTGCAAATAAACAGATGGGGCCCTTGCCCCCTGTTGAGTTTGCAGTCTAGCTGGAAAGGCAGACACCACACAAACACTTATGAGTGGTGAAGAACAAAATTTGTAAAGGGCTGTCAACAAAACATCCTGGGAGTCTCAAGAGCATTTTAACAGGAAGGTCAAGGAGGGTTTCTCCCACCAACTCTCCTCTGAGATGAGACATGAGCAAGATAAAAAATTAGCCAAGTAGGAATCGGGAAGAAGAGCATCAGAGTCCAAGGGGACCCATAGGCCAAGGCCTACAGGTGGAGCAGGAAAGGAATGT
This sequence comes from Marmota flaviventris, assembly GCF_047511675.1. NCBI lineage: Eukaryota > Metazoa > Chordata > Mammalia > Rodentia > Sciuridae > Marmota > Marmota flaviventris. Next base: position 22,759,286 of record NC_092511.1, on the reverse strand, counting down.
TCAAGGAGCCCACAGTCCAGGACTCCTAAGGGGATGGGGCTCAGGATCACTGTGTGCAGCCACCTTCTAGTTCTCCATGGGATGGTCAGAGACTCAGTGTTCTGGCTTGATGCTTATGTTGGCACCACTGAGGTGGATCTGGGCTGAGAGTAGCCTCCTTGGGTACTTATCAAAACTTGTGTTTATTTTTTAAGTTATTTTAGCCTTGGTGGAAGGGGACAAGTGGGTAGTAGGTCTGAGGATTGATCAGGGATTTGCCACAGCTCCCTTCCTTGTGCAGGCTGACTACCTTCTCTAAACTTCAATTTTTCTACTTATGGAATGGAGAGGTGGGTATGGAGATGGCCTTCATAAGAAGATTCAATGAGAAAGGACATGATGTGCTCATTTTGTCACCTGGCCCAAGCAGCAAACCCAGAAATGAGGAAGCCCTGTCTAATCTTTCCTCCCTTCTCTAACCTTGCCTTTTCCTACATGGCAGGATCCATGCTGAGGAGATGAAAGATTTGAGATAAACATGTTCCTTCATGTGCCTTTTGAAATCCCCGTGTTCTGACATTGCAGAACTAGGTGCTCTGGTAAACTAGGTCCAGCAGAATTCCTCCCCCAAACCAACAAGGTCCCTTCTTAAAGCTCTTTCCAGGGGATTTTTCTTACCACAAAACCAAGGATGTGTGGGTGTTTGGCACACTGGAGCTTCCTGGCGAAGTCACTTTCTGAGACCATAAAGGTCTTTCTGCAGGACTATTGACCTATAGGGACTCAAAGTCCATGAATATTAGTTGAAGGGACACAGAGTAAAGAATTCTTGTCCTCTGGGGAAAACAGAGTCAAGGAAACAGCCTTCAGCCTACGGTATTGGTGACCAGCTTCTGTGGAAGACTGCCAGAGGGGTCCTCACTGCCTCCCTCTCCCAAGGTTAGTGCTCTTGGAGAAGGTGCTGGGGAAAACTTTCACCAAATGTTCCTTTGTAGACCACCAATCTCAAAATCGCCTTCCATATTTGCTTCTGGAGCTGGGGTCTTGTAAAAGAGGTTTCCCATATACCTATGCAGTCTGGCATCCAGCATCTCCTGAGACTGAGAATAGTTTGTCCTACACACTTTTATTCCTCTTTTCCTCAAATGGATTTAGCAGCTGTTGTCAGCAGGAACATGTAAACTTGAGTTATGGCTCAATGGTAGAGCACCTGCCTAGCAGGCCCAAGGCCCTGAGTTCAAGCCCCCCCCCCCCCACCACAACAAAATATGGTAACCCATTCAAAAATTAAGTTCTGATTCATTAGCAATATCAGTCACTACTAAGGTCTAGCTACCAACACGCATGGCGCAACAACATTTTGTAGCTTAAAAAAAGATCTTCATTTCCAGATAGGCTTTGAATACTGCTCTGAAATATTTGGTATCTTCTCCTCATAGACAAAGAAACGAAGTCAGGGAGAGGCTAGTATTTGTGCCTAAAATCACTGGGGGTAGTCGGTGGCTGTGGTACAGTAGTTCACGAAGTGTGTGAAAGGGTCTTCAAACGCCTGTCTTTCTCCAAATCTTCTGCAGGCAGATGCCGCAGGGCAGAAAGGCTGCCGTGTTCTGCATTCATTGAGCTTGCTCATGGTCACCCTTGGATAGCCTGGATTTGAGGCTGTGGCTGTCTTATCTGATAAGCCCATGCCTGCCTTTGAGCTGGCAGCATCCCACAGTGGTGCAAGATGGAGCAGAAAGACCAGCATTAGGGAAACCTGGACTGTATTCCAGCTTGATCATCCATCATCCTTGTGGATTTGGGCCAGTCAGTTTGGGTGTTTTTGTTTGTTTTGGTTTCAACACACTCAGTATGATGGGGGCGGGGGGAGTATGTCTTACATCTCTTACAAAGATGCTAGGAAATAACAAGATGTAAAACACTTTGAAAACACGTAAAGCGATTCAGCCAGACTTAGGCTGTGTTTAGGCGTCAGTGACAAAGCAAACATGGGGAGCATCAGATCCAGGGCCTGGAATTGTCAAAAACTGACCGGAAAAAGTTTCTTGGAGTCTGTCAAGGGCACCCAGTTATGGTTCAGTCGAGTTTAAACCTTGGGAAGTTGCAGGATGAAATTGGAAATTGCCCTGGGTAATGGAGAACCAAATTGGGCCTTAGAGCAGGTAGCAGGGTGACTTATTTTTTAATGTTTCCAACATGAAAGAACACAATTGATTTTTTTCCTCCTTAATCCCTCCAACTCCCCAGCTTTTATTGTTTCTAAAATAAGATAAACCAAGCAGGTGTTATTTTAGCTCTGTAAACAATCTTTATTTTTCTGGCCGATAGGAATAGAAATGGAGACGGAGACCAGGCTTACGAGAGGGGGCAGCCAGGCAATCAAGGAAATCATTGATCTTAACTTAGCCGGCTCCTACCACCTCTGCAAATGCTCACAGTGGTCATGCTCCCCACCCCCCCATAACTCACCCTCGGGGCTTCGTCGATACCTCATGAAAGTGCAGGGCCTCCGGCGGAGAAATCTTCAAGTACTCTGGTTTCTTGCGCGGATCAAATCACGCTTGTTATTTTTTAAGATTAGTGGCAGCTCCTAAAATGACTTCACTTTCTCAATCCAGGCAAATAATTGTCAAATGATTTTATTTTAATGCTTCAGTGCTGGGAACATTGGAGGGGTTTCTGTTTTATTGCACATTCCGAAGTTCCCAAGCTGTTTTCTCTTCCCTCTGCGTATTTCTGCCACAGGCAGAACCATGTTAGCTTCAAAGGCCTTTTCTGAATTAGCAGACAATCAGCAGGGTGTAGACAAAAGAAGAAATGGGCCTGACAAAGGCCACCGGTGCTTGGTCCTGGGCTGAGGGTGAGCAAAGTAGGGACACAGAGCCTTGTGCCCTCTGTCCTCAGAGGTTTGTGGTGTTTGGACACATGCAACATGGAAGAGAGGCCCTCTGGTCCCCTTGCAGGCCCTGAAAGACAACCAGCTGTCCATTACTGCTGTGGAAGCCCCCACCCAGCAGAGCCTCCATTTCTGTTGTCCGTCCCCAGTCTTGGAGGTCTCCGGCTCCAATACTCAGTGTGTATTCTGTGTCTCCTTGGTAAACTGGTTCAGGTAACAAGACTGTTCTATCTCCTTCCTACCTTCAGGACTGCTCTACAGTGTTGGTGCAGTGTAAGTGCAGAAGTAACAGGGTATGGAGAATGGCTACTGTCTGGTGACAGAGACCCCGGTAAATGGCGATCACTTTGCGTTATTACCTTAGCTTTCTAATCCTCAGTTTCCCGACCTCTGAAATGGAGATAATAATATTGACACCTCTTGAATCTCAAAAAATGTTAACTATTGTTACTATGGTTGTTACTTTATGATTACCATTAACAGTATTACTAGGGTTTATGTGTATTTTAATCAACAAAGATTAGCACTTGTGGTTGAACCAGAGGACAGAATATTTGAGCTGAAGCTATTCCTGCAAAATCTAGTGTGTGAGGATACAAGGGGACACTTGCTCCGCCTCTGTCTTCCCTGGTGATGTGTCACCTCAGGGAAGATGATGGTCACTGCCTCACAATTGTCCCCAAGGTTTGGTAATTCAGGGTTTGGGATAGGCAGGAGCCTGAAAATTAGGGCCCCGGGCGGCCTAAAGAAACCAATTGTCTGGTGTTCAATAATCATTAGGAATTAAAGAAACGGAGCTGCCCGTGCCCGGTAAGCATGCAATTTAAGGCTTTCACTACCGTGGTGACCGCAAGGCCAGCTTCTTCTTCAAGTACACACCCCTCAGCTCATGAGTTGTCTGTCTGGGGCAGCTGTTTTCCTGCTACCTTCCCCCTGAACTAGCCCTCCCGGCTGGCTCTTCCTGGCAGAGCACCCTCATCTCTTCTGACTAAAGCTCCCCTTGAGATATTGACACGAACCTGCTTTCAAGGGTCCAGAGCTGTTTTAGAGGAGGGGGACCACTCTTCCAATGACGAGGTAGGATGTGTTTCTACCCTGTGAAACAAGAGGACTCGTTTCTCCTCTCCTTGTCTGGTGGAATCTGGGGAAGAACTCAACAAGCTAACAAATACCCTGGTTTCCACATAGCTAACCTTTTCTGCTAAGCTGAGGCTTCCCTGTGTGGGCCAATAAATGATTGAGCCAACTGGTTGGAGGTTTTGTGGGCCAGGGAAGAAACCATGACTTGCCTTTTTGGAGGGATTTAAGAAAGGAGTAGATTTCTACCACCTTCTATAGGAGCTTCCCTTCTGTTCATCAACAGTCAGGTCTCTTTGAGTTTGGGCCTGAATATCCTTTCAGGAATAGAAAGCATGACCTTGATAGGCCACCAGACCTAGTTGGTAAGTAGTCCCCCATCTTTCTGTGGTCCTGAAGATACTTATTTAGCTCTTGGAGCATTTTTTTCTTTGAGGACAAATGAAGACCTGTTTTAAAAGACAGCCAGCAGCTAGCCCCACACCCTCAAGGAATGTCAGAATGAGGGTGGATTGAAAGCTGCTGTGGTGATTTTAAAATAATTACCTTTTACCTAGACTGATGAAAGCCTAAACTCCTGACCAGCCACCTCAGTATCTCCTGGAAACTTGTTGGCAATGCAAAACTCTTGAATTCTACCCCAGATCAACTAAATCAGAAGCTCTGGCATGGGGCTACCACTTTGTGGTTTAATGAGCCCTCCAAGTGGTTTTAATGTACCTTAAAGTTTGAGCCATTGTCCTAAGTGGTCAGGAGGAGTGGATGCCAGGTGAGTTGCTTCTGCCTTGTAATAAGCCAGAGGACACACTCAGCAAGATGTTCTGTCAGTATTTCTTAAAGTCCCACCCACCAAATAGCCCAATCACTGGGAACAGGGTCCTTATTAAATATGCAGATACTATGGATCCATTTCAGATTTGCTGAATAGATTCTTTGAGGTTGGTGGCCTGGGATTGTGACCATTGAGCATGCTTCCCAGTGGCTTCTTACACCTGATAAAATTTAAGAATGACCTTATTATTCAAAGTATGCACCTTGAATCAGTAGCATTTTTTATCACTTAGGTACTTGTTATGAATGCAGAATATCAGGCCCCACCCCTGACTTAATTAGAATCTGCATTTCCAACCTGATCCCCAGGTGATTCATATACATATTAATATTTGAGAAGCATTGCCTTGGACCATATGCTTGAAGCATCTGCTGTGTGTGGGCAGCTGATTCATAGTTTAGTCAACACAGCCTTGAGTGGAAAGTATCATTCTAGGATAAACCAAGGGCCTTTAAAATATTATCTATATCCCATAAGTCTTGACTCAGATTTCTTGGCGTTTGCCCAGGTTATAATTAACAGAGCAATAGATGTCTTTTCAAAATGCTGAAGAGTTGGTCCATATCTGAGTGTCAGATGGAAGAGTACCATGTGGTACAATAAAAGTATTGTGGGTCTTGCACACTCTTTAGAAAGGAAGCCCATGTGAATGCCCTTCCAAACTGCTTTTTGTTTCCCCACAGGGGACAGGAAGACAATCTCATCCATTTATACCTATTACCTAGCTCAGAGAAGCAGAGATTTAGGATTCATATGACTCATTTCTTCGTTTGTAGTTAGTTTCATGTGGCTTTCCAGAAAATTCTGCCGAAGTCCTATATACCTTTGTGTGTTGAGGGTAATTTATGCTTTCTTTGGCTCCTGCCATTTTAGAATAAAAAACTTGGCAGTGTGCCCTATGACAGACTCCAGTCTTCCATCAGAGAAGCTAGAGGCATCAACAGTAGATGAAGAAGTTATGAGGGGGGCATTCAAATAGAATTCTGGGAACCCCAGTGGTTGGGCCCAGGATACCTAACCTCTGAATACTACTAGCTTATTTCTTTCTTACATTTCCAGGATGAAAATGATTGAGCTGAGTGTTTTCTGGGACTTTTTCCTTTGCTGGAAATTCTTTGGAGTATTTATTGAATGTTTATTCTGTGGTAGGCCCTATGATGGACATTAGGGAGACAAGGAAATTTAAGATAATGATGCTTTTGGCCTCCCAGTCTGGCATGGGGAAGGGGAACCGAGACATAGGCCCTCCCTCTGAGGTCCCTAAGATACTCTCCTTCACTTTCTTCAAGATCTAGGTACCCTGAAGGTGACCCAATAGTATCAATAAAGAATGTTCAGGGCTGGGGCTCAGTGGTAGAGCACTTGCCTGGCACATGTGAGGCACTGGGTTTGATACTCAGCAGCAACACATAAAAATAAATAAAAAGAAAGCTATCATGTACATTTATAACTAAAATTTTAAAAAAAGTTCAGAAACTTCCATTTTTATTGGTGTGAGGAATAAATTCATTCTTCATTCATTCTCATCTATTCAAGTAGTTCTAAATATCTACTGCCTGTAGATAATTATTCATTAGATTTTTTTAGATTTATTATGGAAGCAATCTTTCTTAGCATACCTCTGTCTAAAGGTGAGTTTTTAAAGTTTTAGACAAGTTGAAACATATTGTTGTGAACAGAGCAATGATCAGGGGAAAGAAATGGCCTATATTCCTATTGATTTCCCAAAGGACAGTTTGAGGGAGGTCAAGTTGAAGTTCTAAATAAAGAGGCCTTTCCATCAGTCAGCACTGGCCACTTGTGGAGTTGAGCTCCCCCTCCCCATATACTTGGGACTGATGGAGGAAAGGTCAAAGGATAGGCTGCCACAGCCAATGGCTTTGAAAAGGGACCTAGACTTTGTGGCTTCCTAAATAATTTCTACCCTTGAGATCTTGTGAGAACTGTAGGACTGCATGAGATTCACCTCAGGGACTTGGGTTTCTTTTAGCCTGATACCTACACATCTTATTCCATTATGTTTCTACATAATTATATTGAATAAAGGAGTTTACAGCTGCAAGCTAGCTTCTAATTTTCTCTCCAGATAGAAAGACACTGAGAATATGGTTCAAACATAGGAGACTGGTAGAAAACATAAAAGTCTTAGAATACAATAAATATCTGAAAGGTAGCAACTGGGAAAAGTTATAAGAACTTTTCTCCCAAAACTGGCCTAAAACCTAAAGTTGTAGAGGAGGGATGAAAGCATCTAGATTCTCACTAACCTGGCTTCAAGTTACCTAAGCATATTACAACGCCCAGAAGGGGAAGTTCCTGGAGAACTCATAGGAGCCAAGTGTTGCATTAAACTTATCCCTGGGTGGAAATTGAGAGCTTAGAATAATTTAGATCAAATAATTCTCTTATTTTAAGGGTCCAGGCAAGCCCAATCTGTTGCCACATTCCATATTTGTATTCTGAAGATTTAAGAAGCTCATAAATGCTGCTATTATAATTTGGGTTCCCTATCACCAGCATGCACAGACTGTCCAAACATTAAATTTATGTCAGGGCTGTGTTGTCAGACATTCAAGTATTCAATCCTCATTATCCACAAAAATTAATTCTTTAAAATTGATTTCCAATCATACTTTGAAAATCAAAATTTTAAAGAAACCCATAGTTGGCAGCATTGGCTAATAGCTAAGAGAACAGTTTTTTGAGTCAAACAGACCTCCGCAAGAATCTTAACTTTGCTTTTTTTTTTTAAGCAATGTTAACTTAAGGCAAAGTATAAATCTTATCTGAACCTCAATTTCCTCATGAAAAAAAAGTGGGAAATAATTCTAATGCCTATGTCACCGGGTTGTGGTAAAGATTAAGGGAGATAAGATTCTTAAAGTGCTAGAAGAGGGCTTAACTCATAGTAAGTAAGTTGCTAAGGCCACTGTGGTTTTATCTGATTCTTCCATAGTGAGCATCGAGGGTGTGAACCTGTGGACCCAGCATCCCGAGGTCAAAAATAGAAGCTCTATCGATCTTTAGATTTTCACAGTCTAGGATCATTCAACATTTGTTGTAAGGATTTATTCATCCCACAAATATTTACTTAGCACAAACTCTCTGCCAGGAACTATGGCAGTAGTCAGATAATGAGCAAGTAACTAAATATGTGATTATAGACTGGTATAAACACCATGAAGAAGGTAAACAATGTGCAGAGATGGAATGTACTAGAGCAGGGGAGCCCACTTTGACAAGGTGGTCAGGGCTTTATAAGAAGGTATCATTTAAACTGGGTTTTAAGGATAAAAATGATCCTTCCAGGCACAGATCCCTTCATTAGCACATGAGGTAGACATGATTCTATCAGGAACACTTCACTCAAGAGTAGAACATTGGCTTTCTCCTTGTGTACAAGTAGACCTGGCCAGCAACGGGGGGGTGGGGGGTGTTAATTTCATTGCATATAGCAGAGGGTTCCATCATATCAGAGTTCACTAAAGTTCAGCTCTTTCGGGGATGTTGTGTAGTTCCTGCCTGTGGCTGAGGAAGTGTAACTTGTCAAAAGAGAATGGGGTCCATTTCTGGGATGGTCCCTGCCTCTGCCATTCCTAGTCGAGTAAGCCTAGGCAAATAACCCCATGTGCCAAATGTTAAGTATGGCATCTGTCATTGTTAGTATTGAAACCAGAATGAAATAATGCATCCAAAACAGCCAACGAAGTTTCTACCATAATACAGTAGAAACAGACTAAATTAAGCTTTCCTGTGGAATTGTTTAAAATAGTGGAAAACTACTCCCCTCCATTTGGTAGAAAAATAAATCTTTGGCATGTGTGGCGACTTTAAAACATGTCTGCAAATTCTTTGTCACCCCCCCATCTAAAAGAGTAGTCATTCCTTTTCCTTTAATGTGGGCTTGCCTGGATGACTTGCCCCTAACTAATAGAATGCCATGGAAGTAACACTCAGGGAGCCTGAGGCTATGCTGGAAAAGGTACCATTATTTCTATCTGGCTCTTGGTCTTGGTATCCATCACTGCCCGCCCCACAATCAGCCACTATGCTGTGAAAAGCTCAACAGGCCACATGGGAATTCTACTTTAGGAGTTCTAGCCACAACCCGGGTAAAGTCCCATCCAAGAGCCAGCATCAACCAGCAGACCCTCAATTGATCACAGCCCCCAATCTTTGAATGCCCCAGCTTATCCTGCAAGGAAAGAGGTGATCTGCTTCAGGCAAGCCCTGCCCATGCCAAAGATTTATGAGAAAAATAAATGTGGTCATTATTTTAAGCCCTGAGTAGTGGGGGTGATTTGCTGCTTAGCAGCAGATAACCGAAATGACACAGTTCCCTGTCTTGGTTAAAGTCACCCCCTACTTTAGAGTGTCTCCCCCAACCCTGGTTGCAGAGTAGCAGAGATTCATGAAAGGACACTACTGTAGTTGGATCTTGTTCTTCTACCAACAGCCTGAAAGATTTGGGGCATGTAGTTCCTCCTCTGTGGGCCCTAGTTCTCTGCTGTGTATGGTGGGTTGGATTAGGTAATCTTTGAGAGCATCTGTAGTCCCAAGGTCATATAGGAAACTAATCTGGAAATAGGAAAAGTCGTATTTTGGATCGTCAGCCTAAGTTTTGCATATACAGAAATCCAGTGTGCTCCGCAGTCCTCTTTGTGAATTTTCAATTGAAGACGAAATGGTCTAAGCACTTTTGATTCACAAGGGAGATTTTGCACTTCTGGAGACCTCTGTGTGAACCATGAAATGGGCTTGGTTGGAGGCTTGCGGGCCTGTCCTGATCCAATTGTCTAGTAATTCCTACCGAGTCAGGACTGCTGCCCTAAAGGGACCTGCTGTCCTGGAGGCCCACTTAATACCTTCAATTCTCTTGAAGTTTAAACAAAGACTGGCAGGCCTCAGGCTAGCAGAGTTTTAAGCCGCCATCTGCTGGGTGGTTTCTGGCAGATGGTCTCTAAAGGGTTGTGTGTGTTTTATTATTTCAGTTTTTTCTGCAAAGGGATTTAAAATCAATTTAGGGGTCATGTTCAGGGACTTTGTCAAAACTACAGGCTCCAAGTCAAACAGGAATCAGTCCTTGGGGGCTCACTAATGACAAAGGGAAGGTGATTGAGGCTGTTCCACAAATCCTTGTTCTCAGCCTCTTCCCTTGCAGAGGCATCCGCTTTTCTTTTGAAGCCTCTTGCCTCCTTCATTTATTCTCTAATTTCATTTCACGGAGGTGAGTCTCGCTGTGTTGTGTATGTGGCTGTCGCTGACTATCGTGGGCTAGAATTCTCTGATGAACAAAAGCTAGTCTGAAAGCGGTGGCTTTGAAGACCTGGTTTCCAAGTTGAACACATCACACCTCTAAATGAAACAGGAAATTCTTCTCACCAAAGGAAACTTCTGGGTAAGCTTTGGAGAGAAAAGATAAAAGATTGTATAGGCTTTAGAGATCTCCGCTAACTTATGGAATATCGATATGGAAAAATAGATTGCTTTTCTGCTCTCAACCCCACCCATGGATAGGCAAATTATGAAACTCAGTGTCAGGAAAAGTTAATGCTAAGAGCCCAGCAAGAACACAACTTGTTTTTCTTGGTCTGTTTGAGGCTGCTGAGATTGGATTAGATTCCTGGGATATTGGGTTTTCTCTCTCTTTGCTGCCTGGAGCTTGGCCATTATTGTGCTATTTGGCTGAGGTATTGTCAAAGTGCAAGATGCATTTGTCATTATGACTCATTAACTGAAGGCTAGCAAGCACGTCCAGGACCGTGTTCTTCTGTTGATCTTTGCAGCTATCACCTTGGTGGGGGCTGCCACTGTGTGTAGGCAAGGTTTTACTACATGCCACTGTAGTTGTCTGAGAGCAAAGGAAAAGGATCTCTTTAGTTTGGAAAATGGATGAAGATTGTGACGCAAGTCACCGAGTCTCACCTGGCTAGAATGGGAATGGTCAGGCTGGATGTGTTAGAGCTCTCCTACCTGGTGTCCCTGGCTTCAAACTGTGGTTGATGGCTTCTCTTGATAAAAGCAGTGGACTAGAGAGTCAATGTCCAATGTTGGATCCTCTGCTGTGTGGAGGACTGGCGTATGATATAGGATATGTAAAGTCAGAGCCAGGAGTAACTGGGAAAATCAGTCTAGCGCCTCTCTATTATGAACGCAGACACTCAGACCTGCACTCATGAAGGATTCTCATACAGCCTGTAACAGAGGTAGGCCAGTCCTTTCCTCTCAATGCCAGCTCAAATCTCAGATTTTGGGTCAAGCAACCTAAACACTCAGGCCATTGATCACAAGAGTGACCAGAGGACAGGTTTTCATCATTCACCCATATCTACCGCAGGAAAAGCAATTGAGAGTGCTTGCCCTATGGGTAAGTGTCAGTGGTCCCCTCTTAGAATTTAAGGAGGCATCTTGCATAATGAACCTGGCCCAGCTCTCTCACTGTAGCAAGAGGGCCCCGGGCAAAACAAACCTTCCTGTCCACCTCATCCCTATCATGCAGGCTGTGCCTAAGGGGAGGCTGAATGGAACCGGAAGACCCTCCCATGGTAGATATTGTCTCAAGTTCAGGAAAGCCATGTTAGCAATTAAGTTGTTGGTGTGATGGAGGCAGATTTCAGGTTTTGTTACTGAAAATATTTAGATGTTTTTAACAGGTGACAGAAACCCGCCAGTCCCAGAACTTGGGGTGAGTAACCCTGGCCCTCCACCCCTGTGCCCCCAGCCCACCTCCTGCAGACCCCATTTGGACCCCAGTCTTGTTGCTGCCATTCTTACTGACTATAGTCCTTCTGTAGCTGGATTCCCACCTCAGTCTATCTGTGTGTCACCTTCTGCTTGTTCCAGAGCCTTTTTTTTTTTTTTTTAAGGGAAAGGAGGCCAAAAAGGTTTGTGTAGGAAGAATCATCAGGGGTGATTCTCAAAGCCTAAGAAAAAGATTGAGCTTGGCCTCGGTCAGCTTCCCAGTGACAGATGGACATCACTAGGAGTGACATGAGCTGGGTACCTTTAGCAACTAAGCAGCTCAGCTTAAAAACAAAATGGATATGGCCATTTTTAGATTGTGTTTTTGTGTGTGTGTGGTTAGATTTAATATGCAGACTATAGAAAGTTTTCTAAAATTTTTAAAGAGACTTTTTAATTTTGTTTAGAGCAGCTTTAGGTTCACACCAAAATTAAGAGGAAGGTGCAGATTTCCCATATACACTCTGCCCCCAGGTGTACATAGCTTCTCCCATTCCAACATCTGAGTGGTATATTTGTTCAACATCCTGTGCCAGAGAGGTGTATTTGTTACATATCACTCAAGTTCATAGTTTACATTAGGGTTCACTTTTGATGATGTACATTCTATGGATTTGGGCAAAGTTACAATGACATGTATTCACCATTATAGCATTACTCAGATTCTCTGCCCTAAAAATTCCCTATGCTCCACCTGTTCATTCACCCCTACCCCATTCCCCAAACCCTGGCAGCTGCTGACCTTTGTACTAACTTCATAGTTTTCCCTTTTCTAGAAAGCTTACTATTGAAATCATACAGTAGGTCATCTTGGGATTGACTCCTTTCATTTAGCAAAATGCATTTAAGTTCCTCCATGGCTTTTCATGGCTTGATAGCTCATTTCTTTTTAGTGCTGAATAATAGTCCATTTTTTGAATGTACCATGATTATAGGAATATTTAAAAATCAAATACTCTTATGTTGACATGATTCTTCTATTTGTCATTTAACATTGACACTATTCATTACTATTTAGAACCTAATGCTTTCTCTCACTTTTAATATGCTCATTTCGGTAGTCTTGTGAAGTAGGTAAGAATTGTCATGGTTAAAAAGATAAGAGATCGATGTTCATAGTAGCACAATTCACAATAGCAAGACTGTGGAACCAACCTAGATGCCCTTCAATAGACGAATGGATAAAAAAAAATGTGGCATTTATACACAATGGAGTATTACTCTGCATTAAAAAATGACAAAATCATAGAATTTGCAGGGAAATGGATGGCATTAGAGCAGATTATGCTAAGTGAAGCTAGCCAATCCCTAAAAAACAAATGCCAAATGTCTTCTTTGATATAAGGAGAGTAACTAAGAACAGAGTAGGGACGAAGAGCATGAGAAGAAGATTAACATTAAACAGGGATGAGAGGTGGGAGGGAAAGGGAGAGAGAAGGGAAATTGCATGGAAATGGAAGGAGACCCTCAGGGTTATACAAAAGTACATACAAGAGGAAGTGAGGGGAAAGGGAAAAATAATACAAGGGGGAGAAATGAATGACAGTAGAGGGGGTAGAGAGAGAAGAGGGGAGGGGAGGGGAAGGGGGATAGTAGAGGATAGGAAAGGCAGCAGAATACAACAGACACTAGTATAGCAATATGTAAATCAATGGATGTGTAACTGATGTGATTCTGCAATCTGTATATGGGGTAAAAATGGGAGTTCATAACCCACTTGAATCAAAGTGTGAAATATGATATATCAAGAACTATGTAATGTTTTGAACAACCAACAATACAAAATTAAAAAAATATATAAAAAAATAAAAAGATAAGAGAACAAGAAGATAAATAACAGTGTCTCTCTCCTTGTCTCCATTGTCCCTCTGTCTGCCATTTTTGTCTGTTCTTCTGACTGTCCTCTATATATGTGACTATCATTTTCTCTCTCCCTCTTAGAACACTTTATTCTTTTTATTATTAAATAAATATTTGTTCTCCTACTATATGGAAAGCACTATTTTTTTTTGTTAATTTATGAAACTGATGGAATTCCTTTGTACCAGTGTGGAGCTTACTGGTCAAGTAAACTGGCCCTGCAGAGGCGGGGACAGAAAACTTCTCAATGTCAGAACGAGAGACTTGAAATGAGAGACCAGCCTCTGACCTCACATCAAAATGCAATAGCTCTCTGAAGTTCTACTGAAGTAGAGAATGAATATGTATGGTGTAGGCATTCAATAAATGTTTGTTGAATTGAATGCAATAAAAATGATAAAGTGACATTACAAATGCATTTTTTAAAAAACTTCATTACATGTACTGGAAAGTGTTTTTGACATTTTATCTACATTTCTTGTTGTGCCTCTGGTGCCTGACACATAGAATTCCTCCCACTACCATGTTATGAATCACCAGCTGCAGAGAACCCATGTTTGCCTCCAATTATTTGATTCTAATGAGGGAGGGTGAACTCACATTAAAACAGACATGGATATGTGCTTGGTATTCACAATATGCATCTCATTAAATCTTTTAACAGTCATATAAGGCAAAATTTTCATCCCCATTAAATTTTGCAACACATGAGAAAAATGAGGCTCAAATATGTTAATCTGCCTCAATCACATACCTGGTAAATGGTAGGATGGAAAAGTAAATCCAGGTTTATTAAACTTTATAAACCATGTAACCATGTTCTTTCCAGCCTTCCCTGCACAGCCTTGAAATCATATGTCATGGAAATTGTTGTTTTGCTGTGTTTTGGATTTGCCATATCAATAGCAAACCTCCTTGTATATTCTAAAGTTCCATTTTGAATCTCATCAAATGTTGTATAAGGCTTTAGATTGCCCAGAAGGGCAAATGGCTACTGGTTCTACCACCATGTTTTCACCTCAAGTTGAGATCACTCTAATGGACTTAATCCCTACAGAGGATAAATGAGTCTCCCTTTGATAGTCCCTGCTTGAAATTTCAATTCTTCATTTGACACCCCTTTCTCACATTGAAAAGCCCTAAGATCTACATATCTTAGAATTCTCTTGGTCTTAAAACCCTGGCAATAACCTCTCCACTATGGGCAGGTCTTGACTCATGAGCTGTGTGGTCACCACCCTGTCATTCTGGAGTGACAACAAAGCAATAGACGGCTGTATACATTATAGAATTTGCCCAGTGCACTCATAAGCTAAATTATGCTATCAAGACAGAAATGTGGAAGGCCATTTTATGATAAGAAGTAATGATACATAAAGTTATGAGCATGATTCCTCTGCAAAAGGAGCCTGCAATTTGTAATGTGTCATTTATAAAACCAAAATCCATCTGGCTGTTCTCTCTCCATTAACATGGACTCTACGTTTCATGAGGGCCAGGCCGCTTTGGTTTGCTGTCTCTGTGACTAGGTGCAACACCTAGGATTAACAAAGGGCATTTGTTGAACACATGAATGAATGTAATATAACATGATCTGCCTTACTGGAGGCACAGTAAAACTACCGCCAAAGCCATCTTTCTGTTAATCTCTCCTCAACTCCTCCTGTTCCACGATCTGAGTTTCAAGGACCTCTTCCTCAGGCACACCAAGCTTGCATTTTTGCCTTTGTCTCTTGCTGTGCCTTTTTCTCTTTTATCTCAGCTCAGTTACCCTCATCATGACCTTTCTATTCTTTCTGGGTTTAGTTCCAACTCAGACTACTTCTATTCTCCATGCAGATGTACCGTATGATTCTGGGGAACCATCCCAGGATATTTCCTAGTGGTAGATGCTTAGAGAGGATTCTGTAAAAGAAAACAGACACCAAGATGGGAAGAATGGTGGAGGTAATGCCTCCCACTAGACTCTCCTTTTCTGGGCAAACCTAGTTCA
Organism: Marmota flaviventris; assembly: GCF_047511675.1. Classification (NCBI taxonomy): domain Eukaryota; kingdom Metazoa; phylum Chordata; class Mammalia; order Rodentia; family Sciuridae; genus Marmota; species Marmota flaviventris. The sequence continues at coordinate 22,743,908 of NC_092511.1, read as the reverse complement.
TGGCAGATGTGTCTGCCACCTGCTTATTGTACTCTGGACTCCCTGGCTTGTCAGTTCTTTTCCTAAAACGATATAAGAACTGAATGCAATATTATCAATGTGCTTCACCCACTGTGGAGCCCAGGGGAGTCTCTGCTGCCTGTGGTATGAAGGTTTTGCTTCTAGTTGTGTCACTTCACATTGGAATTAACGTCTTTTTAGCTGCCATGCTGCATTGCTAGCTGTATAGAGCTTGGGGCAATCAAACATCCAGACCCTGTTTGTTTGTTTTCTACATGAAATGTAAAATCAGCACCAACTGCAAGCCCCCAAAACACATTCTGCGGTTGCACAGAGAATAATTTTACATCGGTCTTCAAAAAATACTTCACGTTCATCAGAGCATAGTGAAAAAAACACAAATACACTAAGCTACCCACAATTACATCATGCAACTACCCCTAACATTTTGATGTGTAGCCTTCAAATCTATATTCCATGCATTTATCTCTAGTAATCACCTATATATTTTAGCCAAAATATAATCACACTATTTATATTGTTTTATAACCCCCCCTGCTTTTAAAACTTAACATGTTAAAAAAACATCTCTGCAACAACAAATTTCTATAACATCCTTTAACTGGATAATATTCTATTTTTAAGAATGCCACAGTATATTTACCATCTACTTTTTCCATCCAAATTTTTCCTAATCTTTGATATTACTAAGTAGAGCTATTGTTATGGTTTACAATGGATGTCCCTCAAAGTTTATGTGTTGAAAATACAGCCCTCAATGAAGCAAAGTTCAAAGATACGGCTTTTAGGCAATGACTGGGTTGTGAGGTCTTTGAACTCATCAGTGGATTAATCCATTTGATGGATTAATAATTTGAATGGATTTACTGGGAGGTGATGAAAACCTTAGGTGAGGCATAGCTAGAGGTAGTAGGTTCCCAGGGGGTGTGGCCTTGAGGACTATATCTGTCGAGGACTATATCTGTCCACGACTACTTCCCCCACCCACTCCTCTCTGCTTCCTGGCGGCCATGAGCTAAGCATCTTTCTTCCATCATGCCTTTTTGCCATAATATCTCTGCCTTGGAACCAGCCAACCAAGAACTGAACCTCTGAAACTATAAGCCAAAATAAATCTTTCCTCCTCTAAGTTGTTCTTGTCATGTATTCTGTTCACAGTGACAGAAAGCTCACTAAAACAGCAATGAGTATCATTGGGCTAAATCTTTGAACATGTTCCTAGTTATTTCCCTGGGATATTTCTAGAGTCAAAATCAGTAATTCAACTGATAAAAGACTTTTTAAGATTTTTGATACATAAACAATTGATACTTTAGGAACTTTAATGAGTTTTAAATTTCATCCTGGATGTGAGTTAGATAATTTCAAATCTTGACTCTGTTCTCTGTGGCATTAGTTATCTCTACAAATTCAATAAGCATTTCTTCCATGTCTTGTTATTGATGTTAAAAAATATTGAACAAGATAAAATCACTCATTCTATAAACATTTTCCAGAAGATAACACTATGAAGGCACTCTGCTAGACCCTAGGGTAAGGGGAGTAGAAATTCAGTGTATAAGCTTTAATCTATGTTCTTTTATTTACCTAATACAGGAAACATTATTCCATTAATAAACAATTTGAGTTATTTTTTTGTTAAACTTGTTCACTTGTTTCCATTTCTTTATGCATTAAAATATAAGCTACTTTGTCAAATTTTAAAATACACTGTCAAAATGGAAATAAAGGTAATTTGGCATGAACATGACTTATATTTTTTCCACCCTGGATTAAAAAAATGACACATGCTTATTTTAGTAAATTAGAAAAATTCAGAAAAGTATAAAGAAGAAAATAAATGACTCATAACCAGATCATTCAAAGACAATTACTGTTAATTGGCATATTTCCTTCCAGGCATTTTCTTTGTATATTTTTCACAAAACTGAAATCATACTATATATGCAATTTTCTAAGCATATAATGTAAACATTTCCCTATGTTATCAAAACCTCTTTGAAAACATTATCTCTAATAGCTCCATAATATTCCATCATGGCAATAAATTAAATATAGAGAGTTTGATGGCTAATGGTGAAAGCTCTGGAGTAAGGCTGCATGGATTCTTCTGCTCTGGGTTGGCTTATGATCTCAGGAAAGTTTCTTAACTTTCCTGAGACCATAATTTGAGGTTGCTATAATATGGGAATGACTTATAATTTTTAGTTCATAAATTTTCTATAAAGAATACATGAGAAATTCAAGTAAAGCTTAGCTGTAAGCTAAAAGCATGCAATAAAAGCTAGTATTTGTTACTATGACTACTGTCTGTCATTGGTCCTATTGCTAGATTTTGTTTCTAGCTGAGAAATATTTATTACTATACAATCACCGAAGATGCAATTGTTCACAAACATGTTTATCATTTTGAAATATTTTCTTAGGAAAGAATCAGTCAATAGTATAAATATTCTTAAGACACTATTTATCCAAACTACTTCTCTCTCCTTATCAGTGGTACAGTGCAGTAGTTCTATTCTAAAAAGGAAAATATTTATGTCCAACTCAGAATCACCCTTGGGGTTTTCTCACCTCTCCTCTTATCCTTTTCCTTACCAATCCCCTCCCTGAGACATGTGAGGATCAGATTCTCAGGGCATTTGAACTCTTTAACTTCCTAATTTCTTCATATGCAAAATGAAGCTATCATCACCTCTTTTATAGGATTATTGTGATAAATAAAATTATGTTGCATAAGAATTTATATGTAGCAAGCATTCATTGTTAACCATTATGGCATTATCATTTAAAATAGCATTAAATTTATAATTATAGTTCTATCAAGAATGTAAAAAATTAGCTGAGGGTTCCTTATTATTGTTGACCCTAATTATTTAAAAAAACTTTTTAAATTTAATTTACATTATTTGAATTATTAGAAATTATTTAAAATATCCTCTAGTTCAATAAAAGTAGTATTTCAGTGTTTTAATTTGCTTTTTCTTGGCTACTATTTTAGTTGAACTTTTGCCAAATATTTATTAGCCATTGGTATTTCTCTGTATATGTGTGTATATGTGAGGGAGAAAAAAGGGAGAGAGGAAGAGAAAAGGTGATCAGGTCTATTTATTTCATGGGGCAGGTTCTTTGTCTTATCCTTTTGGAGTTGGGAGGTTGTTCTTTTGATAGTAAAGATATTAGTTTGACCATGTCTTATTGCCACTGACCTATTTTTATCTTTCCATGGTCAACATATGTTTCTGAAGATTCTATGTTATTTGATTAATTATCCATGTTATAACTTCACCAGAGAATATTGTTAAACTTTGCCAGAGGGTATGGCCCCTGAAATCCATTGGTGTTTTTTTTTCCCCCCAGTTGAAAAAATTAATTTAAAACATAGCCAACTCTCCTCTTTCTGGCATAACTTGAAATCCCTGGGATTGTCCTGAAACTTCCATTAGGTGACAGACTTCCTGCAGTTCCTTTTGTCTGGGCTTGAGTATGAGTGAGGTACAATGGATATAAAAAGAATAGCTTACTTGATCACTAGGTCAGTTAATTTTGGACATATGCTTAGAAGGTGGCCAAGACCTGGGCTTGGTGTTGATTCCATGCCCTGTCTCCTGCTTCTTCTTCCCCAGGTCCCCTAATTGTGTCCCTACCTCGTACCTGGGTAACCTGATCAATGCTTCACTGGTTCCAGATTGACAGCCTACCTGGCTTCTCCAGCCTTCCTAAGACTCAGGGTCCCGTTTAGGCCTCTGCAGGCCTCTAGCTCAGCAGATTCAAGCTCCACTGGCATCTCTTCTGCCCACACAGTCCTAAAAGGCTGCCCATCCCTGTGGGTGTGCCTGGACCTCAGATCTTCTCCTACTGCTATAGATGATGTTTCCCTCATAGAGATCACATGAGTCTTCCCCACAGTTTTAGAACTCAGGCCACTTAATAGCTGGGACCAAATTTTGCTCATCATTTCCTGTACTTGGTATAATTGTGAATTATGTGTTTGATGATACAAATAACATTTACTGAACACTTACTCTAAGCCAGGCATTATGCTGAACAATTCATAAGCACTTTCTAATGACATGGTAAGGTAAGCAGATAAGATTCGTTCTATTATTGTTTCTATGTCAGATGAGGAAAGCTTGCCTGAGGTCACAGAGGTCTTGGTAAGTGGTGGGGCTATGAGTTGAGTTCAGGTCAGCCTGACGTCTGAGCTCATGATCTCAACTCTAAGATTAGATATGGTGCCATCTGGGATTCCCCATCTGGCCTCCTTTTCTCTTAATTTAGTTTATAACCCCTTTTATAAATCTTACATTTCTCTATCTCTATAAACAATGGCAATTCGAAGCTGGAAGAGGCCCTGGCTGCCATTTCACTCTGCGTGGGTGACATCAGGTTTTCTCTTCCCTTATCCTTCCTGCAATTCCTGTTTGACTTCCAGAGTGTGTGGCTGAGTTACTCATCCTCAATGGCTCCCCTTGCAGGGTGAGAGCACCACTAGCCATTCTGAGACTTTCTCTTTGGTATCAGGCTCTCCTCTTTGTTCCCCAAGTAGATTTCCTTTGATTTACTTCCTCGCTTCCTTCCCGGCAGGCTGCTTCACATTCTAGTGCATCTCTCTGTTGGTTTTATATCCAGTGCACTTATAACTATTCTTAAAAGTCAGGAGATCAATGTCTTTATCTTTGGGTCTCCCTATCTTAGTCTACTGGCTGCTGTTTTTTTAAAATACCATAGAGTAGGTGACTTATAAACAACAGAAATTTATTTCTTATAGTTCTGGAGGCTGGAAAGTCCAAGATCAAGGTGATGGCAGATTTGGAGCCTGAGGGAAGGCCCATTTTCTGGTTCACTGATTCTTCCTCCTTCTTGTACCTCACATGGTGGAAGGTATGAGGTCTCTCTCAAGTCTCTTACAAGGGTACTCATTCCACTTATAAGGACTCTACCAAATGTCCCACCTCCTAACACTAGTATATTGAAGAAGATTATGTTTCAACATATGAATTTTGGGGGAACACAGACATTCACTTCATAGTACTATCTAACAATCTGCTACCCATAAATATACCTTCTGCAAGTCTTCTTACCTCAGGGGTGAGCTCAACCAATTGGAGACACAATTGCTACTTACCTGAGGTAGGGAACTATACAGATTTACATATGTGGGCAGAGCAGAAAGCCACAGCTAGAATATATGGAGTGTGTACTAATAGCTTGCCTTTCTCTGTCTCTTTTAGAATCTGGGGCCCCACGTAGGTAAAAAAGCTTTTGCGACTGATTTCATCCCTCTTTCATATTCTGACTCTAGGAGCTTCTCAGTAGTGGCAGATTTAATAGTCACAATCTTTACTATTTGCAAGTGAATCCAAATTACTTGATATGTAATAAATTGTCATTTTGCTGAGATAGGAATTTGGAAATGTCATGCTATTAGTCTGGGTGGGGTTGTGAGTCACTTAGATGGTAATTTGTTGTTTTCTGCCTATTGTGATAATGGATTTTATGAAAGTAATGATATGCTAACAACAGTATTCATGAATTTGAGAATTCTAGAAGTCTCTGGATGCTTCTTGAACAGATAACAAGGATTACATTGTGGCTAGTCCTGGGTCGAAGTGAGGGCTCTCCTCCCCTCCTGTCCCACTGCTGAGTGTGAACAGTTAGTAGGGAAATGACTTCACTTTCCTACAACACCTTTTCGGGTCACTGACAGAATCTCCCTAACTGTCAGGAGGGCTTTTTGTGCCCAGTGATAGCAGTAGAAGTAGTATTGTTCATGTAGCCCAGGTTTCATTTACCTGCTCCAAATATTTTTGCCACTTACTCCCGGCTGCTTTTCTTAGGCTGGATTGACATTGTCCCGATGAAAATGAAAATCTTTGTTTTGCATTTGGAGATATTAGGGGGTTTAAAGAAATATTTTCGTTTTCCATTTACAGCTTTAATATTATATAGACAGTACCTGTGTGTGACCTACACACATCTACTGCAATCTTTTATTCAGCAGGCTAGAAGATTTAGTTTCTTTTATATCTGGTGCTAACAGACACCATGTCCCGGTGCTGCCCAGAATCTCCAATGATGGCAAGACCTGGGAAGTCTTAGGGAGATGGAGTGCCACTTGCAGAAAAAGAGTCCATTATCTTGGAAGCCACTTCTGGAGTCATTGCTCAAAGCAATTTCTCAAAGTTTATACTCAAACCTTATAAGGCTCCTCCTGCCACCATGATTGAAGGGACAAGGGAGGGAGCCAAGGCACTTTGGTTGGCAAAGGGCATCAGTCATGATGAGCCCCTAATACTGATGAGACTTCTGATAAGATGCTCATATGATGACAGATGAGACTATGTGCAGTTAACTCAGTCATTTGTAATCATTATTTTTTCTCCATTCAATAACCGTCCTGTGAAATTATTTTCTGAATTTCCCAGATTAGACAAAGGAGCCACATTTTACCTCTTTTCTTTAGGGAAGCCTCTTAGCAGTAATGCACACTTGCTGGAAACTTTCTAAGCTCCAGCTTCAAGACCCTCATTCATCTGTGTCACCTGATTTGTAGAAGTTGAACACTGCTGGACATACCTGCTCTTCTCCTGATTCTGACTATCCCCAGAATAAACCCCAGGAGTCTTCTGAGGCCAAGATCTCTACTGTTGTTTGGAGATGTCTCCAGGAAAAGATACAGACAGGGCAGTGGTGTAATCTGACACTTCTTAGTATTTGACTATGGCTGGCCACATCTCTTGGTCTGCAGCCTCCTTACTGAGCAGAGGGCAGAGGCCTTGCAAATGCTCCAGGTGAGCAATAGGTGTTCAGAGACGCTGAAGTATTGAGTCCCTCAGCACTCTGGGAGGTTGTGCCTTACCAGGAGTGGCTCAAATCCATGGGCCAATTACCTGCGTGTAGTCTCTCTTGTTTACCCCAGTGGGTCATATAAATATTTTCATTTTTTGTGTATATCATGATCTGAGAAAAGGTTGGGAAATACTAATTTAACTGCTCTGATTTTCGTTTTCTTCCTCAATAATTTAGATTTTTTTTCTTATAAAAACTCATGAGGATCAAAGACTCGATGAAGGGACTTTAAGAACTTCCACACACTTGTAGGATGTGTGGTTGGCCACAGGGATAATACTCCCTGGATATTACTCCATCTCCAGTTTTCCCTCATTGCCTGTCCCTTTGAGGATGAGATGGAATTCTACTTTTCTATCCTTTTCAATTCATAAAATCGATGTAGGGTACCTACTATTGAGGTTCAAGCACTGACATGCACAATTTCTGTAGTCTCTGCTTCTTATGACTTCTTCAAGGTACCTATGAGAGCAGAAAGTGTTCACTCCTCTGCTCACTCATGCTGAGGAGGTTCACTATAGGGTATCTGCCTCCTCCTGGTCTATTCCCCATTCACATCCCAGGTGTCTCCCAAATCCATAGAGAACTATCCTTCCCGCTAAAATGTGGTCTCTCCAAGCCTGTCCTGCCTTTAATGGCAGGTCCTAGACCCAGCAGAGAGCATCCCCAGTTTCCACAGTTTCAGCATCTGTGCCCAGGGTGTGAGCTGACTGGTATTGGTCCCATGGGTGGTTCCAAAGGATCACTTCTCTCTGCCCTGTAGACAGATCTCACGGATGGAAAGGAAGGCTCTTCTGTACTTCTCAACCTGCTTTCCAGCCAAATGCTATGTTGAGTGAGTGAAAACTCAAGTCACAAAACAATATACCATAAAATGTTAACATTGATCTGTGGATATTGGAGGAGTGGGTATTACTTATTTTTTTTTTCCTTTATACCTTCCTGGGATTTTTTTTTCCAGATTTTTTAGAGTCAAACTGAAAGTGTATTTTAAATTATATTTCTAAAAGATGTACTCAAGATGTGCTGCATGAAGGCAAATAACAGCGCCGACATTCCTTCACACTTGCTGGCTCCAAATTACTGCCTCTACTTTCGGAGCCAGGCGATTTGGAGGGGGTGGAAGCCGGGAGGGGGAAGGGAGGAGGCAGCAGTGTGGGCCATTGAATTTCCTCTTTTCAGACACTGCTCTGGCAGCTAATTCCAGGGTGCTCATCTGTATGGTGGCAGCGTGACGTTCATGTTTTCCCCAAGGTATTTTATGGCCTTTTTACAGTGGTACTGTGAATAACTTCCTCTCAGTAACTTCCAAATAGTGAAAAATACCAGATGATTCTCTTTGCTCTCCACTTTTCTTTCTTTCGTCTCCATCCCATAATGTTGGTCTCCTTGCAGTGCTGCCTCTGCTTTCTCTTACCTCCCTCTTCTTGCCACTCTCTTCCCCCTACCTTCTTCCCTCTTTGCCTGTCTTTGCTTCGTCTTTAAAGCAAAATAAATTCTGGTGGAGAAAGCCAGGCTCTGATGTCCTCAGCCCAGGCCACGGTAAGGTGAGTGCAAAATCGGGTCTTGCCATTAGGACCCAGATGGCTGCAAATGCAGATCCAGGGTCAGTTTCAACCTTTCCCTTTTCTAGAAGATGATTTAGATTTCAGACCACAAGGAAGGGCTGGCTGGAGGCTGGGGTCAGGTGCCTGGATACCAGGCCCCTCCTACAGGGAACTTGGCCAATAGCCTAATATCAGAAAACAGGCAGAAAGGTGACTGCGAACACAGATCAGTCCTGCTGAGGGGTGAAGCTGTTCTAGGTGACAGTTCTATGTCACCTTCCTGGTTGACCTGGAGGGAGCTGTCATTCTTAGAAAAATTTCTGCTGTTTAATTCAGTGTCCCTGTTCTCAAGGGCAATCAGTGGGGTCTCCGTGGAGTTCTGTTCCAGACAATGACATTGTGGTTGGTCCAAACAACAGGATTTCTCAGCGGTACCTCATCTCTCTTGGTGAGGAATAAGGAGCAGAGGCTCTAGACTGAGAGAGACCAGACCCTGCCCTCTCTGGTCTCCTACTCTACCCCACTCCCTTTAACTGGTTAACTCTGTTCTTCTACTTTAGGGCTGTAACTCAATCTCAGGTATCCTCTCCTGGCCCTTGTGATGGGATCAAATCCCTCCTTTGTTTATTTTATAAAACATAAAAATGTCAAGCACTGCAGAGATGCAAGTGTTGGTCTGCAGAACTGTCTGCTGCCCACTGTTCTCCAAGTTCCTGAAACTCTAGGAGGATTCAGCCTGCTCCTTGCTGAATCCCAGCTGCCTAGGGCAGGGTTCCGTGTGTAGGGAGATTCTCAGTAAATAGTAGTTAATTGAATTAATCTTAGCTCCATCCCTGTGGGTTCCAGGACTTTGAATGTATTACTTATACTCTCTGAGCCTAGTTCCCTTAATAGAAAATGGGAATGATAACCCTCCATTCAGAAAAGTGTATGAATCTATGTGGCATGGGGGATCACAAAGCATCCAGAATGGGCACAGCATGGGCAGAGTGTAAGCACACATCAAATATTGGTTCTTCCACAGTGCCCGCCCCCAGCATTGCATAGCATAGCAATTTAAAGCTTTAAAAAACAAAAATAAATGTCTCCCTATTTCTTCCCAACCTTCTTTCCTGCAACCTTTTGGGTTCAGGTGAGGCACAGAATGAAGGAAACTGCTGATTTCTGAGTTTTGGCTGATAAGATGATCTTGAGTAAAGCACCGTCCTTCCTGGGTTTCAGCTCCTCACCTAGGTGACAGGAAGACATGGATAAACAGCAGGTCCAGTCTCGCCCAACTCCCTCCCTCTCAGTCTCTGCAGAGGGGTCAAGGGTAACACTGACCACTGTTGTCACAGTGCTAGATGGGTGAAGCGTCAGAGTGGGGCAGAGCGAATCAGGCTGTCGCCTGTCTGCTTTCATTCACACCGAGTTTATTGTTGCGGTACAGGTGAGCTGTGTTTTAAAATGGATCATCATGACAATGCCCCTTAGTAACAGCACAAGGATTTCTAGTGTACCTTTGTTCAAAAGAGCCTGAGGGCTTTGTACATACTGTCTCATTAATTCTCTGAGCCTCTGTAAAGTTGGATGGGAAAGCAGGATGAGTTCTGATTTATATGCAGAGAAACAAAGCTTCAAAAAGGTTAGGCAGCTTACCCAAGGTCATGCAGTAGCATCATTGTTCCCAGGAATCGGGTCTCTGTCTAGCACACCAGTCTGCAAGAGCACTCTGCTTCCAGGCTCTGGAGATGTGAAAGGTCTGTGTGCCGAGCAGCGTGGCGTTGGAGTTGTGGTCTCTTGGAAGATGGACTCTTCCCTAATTGGAAAGGAGTAATGAGTGGGTCAAGAGGAAGTTAGTAGCGTTCTTTCCCTCTTCCTCCTCTCACCCTAGGAATCCCTCTCCTGGACCAGCCAAGACCCCATCAGAAGGGCCCTGAGCATACCAGCCCATGGTGGTTGCCATGGAAACAGTGTTAGCGGATCCATAGGCCCTAGAGAGCCAGCTGCTCGGATAGCAGGTGTGTGTTAGTGGGTTACCTTCCTGGTTGACCTGAAGGGCTCTGTCATCCATAGTTAGGAGAATACTGTAGCTTCTGTGATCTGATCAATCTCTTTCTGCTGTGTTTAATTCAATGTCCCTGTCTTCCTGGGGAGTCAGCATCATCTCCAAGGGGTTGGTGTTGCAGAGTGGCATTCTTGGTTTGTCTATACATCCAAAGACTGCGATTTCATGTTCTATCCCAGTGCTCACTGTCCAGATGACCTTGGGTAGGGCAGTTGTGCTTTCTGAATGTCAATATCTTCATCAGAGAAAGGGGTTAACTAGTAGGGTCATTGTGATAATCATAAGTGGAAGGCTCTGAAGGCCATCAGTGAGATCTGAGTGATGTGAAGGTGTTGGTAGCTAGTGTCCACTCTTTCATGTTGGAGCTCTTCTCTTGTGGAAATAGGCCATACCCTCCCCAGGGTCCTTGCCATATGAGCTCAGTGGTCTCTGTGCTAACTGTCACTTCCCAACTTGAAACATCAGGTCAGGAGCAGAGTCACTTGTCCTTGGATAGCTTATAGCCACCTGTCTGACCTACCCAGAGCCTTCCGAATCCACAGTGGATGATCATTGCTAGAAGGGCTCCCTTGCTTCATAAAAGAAAGGTCTTTTGTTAATGGACTTGATTTTCTAGGCTGCCCATTTTTGTGTCACTATCAATACATTAATTATTTAGTGCCTGGTAAAACTTTCTGAGATCACAAGATGAAAGGCCTAGTGGCAGTTCAAAGTCCTTCTTTTGATTATTATTCTAGTCAACATATTTTGGGGGGAGAAAATAGGCTTGAGATCACAGTGGAGTAAATTTCATAGTGTGGCAGACAAACTGCAGAAATGGACCCAGAAGAGCGAGTCTTGTTGCCCTGCTAATGGAAGCACCAGGACCTTGCAAGGAAACAGGTGTGGGGAGGTGTGTGAAGATCAGGGCACTGGACAGTGATACCCTCTCCATGGCTCTCTTGGATTAGTGAAAATTCCAGTTACTCTCCTACAGTTGCTGAAAGTTGGTGAGTCTACCCTGGTTAGGGAGTGTAGGCCCAGTGACCAAGTCCAGCTGGAGCCGGGATTCAGGACAGCTGAAGATGTGGCAGAGCTCACTGGCTGGTCAGGAGCAGCTTGCTTAGGACACAGGTCCTCTCCAGGAAGGTCAAAATGTAGTGACTTGGGACTCTCCAAAGAAGGATATAAATTCCAAACAGAGGCATCAAATACCACACTAACTTCATTATATATGTCCCTGAATGATTCACCAGTGGCCTACATAGACATGCTATCTCACCAGGCATAATAGGTCTTTCTCTGACCCCACCTTGCCCCTGTCCCTGAGAAGTGTGTCCTGCCTGAGACAGAGCAACAGCCTTCATGAAAAGTTTTTGCAAATTTTTTCTCAATTTATAATTAAAAATATTCAACATAAGCAACAGACCTGAAATTAATTGAGATTTTAAAATGAAATTAATATACCATTATAATCTGTTGTCCTAAACACCCAGTGTTGCCCAAGCAGTATGTTTGGCGAATGGCCTGACTGCCACTGTCCCGAGGGTCAATAAACCATACATGGCCAAGATGGCAGGGGTCCCAGATCTGGCTGTGTATTGATACAACCTGAATTCCAGCTCCACAGCTTTGACAGGGCTCCTGCTCAGGGACTGGCCTTTCAACATAGGGTAGGATTTAGGGAAGCAGGGGCTGGAAAGGACATTCTAGGCAGCTTAGCTTGGGTAAAAATTTGGAGATGAGGGTGTAATGGGGACCATAGGATGTGAAAGGGTGGGAAATAAGGCTGAAAAGTGAAACAGAGACCAAAGTATCAGGGCTTTCCATTTATGAGCTTTACCGATTCTGAACACACCTCTTTGTGACTCCCTTTTTGGTGTGTTTCTAGTATACCCTTCAGGTAGCAGACTCCCCAAGCACAGGGACAAAGCTGACAGTTTCCTCTGTTCAGCTGTCAATATTCCCAGTGTGGCACCTAGGGAAGGGGTGCCTGCTTACATGGCTGACGGTGCGCTTCACCATTGAATGAACTCCGTAGTTATACACAGGTCCTTGGGGGCCTGGGAGAGGCAAGAAACATGTGTTGAAGCTCTAACTTTGAATGGTACAAGAGAATATTATGGGGGAGTAATTTCTGCTTCAGGACTGGAGCTATCAAGAAACAGCACAAACATTGCTGGCAGGTTGGGCGTGGGACTTAGAGAAAGGTAAAATGGAGTAGGGACTGTTTAATTCCATTCAAATTCCGCCCCTGACACTAATAGCTCCTCTCTGAAAGAGGCAGCTGGAAGAAAGGATGAAAGCAAATTATGGAGAACCAAATACCTATGAACTAGAGGGGGCCTAGGCGAACCGCTCACTCAAACCCTTCATTTTCCAGTCTACAGAAGGTGTGGGGAGCGCCAGGTCTTTAGGACAAAGGGTGCATCTGCTAACTCTCTCATTTCTTTTCTCTGAAATCACATCTCTGTTTTTTCGATGAAATTAACTGCCTGTTGCAACTCCAACATCACTGCTAACCGTAGTAGTCATGTAAATTCACGGAGAACGTTTCTTTGTTGAACAGGTGTGGGCTCAGCTCAGTGAATACTGACTGCTTCTCTTAGGCTGCCAGTCCCCAAATGAGGCCCACCCTATCTCCTCTCCTGGCTGGGCCTGCTTACCACTCACTGTTCGACATCTGGATGACTATTTGGTCACATTAAGCTTTGTGTTGTATGACACAAAATCATTGTCAAACAAAGCATTATTAACTGTGTTTTTCAAATAAAGGGGGAAACGGCTTACAGGCTGTCACTGATTGTTTTATTGTTGGGAGGAAAATAAATAAGTAAAATGTGAAGAGAAGGTAGGAGCCGTTCCAAGGAGTGTTCCGAATAGCGACATTTGTTACATTTGATTGATGTAGGTTTGTAAAACATGCCTGTTTGTGAACCCAGGGCATTCATGTAAATAACCATCACACATGCATAATTCTTTATTACTGATGCTGACACAAGTGTGATAGGCCTATTATGTTATGTACATTGGCGTAGGAACAAGCAGACACACAGCGAGACATGTGAAAATAAAGACTGAAAATGGAGACATTGCTCATTGCCTAAAATTTCTGCAGTTGAGTTAGTAGACAGTTGGTAAAGTCAATAATTAACTAGTGAATAATAGAGAAGTAGCTCTTTGGGAGCATTCTTTATTTCTGGACATTGTATTTATTGATACAAGATCTTCAAGGTATAGAAAAGGCACCAAGCCTCCCATTCATTTTGGATTCTTAAGTAGAGATAGAAACATAAAACTTTAAGACTAGTATGACTGATACTTAAGCACATCACACACACACACACACACACACACACTCTGACTCCCTGGGAGTTTTTAGAGCGTGCATCATTCCTATTCTTACCATCAATGAGGCTCAGTGAGTGTGAACTTAGCCTGAAGTTAAAGAGCTGGTAAGTGCCAGAGTTACTTTCTCCAGGGCTCTGGTTTCAGTTTCATTCATTTGGTAAATATTTATTGAGTGGATACTATATACTGGAAATAGGGACATAGCAATGGCCAGTGTGACAGGTGCACCATCAGCAAGTGACTCTACATGACATCTCTGAGTAAAAAGTAATGTAGTTTAAAGTGATAGTGACTTATGGGTGCTACTTAGGGTGATCAGAGAAGTTCCTTCTGAGAAGGTGTCATAGGCAGAGACCTGGATAGAGGGAGGAAGTGACCTCAAAGTTCCTCTGAGGTAGAGGAACTTTCTAGGTTGAGAGAATTTCCTTGAGGTGGGAATGTGCTTGGTGAGTCTGAGGAATAGCAAGGAAGCCAGTGAGACTGAGCCCAGGAGCAAGGGGAGAATGGTTGGAAATGAGATCAGAGAGACAACCAAGGGCCAGATTTGTGGAGCCTTTAAGGGCAAGGCCATTGCAAAATCTCGAAAGCTGTTCCAGCATGGCATCGTCAGTCTGACTGGTATATGGAGAGATGACGGAGGCAAAGACAGCCAGGTGCTTTTAATTAATGAAGGTGAGAGGTGATGGGAGAGAATACAAGAAGGGATAATGTTGGAGAAAAGCCATCAAGGTTTGTTGGTGAGCTGGGTCCGGTGGCTCATGCCTGTAATCCCAGTGACTTGGAAGGCTAAGGCAGGAGGATCACAGGTTTGAAGTTAGCCTCAGCAACTTAGCGAGGCTGCAAGCAACCTAGTGAGCCTTGTCTCAAAATAAAAAATAAAGAAGGGCTGGGGACATGGCCCAGTGGTTAAGTACCCTTGAGTTTAATCCCTGGCACCCCCCCCAAAAAAAATTTTTGGTGAATTAATAATGGAGTATGAGAAAAAGAAAGAAGGCGAGGATTCCTTCCTGGGTTTTGGCCTAAGCAATCAGGTGAGTATTGGTGTTGGTTTCTGAAATGAGGTTTAGGTGAAGAGTATCAGGTGTAACTCATGCTACATCTGAGATGCTTACATAATGCAGGTTTCAGACAGGTGGTTGGATAGATATTTTCTTCAGAGGAGATGGTGGACCCAGAGATATAAATATAGTATCATGTAGGTAGTGTTTTTTAAAGTGTGAAACTGGGTAGGATCACTTTGGGAATGAGTTTAAATGGGGAAAGGCTCCAGTTCTTTACCTTTTAGCAATAATGAATAATACAGCAAAGATATCCCTGAGTTATTAAAAAGAAAGATGAAATTATTTACATATCAGGCAAGGAGAAATTCACTGAGGAATTCCTGAGGATGAAAAGTCAGGGTTGTTAAAGGCTTAAGGAGAGGATTCATGGTGAATGGACATGTAGGCTTGATTGAAACAGGTTCCTTCTTCGTGGATAAGCAGAGAGTGAGGTGCCAGGGTGACTCACTACTCATCATTAGCTAGTGCCACTGTGATGAAACTGCAGTGTTCCAGCATGAAGTTTCTTAGGCATGTGCTGCTTGACAGTGGAGAATTTTCCTCCCGTACAATCTGGAAAATGGAGTAGATCTGGTAAAGAAGAGTGAAGAAGACCTACGCTGATGTAGGAGCCAACCAAGGACTATGTGGCCATGGAGATGTGAGGCCTCAGGAATCAGGGAGGGATCCGTGGGTTCAAATGCTGGGAGGATAAGATCAGGTCTGAGACTTGTTCATTGTGTCTGCAGCCTGGAGTCACCAGTGACCTTGACCAGTGATAATGAAGATAATCTTGATTTTATTGTATTTAAAAGAAAGTGTGGGGGGAGGGGAGGAGAAAGTAGAGACCAGAGCTAAGACAAGTCCTAATGTCTTCTTTGATATAATGAGAGCAACTAAGAACAAAGCTGGGAGGAAGAGCAGGAAGAAAAGATTAACATTAAACAGATACATGAGGTGGGAGGGAAAGGGAGAGAAAAGGGAAATTGCATGGTAATGGAGGGAGATCCTCATTGTTATACAAAATTACATATAAGAGGTTGTGAGGGGAATGGGAAAATAAACAAGGAGAGAAATGAATTACAGTAGATGGGGTAGAGAGAGAAGATGGGAGGGGAGGGGAGGGGAGATAGTAGAGGATAGGAAAGGTAGCAGAATACAACAGTTACTAATAGGGCATTATGTAAAAATGTAGATGTGTAACCGACGTGATTCTGCAATCTGTATTTGGGGTAAAATTGGGAGTTCAAAACCCACCTGAATCAAATGTATGAAATATGATATGTTAAGAGCTTTGTAATGTTTTGAACAACCAATAAAAAAAAAAAAGAGATTGGCTGTAAAGGAGATCAGAATCAGAGGGTAATTCATGAAGAAGAGTATGGAAGTCAAAGAAATGATTTCTTTTTCTTTTTAAAAGATGGTACATGTTTTCCACAGTTGAGAATGACTCAGTAGAGAGGGTAAATTGGTGCAGGAGGTAGGGGGACAGTTGCAATCGCAGAGTCCTTGAGAAGGGACAGGATTAGCGCTGCTTTAGAGTGTAGATACCTCATCCTTTAAAGCAGGGGGGAAGGCGGCATGTTCAGGGCACCATCAGCAGGCGGTTTGCTGCTTTTTTCCTCAACAAAATAAGAAGCAAGGTCGTTTGCGAGAATGTGGAGGAATGAGGGAATTGGAGGAGTAAGAGAAGTTTGAAATAGCTGTTCTGGAAAGAGAGTGAATTGAATCGATTAGGGAATGCAGTAGGATTTCTGGGCAGTCCTGAGGGTTTTCTTGAGGTTTCTGGTCGTGAATTTAAAGTGAGACTTGTCAGCTTCATTGCCTTTCCCTCCTCCCCGCCTTCCTCCTTGCCCAGTACCAGTACCCATGACAGTTGTGGAGGAGGGAGGAGGCAGAGGGGTTGAGAGAGCACACAGGGGATTATCAGAGAGGGTGATGCATGGTGAAAAAAAGATGGGTATTGGGAGCTTGGGGTCTTCACTCCACCTTGACACACTGCATTGCCCAGAAAGGGCTCAGAAATTCATCAGAAAAAAAAAGAGCAGTTTTACCAGTAGCCAATGATGCCCTCAGCCTGGGGATGTTCTGTTCTTCTTCTCTACTAGACCATCACTGTTCTGCCTCACAGGGACACCTGCTCCTATGCCACCCTCTCCTCCAGTCTTTCCCCTAGGGCCCAAGAGTCATTCTACTTGAGTCAGTAGGTTTTGATTTAACCTTTGCCCCCAAAGTCTGTGTTGGAGAGGCTCCTTCCACTTTGGAGCCTCACATTTTCAGAGTGAAGCACCACAAAGACAAGCCAGCTCTTGCTTAAATGGATTTCTTCTCATGGCATGACTTCTCCTTATGCTAGAAAAACTTCCTTCCCAGCAGGAGTGAGGATAGGGAGGGACAAGGACTGTGAAGGGAAGAAACAGATTCTTCACCCTACACCAATTCAATGCAGAAGAACTTTCTTCTGTCTATTCAAATTTTTAGGCATATTCTATGAACTTTGATTAGAACTCACTGATGTCCCAAATGCCTCCAAATTTGGAGAACAACTCCATTCATATAGGTTGTGCTTTTCTCTGTCTTCATCTTTTCAGGTGGGGAGGCTGATCCTTTTGGTCAACCCCTCCCTTAGCTTCCAGCCTCATCCAGCTACTTATTCTAGCCACCTCCTCTAGGGACCAGGTTGGGATTCCTGTGAGTCTAGAATTCTGGGAGTTCCTGCAAGGGAAGCATAAAACATTCTACTTTCTTTTTAGTATTCAACTCTGAATACCAAAATTTGCCCAGTAAGTTATTGCCATTTGGTGAATTATGAAAAGCTTTAAGCTCTATCTATTGGTATTACCTAGAGCAATGACCATATCTCCTTTTCAGGTCATGACTCAGCCCTCAGAGACCTTTCTTTTGAATGCTTTCATACATATATGCTTTTCACATACATATACACACATATGTATATGTATATAAATGTATGTATATGTATATAAATGTATGTATATGTGATATATATAAATATATGTCACTGATTATATTACTTGGCCCTCATCCAGGTAAAAAGTCATCTGCCATTCTGTGCCTACTCAGAGTCATAAGTGCGTCCTGAAGTCTAGCTCCATCTGTTTGATCCTTCACATCCAGGAAGAAGTAAATACCATTCCCAAATAGAGTGGTTAAGAACAATGACATCACTTGGAAACAGGGAAATATAGCTCAGGCTCAGTTTTATTGTTGCTTCAAAATTACTTAAAATTTGAGCTAAGCTGATGAGTCAGATTTAGAGATGCCGGCTTTTATTCACGTGGGAGTCATTGCAAGGATTTGATTGAATGGTTTTCCCAGGCCCTTCACCCTGTTGTGCCGCTGTGGAGCATGCTCAGTAGTAACTCGCAACCTTTGCCATTGCCCATGGGGGCCCTGTCAGACACTGAGGAGAGCCAAAGACCACCCTGTGCTGGTCTGAGGGGTCTAGGTAGGGTAGTGGAAGGAGCATGGGCTTTCACATCAGGTTCACCTGGTCTGTGGACTCTGATCTCCTGCTTGCTACTGGCTGTGTCTATAGTCAAGGCATAATACCTGTTTGAGGCTCAGTTTCCTCAAAATTAGGACAAATAATAATACTTATTCATAAGGTGGTTGTAAGAAGCAGATGATACATTTAAAGTATTTGGCATAGTGCCTAATTCATATGTACTGGATATATTTTGTTTATTTTTTAAGTGTAATAAATTTAACTCTGCCCAAGAAAACTCATGTGGCCTTGGGTTCACTTCTCTGAGCCCCATTGTTCATCTTAAAAATGGAGTTGATGTGACAGTGAAATGAGATGGTTTCTCTCTGCAGCTCCCTAGCACTAGCTTTTGGGGCCTTTTAGTGCATTTCCTCTGAGTCATTTTGTAGAATTGCTACACAAAGTTGTACCTGGCAGTGGCCAATTTAGTTCTGATCTCTTAGATCAGAAATGAGAAGAATGTAAAAAAACTCCCTACCAGGTACCCAGGAGCCAGCCATCTGCAATTTCAATTCAAATCTTTGGAAGGCAGAGGAGGTAGAGGTGCCTAGAGGTTAGGGGGTTTGGGGTTTTGTTTGTTTGTTTGTTTTAGAATGCCCATCCTGTTCCATTTGCAGGGACTCATGGCCCTGTAGTTCAGCACCTGTAGAAACAGTGGAGGGGGCTGGAAGCAAAAAGTTGGCAACCCCACAGAGATTTCCTTAAAGCATATGAGGTTGGGTTGACGCTAAAAAGAAGTTGAGGGTTAGGGATGTATCTTGGTGCTAGTATGTACAAGGCCCTGGGTACAATCCCTGCCCTGGGGTGGGGGTGGGGGGGGGATAAAGTTGAAGACAGAAATACAGGACCCAAGGAGCCAATGTTACAGAGGTTCAGAAGAAACTGCAAGGCAGACAAGCTAGGAAAATGGTTCTGCTGGCCTGTTGCTTTTTCTTTCTCTTCTCCCTCTTCTTCACAAAGTCACTCCAAATGAGTTGACAATTACCACTGGAGTAGCAAATCATCCCACACCTGGGAGAATATGACCTGTTGGTATTAAGCAACCATGGGCTCAGTTCCATCAGTTTTTGCACCTGTAAAATGGACATGATCATTCCCATCTAAGAGCGTCACTGTGAACATCATGTGGCACTGTGTGGATAAAGGGGCCACCATGGTACCTGCCCTATGGAAGCTGCAGAAAAAACTCTGCTTCCCTCCTTCCCTCCTCCCCTCACTCAATCTGGCTACACATCTATCTACTAAACGGAACTAATTCTCAGATCCTTCCTTCTTTAACAGAAAAAGCTTTGCCTGCCATAAAACATTAGCAAATAGTGATTGAGTCGGAGATTTTCTGGGAAGAACTATATAAGAGCATGCAGCGTGCGCTCATTTGATTTGCAGATATATTGTAATGATTTTCACCACACAAAACCCATTGGAGGTACTATTAAGGAATGGACTAATGCTGCTCTGCTCCTTTTTTTTCCCTCAACCCTTCTTTCTCTCATGCAAATTGGAAACATTAATCCTTTGTGGCTCCCTGGCCTCTTGGAAGTGGGGAAACCTGTCTCCTAGCATTCCACACACCCCCACCCCCGAACATAACATAATCGTCAAGTATTCATAACTTCTGAGTGCAATTTCAACCCTCTCATTGATAAGGCAATAACCCAAGCAAACAACATTAGATGAAGTTACGAGTCTGTGCATAGAGAAGGAGACATTATTTGGGCAAGATGAATATAAGTTCTGTATAAAGTTGCACAAATTCTTACAGACAGAATAGACTTTGGATAGAGCTATTAGACCAAGCCATTAAGTTGCCTGCCTTCTAGTTCATCTTCCAGAGATCCTTAACATGGCCTTGGTCACAGTATTCAGATATCTTAGATCTGGCTGTCCTTGTACATCATGGTCTACTAGTGTCTACTAGTGTCTCAGTCATTTTTTTCCTCATCTTTTCAATGAATATCATGAAATCCCCTTGTGAACTTGTTTGATAGTGATAAAGATATTGAGTGACAACTATATGACCCCTGCTAAGTGCACAAAATCAGTATTCTCCTCTTTGTTTTTATGTCCAGGTCACAGCTCCTTGGAGTCACCAACAAACATGCCTTCTTCTCCTCCTGACCATTTTGTGTGGAATCTCACCTGGATAATGAAAGATTCCTTTCCTTTCCTGTCTCATCGCAGTCGATACGGTAAGTATATTTTGATAGTTATTTGTGAGGCACTGTTGCTATCTTATAATTAAGGATACTATGGATTTCAGTTTGTGATTAATGATGCTCCAAGGATCCCTGGGCTCCTTACATAAAAAGAAATCTTGCCAGGCACAGTGGCACACGCCTGGATTCCAAGATGCTCAGGAGGCTGAGGCAGGAGGATCTTGAGTTCAAAGCCAACCTTAGCAAAAGCAAGGTGCTAAGCAATCAGTGATACTCTGTCTCTAATTTTAAAATACAAAATAGGGCTGAGGATGTGGCTCAGTGGCCAAGTGCCCCTGAGTTCAGTCCCTGGTACCTCCCCTGCAAAATCTTATTGTGCCCTCGGTCTCCCAGTGGCACCCAGCCTCATCAGACCATTCCAGCCAAGCCATTCCCGTTGCATTCTGCATACTGGAGGAAGCCAAGAATGTTGTTGCTGCTGTGTGGCACCTGGAATTCTTGACATCCCCTTGCCAATCATTAGACGCACTGCTTATTTTCAGCTCGACTGTTGCTTTTTGGATATAAGATTTTAACCCACCATGTTTCTAAAGATCATGTACTCTTGAGAGGGGACTGTTACTATGAAGGCCACATGTCTCCCTCAGTGACTCTCTTACCTTTGGGTAGTTTCCCAAACATGCAATTTGATATTATTTCAACTCATTTGATTCCGCAATACCCTTGGAAATAAGGAAAAAAGATTCAATTTCCATTTACACAGATGTGGAAACTGAGCTTAATATCATCACATGGATGGGTTTTCTAGCCATCAAGTGAGAATTCTTCCCTTAAATTCACTCTTTCTCTCAGCAGTTCACTTAAGCCTGCTAAATCCTAACCTAGGAGCCCGCAGGGGGCCATATTTACATGGCATAGAGTTCTTGGTTCTCCATGCTTAACCTAACAGCTCATAGCAGTTGGGCTTCTACAGTACAAAGAACAGGTTTGGAACCCAGCTGGTACATTTCCGAGGGAACATTTTCCTTTCTCTGGAACTCCTTTGGGCGAACCCCAAGAGAGCAAGCACTATGCTGTGTTTGTTCCCCACCTTATCTCATCACAAGGACAGCACTCCTAAAGCCTTGTGCATAATGAATGGATTCAGAAGGACTCCAGAGATGGAATTCTCTCATCAGGCTTGATTCAATTAAGTATTGATGAACCCAGTGTAGCACTGAGTTCGAGATTCCCTTCTGGGCATTTTTACCTATTCCTGCTGCTCATTCTATGCCCTTGGGCTTGAGCTATTTAAAATGCACCTAACAGAGATGTTCTGCTCACTGTAGAAAAGCTCTGGTCTGAAACCTGCTGTCCGTCATCCATAACACAGTTAGTCTCGGTTCGTATTAATGGTACCTTTCATTTCGAACTTAAAAGAAACGAACGCATCACAAACCCTAGGGCAGTTTAGGATGATACTCTGTGCTAGGATGTTTCCTGCTCCTCCTAAGCATCCCCAGAGGGAAAGAAGGATCAGTGGTTCTCAGGAGATTCCAGATAAGAATTACTTCCTGATTATATTTAAGCCAGACACTGTCATCTTATGATAAGGGCAAGTGTCTATAAATAATTGAAATCTAGTCCTTGGTATCCTTAATGCTTTGTAACCAGATTTGTAATACAACTGGTCTTCAGATAACACTTTTGAATCTGCTCTCAAAGTCATTCAGTATCTCTAACAGGAAGACAACTATTTGAAAGACAGAATGTCCAAGGAAGGCAGGTTTGCCTCCTGTAGGCCTCAGAGAGCAATGTGTTTGTTCCCTGTGGAGCATCTTGAGAGGGGTTGCAGGTTGAAAGGAGAAAACCATGATAGTTTTTTAAGCCGCCTACCTACCCATTTCTTGGCCTTGATAAACCTATTTCCTCTCTCTGATCCTCACCCTCCTCTTCTGTAAAATAAGGGTAGAGGGCTGTGTTCCCTTAGGGCAAAGGAGTACATCTGAATGTTTCCCAAGTTCACTTTCATGCTCTCCTTGTGGCCTAGGACCTCATGATTTCCCTTCTTGATAGAGAAGACGGAAAGCATCGGCAAGTTGTTGCCCAAATGCTGGACAAGGGTGCCAAAGTCGGCACCATTATTGGTGTTGATTCATGGAGGAGGAAGAGCTCATTCTTGATTGGTGTCTCCTTGACTGAGTATGGTAATAATTTCAGATCCTTTTCATCTTCTCACCATATTTAATTTAGTGGAGACTTATGCACCCCCTTCTAATACACACACGTACGTCACCACTACATCTGTGCTGAGCCCATGAAAGATGCTGAAATTGATTAAATAGAAAAATGAGTAAGCCTTGGCCCTGACTTCACAGGGTTCTTAGGCCAAGGAAATAATTCTGTAGGCAGCTAGGCCCATTGCTATGGAGAGGCCTCTGTGGACTGGCCTCAACGCCCAGACATTAAGGGACTCATTGCTGAGCAGGCTGAAGACAAGAGTTAAGGTCAATACACCCATTCCCTCAAGGTATTTTTAGGGGCTCAGCCTACATGTCTATGAACCAAAGAGGCCAGCAGGCTTGTAGGTAATAAATCTATACCTTTCAACTGCCAGGAAAGACATTTTAAGAAATGTTAACAACTTCATTAATTTTAAGGCCTCAAACTTGGGCAGAGAAATTTGACTGGAAAATTGCTGCCTGAAGGGATAGTTCTTCAGACAGTGAGGAGTCCCCCAGCCTCAGCAAGTCTGCAGAGGAGCTTCATGCATGGCTGGCCATCTTCTCCTGCACCCTGGGGGAGGGGTGGTAGTGAGAGTAGCATCAACAATACAACCACAGACATCATGATGGACAGCAGCAGGCCGGTCCTCTCGGGGAGGCTGTCCTGTCCTGAATTGAATGTGGCTTTCTTCTCGCTAGTGTTTTATGAGAAGAGATGGGGTGGAGAAGAGGCTAATAAGATTTACTCACCCCCAGCCTGTAATTATCTGCTTGAGGAAAAAGTTTGACCTACCTTTTTGAAAGCTCCCCATATTTCTTCTAATTTATGCTGGGGTCTTTTATGTTGTATAAAATATATTCTCTTCAGTAGCATTCAGTATGATTCTAGCTCTTTCTTGCCTCTGACTTGAATGAGGAAGAGCCTGCTAATTTCATCATCATGAGCAGAGAGCTGTACGTTCTTCCCCCAAGGCTTCGAAAGGGAAGGACATCTGAAGAAAGACTTTCTTTGTTTTTCCTTTTATCATTATCTTTGATGCCTTCGGACTTATTTATGGGCCCAGCTAAAGGATTAGACTGTAACTAGCCCCCAGATAAAAATCTGTCCCATCAGGTCACATTAGCTGCTGAGAGATTGAGGCCACTGGGCATTGAGAAAGGGAGTTTTGATCACCTTGAGTTCTAGATTCTCCGAGATAGATGGTATCCTTCCCAGTATTACTTCGTATTTGTCCACTCTGGGGTGCAAGGAGAATCAGATCAGCATTTCAAGCAGAATGACCTGAGGTTCCACCCCAGAAAAACAGGAGAAAGGGAATTTTTATTTTTTAAAAAAATTGTTGATAGTTTGGCAAAACCTTTCACAAGCATTTTTCACATTAAAGTTGTGTTATAAAATTACAGTGGGTGGAAATTACTTTTATCCCATGTTTACAGAAACGTCGATCAAGGGTCAAAGGAGTTTATTAATGTGCTCTCCAGCTACAGAGCAGGTGAACAGTAGAAAAGAGTGAACCCAGGTTTTCTGGTTTCAAGCTGAGGGCTCTACAAACACATCACAGAGTAATTTAGAGATGAGCCTTCCAGCGAGAACACTCAGACTTCCTGGGAGACCTGGTGTTTGGACCGAAAGATCAGTCTGATATTTAAGACCTTGGGTAGCTGTAGCACCTAAGCCTTGTTGTTCCCAATTTAAGAAGAGGTAGGCTAGGTAACTTTCCTCTCCTTAAACGTGGTAGATAGTCTTGTATAACTCTCCTTTCTTCCTCTCCACCCCAGAATACGGTCTCTCTTATAGGTAGAATTTTGTGTCTCAAAAAGGTCCATTAAGATCCCCATACCTCTGTACCTGTGAATGAGACCTTATTGAGAAGTAAAGTTTTTGCAGATGTAATTAGGTTAAAATGAGGCCACACTGGATTAGGGCCATAAGACTTGTGTGCTTATAAGAACACAGAGCACAGACATACACAGGACACTCACTGTGTGGCCATAGAATCAGAGGTCGGAGCGACGCTCCTCTAAGCCAAGGTTGCTGGCAACACTAGAAGCTAAGAGAAAAGCATAGGCCAGATGCTCCCCCGGAGCTTTAGAGGCAGAACAGCCTTGTGAACCCCTTGATTTTAGATATATGACCTCTAGTGCTGTGGGAAGAGAACATGTCTATTATTTTAAGCCATGCAACGTGTGGGACTTCATTATGACAGCCCTAAGAAACTTATATAAATCTTTATCCCTCCAGGCCCTCAATGTCCGGAACATTGACTCCTAGAAAAAAGAAAGTATTCTTCCCAATATCTGAGCATAACAAAGCCATTGTTGGACTTTGAATAAAAGTTCTATTAAAACTTTGTCTACTTTCTAGTCCACGGGGACCTATCCAATTTAGAGGCTGGTGCTTTTGGAAAGAAAAATTAGACTTTTTAATTACTTTCCCTGCTGCTGCCACCACTGCCACCCATCCTGCTAATGTATCAATTTCGTTGATTGAAAAGACTGGGTAAATTAAATATCATTCTTTCTCTCCCTCTCTCTCTCTCAAAAAAAAAAAATATTAACCCAACACAGAATCAAAAATGGAAAACAGAAAGGCCCTCCAGCACCCTATGGGATTTCCTCCGTAGCTCTGGCAGGAAGTCAGTTTGATCACATTTCTGAAATTACATATTTAATGTGGCTGGCCGTGATCAGCCATTCCGGCCCTCAGGAGCCTGGTATCAGTCAAAAGCAGCTCCCAGCTCCCTAGTGGTCTGTTGTCAGGGCCCAAAGCTTTCTTTCCAACTCTTCTGCCCCCAACAGGCCAGGTCACTTTGTGTTCTGTTCCCAGCCCTGCTCCACTGAACTGAGGAATCGAGTTCTTTTGTGGCTCATGCATCTGTGTTGTTATCTACAACGTAATAAGCAAAAGGCCTCTGGATGCATTCACCAAAAAGGCTGAGTCCCAAAGGGAATTGCAATGCCGGCAGTCATACAAGGCCCAGGAGCAGGAACCATCTATCACCTCGAGCTCCGCTGACCTGCTGGGAGTCAACAAACTCAATCCATAGAAATTCAATAAAAAGCAGTTGGCTTAGAAGAGACAGGTTGGAAATGCTCCTCTTAGTCGTGTACCTTTGAAACGAAGATGAATAAACCCATTCAATAAATATGACGAGTGTGTCGCTCCACTAGTGACGAGTTGAGTCAGGAGAAGCAGAAAGAAGAGAATCAAGAGAATGGTGGACAGACTGACATGAAGATGGACAAAACAAGTCGAGAGGGATCCATTTAAAAACAACTGTCACAGACAGAAACAAGGACACTGACACAAAGGAAAGAGAGGGACACAAAGGAAAGAGATGGATGCAGGGACAGAGGTAAGGAGGGACACACACAGGAAGAGAGAGAGAGAGAGAGACAAAGTGGAAGGGCACCTACGGCTGCCCGATCTCCTTTCCGTGTATTCTTTCTCCCACTAACGTGGTTTCAGCTACCTGGACAGGTAGCTCCCTAATCCTTGGTCCAGTCTTGACCTTCCCTGTGAAGGACCCTCCTGCATCCCTACCTGTCTGTATCATTTTCCCCATAGTGTGCCTCCAGAAACAGAGAATGGGAGGCTGGGTGAAAACATTTGTGGAGCACCAACTGTAGTCTTGGTTGTGTTCGACACGTGTGAGTGAGTGATAAAGACAAATGGGATACATTTCCTTCCCTCAAGGGACTCTGGAGGAAGAGGAGGCCTGGGTACCCTGTGACAAGCACATGCCTGTCCAAAGCATCCTGGAGCACAGAGGAGAGGAGGATGGGTCAGTTCTGTAGAGGATCCAGGGAAGTAGACATTCTGGAGATGGGGACAGCAGAGCTGGAAACACTGAGACCAGTGAGGAAGGCAGCCTGGACAGAGGGGCATATGCAGGGACAGGTCAGGCTCTGTGACACAGGGAAAGAGGAGCTGGGAGGGAGCCACAGGGAGAAGCTGGAGAGAGTTGCTCCTGGGTGTGCTCAGGGTTTGGACATGAGTCAGCATGAAAAGCATAGTAAGCTATGAAAAAGAGGGGCAAGAGGGAACTGGGAGACTTGCTGTATGTGGGGTAAGCAGGCCCTGCGTGGCTCTCCAGGAGAGCCCAGCTTGAGAAGTCGAGTGGATGGACTTGAGGAGAGACACCATCTCCTATTTGGCAAGGAGAGATGGTGTCCAGAACATTGAGACAGAGGAGAAGGGGACTAGATCCATATTGAACGAGTTCTATTTGAAAAGCCATCAGGACATCCAGGTGAAGATGGCCAGGAGGGAGTGGTGAACCCAGGTCTCTGAGGAAATAAGGGAGATGGGGAGTCACTGGCATCAAGACAGGTTGAAGCTGGAAGATGAAGACCCAAAGAAGATCAGAGGAAGAGGAGCATGAAAAATGGAAGTGGAGGAGTAGAGAGGAGAACCAGAATATGGTGCAACCACAAAAGCCAAGAGAATGAGGAATTTTTAGACCAAAGAGCCATCCATTATCAGTTGAAGCTATGTGGAAACGAGGTAGAGCAGGACCGTAGAGATCATTCCTCATGCTGCTGAATACCTTATATGTTTTACATGCTTCCTCTTTTCCCCATGTTTCCCACTTTCTTATTCTCACTTAGTGTTTTTCTGCCCCTTCAACCTGTCTTCCTAAAGCCTAACCTGGGGCCAGGTGAGCCCCCTGCCTGTACCGCAGAGCTTTACCTGAGCACCTAGGCTATCCAGATCTTGCTTTCTCCTTGGAATTGTTTGATGGAAATTTTTGATAGGATTTTTTTTTTTAACCAAGACAGATAGTATTATCCCCCTCTTGAAATCAGAGTCTGAATTGTATGGAAATATTTTCTGATCATCCAGATTCTCCAAGAAACCCTTTAGGTGATTCCCATCTCATGAAACAGGCTTTTCCTTTTGGTTCATTTTAACAAATCACTCTTCTAGTCTGTCACTCATCTCCCTTGGTGGTTCAAGTGTAAACTAGGTCACCTGATAAAGGAATCGTATGTGAATCTAATTTACCCAACTGAAAGGTGGGGGAGATGCTGCACATCACTATATCTGTCTGTCTGTCTCTCTGTCTGCCTATCTATCTTACATTCCGTCATCCAATACACATGTAACAACTTGCCCAGCTCTGTGTCCCTGCCTGCCACGGAGATTCTCACCTATTTAATGTTTATCGCAGATGTGATGGGCTCAAACATCTGGAAGGTGCTTCTTAAATACTCATTGGATGATGACATTAAACGTATGTGCATTACTCCCAACACCCCAACAGTCCTGTGGAGGGAGACTCTCCTTGGGTCCAATGACCTTGGATCCTTGCAAGGAAGGTTTGCTCTGACTCAGAAAAGATGCAGCATGCCTGTCAGATTTAGCCAAACTTCTTTTGGGCTATTGTACAGCAGGTGTTCATGCTCAGCAGCTGGTGACCACGCTGTGACCTCTAAATAAGACCAGCCTGGTGGCTGTGGACCTCGCTTTTATCCTTGTGTTTACATAGTGTCTCTCCACAGGACTTCACACCTCTGATGTCACACTGTTCCTGGTGTCTTTGTTACCTGTGGTCCTGTACCTCCATTTCTCTAGACTATAAACATGTAGAGGTCAGAGAATTCACATCTGTTTTCCTTTTATATCCACAGTACTTACCCTAGGGTGTTATAATCAGTCACATTCTCAATAAATGTACACTAGACCATAATATTTGCTGGAGAATCCAGCAAACTAGAAGTGGACTTGGGTTTCTCCATTCCTAACCTAGAGCTTCCAGAACCTGGAGATCTCTGTTTCAACAAAAGGTGGGGAAGTTCCCATCAGCCCCTCATTGGTGAAGTCAAATTAATTGGTTTCAGGAGAGAGATGTATCTAAAGGGAGGACAGTTCCTAGGCTAGACTTACTTTGGTTGAGAATTCAAAGCTGTGATTTTAACAACTTTGGGCAGGCTATTTTTTTTTTTTCTCCTCTACTCAACCTAAAAAAGCATATTCAGCAGACATGAATGAGCTGAGGAATTTTTGTTTTGACAGCTTTGGGACATCTGAGATATTGTACACAGAGCATTTCTAACCAACCTAGAAAGACATGTGTCCAAAACATATGCAGGAAAATGACTGATCAAGAGTGAGAAAAATGAGAGGAAATCCTCTTAAAATGAAATGATTTGTCAAGAGCAGCCTCAGATGCAAAACTTTATGAGGCTCAGATTAACAGGACTTTAACCAGCACATTTGGGAAGATGACTAGAATAATTTGATGAGAAACTCATTGACGTCTTGAGCTATTGGGGTCCACAGCTCTCTGGTTAAATAGCCTCACCTTACAAAGGAGGAGACCAAAGCTGAGGGAGGTCATTGTTCTCCTCAGGGGTAGTGGCAAAGCAAAGATTCAAACCCGGGCCATCTGTCAGGCAGAGCCCATCCCAGCTTCCCTTCAATAGAGGTAGGGACGATGGCATTTTTTCTCAATATCTGGGCTTACAAATTATTTTCTCACATGTCAGTCCTATCCACAAATTCACACATCTTATCATCTGAATGATTTGGGGCTCTGTCAGCCCCACAGTGTTGTGTTGTCCCAAGGATTGTTTAGTGGGGGGTCAGTCCCTCCCTGGTTTCAATGAATCCACTGCTAGGCTCAGTCTAGTTGCTTCACTATCATCTAGAGAGCACCTTAAAAACTAGATTCATGTACACATGTAATCTCAATGGCTTGGGAGGCTAAAGCAAGAGGATTGCAAGTTCAAAGCCAGTCTCAGCAACTTAGGGAGGTCCTAAACAACTTAGCAAGACTCTGACTCAAAGTAAAACATAAAAAGGGTTGGGGATGTGGCTCAGTGGTAAAGCACCCCTGGGTTCAATCCCCAGTACCCACCCCCCCCAAAAAAAAAAAAAAAAAAAAAAACCTAGATTCTCAGAGTCCCTGAACTGCATGACCAGGTTTGGAAACCACAGGTGTTTAGTTCCCTCCATGTTGCCTGTCTACGTCTCCTCTGCGGTAGCCACACGTGTGCTGTGCTCTGCTGCCTCTGTCTGAAGCTAAGCCCAGAGTGATGAGAAAAGAATTTTAACGTGAGATCCCAGCTCTGATTCTTATGAGTTTTATTACCTTTAGCCACCAGTCCACTGTCTTTGGTCTTTCACTTGTAAACTGGAAATGACCATGATTCCTAATTGGCAGGACAGATTTGAAGATGCCCAGAGTACCTTCAAATGGAAGAAGACCCATTTATGGAGAGGCTGGTATTCTGGATTTTGGTGTCATGGCTGTATACAATGGAAGCTTTTGGCTTAAAACTCTTTAAGTCCCTGGTTTTTCCCTCTAAAACCTGCAATTGTTTCTATCTTTAATCATACTATTATTCCATGCAGCCCAGCTTCAAAATCCATTATACAATTAGACTAAATTAAGCACTATTAGTTCCCTGCCAATCTTGAATAATCTTATTCCCTCCTCTGTTCTCAGCAAACTTCCTTGCTAAACCTGCACCATCTGTCAAAATCTTTTCAACCTTCAAGTTGAACTCCAGAAGTTGCCTGGAGGTCTTTGAGCCTTTGGCCTCCTAGGCAGATTCTCCCATGCCCTGTGGCCCCCTGGCCTCACCAGTCTGCCTATCTCAGAGGCAGATAAGGGCAAGTCCCTCATCTCCCTCATTGGCCTGGGAGTCCCTGGCAGGCTGAGTCCACACCAGAGCAGTCTGGGTCTCTGCCTGAATTTCAAGATCATCACCAGCTAGCAACCCACAGTCATCTGCAACACTCTGGAAGTTATATCCATTCAGAGACAGAGGAGAAGTGAAGGGGGCCATTTTGCCCATTCTGAGTTTCCCTTGACCATCAGGCTCCCCACCTATTGTGACGGACGCTACATGGCTCAGTGCCCTTCAATATTCTTGTTTCAGAAACACCATTCAGAGAGATGTAGTATTGAGCAGCAGCAGGAACTGATAGGCTTTTACCAGGACCTCTGGAGCATGCTTTACTCTATCAGAGACACCCCTGCCCCCTGCACTATACACCCACACTCACATGTGCATGCCAAATGCATGTTTTCTAGAAATTGCAAAGAGAACACTGGACTGGGCGTTCAATCTGGATTCTGGTCTCAGTTCTCTTCCTTTCCCAGAACCAAGACGATGCCACCTTAGTCAAGTCACTTTCTGTTCCTGGGTCTCAGTTTTCCCATCTCTAAAATGAGGAGCTGGGCTAGCTAACTTTGGTTTTAATTCCTTCCCTTATTCTTTTCCGGGATTACACACAGAGTCTCATTTTCCTATCTGTAGCATTTGACGGCCATGGACAAGGGCAATGAGAATCAAGCTTTCTGCACCTCTCCCCCCATTGTGCAAACTCGGGCACATGCACCTCCCCTTCCGAGGCTGTGTTTATATAATTGATTGATTGAAGGAGACTTGGCCCTTCTTCACTGCAGCTTGATTATAAGTGAGCTAAACAGATGCCTTGAATTGGGTGATTGGTTTCCAGATGCATTCCAGGGAGCCGGGTGATGGGAAGGAAATAAGTGATTTCAAATTCTGGGGCCTCGTGACAAATGAATTGTGCTAGTGGGTGGGGACAGAGAGGGGCCAGTTTTGGTACTTAGTGTTATGAAGTGAGTGACCAGATGTCGATAGCATCTGGTAGATTAATATCAAAGGTGACTGTTGGGCTAAGTGCCCCTTTAGGAGATGATCCAGAAAGGAGGAGCACAATCCTTTTCCATCCAAGCCTGGGATAGAATTCAGGGCTCCTGGGTTGAGTACGTGATCCCTCAAGTGTCTGAGTATGGCAGAGCTCAATTTTCAACTTGTGCAGCCTGACCCTGTGCAGGGTATGTGCTTCTAATTGCTCCCTGACCTGCCTTCCAAGTCACCTTAGTGCCCCACACCTAGGAGTTGATAAAGGCATCTGTTCTAGTTGGCATCCACTTGGGTCCTCTAAGGTCAAGTCAGTTCAGTGGATCGCTAAATCCCTGGTGAGAAAACTCAGGCACAGAGAGATAAAGCAACGTGTGTGCGTCTCAGGACCATGGGAATGAGAGCATCCATCTATATAGCTAAGAAAGCACGTCCATATTTATTAACTTATGAGAACACCACAGCAGAAATGATTATTTATATCATCATCATTAGTGTTAAAATTCTCCCTGATTTAAACATGAGGGAACCAAGACTCAAGTGGTTAAATGAATTGCCCCCAAGCACACGGCTAATTGGCCTGGAGCTGGGAGGCTTTCCAAGAACTCTCCAGTGATCCTTCCCCTTCATTCCTAGTCTGCTGCTTTCTTTCACCTTGTTCTCACTGTAGCTTCTGGCCTGCGAACAGACCTGCCCACCAACAGGGAGCTTCCGGCAACCACCACAAAGCAATTTGTTGGCAGAAAAGTACCTCAAAGACAAGAGAACCCACAAAGCCCTTTTGAAGATTAGTTGAGCCCTCTAATCATTGGGAGACACTTGAAACGGAGCCATGCATGTTTTTGCTAGCTTATTCAAGAAAAGAAAAAAAAAAAGGCAGGAGGTTCTGGATTTTTGAGAATTTTCCTAATTGATTAAGTTATTGCCTTGTTTGTTATCCACAGTTTTAAATAATGATAATAATCCTCACAGGGTTAGGAACTAAATTTTCATACCAATTCTGCAACCATCGTGTATTCTTTGGCAAGTTCCAGAATATCTCTGGCTTCAGTTTCTTTATCTCCGATGGTGTCCAAGGTCCCTGGTCACTAAAAGTCTACTATTGTGAAGTTTTGACAAAGCCCATGAGAAAAGGAGACCCCCGGCTCGTGCCTCAGAATCGGTGGCTACGGAGGGACTTCGTAAAGCTGGGAGCAGTCCTAAAGGCCTGACAGTGTTTAGAAAGCTGGTTTCGCAGGCTCTGTTTAATGAACTGTAGCTTCCAATACAGATGCCTCTAAAGGCCAACTGTAAAAGAATTGCCACATATGTCTGACACTTCGTGTGGTTCTTTATTGAATACACAAAGCAGGCTTGTCAGGAATACATTGGCATTTGTGTATGCCAGGAAGCAAACTAGCCCAGCTGGATGTGCCAGGGAGTGGAGCCTGAGGAAGGGGAAGCTGCTGGTTCAGAGACGCTGACATTCAGCCGGGCTCAGGCTTGGTGCTCCCTGGGGAGGTGGCATTCAGAATGGCCTCCCCAGCCAGCGGCAATGCCCTCCACACTGTGTGTGAAGAACTATGACCAGGATGTGACTCTGGATAAGTTTTTCCCCTTGCCGGGCCTTGTTTTTTTCCCCACCTGAATAATAGAAAAATGGTTGACTTCAAATGCCATCAACAAATTCTAGTGGCCTCTGATTCTGGGATTATCACCAAAAGGTCACACTGACCTTGCCATGTACAACAAAATACTAAGGAAATGGACATCTGCCATTATCTCCTTTAGACCGGCAGCCGGAAGACCCCACACACATTATATCTCACAACAAACAGGAAGCCGTGTTGATGTAGAGCAGGGCTATGTGAATTCTGAATCGGCCAGTGTCTGCTGGGAATTTCGCCATTCCAAGCATCTGTGTCATCACCTTGAGCCCTTTCAGCAGTTATAGGAAGTTAGTGTCATCACTGGGGTGACCAAGGCTCAGAGAAAATCAAAGTGTCCCCCATCACACAGCTAAGAGGTGGCAGAATTTGAGTCAAATCTCTAAGTCTTGTGCTCTACACCTGTGAAATAATCATGGTGATATTAAAGTCACTTAATAAGACACATGGATACAGACATAGAGGAAAAGATCATGGGCCTGGTTGGGAACAGTGAGACCACCATTCAACAAGTGAGAACAGTCAGGCCCAGCGCCAGGCTATGTGCATCCCTGAACTTAAACATCGGTTTAAGGTAACTAGAGATAGGTTAGCATTAACAGGAAGGTAACCCAAGACAAAATCACAGTCATATCACCAGATTTTAAATGATCAGCAGGCCTGATAATTTTGTTTTCACGTGCAAGTCTAAGAATCCAGTTGATTGAATTCTCTTGCAGGCCCTTGCTGAACAGAGATTCCAATGGCCATGGAAATCTTGCACAGCCCACCCTCACTTCTGTCTTTGGAACACCAAACCATACCCAAGGAGCATGGCAAAATGTCAGGAAAGTAGATGGGCAATTTGAGCCCTGCAGGTGTGGCCTTGATACACGCCCCTGGGATTAACACTTGGATCTTGACAATGTGTACTCTGACCAGCTCTTCACCTGGGGCACCCCGGGTCTGACTTTGCGTAGGTGGTACCAGGGCTTTCCAAGATAGCTAAGATGCTCTTGCTCCTGCCCTGCCCCTGAACTGGTCCTGTTTGTCCCTTTAGGGGTCCAGTTTCTGTGATTCAGCCTTACTTTGAGTCTTGACTCCTACAGCTGACTGTGGCTCTGTTGAGGAAAGCTCGATCTTCTGCCATTTAGATCACCATCCCCTTCTTGTGAGACATGGAGGTCAAGGCCCCAGGTGTCCCAGGAAGCCAGTCAAAGACCATTCAGTTACTTTTTCTAGCTCTGGACCTCAGATGAGACTTCACTTCCCTGAGTCCCAATGTCTTCATCTGTTAAATAGGAATAAGAATTCTACCTCTTTCCAATGGATCGAATAAGATAATGGTATAAGGTTGCTGGCATGGTGTTGACCCCAGTGAGTCCCCAGTATGTGTTACCAATTATGAATATTCTTCCTTCAGGCCTTCACAGAGGTCCTCTGCACGGGGGCCCAGGGTCTATACACACACCATTCAGTGCTGCCAGAAATAAGAATGTAAGTCAGACCCTCAGCTTGACTTCAGAAACACTTCATAGTAAGACACGAAATGAATTCATAGAACATTTTATATGACTCATATATATATAGTCTCTTTTATATGATTGTAATATTTGCTTCCAAATCTTATGTTGGGCCATGGCTAAAAGACATCATTTAGTGGGCTCATGGAGGCCTTTGCTCCTTAAAACCCCTGCCACATGTGGTCACCTGGAGGATGGCTGGTCTTGAAGGGAGCATAAAGAGAACACTAGGTTTGCAGATTGAGACTTGGGGAGCATAAAGAGCCATTTCTGGGAGCGTCAAGTCAGTAATACAAAATCAATACAAAGAATTGTTGGATTTTTCTAAACCCACCCCAGGAGAGAGCCAAGTGTTCAAAGTGCATTAAGTCTCCCTCTGACCCTTCTGTGGTATTATGAAAAAATACCTAGAATTATCCCCTATCCCTTGAGTGTCCAGGCGTGGCATGTGGATATGGCTGGGAAGCCCCATTTCTGCCTGAGCAGCTGGTACTGGCTCTCCAGGCACAGGCCAGGCGGCTTTGGTATCGGTAACCTCATACCTCCTAGAGACCTGATTCCCACCCTCAGGTTAAGAGTGTTCAGAGTAGCTGGTCCCTGCCAACTCCTCCCCAGCCAAGGGGTTCTGATAAGGGGACCAGGCATCTTTGGACAGGGCCACCCTATCATGCCTCTCATCAGTTACCATAAAGTTCTCCTGAATGGCCACGTTTCACCGGCAAACAGTGCCTCAAGCTAATTGTTAATAAATTCAGGTTTTTAAATGTGACTCTTATCTGGGAAAGTTTCGATAAAAATGAATACACACACATGCCCAGAGACACGCTCAGACCCTCATCCTGGGGCAGACGTCTGTAAAACCTGCTTGGGTTTTTCTTCCAGATTCATTGAGAATATGGAGACAAATCAAGTCCCCTTTGAGTGTGAGATGACAGCAGGCAGAGTCTTAGGACCAATGTCTGTAGGTTCTGTTGGGTCATTGCAGGAAGAGACTAAGGGTATCTGTGGCTTTCTGAGATGGTGGGTACCAGGGAGGTTGGGTGATCCTTTCGTTCCAGTTTCGAAGTGCCGAAATCCAGGTGTAGAGGAAATAACAGACCTGCTGTGTGCAAGACCTGGAACCACCCTCTGCTCCACTACAGACACTTCCCACCATGGCACTTGGTGCTCTTCTCAGCAGGCAAACCATTTCCAGAAGGCTCCATCGACTCACCTTTCTTCCACGATAGAAGTGACAAAGTCAATAGCAGTGATTTCAACTAGGTAGTCCGTAGGTTTCTGAAAAGTGTCTTTTTCTTTCTTTTATATATTTTTATTTGACACATCATTATTGTAGCTGTGTTTCGGTGGTCAGATTCCATGGGACCAAAACAGGCGTATAACATAAGGTCGCTATCTCTGGATCCTTCTGAAGGTCACAGTCACTTTGCAAAATGGGCCTGACACTGAGAACATTTAGATCTGTCCCCAAGGGTAATGGATAAGCCTTTGCGCATAAAAGAAGTTTGCAGATTTGAGGTCTAAGAAACACTGAAAGAAAACACTGCACATGTTTCTCATACATTGTTGAATTTAATCTGAAGCTGCCATGGTTTGAGAT
This sequence comes from Marmota flaviventris, assembly GCF_047511675.1. Lineage (NCBI taxonomy): Eukaryota > Metazoa > Chordata > Mammalia > Rodentia > Sciuridae > Marmota > Marmota flaviventris. The sequence goes on along the minus strand of NC_092511.1, from coordinate 22,707,833 downwards.
TCTGAAGGCACGGAGGAGGAATGGAGGAAACTAGGGACTCCATGAATGTTATTCCCCACCTCTTCACTTGGCATGGCCTGCCTCTGATATTGGGTTGCTTCAGGCTGAGCACTTCACTGAAGCCCTGGATCCCTCTAGAAAGACTCTACAGTCCCTAACTCCCAGGCCCAGTCAACAAGGGTTAAAGACAAGAATTCAAGAAGCACCCCAGGTCTAAAACCTTAGAAAAGGCCCAAGGAAAAGAGGCTTAATCTGGTATTATTATAGAAATCAGGTCCCAAGTAATTATTGCCCAAAAGGCACTAAAAGAGGGGGCGGAAAAACATGCATCTCAATGTTTTATAAGAAATTAAATCAGAATGTAGAAAAGCTGAATTCAATTTCACCCAAAATGAACAATAATGTTAACTTCATTCCTATTTAAAGCCAGAGACTACAGCTTTGACAACTAAAGGGAGGCTGCCTTGGAGCAAGAATTTCAAAACAAACTCATTTGATAATCAGGACATTTGCATAGTCTGTTTCACTAGGCAGAGCCTGGCCCAAGCACAGCCAATTATCAGACTCTCCAGAGTTCAAAGACCCAAGAATTGCTGATGCTCAGGGCTGGAAGCAGATATTCGGTTGTCTGTCTGTTTAATATGCCCATGTGGCACATTTGCCAGGCAATGTCTGATTTGGTCCAGCATACCTCTGTCCAAAATAGAAATAGTTCATCTTTAATTGGAGGAGGCAAATCAAGATAGAAGGTGGTTGCAGACATTGAAGTTTTGAGAAAGGCACCAATAACTGTCAACGTGGGATGGGTGGGGAGCTGGTAACACTCTCGTCTTCTCATGTGATCATGCACTAGTGTGGATGAAGCTTTCTGGCCCTCTCCAGAGGACCCATGCCTTTCTTTTTGAAAGTCATTCTGGTGTTGCAAAATAGAAATTGCAGGACCGTTTTTTCCCCTTGTATTCTGCTATCAAAAATCAGGGTCCTGGTGAGCAAGTTCTGAAGATAAAAGCCACCTGTGATTTCTGGAGGCCAGCTGTGTAACAGCAGCTCAGCTCCAGAGTCAGGGAGGAAGTCTCCAAGCAGATAAAGCATCTGGACAGCAAGTGGCCTCAAACCCAGATGAGATCTACCCATTTCAGCTTGTCTTTATGAAGTTGATTGTCTGATGGTGGGAGTGTGAGTACTGTTAACCTTAGTACCAGAAGGGCAGCAGCTCCTAGAGAGGAGCTGGGGAGCATGAATCACCACTGGATGAGAAGCAGAAAGATACTTAATAGAAGTGTAATTGAAGGATTTTTTTTTTCCAGTATTGGGGATTGAACCCAGGGCCTGATACATACTAGGCAAAGGCCCTACCACTGAGCTGCATTCCCAGCCCACAAAGGATGCTTTTTTTCTTCTTCTAAATGTAGTTTAGTTGGTGTCAGTGGGAATTATTTTACTCCCACTTCAGGGCAAGGCCTGCTGTCTATGGATGTGATTAAAGGATCATCCAGTCACCAGCTGTCTGCACTAGAGTCAGCCCCATTTCTCTGCTGCATTCTGAAATTCTCAACACCAGACGTCTTGGAGATAGGGGAAGTAGTGGCCCCAAAAGCAGATGTTAAAAAGCACACATGCTAATTGGGAGTTAGCACCCATTAGCACTGCCACACAGATTGATTTATCAAATTAGCTCTAACCCTTTGGAGAGCAAGGATTTCGGAATCTTAAAAAAAAAAAAATCAAGAAGAAACTTTAGAAAACATCTGGTCTAGATCTTCTATTTAAGGACCTCAAAGCTCAGAGAAGTTGAGTGAGCTATTCAGGGTGACCAGTAAATCACTGGCAAAGCTTCAGATGTAGCCCAGATTTCACTAGGTGCTTGTTTCTAGAATCATCTACTTTACTGGTGAGGAAAACAAAGTCTACACCTGAGAAGTGACTGGCCCAGCCTGGACTGAAATTGAATTCCCCATATTCCTTATCTAATATTCTGTCCTTTATTATCACATCCTGTTTTCATAACACTATGACTGAGGGGAGAGAATAAAGTAATAGGTGGCTGAATGATTTGCATTTTGGCACGTCTTCTACTAATCCATCAGCAAGCTTTGAGAGCCTACTATCTGCAAAGTGAATTAGCCATCTTGGATAATGGACATTGAGTAGTGGGGGAAATGAGAAGCTGAGTGGCCTGTGTGCTCTAAAATTGCGGCCAACATGGAATGATTGGGACACAAGGATGCTCACAAAAATATCATAAATGTCCCAGAGCATCCCTCTTCCTGCCCTTCTCTCTCGTGACTCTCCTTACCCAATGACTTTCCCTGACCTCTCTCCAAGATAACAGTAAACCCTGGTTCCCATCACAGCCTTGGTCTCTTCTCTGTGGGGAGGTTGAGAGTGGATTACAGGGCTGGCAAAGCAGCACTGTGGGTAGACCTTGAGTTCCATATTGGTGTGGCCTGACTAGGACTTCTGAGCTCCAACTGAACGTAGATGATACATTTTACCGCGAGTTCTTATGCAAACTTAGGAGGTCAACATTATCATTCCCAATGGGCAGGGAGAAAATTGAGGGCCAGAGAGTTTATTTTTCTTGCCTGCAGTCAACCAGCTGGCAAACCTCAGAGCCAGGGTCAGATTCGTAGAGAACTGGTTGCTCAGGTAGGCTCGAGGACAACTCTTAGGACGGATCATCTCTCTACAGTCAGAGCTTCTCACTGACCTACAGTTAGCTCTTTTTTAGCCGGCCTTCTCTCTGGACACCTGTCATCATATGAGTTATAGACAGGACCCATTTTCTTCTCTTAAGCTCCCTCTTACCAGTATGGAGTCCAGCCACCTATGGAATTGACAACTGACTTCCCCCAGACAGGTGAAGGTTGTGAATGAGAGGTGGACAGCTTCCTGGTGTGGAGGGGCCGCATTTGGGAAAGAGTTTGTTCCACTGACCCTTGGCTCTCATTGCAGGTCTGGAGTGCAGCTTTGACTTCCCTTGTGAGCTGGAATATTCTCCTCCACTGCATGACCTTGGGAACCAAAGCTGGTCCTGGCGCCGCGTGTCCTCAGAGGAGGCCTCCCAGGTGGACTTGATGGACGGGTCTGAGGCAGAGTTTTCTAAAGAGATGCCCAGAGGTAAGGGTAGAAGCTACTGAAAAGTGTCCTGGATGGGCCAGGGCCAGAAGGGGATGCCCATTTCTGTTTGAAATGATGAGGCTTCCTCACTCCTGCTCTGCCCTGTTTCCCTTGAAACCTACTTTTAATATCTGTGTCTCTCCACAGCTTCTTGGACCATGCAAGGAAGAGAATATCAAACTCTGATTTTAAGATCAGTCCAACCCTTCCCATTTTACTAAGGAACAGAAATAGGATTTCCTAACTCTTCCACATATATTTCTTAAGGTCAGATATAGGATAAAGTGCTAATCTATTTGTCTGTTTGAAATGAGGTTGTCAGGTAAAATACAAGACACCCAGTTAAATTTGAATTCCAGATGAATGATGAACGATTGCTCAGCATAAGTATATCTCATGCCATAGTGAGAATATACGTATACTAAGAGTTCTTCCAATCATACTAAAAAATTCAAATGTGATTGGGTGTCCTGCATTTTTTATTTCCTAAATCAGGCTCTCTTAATTTGGAAGGTACTGTGGAACTGGGTTAAATGCTCCTTTCGAAGCCATTATGAATATTCAAGCTGCATGCTTGTTTTGCGTGGTGCTTCCAGTAGTTCTGAGCTGCTCAGGAGCATCCCCTTCTGAATTTATCAGGGACTGAAAGGGTAGGCTGTGAATAAGTGCTGGGTCCTTGTTATGCTTTTGTGGAGTTTTGAGAGAGGGATGTCCAGCCTTCAGGTCTCTTCAAGCCAAACCTTAGGGCTCCTAGTTCCTTGGACACAGAAAACTCTACTGACCCCAAATTGACAGCCTGTGTTTCTGATTTGTTTTTTGTTTTTGTTTTTTTAGGCAGAAATAATAACTGAAATGGTAATAGGCTTACTGCACATTCAGAGTAGCACTTTCAATTTGCAAAGCACTTGCATTTATACTGTCTCACTGGATTTGAATGCTGTGAGGGAAGAAGGGCAGATGAGAAAGCAAGGACTCAGAGGAGCCGAGGAACTGCCCAGCATCACACAATTTGGACTTATGGGTCCAGGTCTAGATGGCGTTTGTGGTGAGTCCTAGACAAGGGCATTTTCTCCACATTGTTTCTGTCTTTGTAGCAAAAGCTATGGCCAGAGCCTGCTTCAAGCCGTATTCTTGAGGATGATTATTTCAGGTTCACATAACCAGAGAGTTAACAGAGAGGGGCTCAGGTGAGCTGGTAGAGGTGACACACAAATAATTAATGTTCTCAGGCTTACAGCATACATCAGCCCTGAACTCTGTCATGATAACAGAACTGTGAGACGCCTTTCCTTTTACACATTCTCCTGGGCTGACCTTTCCTGTTTTTTATGACTCTTGAGATTGCTTAATGTCGATTTATATTTTCAGCTTCTTTCAACTTGGATGATGATGTGTATTGTGTGTGTATGTATGTGTATTGTGTGTGTGTGTGTGTGTCGGAGACTGGGTCTTAACCCAGTAATGCATCAGAATCTTCTAAAGAAATGATAAAAAAAATACTTCTCAGGCTCTATAACCTATATTGATTCAATAGATTTGAAATGGAACTAGGAATTTGCACATTTAAAAATTTTATTATGAGTTGCAGCTTGTGTAAAAACTCAGGTCTAAAATGTATGCATACATGAAAGATTAAAATAAAACCAGCACCTGTGTTCTCACCACCAAGTGTAGGCATTTGAATGCTATCAGTCCCTTTGTAGCCTATCTCCCACCTAGATCAGTCTTCTCTCCTTCCTCAGAGTTAATCACTACCTGCATTATGTTATTATATCATTTGTTTTTCTTTACAGCCTAACCACCTTTGTATATATAGCCATAGTGAACACCTTGGTTAGGTTTACATGTTTGCAACATTTTAATATAAATGGCATCATTCTGTCCTTTTGTGATTTGTCCATTTTGATACTTGCAGCTATGGTTCATTGTCTTAGTACCAGATTGAATCCATTGAATGAAACTACTGCAATTTCTACCTTTTACTCTTATTGGATATTTGGATGGTTCCAGATTTTTGTAATCACCCAATAACACTGTTGTAAGTGGTTTTGTACATGTCTCTTGGTGCACACATATGTCCAACAGTTTCTCTAGAGCATGCAACTAAGAGTGGAATTACTGGGTGAGAGAATCAGTGACTCGTCCATTTCACTAGGTCATGCCAATCTATTTTGCAAAGTGGTCACACTGATTTATACTCTTGATGTATTAGTGTTTCTTACCATGACTTTATGATGTTCTTACCAATAACTGGTATTGTTAGACTTTGTCATTTTTGTCTATCTGATGGAAAATTTTAATTTCCATGATTCTTTTTAAAAACATTTTAATAAGTTTCTCAGGTGATTCTGAGACTTAGCTATGCTTTTGTACGGTGGACATGGACTCCCTTCTAGATTCATTCCTATTCAGCTATCCCTAAGGATATCTTTGGATTCTAATACCCAACATCTAGAAACACATATTTTTGATCATTGTAGAATTTTTTTAAAAAGAAATATTTATATTCTAGGGATTGATAGTGATCACAGTTCGGTGAGATCAAGAGAAAAGGACAAGTGGCAATTATGTTCCTTGGGAATTCCATAGACTGTGTGGAGTCAGGTGTTATAACTTTGAAAGTCGGTACTTTTAAATAAATTTTTAAAATGGTGCCAATAAATTGTGCATCGCCACTCTCTGACCTGCTTCTTCTCTGTCTCCTACCTTGTGATCTCCAGCATATGTGTGTTACACCGAAAAATAAGGAGGAGAGAAGGGAAGGGAGGTAAAAATAAATGTTCAGTTCTTGGTGTTTCTTAGTGTGGAAACACATCGATGCCTTGATGTTTTTATGAAGCTTCATCTCAAGGGTCAGTTCGTGTGCTGACTGCAGACCTTTTCCCATTAGATGAGTCAGTCAAGACTGGGATATCCATTTTTAAAGAAAATATTGTCAACTTCTCTCTCTCTGAAGTTGTGGCTCTTACTGTGTGATAGTCTGCTGCATTACAGTGGTGTGAACAACCACAGCAAAAGCCACTGTGCCTAAGCGGGCCTGCCTCATCACGCCCTTCAGGGAGCAGTGTCACCTGGGAAATCTCCCCACTGACAGAGATTTTTTTTAATGGGCCCTAATAAAGGGGTCTACGCTCAAACAGCATGGACCAGTCATAGAAGCAGAGGGACCAGCTTCCCAGCCATTGCAGTGACCCTTCTTGCAGTGACACTCAGAGGGGCTGAGACCGTCCAGTAATGAGTCTCTCATCTCTTTTGGGGTCAATTCATTACATCACTACTTATACCCTGAAGTAGGAGGTTCCTCATGAAACAGGCTGATATAATCACATCCCTTGCTCTTCAAGGACAGGGTCAAAGACATAGGAAGAGAAAATGACATGCCCCGTCTGCACAGTGACAAAGCAAGGATCCACCTTCCAACCCGAACTCCCCCATCTTTAGAGCCTCAGTTTCTCTGCTATTGGCATAAAACATGCTTGTGGTGGAAATGAGGAGGAGTGATGGGGTGCCTTTTAGGGTAATGTAGTCACTGTTTTATTTATTTTTTAATGGAACATTTATTGGTTGGATGGTATTTAGACTCTATTGCAATATTTCTTGTCGGGGTAAAGAAGGGCCAGAGAAAGGCAGAAAGATAATACCACTCATAGATAATGAACTGTAAGAATATCAGTTTTGAATGATTTTAATTTATGGCCCCTATGGCTGAGAATAATAAGGGGAATACAATTCAGAGCAGCAAGATAATAAGAAGCGGATCATTTTGAAGGAATACAATATTATAAATTAATAAAATCTTGAGGAATCATCAGGTTGAGACATTCTGTGACTTTTTAAGAAGTGCCAGGGGCATGTTTGATGTCTACCACTTCCGACCTTATGGAATATATTCAGGGGAATAATTTTTCTTCTTCCAGAAAGCAAAAATTTTGGTCTCTCGCAAGAACCCTAGATTTACAATGGAAAATATATGATCAGCCCCTTCTTAAACCCCCTTCCCAGCCCCCTCACTCCTACGTATACACAGGACAGATGGATTTGAATTCTGCTGGGAGGATTTAAACTCTGCTTTGGTCTCCTGTATCAGGACTCTGATCCTCAAGTTCTTGCTTTGTTTTATTTTTGGTGGGGGATTGGGGGAGCACTGCCATGGGGATTCTCCTGTTCATCAAGATGGCTTAGTTTTCACAAGAAACATTGTCCTGGAATGAATAAAGATGCTTCCATACATGACCAGAGAACTGAAATACCAAAATGGGGTTGTTGTTGGATCCTAATGTATTTGTTTCTTCCAACCACTAAAGCAAATTCATAAAAACTGGACGCTTCATAAAATGCTTTATTCTGTCCCAGTTCTAGAAGCCATAGCCTGGAATCAAAGTGTCACCAGGGTTGGTGTCTTCCAAGGCTCTGAGGGAAGAATCCATTCCATGTCTCTCTCCTAGTTTCTGGTGGTTTCTGGCAATCCCTGCTGCTCCTGGGCTTGCAGAGGTATCACCCTAGTATCTGACTATATTATTACGTGGTGCTCTCCTTGTATCACTGATTCTAATCTGTTTCTTATGTCACCTTAAACCCAGTATGATTTCATCTCAGGATCCTTAATTACATCTGCATGGACCTTGTTTTCAAATAAGTTCCCTTTCACAGATACTGGATGTTAGGATTTGGTTGTATCTTTTGGAGGCCACTAATCAATCCACTACACCTTGATTTCCTCCCCTTGCCTCTGGGTTGGCACGTGGATCCCATGTCTTATACTCCCTGCACCTGTGATCTGTGGGTTCTCAGACTCTTCAAGAGGTCCAGATAGGCAGGTTCAGCATTTCTTATCCTTCCTCCAATTTCTTTCCCCTAATCCCAGGGTTTGAAATATTCTTTGAAAAATCTCTGAATACCTTTCAAGTAGATTCCATTTCAGGAGTCTCAGGAACTTGGGCCAGCTTGGTGGGAAAGTTTTCTCAGGATATAGCCCTCTTCGCACTCAGTCTCTGCAGGCTGCAGCTGGGCGGCCGAGGTGACTTGAGTCTTATGCTCTGGTTATCCCTTTGGGGCACTGGAAGACAACTAGAGCAATGAAAGTCTGCCCAGCACTTCCTCCTTTATCCCGTGAAACTCATCCTTAGCCACCCATTTGTGCCTTCAGGTTTCATTTGGGGATTGACTAGGACCTCATCAATTAGCCTCTTCAATCATTGATTGCTACACATAAAAGGGTTTGCAGCAAGCTCCATAGGTGAGGAAGGAAAGGAAGACAGGCTGTCAGTAAGATGAGGGTGGGAGGAACTTCAGGGTTGGAGAGTCACCAAGCTTTATCCTGAGAGTCACCACCCTTGTCCCTGCCATGCTGGGTGAAATGTGCTAGTTCAGGCCTCAAGTCCAACATTGATGGCCCACAGGCCACAGTGGTCACCTTTAAGGTCACTTGGTTAAGAAAATCAATAATTGCATACTTCACTTTGCCTATATCAGAAACCTTTAGCAAAGACAAGGACATGGAAGCCAGGAGAGCAGTCAGGAGAGATGAGCCAACCGGAATAGAAGAGCAATGTGATTTGGAATGACTGTGCTCCACACATGTGCACACCTGGACAGGATCCTTTTTCTTTCTTTTTCATTTATTTCAGCTTGGATGATCTGAACTGGGACTGTCCATGCCAAGTATGAACAGGCTCCACCTCCCTCAAGCGCCCTTCCTGGGCTGTTCTCTCAGTCTGCTGTCCAGTTTCTTTTCTAAGGCTCTGCCCTGCCAGCTTGGTTTTATTGTATACCCCATCAGTCAGATATTTTTGGAACACATGCTATGTATGTATTCATCAATTATATGTATGTAACTATATAATACTTTTAACAAAGTTTATTTTGTCCTTTTTTAAGATGAAAAGAAACAATTATGGCCACACTTTGGAAACCACTATAGGGCGACTGTCCCCTGTAAATAAAAGAGACTTCCTGATTTGCTGAGATGTATCACCCTGGCCTAAGAGTTATTGATGTCTCTGTCCCTTCTGTAGTCTTTATTTAATTTATTTATTTATTTATTTATTTATTTATTTATTTATTTATTTATTTATTTTTTGGTACTAGAGATTGAACCCAGGGGCACTTAACCACTGAGCCATATCCCCAGCCCTTTTTATTTTCCAGTTTAAGACAAGGTCTCACTAAAATGCTTAGGGCCCCCCTTAAGTTGAAAAGGATAGCTTTGAATTTATAATCCTTCTGCCTCAGCCTCTGAGCAGCTGAGATTACAGGCATGCACCACTAGACCCAGTTCTCTTGTCCTATAAGGAGTCTTGTGGAGCAGGTTCTTCCTGCCCACTCATCTTTTATAATATGGGTGGTGCTGGCCAGGGATCTCTTTCCTGGGAAAGCCTCATGGTCAGGTCTAGCCCCTCTGTTTCCTCTGAAGTTTCAAAGGCATTTAGTCTCTTTTCTCATCATCTACATGGTTTTGGAGAGGAAAGAAATGACTTTTGGGTTGAATGTGACTGACAATACCAACTCTCAAAAATCAAAATGAACCTTTCTTTATAGAAATTCTTAATTCCCTTTCAACAGACATACCTAAGGTACAGCATTGCGACTAGATATTTCTTACCAGAAATCTAAAAACATTATCTTCATGCTGTTATTTATGATGATTGAAAAATTAGAAATAATTTCAATGCCCAATAATAAGGAATTAATTAAATAAAATATAGAATACCTAAAATATCATGCCATATTACATTCATATTATCTAAAATCATTTAATAATAAAGGAAAATGTTGAAGGCCTATTATTAGGTTTTTAAAAAGCAGGTCAAACAATACATATAAAAGAAGTTGTTTAAAAAAAAAACTGTATATATATATATATATTTTTTTTTTAAGGAAAGGCGTCTATAATGAAATACACCAACCTCATTACAGAAGTTATTTCTAGATAACTAAATTGCCAGTAATTTTTATTTCTTCTGTGTCCTTTGTTATTTTCCAAATTTGATCCCATGAACATGCTTTTACTTTTACAAGATAAAACATTACATTGCAAGATAAAAACGTGCATTACAAGATAAAAACATGCTATTATTTCTTAATACACAGGGATCAAAAATTCTCATTTGAGACTGTATTCTATTGAATTATCTCAGACTTTTAGGGGTGAAAATATTAGTAATTATACCACAATGACCAAAAAGAGCCAATGCTTCTGGCTGGATGAGGTGGACGAGCCAGCAGACAGCAGGCTCTGTTCCTCCTGCCTGTGCAGGGTACAGTGCACTGGCGATCGGCGTCGGCTCACAAGTAGAGAGCATCCTTCCCACCACCTCTGTCTACTTGGTTTATCTTTGAATGGTGAGAAAATGTAATCGTGGAAACAAAATGAGCAATGGGTTGAGGAATATACTCAGGGACCAGATGGAGCATTTAAGCAGGAGTGGCATAGACCTCCTACATTATTTCAGTCCTTGTTCCTGCACACTTACCCGAGGGTTCTGGATGCTCATGCCTTTCTTTTGAGCATGGCTCCTTATCAAATTGAGATCACTGTGGATGTGTGGCCTCTCATCCCTGCCCATCAAACTCACTAAGGAAGGCCATATTAGTTCTCTGGTTCTATTTTCAGAAATGTGTCCCTCATCTCCTGAGCAAGGAAGTCTTTACACTCTTGCACAATCACATCAACACTCTGTGATTGGTGATTCACTCTAATGTGACTCTAGCACCAAGCTAGCAGCTGGAGCTTGAACTTCAAAAAATGATTTGCCTTAATGAATATCCTACTTGTCTCAGGAGTGGAAGTTTCTGGGGAAGCACTGCTCACCTCCTTGTCAGGACCGACAAATTCCAGATTGTGGCCTCCTTTGCCTTCTAGAGGTAGCCTCTTCCTGGGAAGGGATCAATTATAGATGTCTGTGAATGTTATGTCCCTTCTTAATAGAATGGTGTAACCTTACCCAGAGGGCAAAGGAGTAGTCATGTAGAGTAAGGAAAGAAGAATAGGAGTTGGGGGAAGAAGAGCTCAGTTTGCTATTAGGGACTTCATCTTAACTCTCTGGGTCTTGGGTTCTTCATTTATAAGGTAAAGATCTTAGACTAAATTGTCAATAAGGCTATTTCCTGCTCCAATACAAATGATGGGTAAATAATTTGAGGCACAGAAATCCTATCGGCTAGGGAGAGAGATCTCTCCTGAAGTTTTAGCCATAGTTTCTACTATATGAGTAGTTATGTGCCTTAGGTCACCTTTTGGACCACAGCATCAAGATGGGAGCATTGTAGCTAGAAGCCCATGTGGCATCCTGGGAGGAGGAAAGAGGAACTGCTGACCGATTTGAGCAGCTGAGCTTGCCTAGTTGGCTCCTTGAGACTTAGGAAACCTGAGTAGAGATAACAGCAGAATGTTGAAGACTGATGTGGTAGACAATAACACACACACACACACACACACACACACACACACACACACCCATACGTGATGTCCCAATCCCCAGAAACCTACGGATAGGTTACCTTATGTGGAAAAAGGAACCTGGGAGATGAGATTACCCTGGAGTATCTAGGTTGACCCAGTGGATTCATAGGGGTCCTAAAAATTGAAAAGAGGAGGCAGGAGAGTCAGAATCAGAGAAGGAATGAGAGGTTGGAAGCAGAGATCACTGATGGCTCCCTGATGAGGGAGGAGAAGACCATGAGGATGGAATGCAGGCAGCCTCTGGAAGCTGGAAAAGAAAAGAAATGGATTATTTCCAGAATCTCATCCATCCTGGAGGGTAGACTTCTGACTTCCAGACTGTGAGATCATATATTTGTTATTTTAAGCCACTAAGTTTCTGGTAATTTGTTACAGCATCAGTAAGAAACTAATACACCTGGTCTGGGCCAAATTGGGAGGAAAACTTGTATGTCTTGGGGGCCAGGGTAAATGCTTACATAGGGCACCATTCTAGAAATGGCTAAATTCACAGGACAGACTGGGCCTTAAAGAAAAACTGACTCACATTATAGGAAGTATCTAATAAATCATTGCTGGGAGTGCAGTCTCTCTGCCCATTCCACTGTGAACACAGCAAACCTCTCTGTGGACCAGAAACAAACCAGAAATGCCCAGCCATAGCAGCAGGTCTGAGACTAGACCTAAGCAGATGGGTCTGGGAGTTTAACTCTTTTAAGGAAAAAATCAACCCTAGGGAGGGGCCTGGGTTGCCAGAAATGGTAGGGCTGGCGTTTTTCCTGTAGAATTACTTGAAGGAAAGCTGTGGCAACTTCTCAGGGCAGTTTCTGTGAAGCCCCAGCCTGGGGTGGTTGGAGAAGGCAGTGAAACCCCACATGGAAGTGCTGGGTAGGCTGTCCACCAACTCAGGACAAGCCCTGTGTCCTGTCCTGAATGGAACTGGCAGGAGTTATGAACTGAAAAGCACTTTGCATCTGCAATCACGTTTGATTCTCACAGGAGAGCAAGATGGAGATTATCAGTGTCCCTAACCTACAGGTTGATAAACCAAGCCTAAATAGTAAGCTCCAAAGGGAGGAAACTGGGTCCCTCTCATTTACTGCAACATCCCCAGAACCCAGCTCAAGGCCTAGTGTTCTGTAGACCTTCATTAAGTATTTCCTGACCCGCGATTAGAAACAGAGATGAAATTCGTGTTCCAAACCACTGAAGCTGCTCTATGGCAGATTCGGATCTTGAACAGTAGGTTTTGAACACTGAAATCCATGCTCTTTCCATTATATTAAATTCTGCCAAAATGCAGTGTCTCCCAAGTCTGTTCCTGTGGGCCACTCATCTATATTAGATGTCTGGCCATACACTCAAGGCATTATCCACCTGCCTATGATGCCAGAGTGTCTCTCTTTGTTATGACAAATAAATTGTGTCCATTATGGTGTCTGGTAAGTGAGACATCTTCAGAGGAGTCTTGGAAGACCACTCTCACTGTGTTTTCTTTGCAGGCCTGAAGCAGCTACAGCATAAAGGTGTGCAGGATACAGGTGGTGTAGTCAGCATGAGAAAGTGGAATCGGGCTACTGTGACCACCTACTTTGTTCACAGCCAGCCCCGCCCTTTTATAAATGGAAGAAGCACTGGACAGACTCAGGCTGCTAGACCAGCCTCAGCTCCGTAACTGGTGAATTGTGTGGGTGGGACCAGATCATCTGTAAAATTACACGGGGCTATCTTTCTTATTTCTCTCCTTCCTCTTATTTAGAAGATTTTATTAGTGTTCTCTGGATTTCTTAGTCTCACTGATTTCTTTATATCAAATGGTTTAGATAAGACACATCCTCAAGAAATATGGATCCTGTTTAATAAAAGCCATGAACCACTCTGAATTTATGCCTGAAGAGATATAAAAGAAAGCTAAGACTTTGCAAAGTACAAAATAAAATTCTCTTGAATGGGGATAACTACAGTGAAATTTTACTTAGAGTGGAATGATAATATTTATTCATTTAAGATGAAGAAAGACTAGTTGACTAAGAGCTGAAGAGAGATCTGGAGGTCATTTTACTTCTTTGGCTCTCTTTCCTGACTCTTACAAGAATCATTTGAAATAATGCACAAGAAATCATTCTGTAAACAAGAAAATGATATAGAAAATAACATGGGGCCAGCTCTGACAGAGTCATCTCAGTCAGTGCAGCCTGAAGTGGAGGGTGCTGCTCTTTCTTGGTTTAAGAGCTTTGACCAAGCATGAGGCCTGTTTGGCCCAGGTGTCTGTGTACAACACACCTAGGGGTGTTTTAAAACTCACAGTGAATTTGTGAGAATGACAGCCTGCAGCCATAATAGTGACCATGCATGTTTACAAAAGGAGCTCTAAAAAATACAAAAGGGTTCACGGCTCAGTGTCCAGAACTCCCCACCAAGGCACTGAGGAGAACCTTTAACCTGGGTGGCTAAGTTTGTGGTCCAAGTTATTCTTATCTAAAGCATTAAGGTCTGTTTTGAGTCTTCCTACTTCTTGCTTTAGGAGTCTTAGACCTGACTGTTAATCCTGTTTCATCAAAATATATTTGTCACGTATCAGGTCTTTCCTAATTGAATTTTACAGAAGCTGTTATTCTTTTAAAATATGCTAGATGCTAGTTTTACCTATTAATACGGCCAGTGGTCCCTGTGGTGTGGCCACTCCCCAGGTCTCTGTTCCAGACCTGCACTTGTGTCCTCTTTGGCAACGTTCTTTCTCTGTTGTGATCATCATTCTCTGTCCCTGGAGGCAATGGAAGAGGTATTTGCAATAGGCTGGGAATAAGGAATCATTGCAGGTGCCTGAGAGTGGCCTTCTGGTTGTGTCTGGCCGTGAGACAAAAGTAGAGAGACATTGAATTCATCTCTGTAGTAGTTTAGGGTACCCTGTTTAATCCCCTCATTTTCAATATTGACTGGACCACAAACGTAGTCTTATTGGAATATCATTTTTTAGATACTCCTCCTTTCTTAGGGATTTTTTTCCCTTTATTTGTTAATGTGATATTTTGTACCCTGAAAGTTTACATTCTATAATAGCATGTACTCAGAGACTCCAGCATGGGGGAGCTCAGTGTAGTCCCTGCTCTCCCTCCCATGTCCAAGGACTTCACACAGATCATGCCCTATTTGAAGTCTTTATAAGTTAGATCAAGAGCACAGAGTAATCTTAAAAAGTAGAGCCACATAACCCAATAAATGGCCAAAGAACTACACAGACACTTCTCAAAAGAAGAAATACAAGTGGCCAACAAATATATGAAAACATCTCTAGTAATTAGGGAAATGCAAATTAAAGCTACATTGATATTTCACCTCCTGTCAGAATTACATTTATCAAGAATGTAAGTAACAATAAATGTTGGCAAGGATGTGGGGGTGGGGGGGAGAAAGGTACACACACACACACATTGTTGGTGGGACTGCAAATTAGTGCAACCACTAGAGCTGTATGGAGATTTTAAAGATTTAAAATCAGTATACTATAGTGAGGCAGCCACATCCATGTTTATAGTAGCACAATTCACAATAGCTGACCTATGTGGATAAAGAAGATGTGATACACACACACACACACACACACTCACAATGGAATAATACTCAGCTGTAAAGAAGAATGACATTATGGCATTTGCTGTAAATGGATGGAACTAGAGACTATCATGTTAAGTAAAATAAGCCAGTCCCCCAAAGTCAAAAGCTGATTGTTTTTCTCTGAAATGTGGAAGCTAATCCAAAATAATAGGGGGTGGGGACAAAAAACATAGAAGATCAGTGGAGTAGATGAAGGGGAATGAGAAGAAGTGAGGAGGGATAGTATAGCAAAAGACAAAAGAATGAATCTGACCTAACTTTCCTATGTACATACATGGATATACCACAGTGGATCTCACCATCGTGTACATCCACAAGACACTAATTTAAAAAAGAAAACCTATAAATATCAGAAAGATCAGTAGAATAGAGGGAAGGGAATGGGGGAGGAGAAAGGGAAGTACTGGGGGACTGAAACAGAACAATTTACACTCCATGCTTCTACAATTATGTCGTAATGAATCCTAATGTTATATATAATCAAAAAGAACCAGTAAAAAATAGAACTATAAAGAAATTAATGCTTTCAAAATGAGGGACTTAGAGAAGGCAAGGGTCTCTGTCTTTCGGCTAGGCATTCCTCTAAAGGTCTCTCGTTACAGCTCAGCCCTCATGTGAGTACTTGATTCCTCTTTCTCTATCTGTTGCTTTACCCTCTCTCTCTCCTATCTCTACATGAGCATGGGATTAATAAAGAGCATTCCTGCGACTGTGCTGGGTCAGCTATAGCCCACACCAGGAAAATGGAAGGGCTTTGAAGAGAGGGAAAGCAGCAAGAGGGAATGGTCAGGGATGCACTAGGCTATGTGCAAATGAGGAAAAAACCTCCTTTCTCCAGCAGGAGGAATTAGGAAAAGATGGGTGTAGCTCAGTGCTAGAAGTCATGGTTGGCATGTGTCCTCTGTTTCTTTTTCCTCTTTACTTTCATCCCCTCCAAAGCCTAAAGCATCCTTCTCATTCACAACCCTGGAAGCAGAGAAGGCAGGACAAACAGGATTGGCTGGCACCCGGGCTGTAGCTGATCCTACCAATAAAGACAGGTTCCGACGCGCGTTGTGTGGTACACAGAAGGATAAACTAAAGAAACATTGCTTGCTAGAGAAACAAGCTTAGATGCCTAAATTGATAAGAGAGTTAAGATAATTCCTGAAGCCTATGAAAAAGAAGGAATAATTGAAAGAAGAACTCCATGTGATAGAAAAATATTTTAAAAGATAAGCTGAATCAATTGAGTTGTGTTTCTGAGATCAAAAAAAAGATGGTGAGGCCCACTGCCCTTCCAAAGGGATCTGGGTGCACAGATGGAGTGACAAAAGGATCCTGAAGGGGTCCTAGGTCTATCAGAAGCATTTAGAAAATCTTTGTGGGAAACCCAATTAGCAACAGTCCTCTCCAGATCCACAAGCAGCAACAGCAACCTATAGCTCCTTTTCTAATTCATGCTTTGATAAATGTGTGAGTAGAGTCTTTGAGTTCATTTTCCCTGGAGAATAAAAGAAAACAATGAAATGAAAACAGGAGAAACAGCCAAAGGGCACAACATTCATAAAGGCCACTTGTGCAATTGTCTTGGGCCAGCTCTAGTTAGAGAACTTAGCCTGCACCAAGGAAAGAGGATGTGGAGGAAAGAAAAGCCATGCGAGTCAAACGGTGGCTTTTTAATGATAAGGCTTCTTTGTGCAAATTAGAAAACAAAACAAAATAATAATAATTTAAAAAAACCCAACACCCTAACTTCTCCAGGTGGAAGAATTAGGAAATGATACCTTTTCTGGATGGTTGCAGCCTAGTGCTAGAATTCATGGCTTGACAAGTAGAGCATGAGCTGAATTTCAGCCCCACCCACACTTCACTCAATGCATTGGTGTAGGACACAAACAACCCAACTATTGTGCAGTGAGCCTGTTTGGTTTCTCAAGGATTACTTTATGTGAAGTATTTATTATACATTGCCCTATTTGAGTTTCACAATAACCCCATGGAGTAGTTTCAGAAGCATGGTTATCCATGTTTGGTACTGATAAAGTGAGGTTCAAAGAACTCAGGTAAGACTTCCAACTATGACTCAATGAAGAGACTGGTGAGTCCTCTCTCTCAAAACCACCTACAAGATTGAACAGAATTGACAGAAACAACTATTTCAGCTCTCTGAAAGTTGACTAAAGACATAAAACAATCAGAGAAGAAACATTTATGCTTTCAAAAATTTATTGAAGTTCAGGTAAGAACAATGGTAGTCTGTAGAGTTCTGACCTGGTACTACTTTTGTCTGAGTCCACACGTAGGGCCTACCAAAGTAGAGTAAACAACAAGAAACAAATCTTCCCAGCCACATTCAAAACTGCTCACTTGATTTGGAAGGGGGTGGGCAATTAACATGCTCAGCAGTGTTATAGATCAGATATTAGCAATAGGTAGGATGGGTACAGGCTAAAGAAAGAAGTGTTCTATTAGTCTCAAGTTTGGGTCATAGACAGGGCAGAAATATGCATGGCTATTGCTGTGTATATTCCCCATGGAGATGGACAGAGACCAAGTTAACCACAACCTTTGAGCTAAGGCTATGTGCATGTGCAGAGAAAAACATGAAAGAATTCAGTATCCCAAACAATGAATGCATCACTTTACCCACACACAGATCTATTGACATATTATAGAAGTTTTACTGATTGAAGGTGTCTAAGCATATCTTCTATTCAAATATTTGTAGTCCACTAAACTATAGGGATGAGACCATAGGAAGCCAACTTATAAAATAAAAACAAGCACATGAAAGAGTATCAGCAAAGTCTGATGCTCAGCAGCCATGCATTGCAGGGAAGACAGCTCTCACAGATAGAGCACAGTCAGGTTACTAAACAAAAACTAAACTAACCAGCAACAATAAGAAAACAAAGTAATACAACAATAACCCCAAGAAAAGAGCTCACAACAATCTTTATGGGAAAAATCAGAATCTGAAGCTGCTATAATTTGTTGCCTAAAATGCTCAGTTTTCACCAAAAAATTAGTATACATGCAAAGAATCTGGAAAATGTGACTTCTAAAGAAAACTTATGTTCTCCAATACTGAATTTAGAAAACAAAGCCTTAAAAAGAGCTATTGTAAATATGTTCAAGGAACAACAACCCCCCTAAAATGTTAAGGGAATCAAAGGAAAGTAGGACAACAATGATTAATGTTAACTAAGAGGTCGAGAACTTGACTGAATAAACAATTTTTTAAAGAACAAAATAATAAATCTTGACTTGAAAAATATAGTAACTGAAATGAGGGGCTCAACAGCAGATTAAAAAAAACCTGAAAGAATGTGAAAATAAGCCAGTATAAATTTCCCAGTGTGAAGAACAGAGAGAATAAGTATTGAAGAAAATTCTAGGACAGCATCAAGCACTTTAATATACGTTTAATGGGAGTTCTATAAGAAAGAAAAAGGGGTAAATTTTTATAAGAAATAATGACTCAAATCTCACTATGTTTGATGAGAAAAAAATCAGTTTACACATCCAAGAGATTCATCAAATTTCAATTTGGATAAATACATAGAGATTTATATCTAGACATATCATCATCCAACTGCCAAATGCCAAAGATCTTGAAGTAACAAGAGAAAAATAACTCATCATGTGCAAGGGGTTGTCAATTATGATTAATGGCTGACTTCTTGTTAAAACAATGCAGCTCAGAAGACAGTGGAATTAAATGCTCTAAATGTTTGAAGGGGGCAAAAAAGTCAACCAATGTCTCTACATCCAATAAAACTATCCTTAAAAAATTAAGAAAAAATATAATTCCCTGATAAATAAAGACTGAGAGAGAACTTGTTTTCATCCAACCTGTTTCATGATAAATAATGAAGAAAGCCATTCTGATTGAAATGTATAATACCTGGAGGTAATTTGAATCCCTGGGAAGAAATGAAGAATGACCCAAATGGCAAATATGTCAGATAATATAAAAGATTAAAATGTTTTTTCTCCTTTTTTTCTCTTAACATCTTTAAAAGAAAATAAATTATACAAATCTACAATTATAATACTACATTGTTGAATTTTTAATATATATAAATATGTTCATGACAATAACAGCACAAAGGATGAGGAAAGGAATGGAACATGATGGAATAAAGTTTAGAAGAGTAAGAGAAAAAATATTCAGAAATAACTATGTATTTGAATGCCAATGTCAAAAAAAGTCTCAAATCCATAAACCTACATATCTACTTTAAGAAATTAGAAAAATAAATCAATAAAACCCCCAAAGAATGCATAAGGAAGAAAATAAAGATTAGAGTAGAAATCAATGAGTAGGAAACAGAAAAGCAATAGTGAGAATCAGTGAAACAAACAAACATAAAAAAGTTGGTTCTTAGAAAACAAATCAACAAAATTAACAAATATTTTCCTCTGGACTAACCAAAGCAAAGAAAGAAGATACAAGTAGCCAAGTTGGGAATGAAGGAGGAAACATCACTATTGACCCTAAAGAAATTAAGATTATAACGGAAAGTTGTAAACATGGTTTTGCTAACAAATTTGACAACATAAGTGGCAAAAACTGACTAATACAGGAATGATATGCAGTTGCAACCTACAAAAATAAAAGAATCTAAATAAATTGTATTGGCCTCACAGTCCTTGATGCCAAGAAATTAATAACTTAGATGAAGTGGCCAATTTCCTAGATAGGCAAAAATCATCATGACCAATTCAAGAACAAACAGAAAAATTTCTGAAGATAACTATAAATCAGAATTTGAGTTACCAATTAAAAATCTTTCCAGAAAAAAAAATCCAACTGCAGATATCTTTACTGGTGAATTTTATCAAATATTAAAGAATAGATAATAATGGTTCTTAACATACTCTTTCAGAAATAGAGGAATGAAAACTTCCCAACTCATTCTATTTCTCTGATACTAAAGCTAGGGGAAAAAAAGACATAACAAGGAAAGAAAGCCAGTGACCAATATCTCTCACAGACATAAAAGCAAAAATACTGGGGTTGGGGTTGTGGCTCAGTGGTAGAGTGCTCACCTGGCATGCATGAGGCACTGGGTTTGATCCTCAGCACCACATAAATGTAAAATAAAGATATTAT
Organism: Marmota flaviventris; assembly: GCF_047511675.1. Classification (NCBI taxonomy): domain Eukaryota; kingdom Metazoa; phylum Chordata; class Mammalia; order Rodentia; family Sciuridae; genus Marmota; species Marmota flaviventris. The sequence goes on along the minus strand of NC_092511.1, from coordinate 22,687,557 downwards.
GACCACCTAAAACTAAAAAATAAATTTAAAAAAAGCAAAAATCCTTAAGTAAAAATCCTAGCAAATCAAATCTAGTAACATTAAACAAAATAATTATAAACAATATACCATGACCCAGTTGACATTCAGAATGCAGGGTTGGTTCAGCATTAAAGTTAATCACTATACTATATTAACAGGGGAAATAAACCATACAATTATTTCAAGAGACAAAGAAAAGGCATTTGATAATATCCAACACAGAAGTACAATAAAATCTCTTTACCTGCTAGGGATAGAGAGGAATTTCCTCAACCTGAGAAAGTGCATCTATGAAACTCACATCTAATAACATGTTTAATGATGAAAGGCTGAATTAATTTTTATCCCAATATCAGAAATAAAGCAAAGATGTCTGCTTTGTCACTTCAACATTGAACCCAGCAAGTATAATAAGAAAAAAGGAAGTAAGGTAGGGATGGAGAAATTAAAGACATGCAGATTGGAAAGGATCAAATAAATTCACTTCTGTTAGCAAGTAACCTCCTTCTTTATGTAGCAGATCCCCAAAGAATTCATAAATAATAAAACTAGTAGAACAAATAAATGAATCTAGCAAGGCACAGATAAAAAATCAATATACAAAAATCAATTGTATTTCTATGTTCTAACAACAATTCTCCAAGTGAATTAAGAATGTTTTTTATTATCTTGTTCATTGATAAGATAGTCAAAAGTGAAAAAAATTCTTAAGATAAAATTCAACAAAAAAAGTTCAAGCCTTGACCATGGAAAATTATAGATCATTGCTGAATGAAAGTAAAGACAATCTAAATAAAAAAGGGAAACATTTCATTCTCATGAATAAGAAAAACTGGTAGTTTCAAGATGGCATTTCTTCCCAAATATATGAATATAGTGTAATCCCTATTAAAATCCAGTAGCCTTCTTTTAGTTTAAAGTATATATAGAAATGCAAAGCACATATGGAATGGATACAGCATTTAAAACAAACAAATTTGAAGAAATTGCACCACCTGATTTCAAAATTTACTATAAAGCTAAAGTAATAAAGATAGTTGTCAGAAGAGGCGTATATATCAAATGAACAGAATTGAGAGTCTGAAAATAAATCCTTAATTTACGTTCAACAGATTTTGGCAAAAGAACTTAGGCCATTCAGTGGGGGGGGGGGGTCTTTTTACAGAAATAGTGCTAGGATGATTGGAAATTTATAGGCAAAACATAGACCCTTACCTCACATTATACACGAAAAATAAAATGAATCGTGGTTCTAAATGTAAGCACTAGAACTATGAAATTTCTAGAATAGAAAATCATCACGAACTTGAGTTGGAAAAAGTTATCAATAAAACACTAAAACCACAATAACTAAAGAGAAGGATTAAAAAATTGAACTTCAAGATTCAAATTTTTTTTGTGCTTCAAAAGAAAGTATAAAGATAAACCATGAAACTGGGAGAAAATATTTGCAAATCACATATAAAGGAACTGTATGCAGAATATATAAATAACTCATAACTCTAATTATAACTTAATAAGACTGGAAACTAAATTAAAAATGAAATTCATACCACTTACCTCAAAAGGATATAATCAGAATTAAGCAAGATAATGCATTAAACCACCCTTTGGCACAGTGTTTGCAGTACAGTAAATGCTCAGCTAGTGGCAGGGATGGCTGTGCTCAGTGGGGGTTATCACTGCTTTGTGAATAAACTGTGCTGCACAGAAGGTAAAGAGCTTGTCCAAGGACAGTCAGAACAAAAACAGCATGGATCAAGCTGTGGCTAGAAGTGTCCAAGGAGGACCAAGAGGATGTCACAAGTGGACTGCAAGCTAGTAAAATGAAAGATGTTCATCCATCCTTCAGAGCAATAAGGGATGGGGTTTACTCCTGTTTACCTGCTCCATCAAGCTCAGTTGATACAGGACTTCAGGGGGAGAGGAAAAGGGAAAAGCAACCTGTGTTCATAGACAACTTTCATGGGCTCAATTCTTACTCTTTCTTACTTGATTTTTCACTCATTGTTTAAACACTATGATAATTCATTATTGGTGGTGTTTGAAACAGAGAAAAATTGGAAATTGCCTTAAGTATCAACAGGGAACTGGCCAAATTAACTGGTATTTAATCATAAAAGAAATACATATTGCAAAAAAAAATAGATAATTTTATACTGACATGGAAAGTTACCAATAGAGTCAAGTGAAAACTGTAGATTGTAAAATAATATGCATATCATGGCCTCATTTTGGCTTATATATGTTATTTAGATATAGAAAATATCCTGGTGGCGTGTATATCAAACCATTATTGTCAGTTACTTTTAGAGGGTGGAATTTTGGTTGAGCAGGAGGAAAATACACTTTTTGCACTGTTAGATTTTTTTTCACATTTCTTTTGTCATTAAAAGCTAAATAAAAATAAATGTAACATTTTAAATATTTTTATTTAAACATTAAAATCAAAACAAAGTAAATTGTTTCAAGTTACAAAGTTAGTAAGTGGTAGGCTCAGGACTTGAACTCAGATCTGTGCCTTCTCCACCATATATATCATCTTCTAGAATGAACATGGATGAGAAACCAGGAAGTTCTTCCTGAGCATAAGGTCATGAATCATTAATGCAGTTATCAAACGAAGCTTCAGCACCTCCTGTTTGGTAGACATTGAATAAGTGGCCTGGAATGGTTTAGAAGGGTGACCAGAGGCATTGTCCAAGGAAGTCCTGGAAGCCTCTTTCTCTGTCTTCTGTCCTTCAATATAATGAGGAAAAACCATTTTGTTGATAGTTTCAAGTAGCAAATTGTCAAAGCAGTGAGGGGAAAAAAAAGGGATCCTAGAAACAACCATCCAGTAATTCAATCCCTGTTAATATAGTGGAACAAATATTAAGAGGAAAAAAAATACTATCTAGGATAATGGAATTATGAGCAATAAGCATTATGGGTTTTAAAAGAACAAATCATGCCAGACAAAGTTGATTGCTTTTTTGATTAGTAGACTAAGGGAATAGAGTAGATGCAATATATCTTGATTTTAGCAAAAGGTTTGATAGTGTCTCATGAAATTTTACTCAGGAAATTAATTGAAAATGGCCTAGAGATGAGCACCGTTGCGTGAACTTCAGCGTGGCAGCAGGACTGCAGAAAGGAAAGAGAAACGGCAGTGCATGGGAGTGGGGAGACGTGGGGCAGGGAGTTTCAGGCCAGGGGTCAGTTCTATTTAATTATTTCATTACTTCTCAGGAAGCCGAAGAGGCTGTTCTTACGTGAGTGAAATTCACAGTATGTCTTATCTGTGAACCTTAATGAAAAGAAATCCTTTGAAAGCTAGCCGGTCTACGTAACTTCCAATCCCAGGGTTATCCTCATTCTGGGTCCCAGAAGAAACCTGTTGATGTAGAAATCACCAAGCAGCCTCAGAATGAACTTCAACTCTAATTCTGAGAGCTAAGTACAACGGCCTTAGCTAAGAGCCCTTCCTATTGTGGCCACCATATCCTTATCCTGCATACCCTCCTGGGAACTTCAACACCTAGAAGCCCTCTAGCTCCTTGGAGCTCAGCAATATATGTCACCATCCACTACTATCTGTTGTGTACCAGGCCCAAGGGACACATAAAGTATAAAGAATGTAGCAAATATATAAGGCAAAGATAGTTCATGGTTTAGAGTAGGTAACAGACACATGTAGTAGGAGTGGTCATTGCTGTGATCCATTTTAAGCAATATTTCATAGAAAAGTCCAAAGAGGCTCAGAGTAACATTAGGCGAGGGGGAAGGGAGGCTGAGAAAAAATCGAGGGTTGTTGAGGATGGCTTCAGAGAGGAGGTGACTTTTTTGCCAAGGACTTAAATGACAGGCACAACTTTTATATGGGATGGGGAAGCAATGGATTATCTAGCCTGAGGTTGGAGACTACTGGTAAACTTGAACATGGTTTGAGCCTCTGTATATGATCTGAAAGATTATGATAGTGATCACATAAATGTATTTATAAGGACAAAGTGAGAGGTTGTCTACATGACGGTAGCACAATGCTGAGCATTAACACTCAAGAGTTGGCAGCCATGATGCTCCTACTGCTGATGGGTGGAGGCATGGGGAGAGGCGCATGAGCTTGGGTTGACGTGAGGAGGGAGAGATGGGTCTCAAATCAGCTTGTGCAAAAGGACCTTAAAAGACATGAAAAATCCAGACTTTATGGGGCAGACAATGAGAGGGTCTGATCAGGTTTATATACAGAGGAACAACTTGGCCAGATCTTGTTTTTTTCCAGATCATCCTGATAGTGATGGAGAAAGAATATGAGGAGAAAGTGGTCAATTGAAGACCAGGTCAGAGGCTACCCAAGTGATTTAAGATATAAGATTAAGATCTAAGACTCAAAGCTATTCCCAAAGAGAACTAAGGGTAGAAAGGAAGCTATGAATCTAAGGTCTGCTTTGATAGCACAAGAAAAGAAAATTACTATCAAGTTAATTGTATAGTTTGGGCAAGTGACACTTAGTAATGCCATTATCTCAGAAATGGAGCTCAGCAACAGACAAAGCAGATTGAGAGGTTTTTTTTTTTTGTTTGTTTGTTTGTTTTTTAATAATCCCCTAGGAAGTTTCTAGAACAGACTTGTTCTTGCAAACAGACTTGTTCTTGTGCTTGCAAAGCAGGCCTCTGGACTATGATTAGAATAGCCTTCTCATCATTACTACCTTTGCTTACAGAAGTGAGATATCAGAGACTGAGCTGAGGCCATTTCTCTTGACTCTCAGATGCTGACAATGGAGCCCTTTAATGTCCCTTTAAGGACATTGTAGGAGAAACATTTCAGGAACTTTTACCTGGAGAAGAATTGGGAAAGCTCTGTCAATCAGGAAATGACACATAAGGAACCTAGCAACTAAGGGGTTTCCTAGCAATAATATCCTTTTCTCTCATTTTGGTATGTTTCTACATAACAAAGAGGGGCTTTCCCAAGTCCCTCTCAGAGTGGGTTTAGCACAGAGTCAAATTTTTCTTTATTTTTCTACTTGACATATATGCAAACACTAGAGAGAAGCATTATTAATACCCTGCCCTTATGCACATTAGGTTGCAAACTAGACCTGTTAGCTGTGGCTTTCCCTCACTGTTGCATGGAACAAAGTCAAGACTTTTCCAACATCTGATATCCAAAGTTAGATTTCATTCCTGTTTTCTGTTTTAAACACTGAACAAAGAGAGGGAAAGCTGGTTACAGATGTGGCCTGATTCACTGCCCGTTTAGAAAAGATATCCATTATGTCTTTGATCTGAGCAAGACTATGAGTCACACATAAAATGACTCTCATGAGGCTACACTCAGTCCAGGGAAATTGCCTGAGGGTCTCACCGATGCTGGCATTGCTCACATCCTTTCTTGGGGAAAAGCTGTTGAGGGGGTGTGGGAGGGAGTGAAGGAGGATGATGGAAAGAGAAAGAGATGGAGGGCAATTATTTTCAGACTCTTCTTTTCAAGCTTTCACTGATTGTGTTTACTTTGACTCACCTGAAGTGATTGATAAGAATGTGGCTTCATGACAGAATTTTGTGTCCGTATAATCAAGACATTTTTACTTAAACTTTTGTCAGTGTCCCCGAGACATAACCCATAGGTCATTTTGAAATTGCGTTTTATGGTTGCTCGGGAAGATGAATATCATCATGGGGTTCAATGAGGGAGTAAGACCCACAGTCTAGTTGGCTCTGATTTATGAATTGCCCTTTAAGGAAACAGAGTGACAGTTGAACTGGGTTTATGGGAGGTGGCTGTTCAGAGAGAGTGTGCTGTGAGTGAGGCAGTGTTATCCTAGTAGTCAAACTTGGCCTTGAGTCAATGTGTGACTTGGCCTCAAGTTTCTTGTCAGTCATCACATAGCTCTTGAGTAGCTATCAACTGAACACTTCTCAGCCTGGACGGAAATACATAGCAGAAATATGGCACTTGTTTCAAGGAGCTTATACTTTCATTAGAGTGGAAAGGCACAAACCTTTAGCAAAGGTTGAAAACTGTTATAAAAGTGGGCATACAAGTTTCACTTGGGAGGAAACTACCTTTATTTGGAAAAATTCCTATATGTGAATTATTTGCAGATGGCAGAGCTGAAGTCACAGATGTCCATATTTCTTCATAAAAATAATGAGGGGTCATTTCCTGAGAGAAAAAAAGAGGGGTTAGAGGATCAGCGAAGCCATCTCTGATCAGTCCTTTCTGGAAAGATGGTTGCAATTGTAGGAGCTGGCATGCCTGGTGCTTATTTTGAAGTTATTTATATTTCTCAGATATAAATTCCTCCTCTGTATTTATTGTTTTGCCCCTCTCACCACAAGTTGTACCGTAAACACACAAATTGCCTTTTTGGAGGGACTCAAGGAAGGGCCAAGTTTCACTTCTGGGTCAACTTGTTATGAAATGTACATGAAATTGGCACAAATGAGACAATCTATGAATTTGAAGTTGGAAGTGACCATGAGCACCTGGGAATTTTGGAATTCTAAAGAGAATTTTAAACTTCCACAGAAATGGAATTGGAGGTCAAGCTCATCTTTTCTAAACCTCAAAAGAGAGGAAGGCAGGCTTATCAAATTTTGAGATATATATATATATTAGAAAGTTATGTATAAAAGACTTAGCATGATATTTGCTAAATAGGTGGGGGTTCAGCTGATGGGGATTTTCTCATGCAGACCTCTGTTCGGCCTTAGTTTTCTAAATGACATGGATTGTCCATTTTAATAATTGTAGTAGCAGGTCTGAAGAGGTTGCAAAGATTATGGAGTCAGACTGCTCAGCTCAGATCTTGCCTCCATTCACGGTCTAAACTTTGGAAAGTTACTTCATCCTTCTTTCTTTTAGAGTTCTGGGGATTGAAGTGCAATGCAAACAGGGTTCTACCTAATAGGACTATGGGGATTGAATAATGAATTCCTGGCAAGGTCTTAGAATAGCACTGAAGACCTAATCATTGTTCTTTTTCTTGTTAGAATTTGAAGTGACTTCACACCCGTGTGTCCTTGCAACGTTGTCATAGACTGTTCTTTTCCAAGTCATAGAAGTGGAAACATTTATTCATTCATTCAATCAAAATGTAATGAGCCAGACAGTGTGGTGAGTCTTGGGGATGTGCCAATCATAGCATCAGCAAAAAGTTACAATGCCTGTCTCTTCTTAGCCTCTGACTAGTCTCTAACTATGTGGAGAGAGGAAGCAGGAGGGTTGGTATGATGCACCAGAAATCTTCCTGACTCTGTTCCCTACAGCTATATGACTTAGCTGAGGCACTCAACTTTCCAGAACCATGGCTCTGTCATCCATAAAACTGTAAAAATAGTATCTTATTGTATGGGTGTGGTGAGGTTTAAAGAGTCTGTGGGTATAAGATCTCTAGAATAATGCTCAACACTCAATTGATATTGGTGTCTTCCATCTCTTTCTATAATGGTGTATCAAGGAGGCAGAGAAGAGCAGGGGTCAGTAGGTGCATTTTCGCAGGAAAACATCATCAAGAGCACTTCACGGGTGAAGTTGCAGGGTGGGCACCCCAGCTTTCATGAGAGCAGCATGTGGTCTACTTGTCCTTTCCTTTCGTAGTTAAGGCAGTGACTCAAGATGTAGGTGGATGCTCAGGAAGACACACGAAATATGGAAACCCAGAAGATCCCAAAGGAAAGCAGTGCACTTGGGGACAGCTATGCTCCTTCTCAATGAGAAGGGTGATTCCAGCCTTCCCTAGCTTCCTGCTTGTTTGCTTCCCTCTACCCATTCTTCTTCCCCCTCCATTTTGCCTTCACTCCCTCCTGTGCATCTTTCCTCTTTTCCTCCCTTATCATTCCCCATCTCCATTACTCCCTTTTCTGGAAAGAGAGCAGAGCTAAGCATTTTGCCTGAGGGTTGGCAGAGTTGGGTGTTGGCATTCAAGGGTAGCCGGCCCCCATGGGAGATTTCCAGGTCAGAGCAACACCTTAGAGGGAGGTGTTGAGCTTCTGCAAGAATGGCCACCTGTCTTGACCACTCTTCTAGGGCTATTTGTTCCAGACTCCTGTGAACAAATTGGGCTCAGGTGACTCAGGCTTTAAAATGTTACTTCTTTGTGTTCATGGTCAGTCCCCATCCTCTCCTTATTCAGTTGGTACCACATCTTCCAGACCAGGGTTTAACCACACCACCAAGCAGCAGGCATGTCTGGCAGTGCATGGGCAGAGTCCTGGTTGGGTCCCAGACCCCTGAGGAATGGACCATTCTGGACAGACTCTCCATGCCTTGATTTTCCATAGTACTCCAGTGGATTATTTTCTACGGCAAAGTCTTTTTCTCCAAATTGTGTGCATTAAAGGGCTGTTTTATTTTATATCCCAAGATCAGGAGTGTCAGTGTGTTACAAGACAGATTCTAGTGAATAATACCAGAAAAGATGATATGTAAGAGAGGGCCATATTGGGGCAAGGGAAAGGGAGAAAGGACAGAATGAGAAGAGGAAAGGCAAGAAAAAATAAGCATGTAGGGAAGAACATGAAGTGCAGCAGACAGGAAGAGAAAGAGGGGGGAAGGAAGAGCCTCTCTAAGAGGATGGCTCACTTGCCTGTATTAACATTTTCTTGGTTTGAAGATCAATCTCAAAATAAATACACGTATTTGCATTCCTACATAAATTAAAACTTTAAAAATGAAAATGCTTTCCAGGTAGATGTGTATTGATGAGCAGTAGATCCTCAGAAACGCCTCGTCCTAGAGGACATATCATTATAAACACAAAGATGGGTTGGATTGATTGCACAGCAGGCTGGTGGGACTGTTGATTGATTTCATATCCTTGGTCTAACTCAGCCCTGAGACCCCAGGTGATCCACTTCCTCTCTCTGATGTCAGTCCTCTATATGTAATGGTGGTTAGAGTGTCCCACCCTCTTTAAGAGGTGGCCTGTTTAAAGTCATCCCTGGTTGGTGACCAGTGTGGTGCTAAGCCACACAAATGGCTTACCATGGAGACCTCCCCCATCTCCTCACCTACTTTCCCACAGCAGAGGAGCCTATTCCTGGGAGAAGTGACATCAGCCTTGCATACTTAAATTCCTGAGATTCTCACCTGCTGATTTACCACAAGATCTGAAAAGCTGACTCTAAATGCAGCACTTATTTCATTAAGGAGCATTGTTCCCAGTGAAATTGAAAATCTCCCTATCAGTCACTAGCTCTTCTTCTGTTTGAGTAGGTTTAGAGGATCCCAATCACTCCTGATAACTATCGACATCAGTGAATACAAGCACCAGGGATGTAGGGAGGAGAGGAAACATGTGGTTCTAGAACACCAGCTAGCCATTAAAACTGGGACTTTCACTTCCTTGTCTCTTATTCAAGTGGAGAAGAGGGGAGGGAGGCCAGTTCTAAGGCCCAGAGAGATATATGGGTTGGCTAGAGATAATGAACCCTTCTCCAATGTGATTTTCTTTTTCTTTTTCTTTTCTTTTTTTTTGAGGACTTTATAATTTTGAATAAAATACAAGAAATTTCAAAACCGCACCAGCCAAGCAGTAGCTTAAACTGGCTAAAAGAGAAAATGAAACTTAGGGTTGCTGTTTCAGTGTAGTTTATGACCCTCTTTATCTTGGTCTATTCTGGAAGTGAGTATGCAATAAATATTATTTATGTGTATTATGTATTACGCAGCACACATAATTAAGAAAATTTGTATCACTTAATCCACCCTAGAAAGTAAATATACTAGCATTAATATGCATGCTAAACAAAATGGCATTCATCAAACTTGCATATAATACATGTCTTAAAAAATGCTAGTATTCTTTGAGGCCAGGTCAACTGTGTGAGGTGTTTTATTCAAACCCTTTTCTAGTCTTGGCTCTCTCACTTTTGAACCAGGGCTACACCAGACCACTACATTCTTTCTGAAAGTATTGTTCAGTATCATCTGGCAGGTACTTGACTTTTCTCTGAGAAGGAATATGTGTTAGTCAGCATTCTGTCACTATAACAAACACTTGAGATAAATCAACTTATAAAGTGAAAAGTTTTATTTTGACTCACAGGTTTGAAGGTTTCAGTCCATGATTGATTGACCTTATTGCACTGAGCCTGTGGTTAGGCAGCATATGTTGGCATCGTGTGGTAGAATAAAACCACTCCCTTTACGGCCAGGAAGTGACAGAGGAGGAAGAGACCAGGATCCCACAAGCCTCCTTTAGACATACTGCCTATGACCTAAAGGTCTCCCACTAGGCACCCCCTCTTTAAGTTTCCAACACCTCTGATAGCACAAATTTTGGGACCAAACCTCTGACACGTGGGCTTGAATCCAAATTGTAGCAGGATGTATCAATTAACTCAAATTTCTTAAAACTAGAAGAGATACCCAAGGAGTATCTTTCCATGCAGTTAGGCAGTTCAACTGGGCTAAGAAAAGCCCAGAGAGGTTAAATACCCTTACCATGACTCCTGTGCTGGTCAGTGGGAAAGGTGGTCCTCTAATCTGGACTAGGACCTCAGTGCTCATAGTAACTCATCCCCCTGCTTCTCAAAGGCAGATACAGGATCATTCTAAGTAAGTTCAGTTTCTTTGTTTCGTGGAATTACAGTCCTTTGACCCAGATGAGCGTGGATAGTGAGGAAGAGAGAAGCTCATTTTTTAAAAATTTTTTCCAGCTTTGTTGGCCCTCCCTCCTAAACCAAGAGCAGGACGTAGGCATGGCCTACAGAGACGCCGGCCATCTCTCCAGCTGTTCAGTTGAGTGAGACAGATGCTCTGTCCAGCAAGTGACCTGAAGTGACTAGCAAAAATTAATTAACTTGCTGTGGAACTAATAACAAGCTGCTGGTTTGTTTTTTCTTTCCCGAACGCCAGTTGCCAAAGAATTTTTCATTAGGAGGTTGAATGCTTCCTTTGTAACCAGAACAGCCTCATTAGTTACAGCCCCATCGTGGCCTGGAGAATCAGACAACAAATCATTGTCTCCTCTTCAGCCACCATGGCCTGACTTGTCATCTTTCATTGTCTCCCTGGGAGGACTTTCTCTCCACCCCCCCACGTTCTCCATCCTTTCCTCAAGATTTCTTTCAGAATTGGTTTTCAAACATACCTACCCACAGGCCCACAATGTTGTTGTTTATTTTATGTTTTGGGCAGCAAAGCTATTGTGTGTTTACTGACCCAGGCGTTTATGGGAAGAGAACAATCATGGCTGCTCCATGTCCATACTCCGACTTCCCTGGCTTCTTTGCCCAGCCACCTTTGGCTGGTGCTCTGCCACTTTTATTCATGTATGCAGTAAGCTTTGCAACATGCACATGAGTTTCAAAGACATATCTTTTGTCTTTGCTACAACCCTATGTACAATCCCCATTTTGCAGATGAGGTAGGTCTGGAGACCCACAGAAGCAACAGATCCTAAGTCATGTTTCTATAGGAAGACATCACTGGTGTTAAGACCAGGACTACTGACTTCAAATAGGGAGCTTCTTGTGACCTCTACAGCTGCCTCACAGTCCCTAGTCTTCGCATCATCTTTGAAGTCCAGGTTTTGCATTCTTCCTCACTCTCATCTTTAGCCCTGTTGCTCCTTTAAGACTTCAGGGTCCAGGTGCTTATCTTAAAGACATCAATGAGTGGGTGGTCAACAGGGGCAGTGGGTTGCCAAAGATCCACCCAATTGGCTCATCTTTGTTGTATCTTCACAATTCTTGCTTCACGCTGGGGGCTTAGCTTAATTGATGTTCTAGTCCTTCATAAAGATCATGTGGAGGTGCTCAGTGAGAAGGAGAAAGTGAGGGGGTCGATCAAGGAGACATGTTTCTAACATAAATGGGAAAAGATTGCTAAGATTTCTCTGAGCAATTTTATTTCAGACAAAAAGGAGTGAATGAGTCTGATGGAGACTCATGGCATTCAAAACTCCAGATCCACCTCTGCACAGAGTACAGTTTGGTCCTTTCCCGTTGACTGGATTCTGAGTCTCTCCACAAAGAATGTAGGCTCCGGGTCAGACTGCCTGGCTTTAAATCCTGACTTCACTACTTACTGACTGCTTTACTGCAAACAGGTCACCTAACCTCTGTGTGTTTCAGATTCCTTATGGATAAAATAATTTCAATTTCATAAGGTTGTTATATTAAGTAAATTTTTATATATGCACATATATACACACACAACACACATACACATATATTCATACACATACATCCCATACAAATGCCTGGCACACTAACTTTAATAAATATTAGCTAGAACTGTTATATTAGTGAGGAGTTTAGAATTTAATATTTTCTTTTACTATGTTCACCTGCCAAGAAGAAGAAATGTCTATACATGTGTTAACCGGTTTAAATGCATATTTCCAGCCATTAGCTTTTCTATGAGTGTTCTGCAGGATAGAAATGAATGTGCTTCAGTTGAGGTGGTTTAAAACCATACTCACATGTTAGAGATGGAAGGAATCTTATACATTATTCAGTCAATCCCTCTACTAGTCTAGTAAGGATATGAAAGCTAGACTTTATCATAGACTTTTTCCTGTAAGAAATTCGTGTGT